>NC_088329.1:2502500-3837500 GCF_036884655.1 Musa acuminata AAA Group | reverse complement strand
CGCAACAGAAGAATTCTGTGGTGGAGTCTGCTCTGGTTGGCTACGGGCATGTGACTGACACGGTTTCCGCCTGTTTATAGCCTTCAAGAGTTGCTTTTGACCTCTTAGAAATCCCTCATTTGCGAACTCCCAGCGATCAGGATCAACTTTCTTGAAACCCTGCACATAAATCCCTCTTCAGCCAAGCACTTGTTTGACATCTTTCACCTCAACAAAGCACACATGTTCTTCGACCAAGTTAGGCTTAATAAAGTCATATACGAGTGGAAGAATCTCAATCTTGAAGGTAAAGATTCCATACAAAGAAGCTCCGGTTTAATACTTCAAACAGAGTCAATTCATGGCTAAAGCTAAAGCTATTCTGAAAACTGTCTCTTGATACCAATCATGGGACTTGACTTAATTGTTTATTTAGAAGAAAAGAAGTAAAAGGAAATGACCCTCCTATCATGGAATTCTCCAAGAGAATTGGCCTTCCAAGAGTTAACATCACAGATTAGTTCATCAAACTATTTGTAGCCTTATTGCATAAAGGACAAAGCAATTATCCATCTCTCACATCAATTTCTGCTAAATCCTCTTCTTTGTTTCTTTCTTCTAGTTTTCATTCTGAGTTCTACAACTCTTGTAGGTTGTAGTTCTAAATTTAGAACTGTTGATTTGGACCAATTTTGACTTTCATGAAACAATCACTTAATCAAACAAAATGTAGTAGAATTTTAGTGAGAAAACTCCGTAACAATTCCTATGCATCAAAAGTTCAAACTCTGTATAGAACTAGAACCATTACCTAGCTCATCATCGACACTCTCGATCATTTTCATGACTTCAAAGTGACAGAGGTCACAGGATATCGTCGATGCCGGACGGGTTTGAAGATTAATCTACTATGCTTTTCCTAATTTAGAGGACAATGTCTTGCGATCAACCTCTAATGGCACCAATGTTTGGGATTCTTTTGTCCTACCATGTCCCTAGGTATTATCCATCGACCCTCACCGATTGAAACGAGGAACTGCAACTACCGAAAAATTGGATTGGAAATGACAGAATAACGTGAATCAAACATAAATTAATCAAAGTAAACAGAGGACGGAAGGGCGTTACGTAGGTATTAAGCTGCCGCACGAAGCTAGAGAAATTGCTGTGCTTGAAGTACTTGGGCAGGAGATGCCGAGCGAAGTCCGCCGTGTTCCACACCACGAAGCTGTTATTCCCGGCTCCCCACGAAACGATCGCGTCGGTCGCCAGATCATCCACCACGTCGTACGTCTTGCTGAGGAACGGCGGCGGCGCACTCCCGTTCATCCCGGGGATCGCACCCGCCGTCGCCGCCACCGCTTCTCCATCTCCCCCGCATTTCTCCATCGCTCCTCCGCCCTCCTCGATGCGATCTAGCGGGCGGAAACAGATGTCGGAGATGAGATCGGAGTTCAGGGCTCATCATCCGATCGCACGAGAAGGTAAAGCCATCGTAGGGCTCCGTCCTCCTCTCTCGTTCCTTGTCGAACTGCCCCGGCGCTGTCTTTGAGCAACAAAGATATCTCAATGAATGGTGAGATAGCATCGGATGGTGATCGTACCGCTCACATTCAAAATGACGGATGGACCCACATGCTTAAAGGCGCGGTCCATGTCACCGGACGGTTCCGGTGCACGAATTGGATGACACCAATCGAAAGTTTAATTGGAGAGGTTCCGCGTACGTCATCGTAAAAGATGATTCCTTAATTAGCCCGCGACGACACCGACGTCTTTCCTTCGCAATGAATCAAAATACTATTATGTCCCCACACATTGTAAAAATTACCTCGATCACCAACGGTATGACACTATAATAAGTAAAAGGGCCCCACGTGTGCGGTTACGGGGGAGTCTGCTGTCGTGGAACGAACGAGCAATTTTGGTATTTCCCACCCGCCGTCGCTTCCCCGCCTAAACGGGAAGAGATGGGATTGGAGTACATCGTGGGCCCGATGCTGTGGCCCGGGTGGAGATGCTAGTTGACCTCCCGAATTATCTCACGTAGCAACGCTGGCCGTTGGATTAAGACCGGCAGTGCTGCACGTGAGAGCCGAGTGATCCTTTTTGCTTCAATGTATTGATTCGAATCAATCACTCTGTAATGTTGGCCGAGCAAAGGTCGTGTCAATTGTATCGTCAAATTTCAACATGACTTATTGCATTACCATCGCGGATCATGAAACGGGAAATAATCATAAATGATGTGTCATCTTACCACAATACTCTTAAAAAAGTAAAAGAATTTGATTTGACGTGGGCTACAAAATAAACGAAGTCCCTTATGTACATAAAGGCACTACTGCTCCATTCTAAAGCTGCAAGAGAGCCCAGAAGACTAATCATGAACATTAATCTAGATTGCTTGGATACTTGGCTGTTTGAACATTGATAATCTGTGGGCAAACAAATGATGAGAGAGCAAAAGAGAAATAAGATTAGAACAAAATATGTTTTTGGGAGGCTTCTGGTACGGATCCTCGAGAATGTTTGGGATACTCGAAGGATAAAACCTACGCAACACCGAGAAAAGGATAAGGAAAACTAAGCACAAAGGCATGGAATCGAAGTGAGACAATGTACATTGACATAACTTAAAACAGTTGCTCACCATGTAATCAACACGCCTTCCTTTTGTCCACCTTCAAGTGAATCTTAAACCATTTCTTCCGCCTTGTCCGGTCCCTAGACTTCTTTTCATCCTTTGGCTTCTTTTCTGTCGTTGGGCACTCTTCGTCACTTTTGGACCCATTGAAGGGACTGCTGATCTTGCTGCTACTTGAGTTTCTTTTTAAAGGTGAAATGGTGGTGTAGGAGGCATGAATAGTGTTCCTTTCCTTGAGCAGCTCATCGATCTGTAGCAGAAAATAATAACATATTTAGATCACAATATAAGCAGTTAAGAAATGGGGCTTTGCTCAGCAGTGTCAAATGGTGAACTCACTGCTTGCATTTCCTGTGCATACTTGTTGGTCATCTCTGTGAATCGGGCCAACACCTGTCAATCTCAGCATAGAGAAGCAGACTCGGATGAGCAAATGTCACCAAAAGTAAGTCACTGTAGTAGCACCATCCAGGATATGCATACAAACCTCTCTATATTCTGTCTCAAACTTAGACAACTCAGCCCTTTTGGTTAATATCTTTGCCTCCACATCCCGCAGTTTCTCCTTTTCCGCTGAAAACTGTTCGGCACACATAACTTCTATTGTGTAGTTGACACTTTTGAAGAAGTTGTCACCTTCAAAATTTTATTCAACAAGAATATGTAAGATATTAGCTGCAAAGCTCTATGTTAAGAAGTCAGTCAAATATATTGTGTAAATATACAACTTACCGTAGACAGCAAATACATGGGTGCCTGCTTTCAGTTCATTTACTTCACATGCTTGAAACCCATCCAATTTCTTGAAGAATTTAGCATCAGGATCTTTAGCAATCGCTATCTGGAGGTAAGAAACATAGGTAACCAAATAAAAGTGCATCATTCAGTAACAATCACCTTGTTTGGTTACAGAGTCACTTGCACAGAATTTAAACCAGTTAACCTCACCGAATGGCTTTGATCAAACCGATACACAGGAAAGCAAAGAAAGAACATTCCAGCAGAAGTAACCCTTCCGGTTTTAGTGCTGTCTTCCTGCACCAGTCTGGTTGTCAGATGAATATATCACAAGCTAAATGTGATCACCTAAAATATAAACCACACAATTAAGGAAACGATAACAAGATGGCAAGAATACGAGGAGAATTACAGAGGGAGGAAATAGTTGCAACACAGTTTTTTCAATTTTAAACAATTATTAGCTGATCCACAATATATACTATCTGCAAGAGGAAATGTTGGAACTTCTGAGAACCTCACAATTTGCATACCTCAAGCTCTAAAATATTGAGATCAGGATCAACCAATAGAGATTAGGTATTTGGGATTGGTTTAAAATCAAACCAATAGTCAAAAGATTAATATAGTTTTCATATCAGTTACATTAATCAAAACTCTGAAACGCCATATTAGAGATAATGCAGCAGTTGATTTCAGTACAAGCAAATATTGTTAATTTAAGCTGATGGACACTGATCCATATTAGGATTTATTTCTCTCATCCTGGCTGCATCCAACATAATAATTGGTAACTATCACTTGCTAAGGTCAAGTTAAATACATGACTCTCCCCAAGCCCGCATAGGTAGGAACCTCATGCAACATGCTGTCCTTTGTAAATCATGGAGCTACACATAAACAAGTAGGAAGTAAGATATTGTTCTTTCGTACACCAGATATCACACAAGGGCATCTGCTTTCTCTGTTAAAGCAACAGATTTTGATAATAAAAAGCATAAACAACAAAAGTTTGAGCTAAAAAATATGTACCGGTGATTGGAGGAGACACAACTGAAACATATTGGATGCCAGACAAAGCTAAAGGACACAAATAACAGAGATGATAAAGTAAACGAAAAGAATGCTATGTTGAACTCTCCACATGGTTGCATATGATCTCTTTTAGAACTAATCAAACAGTCGAGACAACAAAAGAAAATTAACAAGAGGCAATATACTATTGTTAATAAATTCACCAACATGATATGCTTACTTGTAATGCAAGACTGAGTCCACCATTTTCTTCCTGCTCAAAGTACAATAGCTGCAAATACATTACAAAAAATATAGTAAGAATAAAATTTCAATTCCTAAAAAGATGCAGTAAAATAGTAGAAGTAACCATCATCAATAAATTCCTAAAAAATAGTTCAACCCGCATAGCGCAAGCAAATAATCCATGAAGAGACAACTGGCTACCAATGCATATACATAGTTAGAGGTAAATTAACCTGGAACTTAAGTGAAGATGCATGGATTTGTTTTAACCTCTGTTCTGTTATGCATCTTAGATGCTAGACTTATAATTGGATCCCTAAGGTAATGACAAGTCAAGATCTTCTGATTTAGATATGCACCACCTGATCTGAATCAGGTTGCACTACCAGCAAAAATATGATCTATCCTGCTACAAATTTCAAGGTTTGGTTCATAAAAAACAAAATCATTCTTGTGTCAAGTTGTAGAAGCATGAAAAGCTATTAAATTATCCAATAACAACTCATAAATCCTGCAAAGAGTATGAACTAAACTTAAAGATAAATATCATGAACCATAGACCGTGAAGTTCTCAAAGGTCGATGACTTTTGGAAGTTAAGATCAACAAAGAAACAGAGATCTTATAGTCCTGGTTGGACCTTTCCATAGATTAATGACAATGAACTCAAACGCAATTTACTCTCATGGAATACTGCACAGCATGAGCTTGACAACCAGTTAAATTTTTTATAACCTTAGGTTTTGGCAGCACTTCCTTGCAAGTTCTAACTTATGTTTTATTTGCTAGTCATAGGCCACTATGATGACTCCGATCCATGTAAGACTCTTAAAAAGTTCCATTTATATAGGTTGAGCGCCTGATCAACCGCACAATATGTCAAAAAAATTTGCTTCTTGCAGTGGCAAAAGTACATGATGTATGCAAGGTGAAAACACCATGCAAGCTAACAAAGACTTCTATAATATAGTTCATCATTATGCTAACACGAGTGCGCTGGCAGGAGAGAGAAAAGGATAAAAAGGAAGGAATGATTGAAAAGGAAACAGATAGTGTATGCACCATTTTGCTTAAGCTACCAACAGTGGTCCTAATCATCATTGGAGATCCACAACAAACATTGTTACTTTGTTAGATCTTGGCACTGCAACTATTTCCCATTTGATCATGTCAAGATGAAAGAATGTACCAAGCAATGGAATGAAATTTCTCTTCCTAGAACGGTAGCAATTTAAAGCCTAAACCAGAACCCATTATGGAACTAATGGTACACCTGTTGTAACAACCAAACCAGTCTACTCAACGAAAATTAATAAGTAAGATTGATGCTTGAGGAGTACTGACACATACTCCAGTCTACAACCCTATTGGAAGTGGACCAGCATGTACTGGACCATGAAACATGGCCAATGACATTACTGAACAGTCTTATAGGACATGATACAGCCCAGGCACAACATTTGTGACATGTGTTTTTTATATATTGTCCAATTTCATAGCTTGTATAATGTAGGCAATCTATGAAAAATCCAATTCATATGAAGGGCAACAACCATTCATATAGATTGCAAAAAATCTAAACAAGAATACTTCAAACACAAATCACTAAGAATAAAAAGTGTCAATTATATGTTGACAATATTTTACATCTTTTGGAACCTTCTACATACAGATGACATACATTATACCATACTACATATTAACAATTTTTGGTGTGGATGGTACAAATGTCTCAATATGTTTCCAAGTATCATGTGTTGAGATTAAACAAGTATCCATGCTCACAGGGATGACAGAGGGTAATATTATTTGGTTACGTCGGTCTACTGACCCACTAAATCCAGGTTGGTTTTAACAAGGTTTGGGACACGTTGGGCATGGAAGTAGGTACATAAGTTGGAGTAAGATTTCAGTAAGGATACCTACCCATTGTCATTCCTAAAGAGAGTAGAGATGACAGCACATCAGGTTTTTCATATCCAGGTATATCCAACTCACTTGAATCAGATTCAGATACACTTTAATTAAGTTCAGGACAAATTCGGTTAGAAAGGTAATTATGTCAGGTTGGGGATTGGATTCAAGTGACCCATTGCCATCACTACATGTACAACAAGGGGACATCATCCATATAACAATCATTTTGAAGTGCAAATATTTACAGGTATAAGGTGATAAATCCAGAGTGTTAAGAAAATGAACTTCTTGACACTCCATAACATTAGAGTGAACTAAAAATCAATTATTAAAGATTCCTTTTCAGGTAATGTTCGAAGCTGCAAACATGTCTCGAAGAGATTCTTCATGGGAACCTCTTCTGATAATATAATTTTTATACTTCAAAAATTTTAACAGCATTCATTGCCCTGAATATTGTTATATATTAAATATATACATACAGTATGTATATATGCATACATAATGTAAATATTCAAAATTTTGACATAACCTTGAATTTGCTTTTTTCAGCTGAATAAACACGACAAACCACTCCCATCTGGGCTTCCCTCTCTGTTATTTCTACTGTGTAAAAGTGAGCAGACTGCTTTTCTACCTGTCCAGTATTGGAAAAGTAAATATTCAAAATTTTGAATGCAACAGTTCTAAAAGCAACAAGTGGAAATGTGATGATAACCTTTCTAGCAATCGACTGACCCAAAGGAAGTGAACGAATGATTACTGAGCCATTAAGCGCCTCCTCCAAAACAGTTGCAGATACAGTTGTCTTAATTGGGACTCCAAGTTTACTAACATGCAGTATATAGTCAGAGGTCTTTTGATAATTGGTGCAAAAAGAGCTACCAAAAAGTACAAAGATAATAGCAAGTTCCACTGACTGGTTTTACCTAAAAAGTGCAGCAAACATTGTATTTACAGTACCAAGACTTGAAAGATCAAGCTCCAATTCTTGGCTATCTGATTCAATAGCCTGAACAAAGAAATGTCAACTTCATGAATCTGTCTGGTGGCTTAAATGAAAGCAAGAAATAAATGATAAGGGTACAGAACACAAACTTTTACATAAAATATATGACAACATAGTAGATGGAGAAATCCCATATTAAAAAATAGTTTTAGTGATAGACAGAGACAGATCTGAATTATCATCTAATAGAACTAAATCCAACAGCAGCTGTGTAACTTGTATCACTAACCTCAAAACCTGATGTATCATATTGGCGCCGTTTATCTGGATCAGACAAGATATTGTATGAGAAGGTGACCTCCTTAAAAACATCAGCTGCTATAGGATCATTTGCATTTTTGTCAGGATGATACCTGCAAAATGAACAGAATACAAATACTATGACGGTCCTTTGTATCATCTCTCACCAAAAATATTTCAATTTCTGAGTATGCAAAGAAAATTATGTGGCCACCAGAGGACTGATAGGATGAGCATCAGAGACGCAACTAATGTTCTCTAGTGACATACAAATTAAACCATATCATAAATTACATACAACTTTTACAAATTTGAATGTTTCCACCACTTCAAGTGAAACAACAAGTTTCAGTGCCTCAGTTGTAATGATCATGATATATTCCAAATTGTTACGTTTTGTTGTGCATATAATTTTCTTCTACCTTGATTCAGCTTCAAGCATTTAGTTGTATACCAGCTAACTTGGATCCTGGGTATCATAGCCAAGCTTACAACTGGATCAGTATAAGGAGGCATTAAAGAACAAATTGGAAATTTTCTCCTAGCAAAATTAAATTTAAAGAAAATTGCCAAGCGAGATAGAGATTTATTATTGCAACTTAAATCACAGAGAAATATGTTCATTTACTTAAAACTCAAAGTACATATCCTACTTGAATTCTCATGGAAGAAAGAAGATACTTGAATTAACTAGATGAAAGACAATCTCTCAGCCTATGGAAATATTTTATAATGGTGAAATTAAACCATCTAAGAGATTGGAGTCGTCACTTAATGAAACTTTAGCACCAGAAAATTTTCTTCTTCACCAACATATCCACCTCTATTTGGAGCCATCTATTCCTGATCAGCACCAGCCAGCCTCACTGAGTTGGATTTTTTATGTGTATGGCCATGACACTATGACAGGCTGGCCTTATAATGTAATATAGGTTAAGAATTAACAAACTGGAATTTGGTAGAGAGCTGTAGTATATGTTAAGAATTAACAAACTGAGATTTGGTAGAGGGCTAAATGATTTAGATGACTTGTAGATAGTCCCAACTCATTGTAGCTAGTATCACTGATGTCATAATCAGCTATGAGTTTTATCGATCCCCATCCATCTGTTGACTTCCAGATATTTGCAGACTCAAAGGAGCTACAATTATCAGATATGTAAAAGATAATAGCTCAAAGTTTTAAGAAGCTTAGGCAGACTTGGCATACTATTAGTGTCACTGAAGAATCTTGTACCAAACGTTTTAAGTTCAATTCATCACTGAAATTTAGACTGATTTCTTTTAGTGTTATTCACCATCACTTGGAACCATTGCTATAGGTTTTCCTACAAAAGGTGGATATGACAGTTGTAAAACCAGTTGCAAATCCAATAAGCATATATAAAAATTTATTTATAATGTACTATGTATCTGAAAAATGTCTTTTTTCCGTCAAATGGTATGCAATATCAAATTACAAGTTATCATTTCTCCACGATAACATGAATAATAAAAAATCCTGGACATTTATGTATGATAGGAACGTTAAATTTTGTTGATACTTGTACCAATTGTTTGCCCTAGTTAGAACAAGATATCAACTCCATTCTGCAAGCTAGAATGGGCCATTTCAAGATAATACTGCAAGATCCCAACAAGAAATAGACACTCATTATTCGTCGCAGCGATGTAGAGGCAACAGGAACGCAGAAACAGCATCCTTAAAATCCCCCAGATTGAATTCAGGGTTCTTACTTGAGAGCCATTCTCCTGTACGCACTCTTGATTTCCTGCTCCGTGGCATTGCGAGGGACACCAAGAACTTCATACGGATCCCTTCTCTGCTGCTGCTGTTTATTGGTATCCCCTTTCCTCTCCGACTTGGAGGAAGAGAAACCCGGAGCCGGCATCTCTCTCCACCCAAAGCCAACCTGCAGGCTCTAACCCTAATCGCTCTCGGTGCCAAGGAATCGAACACCTCAACGCGATCCGAACCACGCAGAGAAGAACACAGATCTACCAGCCTAACACCCTCTCGCTCCCATCTCGAATCCCATCACGGCGGCGAACGAGATCCGTCGCCCCGTGCCCCACCGTGCTCTGCGATCGGAGAATACGAAGAAGAAGAGAGAGCCGAAGAAGAAGAGGAGGCGAAGAGGGCGAGAGGATTTGGAGAGCGGGGAGAGGGGAAGGAGAGGGTGGGGTTTCCACTGCTCCCCATGAACAGTGCAGCTGTTACCTTGTCCCTCTATGCTCACGCCAGCCGAGGCAACTTCTCCCTCACATCAACCGCTGATGCCGCATAAACCTTGTTCTGCGGGAAGACATCCACCGTCCATTGTTTCGTCAATGTCATCCGGCGGACAATCTTACGCGGGTGCTATTAAATGGACGAGGGGGAGCCATCAGAGCCTTTCTTCTTCGACTCAGTCTACACTTACCCAAGAAAAAACCCATTTGCAAATGGCGGGAGAGATCGGGCCCCGAGACCGATGAGGTACCTCGAAAAGGTAAGGAACGGGTTTGTGACGGCGACTAAGAGGGGGAGTGGAGCCATTGGTGTCCGTGGCAGCGGCGTGGAGCCATTGCAGCGGTTGTTCACCGGCCCAACTCACCGGTACCCAGGAAAACACCTGTTTACGAATGGAGTCGGTGTGGGGCCACGGAGGAGTGGGGAGATTAAAGGGGTGTCGGTGAGGCCCGACAGCTCAACCCAAGCGAGGGTGGGGCCCAAGATTCGAAATCTTGTCTTTTTATTGATCGCCGCTGCATTCAAAGCTCAAACAGGCTGTGGTGGGTTGCTTATTGGGATTAATTTGTGTTGGTGGCCTCTGCTTTATTGGGGGGTAAAGAGGAAATAATTATTATTTATGATAGATAAATCATATGATCCGTGCAATCCGATGTGGGTAGGATGGCGACGTGGTATGGACGAGACAAATTATGATGGATGTGTTGTCCTCGCGAACTGTCCCATTTGGCATGAAGCGTTCCGCCATCGGTTTGTTCTTTTCTTTTCTCTTTTCCGATTTATACCTTTTTATTTTCCTTGCGATTCGTCTTTTGTCTTATCCTAAAAACAATGAGAAATATGTTACCCATGACATGTTCTTGACTCATCTATGAACTACACTCTTCTTTTGGAATGATTTATGATTTCTCTGATTTTCCTAAAAATATATTAATCTTTATCTTTTATTTCATTTTTTAAAACGATATCCTTAATTTAAATTATTTCTCAAAAAATTTTAATCTACCATAGTGTTTTTATCACCACAACAAAAACATTATAGAATTTATTTTAAAAATATTATAAATATATTAAATCATTTGATATATTATATTATGATTCGAATATAAATACTATTAAAATTTAAAATAAAAAAAAATTGATAAGAAACTTTTTAGAGATATTTTGGATATTTTTTAAAATTAAGCATGTAAATGACAAAACCATACTTTAGTTCAAATGACAACATCATCATTTCTGTCACCAAAAATAAAAACTTGCATCAAAACACAAGAGAGGGAATCATACTACCAACATTCTTCTATACCTCTTAGATTAATGATGCTTTTTTGTCTTGATGCAAATCTCAAACACAATTATGCACATAGATTAATTGTATCCTTCAAGGACAACAGCAAGCAAAACTTTACATTGATTCTCTCTTTTGTTGATGATGGGAGTCACTGCTTTTGTTGAGTCAAATAACTGAGGAAGGTAGAGAAAACAACTTCAATTCCTTTTAGCAAATACTGGTGCCTCTCTCTCCATCTCAGTTGCTCACCTGCCAAGTTCAAATGTGGCTTCAGGAAACTCTTGACATCCAAAAACAAAGTTTGGATGGTCATAATTAGTGTATTTAGTCTGCTACTTGCTTGATAATGTGGAGTTGTGATGCAGAATCTAGTGGGATGAAGTCAGAAGTGTTGCAGTTGCTTCAATGCATTGCCCATATACTTGATCACTGTGAATGATTCATAAATCATTCATCATCTAATATTTAGAGAGTCAAATTATTTAGCTTTATCATCCAAGGTACTTAAAGATGTTGACTTTGTAAGTAATCTACTTGCATGGGCTGTCATCAGTTAAACACTTCCATCTCCTCCCACATTCTAACAGGCTGCACCAGAACAGACTGCACCAGAAGTTCCAACTTAATTCCATGATGTAGATCAGGTGAGAGTGCACTCATAATAATAAAATGATTAATGGCTAACCACTGTTTTCAACCAACCTTTATTGCATTACAAGATTATAATTAGCAACAGCAAGATACAATTTTATGATCTTAGAATCTCAGGTAGATGTCTAATAACAAGGAGAAGAGAATGTGATGTTCCATAATATAAACAACAGAAGTTATTCACCTATTTTACTAGGCTAAAACCATACTTATTTTTTTGGGTTTCAGCTATTATAAATAATAAATAATCTAATAACTCCTCTTATATGCTGTCTGGAGGATTCAGATTTGTGTCGGGGGACCATTTGGGAGTTTTTAGGAGCCGAACAAATAGATGTCTTTGACAAAAGCATCAACGACGATATATTCATCAAGGACGTTGAACCTCCTTGGCGTCTCCGATTCACCATCATACACATCAAGAAGATTCTATGATGATTAATTTATTATCACTTTTTACGCTATTATACGGAATATAACCAAGCAACAAATTAGACTGCTACTAAAATGAAACACTCTTCTTTGATATGGGTGGCTTCTCATCCCTCGTATTTATCTCTATTATTACATAATGATCTTCACATATATTTTTATTAGAAATTTGAAGCAATAATATAGTTTCTTTTTTTCAAAAAATAATAAATAAATGAACTACTAGAAATTTAACTACCACGGTCTCATGATCAAATATCTAATGATGGTATCAAACTTAATATATGAACAGGAATTATTGTATAGAAAAAGAGTGATAATAGAACAAAACTTCTCACTAATTTCTGTTGATTTTACACAGCTTGCTTGTTACTAAAAGGAATTTCTAGCTATTGAGAAAAAATGACTACAAGAATTAGTGATGAGTGATTGGAAGATTTAAAATAGAACACCTTTTGTATTGTACAAGGGTGGAACACCTTGCCTTGTACAGTAGAATCACTTCATGTTTTTAAATGCCCAAAAGATAAAAGAGAGCAGTGCTTTAGACACCCACAAGAGAACAATGCAAAAACTACTTTAATCAGCACAATGGTGCCATCTACTGAGGATGTAAGATTCATGGGATTAAGATCAGGCTTTTAATCTTTCCTAATGAAGGCAATCAGCTCTTCATTTGCACTGTCATATTTCAATCACAGGTAGTACACATCTCACATTTGCCTACTTTCTTTGTAACTCTTAATATGGGTCTTTGCTCTTTAATGCTTTATTGACAACTAAGACAGTATAAAATAATAGAAACCAAAGGCTTGTAATTGAAAGTTAACATCAGAAAGCCCAGGGCTAAAACTAAAGTGAGAGAGCCATTGTCCCTTAGTCATAAACAAAACAACAGTGATTGTGACAGGACTCTCCCACAACCATGGTTTTCTTTATATTCCTGAATAGCTTCCTCACCTTCTATGGGTTCCACTTCAAGCTTTCACACAGCTAAACAAGACCTTTTCCTTCTGAGAAGTTCCATCACAGCAATTCTCCCTTCTCTTGAAACTTTATCATAATTGGAGAGTGACAACCAAAGCCAAGGCTAAGTCATGAAACTAGAAAACTATTAAAGAAGGCTGGATTGCAGTGAAGGATCATCGCAAGGTTCTTTTTAAGTTGGTGGTGACTAATAAAGCTTGATCTTGAACAGAAGCAGTGAAGCTGTCAGGACAGTCATCTGTAAAGCTATCCTTTTAGCAACTTTTTGTTTGCCACAGGTTTCAAAGTCCCACAGATAGTTAACTAATCAAAATGGTTATCATAGCCATCCCCATCAATCAGTTAAAGCACTTCAGATTTTTTTCTCCCATGAAATAGAATTAGCCGACATTCTCCTGTCATGAATGTTTTAGCTTCTCTGGGCAAAATCATCACTCTGACATA
The DNA here is from genome assembly GCF_036884655.1 of Musa acuminata AAA Group. NCBI lineage: Eukaryota > Viridiplantae > Streptophyta > Magnoliopsida > Zingiberales > Musaceae > Musa > Musa acuminata. Next base: position 3,823,673 of record NC_088329.1, on the reverse strand, counting down.
CCTATCTAAAGGCATTCCATATGTGCTTTATATGATCCTTTTCCCACCTACAATTCAGAGTTGCCATTTGGCGATTATGTTGCTTCCTAATTTTGAAGTATTCTACAAAATCTAAAGAATATCTTCACTAAATGCTTTTCAGCAGGCAGTTTTTCATGATTCACACACTTATCAGAAACACATCTCAATGATACCATCAGCAATCTACGAAGGACAGAGTTGGCAATCTACTTCTGCAGCATGTCTTAGATGGACTAATTGTTTTATTGGTCTGGTACATCTAACAGCATACTGTAGTATATTGGGCCTGAAAACAATTCACACCATATCATATGGGCACGTGATATCATATCCATGCTATGCACGGCTGTAATGTTTCTTGCAACCAGCTCATATACCACGTAGCATCAACAGATCTCTCTAAATCACACTCAAGAGACTGAGTCCAAAATTTATATGTAAGCTATGGAAAGAATCTCTTCTTTGATTGGGTTGGGCAATTGAGTGGGGAAGGAAAGAGGAAGAATGGAATGTCCTTGATGTCCTCTTTCGTCAACTGGAAGCCTTTATTGATTTAAATGAGGAAACAATCAATGGTTGGCACTTCAAGGACCTTCTAACACTTTTTTTCTATCAACCACAACGAAGATGATAGAGGAAGATGCATGTAACACAAGAAAGCAATGCTTCGGAGTTTGATCAAGCCTTGATTACAATGAAACAAACATCTAAAGAAAATTAAACTGCAAGCATAAAAGAAAAATATTAGGTCTTAAAGCACCATCAGCTAACTGCAATTTTGCTTCAAGAAATACAAGGCAGGGCCTGAATAATATGTCTTCCAAATGTAAGATGAAATAATATATAGTGAAAGATTTTTCACCAAGCTAATGTATTTTGACATTTGACAATTACCAATGGATTAACACATTGTTGCTGCCACAAGCTTCAAATTCAGTGTTTTCATTGTCATGACTGCTAGATTTCTGTAGTTTATGTGGTTGCTTGAAGTAGTATTTCCTAAACATATTATTTTATCAGTTGATTTGCTGTGCTAGATCGCCATAACTTATGAAAATAAAAACTTCGATTCATTAAAGAATATAACTGAAAAATCATAAGCAAATAGAGAATTGACCTTCAGGAGCTCGAATCTGTGGTGGGAAACTAAATGGCCAAGCATAAAACTTCAGCCATCCATCCAACTTCCAAGTGGTATAAAAGTCAAATAAATCTGCAAACGCAATTTTCTTCCTGCTGGCTGGGTGCTGAACTTGATGACTACTCACAAGTCAAATGGGACCAGGACACTGCAATATGCACTGTAAATTAGCAACAAATTAACAGTCAACCACTTTAAAAAAAGCTGATTAAAGTATGACATTGAGAACCTATGAAGCAAGCAAGTCTGCTGCTGTAAAAAGTTAAAACTCTGGCATGTCTGGGAGAATCCAACAACTTCTACAGCTTTAGCATATAATGGGGTCTGGTAGAGCTTATGCTCAACAACTCTTACTAATAAACCAAATTTTCTCTACAAAAGAACTAAACAGCTGTCTTGATGAAAGAGATATTGATATATTGTTGAATCTAGTTAATTGACTTAGTAAGATCTAACACTAGTAGGTACAAGCAGTGGCTTGAAAAGTACTAATAACAAGTTTTGTTTCCAATATCTACTTCAAAGAGGGAGCATAGTTGCTAACTATCATGGATACTTTGGTGTAGCATTCATAAGAGAAAGAAACCGAAGCTAGAAACTCAAACTACATGTTATAGATGGTTGGCATTGCAAATGACAATCAAATGATTCAACAAGCTCAGTGCTCATGTACAAGATTTTGCCGGAAAGTCAATGCTTCATGTAATCTTGGCAACCATTATCTAACTTTATGTGCATGCCATCTCTGTATCATGTGTTGAAGCCATCCAATATTTAACACCATCCTCTCACTCTGAATAATTATTTTTATGAGGTCATACAAGGACAGGTTCATTTTCTAAGCCCACAACACTGATTAAAATATAGAAGCTGAGTTGTGCAGTAGAGGGGAAACCAGCAAACTTGGGTTCTTTTAAAGCCAGTGGATCTTTTGAAGAGTCAAAGTCTGATTTCTACAAATCCCACCTTATCATCAAATAGTATTGTAATTATTCATGGCTAATGAGGAATCTTACACATTATATTTACCTTGGTCAAAGTCAAAGAACCAATTTAAAGAAACGTTTTGCTACAAAACTGATTAGTCATTGGCAATTGATTGGCTTATCCACATACAGAACTAAGAACTCTATATTCAGGAAATGAAGGAAGCATTTGATTTATTCTTCTCTGAAGGCCAAAGTCAACTTGGTGTTTTTATTATTATTTTCTTTTTATTTTCCTTGAATTGCTTTTTTTCCTAGTTTTCTTTGTTTTGTTATTACTTTTATTGCTAATATTGTTTTTTCTTCACTACTACTCTCTCCCTTCCTTTGGTCTTCTCCATCTCCAAGTCTTCCCTCTTCCAAATCACCAAGCAAACACAATAGAAAATGGAGGAAAGGAAGGAAGGGGAAGAGAGATTATATGGTCAACCTTGGGAAAAGGGATTGAATGGGAAGCCGCAAGCCCTTTTGGAGGTTCTCCAACGACCACCGCTCGTCTACCTCCGCCTCGAGCACCTCGCCTGTGTCCTCCATAGCGGCGGCGGAGATGGCCGTGGAGTTCCTCTGCCCCATCTCCCGCTCCCTCATGGCCGACCCCGTCATCGTCCCTCCCTCCGGCCACACCTTCGAGCGCAGCTGCGTCCAGGCCTGCGCCGACCTCGCCTTCTCCCCGCCCGGCCTCTCCCTCGAACTCAGCCCCTCCCCTCTCGTTCTCATCCCCAACGTCGCCCTCAAGTCCGCCATCCTCAGCTGGTGCCAGAGCATTGGCATACCGCCCCCCCAGCCCATGCCCCCCGACGCCGCCCGCGCCCTCGTCCGTAGCCTCATGCCCCCCTCCAGTAATCCACGTCCCTCCCCTCCTCATGCTGCCGGTGGTGATGGTAGTGGTGGTGGTGGTCATGGGAGAAGAGATCGAAGGGGTGAATTCATGCGGAGATTCGCGGCGTTCTCTTTCGACGAAGCAGAGGAGGCGGAAAAAGGTGAGGCCTCTCGATCGCCACACGGGTACGGTGGAACTGAAAGAGGAAAAGAGAAACGAGGTGAGCTCTCCAGAGCAGCAGCTGCCGCGGATTCTTACGGTGGAACTGAAAGAGGAAGAGAGAAAAGAGGTGAGCTCTCCAGAGCAGCAGCTGCCGCGGATTCTTACGGCAGCCGATACGACGAGAAAGGTGAGGCGATGCGAGCTTCTTCGGCGTCCTCGGATGGGGAGGGTGAGATTTTTGGCAGCAGATCGACGAGACCGGCCCAGAGTTTGAGGGGGGCGATGAATCCCAACGCCCCTTCCGCTTTCTCCGTTCGCACCAAGAATCAAGCTCCCTCCTTTTCGCAGCACTTAACCTCGTCGGCGTCCTCGTACCAGTCGTCTTCCTCCAATTCCTCCATCACCGAGGCCTTCGTCGAGGAAGCGCCCAAAGAGCCGCCGCCACCCGAAGTCCACAATCGGACCGCTACCAGTCTCCCCACGTCCCAGACTGCCGACGTCGGTGTGTCGGAAGAGGAGGTTCTGATTAAATTGATGGATACGGAGCTCTCCGAACAGGAATCCGCTGTGGTGTTGCTCCGGCAAGCTACCAAGGAGAACCGCAAGCGCCGGATCGACCTCTGCACGCCTCGCCTCCTCGCCGCGCTCCGCTCTATGCTCCTCTCAAGCAGCGCCGCCGTCCAGATCAGCGCGACCGCCTCATTGGTGAACCTTTCTTTGGAGCCTGAGAACCGGGTCCGCATTGTGAGGTCAGGGGCAGTGCCGCCGCTCGTGGAAGTGCTCGAGGGCGGGTACCCGGAGGCCCGCTACCACGCCGCTGGCGCTCTCTTTAGTCTGGCCCTCGCTGACGAAAACAGAGCGGCGATCGGCGTTCTTGGTGCCATCCCGCCGCTGCTCGACCTCTTCTCCGTGCCCTCAGCCGACGGCCTCCGCGCTCGTCGCGACGCCGGGATGGCGTTGTACTACCTCTCCCTCGCCGGCGCCAACCGTTCGAAGATCGCGAGAGCTCCAGGGGTGGTGCGGGCCCTGCTCTCGGTAGCGTCGGAGAGGGAGGTGTCCCCGGGAGGGACGCCGTCGACGACGCAAGGGCCGGGATTAGCGAGGCTGGCGATGATGGTCGTGTGCAACCTCGCCGGTTGCAACGAGGGGCGGGCGGCGCTGATGGATGGCGGGGCAGTGGCGTCGGTGGTGTCTCTTATGAGGTCGCCGGCGGCTGCCGCGGTGGAGGAATACTGCGTGGCGGCGCTATACGGGATGAGCCGCGGGAGCCTCCGTTTCCGCGGATTGGCAAGGTCGGCGAGCGCGGAGCCGGTGCTGACGCGGGTGGCGGAGGGCTGGGTCAGCGGCGGCGAGATGCGGCGGGAGATGGCCAAGAAGACGCTTAGGGCGCTGAGGGGGGACGACGAAGACGACGCCGAGCCGTCGCTGTCGATGGGGTTCCCGGCGGACGACGACGGCAGCATCGTCTCGGAGGGGATGATGTCAATTCGCAGGCGGCCCAATTACTATGCTAACCCGCCGCGCATGAACTCGGCCGAGTTCTGACCGAGTCTGGATGACTCGGTCTTCTCTATATTTAATTCATTTGTAGCCCTTAATTGGTTTATTTTAGTGTGATGCGTCACATCACATTGTCCTCTATATATTATTATTAATTTGAGTTTGTGGGAACTTTAAAGTCAAGTTTTGATTCATAAATGTGTAATAAATTTGGAAGATAAGGAGTAGAAATAAGGGATATTGGATGCTTGTTTCAAATTATGTGGACATTTCTATCTCTATGACTTTATCATTGAGTTAAATTTGTATTGCAAACATGTTCTTTGGTGTTTTTATAATATGTTTGATGTAGTCAATCTAAGTTCTAGAAGAGTTGATTAGCTGATAACAAATATTTAAACATTTTTTTTATTTGATCGAGATGAGATAACTAATTTATTATTTTTAATATATTTAAAATTATAAGTGTCGCCTCTTGATTTTTGTTTTCACATGATTACAACATGTGAAAAAAAAATCAAGAGTCAAATAAATAAATATTATTTTTATTATATATATTATAAATTATTTATTCATCAAAATAAAAGTTAAAAATAATCATAGCTCTTATTAAAAAATATTATGATATTAATTCAGAAATAAAATTTAGAAAGATATGTTTTTAACAAAATCTGATCTAGTGAGAGATTATTTTAAAAATAAAGAATAAATTAAAAAAAAATTAGTAATACTAAATAGAAACTCTTATAAGTTGACTATTAAATAAATATATTTTTAAAAATTAATCATCTCACTGGCATATATCCCTCGTTCGTTAAAATGAGCGGATGAAGAAATCATCCAACTTGATTATCATTAATTCTCAAAAAAATTATTTTATTTGCGCTTGATAAGAAAATAAAATCATCGATAATATGGAAGATGAAATAATATATCAAAGCATCTTAATTTATATTTTAAATATTATTGATATCAAATAATATCACTCAATCCTTAATTGGGTTGAATTGATAATGAATTGTAATACCTTGTTGATTAGAAATATTATAATAATATATATTAATTAAGGGTTTAAAATTGTATTAAATATATTTTTTAAATTACTAACTATTTTATCTTCCATGAATTATCATCGTTCTAAACTATATATATATATATATATATATATATATATATATATATATATATATATATATATATATATATATATATATATATATATAATATAATGCAAACAATCATATCAAAATGAGATGGAGTCGCAGCTGGGAAGGCTCCGTCGCTTGGCTACTATATAAGAAGTGTATCGGAGTGCGGGAGAAGTGAGGCTTTGCATCCCAACAACATGCCGGTGCCGGCAGGGTTCGTCTTCAACCCGAGCGACCAAGACCTGTTGTGGTACTACCTCGCGCCCAAGGTGCTCGGACGACGCATTCCCGATAAGGCGGCCGTGAAGGAGACGGACATCTACCACGTCGACCCTGACAGGCTCACCAGTTAAGTCTCGTCGCCATCTTCGTCTCCCTTTTTTTCGTTACTGCCTCAGCTTGATCTGTGGCTTTATATTGGTTCTTGAATCCAACTTTTCTTTCTGGAAGACGAAGCGGCTCCAAGAAATCTGTTCTAGAACCCCCAAATTTCTCGGTGGTTTCGCTGAAATAAATGGTAATGATCCGACGATTCTTGTTCAGATTAACGGTAAATGTAGCATTACACGTTTTTGAATCCAAACTTCTCGGTGGTAACCTCAAAATGGACGGCACTGATCTGGTTATTCTCGTTTTGTTTGGTGGCGAATGTAGCACTACATCTGCTCTTGAGCCCAAATTTCTCAGTAGTTTCGCTGGAACGGATGCTAATGGTCGGACGATTCTTGTTTAGATTGACGGTAACTGTAGCATTACATCTGTTCTTGAATCGAAACTTCTTGGTAGTTTCCTTGAGATGGATGGTACGGATCTGATGATTCTCATCTCGTTTTGTTTGGGGGTGAATGTAGCACTACATCTGTTTTTGAACCCAAATTTCTCCGTAGTTTCGCTGGAATGGATGCTAATGATCGGAATTCTTGTTTAGATTGACGGTAACTGTAGCATTACATCTGTTCTTGAATCGAAATTTCTTTGTAGTTTCATTGAGATGTATGGTACGTATCTGATGATTCTCATCTCGTTTGGCGGTTTATGAAGCTTGACATCAGTTCTTGAATCCAAACCTCTCAGTAGTTACGATGATGATTCTCGTTTAAGTTTGGCATTACATCTGTTCATGAATCCATATTTCTCAGTAGTTACCATTAAAATGGATGAAAACTATGTGATGATTCTGGTTGAGTTTGACGGCATATGTAGCTTTGCATTTGTTCTTGACTCCAAACTTCACAGCAAACAGATGGTAAATGCAATTCTCATTTAGTTTGGTGGTATATGCAGTCTGTTCTTGAATCCAAATATTTCAGTAGTTGCAATAAAATGGATGGTAATGATTTGTTTGTTCCCGCTCAGTATGTTGGTATATGTAGCCTTGTGTTCTTGAACCCAAACATCTCATTCACTTTGGTGGTCTTGCATGCAGTAAATACTCGTAGTTCTGATGGGAAGTGGGATTACTTCTTTGTGCGAAGGGACCTCAGCGAGAAGAGCCGACGCACACCAAATGGGTTCTGGAAGGAAGTGGGCGAAGTGGAGACTATCAATGCCGTGTTCTTGGGCGGCATAATTGGATTCAAGAGGTCTTTTGTGTTCGTCGAAGGAACAGAGGACGATCCTGGGGCGATCACCCGTTGGGAGATGGCGGAATACCGTCTCAACCAGGAGAGGCATCTGCTGAGGAACGACGACAACCCTGAGGTTGGATCGCATCTCTAAAGTGAATTATTGTTCTTACCGATGCTTCATAGTTGATGATTATAGCATCTACCATTGATGTGCAAGTTTCTTGCTTTTATATTAATCACAACCCACTGGATAGAATCTCATGATTCTGAGCTCTTCATGCAAGATTTTAGGAAAACATTTACTTCAAATCTTCTACTTGTTATGTATTGCTTTTTGCTCATTATGCTCATTTACTATGATTAACAATTGCTGTGAACTCTGAATCAAGTTACTAACAATGAAATTGTTGAAGTTTTACTTAGGGCAATCCAAGTCAATTAGTCATGACTAACATCGATGAGATTGGATACCAATTCAACCAAAAAGTTTAAACCATGAAGCTTTGAGTCAAATCCAATATTATCATCCAACTCTCTCGATACTTAGCAACGGAAGATCACTCTTTAATCATCTTTCAATTTTCATCTATATATTTGGCTAATAGAATGTTACTATGGAATCAAATTGGGAGTGAGATTGAGACTGCTGTTTTCTGCCACAATTTCTTGCTCTTCCTGGTTCAGTTGCTTTTGTCTCTTCATATGCTTGACTTTCTCATTGCCCCGAAATCTGGCCATCACTTTTGTGGAATTATGCCTTCAGTAGACTTGTTCCGGTAGACAATTATAATAACATTTAAAAGACAAGCAGCTATTTTTCATTTTCTTACGTCACAAAAAGTGAACAATCAAGTGTCCTCTGTTGGCTGACCATACTTGATGTTTTTGTAGAGGAACAACTATGTCGCCTGTAGAGTATATCTGGAGAATGAACCAATAAGTGAGTGCACCGTAGACTCGGCCTGTCGCCAAGATGCTGAAGAAGAAGAAGACGATGATGATAATGAGAATACCGAAGTGGACAGCAGCGGAGTGAGGAAATGAGATGTGACCGAAGAATACAATTACCCAGTTGCCCCAGCCCAGGTTGCGGCACTGAACTGCTTGCTCTTAGTTGTTTAGCCAGCTTCCGCTTACATCTTGTTTTCCTCACAAGGGTTCCTGGACTTGGTGACAATTGATCTCCAGCTGGTTACTAGTGTCATTCTTTAAATCAAAGAATTCTGACATTAGCATGAGCCAAGTGTTAGGTTTTGACAGAGTAAAAGAAGATATGACTGGAATTTCTCCTTTAGTTTACTGTGGCCTCTCCATCGTTGTTTTTGCCAAGATTGGTAGGTATGCCAGAACTTTTTGGTAGCTGCAGATTTGAAAACTTGGCAATTTTGTAGAACAACTTGAGGAATTTTATCGAGTGTTACACTCGAGCAAAAGTTGTTTGGGCAATTTATCGAAAAAAAAATATCATACAAATGAGGTTTTATCAAATGGCACTCTCAAAGGGCTTTTTTTTTTTCTAATTGAATCAAAATCTCTTCTATAAAATCAAATAATGATAGACAATATCTGTTGACCTTGTTTGACTTTGGGTTTTTGGGGTTGAACCAATTTGTTTGATATGAATCAAACCAAATCATTTTAAAATAAATTAATTATTTAATTTGTTCAATTTAGACTTAGATTAGCCCTTGTTTTCTTCCAAATTATATTGTTAAACTTCATTCGATATTACTAACTTTCTTGTCATTGATCATAATTGTCGTAAATGTCAACGCTTTCCCATTGGATCTTGATGGTCGTATAGTATCCTTTGTCGATGAGGCAAGAGATCGTCGTTGCCATCTCAATGAGTGTACGTAATATCTTTTATTTTTGAATTATTTATGATAATGATAATTTTTTGTTTAATTATTTTAATAATAATTTATTTAATTTTTAGGGGGGAGAGTGTAATATTCTTTATTTTTAAATTATTTATGATATACATATTTTTTTATTATTTTAATGAGAAGTTATTTTAATAATTTCTTATACTAAATAAATTATCATTAAAATAATAAACAAATAAATCATATATATCATTAAAAAAAAAAAAAAAAAAAAAAAGAACATTACACCATTGATAACTGCCAATGTCATTATTGGGGCAAGAGATTGCCTTGCTTTCTTATTGAGCCTCGATAATCATGGTCAACATCAGGATATGACATCACCGTCCACATATCCATATATCTAAATAAACTCTCTTTTGATATATAAAAAATTACCTTATTCTTAGTTATCAATTGCAACCTAAAGTTGATAATATTTCAATTGTTGATACTCACCCGACCCCAATTTTCAAAAACGAGATGATGCGATACCATAAAAATATCCACGTGCTTGCATAGCCCTATCTATTAACAAATTAGTAAGACTGACAATCAAAATTAATTTGTACTAGACTTTTTATCCATATATAGAAAAAATGAGATTTATATTACCATCAAAAGTGATACATAGCCTCTTAGATATTCAGTCAACTCAGTGCTACCGTCAAAAGTGATACATAGCTTCAACGGTAAAAATCTTAATGATAATATAAGAATGTACAATCAGTCAAATCAGATCGATTGAGTCAATAAAAAAGATATATCTAATTTAAAATATATTTTTATGATTTTAAATAAAAAGAGCACATGGTGAAAAGCAGACATTGTGGCGCCCGCCATCAAGTAAAACATTAGTATTAGGTTTTCTTTTATATAACTTACCCAAATCGTTTTGGAATCTGTATTTTCCTCATAGCAAGAGAAATCATAAGTGGCTCAAAACTGTGCCACCACAATGGGGACTGAAAACATCATTCCCAGTGAAGCATGGAAGTCAGCAGACTCCATGCCGCTGGTTATAATGAATGCAGTTGTACAGGTTCAACACGATAGAACTCACTGCGACCATAAGAGCAAATCGATCATATTTGGCTACCTCAGACCAACTTCAGGTTCGAGTCATTTGGCTTCCGTGAACCAAATTCTCATTCCATATACAACCTTTTTTCTAAGCTTTTGAATAATATTTATTGAGTCTATTTAGTCCAGTTGTTTATTGAATCGATTTGATTCAATTAGAATCAAGTAGAGATTTATTTAATATTTATTTATTATTAAAGTCCATCAAGTAGATGGACTCTGGATAAAACTCTATAAATATGGATATAATTGTTTCTTTTCAGTAATCTATGAAAAATATTATTCTGTTCTTTTGACAAATCATAGGAGGTCGATCCCCTCGAAGCGATCGAGGAGGCCGATCCCCTCGAAGCGATCATTATCATCCCCATTTCTCCTCTTTCTCTTCTTTTTTTTTACGATAAGATTTTAGGGTCTTATCATTTGGTATCTGAGCGAAGATAAGACTTTAGGGTCTTACCATTTGGTATCAGAGCCTACGATAAGATTTTAGGATCTTACCATTTGGTATCAGAGCCTACGATAAGATTTTAGGGTCTTATCAATACACCACGAGAAACTTCACCTGTGACATCAGAGTAAAGCAATAACATGAAATCAGATGGTATTTATTTCAAGACTCCAATAAGAACATCAGCTATATAGAGAATCTTACAGCGTTTTACATGACAATTTGTGTTTGATCACCGATTCGGCTACCTTTTTTTGAGTCCATCCACATATATTTATGAACTGCAATATATAACACTTGTGCTACGTGGGAGATGCAGCTACACGCAACCTTTCGGAACTTGGGAGCAGAGGATCCCAACCCTACTGTGTAACGCAGCATGCAGCATCTGTCTTCCATGCGAGTTCAAACTCATTGCCATAGGAAAGCCAATCACAGTGAGGAACAAGGCATTAGTGGCAGCCATGACATGAAGCCATGAATGATTAGGAACCAGCCGTTCGTGTATGGCAGACAACAGCAGTTCGGTGCACCTTTGTCTTCTTAAAGAGCAGGCAGAGTTTGGCTTTGCTGACTCCAAAGTAAGTTAGGAGAGAGCTGAAACTAATCTTACCCGACACCTTCAAATATCTCCAAATCTTAATCTCCATCTCTACGCAAAAATCTGAGCCTTTCACCCCGCTGCCAGCCTAAAAGAATGTTGCAGAGCCTTGCGTTAGATTAATGGCAGACAAAGACGACAAGGACGCATCGATTGATTCCAGTCATAATTCGAGCCTGTAAAGATGCACCCATTCCAACTTTCTTAGCTGGATTAAGCAGGTCACCGGTTCATGTTCCTATCCTCTAATTGGTTTCATCTATGTATGAACTAACGGAGAACTAGGGCTTCATCAGAGCTGCACTCATCTCCAGCACCTGACGAGATGCAACGACGGATGACAACTGAGCATGGCATGCCTGAAGGAGCAGCCTTTCCGCCAATCATTGGAGCGAATCCACCGGCCCGGACATATCTTTTGTGTGTGGGCGATATGAGACGCGTGGAGCACCGTCCTTTCCGTGGACCCGCGGCGGTGTTGCTGTCATCCCTCACCTCACCGCCCATCCAGTGGAGTATTGGACCAGCCTTCCTCCATTAACCATTCTCACCCTCCGTCTCGAATCCAAACACTCCAAAAAGCATGCATGCCATGGCTTCTCGCCACTCGGCCACATGTTGGTCCTAGCAGAAAATGTGGCAATAAGCAGTCGTCCTTCCCCCACCTCATATCACTCCGGCCTTTATAACCTCACGCCATCATCGACGCACCTCTCACTTCAGCCCTTCCCTCCTTATCTCTCTCCCCCTCCTTCCCTTCCTGTCTTACGGGAGCTGCAAAATGGTATCGAACAGCATTAGCCTACTATGCTTTCTGATCATCTGTATGTGTTCTTACTCACCACCCTCCACCTTGTTTGTAGGTGTCTGCCGTCGTGCACACTGATGACGAAGGCGTCGACAATGGTCCGGTTGTCGATTACAATGGCAATCCTGTCGACAAATCCAAGACAGGGGGATGGCTCGGTGCTGGTCTCATCTTAGGTGATTAACTACTTGTCCACTTGGAGCTCGCTGTTGCCTATACGTGCAACAGGACCGGTATGTGTGAGACAGGACTGAGGGCTACGTGCACTGTTTCAGGGACGGAGCTGGCGGAGAGAGTCTGCGTGATGGGCATCTCGATGAACTTGGTCACTTACCTGGTGGGAGATCTGCATCTGTCCACCTCGAGTTCAGCTAATGTCGTCACAAACTTCATGGGCGCTCTTAATCTTCTAGCATTGCTCGGAGGCTTCTTAGCCGATGCTAAGCTCGGTCGTTACATGACCGTCGCCATCTTCGCCACCATCACTGCTGCGGTATGACCATCTAAGAACCACTCCCATTGATACTCTTCATGCCGCGCTTACCGCGAACAGTGTGATGATATGATGTTGACATTTATACTGTTGCTTGTGACATCAGGGCGTGAGCTTGTTGACGATGGCCACATCGCTTAGCAGCATGAGGCCATCCGCCTGCGACAGCGTGCGGGTGGCCCACCACGAGTGCGTCGCGGCCAGCGGCGACCAGCTCGCTATGCTCTTCGTCTCACTCTACACGATCGCTCTGGGAGCAGGCGGCATCAAGGCCAACGTGTCGGGCTTCGGCTCCGACCAGTTCGACAACCGCGACCCCAGGGAAGAGAAGGCCATGATCTTCTTCTTCAACCGCTTCTACTTCTGCATCAGCCTCGGCTCGCTGTTCGCGGTCACGGTGCTGGTGTACATCCAGGACAACGTCGGCCGGGGGTGGGGGTACGGCATATCTGCCGCCACCATGGTGGTCGCGGTGGTGGTGATGCTGGTGGGCACGCCACGGTACCGGTTCAGGCGGCCGCAGGGCAGCCCATTGACGGTGATAGGGAGGGTGTTCTTGTCGGCGTGGCAGAAGAGGAAGCTGCCTCACCCGGCCGATCCCAGCGAGCTCAACGAGTACCACGAGGCCCAGGTTGCGCACACCGAATGGTTCAGGTAAACGTCTTGGATAAGCACATTACATGGCATATTTTCATTGGCGATCCGATCTTAACATGATCTCGCTTTGGATTCCCTTTCGCAGGTGCCTCGACAAAGCCGCCATTCAAGCGTGTAACACCAGCTCGAGCAAAGAAGGTGGAAATGGCGGCGCCTGCGACGTCGGCGAGGCAGCCACCGTGACGGAAGTGGAAGAGGTGAAGATGGTCCTGAAGCTGCTCCCGATCTGGTCCACCTGCATTCTCTTCTGGACCGTCTACTCCCAGATGACCACCTTCTCCGTGGAGCAGGCCACGTACATGAACCGCCACATCGGCTCCTTCGTCTACCCCTCCGGCTCCCTCTCGTTCTTCCTCTTCATCTCCATCCTCCTCTTCACGTCCCTCAACGAGAAGCTCCTCGTCCCCCTCGCCCGCAGCTTCACCCGCAACGTGCAGGGGATCACAAGCCTGCAACGGGCCGGCGTCGGCCTCGCTCTCTCCATACTCGCCATGGCCGTCTCCGCGGCGGTGGAGAAGAAGAGGAGAGACTCCTCGGTGCATGACGACACCAAGATAAGCGTGTTCTGGCTCGTCCCGCAGTTCTTCTTGGTGGGAGCCGGCGAGGCCTTCGCCTACGTGGGTCAGCTCGAGTTCTTCATCAGGGAAGCCCCCGAGAGGATGAAGTCGATGAGCACCGGTCTCTTCCTGTCAACGCTGTCCATGGGGTTCTTCTTCAGCAGCATGCTTGTGTCTCTGGTCGACAAGGCCACCGAAGGGGGTTGGATCAAGAACAACTTGGACAAGGGGAGGTTGGACTACTTCTACGCCATGCTCGCGGTGCTGGGTGCCATAAACTTCGGGGTTTTCTTGGTGTTCGCGAGTCGCCATGAGTACAAGGTGCAGAGCTACGACGTGAGCAAGCAAGGCAAGGAGCTCGGGAGCTGGAAGGACGACGGCGTCGATGAACAGATAAAGGGAATGGACGTGTAGGAGAAGGATCGAGGATTTTTCCTCCTTTAGTCCTTTTTTTTCTCTCTCTCTTATCCAAGCTTCGATTCCCTGCATTTCCAATGTAAGAGCAATGGCGTGCAGAGGATTCAGAATCCAAGAACTCGTTCCTCAATGGAAATTAATGTAAGAGAACAGTATGTTTTAGACAGGGTTGTTGATGCCACGATGGCCCATTGGACCATCTTGGAAGCCCAACTGTGACCCGTTTACCACTTGGGAAATAGAAGGGTGCCGTCACACTTGGCCCATTTATATCTTTAATATTCATGACATTTGGCGTTAAGACATATTATATCATTCTTGATCGGAATTAATAATATTAATTTTGTTTTAACATAATAAAAAGCATTTGTAGAAAATTATTGTTTTTTTTCATTATGTTTTTATCTTCTACCATACATTAGATAGGGTCTCTGTCTCGATAGTTGTTAAGGGACAATTTGGTCGGTCGGCCATTGGTACGACTCCTAGGCTCGCGATCAATTATTCACTTTAGACGTACTTACACAGTTTTGTCCTTTTTAGAGCATGTGAACTCTAAAAAACACCTATGAGGGTAAGGAGACCTGATAGATTTATGAGTCCTTGGTTCCTATACTCCTCGACCAACGTGGGACTAAATCGTTTTATCAGTACTCCCTCCCGTAAGAGAGCCAAGGTGTATGACTCGGGAGAGTGTTTGCTCGGTCAAGGTGCAGGCCTTAGGCCCTCCTTCTAACGCCAATCTGATAAAGGACAATTTGATCGATTGTCCATTGGTACGTCCCATAGGCTCACATCCTCCGGAAAAAAACAAAATCGTGCGGGTACGCCCATCGTTCAAAGCAGATAATTTCTTATTAGCCTATGGGCTGTACCAATGACCGACCGACCAAATTGTCCCTTATCATATTTACGCTAGAAATAGGACCCAAGACCTACACCTCGATCGAGCAAACTCACTCTCGAATTGTACACTTTGACTATTAACCCTTGGCTAAATGATTAGTGTTCCTAATATTGACATATGAATGGCTTTTTTTTCTTTGAGCTAAATGATTAGTGTGTTTTCAGAATCGAAATGATGCTATTATTATTTGGGAAAGTAGCTTTGCAGGAGAAAGTAAAAAGAAAGAAGAAAAAAAGAGTAGAAAAGGAGTATGAATGCAGCATACAACCATCTTTTGTCAGATGTACCACAACATTGCCTTTTCTTTGTCTTTACTTTGCTTACTCTTCTATCATTCATTACATATTGTGTGATAAGAAGAGTTTGATGTTGTTTTGCGTTTAGGTTTTTCTCAGCTATTACAAAAAATCAAACATTGTACTGATTTAGAGAGTTATGTATCTTTTTTCTTCTTTTTTTTCCTTTTTGATTGTTAAAGTGTTTTTTTTTTTTTGTGGGGGGTGTAAACATATGAAAGATAATAATAAGACTGACATATATGTTCACTTAGAGATATGAATCAATCAATCAAGTGGATGTGTTGTGATAAGCAAGACTTGTTGAGCTACAAAACATGCGAAAGGATCCAAAATGGTTGAAGACCTTTCAGCGTCATTCCAATGTTTGCGAGATGTGCATTGGATGCTTCTGCGGCGTGTGGGGAAGCGTCCTTTGGAGGGCAATGTTTCTTCTTCCACCACCACCTCTTTCTCTCGTCTGAGACGAGAAGAGGGTGTGCTCACAGCCACTGGAACACATCACGAAACCTCAGTAAAAGAAAGTCTTCGATTTTTCGAGCCTTCGGTATTTGACTGGTCAACGTCATCGAACTTTTTTCTGCCCTACGGATTCATCGAAAGCAGCTAAAAGAAGCCTCTCTCTCTCTCTCTCTCTCTCTCTCTCTCTCTCTCTCTCTCTCTCTCTCTCTCATCTCTCCCACTGATTGATTGATCGACTCATCGGCAAAGTCTCTGCTGCTTTGGTTTGTCTGTCTTGCATTGGGACCATTGTTTCGGGGATCACACAATTAATTAATGTGTTTCTCTCTCGTAATTTGAATTCAACACAACCTTTTCTTTTCTGATGGTGTAGTAACAATCCATGAGTTCAATGCTCGATCACGGCGGCGGCCATCGAGAAGCGACTCAGTGCCATTCGAAAGCAAGCTTCCGCCATGACTGACTGTTTGCTTCGTGAACTCATCACAGCCATGATTAGGCTCTTATGCTATTGGAGACGATGGGATGGGATAATTAACAGCCAACACAATGAATAATTAGATGGGTTTCGTTGGCCACTCGTAGTCTGCTCCTCACTGTCTGTGTTGGACTGTCATTTTGCGATCATTACCGACATCCATAATGATGCCAAGATTTAACGAACACAACAAAAATCTCATCACATGATTTATTATGGGGCCCATCGGCGGCACCATAGAGGTGGGACCCACGGCGGGTTAAGATGTTTGACCACCCACATCTATCTTAATTTACCACGATAATATATCCGGGTATAATAATTACGTATTAAAAATTATCGACACCTCATTGTCACATGACCAATACATTTTTCTCGTCATGTAATCAATACCTTATAATCATTCAAACGTTATGATATCATTCATAATTTATAAATGATCGGATACGATAATAATATCTCATCGTGATGTGATCAATATGAATATTATGATCTTATTCATAGTTATATCATATTCTTTGGATTATGTGTGATTACATCTAATGCTAAAGAATCATTTTTAACATGAAAACATGATTTAGTGCAATAGTCCAAAATGTCATCATTAAAAAGACCCCTCAAATACATTATTTCTTAGTATATTAGTCTATTACAGACTCTACATTAGTCGAAACAATCGACTCGAAAGTTAACTTAAACTTCAAATAGATTACGTAATATTCGATGCAATCTCAAATCAAACAATCTTAAAATGACGTCATAAACAAACACAAAATAAGAATATGTTTTGACAAAAAAAAGTTTTGATGGTGGATAATAATATTTTGGGATCAAATTATTTCTTCATCACTTATCTTTAAACAAAAAATAAATTCCATCATCACTTACAATTATTTGTGGGGAAACATGATCGATTACATCTAACAACCATTTGGCATCTCAAATAGTCGATAGTGGGATGTCATGATTACATTCTAATAATGTCTCTATTTATTTATGTTAAATGTTTATTACTTTAGCAATTTCACACAAATCACATGATGACACGTGGATCTCAAATAATTGAAACATTATAGAGGATAGATAGTCAATTCATCCATCCCAAAATCTCGATAGAACATATATTCCCAATAAATGAAACATCCCAATGATATATTTTGTTGGGAATCGAGTTAAGGATCAAATTATATATTAATAATGAATTAAAAGTTTGAGCTCGTGAGCCTTTAGCTCCATCTGGACCGTTGATCAAGCTCGATGGGCGGTCTTGATCCTTCGTCCTCCTCTGTGTAATGAGCCCTTTAACCTCGTCATTTGGCCTACAAACATTGTACGTTAACGATGAGCACCCATCATCGATCGATAACACGGGCGTCACGGCACGCGGGCTGCGGCCAATGACGCAATCCCACCCCCGACAGGCCACGAGCGTTGGTGCACGTGTCGTACAGTCGGCGCGTTGGTCCCGTGTACGGTGCACGCGCCCCCACGCCTTATCATACGTCATCGTCGACTTTTCCCCCCTCTCCTCGGGGTCCGCGGGGGCGGCGCGACGTGGTAGTCTGCGCTGGCGTGGCGGCGACCTCGACCGCGATTGGAGGAAAAAGGGGGGACCCACGCGGGCTGGGGTCGTGCAAACGAAGGTGGGTGTACAGTGACGTGCCCGCGGGCGCCCAGAACGAAGCTGCCATGCTCCAACTCGGGCGCAACAAAGAGGAGCCGAAGCAGAGCAGGCCATAAATGGCCATTCCATTTAGTCGCTACTCCACGCTGCGTCCACTCTGCCGCAGGCAAACTAGAGCTGATCGCGACGCTTTGAGTGTCACTGCCAAGGATCGCAGGACGGGAGCCGCCTGTTGCATGGGAGGGGCTTAGAGTCCTCCAAAAGTCACAGAAGAAAAAAGAAATATGAAGCGATGAATGAAGAAAAATGTGTGTGTGGATTTTTGTGCTTTGAGGAACACACAACATGGTGTGAGAACGAATGCTAGTAGGGACCATGCCTCCTTGCTTCCTGTTTGCAGGGAGTGTCAAAGTCATGTCAGAGATGATCCTTTACCCCCTGATTCCCCAACCTGAAATCTCAAGGAAGCTCGTGTGCTTCCTTTCTTATTCTTCTTGCAAGCGAGGTTGCTAATCTTCATCTGTGTCTGAAACATCGAATAACTACGTTGAAAGAAGTAAATGAAGAAAGGGAAGCATTCCGGAGGAGGATTATTGTTGAGGTTGGAGTTTGAAGGAAGGAGGGAGGGAGGGAGGGAGGGAAAAGACTCGAAGGTGAGTCCGCCGTGCGACCCACAGGGCGGTGGGCGTCACGTGCGGTCTGCAGTACGGCGCGCCCCTTCCTGTGCATAGCCCCCTCTGCAACAATGCAACGCCACCGATCTGTGTGAAGAGAGAGACAGAGACCAACAGCACCTCTGCGACTTTGGCATGGTTCAGTACTAAGACTTGCAGGCTTTTATACCATCTCTCTCTCTCTCTCTCTCGCTCGCTACCGAGACGGCTTCCTTCTCTTCTTACTCTCACCTCTCGCTCTCTCTCTCTCTCTCTCTCTCACACACACACACACACATACGCACGCACACGAGAGACTGTTGTCGAATACTGATGGTAAAGGATATGGGTGATGTTACTAGAGTTGTCAGTGGCACTGCAGCAGCGATCGGACAATAAGAACGCTCGAGGCGTGTGATGATGCGTAGGTGAAAGATAGGTAGAGAGAAGATTCATTGGTAGATATATTCATAGCTAGCAGGCAGAGAGAGAGAGAGAGAGATGCCTGCTCTGGTGCTGCTGCAGCAGCTGCCTCCTCTTATTTCCACGCCCACGCCCACGCCCACGCCCACGGAGCACGTATCGGGTGCTGCCGCGGTGACGCTAAGGGACGGGTCACCCCCTCTCGGATTCCCCTCCTCCGCCGCGTACCGCATTTATACCCCACCTGCGGCGCTCGCAGTCCATGTCTCCTCTCCTCCCCCTCCCCTCGTGATCCCTTTACTCCGCATTCCTTTTGAATCCTTGTGAGGGCTCCGGAGATCCGTTTGAGCTCTCGTGTGTCCGCGAGTGACGATGGGGGAGACCGTGCCGACCGCGCCGCCGCTGCTGGCGCCGCCGGTGGTGGTGGTGGCGCCCAGCCCCAAGTCGCCGCCCAAGTACCCCGACCTCTGCGGCCGCCGGAGGCTGCAGCTCGAGCTGCAGATCCTGAAC
The DNA here is from genome assembly GCF_036884655.1 of Musa acuminata AAA Group. Lineage (NCBI taxonomy): Eukaryota > Viridiplantae > Streptophyta > Magnoliopsida > Zingiberales > Musaceae > Musa > Musa acuminata. The sequence goes on along the minus strand of NC_088329.1, from coordinate 3,804,039 downwards.
CGCGAGGTTGGCTTCATCGAGGTAACCCCACCAAATCCTTCCTACTCTTTCTCGAGCAAAAATGTCATCTTTTAATGGAAGTCTGCGAAGTGGAATGACTGTGAAATGATGGCTATCCTACTAATGCTTCTGATGGCTGTGCTTGAAAGCAACATTTAGATGGATTATCTTGTAATCTTTAGCTGCAATTTGAAGTAAGAGAGGTTGTTGAGTTGCTAAGGTTTTGATTCGAGAGTCAAAGGTGTTTCCTTGCCAAGTAGTTGAACATAGAAGGGATTTGTCACCTAGTAGAGTAAAGAGTCATGTCCAAATGAACAGACATCAAGATGTTAAGACTATATCAGTAACAACATGAAGTTTAGGGAAGGAAAACAGAAAGATTTTAATGCCAAAAGATGTTGCTGTGGCTAAAAAGCATTTTGGAACTGGATCTACTTTGTTTCCAGGTAGACTTGCATTAGTTCTTCTTAAGGAACTTGGCATCTCTGCCTTCATGACAATGAAACAAATGGATGCTGTCTTTGAGTTTAATATTATGATTCTCTTTTCTGTGAAACTAAAAATCGATTAAAATGGTTAGAAGATCAACGGATTTTTAACCAGAAACTTACTATGTGGAGAGTGAGCAGCAATATATTCTGATATTGTGGCACGAAGTGCTGATACTCTCTGTTCTGATTCAAGTATGAATTTTGTTTTGCAAAGTGTAAATATCTCATTGAAATTCTATTTTCGAGCAGGAGGAGTTGCAATCACTTGAAGGAATTCAACCTGTTTCCAGATGCTGCAAAGAGTATGCTTCACTTATCAGTAGTACTTTGTGACTTTCTTTCTTTGCAATCGAGAAAACGAAAGATGCTAGGTTGGCTCCACAAGTGTCTAAACACCTCAGGGAATTTATACGGGAGGAGTTTAACATTCTTTTCATTTCCAGAATCAATGATATATTTCATTTTTCTTTTTCTTTCTGATCTGTGAAGTTCTAGTGCTTGCTCAAGTAAAAGTTACTTGAACCAATGTTAGCAATTCCCACAAAATGCATCTAGTAACTCTCATGGTAGTGACCATCAATTTAGGAAACAAATATTTAGCATAATTTTTGCTAAATGGCTCGACTGAATTTGTCTCATCTGTTGTAGAGCTTTTAGATATTAAGGTGTGAGACATTATTGTCAGTGTTTTTTTGTTTGTGAGTGGGGTGTGGCACCTGTTTTCTTTTCCTCTGTAGCTCTTTCTGGAGATCTGGATCCAAGACGGGCTCCCTCTTTTGTTCCCATGTGGCAGCTTGATCTATTCTTTTCTTTCTGCTTAATAAATTAATGTGATAATTGATCCATCTTCCCCCCAGAAAAGGATAAAATAAAAGAATTGTGACACTTCAATTTTTTGTTGAACTTGAAAAATTGCTGAGTGCTTCACCAGGCCTTAATTCAATATAGATTTGAGGTGTTGAAGATGATAAGCTGTTGACTTAGATGAAAAATAGATTTTTCCTTCAGAAATTATGGAACTTCCAATTATGGTTAAATTGCATAGCATTTTATGCAGATAACATTTATAAATCATGACTATTTTGCAGGGTCAACGATTTTGTGGGAACGAAACCTGATCCCTTGATCCCTATGTATGATTCTTCAACTTCTTCACATGTTTTATGCTAAGTTTTGTGTAAAAACATGTAACTTTTGTATGTTTCTTCTGTCAAACAGAAATAAGCGGAGGCACAAATCGTGTTGCTTGTGGAGATGGATACGGTACTTTCTGAATTTTGTTGTCTTTTATCAGTTTTATTCATTTCTTTCCTGAGTATCATATAAGCAAAAACATATCCAATTCTGAAGCAGTGTGGAACAATGAAACTTGACATTCAAAAACAAAAAGAGAAAAATAGTTTGGTCTAGTGTGATGTAACTTTGTATTATAAATTCACCTGGGCTCTTGTTGTGTTTTGAGGTATGAATGTTCTTTATTACGTAGTTGCTGATCTATTAGCTCCTTTCATAATTATTTGCAAGGACATGAACCAGCAATCTCCTCAGAAGATAGCAGCTACATTATTTGACATGTTGGGTTGCTTTAGATTACTGATAGGTGCTATTTTTAATGTCTTTTCGACTGTGCCGTCATTAAGTATTATACTTTGGCATTATGTCTTGTTTGATGGCTAAGTTATCTAGAAGGTGATATTATAAAAAGCAATGAAAAATGATGTTCCTTTATTTCGAACCATGAAATATCCCTTTTGAATGAAATAAACTGAAGTGTCGGTGCCTGTCTTAATATGCTTATTTATCTCAACATTTCTTCTGTTTAAAATAATATGTATGTTATGTTTAAAAATAAAAAAAATGCCAAGTCCAACTCTGACATGCTTTATTGATGCAAAACATGGTCCTTGGGGTTAACTAGCTTCTTTGGTTTAGATTGGATTTTGATAATGACTAAATCTCGATTATATTCTTGAAGTTGTTAAAAAATATCTACATTTAGTTGAACTTTAAGTGTATATACAGCTTCAGATTTATATAATAAAAGTTGATGTTCTAACAACCACTACGGAGGGGTTCTAACCTCGATATGAATCAAAATTACTGTATATTTAGTGTAATTCTGCGGCTTGTGCCTGGAATAAATGGAAACTGTTGTTTCAGAATAAACAAAAGCCTGACTGTTTCCTTCATGAAAATTGTGTCTCCTCGTTGACAATTGTTGTTATCTGTTTAAGATACTCCTACAGTAAAGCAACAAGGACTCAATAATTTTTTTGCACTTGTAATTTGAAATGACCAGGTTTATCATTTTCAAGGCATTGGTTAAAAGGAACAGAAAAGTCAGAAATCAGAAATTTAAATAAGAAAATGAATTAGCAATTGAAAACCATGAATCGATGGCAATCATGAGTGAGTCTTGGATGCTTTTCTGTTGATTAATTCTCTTCATGTAATGTTTTTGGCTAAAGAAGTGCTACAAAAATATATTTTCCTATGATTAATATTTAATAGTTGACTAGCATAAAGAATAACTACTTGAAAAAATTGGTCAGAACATCTACGATTCTGTTTGTATTTGACCTAGTGAATATATGCTTGCTCTAGTAATATATGGATGATAAGTGCATCTTATTCATTTTAGATTCTTTCTTGTGCTCCCATGTCATCTAGTCGGTGCACGTTGACTGCCAGATTTATTTTTCTTTTGATGTCACCAGAACATTGCTCCAAAAGTCAGATAACTTGTCGTAAAATCTTGGATGCTTATAATTTATAAGCTTTGGTAATTAAGAATTTAAGATCCACATAATTACACACCAGTCAATATTCTCATTATGTGGACCTTAATTTTGTTCGTAAATATCTTAATGATCATGCTCTATATTTGAAGAGCTGCAACAGATATTACAGCACCAAATTTTTGCCATCTTCTGAGTTGTTAGTGTCATATCCATATGAAGTCCTTTCACCAGGTTCAGAGGTTGACAATTTAGTATACAGATGATGTAACAAAGATCATTAGTTGTTATTAGAAATTAATATGAGAAAATAAGTTTTCTTTATTTTGCAAAAAAGCGTTTATACAAATGCCAAAAGGACTTGTTTGGTTCATGTGCAGGTCAAAGTTGTGTTTCAATTTCTCATGGATTTGCTGCTTCAGTGAGTGTTGCTCTTGTCCACGAAGCTGTTCCTGTTGTCAATGTGAATGTCCCAGCTCTCAATGCTGTGAGGCTTCTCCCGGCAGACCGTGCTGCAGTTGTGCAGAAGTTCCTTGCATCTGCAGCAGAGCATGCTGCAGCTGCTCGAAGCTTTCCTGCTGTAACATAGGAACATGCTGTAGCTGCCTGAAATTTCCTTGCAGCCGTGACAGAAAATGCAGCAGCTGCTCGAAGACTCCTTGCAGTTGTGAAGGAACATGCTTCAGCTGCTCAAAAGTTCCATGCACTTGCAGCAGAACATGCTGCAGCTGCTCGGAGGTTCCTTGCAGTTGCGGTAGAACATGCTGCAGCTGCTTGAAAATTCCTGGCAGTTGTAGGAGAACATGCTGCAGCTGCTCAAAAATTCCTTGCACTTGTGGTCAAACATGCTGCAGCTGCTCCAATGCTTGCAGTTGTGCTGGAACATGCTTCAGGTGCTCAAAAGATCCTTGCACTTGTGGCCGAACATGCTGCAGCTGCTCCAATCCTTGCAGTTGTGCTGGAACATGCTGCAGCTGCACAAAGAATCCTTGCAGTTGCGGCAAAACCTGCTGCAGTTGTTCAGATGTATCTTGCTGCAAACCGAAATGCCATTGCCTGAATGCTTCCTCCTGCAGGCCTCGTTGCTGTAGGTGGTGGTCTTCCTGCTTCGGACCATGGCGGTGTGGCTGGAGGCCTTCATGCTCCTGTTCATACTGCGATCAACCATGTTGCGGCGGCTGCAAGACATCATGCTCCAACTCATGTTGTACTCAGCCACTCTGTGGTGGCTGGCGGCCATCATGCCCCAGTTCATGCTGTGCTGAAAAATGGTGCTGTGGCTGGAATCCTACATGCTCCAGACCACATTGCGACTGCTCACGGTGCTGTGGCCGGAGACTTTCATGCTTCGGACCATGCTGTTTCTCAAATCGGTGCCGTAGCTCGAGAACTTGTGCGCTTCCAAAACTCTCCTGCCCGGACTATTCTTGTGGTTGTGTCTGGTCCTGCACAAGGTGTACAGATGTATGCCTCCTACCTAAGTGTACTAAACCCTGCTGTACCACTGGATGTCTATGTTAGGATCAGACCATAATTTTGTATTCCTTTGTTCTGGCTTGACATACCATATTAATTCTCTTGTATCCCTGAATCATGTTGTTTGATATATAGAATTCTGCCCATCTGTTTGCCAGGGCCTGTTAAATTCTTGATCATCATTGTCTTCTTTAGGAGATTTCACAAAAATTCTTGACGCACATTATATCTGTTGCAGACATATTGTGGTCTTCATCGCATAACAAGATCAAGAATAAGAACAATGTGTAAGAAGAGCAGCACTGAAGACTGACCCGTGGAACAACAACTGCAATGAAGAAGAAGGTTTTGTCTGAAACCAATGCCACGAAAGGCTCCTATCGAAGCCCTGTTGAATAGGGCAGCGAATACTCGAAGAACAAGTGTGAAGATCTCCAAACCACAGGCGTCGCAGCAATCACTGATCACAGTCCTGTGACCATGCCATGGTTTCTTCTGCACCAGTAACATCTTTGGTGCTGTCTCAGGAGCATCCACACAAATGGATCACGCAGAGCATCTTCTTCCTTCCGGTTGCTGTCTTCATCGAACCAGATGCAGACAATCCAAGAAAGTATGTCGGCAAATAATTGAAATATTTGGGTAGGCCCAACGGAATGAACACCAAAAACAATTAAGCACTTGCAAGTTATGAACCACTGTTGATGATTAGCCAACCACTCGTGAAAGTTCTCAGCACTCACATCATTCTTCTTCATGGAAAGAGAATGGATGAAGTTAACTATGCTGAAACGTAGAGAAGTCTGCCATTTCATAAGCATGTCTCAGATATGAAGGACTGACTTCCAAGTGGAAGCCATCACAGAAATAAGATGAGCTTCGAAGATAAATCTCAAGTCCCTTTTAGGGGTGCAGGAACTCCACCCAACTCTGTATTCTGTGTGTGCAAAGCAAAATACCAGATCAGGTTTACATGATGGTGTGTCCATCCACAGTAACAGTGACAGCAATAATGATGCAGTGTTTTGGCAACCTGAACAGTTGCACATTTGACTTTACTGCATTCGACACTGGACAGAGAGTAGATCATGTCAGCAAGATCTCAGGAAGACACCAAATCTTGATGCTCTTGCTTGTTCTTTTTTTATATGTGGAGCTCTGTGTTACTGCTCCAATTAATCTTTTCTGTGTTACTCCAACAGCTGTTATACTAATCCCATCGGAGCATGCCATGTTACGACAGTCTCACCGCGAGTGAGCAGAACCCAGTCCCCCACTTGCTTTACATCTCGTTTGCCTGCCTACCCTCCCTCGCGCACTCGAGTCTTGACCATCGTTCGTTCGCCTTCTCCGCCACCGGGATGCTCACGTCCAACGACGGCGGCCGCTGCCCGCCGGCCCTCCCCGGTCGCCCCACGGTCCTCCGCCTGCCGCGGCGGAGGAGGAGGATGGCGGTGGTCCGGCTGGGCTCGCGGCGGGGGTGGCGGTGGCGCGGGCGGCGGCTCCTGGCGGGGCTCCTCCGCCGGCTGCGGCTGCGGTGTCTGGCAGCCAAGTACCGGGCGGCGCTGACGCGGCTGTGGTCGTGCCACGCCGCGCTGGTGAGGGATCTGATGGATGGCGCCGCGTCGATCGAGGCCGTCCAGTCCCAGCTCGTGATGGAGCCTTACTTCACCGCCCCCTTCTTTCCCGTAACCACCGTCAACTGCCACCCGGCCAATTACTGCGCCCTCTTCTAATCTTCTCATTCACATGTAAGAATTAGGATTATATATATATATATATATATATATATATATATATATATATATATATATATATATATATCCTTGCTTTTCTCTCCATAAAATCTTCTTCTTAGCTCCACAAGCTTTTGCTTTAGAATTGGCGATCACATGATATGCTTGTGAATTGTGATCATAAAATTATTGCCTTTTGGTACTTAATCTCTTAGATCTCACTTCATCAAACAAATTAAGTAGATCAAATTCTGGGTTTGGTTCAAAGATTTGCTGTTTTCTATAGTTTCTTGAACAACAAAATCCTACAAGTTGAGCAAACAAATTAAATATCATCTTTTTTTTAATTACGTTAAGGGAACGATGAGTGACATGACAATGACCACAAGGATGAAATAAAAAATTATAAAAAATAAATTAATAATACAAGAATATAAATAGTAAATATAATAATTTATTATTTTTAAAAAAGGTTATCGATTGTATGGGATGGATTGCCAATAGAAATTTATGTTGTAAATAATAATAATAATAAAAAGGTTGCCAATACAAATCTCCTATTTTCCCTTTTCTTCTGACATTTTTGTCCACGGCGATGTAATAAATTGCTAATAACACCAAAGTGGCATCGATAGTTAATTAATGAAAGAACAATATCTTTCCGACACGTTTTGACTTACCAGACAACTATACCTATGTTTTGATTGGGCAAGTTTAGTACTAATTACGCCACATCTATTACGGATTACTCTCAGAAGAGAGGCGGGCCTCACCGTTGGTCTCCAATGGGGCCCAGCGTTGCGTCGCGGGTAAACGCAATCAGATGTCAGTTAATGGAGAGAGTCCTCTTAAAGGATGGTGCAAAACCGTTAGAGGTGCGGGCAACTATTGTTGGCCCCACACGTGGGCGGCACGTCCAACGGTATACACGTCCCACCACCGTCACTTACGACCCCTCGCGCTAATCCTCGTCGTGACCAATGTCACCTCTTTATGGGACCCACTTGTAAGCCCAGCCGGGCCCGAAAATCTTCCCCAATAATGAAATGGGTAGAAAATAGAGTAAGTCGGGAAGCAATTCCGTTTGTTTTTAACAGGTCTTTGGGGCTCTTTTAAAAGGCTTGAAACGGTCACGCCTGTTATCTCTCTCCTCTCCTCTTTAGGTTTCTCGCCTAAGAACCGCTCGCTGCTTCGCAGAAGGCGGAGTAAGGGGAGGAGGAGGAGGAGAAGGGCGAGGGGAAAGGTTGGAGCGATTCCAGTCTTCCCTTCCGTTCTGCTCTTCTTTCTCCTTTTTTTTTTTGTGTTTTTGCTTGCTTTCTTTCGTTTTGGAGAAAGAATTGTGCAGAGCAGGGTCCAACACCTGTTATCGTCCTCAATCCCTCCTGATTTCGTCTCCCGTATGTTATCTTGCAACGCTGACTAAGTTTCTTAATGTGGTTCATTAGGTTTTCTGGTTCAATTGCATTTGTTATCAGGAAAAATTCGGTAAATCTTGTAACCAGGTTGAACGTAGGTAATAAGTACAATGACAGGTGTACATATGGAATGAGCAGGGTAATTGTTTGTTATTTTTCAATTGAATGGGATGGCATTGAAAATCTTGATATGTTAATTGTTTGTGAACCCCCTTTGATGAAGCTATCGTTTTACTTGAAATTCCTCTCAAAAAAATGAAAATTTAGATAGGCTACATCCTCTGCGCCTAAGTTTGAGTCTTATCATGGATGTGATTTTGTTATGTTTTTATGGCTGGAATATATAAGTCACTGACTTTATTACCAATGTAGGTTTAACACCAATAATTTGAGGGCTCCCCTTGACATAATAGTACTTGTTTAGGAAGATGGGGGTAGTATCAAGGAGCATTATGCCTGCTTGTGAAAGCCTATGTATCTTTTGCCCTTCTTTACGAACTAGGTCTCGGCAGCCAGTGAAGCGATACAAGAAGCTACTAGCTGATATCTTTCCTCGATCCCAAGTGAGTTTCCTTTTTCTTTGTTTCTTTTACTTAGTATACTGCATTTCTGAATGTTATGTGATAATATGATATCACTAAAATACTGCATATATTTTTACCTTGATTGTTCTGAAGTAATTAAGAGTTGATTTAGTTTGTATTATTTCATGGACATTGCACTTCTGAAGGAACTAATTATCATGTGCCAGTCCTGTATTGATTATTGCTTGGACCAATCTGGTGTGGTGTCTGGTATGAGTAAAATGAAAAAAGGAAGACAAAATAAATGTGGAGAAAAGTTAAGACATACCTGAACAGGTCTTTGCTACACTCTCGAACTGTAAATGCCATCTTTGGGTTTTGATTGGGCGACAGGGTCGCAAGTTCTGATATCTGTAATCTGTTTTATTTGACACTATAAAGTCTCACTCAGTTTTTCTCATAAAGAACTGGTTCCACCTGAAACTGATCAATACTAAATCAGGAAACCACTTCAATGAGATATTGCCATGTGTTTCTCTAGGATGGAGCAGTATCTCGCAAAGTCCATTTTCTTGGTACATATAACTTGAAGTTAAAAGTAAATATCCAATGTATTTTATACCATTATGTCATTCTCAGATGACAGAGATCAAAGTAATCATTTTGGCAGTAAAATGAATCAGAGGTTGTCGACATTGCCACATGCACCACCCTTGCTATGTTCCTAGGCATCTCACTCATGAATTCTGCCTCTATATATTTTTATCAACAAGCAAAGTTACTAACCGGAGAGGGATCATGAATAGAAATGTAGGTAATTTTCATGGTTTCGTGTCATATACAATCTAGAACAAAGTTACTAACATTTACAATATCACAAGATGGGATTTTCTTAGGTGTTTTAACTATGCAGTGTCTCGATTTTTCTTAGGTGCATGTTGTTTTTTGTGGATTTTTGGTTGCTTTCTTATGGAGGTTTAGGGTAGTGGAGTGCAGAACATAATACAGAGAACTAGTGCTTCATGATTCACCATTCATGAAAGAAGAGGTACAATGTAAGAACTAAGAACCATATGAAATTTATACAGATTCATGCAGATCTCCTTCAGAGTTACCTAATGGAGTTTGCAAACAAAATTAGTCATTAAAAAAGTCATGACCTTGTGATCAGTATTATGCAGAAAAGAGGGGGCTGTTCATTAAGGGGGTAAATTCTTGAGTATCACATGCTGAGGAGAGATTACTAGATGTAGTTTTGTAGGCTGTATTTAGGAAAAGCATCTAGCATCCTGCATGATGTTATCACATGACTACAAATCATGTGTCTTAAAAACACAAACTTGCTAATGTATTATAAACAATTGGAGAAAGCATGCTTTTGGATTTCTTAATATCCGATGAGACATTCTCTTTATGCCTTGAATCAATTATATTGTCAGGACTTAGGAGGAGGTTTGCATTCTTGTTCATATGATTGAACAGATTGGATCTTTCTTTCTATTAAGTATAATGTCATGTGGATATCCAAATTGTAAGTCATTGGTTCTAGCTGCCCAAATAGAAAATCTATAGCTTTTTGAAAAGAAATCTTATTGTGTTGATGGAACTGTTCAACCATGTAATATGTGAAAATTATGAAAAGATGGTTATATCTTGTGTTAGTAGGAAAACAGAAACATTAACTGTATATGATGCTGGTTGCTGAATTTTTCTATTAAGCATCCTTATCTGATAAAAAAAATTATGGGCTTCTATTTTCTGTACCAATTCTGCTTGTGAAATGGCTTAAACCATACAGCTCAAAATTGTTATCCTTTAATATATTCAGCCCTGCCACTCCTTACCAGGTGTCACATATTGTTCTAGTTATGGAATGACCGGTGAATTGTTGATTTTGAGTAGTTTTTTTCGAAAAGATTTTTAATTTTGGGTACCAGACAGGTCCTAGCCCGGACGGGCGTTGATATGCCGATATGTACCAAGTTTCGAAAAAAATCTGAAAAACAGTTGAAAAAAAAAAACTATGTACCACCTGGTTTACATGTTCCTTTTGCTGGTGAGTTGTCGAACTAGTAAATAGTGCCCATACCGAATTACATTGGATAGTATTGCAAACTTTGTCTTTCCATATATACTAACTCCAGCTAGCTAAACTGATCCATGAGTTCGAATGACAAACCAAGCCCATACTTAATCTAAGACAGGTCCAGGCATATAACTTGAACCCTAGTGACTATAAACCAAACCCTAATATGTTCGTTGGATTTCTGATCCATGATGGATCCTCTTCGATTTGTCACATGTCTAAGCTTAAAGCCACCTCTGTCAATCCCTTGCCCATTGAATTATAGCTGTGGTAGAGCTGTAGAAACTACCAAAGAGTAGCCTAAGCACATAAGTGTTCTCCCTCCTCTCTTCTTTTCTTTTCCCCATTTATTGGTTTCAATGGCACATTTGTTTCAGCATGGCTGCATTCTGAGCTATGCCAACATCACATATGGTTCTAGCAAAACACTGGTGTGTACCATCAAGACAAATTTTAATGTTTTCTTTGGTGTCAATCGATCTCAGTTGTGCCTCTTCATTTTGACAACAGGATACATTTTTGTTCCTGAAAAGTTCCAATGTTCGAGGCTCTTGTAATGCTTGCATTATCCAACATATTTTTGTTCAATTGTTTAGAAACATTTTTGAGAAAATGTAAGAGAAATAATGTTCATTCACCTTTCCACCCTCGTATGATTTTTGTCTAGCCACAAAGTGACATTTATTAAAATGCATTTTTCTTTTTTGGTTGATTGTCAAAGGAAATGTTGTGACTTATCTTACAGGACGAAGAGCCAAACGATCGAAAAATCAGCAAACTGTGTGAATATGTTTCCAGGAATCCATTACGAATTCCGAAGGTAATTTCTGTTACCCTTTTTCTTGTTAGGCATGAATCAAAAACCAACTTCGTCATCATCACACACACAACATACGGCAAGTTGTTTAATTATTTGATGTCCTTTACCCATGACCCAAAGTTTCTTTCTAGCTTCTCTTGATAGCAGATAGAGAAGAGAAATAATTAGTGTCAAAAGAAGAAGTTTTATATCCTGCTTTCACCACTAAGCTTCTTGAAGTTTTCCTTTGAATTGTCTTGAAAGTATGCCTTCTTTATATGTTTTTCATGTTACATTTTATTTGGGGAAGTACATTAAATAGAGATGACATATTAAGTTCACAGTGCTTAGTGGACATTTTTCTTTTGCCCATTTCTACCATAACTGTGCTATTTCCTAATGCTTGCTCAAGTTAGCAATGTGTTCTGAACTGCTTGGTAGCATTTTTATTTTAAGAAACATGTATGTGCCAATCATCTCTTACAAATAAGTCCTCTTAGTTTTTAAAGTCTTATCACGGTTTGTGATTTGTTTTTAATTGGATTTTTTTAGGTAGGTAAAACAATAAGCATTCTTTTTTTCGTCAGTTTGTTATTTTTTGTTGATGCAATTTAAATCTGAGAATGTGAAATTTTTTGAACAGATAACGAGTTATCTGGAACAGAAATTTTACAAGGAATTGAGGCTTGAGCACTTTGGCACAGTTAAAGTCGTCCTGTGCATTTACCGGAAATTATTAGTCTCTTGTAAGGAGCAGATGTAAGTTTTCTTCTTATCAATCAACTGCATGCTTTCTGATTCTGTATTTCATTCTAGTTTTGTTAAATAATGCAAGGCCATTTTTTATAATTCTGTTGAGGATATATCTTTTTGCATAATGTATCAAGATTTGTTTAATTATTGTACAGAAAAAAATTCTTACATAAACTAGTGGTTGCCAAAAGAGAAAATTGGGAACAGGTAGGCAGTTTTAGGATCAATTGAATGAAAGTTCCACAGAATTATACAAGCTCCAAATAAGCACATTACACATTATTATATCCAAGTTCTTATGAAGGTGCCATCACTACTGACTTTGTCTCCAAATTTCTTGTTTTCCTCACCTTGCTTAAACTGATTTTAGATCGTTTTGTGAGGTTTGACATTTATGTGACCAATGATCATATTGTTATAGTTTTACTTTAACATTATCACAGTTATATAGGCAAGTATGAAGGACCTGGAATTAAGGTGCAATGGCTTAAGTTTCTGCACTATCTGGTTTATTGTGATATCCACATTGTTGTAGCCAAGAAATACAAAAAGATGATAGATCATGGAAGATAATTCTGGGTTTAAGTGATGCTTTTTGGCGAAGCCATGAAGATGATTAAGAATTTTCAACTATATGTGTTAAAGGGGCTGAAATTATTTGACAAGTCATATCTCTGTTTTTCAAATTAAACATGCAACGTACAACAACAATCAAAGTTCTTCATAAATGAAATTTGTTAGTGCTTAGATATCTTAATTTCTGGAGGACAGCCATTAGATGTTATTACATATTTTTAAACAAAATACAAAACAGTAATGTTATAGAAAACTGACTATCTTATATTTGTAATTTGGTATATCCTCTCATATGTCTCCCCAGAGTAGGTTACTAAGTTCATATGTACAACAGCATCCTCCCGGAATTTTCCAATTTTGGAGAGCAACATAAGTACAATTATCGTCCAAGCCTTTCTTTCCATATACCCTTGCATACTGAGAATCTCAAGTTTGTGTTTCCCTAAGTGATATTGTCATTTATAACTAAGACCAACAATAGTTTGTCATGTGAGATGATCACTTGATACACATTTGGTTCTTATCCGTGGTAGCCTTATCGCACTACGATATTATCTCCACTGATTGATTTGTTTATGGGATCTTTTATCATGCTCTTTTCTTTATTATAAAGCTAGATAAACAATTAAACACAATTTATGCTTTCTAAATCATATAAAATACTATTCCAATGCAGATCATTTTCAGTTTCTTAAAAACAATAACACAATTATGAGATGACCTATAGAGTATAAACTAACTCTTGTTATTGCTAAATACTTACAAGGTTCCATAGATAACATTAAACTGGATTGTCCCACATTGTAGCCATAGTATAACCCCACTGAATGTCTAAACTACATATGATATGATGTTTAGTAGCAGTTATTTATTTGCTTTTATAAACTAACCAGGCCTCTAAAAATTTTGAAGGAAACTATGTAATTTCATTTCTGAATTAACCACATTTATTTGGTAAGTTTTGAATATTGGAGATTGGTCTTTAACCATGCACTGTATGATCCATTAAGGAGCTCAAATGACTTTTTAATTTTTCCTTGCATAAGTCATAATCAAAATGAAGAAGAGCACTTTCTGCATATCAAGGGAATTATCAAATTGGCAAATGACAGAGCCAAACACAGGAAAGCTTGGGGCTGTTTTTTTTGGGAATTGAAGGAGTCTAACCTTCAGCTAGAACCATGATGGCATGTCTTTGAGTGTTGGAACAGGTCAAAACTTTGTAAAATTTATTGGACAGCAATATGCAGTTATGCACACACTTTGATGACATTACACTATTTGGAATTCTCTTATTTAATCTGAATCAACTTTAAATAGCATCAGTGACTAAAATCATAAAGGGAAAACACTTTTAGGGAGTTTACAAGACAAACTCTTATGATTGGAAATGCATATTTCACATTTTGGAGAAACCAATGTTTTATGTCTCAACCATACCCGGCAATAGGACCAGTTTTCACTGATCCAACCAAGTACCAATACTGAAACATATAGCTTGATATCAACACATTATCATATTTTATTAATTAATTATTTTATTAAGTAATACCGGATGAAACAGATCAATGTACCATCCGATATATCAGTATCATACCATTTCGTAGTTACCAAAGTTGGTAGAATTCTAAGATTTGAATCCTCTGGGGGAACAAATTAACACTTCCAATTTATTTCCTTTTCTAGAATTGCTCTTATAATTCACTGAGACAGATCTAATGCCTAGTTAAATTTCATTTTCCATATTAGTTTTGTCATGAGATTTATATGGTGCTTTTCATGGTAACTCTTCGATTATATATAATTACCTGCCCAGTTGCCTATCAGACTGGTATGATACTGGTATATTGGGCAATATATTGATGTGGTACTGCCTGGAAACATCGAATAACATAACAAAAAGAATAAAAATGAGCTGTATATGTACTGGTGTCAAATTATACATTTTGGTTTTAGTACTTCATTGGACCAGTAATTAAGGCTTGATATATTGTGGTCTAGTGGTGTCAAGCTATACATTTTGATATTAGTACTTCATTGTACCAGTAATTAAGGCTTGATATATCATGGTCCGGTCAGTATTTAAAAGTTAAAACCTTATCTTTATATGAGTATATTGTTTGTTGAGATGTCTGTAAAGGGAGAAATTAATTTTTCTTTCCTAGACTAAGAATTTCATTCTATTGGATAGGGAGAACATCTAGGAACTTTACTGTCACCTCTCACTAAGTGTGCATATTTACGAACTTAGATATGTTTGCATTTATTATAAATTCTATATTCTGATATAAAATTTTGTCATAGGGCCCTCTAATTTGGATAATTATTAGCACATAAAAGTAGCCTAAGCCAACCGACAATAAGTTTGACTGGAGTTTTAATCAAGAGATGACTGTCACTGGGTTGTGGAACAAAGTGAGTATTAGCCAACCAGAGAACTGTCAGGTTGGATTCTTAACAACAGGTAATTACCAACGATAGTTGATTGGCTCATAATCATGCACCTTTTGTAGTGTGGGCAGCAATTGGATGAATAAGGTGTTAACAACAACCACCAGGATTTAACATTATGTGACAACCGTTCAAGGACTGCTAGTAGTACTCAAATTTATAAACAGTGAAGAGCACACAGAATATTTGGTACTTCTAGTTCTACCAACACCACACTATAATACTTTTTAATCTCAACTGCCTTTCAAAACTTATGAGTAGGCAACTAGGCATTGCTTTCAAATAAATTAGTCTTAAACAAGGTTTTCCATTTTTGGACTGATCTTGACAGCATTTCCACTTAAATTCAAGCAATTTTGGTACATCATTGCAAACCAGGCTTTACATTTTCTTCCCTACATTATTATTTCATAGATACTCTATATTTGGAATTGCTTCTTGTCTCCATTAACTTTAGCATTATATAATGTTAAGCTTAACAATATACTCTCACGAAAAAGTGTTATTGTTTTCTTGCAGTAGCATGGAAGTGGAACTTTCTTCGTTCTTCACTAATTCAAGAATTCACCAATCACTAATAAAACTGGACTAACTGAATTCAAAATGTATCTGTTGCAGGCCACTTTTTGCTAGCAGCTTATTAACCATTATATGCACACTTCTTGATCAGAGAAGACAGGATGAGATGTGTATTATAGGATGCCATACTATTTTTGACTTTGTTATATGCCAGGTTAGCCTTTTCTTTCATATTACTTACTGCAATTTAATGAAGGAACACCTAATGAAGGTTAGTGTTTTTCTATTGTTGTATCTCAGATAGATGGCACATATATGTTCAATTTGGAAGGCCTAATTCCAAAACTGTGCGAGCTTGCTCAGGAAATGGGGGAGGATGAGAGGGCAAATGATATGCGTGCTGCAGGACTGCGAGCCCTTTCTTCAATGGTAATTTCCTTCAATATGGGGGCAATACTTCTCTTTACTTTTGAAACACTATTGCTGGACAATTCACATAGGTATGGGCATATAAGTTGGTGAACTTCTGCCTAACAGATTATATATGTGTATGTATATGTGCATAGGTATATATATGCATATATATGTATATATGTGTATATATATGTATATATATATATATATGTGTATATAAATATATATACATATATATATACATATATATATATATACACACATATATATATACATACATATATATATGTGTATATGTATATATCTATGTATCTATATATGTATATATATATGTATGCATATACAAGGTTTTCAATTTCGGTTTGCATCGGTATACCGAGCCTTGCTCAATATGGTATGTACCGAGGCATACCGACGGTACACTAGGTTGGTACGCCCAAAAATTTCTAAAAAACCTCCAAAAATAACAAGGCGTACCAACAGGTATGCCTTAGTAACAATCGAAACCCAAGGCATACCGATCGGTACACCTCAATAACATTCAAAATCCGAGGCATATCGACCAATACGCCTCGGTAATAGTTGGATTTCGATCGTTACCACCTGATACAAACCTCGTATCGCCTGATATAGGGTCAAAACACTGGTACCACTCGGTAGAGAGCGATCTACATATCGGTATCCTCTTGGACCAGTACGTATCGCTTGTACCGAGTGGTATACATCGAAATTGAAAACCTTGTGTATATATGTATGTATATATGCATGCATGTATGTATGTATGTGTATGCATGTATGTATGTATGTATATACATACATACATACATACATACATACATACATACATATATATATATATATATATATATATATACACACACACACACATATATACATATATATCTATATCTATATATACATATACATATACATATACATACATATATATATATATATATATATATATATATATATATATATATATATATATATATATATATATATATATATACATACATACATATACATATATATGTGCTGTGTCCTATGTTAGCACAGTCAATGTGCCATTGGAGCAGAAATACAAAAGGCGAAAAAAAAGGTATAGAACACCCATATTTGGACATTGTCACCTCATTGCATCATCAGCATCGCTTGCTTCATTGCCATCACAGCCCGTGTCTCATTGCAGATTCGTAGATTCACAATAGAGAGACGATGATGAGAGAATTTAGACATGAATCAGATATAGGTGCTTTATACCCTTTTTCCGCTTTTTATATATATATGTATATGTGTGTGTGTGTGTGTGCCATTGGAGCAGAAATCCAAAAGGCAAAGAAAAAGGTATAAAACACCTATATATGATAAGATAAACAATACCTCATGTCTAAAATCTAAATTCTCTCATCTTCTTCTCTCTATTGTGAATCATGAATCTGCAATGAGACATGGGCTGTGATGACAATGAAGCAAGTGGTGGTGATGATGCAATGAGGTGATGGAGGCGACAATGTCCAAAACTTAAAGGCTGGTTCAGTTCTTTTAAGATCTTTAGAGGATTGACTCTCGCTGAAAACAGTATCACTTGAGCATTTAATGTAACTGATTCAATCTTTGGGCCTTTAAAAGGCAGTTCTGTTTAAAAGAGGCCTGAAAACATGGAATAAAAGGCTGTTTCCAACTAAAAGAGATCTAAAAGACTAAAACCATCAGAAAAAAGACTGCGACATGAAAACAGTGCAAAACACTGTGGATCAAACAGATGCCTACACTATTTGAAGGATCCTATATTCCTAAATTACCCTTATTAAAATACCAGAAACCTGACAGAACAAATAGCTTTGCTTGACATGGATGAAAGCTTCTGAAACTTAAATCCTTTCAGCTTAGAGTGTTTTTATCAGTCAATTCATTGAAAAATTTCTGTCGTTTGGTTAAAAGCTTTCGTCCCTTCTTTCTTTATTGAGAAGTCTTTTCCCATTCTTCAATTAGATGGATGAAGACCTTGAAAAGGACAAAGATTCTGCCAAGTTCTTCTTGGATCAATTATATTATTCAAATTGAGTTTATACTTTATAGTGTTCTCATACTTGTTCGGAATTCCCGATGCTTGTAAATAGAATTTCAACTCATCAATCACCATAGAGCACTTCAAAATCCTTTTTACATCAACTGCAATATATGGAAGGTGATGTCTGCAAATCATAGGCACAAGAATGTTGTAAACTTGTGCTGACCTCAACTGCTGCATTGTCTTTTTCGTAGCATAGAGTTATTTTAGATTCTATTTGACAAAAAAAGGGTAGCCAAAATGTGGATTTCCTTGGATTCCATCTGATGCTCCTAGAAGTATAAAATTACTGCTGGATAGGACAAGAAAAATGATTTCTACCAGCTGAAATTGTCTTTATATGCAAAGTATTTCAACATTTTTCCAGGGGTTTATGAAATCTCTGATTCATAACAGGATCTAATCCAACCTGGGTTTGAAAAACTGGTCGTACCAAATACCAATCAGTATGAGTTTGGTATATGCCAATCCAACCATAAACTAGTACATGAACCACCGGTTTTTGTCTGGTTTCAATTCATACTATGTTAGTATGTTTACTGTCTGGAATGGTTACCTTACTACGAGTACCACCTAATTTTATTGGTTAGGACCTCGGGTATCAAATGGTAAGCTTACTGCTTGGTACCTAAATTATTTTTTAATACTTTTTGATAACTTTTTAATCTATCAATTTTTTTTTAATTTTTTACTGTCTGTATCCTTAACTTTTTCTATAGCTTTTAATGTCTGTTTTTTTTTCTTTCTCCTCTCATCCTTTCTCTCTCTTTCATGCGATCTCTCTCTCCCCTCCTCTTTGCTGCCTCGCAGCTGCCTCCTCCTTTCTATGTCATTGTTTGTACCTTTTCCTTGTAATGGTCACCACTTCCTCCTCCTCCTCCTCTGCTTGTCTTCCTCTTCCTTCTTCCTCCTCTTATCCTTCCACACTTCTCTTTCTCTCTAGTCCAAGTGGTATCGATCTATACTGAGTGTCGGTACATTGATTCATACCAATATCACACCAGTGTAGCTGCCAGCTGGTATTGGTGCCAGACTGTCATTTTAACCTTGTTCCTAAGCACCTTTTATTCTTTATAAATTATATCATGGATTTGAGTTTCAAGTATGCCAGAATATGGGACATACCAATAAAGGGCAATTTGTCACAAAACCCAATCCAGACTAGCATATGCATCCTGTCGATCCATTCTAGTCATAATGTATACAAATCAGGCACTATAATGGCATGTCTCTGTGCTATGAATTCTTTGTTGTGGCTGCTGTCATGTTTACATAACCATTTGGTGGATGATAGTTAAGCAAAAATTGCAGGTGGTCATAAATATGATATTGGCCAAGCAACATCCTTCCATCATCTTGGATCATAAATTTATCTAACTCAGGGTTGTGCTAGATAGCATGCAAAATCAATTTTAAGGTGAAATAAGAAAGCATGGAATTTTTTGCCTGACATGTTGTGCAAAGTTGCATATAAAGTTAGATTGTTGATGGGCTCACAACCCTGTTTACCTAAATTTTATGAATATATTGATAACTTGAACAGCAATCTTTGTTATATTGCACAATTTGATGGTTTGCAGAACATTTTTGCTCCACCATAATATAGTTCTTCTTTTTATTGAGCACTTGTTCATTTTATTAAGCTAGTTGTTTATGCACTTACTGACATTTGTTATACTGCACAGATTTGGTTTATGGGTGAATACTCACACATCTCTGCAGAATTTGATAATGTAAGATTATCTTGATTCTTTAAGTTTTCAAATGCGCTGAAATGCTGCTTAACCATAATTTATATGCATGATTCTTTTGAAAAGGATTTTATGATAATATTCCATCCATTTAATTAAGAAAACATGAATATGGATGCTAGTTTAAATTGAATAGATAATTTGTCAATACTTTGCAAATAATTTTTTGTCCATGAGCCTGAATTTTATTACTCTTGAGTCTTGACCATACATAGTTACAGTCTCTGGGAAGAAAAATAAGTTTGATACACCTATTTATTCCATGGGGATACATGTTCTGATATGGATTGTATTTAAGTTATATCCACCTCCAGGTGAGTGCCTTTTGATAATCTTTTGGGCAAGTTCGTCACATTTTTAGTAAGGATCATGTCATCATGATAAGTATGGCATTATAGCATTAAATAATATTAAGGGAAAAAGTATACATCCAAAAGAACCTTTGTCATTGTAATAGGAAGTTCTGCCTAGAAAGCTTGCATGACTCCTAAATGATAGGTATTCCTAGCTGTCTTTCAACCGCAAAGATTTTTTAAACTGTGTTGTCAATTACATTGAGAAATTGCAAGTGTCCTTATGAGTCATGACATGTACTGTTGATTCCCTTCCCCTATAAATTTCCAATTTGCTTCAGTGGCAATGATATTTAAACACCACCCTCCATGAATGAATGCTCTAATTGTTATCTTTGATAATGATGCAGGTTGTTTCAGTAGTCTTGGAGAATTATGAAAAGTCGAATAAAAAATCTGAGGATCTCAACAAGAGCGACCAGGTCAGTGAAAACAGGTGGGTACAGGAAGTTAGTAATACTGAAGGTCAAGCAAGTCCTTCTCCGGTTGCCACTAGGATTCCTTCTTGGAAAAGCATTGTAGACTCACGAGGTGAACTAAGTCTGACTACGTAAGGCATTATCCCTGCAATATTCTATGATTGATTCCATCTAAAATTTATTTTATTGCATACATCTTTATGTTATTTTCTCCTCTGAATAGTGAAGAAGCCAAGAGCTCCAACTTCTGGTCAAGGATATGCCTGCATAACATGGCCAAGTTAGCCAGAGAAGCAACCACAGTTCGACGTGTTCTAGAATCTTTGTTCCGGTTTTTTGATGATAATGACATGTGGTCACCTGATAAAGGGCTTGCTCTTTGTGTGCTCCTGGAAATGCAAGTAGTAATGGAAAATTATGGTATGAAGATGTTTTGTTTTTGTATGTTATGATGTTACTATGTGTTATTTGTATCAGCAGCTTAATAGTTCTTTTTGTAAAAATTTGGTGATGAAACAGTTCTCTTTTATCTGATTTTTGTGATCCTTTATTCTTCCAGGGCAAAATGCACATCTATTGTTTTCAATATTAATTAAGCATCTTGAGCACAAGACAGTGTTCAAACAACCAGAAATGCAGCTAAACATCATTGAAGTTACAACCCACCTTGCTGAAAATTCAGAAGCTAAAACATCAGTAACAGTAATAAGTGCAATAAGTGATCTTGTGAGGCACTTGCGTAAAAGCATGCAGAGCACACTTGACAAAGCAGAAATGGGGGATGACATGGCCAAATGGAACAAAAGATTTCAAAAATCCATAGATGAATGTCTAACTCAGTTATCTAAAAAGGTTAGTTTTATCATCCGACAATTTATTACTGTGTTACTTACCAAAAAAAAAAATTATTACTGTGTTTTGTTTATTCTGGTGCATCAAGAATGCTTCAAATTGGTATGCTTCCCATTATTTTGTAGGAAATACATGCAATAACATCTGTTTCTGCATAATATTGGCAGCAACCATCATACCTGCAATATTAACTAAAACATTTTGTTATTTTTATTCCTTAGGTTGGTGATGCAGGTCCTCTGTTTGACATAATGGCCATGATGTTGGAGAACATCTCATCAACTGCATCAGTTGCAAGATCAACTATTTCTACAGTCTATCGTACAGCTCAGATAATTGCATCATTACCAAATTTGTCATACAAGGACAAGGTGAGCTCCAATTATATATCTTCTTATCTTATACAGTGTTTTTCTGACTTCTAATGATACTGTCACCTCCTGCATATTTGTAGACATTTCCTGAGTCCCTGTTTCATCAGTTGCTCCTGGCAATGGTTCTCCCAGATCGTTTGACACATATTGAGGCACACCGCATCTTCTCTGTTGTTCTAGTTCCATCTTCTGTATGCCCCCGACCTTGCTCAGCTACTGCAGAAGCACCAAAGATACATGACATTCAGAGGACGCTCTCAAGGACTGTCTCTGTGTTTTCATCTTCAGCTGCTCTATTTGGCAAGTTAAGACGAGAAAAGTTTTCTTTCCGTCAGACTGGGCTTCAAAACAATGTGAATAGAGCTCAAAGTGATGATGGGCTATCAGTTGGCAACAGTGACGTAAAATTTCATAAGCTGCAATCATCTCGAAGTCGAGTTCATAGCATAAGAACCAATTCTTTAATTCCCAGTGCAGACCCAAATCTTTCTAGTAATTCTAGCATGGACATGGTATATTCAATACTGACTCATATTGAGTTTTATCAATATAGTATCACTAGAACTTCTTCAGGTATCTTTCTTTATATGTATTTGATGATTTCTGTGATCTCAGGAACCAACTTTTCTCACATTGAGCAGTCGGCAAATCATGCTTATGCTTTCTTCCATCTGGGTTCAAGCAATCTCACCTGAAAATACACCAGAAAATTATCAAGCTATCGCTCATACGTACAGCTTGGTACTTATTTTTTCTCGAGATAAGGTAACTAAATTCAATATATCATGTGAGATTTTGCAAGTAAAATATTCATCAGTCGAAGCCAAACTTCTTATCATAGGATTATGATTATGTTAGCTGGAGAGGATGTAACATGAACATGTAAGTTCATGTTTTTGTGCAAATATATATGCATACATATCGATGACAAGACCATTTAGGCTTTAATTAAATCATGGTTGTAGTAGTTGTTATTAGTTTCCACTTCTTTTATCTAGCGTGATTCCGTAAAAAGGGCGTATCTATTGCATGAGACTCCCGCCAAGCAGGGTTTGGGGAGGACCATTTTAGTGTGATTCCATAATAATAGAACATCTTTTTCTTTGCTGTTTTTGGTTAAATCTCACTACAAAAAAGGAATTATTGATTATATTTTCCCATTACTTTCTAGGTCCGGTTCTCTTTTAACAAGCTTTCATTACCTATTAAGTTTGGAAGCAAAAAACAAATTAAAACCGGATGAAGAACAAAGAAAAAATAATTTGACTAATTTATTAGCATTTTTGTAGTATATGAATTCCATTGGTCAACTTTCATGTGTACAATAGGTTTTACATAGAAGCATGAAGGTCTAGACAACAAAGGAAGGGAAAAGAGAAGTGATATCAGCCCCCCCAGGTTCACCACCTGAGAGCTGATGTTCTCAACTCAGAATTTGCCCCATAAATACAGATACTTGTATATGGTTAAGAGAAACAAGTTTAATGTATTCTATTATGATTTAACCAATGGGTCTTTCAGTAGTTATAGCAAGATCCTAGTCCTTCTGGATACTGAAACATAAACCACTGCAACATTTGGGAATATTGTTTGGTATTTCTATAAGAAAGATCATTGAATTTCTTTACTTCTTGCAATTGATTTCTTAAATGACTGTTGACATGTAACCATTTTTTTATAGAAAGATCATCTTTCTATAAGAAAGATCATTTCTCTTGTAAAGCCTCATGATAGATTCTTGCTCCATGGATGACCTTTATTTTCCTTAGACATCCATGGTTTATGATGAGATGTATGTATCTTCATGCATGAGGTGGATGGTTGAGTGGCTGATGTGTTTCTTAGAGGATTATAGGGAATGCTTTGCAAGTTGTATATAGGATAAATCTTGTATGTACTATTATGTTGCCTATGTGGATTGACAGTAAAAAACTGGATATGGATGAGATTTTGGATGACAAAATAATAATTTTAACATAGAACTGGTGTATATATTTTTAGAATAGCTTTTTGGTCACAATATTGCAAATTGTACATAGGTCAGGTTCTTTTTGGTTACACTGCTTCATATAATTGGAACAGTTCCATTATAGTCTTATAGTCTTTTGGCCATCTCCACCATAGCGGACATCTTTTGGTGGTTCTGTTGTTTTAGTTCTTTAATAAGCACAGTAACAGTTTCAGAAGTTTTATTGTTGTAAACCTTTGGCTTTAGATGCCATTTTGAATCTGTCTGAATTATAGAACTATATGGATTTCTATGTCTATATAACAGATTGTGTTAATATTTTGTGCTTATTTTTCTTATGAATGTTTTAGATGCAGAATTCGATTCATGAGATTTTGACCCGTAGCTTTCAGCTTGCCTTTTCGATTAGAGACGTTTCGCTTAGGAGAGGAGGTAAATTTTGAAGTTCTGCAACCTTTTTTAAAATTTTAAGCATAGTCATTGTATAAGTCATGAATTTTTTTTTTTTAATGAAAAGGAAACTAACTACTATAGCTCCTAAATTTACAAAGGAGCCATCTTTTGCTCCAGGTTTTCTATTCTTAAATGTCTTTATTTTTCTTTCTTGGTTATTGATCTATGAATTGGTTCTCACATCTAAGCTGCTTGTAACACATGCAATTTCTTGTATAATGACACCATATACTGAACTAAGTCTGTGCCCTGTGGTATATATGAACCTTCATGATTTTTTAACAGAATTTATGGAGTAGCTAACTAGCCATTACAATTGATGTGCTAATTTGTTTAGTTGGCAATTCCTTTGAAAAATGTCTTGGCATATATTCCTTCCTGACATAGTACAAGTTTACACTTCCTATTCAATTTTCTCGAATTGTCACTTTATTGATCACAAAGTCACAATACCTGATGGTGCATTCACACTTTGCAGGTTCACTGTCACCATCACGCCGCCGATCTCTTTTTACATTGGCGACTTCAATGATTGTGTTTTCTTCAAAGGCTTTCAATATTGCACCTCTTATTCCGACAGCTAGGTCATCACTCACAGAAAGGATGGTGAGCAGTTTATCATCAGCTTTCTGGCATTAGATTATCCTTAATTACTTTGTTTAAATACTTGATATTACTTGCATATTGCACCAGAAATCAGATAGGATAAGAATGATTTCTTTGATGCAATACAAAAATAATATTTGTTTCGCAGAGAACTTCTCAAGTTGTCACATTATAAGTTGTTTACCCACAATTTATAGACACTACTGCTTCAGCTTTAAGTATGACATTGATTGTGTCAGGGTCTTTACTTGGTGTTGATCATATAATAATTTAAATTGCAGTAGAACTCTTCTGACGTTTATGGAATAATCAGCAACCACCATTTCTTACTTGATGTATATTTTAGTTATTTTAGTGGTAGCTTAAACTTCTGTATGCAAGCTACATCCACTCCATGATTTGCACAATTTTGAATTCTGATATTTAATGCTGAGTTGATTCTAAGAAAATATTAACCTTCATAATATGTGATGTCTTTTAGGTTGATCCATTCCTCCACTTGGTCGAGGACTGCAGATTGGAAGTTTCAAAAGCTGCTGCTGATAATCAAATACAAGTCTATGGGTCAAAAGAGGATGACAATGCTTCTTTGGAGTCTCTTTCAGCAATAACAACAGCAGGACATGTCTCAACAGAGGCTATGGTTTCCATGATTGTCAATAGTTTAGGAGATCTACCAGATGTAATCACTGTCAGCTTTCAGATTGCTTTTTTACCATACTGTCTTTGTAGTATAGGTTCATCTATAATGGTTGTTGATTTCGTTGTGTCTGTGCAGTCAGAGTTATCTACTCTAAAGAAACAGCTCCTTAGTGATTTTTCACCAGATGATGTTTGTCCGCTAGGGGCTCAATTTATTGAACTACCTGGTTTTAATTCCCCATTGTGCTCAAAGAAAGACTTGAAATCTCAAGAGGTATGGAAAATTAGATGATTTCGGATTATTTGGTGATAAATGCAATACTTGAAGTTGATCGGTTTCCATTTTTTCAGGTCATGCCTGCACTTCTTGCAATAGATGATGACTTCACTGAATCATTTGAGAATCCCGCAGATTCTGAATCACAGTTGACAGTGAAGAACAACCTTCTGAGTGTCAATCAGATACTAGAATCGGTATGTTCACAATGCGTGACCCTCTTCAGTAACTTTGAGTCATAGTATATGACATGTTCTGGTGTCAGAATTCAGTCCATCGGTGCTTCCTAATGATACATTTCCTTCATACTTGAACAACCCTTTCACCATCAAGTATAACCTGGTCATTAGGTGAATTTGTCAAAATGGATCCTAGGATGAAACTTATAGGACAATCAGTCTGGTCTTTTTTGGAAGATTTAGTAGACCAACTTCCTTTGTGATCTTTTAAACTTTGTGTATTACTGATTCTGAACAAACTTTACTCGGATCTACTAGGGCGAATCCTTCCTATTCTTTTTATGTCCTCCATCTATCACCATTATGTCATCTGATTTGGATAGGACTAACATATGTTGGAGATTCATATGATTTTGTAATATATATATATATATATATCACTGGGTACTCGAGTAACCAAGTAGAAAATATGAAATATGACTTAAAAATAACAATCTTTTGACTTTCTCTTCTGGTCAGTTTGGAAGATGAAGCATATAGTTTCTAACATGAATAGGAAGCCAACTAGCTTCACTTTATATATCTTACTTTGGTTGAGTATGGAAGAATGAAATCTGTTGTAAAAGCTGCCTTTATGACTTCCAGACAAGACCATGCCAGGACTGTACCATCATAGTCGCCCTTAACTCATTTCCAGATATAATGAAAATCTATGGTTTCTTCTGCTTATTTGCTAGAATTTGCTAGATTCATATTGGGAAGGCTTGTTTCCACTATTCCAAATTTTCTTTATTGCATAAGATACTGAATATACCCATGTGTGCTTAAAGTCTTGGATGATTATGCCCTGTTCTTAAACTAACAATGATATTGATTAATAATTGGCAGTTCCTCAACTTGCATATAATGCTACTTGTTGGTCTGCAGCAGTCATTGTTTGTTTGGGTGGCACCTCATCCTAAACCTTCTTACCAAATCGCCTTAGGCTGTCAAAGCATTTAATTTTCCTGTATTTTCTGTGATAACATTGTTGTATTTGCCTTCTGATGAGACAATGTTGTCTTGTTGATACAAATATATGACGTTCTAAGAATAGCATGTTACACAACCATGACTGATGATGACAATCTTTGTCCTATTCTGTTTCATAAGTCAGTGATACTGTATTCACTAAATTTATGGCATAACGTTCTTTATTGTCAAAACTTCAATTGAACCAGGGTTGACAAGTTCATAGTAGCTGTTGATAATCTGTTATTCTAGCTGACTTCTAGCGATCGCTTTTCTTTAAAAGACATTGTAAATCCGGGTGCCTTTCAAATGCTCACTTTACTATTTTTCAATGAAATCATATGATCATTCTCATTAAAGAGAATCATTTTTTCTTGCTATGACTCTATGTACAAGCAACTTATTCTTATCATCCAAATTCTATGGGGCACCTTGGCAACACAAGTAACGAGTTTCTGCTATATCTTGATTGACACAGCAAAATTTTTTTGTTGTTAGCTTTTGTCATTAGCTTCAATTATTTTCGAAAGATTTTTTGGTTGATTTGTTTTGCTGAAACAATAAGATTACTGAAGCAGAGCCTATATATGGAGTTCAGAACAAAATAAGGATTTAGGGACATCAGTTAATTCATGTGATAGCATATATCATATATTTATAATCCACCATTACTGGACATGGAAGAAAATTATTACCCTTATTCTTCCAACAAATTTGACAAGCTTTAAACCCTTGTATGTGTTCAGTTTATTTTAATTTTTAAGCAATGACACCAAGCACTGTACATATTTTTCCATGCATGAACCTTCGATAACTTTTCTATTATAGTTAACATTTGAAAAAATATATAATGGTGCAGGTTCTGGAGACAGCGTGGCAAGTTGGAAGATTATCGGTGTCAAACAACTGTAATATACCATTTGGAGAAATGGCTGGCAACTGTGAGGCTCTTCTGATGGGGAAGCAGCAAAAATTATCCATCTTCATGAGTGCCCAACAGAAACCGGACATCATTTTGAGTGGCAATTCACAAAATCAGAATGAAGTGACAATATCCCTATACTCGTGCACAGAAACTTCTCAATGGGTATGGAAAGTTTTACACTGGGTTTGGTATAGAATTATGTTAATAAATTAATATATAATTAAGTGTGCATATTTTCATTATTCATTCGTCTTATAATTTGATGCTTTCATGTTTTTTTCTCCTCTTTGCTATACTACCAGAAAAAATTCGAAGAATTTACTTTTGACCTTTAGCTTTTATATCGTCTCCGAGAATGTGATTGACTTATAATATATTGCCTTCCATAGAGCCTCAAATCTCCCGGGTTTTACATTCTATTTAATTCCAAGTACTCTGTCTGGACTAATAGTTCTGGAATATTTTCTTGCCTCTGAAATACTTTGCTAAAGAACTCAATATTTTATTCTCTTTTGTGGATTTCCTAAAATTTTAACCATAAACAATTGTTTTTTTCTTATAAACTTAAGATGGTCTTGAGGTTTATCATTCATTCTGTAACTGTGATTTAGACACAACCTACATGTGTGACATTGTTTCTGCACCTTCATGCACTAAGTTCAGCTTCGCTGGTATTGCAGATTGGAAATCCCTTCCTTGAGCCGAACATTGTTTCATACACATATCAAGCCCCTACCAGCACTGCATCTTTTTGTGCTGTCGGGTACCATTACCAGCCCCAGTTATATCAGCTTCCAGCATCAAGCCCCTTCGATAACTTCCTCAAGGCCGCTGGTTGCTGAAGGAGCACATCCTGAGCTGCCTGGTGGTAATCAACTGGTGTTACTCTGGATTGAAATATTAGATATTTGAACCCTTCCTTCTTCCCTCCTCTTCATTCCTATATTTGATATCTATTCAGATTGGGAAGTCCAAGAAACAAAGATATGGTTTCTACTGGAGGAGTTAATATAAGCAAGCAGATAAGTTCATCGTATTCATGTTTCTCGATGTAATTATTGTTCTAAAGATCTAAACCATTTCAAATGGTGTTTGCACACAATAACTCTACTGTGGAAGATGAAACCACTTTACTAATTTATATTCCTTATTTTATATTCTCAGCATTGCGTTTTGCATCTTTCCTTGTGATGATTCAAATGCTAAATTTAGTGACATTGTGCTCGATGGTAAAGCTACTTAATTTTTATGTTTGCCATAGTTTTGTGAACTTGCATATCACGGCGTTTGGAACTTTGTTTAGGACAGCAACATATGTTATCAGTTGGAGCAAGTGCTTCATTGTGTCAGATTAGGTGTACATTTACAGATGAATTGATAAAACTGTACATTGATAAAACCAGGGCGGCCGCATGTCCGGGTTCCTGCACACAGGCCGTGGTCGAGAGATTTCTAGCTTGGGCCCCTCGGAGATTGAGTCAGTAGTCTGTTTGTCCTCTCTTTTTTTCTCTCTCTGGTCAGGTTTCGATCAGGGGCTTTTATACTATTGCTCGAGGATCGATTGTACGTAGATTTGGCGTGACGACCGATCCTCCGAGTAACGAGATGGTACCTTCATGCGATCGCCGCCCAGTATGCGCGGAACGGCGTCATACGATGTCGTCCCGAGCTTTCCGAGACGGGACTTGCCGAGGGGGTGCTTCCCTGTACGGGCTTCGATTCAATGCGAGAAGTCAGCCTTCGTGCTGACTCGGACTCGGCAAGGGCGTGACGTGCGTGGGTCGTGACGTGATCAGGATCCAGAATATGCTCTATCATTAGATTCTTCGAAAATTAATTTATGACATACAGGTATCGCGTTGCAAATAGTAAGTAGAGAAAGACTGATCTATAATTAAACTCCAAACAGCAAAATCCAATGGATTTTATACTGAAACGTGTTGCAGCATTTCTGCTTAAACAAAAGAGCACGAGACGGTGGCTGTCCCCTCGCCACAACCAACACAACCGCTGCGCTGAATTGAAGCGCACCTCCGGCGGATAAGGCTCCATCGCCACATCAATCAATTCCATCACAAGACTTTTCCTTGGACACCATACAAAGAGATCAAACATGTTCGGTCCGATGTGTGCCACCGAGGCTTGAATTGGCTGGTCCCACCACTTTGATGTGAGCTTCCATTGATTTGACGTGGCACGTGTTGCACATGAACCTGTTTTTGTGTGTCATAAAAGTGGAAGCTCAATTAAAGACATGGTTTGTTTTGTTGGTGAAGCTATCATACATGATGAAAAAAAATAAATATATTTACATATGCTTTGAGTTGAAAAAATATATAATAATAATTACATATCTAACTAAAATAATATCATTACAATGTCCTGATTTAATCACCTCATTTGTGATTTTTAGTGTTACTAATATAAAGTATAAACACATGATCATCTATGGAAGCTCAAAGGATATGATACAAGTAAGTATTTATCTAAGCACCCACAGCTTTGATTAACCTCATTGCATAGATCACTCACATCTCTTTTATTAGTCGATTCACCCTCAATAATTGGCCAATGAGGACCACCCTCGTTCCTTTCTCTTGCTCACACACCAAAGCCTTGGTGGTGGGTGTCTCTTGGGAGAATCCCATTGTCTTATTCACGTGCTGTTATATTTAGTCCTAATGAAAGAAAGAAAGAAAGAAAAAAGGTTCATATATTTTGTGTTTTAGGAGTAAGCAAGCATTTGGTGTCAAAATCTACAAGGATAATTTGACATTAAATGAACCTAATCAGATTTCTCAATCAATAGTTGTCATATCTCTATTGATTGAGCAATTAAATGAACCTTCATTATCTTCTTAGATTCTTAATTGTGTTCAATGTCGCAAGTCTCAAGATTGCGACGGCATCCACTGTGCCTACCAATCATTGGCCAGCGGATCCATCTCCAGTCCTACCAAGCATAAGACCCCGTCTCGCAGTCGACTCCATCGCCACGGAGATGATTTCCTTATGGGCCTCGCAATGCCACCGGCGTTAGCAGCGGAGGTGATCGCAGTGGGAGGAGGAGACGTAGCGTGATTTCCTTTTTGTTTTTGGCTCTGTTCGCGGCTGTCTCGGACTGCACGGTGGTGGAAGATAGATAGGATTTTCGAGTGATGTCGGACGATGTGCGGGGCGGCGAGGCGAGGCCGGAGGTGGTGTCGGCGGTGTGCGAGTGTTGCGGGCTGACGGAGGAGTGCACGCCGGCGTACGTCGAGGCGGTCCGGGGCCGGTTCAGCGGGCGGTGGGTGTGCGGCCTCTGCGGCGAGGCCGTGGAGGACGAGATCGGCCGCGCGGGGCGGCGGATGTCCACGGAGGAGGCGCTCGTCCGCCACACGAGCTTCTCCGAGAGCTTCCGCGCCGCGCGGCCACCCGTCAACACCGCCGAGCCCATGATCGCCGCCTTGCGGCAGCTCTTCCGCCGCAGCCTCGACTCGCCCCGGGCGACGCGGTCAACACCAACCAGCCCTCGCAGGGGGACGGTGAAGGACGACGGCAGCGACTCCACCCGCAGCTCACTCGCGCGGTCGAGCAGCTGCCTCTCTACTGCGGCCCGGTGAAGCCGAGAACATGACGGTAAACGTCGAGCGAGTGACCACAACACATGCATCAAGATTCGTGGTAAAACCAAATAAAAGTGGCAATTGTTTGGGATTTAGTGTCTCCATTTAGTTTTCCAACAATTAAATTGCTTAACATGAAACAAGAAAGACAACAAAAAAAAAATTTATGAGATAATAGAAATATTTTTCCCTTATTTTTTTTTCTCTTCAAATCTCCTTGTAAATTCTTACATCCAAATCAAAATGCTCTCTCTGCGTGTAAAGAGGGAGGTCAACCTCCCTTTCATGAAATCTAATAATTTTGTTGGATGAAACACCCTTCTCTCTATGCCATGTTGTATGAAGGAGTCCACCGTGGGAAGAAGAAGCTTGCACTCGCAACCATGGAAGGACGGTTTGGAGATGGCAGCTCTTTCTTCTTCTTCTTTAGCTTGACAAAGCTTCCAAGGTTGGACTTGAGTGGTGCAGTGGCTTGAAGTCAATTATTTCAAGCATTCGTAGCCACAAAGTTTCCACCATTTTTTTTTTATGTATATTGTTGGTGAACTAATGCGTCGTGGCTAATGAGTCAGTACGGTCGGGTCCACGGGTCGATATCGAGAGTCTTAAGTCGGTTGAGCTGGTCGCCGAGGTCGGTCGAACCCTTGCGACGGGGTGTCGGCGCCGGGAAGTGGATCAACGTCTCTCGGTCCGGATACCGGTTAGCAACTCGTCATCGGGACGCTAGTTGACGACTCTAAGGTCGGAATGCTCGTAGCTTGAGGGTGACCGCTTTCCTGCAAGTATGGCTCTCGTCGGGTGTTTGCCGACTTTGGCCCCTTTGACGAGCAAGTCATTGGTGGGTTGATTTGTTTATGCCTCTCCTTGGGCCGGATGTCAGCCATGGGCTTTTATACTACTGTACGAGAGTCGGTTGTACGTGGGTTTGGCATGACGACCAATCCTCGAGAGGTGAGATGGTACCTTTGTGCGGTCGCCGTCCCGGGACACGCGGAACGATGCCATGCGGCATCATCCCGGGCTTACCGGGACGGGACGTACTGAGCAATGCCTTGGTACGGATTCTGACTCGACGCGTGGGAGTGCTCCTCTTACTGACTTGGCTGTTACGTGGCGTGACATTGATCGTGACGTGACCTGGACCAAAAATATACCTTATCATATATCTCATAGAAATTTTCTTTTAGTATTCAGATAAATCAAAATAAAATTCCACAAATATATATATATATATATATATATATATATATATATATATATTTCATTGTTTATTCCGTATTTGGCAAATATTGTCTAAAATCAACAAAATGAATGAATAAATAAATAAAATGAACTCGGATCAGATTCGGATTTGAGTATGGATCCGTTTGGTTTCCTCTTTGGATCGGATTCGGATCGGGGCCATAGTGTCGAAGAAAACGGATCATGGTCGGACTCGACTCGGATCCGAGTTAGATAGGCCGCATGTGGTCGTCCCACCCAAGGCACCTGAGCTGCGATCCCTAATGGCCTCCGAAGGCGAAGCGTTCCCGATTTGATCCGCCGATCACCCTCCGCTCCCGATGCGGCAGATCTCGGTCTTCCTTCTCCACCTCCTCGTCATCCTCTTCCTTCAGTAAGTAAACCCGCACGTCTTGCGCCATACTACTATAAGGATTTTGGTTTATTTTTGTTTCGAATGTTTTTATTTTAGATAGATTTCAAATATATTATTCTGTCGGATTTTGCTTAAGGTCTCGATTTTTCTTCGATAAATTGAATCTTCTGGTGTGCTATTGCGTGATTGCAATTAGATTCCTGCTCTCTTAGTGTACGGAGCTTGTTTGAGTCATCTTGGTTTTATTCGAAGAAACGGCTGTGAAGATTTTGGATCTTCTTTTTGTTCTTTTCTAAAATTGTATCTTTTTGTTCTTTAAATAGTGGAGACACATTTTTTCGTTATGAGGAAACAACGCAAGACTTTTGTTTCAGAGTTTCAATCTTACGATCTTTCGCTATTACGTGAACTTGAGCCTTCTCGAAGCTGAATAATCTTTTCCATGATGAGTTTGGAATATTTTCCCCATTGTAAAAGAAGAAGATTTTCTTCCCTCTGTATACTATATTAAGATCAATCTACTTGCTTCATTTGTTAGCTTGTTTTTGTTAGATTACCTTTTAGCTTAAAACCCATAGCTCTTATATCTATAAATATTTTCATGTTAATTAGGTCTATTTTGTTGATTTGGGAATAAATGTTTTGCTTTTGATGTATGTGATTGTGATATTGTGGTATCTTTCATCACCTTTAAGGATCACTCAGCAATACAACCTTTTAGGCTTGTTGGCTATATTTTCATATGATAAGACACTTTCTCTTTTTTATTTTTACCTTATTAAGAATTTTGTCTAGATTCATAACTTTTGCTATTTGTTGTTATTTTTGTCCACGTGATTCATCATCTTGGTTGACAGACTGAGATTCTCTTTCTGTCAAGGTCTTGTTGTCGCGTACGATGTAGCTATAGCTGACAAACTACGTTGTAGCTATTGCAGAATTTTTTTCCATAATTTCTGCATGATTCTTATTTTTATTGAATATTGAACGATTCTTTCTCATTTATGTGGTAGCTGTCAGCTTAATTTTGTCATTCCGGTTCTTTCTAAAAATGTTGGCTTTTGATTTTTGGTGTGTGTGTGTGTGTTCATATTTGGGCGTGTATCATTCTTCTATCTGTTTATGCCTAGAGTTGTTCCATTATTGAACATGAATCTTGCTATCTCGAGAGTTTCCATTGATGCTTTCAATTTCTCCTATTCTAACATTGAGATACAAGCTTATCTTTTTGTTCTTCTAGCAAAAAAATAGTTTGCTTTACTTAGAGCTATCTTTTGTTCTCCTATTCTTTCTTATACTATTCTTTTACTTATTTGGGAGAAATTTACACTTTAGTGATCACTGATGAATTACTTTCATTTTGATGATACATTTTATTAAAAAATATTTATCTTAGTGCATAATATAATTGGTTGACTTTGCAAAAGAGACTCTGGATGACATCATTTTGAGACCTGATAAGTTGATAACTGTACTGACCTGCAGATTAAATTCTCGAGTATTTTCAGGTCTCTGAGCTATGCAGCTTTGGAAAAGGAGAGAACTTTGGCTATGATAAAACCAGATGGAATCTGTGGTAACTTCACGAACCAGATAAAGCAGGTTATTTTGCAATCTGGATTTGTCATAGTCCATGAGATGATGCTCCAGCTTGATGTGAGAAATGTGACACTGTTCTACTCTGAACATTCTGAAAAGAGCTTCTTTCCAAATCTTGTTGGGTATATGACGAGGTATTAACTTGAAATTTTCTTGCATCACTGCTTTTGTTCTTAAACTTGTCTTTCCCTATTATAGCTTTCAACAACTGGAATTGTATCCTTTTTTTAGTTAAAGGTGGCAATATTTAGAATACAAAGCGAATGGCAGTAATAACCTTCCAGAAGAAAAACCACACTGAATGATACATTTTTCTTAGAGGAAATGATACAATTTTCTTTTTGCTTCCAAGAAAGTTAATTTATTAATGGTGAGCGAACGTATTGTGAATGTAGTGTTGCAATTTTTAAAGTTTTAAACTTTTAATACTCAATTGCTAAAGAGTGTTTGTTGTTTATGCATGACACTTGTGAATCTTGAGCAAAGAATCCCGTACCTAAGAGATTGATGAACCAAGTATGGGACATGATCCTAGCCCAAAAAAGTACCAAAGTGCTAGGCTTAGTCTTCCTTTCAGGCACTTAGAATGGTTTCAGCTCAATCCTGTAAAGAATGATTATATTTCTGGACTATGTCCATTAATTCATATGCATTTGCATTGGTTTGTTTCATCCAGACATCTGAAAAGAATGCAGAATCTAGATGCCCTACCTTCTTATTCTTTTAGTACTCATGAAATCTTTTTCTTCCGACTTCATCTCTTGTGATTTTGCTTGTTTAGTGTTTGCTTTATTCTGAGGTTAGTTACAATGATTCAGCGGGTTACATATATTGTCCTTTTTCTCTATCTTTGTGCAATAGTTTTCTGTTTGATTGTTTAACTTTCCTATCCCGTTTTGCTTATTCCCTTACGAAATTTGTCTGTTCTTTTGAAAATTTTGTGTATGTTCGTATAAGTTTCATCACTACCCTTCTTCTTAGTTCCTACTTACATGTATGAACATTATGGTATATATTTTCTGTAATTGATGCCAATAAATTTGTCTTGTCTTTATCCTTCACAAGCATGATTTACTGTAGTCTTTAATAATTTCTTATCCAATTCTTTTTGAAAAATTTTCAATGATTTCTTTGAAGGTAGTTAAAGTACGATTATTATTATTTTTCTTCCTACTGTATTTACTACTTTTCAATTTTACCTGTTAGTTCAGTGAGCAAAATATTATTAACTTGCAGTGGTCCAGTGCTTGTGATGGTTATTGAGAAGATTAATGCTATTGCTGATTGGCGTGCTCTGATTGGACCAACAGATGCGGGAAAAGCTAAAGCTTCCCATCCCAACAGGTTTGCTTGTTCTTATTTTATTATCTCTCCAGCTAGAAAAATAAACAATTATATCAGTTTCCATTGATAAAACAATTAGTCGAGCATCTTAAGCTTTTTTGGCTTTTTTAGATATAAATCCTGTCATGTTGCCAAAAATATATTTGAAAACTTTAGAACATATTGTTAAATGAACTGATCACCGAGTCTACTACTATAAGTTTAGATTAACCAAATTAGCCTTTATTGTATGTTAACTTATAGATGATTTGAGTTTGAATGCCTCTTATATTCTTGTAGCATGAGATTGAATTCTGATGCTTCTTGTCCCTGCATGTACTTGCATTTTTTTAGCAACGAAGTGGTAGCACCCATCAACTTCATTTCAGAGTGTAATGAAGCAGAAAAATAGAGAACCTTCCAGAAACAGTTGTGTGGAATGGAGCAAAAGGTGAAAGAGGAGGGTGGGGAAGGAGACAATGAGTGACCAGCTAACAAAATGATGAGACTGAGGAACACCACAATGGTTGTTACCACCTGTGAAGATTTATACAACATAGCCTCCCATCGATGTCTCTTCTTTGTCCCCTTTGTCCCAAACAACTCTACAACTCATGAAGCATGAATTAATGAGTGAAATTTTCAGTTATTCTATACTTCCCTTGATTTACATGTTATGATATAAACAAAAAGACCCTGTTGCTTCTAGTAGTTTAAGTTTTTAGCATTGGTGGATAACCATTTTATCATGGTAAGATAGTAGGTCATGTGTTTGATCCTAGCTTTCTTTACTTCACAACTCTTCCTTCATTTTTTCATCCATTTCTTCTTCCGAACATAAACTTATGTGCAAAGCCCATTAAACTTTCTGTGGCTTGCATCATTATCCTTCATTTAGGTCCACATGCAAAGTCCGTTATCCTTCATCTAGGTCACACGTGAAGGGGGGTATTAGAATGTAGTTAATTAAAGTCTTTCACACTTGTAAGCTTAAGCTTTTTGATAAGCTGGAAGCAGTCAAAAATGAACACTCCAATCAGTCTAGACAATCCCAATAGGTGTTTGTGTAATGAACACCTGGTTCATCATTAATAATGCATATTAACAAAATTTCACCCAGAAACTTCTTGAGGACTTTCATTTTCATCTCAGCTTTCACTAGTCCCTGTTTTCTTAATGCTTGAAGCTTCTAGTGAACTGCATAGTTCAACATTTGTTCTCCCTCCTTATCATAAATTGTTCCGTGACTAACTCTGATTGGTACAAATGTCAAAATAGCTTTTGGGGGAATATGGCTCATATGGAGGTCCAAAATCCATCAATATGAAACCTAATTACATATGCAGTGTCAACACAATTTTTCATGCCAAAATTGCAAGTAGCTATTCAAGATGTATTGTTTCCACATGTATCATCATCCTCATATTGTTTGATCACCCCTTGTTAAATTTTTTGATATCATCAATCCCAAAGCTTCACCTCATGTCACATATCGTCTTTTTTTTAAATGACATATTGCAGTAAGTAGAGAATGTATTTGAAGTGTGTGGGTAGTGCAGAGATTACCAAGTTCATCAAATTAACTTTTCTCCTAAGGTGAGGCATTTGGACTTTCCGCTCGGCGGATTGCTCATCAGACTTCTAAGTTTGAGGTGACCAATTCTTTGTTTTATAATTCTTCAAGTAGAAGCAAACTGAAATGCCTGAAGGGTAATAAGACTAAAGAATGATTGAAGACAGTAGCTGACCAAGTAAACTAATATGCTTTTGCGTTAATTTATGATCAAAGCTGATAGCATCTCAAAGGATTGCAGGCCCAATTTCAGGATGCAAATGTTGATTTTCTAAGCCTAAACAGAAAGTGAGAGTTTCATAGGCATAATGTATCATCAGCATACTGTATCCATGTGCCTCACTCAGACATCTGAAACAGTAATTATGTAGCATAAATGAACAACAAGAAAGATTAGGTATTTTCTTGGTTAATGATATTTTTTGCAAACAAGTTCGATCGTCCTAGTATAATCAAGGAGAACGGTTGCCTTGGTTGATGAAACTTGAACAATGATACCTGGGAGTCCCTTATCTTTGAATGCTTAAAGGTCCTTTCGTGTTGTGGTCATGGTAGGTTTCCATTGTATGGTTCAAGTGAATGTCATGATCGTGAGAATGGGAAATTGGGGGTGATGGGGTCATGATAGGTTTCTCTTTTTATCACATAGTTCTTACAGTCTTCATGAGACATTATGTCGAGCTCTGCATCTTTTCTATCACACAATTCTGCAAGTATAACTTAATTCTCTTCGTGCTTACCTCTGCTTTTAATTTACAGCATTAGGGCCATGTGTGGGTCGAATTCTGAGAGGAATTGTGTTCATGGTTCAGATTCTCCTCAATCAGCTGCAAGAGAAATTTCATTTTTCTTTGGAGAAATATCACCTGGTCAGTTCTTACTCTCTATAAATATTACTATGTATTTGTTGTCTCATTAAAGGAATAACAAAGTGATTTTGCTAAGGTAAGTTACAAAATAATGGTAGTTTAACAACTCTAAATATGCTCTTTAATGAATACTATCTTCCTCTTGCTTCTCTTTTTCATGCAGGTGTTATCTTGCATGATGAACTATAAGAGTTTTTTTGTTCTCCAAGAAGATCAATTTTGTTTAACCTGCCGAAGCTGCAAAGACCGGAAGATACTCTTCAGATTAACATTATCAACTCTTCTCCTTTATTATGCTGTCTATTTCGATCAATCCAAATGCCTCACTGTGTAACATCTACTGTTGGAAATGGTAAGTGACCTCTCATTTGTTGGGTTCTTCCCAGATCTACACTGGGAAGCATTGCAAGAGAACAGTCCTGCACATTGCTGTATCAAACAAGATCCGTGACGAGAAAGGAAAGTGATATAATTTTGATGATAACTATGAAATGCAATTCCCTTTGTAATTCTTGCTCCTATTTCTTCCGGTGTCTTCTTCCTACCGAAATATTTTCTTCTGTTTCAACTAAGATTCGACGGGAAGATCTCTCGTGATCTGACCTCCGACTTGTGTAGTATAGGGATCTTAATGTAACTTAAAGATGATTAATTATATAGATTAATATATAATTAGTTCGTTAAAGAGTTAGATCATTTTTTATATTGTTCATCATTTATTTAAATCTGAATTTTAGTTTTATATTATATTGTATTATTATACATAAGCTTAATCGGAGGTTAGCATCTCGTAAAATAAACATAAAATAATAAATGAAAAGAAGATCACATGACATAACTCATCGTAGAATTATGTTAGAATGGGATGCTCCAAAATCGAAGATCTTTTTATCATATCATTTTTCGTAAACACCCAATTTTCTATTATTTTGTATTATTTATATGTGGTGGGACTTATATATGGTATCTTTGTGATAGCATAAATTGCAATCTCATCATTTTTCTTGAACGAGTACCCGAAAGTGGCCCCCCGAATTTGGATTAAGATATCCACCTAAATTGGAGCCGCAAGTTTCACAAGATGATGTTGATGTCGCATACTCTTGTTGACTTTGGTCCAAGTGTTCATACTAATTTTGTTCGTGGACAATGACATGGCAACAATCTTCGAGTAGCAATCCACATGGCTTGCTCATGAAATAGTAGGAAGAGAAAACAACACATAGCCAAAGGCCATGTTTTTGGGTGGTGAGCACATTTCACATATTTATGCTGTTTTGTCACGCTTGTTTGGGAGATGAGATGTAGATGTGGACGTAT
The DNA here is from genome assembly GCF_036884655.1 of Musa acuminata AAA Group. Taxonomy (NCBI): domain Eukaryota; kingdom Viridiplantae; phylum Streptophyta; class Magnoliopsida; order Zingiberales; family Musaceae; genus Musa; species Musa acuminata. Next base: position 3,764,290 of record NC_088329.1, on the reverse strand, counting down.
GATAAATACACCTAATGAGGAGGCCCTTCTCTCCATCCATACACACATTAGTCTTCTTCGAAAGTTGCAAGGTGATGTGGCCTCTCACAGTCCTCTCTCGAGTGTGAGATATTGGGGAAGATATGAAGATAGAGATTGGTGGTTCCATGATTGTGGGGATTGATGGAGTTGAATTGGATTTAGACTGAAATTTAAGAATTGATAGCACATGACAACCTAATTTGTTTTCAATCGTTCATTGTTATTATAATCCTCGAATAGAAAAATTAGAATTATATCCTTGTTAAATCGATGATCCGATAAAAAAAAAAAAAACTATTATGATGCGAAGGATTCTAGTAACTAATAATATAAAAAAATTAATTTATATATATATATATATATATATATATATATATATATATATATAGTTTTATAAATCTTGGATTAATAGGAGTTGATATTATCATATCTTTGGAATTTATCTTTGAACTCCAAAGATATTTCTATATGATATTTCTATACTCGTAAATTTATTCAACCACAAAAATAAATCTAAAAAATTATTGGTGAGGCATCTGATTCGAGTATGCCTTTTGACGAATCACATCAAAGATAACCATCATCAATTCATTGTATATGTCACTACCATCAACGGCGAGCCTCTATCCACTCAAAATAAACTCAAAATAAACGTTGCGTTATACTTCTCTCCCTCCCTTAGTTTATTTATCATTAACGTTCACTTAATTCTATTTTAATTTGAAATGATTTTTAATTATATTAGCTAACGTAAATAATTTTATTTATATAAAATTATAAAGAGAGATCTTTTGAAAATTATTTGTATGATTATGAGAGTTTTCTCTCTCTCTCTCTTATACTCAAGAAATTATTTGTATGATTATGGGAGTTTTCTTTTTTTTCCATTAAACATTTATAAGGAAGATAGTGTAATTCGGTAAATTACATTCAGATTAAGAATTCTAAAAATAGAAAAAATAAAAATTATTGTCCTAAGATTCTTTCTCGGAATTCGTGTACACATTAAATGCAACAGTGAGATTGTGATGTGTTTCATGTTTATCCATAGGGTGACGACATGGCGATAAAGATGTGGAAAACATGGATTAAAAATATATATTGTATATTGACTTTATAGGTTTATTATATTTATTTATTTTCTCTAAGAAATCGTGTCTCATGGATTAGAAGTCAAAGCGACAGAGTTGTTGACTCGGGTAATCGATCTCCATCAACTCCCTCCCATTCACGGGGAACATTGTCTTCCCATAAAAAGATACGATCGAGTCAATCTCTCTCTTTTTTTCCTCTCATTCCGTTTACGATCTCATAATTTTGCTCGAATATATTTTTTTATTCATTTTTAGCTAGTAATTGATAAAATAAAATATAAATATTATATATATATATATATATATTGATTAAGAAATAAGGAACCAAGATATAATTACCTCAAAGGTATGTATGCAATACCGTACGATACCGGTGTTTCGAGGTTGGCTCGGTCGATACGATAGTTTTATATATATTTTTTTTTACTGTAATACTATAGCACCTGTATCGGACGGTCGTCGAACCGGTACGTATCGCCCGTATCGAGTGGTACCATTCGATACTACATACCATGATAACATTCATCTTAAATCCTTAAAAGAATAATTAAAATAAAGTATAAATTCCTTTGTTGATGTTCATGAAAATAAAATAAATTTTTTTATATAAAAATAAAAATAATAAAAATAAAAAAGTATTTAATATATTATTTAATTGATTAAAAAAATTATATCTTATGCTTAAAAAAATTATTTTCACGGAGAATCCAACATCTGTTAAATAAATGGCATCAAATTTTTGTTGGAGATAGTAAATGCTGAACATATTTGCTGAAGAATTTAATGCATCATATTTAATTTGTAGTCTTGTGAGGATTACGCCCACTGCATGTGTTACTGTGACAGCAGCTGCACTCTCAGTCGTCTTCTCTGCGGCCGACGTTTGTTGTTTGTCGAAGGCATCACGTGTTTCCAAGTCTTATTATTCCCTTCTCTCTTTTCTTCTTCCTTCTTTCTTCCGCCATCAATTCCCTCCTTCAGCCACTTCGAAAAGAACACGTGATTCTCGACTCCGCCGCACTGTTCTCTCGCTTTCCCTCTCACCCAATGGACGATTCCAACGCACGATTTCTATAAAACAAAAGGCTCGAGAAGGGTGAGGAGAGAGGAGGCGGAGGAGGAGGAAGATGGGAAGAAGCAAGGGAGAGAAGTCCAACTTCAATGAGACGTGCAGGCTGTTGAGCCAGTACTTGAAGGAGAAGGGCGGCTTGGGTGGCCTTGGCTTGGAGATGACCCCTAAAGCTCTTGATCAACAGGGTAAAGGTGAGATTTTTTGAGCTTTGGATCTCTAAAAGCCTTTTGTTTTTTTCGCCTTATTTGTCAGTTCTACATGTTCTTCAGTTTTGCTCTTTGAACAAGTAATTGACGAAGATAAAATTTACTCTGATCTTTCTTTTTCTTTCAGGTAAATCTCCGGCGCCGGCGACCATGAGCCTGTTGCCAGGGGTGGATGTGCCGGGAGAGGATCAAACATCTCCGAAATCCATGGATCTCTTTCCCCACAAGTCTGGTCTTGATTCAGGTGCTCTGGCCATGGAGGAACCTGGCGAGAAGACCTCAGATATCAAGTAAGACTCTGCTACAGATTTTTATGTGATGACAAGGGAGCTTAATCTGATTCTTCCAACCATGGTTTCAGGAAGATGGAGAAGGGCCAACTGACGATCTTCTATGGTGGAAAGGTGCTGGTTTTTGATGATTTCCCAGCCGAAAAGGCCGAGGATCTGATGCAGAAGGCGGCCAAAGAGAGCGTTGCGCCCCAAAATCTCAGCTTTTCCACCCATCACTCCTCCACTGCCAGAGCTGATGGCCCTCGGTCCGGCGGAAGTCCAGCGACGCCAGCCCCTGCGGATAGCCTGTCGAAGGCCAATGCTTCAGGTAACGACTCCTCTGTCATTGTAATCTATTGCCAGCAAAGTGATGTGATGAATTCCTCTTTCCGCGCCCCACCCCCCCCCCCCCCCAACTGACCAGTAGCTGCTTCTGATGGATTGCAGACATGCCCATAGCCAGAAGGAACTCCCTCCACCGATTCCTCGAGAAGAGGAAGGACCGGTGTGTAATCGACACTCCCAAATAGATCCACACGACGTTACTGCAGCTGAAAGCTAAAGTTTTTCTTCTCCTTGCCATCATCTTCCAGGATCAGCACCAAGGCCCCATATCAAGTACATGGTTCTTCTGCATCCATGGAGGAGGGCAAGCCAGAGTCGTGGCTCAACCTAGGCCGGCAAACTCCACAGCCAGAGCAGAGCTCAGAGAGTAGCAAGCGGCAGACATATGGATGTGTTGGGCACAACTGATACAGAGCTCCATCCGACTATGGTGATCAGTTGTCAGATCCGCTACTTGTCCTTGTAGCCTCCATCGTCATCCTCTTAGCGAGAGGACGATCAGAGTAAGAGAGGTGGTAGCGTTGGGTTTTTCTTGGTTGATGTAACCTTGTATTTTTGTAAGAACTCCCTCGTCGGGGAATGTTCTTATTTGCCAGTTGGAACTGCTGATCTCTGTATTGAACTTGAAGATACAGATCTGTAGCATCTCTAGAATTGATTCCTGGCAGTGATATGAGCAAATTGAACCTAAACTTACTTAAAGACATCTTGGATCATTGGGCATAATAACATCTTCGAAGAACAGCAGAAAAAAAAGGCAGCTTTTGGTGTCATGGTGATCTTCCAGCGAGGCCGCAAGCAATGCTGGCTTTACTTACAAGGCAAGCTTCTTGTGAAGACCAAACTTTAGGGAGCTGCACGTTTTCCTCCTGTGTCTATTGATGATTCCTCCTTTCCTCAACCACTCACGCCAATCTCATCTTTTCTTCTTCCTCCGTTGGGGTAGTAGGAGAGCTCGGTCTTCTTCACCTTCTTCTTTGAAGAAGACCGTCTTGCTTCATGGCCCATTGATGTGGCTATTTGTCGTCTGTGGAGTACCTAATTGGAAGTGTTCGCTGAGGCGAGTAAAGCGGAAAGCAAAGCGGTGGAGTGAAGGAGAAGCCATCGGATGCTGTACGAAAGATATTTATTTTGGTAAGGGAAAGCATGTGTTGAACGAGCCAACAGAAGGTGGGCCCACTGTGGACCCACCCAACGCTGGCCATTATTCTGCGCCCATAATTTAAGGTAAAAAGAGAGGTACAACTGTTCAAGTGTCATCATCTACGGTAAATTTCAGAATATTCTTTTTTTGCTTTTTTCGAAAAATATCCCTTTTTCAGAATATCCAATAGCATCCTTTTATTATATTATTATAATATTTTTTTGATATTATTGAAAACACTATAATACAGCGTAAAAACACTATATTAACTTTATGGACTAATCCATATGAAAAGGGAAGAAAAAAAAAAGATAGATAGATAGATAGAGTTATTTCAAATATTATGTAAAAAAGAGAAGCCTATAATGAATAAAATGATCAATATTATTTTTTAGTTAAAATATAAAAATATAGGAGAGTCACATATTTTTATGAGCTTAAATCGAGTGAGTTGGGCACATATATATTAGACACCCACGACTCCGTGCTCAATCCATGGAGTACGTTAAGGAGGTCACAGAATGAACTTGAACTCGAACATCGCGACGTCGCTCAACCCTTCGCCATGCCTTCCTCTTCTCTCCCCTCCGACTTGCCCCTCTTCCACTCCCTCCTCCCTCGTATCCTCTCTCAAGACCTCCAAAACCCTCCGAGACCTCCACCAACTCCACGCCCTGGCCATCAAAACAGGCCTCTTGGGAGACCCCCTCGTCGCGGCCGAGGTCCTCAGGTCCTCCGTCCTCTCGGAACATCGCGACCTTCGTTACGGCCGCCGGGTGTTCGACCAAATGCCGGAGCCCAACTGCTTCTCCTGGAACACCCTCATCCGGGCCTACTCCGAGAGCGACGGCGGCCACCCCTCCGAGTCCCTTTTGCTCTTCTCCCGGATGCTCCTCTGCGAGACCGCCCGACCAAACCGATACACCTTTCCTTCCGTGTTGAAGGCTTGCGCTCGCGCCGAAGCGATCCGAGAAGGGAAGCAGGTCCATGGACAAGTCATCAAGTTGGGGTGGGACGATGACGCGTTTGTCCTTACCAATTCGGTGAGGATGTACGCGTGTTGTGGGTTCATGGAAGATGCTCGGAAGTTGGTCGAGAAGAGTTCCCTGTCTCCTGAGAGCGAATCCAGCGTCGTGCTGCATAACATTGTGATCGATGGATATTTTAGGCTTGGCATGGTTGAAGAAGCGAGGCAAGTGTTCGACAGAATGGCGAATAAAAGTGTGATCTCTTGGAATGGCATGATATCTAAGTTTGCACAGACTGGTCACTTTAAGGAGGCGATTTGTGTTTTCAGGAAGATGCAATTGGAAGGCGTGAAACACAATTATGTCACTCTGGTGAGCGTTCTGCCTGCAATCTCACGGCTAGGTGCCCTTGAGTTGGGTGAATGGGTCCATGCATATGCAGAAAAGAATGTTATAGAGGTGGATGATGTTCTAGGATCGGCTCTAGTTGACATGTACTCCAAGTGCGGAAACATCGACAAGGCTGTTCAGGTATTTGAAGGCCTACCGAAGCGCAATCCAATCACATGGAGTGCGATGATTGGTGGGCTTGCATTGCACGGGCGGGCAAGTGAAGCACTGGATTATTTTCAGAGGATGGAGAAAGCTGGAGTTGTACCATCAGATGTTGTTTTTATTGGAGTTCTGAATGCTTGTAGTCATGCGGGCTTGGTGGATGAAGGTCGGTCGTACTTCAACCGAATGGTAAACGTCTATCGGCTAAGCCCTAGAATTGAGCACTATGGGTGTATCGTCGATATGCTCGGTCGTGCAGGGCTTCTTGAAGAGGCTGAGGAGCTTGTAGTTAACATGCCTGTGAAGCCAGATGATGTAATTTATAAGGCCTTCCTAGCAGCTTGCAAAAAGCATGGCGATGTCGAGATTGGAATGCGTGCTGCAAAGTGCCTCATGGAACTCGTCTCTCATCACGGTGACTCATATGTGCTCCTCTCAAACCTTTTTGCCTCTTTAGGGGAGTGGGATACCGTAGCTAAGCTGAGACTAACGATGAGGGAATTGGAAGTAAGGAAAGATCCAGGATGTAGTTGGATTACAATCGATGGCATGATTCATGAGTTTGTGGTGGAAGATTACACCCATCCACGAACCAAGGAGATCTATTTGATGCTAGAAGAGATGGCTGTCAAATTACAGGAGGCAGGTTATGTACCAGACACGGCGCAAGTTTTGCTCAACATCGAAGAGGAAAAGAAGGAGAGCACACTGTTCTACCACAGTGAGAAGATAGCTATTGCCTTTGGTTTGATCAGCACGAGCTCGGGGACAACATTGCATATCGTGAAAAACTTGCGCATTTGTGGGGATTGCCACTCCTCGATAAAGCTTATTTCAAAGGTCTATGGTCGTAGAATAATCGTGAGGGATCGGAGCCGCTTCCACCATTTTGAGGATGGTATTTGCTCTTGTAATGACTATTGGTGATGGAAGCTTGGCTGAGGACTGGTATTTGGATCAGCATGTTTTAAGATCTTGAGTTCATCAAATTTTTTATGGTGATATATCACAGAGGTGATCCTTTTCCTAAGCTCCAGATGTCAATAAATTAGTTGAAGTCCAATTCATCAAGGCCTTCGCAGGCTCGTGAGGACTAGCAGCTTTCAAGGTTTACTTGACTGCAAGGAGTGCAGGGGAACCAATTTTGTACGTCAGGATTTAATCCCAGTCATGCTGTCTTCAGCGGTCTCTATGTCTTAACTTTAGTAAGAGGATTCCCTTTTGTGCCCGTGGATCTATGACATTATCTGCACAGAATACAAATGACAATTTTCCATCCATCTTTTGCTTTGCTGCAGTGGATGCCTCTCACGTTGTCCATCAAAGGTTCTTTTTTTTTCTCATTACCATTATCATACTTTATGAGGTATGAAGTCAAACCATTTGGTGAGTTTATGTGTCATTAGGTTTTCCATCCATAAATCAGTACACCTCAGCGACAACCTGACCAAGTCTTCCAACAACGGTTGATCTGATTGTTCTGTTGGTTGTATGTATGTTGCTAATTCTGATCCTTTTCCTTAGATGTAAATGCTGCATCTTTCTTTTGTCCTTTTGTATTCTTGCTGTAACATGAATAAATTTCTCTTCATAAAGTGGGGATCATCTGGTTACTTCATAAATCTAATATGAGGCCCTGGTCATGTTGACCCTTCTATATAGTGGGTTTATGAGAGCCACAAAATGGTTGACAATTTCTGTGATGAAACCTTTTATATAGCAAATCTCATAAAGCTTCCAAGTTCAAATTTCACATCATTCCACTGAGACAAACAATGTTGTATCTTTCCAGTGATTTTATCATCCTGATGGTGACAAGATAGGGTATCTTTGCTGCTAGAGTCTTGGGCTCAGACTACTTCAATTTGAACTAGTGCAATTGTGGATTTACAAGTAAATGACCATAATCCCAGCTTTGCTGCTTGTCATGAGTCATAGACATCATCAAGTTTCCAATGAGAAGTGTTCATGTTGTAAGACTTTCCTTGCTATCCTGCACCAGCATACTATTGGCATATCACCATGTAAGCAGTATGATTCGGACCACGTGTTCTCGAATGCAGCTGAGCTGTCCGCTCGCAGCATGCCCTTTTGCTCCTGCCAATGGCCATCTGCGGTGTTTCGCGGACAGCTGATCCTGATCTGTCTTCTGTTTTTCTCTACCCCAAATTTGCCACCTTTAGGTTCTTCAGAAAAAAATCGAGCTGAAGCTGAAAATAGTTTTGATATCTAGATGGTGATCTTTAATCTGTCTCATCATATGCATGTGCACTCTAGTTGTTGATTTGAGGATCTGGACCTCAATTCACTACCATATCTTCCTGTGCCTCAAGCCATGATGAGCCTCAAATCTTACAGAACATTCTTGTTTAATTGTCATAGAAGCACTCCAAAGTCATAAACTCTTGCATTTGTGCTGATGCTTGATAGAGTAGCAAAATAGTTTTGGTAACCCATTCTAAAGTGAAGAAATAATGGAAACTAAATGAAACATGGGGCACTTCTTTTGTTTGTCTCTCTGCTTTGTTTGTGTGTGTCTCAATGCTTTTGACACTCTCTTGTCATAGTTTTGGTAACCCATTCTAAAATGAGTGAGGAAAAATTTAGACAGGCAATTTCCATATGACTCATAGCTATGTTTAAAGAACTGAGATTGGCTGCTAGAATTTTACATTCTGCTTCTTTTTCTTCTTCTCTTAGTCATTTTGTCTGCTCTTTTAAGTTACCAATTTTTTTTATTAGTATGCTGCACCAAATATTATGTTAATCAAAAGTTGACATTTCATTGTGGATTTATTGAGTTTGTAAAGTTGTTTTATCTCTCACTAAAACGACTGCTATGATGATAAGTAATCAGAGTTTCTATATCATTGGAATTACACTAAAGAATGATCCTAAATTTTGTATAGCATTATGACAAATCATATATATATATATATATATATATATATATATATATATATATATATATATATATATATGTGAACAATTGAACGAATATAAGTAAACGATGTGCAGAGCGGCGACGTGCAGTTCCTTATGGTGCAGCGTCTCTTCAGAAACTCCAGAGGAAAGAGTTGGACCCGAAGTCGACGGCCCCGTGGTCTTCCACCACATCCGCCGGCGGCGCCGGCGAGAAGAAGTCGTACATGTAGTCATCCATCGCAGCTGGGAACTCGGTGCCTTCCTCCGAGGCTGTCGCCTGCTGCGGGTCCATGAACGACCAGTCCAGCGGCTCCCCGCTCCCGGCCTCCCCAGCGGTTGGAGCAAGCCTCGGCTGCGACGGCGGTGTCGCGGCATGGCGGGCAGCTGCGGCCTGGATCTGCTGCGGGGAGAGGGGCTGCGTGGCGCAGGGCGGAGGAGAATCGGGGAAGTTGAGCCGGGCGCGGGGGCCACGGAGGCACACGGCAGCGGCGTCGAAAGCCCGGGCGGCCTTCTCGGGTGAGTCGTAAGACCCGAGCCAGATCCGGTCGCGGCTGTTGGGGAGCCGGATCTCCGACACCCACTTGCCCCACTTCCGCCGCCGCACCCCCTTGTACCGCCTCTCCTCCCCCGCCGCCGCCCCGCGTCCTTCCCGCTCCATCGTCTCCGCTCCTCGGGCGACCTGCAACGTGTTCTCCCAAACGTTCGGCGAGAGTGGCGATGGCGGGAAGGGCTCGTCATGGGGTCATATACATCGTAGCAGCGAAGCGCGTGGTAGGGAAATCGAAGGCGAGCTTCCCGCGGTGGAGTTAGGACGACTGGGGTTGTCGATTGGGAAGCGATGTGCGCGTGCACCTTCTCCAGAAAAGAACAATGTTTCTCCAACCACTTGACGCACCGCTCGTATCTCCTAGTTGACCAGGTGAACCATAAACTGTGAGAGAAAGTGCAAGTATCCACGGGAGGGTGGACGAAGGAGGAGGCCAATAGCGGCTCACAGTGTGAAGGTCTCACGCGGGGACCGACCACGCAAGAAAGTCAAACTGGAAGCAACAGTGGAGTCCACTGGCTACAAAAGGAAAAACCCCACATTTCCCCTCGTGGGATGGATCGATTCTACTGTTCCAAAGTGAAGTCTCTCTCTCTCTCTCTCTCATGGATCCATGGTCTTTCTCATTCCGACTCGACAATGATTTTTCTACCTTGTTCGTACGACGACGATCTTCCTCTATTCGTCAATGATCTACTATACACGGTATTATTCCATCACACTGATGGGGATATAAACAGGAATAACCTTTGTATAGGAACAAATACTAGAAGACCAAAATACGCAGCGGAATAAAATGGAAACACAATCAATCAGAACACCAAGATATACGTGGAAAACCCCTTCAATGTGAAGGGTAAAAACCACGGGGCAAACTAGAGATAATCCACTATGAGAATAATGAATATACAAATCTCAATCTCTTGCCCAAAACCCAAGCAACAACCACAAGAGAATAACTGGGATACAAGGATCACGTTACTGCCCACAATATCTAAAACCTCCCAAGTAATCTCAGCAAGAGCCTACTGTAGATTTGATCTAACCTGAGATGAGAACACTGCTAGATGATTGTGAACAGTCTCTCTGCGCTGTCCTTGTCTTCTTCCCTTTCTTTCTCTTCCTCTTCTGCCTTGTTCTCCTTCCTCTCTTTGGAATCTCGTCGCTGCAAAGATCTGCCTCGTTGCTGCCTTTTTATAGCTTTAATCTGCCTCTAAAACGCAGCCACCATACCCCCCTAATCTTAATTAGGGTTAGGTTAAGAGGGGGTGTGAGCTGTGGGCTGATAAAGCCCACATGGGCTGAATATGGGCCATCAGCCCAACAACCTCCCCCTTCAGCCCATAAGGGAGGCTGTCCCATGACTCCTCAATGTGAAGCCATACCGACCAACTGTCGGCATATCTCCTGTCTTTCTTTTGTTAAGGTCTTCGTCAACATGTCTGCTCCGTTGTCATCTGTATGAATTTTCTAAAGCTGCAACTGCTTCTCTTCAAATACATTTCGAATCCAGTGGTATCTAACATCTATATGCTTTGACTTGGAATGAAACATTGGATTCTTACACAAATGGATGGCACTCTGGCTGTCACAATGCATCATATAATTTTCCTGTTTCAGCCCCAATTCTTGTAAGAATTCTTTCATCCATAACATTTCTTTGCATACCTCTGTAGCAGCAATATATTCTGCTTCTGTGGTGGAGAGAGCAATACACCTTTGTAACCTGGATTGCCATGACACAGCTCCCCCTGCAAAAGTAAGTACATAACCTGAAGTAGACTTCCTCGTATCTATATCTCTTGCCATATCTGCATCTGTGTAACCTGTTAACGCAGGTGGTCCACTTCCAAAGCTTAAACAAACCTTAGAGCTCCCTCTGAGATATCTAAAAATCCACTTCACTGCTGCCCAGTGTTCTTTGCCTGGATTTGCAAGAAATCTGCTAGTAACACCCACTGCATATGCGATGTCCGGCCTCGTACATACCATTGCATACATTAAACTTCCAACTGCTGAAGCATAAGGAACCTTTTGCATTTTCTCCTTCTCCTCATCACTTGACGGACTCTGTTCTGAGCACAACTTGAAGTGACCTGCAAGAGGAGAACCAACTGGCTTAGCATTACTCATACTAAATCTTTCCAATACCTTCTCGATGTATTTCTCCTGTGACAACCAAATCTTCTTGTTTTTCCTGTCACGAGAAATCTGCATGCCTAGTATTTGCTTTGCTGGCCCCATGTCCTTCATTGCAAAAGACTCACTCAGTTCCTTCTTTAACATGTCAATTTTAGACATATCCTTTTCCAAGAATAAGTATGTCATCAACATAAAGTAAGAGAATAATAAAATTCTCACCAAACCATTTGATGTACACACAATGATCTGAAGCCGTTCTTTTGTATCCATTTTCTGTCATAAATGAATCAAACTTTCTGTACCACTGTCTTGGAGCTTGCTTTAGCCCATACAAGCTCTTCTTCAACTTGCAGACAAAATTATCTTTACCTTTGACTTTGAAGCCTTCTGGTTGCTCCATATAAATTTCCTCCTCCAAATCACCATGAAGGAAAGCTGTCTTCACATCTAACTGCTCAACCTCCAAGTCCTGGCTAGCAGCAATACCAAGAGCAACACGAATAGAAGACATTTTAACAACAGGAGAAAATATCTCTTCAAAGTCAATACCTTTCTTTTGACCAAAGCCTTTCACAACCAATCTAGCTTTGTACTTTGGTTGAGAACAATATTCTTGAGTCTTCAACCTAAAAACCCACTTGTTCTTCAAGGCCTTCATTCCATTTGGTAGCAGCACCAAATCATAAGTGTGGTTCTTCTGAAGAGCATCCATCTCTTCCTGCATAGCAACTAACCACTTCTCTTTCTGCTCACTCTCAACTGCTTCCTGGTAACTCTCTGGTTCACCTGCATCAGTAAGCATCACATACTCATCTGTAGAGTATCTTCTGGAAGGTTGACGTTGTCTAGAAGATCTTCTCAATTGAGGTTCTGAGGGAACTTGCTCTCCTACTTCTTCTTGCTCAACATGTCCTGCAGGTAAATCAATATCAGGCTCTACACTATTTTCCTGCACATCTCCCCCATCACCCTGATATACTGGAGAAATAACTGGGTCACAATCTGCTAATCCTTCTACAGAAGTCTTGGCTGGTGCCTTCTTCTTCAAATCCTCAAAGGTTTGATCCTCAAAGAAGACCACATCTCTACTCCTGAACACCTTCTGCTTTTCTGGATCCCAAAGCCTGTAACCAAACTGATCATGTGAGTAACCAAGAAAAATACATTCTTTAGACTTACCATCTAGCTTGGACCTCTCATTATCTGGAACATGTGCAAATGCACGACAACCAAACACTCTCAAATGCCTGTAGGAAACATCTTTCCCTGACCATACATGCTCTGCAACATCACCATCTAGGGCTGTACATGGTGATAAGTTGATCACATCAACTGCAGTCCTCAAAGCCTCATCCCAAAACCTTTTGGGTAGCTTGGCCTGTGAAAGCATACATCTGATCTTTTCCATGATGGTGCGGTTCATCCTCTCTGCAATTGCATTATGCTAAGGTGTACCAGGAACTGTCATCTCATGTTGGATCCCATGCGACCTGCAATAGTCATTAAACAATCCCATATACTCACCACCATTATCTGATCTTATGCATTTCAATTTCCTTTCTGTCTCCCTTTCAACCCTGGCATGAAACTCTTTGAAGATATTAATAACCTGATCTTTGGTCTTCAAAGCATAAGCCCAAACTTTCCTGGAAAAATCATCTATAAAAGTGACAAAATAAAGTGCACCACTTATACCAAGAACATCAACAGATCCACCAGGAGTTTTTGTCCTCAAAGGACCACATACATCTGTATAAACACGGTCTAAGGCATGCATTTTTCTAGACAAAGCAGCACTAGCAAATGAAACTCTATGTTGTTTACCAGCCAAACAATCAATACAAGGGTTCAGATGTATACCTCTGAGATCTGGTAATACCTCTCTCTTGGAAAGAGCTTGCAGCCCCTTCTCGCTCATGTGTCCCAATCGCCTATGCCACAACTCCATACTGAAGTCTTTCTCTGTAGCATTTAACTGCTCACCATAAGCTTTAGCCTGCAACCTGTACAAAGTATGACATTTCTTTCCATTAGCTATAACAAGAGAACCCTTACTGAGCTTCCATTGCCCTCTGTGAAATCTGCTTTCATACTCTTCATCATCTAGTCTTCCAACTGAAATTAAATTTAGCCTCAAGTCAACCACATGCCTCACATCCTTAAGTACCAACTTACAGCCAAGGTTGGTCTTTAAATGGATATCACCCATGCCAATGATGTCTGCTGTGCCATAGTTGCCCATCTTGACAACACCAAAGTTTCCAGACCTGTATGTAGCAAAAAACTCCCTCCGTGGTGTAGCATGATAAGAAGCACCTGTGTCAATCACCCACTCAAGATCCTGACACACACAAGAAAAAATATCATCAGAAGGAGACAAAATCAAATAATCACCACCCTGCACTGTAGCTGTAGTATTATCCTTTGACTCTGTAGACTCCACTTCTTTTCCCTTTTTCTTGTTCTTCTTAGGTTGCTTACATTGGTTCTTGTAATGTTCTTTCTCACCACAATTATAGCAAACAATATCTTTTCTTGATCTTGACTTGCTCCTACCCATACGTGAACTGCTTCTAGACTTTGACCTTCCTCTGTTCTCTGAGATAAGTGCCTGTGAATCATTCTGAGATGTTGCCGAACTCTTTCTTCTCAACTCCTCATTCAACAAACTGCTTGTTACTTGACTCATAGTGACAATACCATCTGGCGCAGAATTACTAAGGGAAACCACCAGTGTCTCCCAACTTTCTGGTAATGAACTGAGAAGTAACAATGCCTGCAACTCATCATCAAGAGACATTCTCATAGAGGATAACTGGTTAGTAATACTCTGCATTTCATTCAAATGCTCAGCAATAGAAGCACCCTCTCTATATTTTAGGTTCACAAGTTTTCTGATCAAAAAAGCTTTGTTGCCGGCTGTTTTTCTTTCATAGAGACTTTCCAATTTTTTCCAAAGAGAATATGTAGAAATTTCAGTAGAAACATGGTGAAATACACTATCATCAAGCCACTGTCTAATAAATCCAATTGTTTTTCGATCTAACCTCTTCCACTCATCATCTATCATAGTTGTAGGTTTTGCACTATCCCCTTGCAAAGGTCCATACAAATCTTTGCAATACAAGAGATCTTCCATTCTTGGTTTCCATATCATCCAATTATTTCCATTCAAACTAATCATGTGAGAAATATTACTGGCCTCCATGTTCAAATACAAAAATTAAATCATCAAAACCCCGCTCTGATACCAGTTGATGGGGATATAAACAGGAATAACCTTTGTATAGGAACAAATACTAGAAGACCAAAATACGCAGCGGAATAAAATGGAAACACAATCAATCAGAACACCAAGATATACGTGGAAAACCCCTTCAATGTGAAGGGTAAAAACCACGGGGCAAACTAGAGATAATCCACTATGAGAATAATGAATATACAAATCTCAATCTCTTGCCCAAAACCCAAGCAACAACCACAAGAGAATAACTGGGATACAAGGATCACGTTACTGCCCACAATATCTAAAACCTCCCAAGTAATCTCAGCAAGAGCCTACTGTAGATTTGATCTAACCTGAGATGAGAACACTGCTAGATGATTGTGAACAGTCTCTCTGCGTTGTCCTTGTCTTCTTCCCTTTCTTTCTCTTCCTCTTCTGCCTTGTTCTCCTTCCTCTCTTTGGAATCTCGTCGCTGCAAAGATCTGCCTCGTTGCTGCCTTTTTATAGCTTTAATCTGCCTCTAAAACGCAGCCACCACACCCCCTAATCTTAATTAGGGTTAGGTTAAGAGGGGGTGTGAGCTGTGGGCTGATAAAACCCACATGGGCTAAATATGGGCCATCAGCCCAACACACACGACATACCTTATCTACTACAAACCATATATCAAACACATCTTGCTCTCTTCATCTTTATCGTTCAGCACAACTCTTTGTTATTAAGCATAGTTGAGATCCTACCTAATCGATTAATTCTAGATTTAATTTTTTTTAATTTTAAGCTTATTTATATTAAATCATCTTTAAGTTTATAAGAATATATTAAAGTTAATATATAAAAGGGGTCTCATATCACTTTCCTGATTCTCACAGAATAATTAGGATTTGACATCCTTTAATTTCTAGATTGAATTTATTCTTTTTCACCCTATAAATAGGACTATAATGCACATAGAATTAAAATCAAAGTTTTCTTTTTTTTTTTTCTTTTCCCTTCTGACAATTAACATAATTTATTTTTGTTAGATATGAAAAAAATTTGACGATTATTAATTATTATGTTTATATTGTAGTGAAGAAGACTCGTCCTTAATAACGGAGGATATGATACTCATGCCACAATTAGGAGATGGAAGACACACGAAATAGAGTCGTCGTCCTTCCAGCGAGAGGGTTTGTACAGTAATATTCTTGCATGATTCTTAGTCAAAGCGAAGCGAGTCAACTCTTTGCATGCCCACGTTGACTTATTCCCCCACGCTGCTGCATGTGTATCCATCACTGACAAGCACATGGTGCATGTCAATTCCCTAGATCCAAATCCAAATCTGTGGAGATTCCAACCCGAATCCAGATTAAAACAAAGAAGACAAATATCTAATTTTGCGCCAATGATAACAACAATAATAATAATAAAAACGTTTATTATTGGATACAGTTAATATTTATATCCGTGAAACAAAATTCATACTTCCAAGATTATTTTCAATTTGGATCAGGTAATTGAGTGACAGGAGCTGTTGAGGAGCAGACGAGAGAGGGTTCTGGAAGCTCCTAGAAGGTTTGGCCAGAATGGCGGCGGAGGTTACGCTCTGGAAGTGGCCCCGCCTTTTTTCTGCGAATAAATCTTATTATATATACATTATTATTATTTTCAGAAGAATTTTTCGTGAGATGTCCTTCTTACCTTTTACTGGGCTGGACTTATCGGTACAAATGGCCCTCGGTAAATACCCGAATCCATAAACAAGGTCGGTGAAGAAGTACACTTATGATGCTCCTCCGGAACATTGCTCCTACATGGGACATGAATGAGGCTGGATCAGCTCATTCATTGTGTCTGGTGAACCACATTAAGGCTCCCCCAGCCCTCATTGCTGCTTGCAGTCAATCATATTTAGCCACGTCACAAACGCGGTACATCGGCTTCATCGCCTCGATAGCCGGCCGGCCCGGCCCGGCCCCGCTCAGATCGCTGTCCTCTGTTCCGGCGGACCAACCGAATCGCCACACAAGTGCTTCGGATCCGCTGTCTTCCAGAAAGACGTCGGCCCGTGGGACCCGCTCTCTGTGGAATGCGTTTCACGTTGATCAACGGAGATTCACATGTTTGGTGTTTAGTCGAGAACGTCGGATGCGATAATGCATCAAATCTTCTCCCTCGACGTCTCCGCCTCCCCTATTCTCCCTCCCTCTGCTTCGAGCTCCCATTTCTATTCGCGTTTCGCCCTCTTCCCTCCTCCCAGAATTCTAGGGTTCTACCCAGCACCGGGATGCAGACCCTCCGCGTCCCTACGATGGACGGCCTCCGCCTCTCCCCCGCTACGCCGTCCGCCACCCCCCGACGTCCCTCCCTCCGCCGGCCCGCCGGCGCCAGCTCCATCCGCGCCTCCGTCGTCGCGGCGGCGCCACGCCGCGAGACGGATCCCAAGAAGCGGGTGGTCATCACCGGGATGGGGCTTGTCTCGGTGTTCGGGAATGACGTAGATGCGTACTACGAGAAGCTTCTGGAGGGGGAGAGCGGGATCGGGCCCATCGACCGGTTCGACGCCTCCAAATTACCCACGAGGTTCGCCGGGCAGATCAGGGGGTTCTCGTCGGAGGGGTACATTGACGGGAAGAACGACCGGCGGCTCGATGACTGTCTGAGGTATTGCCTTGTCAGCGGCAAGAAGGCTCTCGAGAGCGCTGGCCTCGGTGTCGGCAGCCAAGCAATCAGCAAGGTATGGCATCCTCGCATTTCACTAAGAAGTATAGTTTAAGATTCACATTTTACGGACCGGAGAGGAGATCTGGTTCTGATCCATGTCTTGCCGAAAAGATCAATAATGGGTTGGAAGATACAAAGCTGTTGTGTCAAAGAGATTCTAAGATGTTTCTGGTAAAGGTTGGTACTGCTCTCGTAAAAAAATCAAACCTTTGGTCAATGAAATCAGGTTCTTCCATCTGTATTTCTCTGTTCCTCAAACAAGAGCAGAAAGCTGGGGATATGATAAAGCCCTATATGAAAGCTCAGAGCATTATCTAGCCTTCTATAGAGGCTTGTACCATGGTGTTCTAAATGTTTACTATCTTTAACTCTTGTCTCTCGGTTGGAATGCTATATAATAGGAATATCATCGGAGGTATTTTACAGTGCTTTGTCGATATATAGATAAGGAAAGGAGGGAAAGTATTTCTTTCCAGAATGGATAACTGAGCAATATTATGCCACTAGTGATGGTCGCTTTGTTTTCAACTTTGAAATTATTTAAACATGGATGGTAACAAGGAAAGATTGCCACTTACTGACTTATTGTTGAGGTTGTGGGGTGAAACATAAGTGGTAAAATGACATTTGCACAGAGTGAACTCATCATTTGCAAACAACTCTTTGTCAGTTTCCTCAGCACAAGTATGAGAATAATAGAACCACATGTGTTAGCTTAAGGACACAGTGTCAACTTGTTATAGGATAGTTTGTTAGTTTGATTTCTTGTTCAGTAAAAGGTGATCTATTCCCATATCTGTTAACTGTGAATCTGGCTTAATTAACTTTCAACTTCAGACAACTTAGTCTTTTCATGCTCATTTTAAGTGTTTGCTTATATAAGGTGCCTCATGTCTTGATTGAAGAAATTTGGCTAAAAATCAATTTCTTGCGGTTGCTAAAAAGTCTGGCCTCGATCTAGCTTGGCTTCCTCATGTTGCTACCACATTAGTTCAGCATTTAGATATTTCTAAGGATTTTCTCATAATGCATATAATGGTCAAACTAAGATCATTCAAGCCTTCTTGTTCAGTTGCCATCAAGCATCAGTATCGTTCTAAGTTTGACTAGTGATACTGCTCTTGGCAGAGCTAATGGAGGTAAAGGACCATGTTGCCTACCCCAACAGTTGGAACATTATGGTCTGCTGTTGTTGTTGTGCATTTTGTTTTCTCTAAAGGTTTATAACCTTAATACAATTTGTCATATAGTGTATATGTTCCATCTTTTACTTTACTCACTTAATCCTATGCCAATGACCATGTTTTGCTGGCAGATTGACAAGGTTCGAGCAGGTGTGCTTGTTGGCACAGGCATGGGTGGTCTTACAGTGTTTTCCGATGGTGTTCAGGCTCTTATAGAGAAAGGCCATAGGAAAATAACTCCATTTTTCATTCCTTATGCTATAACAAACATGGGTTCTGCCTTACTTGCTATGGATATTGGATTTATGGGCGCAAATTACTCCATTTCAACTGCCTGTGCAACCTCCAACTATTGCTTTTATGCTGCTGCTAACCATATACGTCGAGGTGAGGCTGATATAATGATTGCTGGGGGTACTGAAGCTGCCATTATTCCTATTGGTGTTGGTGGGTTTGTCGCCTGTAGAGCACTGTCCCAGAGAAATGATGATCCAAAAACTGCATCAAGGCCATGGGACACAGGTCGAGATGGTTTTGTTATGGGTGAAGGTGCTGGTGTGTTGGTATGTATCTTCATATACATGGTATCTTTCATGTTGTGCACCTTATGTTTAACTAATAGCTTGGTTTCTTAAATTGAATATAGCTTTTCCAATGGGTAGTTCTTGAGCTGAAATAATTAAGACATTTTTCATGCTTATGCATTTCTTTTGGTACAATTTTTTTCACTTATAATAATTTTCCATGAGTTTTTCCTACTTGTCCATATATGTATATTTGGTTAAGAAAATATTGTACCATTTTTTGTCTCTTTTCGGTACTTGTGAGTCAGTGTTTTCAAAAGGCACTCGGAGCTCACCTAAGCCCAGGCGCCAAGCGCCTCAAGTGAGTGCCCGAGTGAAGTTGGGTTGGGTTTCAAGCCTAGTTCGATTGGATGAGCAAATTGATTCAATCGAACCAACTGATGTACCCTAACACAACAATCCCCCTCTCCCCCCCGACATCCCAAGTGAGACAAACCCAAAATGAAGCTCTACGTCCATCGCCGCTGCCCTCTCCTTCCTCCAGCAAATAACATTATGCTATGTTTTACAAAATTAGTTAGGGTATTCAGCAAATAACAAAAGTGTAAGTGAAATCTCCCATACCATGGACTATAAATAAACCTTTTATAACATGATCTTCAAATATTGCATTTTCACATATTGTAGAGGAATTGCCATAGTTTCCAACTGTATATTAAATTTTACTGATTGTTAATCTCTTTATAGTTGTCTTTCTCTATCCCTCTTTGAGCCACCAAATTAAATTTGCTTCCTGCCCCTATGTTTCTCTTTGAATATTACCAGACCACTGGGACTGGTCCTCATTTTATATTGATAGAACTCTCAATTGTTCACTGGTGAAAGCAGGTCTTAGTGTACTATTCATACGAATCCCACCACATTTTACTGCAACTTCCTCTTGTTGGTGACTAATTTTTGTGGTCATGTTATTTCCTAACTGCTAAAATGATTCATTGAATCATGATTCATGAAGGCACCAATGTGTAATTAGTGTGAACACAAACTCAAAAGTGTAAGTGATGGTTTAACAAGCAATAGCAAACTTTGTACCTGAAAGCTTGTTCACACCTGATATCTATTCTCATGTTTGCAGTATGTGACAGAGAATTAAAGCCAGTGCATGGTTATTATGAGTTTGTAGAATTGTTTATTCCTGTTAGTTTGAGAAATGCTTGGAATGAGCAACAGAAAACGCACAAACATAACATTTTTGTTTAGTTATATCAAGGTTTTAAAATTTTCAACTTTATTGGTGTCTGCCTAGTTATTTTGCTGGATATTGGATATGTGATGTGTCAAATTACCATACAAGGCAAAATACATAATACACTAGATATTAATTTTCTGTTATGGCTAGACACATGAGATGTACTCCGCAGATATTTTGTTCATCAATATATTCATTATTGCTTTTTGTTGTTTCTTATGATGTTTCTTGAAAAACAGGTCATGGAGAGCCTTGAACATGCAATGAAGCGTGATGCACCAATTATAGCTGAGTATCTGGGAGGTGCTGTGAACTGTGATGCCTATCATATGACAGATCCTAGAGCTGATGGTCTTGGAGTTTCATCTTGTATCAGGAAAAGTCTTGAAGATGCTGGAGTAGCACCAGAAGAGGTAAGTCAATTATCTTTATTTGTGTGAAGCATTTAAATATGTTTGTTTGTTGATTGTCATGCATGTATAAACTTTCATAGCAGTGTTGTATTTCAGGGTAAAATTTTGTTGAAAGTTG
This sequence comes from Musa acuminata AAA Group, assembly GCF_036884655.1. Classification (NCBI taxonomy): domain Eukaryota; kingdom Viridiplantae; phylum Streptophyta; class Magnoliopsida; order Zingiberales; family Musaceae; genus Musa; species Musa acuminata. The sequence continues at coordinate 3,743,576 of NC_088329.1, read as the reverse complement.
CAAACTCCATTAAATTTATTTCTAATCAGCATAATAAGTGCCACTTTTAGTTAAACATGTGCCTGTGCACATTTTCAGTTCTGTTGGTATCTATTAACCTGAGCATTCATATAGGGACCATCTTCCTCAACTATATTTGTGGCTAAATTGGTTATTTTCCATAATTTAACTTTGTTGGTGGGCGATAGGCCAGCATCTCCTAATTGCTTTTGACAAGCCATGCTTCATTCTTCTTATTTGTCTTCTCAAACCTCTAAGATATTATTGATGCAATTAAAGAGATCGTCTGAGCTTGTCTGAACCACTTTAAGACCATTTAACCTTGGTTGCGGATGTCATGGATACAAGCCATGAACAGAACTCCTTTTACGTGCTGGAGCATGTCTTTGACATTTGTCCTTCTCCCTTGACACTAGATTAGTGGGAGCCTCATGTTTTTGGTGCCCTTTTTATTCTCAACTGACGCTACCTCTTCTCACCAGAATGCAAGCAATATTTCTTACCCAGGCATTAACACATGCAGATTTATGGTGCATCTACAAAATTTTCCACTATTATCTTTTTTATGTAAAAGGCATGTAAGAAATCATTTCTCTGTGAGTGAGATATCTTAAATTCAAAGTTTTCTTTCAAGTCTTTCATACATTGAGCTTTTTTTTTTAATAATTTGCAATATAACTATCCTGTTCTTTTTTTTTCTTCTGTCAAATAATATTCCAGAGATGTCTTTAAATTGTTTTATGCAAACACAAATCTTCTGCTTTATAAACATCAAACAACTGGCTTTAATGGTCATCTTTCCAGTTGCAATTAGTTTAGTTAAAATTCCACTATGCTATGAAGAATCAGTTATAATGGTTCAGTTTAGTTACAAGAACCATGTTTGCATATCGTGTCCTCCTGACTAAGATGTTTTGCATACAGGTTAGTTACATTAATGCTCATGCAACTTCCACTCTTGCGGGTGACTTGGCGGAGGTAAATGCTATTAATCAAGTCTTCAAGAACCCATCTGGGATTAAGATGAATGCAACCAAGGTGAGCTCCATCTGGTGTCAATATTCTTCAAAGAACTTGTGTTGCTTTAACGTTTTTTTCTAATTTGTTCTCTTGTGCAGTCTATGATAGGGCACTGCCTTGGAGCAGCAGGAGGTTTAGAGGCCATCGCAACAGTGAAAGCCATCACTACTGGATGGCTGCATCCTAGTATAAATCAATTTGTAAGTAGGAAGTTGGCTCTTGGTGAAAAAGCAAAAAGGATGTTATCTAAAATGTGGTCATATACGGATGTAAACTTTTATGTGAACAAATATCAAGTCCTGGTTAAAGAAAACATATTAACATCTTTTGAATATTGTAGTTCCTATTTGAGCACGAATTCGTAAGATTTTTTATCAACAAATTAAATCCACCCTGTAAAATTACAAGAGGACAAATAAATATAATGTCCTTAGCTTGTAATTTTGATTTAACTTATTCTCCTTTGCCTTCACCACAGAATCCCGAGCCAGCAGTTGAGTTTGATACAGTTGCTAACAAAAAGCAGCAGCATGAAGTTAATATTGGTAAGTAAATTAGTTTCTCTCTCTCTCTCTCTCATGTTGGTGAGTATACATTCTCGCTTCTCTTTCTGACTGCATTTATGCAGCTATCTCAAATTCATTCGGATTTGGAGGGCACAACTCTGTGGTGGTATTTGCACCTTTCAAGCCATGATTCTGGTACACTTTTTCTGCCCTGGGCCAACTGGATCTTGTCGAGGAGAAATTTCAGCAAATTGTTTGTAGCCTTTTTAGGTGACAGAAATATTTGTGCGGAAGTAGCTCCAAGGAAAGCTTATGTTTAAACTCGAGAACCACCACTGGAGAGGTTTGTTGGACATTTTACTTCAAAGGACTTTTCATCTCGTGTGGCACTCTTTATGTTCCCAAGTACGTTGTTATTGTCATTCTTCTTCAACCACAGTACTCCTGATTGCTGTTTTAGTTCACGAAGATTGCATATTCTGATAATATATGAGATGTCTGCATTTTGCTTGTGATGTAATGAAATAACAAAGCAATTTTCATTTGATTTGCATGTTCATACATTGAATTTTGTTTCATAATGACTAAAATGCCATTTGATAATATATGTTCATACATTGATATTTGAGTCTATTATTATTATTATTATTATTATTATTTTGTTCCCCTTTAAGATGCTTTTCTTGTCACACAAGCCCTTTATCTCTCATTGTTGGTCTGTCAGTATTGCCCTTTCTCCCACTTCATGTTCCTACGCCCTCTTATTGAAATCCTCTCTTATTCCTTGTCTTCTTACATTTATTGGTATCATTTTATGATTGTCTTTTCTCTTTCTCTCTCTTTCACCAACTAGTCTATGAAACAAATCTTCCTCTTTGACTTTGTGAAGCTTTCTTTATAATTTTCTGTGTTCCACCTGTTTAGCACCCCTCAGTTGACAAGGAGCACATCATCCCTACAACCTCTCTTCTGGGGTTTCTAAAGATATATATATATATATATATATACCCTGAACTTGCAAAGGCCGACATGCTTGTGTCTGAAATTAGATTAGAATATGATTTGAGTGTGTTGTGATAAATGTCGTTTGTATATAATAAGCAAAAGCCTTTTTTATCTTTGTGGGTGTGAGTGAGCATGTCGGCCGAATCTATCTGCTTTAGAATGGGTTTGATACATGCCTTGATTTGTCTCACTCCTCAAAGGATGAGGAGACTTAAAAGTTGAGGCATCATCGCCAAGAGTATATTATTCATTCAGGATAGGTGTCGTACGTACGGTTTGGTTTGATCCCTTCAAGGTGGGATGGGATGATGAGAGAGGGACTCGTCGTCCACCTACCTCCTCTTTACCTGTTCGTATGATTTGGGCTCGGTTCAGCATTTGAAAGTCTCTGCCACAAACAAACGTTGAGGACACCAAATTCTTCCTTCCGGTCCATGTACGTAGTAATATATATACGTTACATGGACCGGAGGATAAAGGGGAGTGAGATGGTGAAACACCACCCTCTCCTAGAAGAGTAAAAAAATGTTCCTTGCATCCCTTTCAAATTCAAAGGACATAAGCTAAACCAAACAGATTAGTGTCAAAGTAATATCGAGACTATAATATTCCCTAACAAATGTTGTAAGGTGGTGCCAATTCAGTCCCATGAATTTGATACCACCTAAACAAGATTCCCATGCAATGATGATCTTGATGAAGATGGGATAGAGAGAAAACCAAAGCTTCATTTGTCGTGCGAGTGCAAAAGTAATGATTTGATGTATTGGGTCAATCACTATGTCAAGTAGCTTGAACTTCCATGGGATGAAAAATCAAGAACAAAAATGATGAAGTTCTTTGGGACCAACATGAAAATCAAATTTGAAGGAGTTTGTCATGAATCGTGATACTCCACTATATGTGAGAAATGTCTCGAAAGAACATCCTCCCTCGTAATAACAACTACGACCTCTTTGTAAAGGGGGGCGACGAAGATGAAGAGGGGTTGATAGGGACTGACGAAGGCGAAAGGGTCAGAGATTGATTTAGTCCAAAAGAATATGAAAAAGTGAAAGACATCCTTACCCTCGTAAAGGGGATTTGGGAAATTACAAAGCGTCCTTTGTCTTTGATGCGATTGAATCATCATTTGTCTCTAACATGATCGAATCTAACTATGAAGTATCTTTTATCTCTGACATGATCAAATTCAAGCATGAAGGGCCCTTTGGCTCTAACACGATCAAGTCCCGCCATGAAGTATCCTTTGTCTTTGACACGACATAACTTGACGATGAAGCATCCTTTGTCTCCAATACAATTCAATATGATCATGATTTATCATTTACTTTTGATGCAATCAAATTCATAATCGAATTTGATTAGGAAGCATGGTTGATTCTAACCATGAAGCATCCATTATCTTAGACATAATCGAATCTGACCATGAAGCCTATGACAAGAACAAATTCGGTCATGAAATATCCTTTCTCTTCTATAGGAATGTGACATAATTCCACCATGAAGTGTTTTTGTCTTTGACGTTATCGAATCCAACCGTGAAACAATTTTTATCTCCGACAAAATTGAATTCTACTATGAAGTATACTTAATCTCCTAACATACTAAAATAAATAATAACAATATACATTACTCTTTTTTTCCTCTTAAGTCACAATATCTTTTTTAGTACAAAAAAAGATAATATGTTTCCAAGACTCTCATGAAGGTCATAACTCTTTTTTTTCTCTCTTACTTACTTGACTAAGATGAGTCATCGTCGGACATGCTCCCAAAGGACACAATTCTTTTTTTCCTTTTAATTACTTACTAATTAAAACATTCATTGTCTCCCAACTTAAAACATCAAACCATCTCACTCTCTAACTCCGAAGCTTACGATAAGCTCTACGAGTTGGCTCAAAACCCTCGATGTGTCAGACAATCAAAATCTACAATAATAATTTGTTTAATCTTCAATGATTATGAATTGATTCATAGATATAGATATAGATCGAATTCAAATACTCTAAATTATTTTTAATATATTATATTTGATAGAGATAAATACTAAATTAAACATATTGAAGGAGTCTTACCCAATGCCTTCCCTCGTAAGCCGTGCAAAAGCTATGCTAGAGGAGATTGGACATTGGACATTCATCTAACTCAAAAGAACACACATCAATCTAAGTCACCTACAAGGTTAAGCAGGGTATCCTGGTTGGACATCTTGGTAAAGCATCCAATTGGAAATTCTAGAGTGAGGTTTATATTCAAATCATGCATGCAATAAAATTTAAGATAAAAAAGATCAATTTCATTACGTTCGAATTGTCGAATATGCACTAACGAAGAGTTTGCATACTATCCTCAGAGATTAGGGAAAAGAAAACACACAGCACCAAACACAAACACCATTTCGGGTTACCGCTCGCGACCGGATCGTGACGCGCCTCGTGGCCGTACCGGCCTCGCTGCCACGTGCGAGGCCCCGTTCCGGATCTACACCGACGCCGTCAACTCACCCCACGGCGACGCTCACCCTCGGAGCAGAACCGTTATATATCCGCCCGATTTGGGGAACGATACACGAAAACGTTATGCACGTTCATTGAATCGGGCGCACACAACGTCCGTCAAAAAGGCGACGCCGGTCGGCGGTCGAAACCCTCTCCCAAAGAAACGTTTCCTTTTCATTCCCCTCTTGCCTCTTCTCGGCCGCCGCCGGCTCCGGTTTCAATTCCTTCCTTTCCCCTCTCTCTCTCTCTCTCTCTCTCACGTGCCGTCGCCGGCCTCCGACGCGTCCGCCGGCGGAGCGTAGATCTCCTCATCCCGCGATGGAAGACGACGACGATACCCAGTCACCGTCCCGCTCGCAGTCCCAATCCGTCTCCCGATCGTTGTCGCCGCCATCGTCGCCACCCCCAGTCTCCGTTGTGTCCCCCTCCCCTGGCCCCTCGCCCCATCGCCACCACAACGGCCAAGTAGCCGAGGCCGTCACCGTCGCGGCCCCGCCCCACCATGCCCTTCCCCTCGCCCTCCCCATCCAGCAGCCGCGCCCATCCCCCGCGGCCGGAGGAGGCGGGGGCGGTGGGCGGGAGGACTGCTGGAGCGAGGGCGCCACCTCCATCCTGATCGACGCGTGGGGGGAGCGTTTCCTGGAGCTCAGCCGCGGCAATCTCAAGCAGAAACACTGGCAGGAGGTGGCCGACGCCATCACCAGCCGCGATGGCTATACCAAGGCCCCCAAGACCGACGTCCAGTGCAAGAACCGCATCGACACCCTCAAGAAGAAGTACAAAATCGAGAAGTCCAAGGTCTCCGCCACCGGCGGCGGCGCGACCTCCTCCTGGCCCTTCTTCCACCGCCTCGATCTCCTCCTCGGCCCCAACCACAAGCCCGCGCCGCCGCCCCCCGGCAGCGATATCCCCGCCGGCATCCCCATCCGTCCCCCGGCCGGCCTCCCTCAGCTGATCCCGCAGCGGCCGCGAACCAGCCAACCCGCCCGCAAGAAGGCGAGGTCATCGCCTCCCTCGGTGTCTTCCAAGTCGGCGGACTCGTCCGGGGACTCCTCAGACGGGTTCCCGCCGCCGCCACCAAGGGCAGCCAACGGCAAGAGGCAACGGCGAGAGCCAGAGGAGGAGGAGGAGGTGGGGGGAGGGAGGATGGCGGGGCTGCGGGAACTAACGCAGGCAATACTGCGTTTCGGACAGGTGTACGAGCGGGTAGAGAGCTCGAAGCTGCGGCAGGCGCTGGAGATAGAGAAGCAGCGGATGGAGTTCACGAGGGAGCTCGAGTTGCAGAGGATGGAGTTCTTGATGAAGACGCAGATGGAGCTCTCGCAGCTCAACAACAATCACCACCACCATGGAAGTAACAGTAGGAAGAAGAAGAGGCTGGATGATGCTGGCGGTAGCAGCAGCAACCACCGCTACCGCAACAATAGCAGCAACAGCAATAACACTGAGAACAATGGCTAAAGCAAGGCTAGGATGAACACAAGTCATTAGAAGTGTCTCTTTGCTAGTTACTAGGACAACTAAGTCTGTAGTCATCTCTGTCTATATATTATCCTTATCCTGCCTCAGGTATATTCTTTTCAAATGTTATGAACTCCAATATGTAATGGTGATCTTTTCTATGACTATGATGTCTCTAACAATCTGGGTATCAGTCTTCAGATCTAAATTAGCACAACTATAAACAGCATTCAATCATATGGTAACAAGTACAGAGCCAGTAGTTCTTTTATCTAACTAAAAGCAAGATAAAGAGTCATTTAAAAGCCTAACAGCCATAAACATGAGATTATTCCAGCTAGACACAACAACAGAGGAAGCATGGTTGATGGATGCTATGAAAGGCAATCCAAATTATAGACAGGCCGGGAGATTATCTCTGCTAATATGAGGCTTCGACCAGACATGAACCAAACCTTGCTCGTTGCCGGTGTAGATCTCATTCCTGTCCTCGTCGTAGAAGAGAGCAGTGACATTCTCGAGAGCTTCCTTGATGGTACTCCCGATGGTAGACCGGCCTGCATCTCCTCGCTTGCGAGGGCCAATCTGGAGATGAGGATCAAGCGGACATATCTTTGCTATGCACTTCCCGGTGAGGATGTCGCCCACATTGATAGAACCAACAGAAGGCACTGTAGAGACAGCAAAGAGTTGAAAGAAAAAATAAATCGTTACATGCTTGTGCTGGAAATGAAGCATAAAATCTCTAAAGTAATTGAAACATGCAAGCAAGATATACCTTCTCCCTCATCATGGCATACATTTTCGGCCTTGCAGGAGGAGATTATGAGGTCCAGGTCGGTTGTTATGTAAATGTTGTTGGTATTACAATCTGGGTGCCACAGGAGGTGGTCCTCGAATGATGCAACCTGCTCTCCACGAACATTCCACACTGCCACAGTCCTGTTTCTAAATGTCAAGAAAAGATGTTTCTCATAGAGGAAGATGAACGCAGAAGGTGTCATGAACTCTGTCCTGCTAACTTCGATGAGATCTGAATTCCACACCTGCTTTCGGAGCTACAATATGTTAGAGATGGATGAAAGAATTAAAACAGGTGAAAGGAGCAAGGGGAGAGGCTTCAGCAGTCTACATCAAGAATCTGCAGGTTCTCATTTTCTTGCTTCACCAGGAGCTTCTCATTGAACTGTTCGATGAAGTCAACCTTCTTGTTGCGGTGTAGCGAGTGATTAAAAGATTTCAAGACTTTGCCATCTTCGATTGACAGTATCTTCAGTGGTACATGACCAAGAGTTCTTTGGTACACAAGCAGCATCATGCTGGGGCTGTCATCGGTAGAAGTATCACAGTAGATCAAATATAAAAAAGATTGATCATCAAAACATTGACAGACAATAATTATAGAACATAAGAAACACATATAACCTTATTTTGATGTCCACTATATCTTTGTCACATATGGAGTGCAGTAAGGAGTAGTTCTTCAGGTCAAAAACCTTGTATGTGCTGCAAGAACACAACAAATGACATTAAACATGGCATATTTATTGCTAAAAATGTAGTATAAGATGGAGACAGCAGATTACCCATCTTGGCTCGAATATATCAGTATTTTGCAATTCATATCACAAAATTCAACAAAACCAGGCCATTTTATTGACTCAGTTTCAAAAAGAGGACACCCGGCATCCAATTGATTTCTCCTAATATATCTGCCATGGTTTAAATGTAGTAGTCAGTTTCTCAAAGGATAATCAATTTCAAATCAAAACAAATCAATTAGGGTGCAAATTGATTTCTCCGGATATAAATCACAGAGTTTCCAAAGGAATCATCAGCTATCAAGAGGTTGAATCATATTGAAGTTACAACAACAAAAGAAATGCTCACTAAAATTTTTCAAAGTCCAAAAGGAACCCAAAACAGGCAGACCACAGAATTCGTGGCACGGCTCATATACTGGGATTACAAGTCCACAAAGAAACAAGTTATATCAATATTACAGTAAACAACTTAACAAATTACCTAAAAAACCAAGATATTTATGAACACGACCAGTACGAGTTGTGATCATGAACAGGAAGTTTGGCTTAATTTTAATAACAACTCACTGAAAAGTCCTGGTCTATGTTCTCTCTTATATAGCTTCTATAGTATTTTTCAAACAACTTATAGAAGTATGTTAAATCATTTTTCCACTAGCATAGAGAGATCATGAAGGAAAATTAAGCATGTGAAGATATTTCAAAAAAAGAAAAAAAGTCACATGCATCAAGTTTCTTACTCGATTGGAGTTGTCCTGCATTTCAATGAACTGAAATGATCTGATGCATAAACCGACACCGTAATAAGAGACTCATCATTCTTATTATAAAATATGCTTCTAATAATTTCACCAGGGCTTATGTTCAAGAAGCATATTCTTTTATTTGTTGCTGTCAACAAATAAGAGGCAGATGTCAATGAGAATAAAAAAACAAACAACAACAAAGGATCAGCTGTACAAGTGAATTGGCAGACTGACTTCTACTAAAAGCAGCACATAGACCCGACTGAGCAACAACGAAAATAACATCCTTTACAGAAACAATCTCGATTATCTTAGACCGCTTCTTCAGATATTGTAGATCTGGAAACATATGGACGTCGCAATCAAAGGTGTCAAACTCTTCCTGTCATACCAAAAGAAAAACCATTTCAATAAACAAAGCAAATTATCAAGAAAAGTGATTAGCAACACTGGAAAGCAAATTATCCACTTTTGTTCATAGAATGCGTATATGCATAGAGTAGTGAGCACACAAGACAACTAAGCAAAGAACTTATATGGACCATGCATAACATGGACACAAGTAGGCACACACATATACACATGCATATACGAGTATATATCAGATTGTCGTCAAATTCATATATGTAATAAGCAAATTGACAAATAGGAATATCCATAGCCACTTTTATTCAATGAATAACTATGCATAGAGCAATGAACACATGATAAGGCTGAGGTGAATTAATTATATGAACCATACCTAAAATGAATTAAAGTAGGCACACACATACACAACACATTCACATACCTAGAATGCATTAAGGTAGGCAAACACACTCATATACATGTCAGATCTTAGTCAATCATATATGTAATTAGCAAACTGACAAATATCAAAATATGATTTGTGTAAAAAATGTACTAACACTAAATAATTGCAGCACTAAGTAAAATTTTAGTATTATTTTATGAAAATAGACTCTGGAAGACAAAGGGAATAGAAAAAGAAGGATGAGAAAGAGAATTTTTATAAATGCTTAGAATATAACAGCCAAGAAGTCCATTTCTTGCTGGATTAATGTAAGTACAGTTATACTTTATATTTTTTATATTTGTAAATGGGTAGAATCCTACTTACATCCACCCGAGGAAAATTTCAAATAGCAGAACTTGGATTTGGATAGTAATAAAAGAAATATTTTTAATAATTGTATTCAGCATGGCTCAGATAAAGAGAAGGATTTAATTTGACACCATCCAGAACACTTTGACCCCTAATCACATAGAAAATAAACTCAATAATCAAATGCATCTCTCAAAAGTCATCAAGTCCCACTTTACGATGAGAATTCTGGTCCTCTCAACATTGATCATCCAAATTCCTTGAAACATTGATATTGCAAGAAAGTTAATGCTAACATGGCATTTTGTACCATATTGGAATATGCTTAACTGGTGATATTGGCTTTATCCACCAACTCAGGTGGATGCCAGGGTTTAGATTTTGGAACATGCCAAATGCATACACATGTTGATTCCATGTCGATGATTCTAGTTCTTAGTTGCACTTTTTTGAATATTGAAAAATATGCTAGCTTATCTCTTGTATGCAACCAGCTAGTGTTGGGCTTTTCTTTCATCTCCTCCTCCCATACGATCCTCTACACTGAAACTCTTACATATATGTACTTACTGTCATGTCTGGGTAGTCGCAATTTGAGACCTTTATCAATAATAATTCTCCAAATGCCTCTGGTGGAAACTTTCCATCACTCTGTGAGCAGCTTCCTGAATTGGTTCTTCCTCAATCAGAAATATGCTTGACACAAAGGCTCTCTCCAGCTTCGTATCAATAACATATGATCTTGCCACAACAATCTCCACAGTCGCGTCTTATCATCAAAGGAACAGAGACCCGACTAGAAGCAACAACTACTTAATTCAAACATCAAAGAGAAGGAACTCGAAAACCCTAAGAAGCAGAAACCGGTACCCAATTAAAGGAGACCCAAAGGTTCGAACCTGGAGCTGGATACTCTGAAACTTCTCGGGCACACCCGTGGCGGTGACTCGGGCCATCCGAGCGAACCTGCCGATCTCGCGGCTCCTCACTATCTCCCCTCCCGCGCGCGCGCACCTCTCCTCTGCAGCCACCGCCTCCAGCACCGATGGCCAGAAACGAGATGGAAACGCCAGGGGCTGATCCGATCGGGGGTAGGGATCGAAGCTAGCGTTACGGTTCCCTAGAGCCCCATCGGTGGGGGAGAAAGGGGAGAGTGGAGAAGAGCTGTCTTCAAAAGCTGTAGCTTTCGATGTCGCTTCTTCTATTCTTCTGTTGCGTGCGTTAGTGTCCCCAAGTAGCACATATTTACCATCATACCCTCGATCAGTTTGATGAAACCAAATGATCATCATCATCATCATCATCATCATCATTATCCAAAGTCTTTGACATCACATATGATATTATTAGTTGTAATACAAGATTTCAAATGTCAATAATAACATTAAAAATCCAAGAGAAAACATCACTTGACTTTCCAATACATTTGATTAGTTAAGGTGTGATTCTTCTAAGACTAATTTGGAAGGTATATATTCGATAAGATCTCTCTAATATTATATATATATATATATATATATATATATGAAAAAGAGTAGACAAGATGAATATGATTATCTATATATCAAGCTTCGATTAGTGATAAATGTGAGTTTGGATTTAGATTTAGATGCAGATAGAGTTTGATTGAAACAATAAGCCAATTCATTTGATGTGTTGGGCACTGAATGGATGTCAACTTGGATGCCACCCATTAAGCCCATAAACCAACTAAGAATCCTCACTTGTATGTTTCCACATGGAAATAAGTAAGTTGAGTCAACGGGTAAGATCTGAGCCACCATCTTTGATACTCTATCTATCCTTCTAGATTGGATTCCCAAACAGTCAACCCATACAAATTCAACCGATTGAATGGCTAAGACTTGTCGCATCTAATCATCTGAATACTCGGTCTAAATTTCTTGCATTCTGATGGTTCATTAACATCGAGTGCAGTGGATGCACTCTGACCCAAACAAAAACCACAAAAGTGGACTATGAAGTTGGAGGAAGACTTTGAAACCTGAGTTGACTTTGTGTTGTCTCTCTCTAGAAGTCTAAAATGTCTCTTCACCACGAGTTTTATGATCTCTCATATGTTTTAGATTCTTCCTGGAGATATCCTAATTTTAATTGGTCTCTCCCTCATCATTACCTCTCCATTCTTTTCTTCCTTCAGACAAGGCCAGGTCAAGAAGGAGATCACCAACATTGAATGAGCCTCTCCATCGAATTAATGCTTCGTTAGAAGTCAAAATGCTCCATGAGAGACACAAGGGAAGTTGAAGGATCCCGTCCAATGGAGCTCTTTATTACAAATCACCTTCATCAACCCTTTGATGATATAAGAGGAGATCCATAAAATTAATGATAATAATACTACTACTACTATTATCGTTATATTATTAGTATAAACATAATGATCATGATACAATAAAATTTTCAAAGTAATTAGTGTGTGTATATATATATATATATATAGTGTTATTTTTAAAATTACTCAAATAGTGTCATTTTTTAAAACACTATCCAATATCACTATGATTAAATTGGGTTCACATATGTTAAATTGGATAAAAAATTAGTTTAAATTTTTTATCCAATATCCCTATTCCATCGTTATTGTCATAGTATACTCCACACCCACGAAGTATAATTGACTTTGTGCATAATTATGTTTAGGGTTGAGTTGTTTACGAGCATCGACTTCCATTATCGATAATATCGATTTATTTGAGTTTCTATTCTATCATCGCTAGATTGTTTACTATAGAACTTCAAGAGTTCTTTAAAGCTTATCTCTATTTCTATAAAATTATTTTTTTAAAATATAAAATTATGAATTTATTATATTTAGAAAATCTAAAATTAAATTTAGAAAATCTAAATTTAATGTACCTAAAGTTCTAGGTTGATTTGATGTTTACTATTCTGAACAGTGTTATGAAAACTTATTGTTTTATTACCAATATTTTATGCATTCTTTATAAAAATAAAATATTTGGCATTTGACCTTCAAATTAGGTCCCAAATATTTGATAAAAAATTTGACCATTAGAAAAGTTTTAATAATATGTGATGCATTGTTTTTAGTCAAAATCTAAAAACAATATATTGCATAGCAAGACTTGTCAAAATGTCTTAAAAATTTTAGAATTTCTTTTAATAGGATTTGAATAGACATATGCTAGTGTTTATTTATTTTATTTTATTGTTAATTTTTAAAATTATTTAGGCTCTGCACAATGTATCATTTTGTAATTTTAAATATTTTTAATTTATTTTTTCTCAAAAATATCATGCACTCATGTAATGATTTTTGATATTTAACCTTCTAATTATGTCCTAAACACCTAGTAAAAATTTGGCTATCAGAAAAAATTTACTAATATGCAATATATTATTTTTAGCCAAAATATAAAAAATAGTTTATCATATAGTAAGCTTTGTGAAAACACCATGAAAGTTTCAGGATAGCTTTGAATTAGATCTAGATGGATATATGTCAATGTTTTTCTATTTTAGGAATTGTTTTGATATTTTTCAGAATTATTCAGGTCTTGCATAATGTATCATTTTCTAATTTTTAATTTTTCTTAAAAAATCATGTACTCATGCAAATTTTTTAACATTTGACCTTCTAATTAAATCCCAAATACTTGGTAAAAATTTGACCATCAAAATTTTGTTTACTAATATATGATATACTATTTTTAAATAGAATCCAAAAATATTTATTTTAGGATACTTTTGAATTGGATCCAAATAGACACATGTCAGTGTTTTTCTATTTTAGAAATTTTTTTATTTTTAATAATTATTCATGTCATGAATAATGTGCCATTTTTTAAATTTTAATTACTTTATCAAATTTTCTCAAAAATATCTTACACTTATGCAATGATTTTTTATATTTGACCTTCTAGTTAGGTCCCAACAAGAAATCTTTTACTGATATATGATGTATTATTTTTGACAAAAAATAATAAACAGCAACAAAGATATATGCAATATTTTTAGCTTATAAAAACTCTTGATACATACATGTAATATTCCTTGACAATCTCACATATTTGACAATAAGCATCACATATATATATATATATATATATATATATATATATATATATATATATATATATATATATATATATATATATATATATATATATATATATATATATATATATATATATATATATATATATATATATATATATATATATATATATATATATATATATATATATATATATATATATATATTCTTGCAACGTGGCGGTTGCTGAAGCGCATTGCAAGATGCAGGAGAAATAGAGCGAGCAGGTCCACGGAGGCGGCTCCAACGTGGACGACCAAATCTACGTCAAGACCCGAGCCCGAAACGGTCATTCAACTACCTGCCGTCTCCCGACGATGTTCATATGCTCGCCAAGACGGCATATGAACGCTCATTCTTGGTACCGCAGACTGCCCCGTCGAGTAGATCGAATCAAGCGTTGGCGGGCCTTTATACCGGCGAGGGTTCCAGACCAGTCGCGCCCAATTATCAGAGAAGCCGCGGTGACCGCGGTCGCTGTTCCATGAGGTCTCACCGCCGGACCTTCTCCATGAACCAAGTCCCGACGGGAGGGTACCAATCTTCGGGGCCGCAGAGGAGTAACCAAGAGGTGATGCATGAGCTGCGGACCAGGGCCGATGAGTTGGAGAGTCTGTTCGCCGCTCGTCGGCCTGGGTCTTCCGGCTGTCGGATGAGCTCCGTAGGGGGAGTCCGACTCGGGGACGACCGGGTAGATAGCGCGGACGAGGTCTTCGACGAAATGCCGTTGGAGTCTTCGGGAGAGCCTACGAGTGGTTTGGTAGAGTTCGATGGTGATTTGCTGTTGAATATGGTGGATAATTTGCAGTACAATATGAAACAGAGTCTGTCAGGGAGTTCAAAGGGAAGGCTTTACGAGCAATACTTGCAGATGCGGGACGCGAAGCTGAGGCGAGAGCGGGGATCAGCGAAATGGGTGCGGAAGAAAGAGGTGATGATGGAGATGGAGGATGGCTTAGAGAAAATATCGGCTGAGATAGAGGTCCTATTTGGGGATTCTGCTGACAGAAAGGATTCAGTTCTTCTGGGCCATCACTCCTTGCGAAAGCAGAGGTGTTTCAGTGTTCGTTCTGCAATAGAATTCAGAGAGCAGGTACTTCTGACAGAAAATATGATCGATTATCTCGTTCTTTGCAATTTATACCTCTTGCGTTTACCTTGCTACAAATTCACATAGTTATTCTATCATCAACAGATATAAACTTTTGATTAACCAATAGAAATGGCTTGCTGAAAATTTTCACAGAACTAAATGGTTTATACATTATATCTTCCATGTTCTTGTTTGCATAGGCCTAAAACTTTGGATTCAAGAATTTAGTTGATGCTTGAAAATTGATCGAATATGTAACATTTTGATACTGACCATCCAACTGTCTAAGTTGCCATGGTTCAACTTTACTAAGTTATCTCTTGTTCTTGATAATAATTCGATAGATAGGATCACTTCAACTTGTGGTTGTGTTGTAGTGTAATGACAAACTTGTTTCTTTTCAACTTAGAATCTTAAACTAATAAGAAACTTCTTTCCCGCTTGTAATAGGAGACTGACTGAATAAAGCTTTATTATTTATGAGACTAAAATTTGTCATGTACTTGGTGGTTACATCTTCATCAATCTCGATGTATTCGTTCTACCATCCTTTCATATGGATGAAAGACTACAATTGTTTCATTGAAATAAAAAAGTTCGTAATGACTTGCTTCCTTTTATCATTGCAGCATGATATGGAGTATCTTGATGAACAGGCTCAATATGACCAACACAAATCCCTTGGCACAGTTGGCACAAGGAAGCTTTTATCTAGCAAAAGTATATCTTCCTCGACATCTCGAAACTTGACAGGACTTGTTCCTAGATCTTCAAGAACTGCCCACTCTACTTTCACAAAGCAAAGGATCCAGTCTGTATATCCTTCAGCACAAATGACTCGCGAGTCACCTGACCTGAGGAAGGAAAACATGAAGCCTCTGGCGCGACTTGGAAATGTACCCACTCATTCAGACTGGAGGACATTTGATCGAAGCAAGAGCACTGCTGCAGGTATAGACAGTTATAAGGAAGAAAGACAGCCAAGGATTCATCACACGAGAAACAGCTCTGTTAGTTTTGGTGAACTGAAAGAACTCATACCACGAAATTCTGATAGTTCTAGTCTTGCTCTATCAAGCTTTCCAAGGGAGAACAATCAAAACACTGCCTCTAAAAAGATCCAAATTAGTGGCGAGCCTAAGACATTCCTCAGGAGAGGTGGTGGCATAGGTCCTGGTGCTGGTGCTTCCATTGCTAAATCGAGAGCTTCCAAGATTCCTGAGAGCCAAAGTAATGGAGAGGATGATGAAAAGTTGGTGAATCAGCAAGAATATTCAGCAGATATGGTCAGAAACACTGATGAAGAATTCGGAAGAACAAATGAATTAGGAAGTTCTGGTGATCATGAATATGTGGCTCAAGATGATGGTTCATCAGCTTTTACTCCAAATTTTGATGAGTCTTGTTCGAATGTGGATGAGGTGCCAGGAGAAAGGGACTTACATATTCATCCTTCCATCTCTTCTGTATACGAGGCATCTGATATTGATGGCTCTGTGGATTCTCCTAGAGGCAATTCAGACACCAGGAACACTCACCACCTTAACCTGATGCCGGAAGCTGATGCTGCTAGAGTAAGAAAGAAATGGGGCGGTGTTGAAAGACTTGTCTTTGCTACTAATGAATCTGATCAACCATTGAAGGACATCAAAAAAGTGTTCAAGAAATTGTTAAGATTTGGCAGCAAAAGCAAAAATGCTGAGAAGAGACTGAACGATTCGATATCCACCTCAACAGCATCCGAAGGTGGTGATGATACAGAAGATGGTTCCAAAATGGGAAGGCAGTCTGCTAGTGTTGTGTTGCATGAGGGAAGGATCTTCTATGAACAAGGTGCTCCTTTTGCTCTTTACCGTCTTTAGCTTTCTCTTCATGCAACTCTTGTTCTAGAAGAATTGCCCGATGAGCGAAAAATCCTTGGATTAACATATCACTAGTGTGGATTATTGTTTTTGAATTATATCTGCCTGAACTAATTCATTTTCCATGATATTGGTGCAACAACTCTTAGATCTCTAAAAAGATGATAAGTATAAGGAAGAAATTAGAACTGAAGATTAAGGATTCATCTATCTGTAAACACACACACACAAAGTATGGTCCTTGATTTCAATGTACCTGCACATTCTGCATGCTCTTGTTAGACCTTTTTCTTTCCCCTTTTTTTTTTGTGACTGCTTGATTGTACTGTGTTCTTCTAGTATTGTTTTCGATGCCCTGTTGCCTTATTAGGACCTAAAATTGTAGCTTTAGTTTCTTTTTGAGAGAAAAAATTAGCTTAGTTGACAGTGGCAATAAGTAATATATTTTCTTTTCGTCGTTCAATCTTTAACCCAACCGCACAAATTTAAGCTTGTAGTTTGATTTTGTGATGTTATAATTTGCAGCTCACAAGTCATCTTTTTTGTTTGTCATTACATGGATTTGTTAATGTGACTCACTGTATGTTCTTCTCTTTTTGCAGCACCACGTTCTCTCGTTTCTTTTCCACGTTTCAACAGCAGAGGAGCCGAAGTAAAAGCTTAGCTCACAGAACAAAGGTCTTGAAATGTGGTGATTCGATTGTATGTTACATACAGTGCATGATGTGTTGTCAGAGTGTAAATTAGAAATTATTAATTCGTTTTTTGCTGAAGAAAGTGTCAGAACGTAATCTATCAGAATCCTGTGTCGAGAACACAACTGCATCACTTCGTCAAAGCCCTTCGCCCTACCTGTTGCCTTCATACAGATGCTCTCGAGTCCGAGCTGGGGAGGGAGTTCAGGCGCCATCGTTGGAGACGTCTGGAGCTTATCGATGATGCTTTTATTTTGACCATTTCTGCGAAAGGTTGACTGACGTCCGCTGGGATTTAGTCAACGATTATTTTGACCTTCATCCACGCCGTAGACTAAAGGGCACACGAGTGCGGATCGGCTGTTCCCCACTAAGCAGGATGCAGCGCTTTCACAGCGTGGACCCGCCATGCATAGTGCGTCGCGGGGAATCAGTGATGGGATTGTGCTTGGAGAGAGGATGTTGCCTGTCTTCGTGGAGGCGCCCCCACGCTTGACGTGGATAGATTAAAGTTACCTTCGCACCCAATCCTCCAACCCAACTGCTCCATGGGGGACCCACTTTGGAACCCCACCAGGATTCCACGTGTCGAGTGCGGAGACGCGGTCGTGCAGAGGGCATCGGTTCCCAGCGTCTCCGCATCACATCGGTGATGTTCAACGGCCCAGATTTCGTCTCCTTCTATATATCCCGCTCGACTGTTCGCGGTTCTCAGGTCAGAAGGTTTCTTCCCGGAGTACGCGCTCGCTCCCTGCGTTGGTGTTGTTCCGGAAATGGACCTGCTCGAAGTGCCGCTCGAGGCGGTGGCGCTGCGACTCTACTCCCTCCCCAGCTACGCCGCTGGCTCGGTCTGGGCGTGGGCCGCAGTCCTCGCCGCGGCGCTCGGCATCTGGGGCATCAGGACCGTCGGATCCAGATCCGACGCCTCCCCTCCGCCTCCTCCACTTAACGTTCCCGCCCTCCCTGCCGAGCGGGCCGAACCGCAGGCCTCGGCGGCGACCGATCGGAAGGAATTCCGACCGATCGCGCAGCCGTCCGGATGCCACGTGAAGGAAACGAACGCGGGCAAGGCACCGTTCACGGCGTACTACCACGGCGCCTCCCGCGACGGCTGCGGCGTGGTGGAGGACGACGACGAAAGCGAGGAGGGCGAAGAAGCCGGCGTTCCCGGCGTCGGCTGCCGGGCGACGGCGCTGTGGGATGGAGGCAGGCAGTTGGATTGGTTGACGGCACGGCAGCGGCGGCGGCCGGATGACTTGGGATGGTACCGTTACCAGGACATGACGGCGCTTAACGGAAGCGTGGTGAGGTTGTGGGACGGCGGCTTGACGGCGAGGCGACGACCGCGGCAGAAGCCATTTTAGGAAACAGCAACGTGTGGAGTGTAAATGCGTGTATTTCATATGTGAAAGTACACATTTGCCCTTATCCTTTCTCCTTTTCCTTGTGAAAAGAAGCCAGCGAAGGACCATTCGATCCGTGGATCGGAGGGTGATGTTGGGACTTCGGTACGGAGAATTTGATGAGGGCATCAGTATACCCTCGTGAAAATTGGCACGGGGTGTCTCCCTTGTTAATAATTATTTGATGGTTCAATAAATAATTGGCGTTATCATAATCGAACATTAAAATATTTATGAATGAATTGATCAAGGAATCGTTTGGTTGGTAAAAAGAAATAATTTTTATATCCTGTCCCTTGTTAAGTGTTGCGGAGAGAAAGATCCGATATTCATAAGTCATATTTTATTATCATTAGTACAACTCGTGTGAAATTATCTATTTTAGATAATAGAACTAAATATCATTATCAATGCTCTTTTTCGAAAAGGAGCCAAGGATTTAGAACCCTCCTTCTAATGTCAATCTAATAAGTTAGATTTTGTCATTAGTGCGATGGGTAGTGAGCTCCAAATATCATCTTTAAGAGTAAATTATGATCTAATAAACTTATGAATCCTTGATTCTATATTCCTCTCAGATAAAATATCTTTATCAATGGTCTTATTGATGATCATCCGATATTATTTTTAGTCACATTATAACGATTTCATCTATGAATTGTCCGATGATTTGGATTTGGTGGTTGGATAATCATATATATGTTGGTTAGATTAGATTTAAGTGCAAAAAAAAAACTATTATAGAGATCACTATTAAATAATGAAATGAAAAATCTATCAACCGTTATCTCCACAAAGGTGAAAAACTATCAAGTATATTATATAACTAAAATTTAATTTTTTTGACTTTCAAATATGCTTCTATGACTAGTTTACTCCTTCCCAACCTCCCTCATTTGTTCTTATAAGGGAGACAATAAGAACAAATGCTAAGGCATGAATAAATAGAGATATTAGGATGGTTTTTAAAATCCTAATGGAACATGAAAACATTCCTTGGAAGGTTACCACAAATTTACATTCCCTAGATGAAGAACACAAGTTATCATCCAGTTCTTAACACAATACAAAGCACACTGAAGTAAAGCTGGGGTTGGCCCTAGAAATGGCTACAGAGGCAAATGATAAGTATGCTGTATACACAACAGATGTCATAGAATCAATCATCTCTGTGACATCGAAAGAGAAAGATATGTTATATGTTGTTAAGACCTTGTACACAAATTAAATATCATTAGTGTTGGGGTTTACAGGCATCAAGATAAGCTTGCACCGACCCAATCTTGGCTTTGGTCACTGCAGCAATTATAAGGCCATTTGTAAATGCCCATTAGCTAAATCAGAATATTATCTAAGGTCCAACCTATCAAGCTTTATTTTCTTAATCCACCCACTCTCTTGATGATAGGCCACCAAACACTTGTTTCTCTTTCCATCCATTGTCATCCTGTGAGAAAAGAGAGAAGGCAATCATTGAATGCAAATTCTTGTTTTTGCATCATTTTGACTTTTTTTTTTTCCTGATCTGAATTTAATAGCCCCAGTGAATCATCTCCAATCAAATATATAGTATCCAATACTGCAGGTCAAAGGCAAGAAGAGTTGGAATTTAGGAAATTGTTTCTAGGATCACCTCATCTGAGACTTAGCTAAGTTTATATCTACTTGCTAATAATTCCATACCATCTCAAACTGACATTAAACATCCAAAGAACACAATTAAACCCAAGGAGTAAAAAAAATGAAAATTAAGCTTTGACCTACTGATTGATTTTCCTCTTCATCTTCAAGATATTATGTATCAGAATCCTTGTTCTAAGTTGTCTATTGGCGGTTGGTTCAAATAATTTTTCTTATGGGTGTACACCTCTCCATTATTTTAAAAAAGAAAAAGTAGCATAAATATCAGCAAAATCATATATGAATGCTTGGTTTATTAGGTTCCAAGTCTCTGTTTGCTGCAATCTACAAGATCACCTTCCTACTAAATAAAGTTTTCATGACCTATCAAGAGAGAGGTACCACAATAATCTAATCTGCACTCAGGAAAACAACTTTGAGAAAGAGCTAACAATTAAGACAAATAAAGGAGCAACTATCAAATAAAAATTATTATTATTATCTTTTTAAGAATGCTACTTTGAAATAACAAATGGTCCCTCTTCAGTACCTTTGCCATTGAAAATAAGGGAAGCATGAGAATTGACATGGCAGTAGTTAATGCAGAGCTTTCTTTGTTCAAGATACTAATGCAGAGATTCTGGGACCATGCACTTGTAGAATAAAAAGTTAGCTCACTTGAATCTACATGTAGATGAGTAGATCCATCATACAAAGTAAATAAATGGCCATGTGTTGCATGAGAAAGTATTTGTGTGACACTGAGAAGTAGCAGGACCATCATCTTCAGCATTGAGTTTTTATTTTCTGGCAACACATAAACACTTCCAAAGGCCACATGAATTTTCTACATGAAATCTTTGGACTTTTAATATTTGCTGTCATGGTGATATATCACACTTTGATGCCAAACTTTATTGTCCATAATTTGATCCAAAATTTAACTAATTTTTCATTTATAAAATTTTAATTATAACATTTCTGTGGGTTATGTTTATGTTTCTGATTAAATTAGGATAAATTCATATAGAAATTTTTAAATAAAAAATATAAAACTTTCACCTACAGTCCTCTGTGGCTAAAAATATCATGAAAATATAAAATTTGAAACAGAATTATTGAAATTTCTTTTAAATTATATTTCACGGTGTTCTCTTACTATTAACTCTATATATTTACAAGTTTATAGTGGACTTATATATAATATGATTCTATAAGGTTGGATAAGAGCACCTCTCATTTGAAATTATCTTAGAAGGAATAGCAGCATGGGCAATGGATCCTATGGTATTAACTATTAACAAAGCAAGAGCTGCTCATAATTGGACAAGCCATGGCAACAGGCTGTCCTTGATGAACTTTTATTATGGTACTGCCCTAAGGTGCTGATTAGTGCTACAACCACTCAGATGTCTCACAGAATCTGTATTAATTTTTTCTGCAGATTCAATGAACCGTGAGGAATGCAGTACTTTCTCCATCAGCAAGTAACCATAAAAAAAGAGAATAAAGCAACGAAGGGTCATGTGTTACAGTCTCTTCTTGATCCATGAAGTACTTGTTCGTTTGATCATCTTAATTTGGAACAGTAGTTCCAAGTATCATAGACAAAAGTTTGTAGAAAGAGATTATCTAGCATAGAAATTCTCCCCTAGGCTAAGTTGTATAAGTTAATTTACTAGTAGTGTCTACATTCATAAACTCTCCAGCCTTGCAGAAAGAAACAAGTGTTGATTGCTTGTCACTGTCCTACCAACATGTTGGTCAGGCCAACAGCAGCCACACAATACCACCTATCAACTGTTTTTTGGAAGACATTCTGCCAAACTCTTCTGTTCTAGTTTGGACATGTTTGTTTTTCCCTTTGGAACCTAAACTCTGATTTCTAGCTGAAGCACTGCTCAGATCTCAGAAGGGAAGTTGTGGGTGGGAAGTGTTTATTGCAGGCTTCAAGTTTGTGAATCTGGGACTTCAGGTGTGCTCTGTTTTAAGTGATCTTGAAGACACTGTCACTAGAAAGAAAGATTGTTTTGGATCTCTAATGAAGCCAGCTTTGCTCCATCATGGAGAAAGCATGTATGCAAAGTAATGGAAACCCCTTCTTAAGGACCTAGTTATGTCCTTTGTCTATAACCAACAGATGTTTCTAACCACAACAAATGTTTGCTGAATGATGAGCTTCTCTACATCAAACCAACAAGTCCTGTCTGTGTGTAGGTCAAAGTTGTTTCACATATTCTCAATAGCACTAATTACTGTCAACTAACAGGAATGAATGAGAAATTTTCGATTACCTTTAGGTGAATTCAAACTTCGCATTGCCCTTGATCGAAACTGGAGGAAGTTCTTTGCCTGAGTATGTTAATGTCTCATTCAAAACAGTCAGCAAAGTTACTGAAAGGAACAAAAAAAAGTATAATTTATGCTAATTAACATGTATATGGGCTGTACACGTGTGATTATGAATAATGATAATGACTGAGAAAGGTTGCATCTCATCTTTCTCACGGTGTGCTTTGTAACTATTTTGCCTTCATAGATTATCCAGGTTATATACATTTATAAGGGACTAGTTATTTGCTTCTATGAACTTTTGATCAAAATTTTAATTGTCTTGCTGTACCGTATCCATTGATTAGAAGTACTCCTTGTGGAAATGGAATCGAGTCGAAGTCTTGTGGCTCGTCTCCAGCGACAGTTTCCTCAGCTCTTTTGCTAGAGTTGGTGTCCCACAGTAGAATACACCTGCGTGAACCAGTGGACTCTGTAAATCCCAATAAGATTGTTGTTGATGCTTGTTCAATGCCAGTAGAGGCAGAAAAATGCTGAGCAGGAAGATTATTGATGAAGTAGCTACTTAAATAGCAGAAACAAAGTTGCAAATCATGGCATCAGGTAGAAAGTTCATGTGAAGTTCTTACCTACTGTTGCACCAGGATGCTCCGAAGCTAACTTGGTAAATACTTCTTTCCAATTTGGTCTTGCAAAGTGAGTTCTCACCTGCCAATTTAATAGTCTCAATCATTTTAATGGAGTTTAACAACAGAAATGGTTGCAGCTCTTGACACTAAAACACTTATAAACAGATAGGTTCAGTCGCTTCTTGTGCTCTGCTTGATAGAAAAAAAAAAAAAAAGTTTTATGCTTCTTGGACATTCATTTCATTGTATATTTAATTTACTCAACCGATTTCCTAATTCCATCAATTCAACTATTGAAACTTTCCTATTTTAACTAACATCAATTTCTGATTTATTTTAACAAATCTTTCGTTAGATTTAAATCACAACTTATAGTTGTAACCAGAGTGGAGATCAGACTGTGGGACTTCAGAACAAATAGATTCCTAAAATATAAAAAGTATCAATATAATTTTAGTATAATTCCTTGGTCAACCAAGGATATTCATTGTTCATCCATATAATAACAACAACAGAAGTATATGATTGTTTGTCAGAAAGCATATCAACTTATTCCATAAAATAATGCTTTGATGAAGGTTTGCTGGATAGATTCTTACCCGGGTGCCTGATACAATGTCAACACCATGCTTGGCATGACTGAGAGCCTGCACCATTGTGAGGAGAGTAGTCCTTGCATCACGCTCCTCGTAAACACTCGTCAAATAATTATGCATCTCTATAATGCCCTGTTCCAATACAAAATAAACTTCCATTACTCTGTTAACTGTCTTCCTTTTTCACATGTGATAACAAATAAACTGTTTGCATACAAATAAAGAAAACAAAAGGGCAGAATGAAGAACCTTCTTGTCCATTTCAGCCACATCATTCATTACTCCTTTGAACCATTCAAAGGATCCGGCCTCTCTTGTAACCCAGTAGAAATGAGCGCTGCTAGTTCTATACGTTCGCTTCTTGATGCTGCTGCTGGATGTGGAAAAGCTGAAGCTGTGACTGCTAACTTCAGACCTGCTGGTTTCCATCGCCAAATCCTAACAAGGTTCAGAGATACACAAAACCTCGAATGAGATACAGATTCCAATAATCAGCGTATATGCAGCGAAGCAAGCATATAGGTTGTCGCTTTACCATCAGTTCATCTGCTAACTTAATGTTGTTGAGTAGGTCTCTGAGAATGCTGATGAAAGGTGTTGCTCCTATACCAAGCCCGACCAGCAGAAGAACATCATAATTCCGGAAGTCTTGTGCTGGAGCACCATAGGGTCCATCTACAAACAATCTAGGCTGCCTGCACAGGAATTGAATTTTGACTATTGAGTTTCTTTTCTTCTGAATAGCCGTTTCTGTAATTTGCTCGATTATGGAAATAAATTTACCTTGTCTGCTCCGAAGAACCTGATTCATTAAGTGAAGCTCTCCCCATCGAGTGTGGTGAGAAGTAACTCTCTATAAATATGCGCTTAAGCTCCTGGGTCCAGTCACCACTGGTTCTAATGTGGACACTGAGATACTCATCACCAGGAGCTGACGTAATGGAGAAAGGATGCCTGTTAAAATGAAAAGCGTAATGGTTGAGCTGACTATGTGGAATATGTTCATAATAACGATGGAGATAGCAACAAGAGTTCTGTGATGAACCATTCAAATGGGGAGATAGTAGGGCACTGCAAAAATATATATTGTCCACTTCTATAGCGAAATCCATGTGGCTTGGACATGGTCACAGTCAGCACACCACCAGGTAGTAATGCGACCTACACATCATCAAGTCAAGCTTTATACCTAAGCAATTCTACTTTCGAGAGTACAAATCAAATATGTAGAGACAATAATACCCTGTTACCTAAATATTCTAACCATTACGTTTTTCTACTATAACAAATCAATGTGCTGTAATCCTTAAATTGTTGAATTTTAAGGAGAAACATCTAAAGCAATATGTTTGTTAAACATAACAGTAATTGGGTCGATGAGTTTGATTTTCCAGTAACAATACGTTTGCTAAACCATCTAAGTTTCATATATAGGCAAATCATAAGCCAGCTTCTGACACCTATTCAAGGGTTTGCACAGTGGCATGGTAACTCTGTTACATGCAATTTGTTTTTTGTTCCATTGATTACACTTCATGTACGCTGATGAATCATTCGATGATACATTGCATTCAAGCAGCTAATAATAAAGGCTTACAGAAAGGGCAATAATCATGCATAACATGGACCATGTAATGAGCTAAGTTCCCTAAAAGTACTCGTAAGAGTTTCTTACTGACAATTGCATGTGAAGCCATCAAATGAGAAGCAGGAGAGGAAAACTTGCTAAATTGTTTCTTAATTTCTCCTGTCTGAATAAAGTTCAATTTGGTATAACATGTGAAGTTGGTAAAACAATTCAAACACCTTATGACCATGTACGAACTGTGGTATGAACTTAGTTTCCTTGAAGTATAGAACAAACTGAATGGTCCAGAGATGAAGAAAGCTTGTACCTTTAAGATCTTGACAGAGTAAGCCTTGGAACGGAAAGCCCTCAGATTCCGCTCGCCCACATAGAGCAGCAATGGAACAGAGATGTACATCCATGTCTGTCCAGATGACCACATAATTAGCACAACAGATGATCAGATCAATATACCTTGCTGGTACATCAGATCAAGTACCTTTCTAGCACATTAGTTCAACAAGTACACTAGAAATGAGGCATCTTTATCTAAAGTTTGTTTCTTTATGTATAGGATAAATAGATTATGTTTGTATTGTCACTAACCTAACAGTCTCTAAAATTGATCACAATGTACATAATTGAAATCCAGTAAGAATTTTCAAAATACTTGGATTATTGAGATTTTATTGCTATCGAAATCTCAGTAGTTCAATGAAATCAAGTTTCAACACAATAATTTTGTTCATACAAGTGCTTTTAAATATATACCACATATAACTTCCAAAATACCATTTTGTTTTTTTTTAAATACCATATTTGTTATCACATTCTTACATATATACCATTAGAAACTACTGTATGACCATGTATATGCCATCCTATTAGGTTCTATCTATATTATTTTAAACATGACTACAATATGAAATAAGCATAGTTGATTTAGTTAAAACCCAGTTTAGAACTTGGTATTTGTCATCTCCATATGAAATTATAATTAACTTGTTAGTTTTAGTGATTTGCCTGAATATTTGTTTTGGTCCCAATCGAATCTGATTTAGGACATTAGCTAATACTAATGAGCACTTTGCAAGAATATTTCAATCACATGCTTGATGACATGTGTGATTTTCTTTTTAAATGGCATGCATGTAATTTGAAAATTCATGATGATAAGTATTTTGAGTATTTAGAATGATAAATATGTAAAAGAAATCCTAAGTAAAGCCTGATCTCTGGTTGCCAACCTCCACATTGTGGTAGGGTATGGGGTGCATGGAAGCCCAAGAGAGAAAAAAAATATAAAAAAATGTTAGCCGACAATAATAGACCATCCTCTACTTGGCCCTTCGATGGAAGGAAAGAAATGGGAGCAACATGCAATATACAAAAGACTACAAGTCATGCAAAGCTACAACTATTGGAACTGATTGAATATTATTATTTCACAACTATCCTCATAAATACTTTGCAGTTAAGCACGTCCCCAAGTCAGATTCCATCTCTGCAGATAATCAATGTACACAGGACCTTGGACTACCCTACGAATTGATATAGCAACTAACATTTTAAATCAGAAATTCTCAACACTCTTTCATCTGAACCAATGAAAACACTTTTAGAAATTTCTTTTCTGTTGTATGCTGGCAGGTATATGCATCACAAGTAATATAGATACATCTAAGATGATGCATGTAGCATTTAAACCTAATATACAAACAAGTTTCATTATGGCTACAATTGTTTTCTTTATTGTTGTTGTTGTTTTTTTTTTTTAATAAAAACACTTCTGGAAACACCTTAAACTTGGCAATTTACAGACTAAGACTAGAACGATGTGTAATAGGATATTAGTATTCTTTTTTGCTTGTGTGAATGATGGCATGATACCATGACCTCTGGAGAGTTCCAAGTCAATGGTCAAAAGCTACCAATATAGCTCCAAATTAATGCTCACGTCATCTGTGCTTACTACCCAACAATGCAAGCAGACAATTTAAGAATAAACTATAGCTCTTTCCATGTGAGTTGTTGCACCAAATTCCAAGCCTCGGTGAGATTGTGACTAACATAAGAGTTCCCTCCATCAACTGTTCCAACTTATGCTCAAGATATTCTATCGTCAAGAATACGTTTGAAAGACCATGACATGAGAATGAAGGATGCTCACGGTGACCCTCACGATCAAGTCACTAGAATAACGTATGTAACACCTAAGTCAAACCTACCAGCAAGACATATTTATCTTTTCTTTTTTATTAGGCAAAGTCCCACATCCAGATGTGTTGGCCCATACTCTAGCTAGACTCTTAGGTGTCTGATGGAGATGCTTCTGCTGGTCCCAAAATTTCAAGTCCAAACTCGGTCTATATGAAGCATAAATCAACTTATAATGTCTGTGATCCGATCAACGGGATGGCATGATCAGCTTGCTCTCAGCGGTTCCAATCACCACCCACCACAATGCAAATAATCAACCATACTAGACGAGACAGTTGAAACATCGATCTCGACATGATGGGCTGTAAAGTATTATCTTAGTGTCGAATAGTCGACATGACAAGACAGGTCAAGATCCTAAATCCGACCTTGCTAATCTAGTTAATTAAATCATGGCCTCAAACTCAAATAGGACGGCAATTTGGAATCCTCCGGTTGTCACATCTTGACCTCTAACTATAATCCCTACCGTCCATCTGAACCACGCTCACCTGTATGTTTGAGGGTGGTACCGATGAACGGCGGATATACACGGGAGTAAACTGACGGTTGAGATGGGAGAAGTCTACATGTAACCCGGGAGGATTCTAAGCTCCGGAAATCACGCACAGCATGGGGAAGTGGGGGCCCGGTGTTGATGTTCGTCCGGGGTGACCGACGGGGACGGGTCAATTTGACGCATTTAACACACGTCAGCGACGTGGAAGTGGTTGTGTTTCACCTATTTCTCGTCCCAACCCAGTCACGCGTATTTACGCCAACCTCGATCCAAAAAGAGGCTCTGAGCAACCTAGCCTAACATCCACCTGACATCCTATTGGAGGAAGACATGGTATCCCCATCATTGGGTCCCGCCTGACCCCCGTCAAGCGGGGAAGGCAAGTGGCTCCCGCGCAGTTTTAGTGAGAGAAGGGATGGCGTCCCTTGTGGTAGCCCTAAAAAGAGAAAATATCGGGTCGTGGTCGTTAATGCCGTGCGGAGACGGAAAGTAGGCAACCGGTTGCACACGCGACGGAGCTTCGAAGAAGCGACGACGGAGACGTGGGACGTAAAAACCTGTCCCCATCCCGACCCGTTGCACGCCACGCCGCGCCAAGCCCGGTTCCGCCTCCGACGCATGGAAATGTAACGTCATCGATGCAGAATGTAACCGAGAAGAGTCGTCGGAAGGACATACCGTCCGCTGGTACCACTCCTGGACGAGGAACATGTAGTAGCCATGGACGAGCAGCAGCACGTAGACGACGGCGAGCAGGTGGTGGGAGTACCAGAAGGCGTTGAACCCGCTGAGCCGGTTCAGCGGGAAGGGCAGCCTCGCGCCGTTCTTCCTGAACCGGTGGGTGGCCAGCGTGAAGGAGATGGTCATCAGCACCACCATGGCGATCCCCGTCACCCCTTCCACCCCAGCCACCAGGCTCCCGTACGTGGGTTTCTCCTGTCCGAAGTATCTGGCCACCAACTCGTAGCGCGCCGGCGACGAGTTGATCAGCCGCGGGAAATCGCACGTCAGATGATTCCCGGCGTGTAGAAGGATCCCGATCACTATGGCAGTCGCAATCATCTGTACCATAAGAACAACAAATCTAATTTACGTGGCATATAAAAGTATTAGTCCCAAGAAGCTTTTTGTTTGTGGTTTAACATGCAGCCCGTACACATACAAATGCGCATACCACGTGGGATACTGTAGAATAAAAGCTTAAAAATACTTGTCTTGGAGCACCTTGGTATTTGGGCAGTTGGATTTCAATGATTGGTGAGACCCCGAAGGTGGCATATTTAACCTTTGGAAGGCCATGTACTCGAAGAAAAATTCATGTACAATACACTTCTGGGAGGAGAACAAAAGTGTTGCGCTGGTTGGAGATGTTGGTCATGGGTGTCCACCATGTACAGCTGACACGACCGGCGAGGGAAGCGAGATGCCACCACGTCATAAGGCGAAATGTGGAACCTTGTGGATTGAGAAGGACCCAAGTCTGAATCATCAAGACAGAGGAAAGAGGAGGAGGCGGTAGGCCCTTGTTCTGGAGGTCGGGGACGGACAGTGCATGAGATCCATTTAACGTGCACTGCCGGCCACCGTGAAGAGGCGCGAGTACGAACTATGCATTTGGCACGTGAAATTAAAATGACAAAAGATGGAAGATGTGCGGAGACTCTGACGGCTCAACCACAACGTGATGAACAAGTAGAGAGGGAAGGGCACAGTAACCGCGATTTGTTTCGATAGAATATCCAAGCGAGGAATCAATCATTTAGAATTCACATACCTTGTGGAATGTGATGTTGTCGTCGAAGGGGACGAAAAGCCGGGCCCGTGTGGAGCGGAGCCAGGTGAGAGTGTTCCGGCAGACGGGGAGCAGCACGAGGGCCATGTTGAGTTTGAGCGTCTCCGCCGCGCCCTTGGCGGTGGGAAGGCAGTAGCCCATCACCTGGAACGCGGCCCGCTCCCGGTACTGCGTGAACTTCCAGGCGAACAAGCCCGCCATGGCCGCCAGCCACAGCGACACCACCCACGCCCGCTGCCAGTTCTCTTGCGCTGCCAGCCGCAGCCTAGCTGCCGCGCGGCGAGGGCTGAACCAGCGGCGCCGAGAGGGCTTCGGCCCGCCGGCGATGGTCTGGCTCCACCCCGCCGCGCTCGCCGTGCTCAGCGGCCGGCTGTAGTTCATGTACGTGTCCCGCTGCAGCAGCAGCGCCTCCAGTTGCCATAGCTGTTCAAAAGAAAAAGGAGAACGCGCAACAGCGTTGAAAGGCTATGCATCGATCGACGCGTAAGTGGAAAGGAGACAAAGGAATTGGGTGTCCCCTGTTCACCTCGATGTAGCCGAGGTTTTCGGGGTCCAGCTCTTCCATGATGAGAGCCGCGTACTCGTCCGCCTGCTCCTTCAGCATGGACAGCTTGTTTGCCGAAGCACTCAGGCCTATTAGCTGTTACCCAACAAAAAGTGAAACAAATGATAGTTACCCTTTCTTTGCCCTCACAGTCTCCATAACCGCACTGATAATTGGACTGCCCAGGATGAGCTCACCTCTTGTACTTCCTCTCTCGTAATCCTCCCATCCACATTGGTATCCGCCCTACCATAACAAAAATCAAATTAGAGCATGAAGAAAAGAAATCGTACAGCTTTGATCAAGCGCATACATACATGTCGAAGAAGATTTGAAGGCGGGCATCGAAGCTTTGATCAGAGATCTGGAGCCAGAATTCGTAGAGTTCTTCTTTGGTAATTCTCTCCAAGTTCTGGCGCCGCCTTCTTGACAGGGCATCGAATATGCCCACAGCGAACTCCTTCGAGTCCACCATTCCTGGGGAAGATGAAATCGAAATAAATCCTCAACGATGGTTGGACCGCATCACTGGGAGGTTACCCGATCCCGATCCGAAAAGAACAAACGAGAAGCGTGTAGTGAGAGTGACCTATGCATTCGCCGAAGTCCTCACGGGAGAGGAGGCCGTCCTTGGCGAGCAAGGCGAAGCGGTCCTCCACCCGCCGCCACAGCTCCGCCGCGTCCGCTGCCCCCGTCGTCGTCCGGCTGATGAAGCGGAGCCCCTTCAGTGCCCGCTGCGCCCCCGACCGCGTCCGCTCCAGTCGCGCCCGGATCCGCCGGGCGTCCCGCGACAACACGGCAGCTGTGGGGGCCGGGAGCGGGCCCGACGACGAGTCGTCCGTCGCCAGCATGTCGGCCAGCGTCCGCCGCGACGTCGGCGACCGGAGCCACGCGAACTTGCGCCGGATCCGCGACGACGTCGAGGAGCTCTGGCTCAGGCTCCCCGACGAATCCCTCCCCGCCGACGCCGCGGCAGCGGCGGCGGCGGATGTCGGGGTGACGCTCCGGACAACCATCGACTCCTCGTCGAGCTCCAGCATCACCTCCACCAGATCGCTCTGGTCGTTAAGGAAAATGGGCATCATTCCGCCTCCCCCACCGCCGTAGCCGTACCCGTACCCGTTGAAGACGGACTCGTCGCTAGAGTCCTCATCATCCGCAAGGATGTCGGCGATCCGCCGATGGCCGGACTTCCGGGAGCTCCCGCCGCCCGACGACGGCGTCCTCACCATCTCAGCGGTGCGCCACTCTCTCCCAATCCCCTTTTCTTCTTCTTTTTTTCTTTATAGACCTTTCCTGTTCTAGTCAAGTTTACCTCCACTTCTTCTCACCTTCTTAAAACGAACACGACGCCAACAATTCAACGCTTTGGCGACGACGAGCTCCGAGGCAAAGAGAGTTGTTAGGATTCGTTGTAGAAATCTGCGTCAAAGAAAAAAAAAAAGCTAAAAGAGCCTACGAAATAAAGACCCCTATCCATCGCCACCGTCCATCACCGATCCGATATCTCCGCTGTGCGGGGCTGATTTAGACGTAAAAGTTGTGCGAGATTTCTCATTTGAAGCTCCGACTCTTCGACCTTTTTGGCGAGGAGAGTCTTGTGTCCGTTGTAGGTGAGCACGCAACTCAAAGCGGATCCAGCGGATGGACGGTGGATGACAGGCACACGCGTCCTTCGAAAAGATTGACGCTCGTGAATAGGCAACTACGTGAGGTGGACAGGGAGATGGCTGGGGGAGGGGGGTAGTTTGTAAAAGACGGGTCAACGTCCGGTGGGCGGGAGATGGAAAGCAGACGCCACGAAGCGTGCAACAAGCAGTGCCCGGTGGCTCTAAGAATCAATTTGCTCTCATCACATAGGCGGTGAAGGGTATTTCCGGTACTTCATCACTTGCCTCTAGCTAAGTTTTAGCTGTGCGTGAGATGGTCCTGGTCTTTGACTAATTTACCCCCGCATCTCTTTACAAGCGAAATTAATTAACCGTGTGGATTAACCACATCATGACGCCTTGTTTTTGGCGTTGCCGTCTTCGTGAGCGATTGTTGGTTGAGTCACACCATTTCTTGTTCCCATTTCTTTTATCACATAAAGGAAACTAAACTGAAAAATAAAGTCCTACTGAACTTTCTAGACGGTTCTAGAGACACGTGCAGGAAATGGGTAGAACTGTCAATTGCTTTGCGAGTTGCTACACAAAAGAAGGCGGAAAGAAGCTCGTCGCTATTAGATGTGATGTCGTAACAAACAATCGCAATCAGTCTACGTTCGGGGTGGTTCTTTCGATTAATTAGGGCAACGTTTGATTTGGGGTTGATGAGGATGAAATATCGAGTAATCCATGTGAGTTTGTATCATTCTTCCCATGTTTGACCAGTTGGTTTGACTAATTGAACTAGTCCGATTGAGATATCAAATCATGCATTAAGTTTACTTGTACGAGCATAAAATTGTTTATTACTTCTTTAGCTTCCCTTTACATAGCATCATGGCTCAGCGGTAGGCATTGAATGCCAAATGCATGTTTTTTTTCTGCTTTGAATGAAAGAAATTTGACTTAGATTAAAGATGTGGAGTTGATGAGTGTCTAAGGGATTTTGTTGGGGTTCTGTGGGAAGTTCATAAGTTGTTTTGAGTCTGACAAGATCTGAAGATGGAAAATAATTTCATGATAGGCAAGCTTGAGACCTTCTATGACTGCCCAAATCTCTGCCAGTGGGGAAGAAGTAGGTGACAAGGTGCAACAGTCTACTATGACAATATTGTTCTCCTGATCAAGGACAATAAGAGAGAAAGAGAAGAGAATAAGAATCATCACAAAGTAAAAGTAAACCAATATGGTGGTGTTTGGGTAGGGGGAGGAATTGAAGCAAGAGGGAGATTAATGTCACTGCCCTCACGGGGTGGAGCATGGGTATCATCAATTAGGGAAAGTGTTTTTATCCAGATTGTGAAGGGTTGAAGGTATTGGTTGCGAAGGAGGCAATCGATCATTTCAGTGCTTCCACAAGAGTCAAAAGATAGTTAGCAATTAAAGAACGGAGAGAAGATGTTGAGTGAGGGTTTAGATCTCCATCTTCATCAAGCCATGCCCAATTGTAAAATAGTTGAGACACTAGTGAGGTTTTAGCTTGGACAAGATATCAAAAGTTCTTAGCAAAAAAAAAATTTGAAAAAAGTTATGTTTGATTGAATTTTGACTTGAATGACAAACTGGACGTGTTTATAGTTGTGAAGGAAGTGAGAGGTCCATTTAGATGTGGTGGTACTTTTCATAGAAGTTTCCAAAGAAAAATTTTCACTTTGGGGAGTACTGATAGAGCCCACATCACCTTCCAACTCTTCTATTCATCATCATTGCGGTAATCTTTAAAAGAAGATTTAAGTACTACGAGTCGTAACTTAGCCAAATGCACGTTTAGAATGTGTTGTTATCCACACAATTAAAAATCCGGGGCACCGCCAACCTAATTCACTTGAATTGGTGTCATGGCGAAGAAGAGATCTGTCATCAAAGGCATATCGATTTGGTTTGAAAAACACAACTTGATGGATGAAAAGTTCACTTTATATTGGACTTGTTATGTTTTGAATGGAACAGTCTACAGTCAACTGAACCTCAATCCACCCAAAGATTTTTCTTGTTTGATCTGAAAATCGTCTCATAACATCTTTATTAGCTAAGAGAGTTGGCACCTTCGTTATGAGACACTTATTGGCTGACTTGTTCTACGGTTTGACCTCATTTCAGCCGAGAAGTACTTAATATCCTTTCTCAAAAATGATGCAAAAAGAGTTTAGGATTATTCAAGTCATAAAAACAGTATTCTCATACAACGTTCTTTCTCATGTGCAAGTTGGTTTAAGTTGAGATCGACTGAACTCAAGTAAAGAGAAATGGTCATATATTCTCTCTCGCATTCAAGTCGGTTTAGTTTGAGATAAACCAAACTCAAGTGAGGAGAAGGGCTAAAATATATTAGGTTCTAGTGATTTACATTAACACTCTTCATATAGGCTCCTAAATCTAGTTTTAAGGCTAATTGGTGTCAGTTTCAAGTTTGGTAGATTGATTTCTTGGTCTAAAACAATGCTTAAATGGCTGTGGAATCCCCCAATGCTTTATCTGTTTTTGAACCATGTAGAGTACTTACTTCATGACAAGGACAGAGCATTATTAAGTTGTTGCTTCATCTGCTTCCTCCCATGTAAATATTGATCACCTAACCAAATCAAAATATTTAAATGTCACGGAATGTATCGTACTTTTGTTTAGTTTAATTCCTTTCATGTTGTCAGTTCAAATTTCAACTTGTTGATATATTATACAAGCAATTTTTTTTGTTCTTGTGACTTCATTAATTAAACAAAGATCACAAGCCACAAGGATTACTTGAGATCTCGAATCTTTATAATTTATGATCGCATGTGAAATTGAAAAGGGAACAACCAACAAAAATTCAACTACTTCTTCACCTAAATTGATGAGAAAGATTTCATGTTCTTTATTTGATGCTAGAGAAATAATGTATTATGATTATTAGTTTCAAGTCTTCTATGACGATCGACTCAAATCTATTTTTGTGGATCAGTGGATTGACATCAACCCGGATGAGCAGGGATATGTAGATAGAAATAAAAATAGGAAATACAAATAGATCCTGTGGAGATTTAAGGACTGTGTTGGTGAACAAATCCTAAGAAGTTGTTTTCTCTGGTTGGTATCGACTGCACCATTAATGCTTTATAAACGCATTGACCAAGTTCCAAAGATGTGATAGTGTAGCTTAAACTTCTACAAAAAATAAAATTTTATTTTGATTATTGAAGTTGGACATGCTTACAATGAGTTGATGTCTTTTATAGATTTTGATTTTTTCTAGTTTTGGGTATATTTGAGTTTATCTATCACTATCAATGTCTCATCTCACAAGTAATCAAGTGCTTGGCCTGCCATCAGGTTGATACAAATGTTCTGAGACAAGCATTCTTGCTATGCTCGCTCCAATCAAGTCCAGAGACTGAAATGAGTAAGATTCACGCTTGCTGGACTTTGGAGGCAGCGAGACAGTGATTGATGATACAGTACTTTTGTTGAGGGAGGAGCACAACTCAACCGATGGACATGGAGAGGAGGAGCAAGTCCAGTTCAGACAAAATTTGTGGTGGTATTTTCTATCATGTCGATATGGACAGTGTGTTGTCATATGCATGGTGGTAGGTGGGTTAGGCATAGATCATGACAACATGGAGAAGAACCATTCTTTAGCTCAATGATTCAGCCATTCTAATTCTTTTAGATATCAGATCTGATATTATTAAGGCTGCATACATTGATCCTCCCCAGACCTTGCATTGGTGGGAGCCTCCTGCACTAGATACACCCTTATCGGATCTGATATCGATTTCAGTAATTTATCAGACTGGTATGATACCGAGATATCGGACAGTATCTACCTTATGTTTATAGATTTCTGTAAGATTTTTGGAAGACAAAAGGTACATATCAATAGGTGAGATTTATGGGAAGAAGGCTTGGTTTCCAAGGAAAGGTCTAATACCAACAAGAAACCATGCAAATTTAAGGTGAAATGTTAATATCTACGATATGATAACTTTGTGGGTGGTGAAACTTTGGAGATCACCAACTGGTAAGAACACTAAAGACAGGACACAAAGTGGGAAGAATTTCTTTTCAAGGTTTGATCTGGTTAGATGTTTAATGCATACCAACCCAGTACCAGTGACAAAATCTCAGAATCAAGTTAGTCCAAATGAAGTCATAATGGAACTTAGGATTCACTTTTTTGTCATTGGTTTCAGATTGACAGTCCAAAGTCATGCCCTTGATGAATTCTTTAGAAGCAAGCAACTTAACATTATGGGAAGGTGAATCTGATCTATGTTCTTTTCATGTGACAACTTCTGAACTTACCTTGTGATAACCATTGGGTTAAAGCATTATATTCTGGTAATCCATCAAAAATTCTTCAATGGCCTTGTGATTTATTTGTATAAACTTCTCAATTACATATATGCATTTTGAAACACTGAAATCTTAAACCACAGTGCACACAAGTATGGCCATGGCAACTACAGTGATGAATTCATTTGTTTATATATCAGCAAGGCTTTTAAACACTACAAGAGTTTTGCATTTTGTTTCCCATCACCATTGGAAGGTTATTTAATTTCCATTTATTCACCTTGTAAGTTTCAGTGATTTCTGGGAGTATTTGCTTGAATGGTTTCATACTTCCAAAAGAATCTGATGTTATGCAGAAACAGTAAAGATTGGTTTACATACAAACAGATCTTTCATATATGAACACTTGGGTCATGCACAATGTCTGACAATTATGTGTAGATGCAGAATTCATATGTTGTAATACTTCTAATATATGTAGGTCAGGGAAAACTGTGCATAGTATATCATATAAAAGGTATTAAGAAATAAAAACAGAATCCCAAGAAAAAGCAGAGGATTTGTAGGTCAGAGTGGGTGATGTTCACAGATGATCAGGTAGTCTTAGATTTGTTTGGTTCCTGAGAAAATGAAGAGAGATTTGAATCTTCCATTTCCACTAGCAAATAAGAAATAGGAAGAAATATTTGTGATGTGTTCTCCAACAGTCCAAGTTCTTTTTCCCTGATTCTTCGAAGAATCAATTTATGTTACAAGGGATTGTGGTGAATCTGTAGCTCAATTTATGCCCATGCTTCACTGCTCCTACTAAAAATTCTGTTCCTACAATAACTGATGATTAAATCTGCTGGCAAAGAGAGCAACTTTGTTAGATATGTTTATTGTGTATTCTTGATGGCCCAAGACTACTAAACCTCTGCAATTTTAGCTTCATAGCAGGCTGCTGTTTGCAGGTGGTATCAAGTTTTGATGTGAGCACCAACCCAAGCTGTGATAGTGTTCCACTGCACTTCTCAGAGAAGGACAAGATCCTGTGCAATTTGCAGACAGGTTGATGATCTAAAAGGTAGACTAGCCTTATCCAAACCACAAATATGAAACAACAAACTAGATCATGATTTAGCAATCATTGATTTCACATAAGCTGTCTATGATTTTGAAGACAAGCCAGATATTGAGTGAACATATCCATACTGTGCAACATGACACCTGAAATTGTTTTATTTTCCTGAGCATCAGATATTAAATAGCACATGGTTTGACTATTAAATCCTTTTTCCAGTGTGTTTTCAGATGCTGTCAGATGTTTAGGTTTTTTATGAATTAATAATGCTTTGCTGTGTTCTTAAGACTCTGAAGTCCACAGGCTAAGCACGATTTCAAGTTTTGGTGCACCCCCAAGGTTGGATAGCATCCACTCCATTGAGCAGAAGGCAAATCACTTGGTTCACAAACACAGATTACAAAGAGTGGAGAAGGAAAGGTGAAGAAAATGTAGAACCATTTACAAGCTGTGGTAAGATGACTACAACACAAGTGTTTTGACCCCTCTCTCTCTCTCTCTCTCTCTCTCTCTCTCTCTCTCTCAGTGCTTTATTTATACTACTACAAAGATTTGCATGCTATACACAGACCAAGAAACACACAAGCTGACTGCAATTTTGTGGTCATACTTTGTCCTCCATCTCAGTGTCATCTATCCAGAGAGCTTATCACCACCCTACAAAGTAATTACAAGTGCACAATCATAAAAAGAGAGTCTTTGAAGTGCTACTGGCCTTAAAAATGGATGAATTATTAGGAAACATATGAACAAGGGTTTGATGTTCCAAGCAATTAGAGAAGGACCAACCAGTCATAGACGGTGGGGAATCTCGGCTGGGCCGTCTGGATTCCCTCCTCCGCCGGCACCGGTTTCCTCCGCAACCTCTTCCAATCTCCCCAAAGCCCCGGAGCTGCAGCAGTAGTTCAGACGGGAAAAAAAAGCCATCTTTTCGGTCCCGCTCGCCTTCTCGGACCTTCTGGAAACCTCTAGAACAGAAAAAGGAAGAGGAGGAGGCGGAGGAGGAGCAACTCACGTGCGAGGGAGGCGTCGGGGGCGCGGACGATGGCGATGCTACAGACGACCTGTACAACGGCGGCGGAGGCGGAGGAAGGGGAGAAGGAGTTGTACTTGCGGAGCTCGTCGAGCGGCGGAGGCCCGGCGACGGTGTCGTCCCACAGCCGGTCGAGAAGGCCCATTCGAGCTCCAGACACGGAGGAGAGGAACGGCGGGTAGGAATTCATCGCAGGCAAGGATTTCTTTTGGATAAGGTCAACGGTTGACCATTCGATTTGGCTCACTGTGGCGTGACTTGGCCTCCACCCTCCGTCTCTCGACGGCTGCTTCTGATGCAGACGGACTGAAACAGTTAGCGATAATTACTCATAGAAAACGAAGGTAGCGATAATTATTTTTAATATGACTCCAACTCGATATATATATATATCAATCTTAGTGTTACTAATATGAGATTAATCCCTATTTACCGCTCGCACGCCTAAACGGACACGAGACGGGGAAAACGGTAAGACGACGTTGACCAAGTTGCGTCATGGACAAGATCGACATCTGATCGGCCCCACGTTGCCGCCAAAACAACGCTGAGACTGACGTCAGCTTCACCCTGGCCTCGTTCGAATGTCTTTAATTAAGAAACTGTGTAAGTTTACATCAACTGGCTTTCATAGCTCAGTTGGTTAGAGCACCCGTTTAGTAAGCGGGAGGTCTTGAGTTCGAATCTCAATGAAAGCATTACTTTGTTTCATAAATTTTATAGTTTGTAGGGTTTTTTTATTTTTTTGACCCATTTATTTTCCCCCCTAAAAACCTTTAAATCCAATTCTATAGTCTTTGATGCTTTTACCAAATATATTTTTACATAGAAACCTTTAAATCTAACTATCAAATTGTTTGATAGAATTAGCCATCAATCATTTTCTTTATTTTATGTTTCTACACATCCTTTCCCACCCTAAAACCTTTCAAATCCAAGCCATCAACTATATATATATATATATATATATATATATATATATATATATATATATATATATATATACCTCAAACCATCACAAAGATATTTATAACAAAG
Organism: Musa acuminata AAA Group; assembly: GCF_036884655.1. NCBI lineage: Eukaryota > Viridiplantae > Streptophyta > Magnoliopsida > Zingiberales > Musaceae > Musa > Musa acuminata. The sequence goes on along the minus strand of NC_088329.1, from coordinate 3,703,734 downwards.
TGTTTTTTTAATTAATGATAAGATATTTGACTTAATATAATATTTGGAAAGACTTCTTTTCCCCAAGTTTGAGTCAAGTTGACTTATACTTTCCAAACATTGGCTAGTTATTTTTTTAATTTTAATTGAGAATATTTATTTTTTAATAAAAATATAGATAAAACTGAATTCAAATAATTCAGTCTACATTATTATTATTATTATTATTATTATTATTATTATTATTGTTATTTCTACCATTTCAATCCATGAACTCGTCAATATACCATCCGAATTGAAGTTAGAATGATTTGGTCAATTGGGCTCTAAATATAATACGAAAATAAACGAGATATTGAGCTCACAAGTAACAAATGTAATGATCACGCAACCATTACAAACTTGGGAAGAATAGATTCCAAGACTCGGGGCGTTCAACGCCAACTTCTTGTCTTAGATTGCCTCCCCAATGATTGATTGAGTCGGGCACGACAAGTCCAGGGCAGGGACACGTTGCAGCCGCTCGGCCCGAGTCGACCCAGCGCCGCGTGCGGGAGGAGGCCGAGTCCACCACTCGTTTGGGGGGTGGCGTGTCTCTTGCTTTTTTGCCTTTGAATTCCGAGTACGAGTCGATGCGGCCGGCCGCATCGACTCGTCGTTCACTCGGATTCGATGACTTGTGAACCCCGCCGAACATTCCACAGAACGATGGAGAAAACGACTCGTTTCGGTTTGACCCGCTAGTTTGGTCGTCGTGGGACGCAAGTCCGCGCGGGAGGTGAGTCTACGCCGAGTTGAGCTTGACCGATTAGGCCCGACGCGTTTCCCATCATGGCAACGTGCCTACGTTGTTACCTGTTTTACGTGTACCCCCCATAAGCCCCGTATTATTATTCGAGAATTTATGTGGGTCCCTTTCAGTCTAAAAGAGGTACGACGATGAGTGCTTTTGAAGAAGTCGAAAAAGCCTTGATCTCGATCGAAATCTGATCACGTGTCTATAGAGAAGAACAGAAACACAGAGAGATTAAAGGAAGCATGAAATGGAAATAACGCAATAATCTCTCTCTCTCTCTCTCTCTCTCTCTGTTAAGATTTGGATTTTCTCTTTCTCGAAATCAATTGGGTTATTGTGGATTGAAGGCGCCTTCGTGGTTTCGCTTTGCCTCGCCCTCACGATCTCCGACGACGTCCCTCTTCAGCCACCATCCTCCCAATCTCACCAGAATCCAGCGAGAAAACGTGTAAATTCCATCCCTTTTTTTGGCTGTTTTCCGCCTCCAGTTTCGTTTCCAGCTCGAAAGATTCCATCTTTGCCTCTAAAGAACGAAACATTCCCTCTTTCTTGATCATTTTCGAGCTGGTTTCCCTACATTTCGTCTTCTTGTCGGTGCCCCGTGTCCGAGGACGGAGGCGGCTTCTGGCGCAGGAGAGGCGAGGGGGAGGAGCTAAGAGAAGCTGTGGTTATTGAATCGGTGGGAGGATCTGGAGATCCGGTGGCGAGTTGCTTGGTGATCTGCCGGGTTTGGAATGCTCGAGTGATCTGGTCCGACCCCGGGTCTCGCGATCCGGAACGGGATGGCGGTACAGGACGGTGCGGAGGCCCGGATCGCGGGCAACCCCGACGCCTCGAGCTCCTACCTCCATAAATTTAGGCTCTACGAGACACGATCGGTAAGGAGCTTGCTAAAATTCCATCTGTTTCGTTGCCAAAATCAAAAGTGGCTTATCTCTTAGCTCCCACTTTTGATTCGTTGGTTCTCTGCTACTTTTGATCCTGTATGTGCTAAAGCTTCCAAAGTTGTGCTTTGGTGCCTCTTTTGTTTTCTTTTTGAATATCTTAGAGTTCCTTCTCTGGCGTATACGATTTGCTTATCTTTAATCCCATGCTCTGTTCCGAAGCTAAAATACGGAGCCTTTTCTTGATTAATTGAAGACAACAAATTGAGTTTTTCATGCGAGTCTGAGTCATGGTTATTATTGATAGGAAGACAAACTGCTACGTGTTCTTAAAACTTTTCTCAGTGATTTGTTTGTAGAGAACATCTTTCTGGTGTACTACGCATTACAAAAGTTACTTGTCCATCGTATACATCACCTTATTAGTCACATTTGTGCAATATTTGTGGAGTTTAAAATATATTGTTAGTGATTTTTTGGATGCCACATTTTCAACGAGAATAATTCTAACTTCTCAAACACAAAGTAAAACTTTTCTTTTATAATGAACAATTTCTAAAACTACTTGGTAATTAAATAATTATTCACCATTTTGGGACAATGCCCGTACTAATCCCTATGATCTCAGAGGCAATCTGAGTCATTGAAGTTTATACTTTTCTACTGCTAGTCTTTCATTTGCTTTGTTGATTGCTTTCTTATTCATTATGACAAAGATGGTTACTGTTTTATTTTTGTGTTACATTGTAGAAATTTTATATGATTGGAAGAGACAAGAGTAGAACACTATGGAGAGTGTTGAAGATTGACAGATCAGATGCTTCAGAGCTTAACATCCGTGAGGATGCCACAACATACACAGAAAGCGAATGCAATGAGTTGTTGAAGCGAATTGATGAAGGAAACAGGTTGACTGGTGGACTAAAATTTGTCACCAACTGTTATGGCATTGTTGGTTAGTTGACTATCAGCTCATTTTCTGTGTTGCTTATTTGCAGTATTTTAGTTGTCATATCTCAAAACTTTTCATTGATAAGATATATTATCACTTCAGGGTTTGTTAGGTTCTTGGGCCCCTATTATATGTTGCTTATTACTAAAAGGCGGCAAATTGGCATCATATATGGCCATGCTATCTTTGCTGTCACAAAAAGTGAGATGATTGCACTTCCAAATTCGGCCATCCACTCTAATATGGCTTATTCTAAGAATGAAAACAGGTTTGTTCTTTATTATGTTTGTAACATGATACTATAGCTCTTTGTCATTTTGAGTTTGTGGGTTAACTCGACATTTGTTATTTGACTCAAAACAATGATTTAGAATTAAGCTTCTAATTTATAGTTGTATTACTATTGGAGAATGGAGGGTATGCATAAAAAACAGTAACATATAGGCATATGCTTTCTATTCATTTATGAATTCTTCTCTTAAAGTATTTAATAATCTTTGGTTATGAGAGGGCATTATTTTCCAATCTGAACAACTGCTCATTTAGTAGAATTTCTCTCCATGTCACGTGTTTCTCTGCGGCTTTAAGTGGCAGACTGTTATGTCTAAATTACTAGTTCACCTTCATGCATTTTTTCTATGTTGCTATATATTAAAATTTATAATAAACCAGGTTTTATTCTGTCATCTTGTAGTATGTCATGTATTATTGTTGCATCATGATTCTACATCTGTATATTGTCAGAATATAACCTTAAATAAAAAGTTTTTGCCTTAATGATGGTGCAGATACAAGAAGCTATTGTGTACAGTAGATCTTACAAAAGACTTCTTTTTCAGCTACTCATACCATGTTATGAGAAGCCTCCAAAAGAACATATCTGACAGTCAAAAAGGAGAAGTGTTGTATGAGTCCATGTTTGTCTGGAATGAGTTTTTGACACGTGGAATCCGTAATCAACTTAAAAATACTCTATGGACAGTTGCCTTAGTATATGGTTTTTTCAAGCAGGTAAGATGTTTTTACTTTTAGAACTAAAATTCTTTCTCCAGCATACAGGTTCTCCTATTACCACGAGTAACTATTTCTAATGCGTGGTCGCCTTGAATAAATTCATATGGCTTTCAGCTCTGGTTGGAAGTGTTTTCTATTTTTCTTATGATGTTTACTTTGTGAATCATATTGAACTATAAGGTCACGGTTATTATATCTCGGTGGGTTATCACAATCTCTGAAAATATTTGGTTCCTGTGTTGCTCAACACGAAATCAAAAACCCATCCTCAGTTATCTATACAATTAGGGATATATATTTGAAAATCTTAACATACCTATAACTCATATCTGGAATTCTATACGATGTATAACTGTAGATTTCATTGGTGCCAAACACTATAGAATATATCCACAACTTACCTCAATCTAATAAGTATTGACGGTGTCTGCTAACATTTTGGAAGATACCTAAAAAGAAGAACCATGTTAATTTGATTTCATTTTGTTGTCAAGTTTCGTCCTTCACTAGATACAACATGTTCAAATGACTTTGACCATGATACAACCTGTTCAATTGGCATTAGCTTCCAATTTCTCAACAACTTTAGATCAGTATATAATTTGATAGTTGCGACAATAACTTGTATCTATAAATTATAGTCAAGGCTGGCACATGTGTATTATTTTAAAAAATTCTTCACAGAACCGTATGGTTCATGATACCTAAATCACAAAATTCTGTGAAGAAGTGTTAATCAATGAAGCAGAACAAGAAAAATTAGCTCAACATTTGAAAGTCGGTAAGGTACCAACTGAAGGGATAATGCATATGGAGGAAGAAGTGCAGGACCTCAGCTCCCATCAAATGCTATGAGTTATTAAGCAGTCATATATCTGATTCATGTATATGTTGCATATTGAAGTCAGATCTCCGGCTTACTATATTGATGGAGGATGTCTATTTGCTCTTACAACCAGGGATTCATCAAATCCCTATTACTCGGGATAGATAAGACTTAAGAGCTCAAGTTGTATACATCATCGAATTTTTCTCACTTTGAATTACAAATTTATTCTCCAATCCACGTTTATTTTCTTATATAAGTAATCATTCTTATTGGAGTGAACTTTAGATGAAGAGAAAAATAATGCTTGTTCTGGTCTGATTAAGGTCCTATAGGCTGACCTCTGTATATGTACTTCCATTCTGTAACTAATGCCGAAGCTGGTACTACAAACATGCTTTGTTTCCTTGGAGTCACACCTAGAAATATGTCTCACACTGAATATGTCCCACACACTACAATGAAGTCAAACTATCAGGAAAAAAGAGACCCACCTTCTTTAAACTTTTCGTAAAAATCAATACCATTACAATTATATCAAAAAGTATCTTTTCTAGGGATACAAGATTCTTCAAGATAAAGGCTTTTTTAATATAGTAAATCTCATATTTATATAAAGTGTCTAAAAAGACTTTGAAACTACTTACAACTTGATTCTTAGTAGTTTGATGCATGGTTCATCTTAATAGTTCATACCGGTATATCGATCAGGCATTGGTATGGTAGGTACTGAACCGAACTGATGTATCGACACATGGTATGTGAGATGTCCCAACAAATCGATGTATACCGCCCGTACCATTCCCTTATCGAAATGGTACATACCACCCATATCAGGTGGTATATTGCGGTACGATGAACCTTGATTTGATGACTCTCCCGACACTATTTATATAACATGACATGGATGTGCCAATACTTCATATCACTAAAAAAAAAGGATATAAGATGGCATAGATAAAAATTTTTGGAGTAAGGAATATTGTAATATCACAAGGTTTGACATTTATATGATATAGTAAATATTCTGACTTATTTACTAGGAACAATCTGCTTTTAGTAACTTAATACATAAAAAATGTAAAGAAGATAGTAAGATTGGTAGGATTTTCTTTTTGATAATTTTCAGGTTTTAAATACATTTCCTAAATCTTCTGACTATGATTAGGGATGCTAATGTTTGGCAGTTAATATTCTATTGGAACTTTGCCTCTGATTTACTTTATTCAGCATATTTGTCATTTTGGTTGTCCAAGTTTTCATGAAAAGGCTCATTGATAATTTTTCTAACTGTAGGTTATGAATTCTAACATTTTCTCTAAGTTAAAAGTATCATTTAAATTCTTGAGCATCAAAATTTTTTTTCAAAAGTTGGCTAAGAACTTATAAGTCATTATTTCCATTCACTTGTTCTTTGACATTGACCTTGATATTACTCAACACATCAGATAATGGAGCAGTGATGGTTTTTGTTTTCTTTATTCAGGCAAAACTTTCAGTATCTGGGAAGATTTTTAAATTGACACTCATCGCTAGGCGGTCACGTCATTATGCTGGCACTAGGTTGTTATATATTTCTGTCCTTTTCTTTATTTACCATGTTTGTAATGGTTTGACCAAGTATAACCCTGGTGATGAGAGTAAAGATGATTGATGCTCAGTACTTCGCATATTATGATATGTGAAGATTAAATTTTATGACTATGATGTTCATCTTTTTTCCCTCTATTTTTCTATTGTTGTTCTGGCTCTTATTGATCAGATATTTGAAGCGTGGTGTTAATGAGAAGGGAAGAGTCGCAAATGATGTCGAGACAGAACAAATTGTTTTTGAAGAAATTCCTGGAGGGACTCCAACACATATTTGTTCTGTTGTTCAGAATAGGGGTTCCATACCACTGTTTTGGTCACAGGAAACTTCAAAGCTAAATCTTAAGCCTGATATTGTCTGTAAGCTTCAAACTTGCTGCAGCATGTTGAACACAACTACACATAATGTTTTTCACTGTTTTATTTTCTCTTCCCCTTTTTGCAGTGCATAGAAAGGATAAAGATTATGAAGCCACCCAACTTCATTTTGAAAATCTTGTAAAAAGATATGGGAACCCTATAATCATTTTAAACTTGATTAAGGTATGCTCCATATTAAGAGCTTTCAAGAGTTTCTTTTCTGTATGAAATATAGACAGAAAATTTGCTCATTTTAATAGCTTTACACTATAAATTGGATATAATGGTCACTTCTACCACTATCTTTGTATGGTTCTTTTTTTTGTTTCAACAGTCAGAAGAGAAGAAACCTCGAGAATCTATTCTTCGTGTCGAATTTGCTAATGCCATTGAATTTCTGAATAAAGATGTACCAAGCGAAAATCGTTTAATGTTCCTGCATTGGGATCTCCATAAACATTCTCGAAGGTAACTTCCCCCTTGTGACAGAGGCTCCTTGTCATTTCTCTAATTTGAAACTGCAATATTTTTTGTGACGGTGTTCTAATTCAAGAATTTTTATTGCAGTAAGGCTAAAGGTGTGCTTACTTTGCTGGGAAAAGTTGCAGCCTATGCACTGAATCTAACTGGCTTCTTCCATTGTGAAGTTACACCAGCTTTAGAGTTTGATGGTGCTTTAAGAGAACCTGTCATTTTGTAAGAATTTTATACTTTTCATTTCCTGCTTTAAAATACTGCACCTGTTACATATCTTTCCCTCGGTGTGATCCTTGGGTGTTCCAAGCTTTTCTCAATCTTTCTTCTATAAAAGGTTGATTTTATGCTGGATCTTTTATTCACATAAGCGCAATTAGGAAGTGATTTTTATAATGTGGAACTGGTATATTAAATTTTAGGTTTCTGGAATATTACTTTCTCTCCGTCTCCACCAAGATAAGATATACAAATTACCTGGTTATATTCTGATTCAGGTGGCAGTTCACATCTTCAGAATCCAATCCAGTGGACCTCTTGCTCTAGGTCTACTGTTACCAATATTTTGTGTTTATTCTGCCCTTTTAGATTTATTCAGGAAGGTAATGTTTATGGATATGTTTCCAAAGCATATCTGCAGTATAAATGTTTATATCAGCCATGAGACCTTTGTTAAATTATGAGATGGTTTATGCACCCTCAAGAAGTTTTTCATGTTGACTTTTGATGAGAAGCAGATGTATCGAGTATTTTTGATGCTTAAGAAAAGAAGTAGTGGCTTTTAACAGACACTTTTGGAGTAGATCTCAAGATGTTATACTCTTATTTGCTTTCGGTGTGATAAAAATGGTTTGTTGGAAGGCTGTGCCATTCATTCATGCAAAAGTAGATTAACAGGTTCGACTAATAGCACTCATATTCAGTCTTGAGATGGAGTCTCTGTTGTCAATCTCTCTGATCCTGGAGCAGCTGATGCTGTCTTTGACTTCTTCTAAGACTGCACAATCATTATTTCGTATGGTAATCCAGCATATTAGACAAGGATGTAAAGATCTTGAACCAAACGCAAGTATCACGTTAAATATGCTTCTTCCAGAACCAGTTAGCAGAATTGGGGCCTAAACTTTTACAGGAAAACCCTTATGTTAAACTTCTGCAAATTGTATGTTAAGCTACTGCCAGATGCCATAGCCCACTTACAGATCAAACTATACTCTTTTTGTTTACAATGTAAATCTTAGTTGGTAAGCACTTGGAGCTCAGTCTCTATGCCACTAGATTGAAATTTAAAACCTTTCATTAATGAATTTGTTATCAGATTCTTGGCTATCTAAGCACAAGGACTCTATTGATTACTATAATGATTGAAAAACCATCTTATCTTGGCAATGAAAGCAATACTTGTCAAAAGTGGTCCTAGTAAAGTCTTTTAGAAATTTAAGGATCCAACGACCTTTTCTAGCAGTGGATGGCTTTTTTTGAAGTTGTAAACGGCTTTTCAAGCATTCAACCTCATGCCCATTTGGCAAATGTGATAGAAAAACCATCTTATCTTGGCAATGAAAGCAATACTTGTCAAAAGTGGTTCTAGTAAAGTCTTTTAGAAATTTAAGGATCCAACAACCTTTTCTAGCAGTGGATGATTTTTTTTTGAAGTTGTAAATGGCTTTTCAAACATTCAACCTCATGCCCATTTGGCAAACAGCAATGTAAAACTCTCTGTGCTCTGAACAGAATCCCCATTTGAATATGTTACCACAAGTTTGAATGAGTGTCTAATTCTCTTAGTTTTAAATACATTTACACAAAGGAACTCATGCTTTCCTTTATTAGATTTGTTCTATAACATGGGCAAGACATTTTTTGATTGACATGGATAATGTTTGATTCAAAAGGAACTTGGTACATGTTATGATAATCATGAATCTAAACAGTGATATTATTGTACTGATTGTATTGTACTAGTTCAAGGCCAAACTCGTAGGACAATTTTACTGATTATACTGACATATACTGGCACATCTTTGTGTTTTTCTAATATTCTTGGTAGTATACAGAGGCAAGGTTTGTCGTACCATGGTATGCTGCCTGGTACGGGTGGTATGTACTGATCCAACAAGGGATTGGTTTGAGCGGTACACCCAGTCTGTCAGTATATCCCACTGTATCATATGTCGGTATGTCGGTATGTATCATACCGATGGTTGATCAATATACAGGTATGGACCGGTAAAACGAACCATGTACTGAGGTACACTGGTCAGACATTGTGGTTTGTATCATTATTTAAATCCTTGATGAAACTCATCAAATAAAATGCCGTCATTTGAAGTTTGAACAAAGTCGTCTTATAATCGTATCTCTAAACTATCACGCTGTAGGTAGTTGGTGAGATTTTTTTCTTTTCACCTTCTAATTCTGTGATGAAACCAGACAAACTCTTTTGGAGACTTCCAAAAATTTAGGTATAGATTTGGGTGGTTCATTTCAGGTTAGAAACTGATTTAGTACTTCTCTTCGTTTCACAGAAATGCCTAAAAACTCATAACTATGTTTCGTACTAGATGTAATTAGAGTAAACAAACCATTTGTTATTGTCACGTACTCTCTGGGCATTCTTTAACATGATCATAATGTTTATCAATGAAGAAATATACCTACCCAAAGATTAAGTTGTGTAGTGTGGCTGTGCCAAAAAGGTATCAGTGTGGTATGTCTCAGGCTCTATGCGTATCACATGTATCATGCCATAATCTGGAACAGCTGCATATCTGGATTCTATAAATGATACAACATGCAGAATTCACCCTTTTTTTTTATCATGTTGCCTTCCATGTAAATTCCTAGCACAACATGCACCTTGATCCTTGACCCTGGATATGTTTCTTTTTTTAACTATTGTTGCTGCTGCTGTCCCATAGGAAGGACAATGTTGATCCCTGGTCATCTAGTTATCTTGATAACAACGACAACAGCAACAATGACAACAACACAGATGGTGATATTATCCACGGAGATGGTTTCCAAGAAGATAACATGATGGAAGATAGTTCTCAAGAAGAAAAAACTGTTGGAGATGGTTCTCAAGAGGATAACATGGTGAACCATGCTATATCTGAGCAGAGAACGGCAGAAAATGAAGATAGCAACCGTGGAATTTGTCTGACTAAATCAATTAGATTTCAGAAAGGAGTCCTGCGCACAAATTGTATAGACTGTTTAGATCGCACTAATGTCGCTCAATATGCACACGGTTTAGCTGCTCTTGGGCATCAGCTTCATGCTTTAGGCCTAATACGTATACCAAGGATTGATTTAGATGCCCCTTTGGCTGATGATTTGATGAGCTTTTATGAGAAAATGGGTGACACACTTGCTCTACAATATGGTGGTTCTGCTGCTCATAACAAGGTATACTTGTGGATGGTAGTTATTGTTTCTCATTTCATATCACTTGGAAGACCATTTTTTATTTGCTTTAATATCATAAATTTGTTTTAACCTTTTCCTTCTATGTACATTTGGAGTCACAAGTTCTAAATTATTTTAGAGCTTCATTAAAGGAAAATAGAACATCAGCGTTTTAGGTGATGTATATAAAGCATTGTGCTTTACTAGATTTGCCAGTACATGTTCTTTTATTTGTAGAAACAGCACAATCTTTACATTGAATGTGTATATGCTATAATAGTTGGAGCTTTTCCAAGTCCTTTTATATGTTTGCAAGTTAGGATTTAAGTTTAAAAACTGTTACACTTTTCAACTTTTTTGGCATGCTAGCTTTCTACACACATCTGTAATTCACACGCATATGAACATTTAACAATAAAGATATCATGGCCATACTTTTTCAACTGGAGAATTTATACCCAGAATAACTAGTCAATCTGAACAAATCTTAATTTTTGGAGAAACCCAGTATGTTTTTTTTTCTGAAATTGCAGAATGTGAACTTAATAATTTTGGTTTTAGTGTTATGTGGTCTGTTGTCATAGTTGGTCGATGGGAAATATTGTTTGCTTTGTCTGACATCCAAATATTGTTTTCCATAAAGTTGATGAAACATTCAGTAAAGCTATCTGTTTCAACTTTTAAATCGACACTTTATTCCCAACTAGTTAGCATTTATCTAAATAATAAAGGTCATGAGATCAATAATTGGGTTCTCTGGAAGCGCCATTCTCTAAGGTTTGAAAAGAATGATAGGTGATAAAATGGTTGAACATTGGGTTCTGTAAGAACCATTTGCTTAATTGTTGTTGAGATTAAATATTTTGCTTTAAGGATAAGTACTTATTTGGAGAATATTTTCCTAAATTGCATATAAAACACAGAGCTCACTTGTGAAGAAGGTTATCTGATCTCGTTCTGTTGAAATAGATTGTGATACCCTATGGTTCAAGTTCCAATTCTTTGCTTCTGCTAGGGCTCATATATAAATCCAAGCTTCTCTTTCTTGTTAAATGGAATTTGGTAATGAAAATATAATAGGTGATTTTAGTAGAGTTTTCATGATAAAACATGCTGCATGTTATGTCACTTGAAAACAAGACTTATAAATCTCGACCCAAGCATTTGAGTTACCAAGAAACTAAACTTCGACAGATTTGGATCCTTCCAAGTCATTAAAATGGATTTAATGAAACCAACTGATCTTTGATTTTGTTGCACATCAAAACTGATACAAGAGAATGGCTTTAATCATCAATGCATGATTCGGTAAATCTAACTTGTATACTACATAGAAATACAAATATTTGTGTGTTTATCCATCTATACACCGTTATTTAAATCTGAAAAGCAAACATATATGATAAGTTACATCAATAGTTTGATTATTCTGATTTTTAGAAAATTCTGTATCATTTTCAACTTCAAGAACTGATTTGAACTTTCTACTCATCATTTCATAATGAAGTTAATAAGAAGTTGAACTGTTTTAATTTTAATCAAAGTGGTGTAATTTCCAGTGTGTTTGCAGATACAGTTTTTCTTGACTACTTTATTTACTGATTTGCCCTTCTGTGTGGGTCTTAGTGAAAAACTTCTACATGGCCTAGAATGGCTGTTAATAAACTTTTATGAATATGAGCAACTTCTTTTGTCTTAGAATTCTAGACCAACTGTAGTTCCAAATTTGGTTATTACTTGTTTTCTTCTAGTGTACTTAAGAATTAAGATAATAAGTGCTTTGTTCTTCGTATTATTATTTTTCACATGTGAAGGGCATCTTGATCTACTTATGGGTTTGTCATTTGCTCTGTGATACTCGATAGATATTCTCTGAAAGAAGAGGCCTTTGGAAAGCAGCAGTACAATCTCAAGAGTTCTTTAGAACACTTCAAAGATACTACAGCAATGCCTATATGGATGCTGAAAAGCAGGCTGCAATAAATTTGTATGTTGAAAGCAGTGATTTTCATTCATTTTCTCTGAAACATATTACCTTAAATTATCAAAACTGAGTTTCAGTTTTTTGCGATCTCCACTAAACTTCCCTTCTCAACTAATCGGCCTTGTAAAATGCAGATTTCTAGGCCATTTCCATCCTCAACAAGGGAAACCAGCAATATGGGAGCTGGACTCTGATCAGCATTGTAATGTGGGGAAAAGTGTTCATGGTTTTGTTGACGAATATTCCAGGTATATTTTTGAGTATTTTTTGTGCTTGATAAACAACATCTTCAGCTTCCTTGTCAAGCCATGATTAGAAAGGCTTGCCTTCACATCTTTTCTTTTGCTGTCTTCTTTTCCCCTCAGTGAGATTAATCTTTCTATGTACTTCTTTTCCTCGTCTAAAATTCTTGTAATTGCACGATCTATTATTCCTTTATGATCTTCAAATGCTGCTATCAGGTCCAATATCTTTTTTAAGTAAATAAAGTTAGTTCTACAGGATACAAGAAAAGATCTTGGTACTGTGAATGAACCAATAAAGTTCATTTTTAAATGTATGAAAAATGCAAGGGAAGTCCATTTGAATGTTTCAGTTACGATGAAGATCTCCTACAGCCTAAAGAAGTTAGAACTCAAAACAATTTGTGCAAGTTAGTCTATGGGGACAGTTCGCCAGAATACTGTAAAATCTAGGTGCCTTTCTATGATTTACCTAGATGTTTGTTGTCTCCAAAATTAAGGCCTTTAGGAGCAAAGCAAGATCAAGACCCACAATTTTTCTTTGGATGATATTCTTCCAGTGTTTGATGTCCTTGACAGCATGAATTACGTCATCAGGCCTTTGAATCTATAACATAGTCTAGAATTTAAATATGTATGTGTTATTTTAGTTGATATTCATATATTTTCAGGTCATTTATCAAAAGATCCTTATCAGATGGCAACATTCTTTGTGAAAGCAATATGCCTTTCTCCGGCCATCCTGTTGGTCAGAGAGAAACCTCAACATTATCTGGAAGAAATCAACAGGAGCATCAAAAGAATCTTTCTGATTCAACACCAGAAATTTCAACTTGTGAAAGTGATATATCATATTCCAGGTCAGTTGCTTCAGTTTGCAGTCTCATTGGATAAAAAATTAAATTCTGACTTTTTTCTTATTTTCTGGGCATAATTTAAAAGTTCGTCATCTTTTTAAAAGAAAACTTGCATCTAGACAGCAGTAGAAATAAATCTAAAGCATTTTTCATATTTAATTGCCTAAACCTTACAACTAGAAGACTACACACACTTGTATTCTTGTGTAACTTTTGTTGCTGGAAGAAGATGAACTCATTTTTTCACCTTACTGGTCTTTGAGTAAAGTTTTGATTTTCTATGATCTAGCACAGTATGGTTTAGCTATATTGCTTCATTAATTTCATGCACTGATCAATGGCTTGTGATGCTCCTGCCTGATGCACTTCGGAAAGGGATTTCTTGATAATTTGTTCATTATCATAAGTAGTCTAACTTTCTTTACCTATCTTCTTTAGGTACACTCCCATGATGTCTGGAAGGCAACTTTTTGCAGATAGTGAGCACACTTTTGTCTATGAACACGGGGATTCGAATTTTCTGGTTCTTGATTGGCTGTCATCATCTGGTAATTCATGTGATGAAGAAATTTGCGATAGGTAATCCTTTAGTTGTAGTACTGCTATGATGTTCATCTGCTAGGTCTTGTTCTTTTGATTTTCTGGACTCCATGTGTCTCTCATGCTTATTTGGATGTCTGATTCTCCATAGTCTGTTCATGCAATACCAATGTTTGGTCACTTGAGTGACCCTATAGATACATGTTGCAGAAGAATCTTTGTCGATAATTATATGAATATCAGGTTTGAGTTTCTATTAATATCACAAGAATAATATAGATTGGATTCCATCTTGATCTCTACTTTTGCACATATGGTACTTTCTGGGTTCAAGGAAATTCAGAATTTATCTTGAGTTGCTTACTACTACTAACCTCCCCATCTCTTCAAGATCACTTGTTCCATTCTGCGGACTGTTGCCCATCTTGATCATCTTAAAGTTGTTCTTGTCAGTGCAGACTGAAAAATAATCTGTTTGTGCTGAATGTTAACAATGAAGACCAAGTGCAAAGTCAGTTCTCTTTTAATTCTTTGGCCTCTCTGATCCACTTAAGGTTAAGCTGTCTGAGCAAATTTCTGTGGCACCAATAGTGTTTTTTTTTTTTTTTAAATTGAGCCTCGTTTGGTCAACGAGCATTTAAACTCAGTAGAATGAATTGCTAAATCAAACTTTTGTTTGTTTAGGCCCATGTAGTTATCTGGATCAGATGTTGTGTCCAATAGAACAGTTTCAAATAATCTCTTTCTGTGCAAATATTTAACCTAAAATTCTGAGATATTAAAATAAATAAAAATGTATGTTGCTGCAGGTTGAACTCCCCACTCGAGAATTTTTCTACTGAAAATGTTAATGGCATAAATGCTGAGGCAACCCCACCTCTAAGTGAAAATGGATCTGGCACTAAGGTCAGTATGCTTGTTCTCATGACCTTAGTATTTTTTTTCCAGTCAGAACTTCATTGACGAATTGAACATTTTTCAATACTGAAATGAATTACTTCTTTACTTTTCTTTATCAATTTGGTTCCTCTTAAGTTAAAATACTTAGTCCTCAGAAATTGAATGGAATAATATCACAGAACTGTTAGTCCCTGCAGATGCAAATGTCAGGCAAACTTTAAAATGTTTTTATTCCAGAATGGGTTTTATTACATAATTATGCATGCATCTAATGGAATTTGATTGTAGAAATATTCAGATTACATAATATTGACAGATGATGATCTTACATGTGGAAATTTATTTATTTATATGGAGTGTAATTGCGAAACCAAGTTAGTTTTGTTGATAGATTTACTAATATAGAAATATGCATACATATAAACAGAGCTATATTACTTTGTGATTCGTCATATTCTAGTCCATCTTCAGCTGTTCTAAGAAAAAAGAAGAAATAAAGCATATATACATTATATTCTGTGAATTGAGCTGCTAGCACTTTGGAAGAATATTGTCTATGTACCAAAGACTCTTGTGAACCTTGTCTGATTGAGTGATCAACCTGTTGTTCCTGATCTACAAGTACCATAAAACAGGAAAAACTGTTTTGTTTGGGTTCTTCCACTGAAGCATCAAGGGGGCTAATCATTCAACTAACATTCTGCAATACTTTGGATCAAATTTGATGTTACATTTTTCGAGAAACTAGAAGTTATACAGATGATACACAATAGAGTATTCATGTTTCTCTATTTTGCAGTTATTTATTGTACATGTATGTCTCTGTATTCATCTATGCATTTTTAGTTGTAAGATTAGTTGGTACTTGCACAAAGTTGACCATATTTTCATATGGTTATATATCTGTATGTGCATGTTCATGCTTTCTCCCTTGAGCAAAAGCTTTGCCATTACTTTTGCAGCAGCATGGTTTTCGAATCAATCAATTTTTGGCATATAAATAATTTAATAGAACTTGTTACTGTATTGAACTGTTAGCTAAATTATAGTTATGTATAATTTAGTTTGTGACTATCTTTGTTGCAGGGAAAGCAAACTTTGGAAAAGGAGATGACTTATGATCCTCTTCGAAACTACGATACCCTTGGTGAATTTTCAGACAGCTTTATCCGTTGGGTTAATTACGGAGAGACTTTATGCCATTGATGTGTTGTACGTTCTAGTTAAATTGCTCCATGCCCACCCGGTCCTGATCATTCCGCCGAGATTGCACACTGACTTGATGATGCCATAGAAAGCGTGAAATGGGTTGGAAAGTTGAAACCGCAAGGTGTGGACATGTTTTTGTGTTGAAGCATCATCCTTACTCATCCCAGCTTCATTGAGAGAGGTGCAAAATTTGCATTATTCGGCAGCGACATCATCTTCCATAGGCTGACAAAAGTATATGTAGGCAAATTCTTCTGGGCTCCTCTGAATAGAAACCCAAAGTCCAAATCAATGTAAATATCGATATAGACATGGTTGCAGCTAAACAATCATCAATTCTTTTTCCCTAATTCTCAAGTCTTTGGTGTATGTTCTGCTTGTATTTGCCTAAATGAATAAACTTAAGATCAAAGTTTCTCTACCTTTTCTGTACTAAATACCCGGGACTCGCATTTCCGGCAGTCAACTAAATACAAGCTCCTGAATTTATCATGGTTGCAAGTTGCTTGCTTGCTATGTTCTCATCTTGTATCGCACTATATCGGTTTGGCCTGGCCAATGTTTTATGTATCAGTATGATCGAAACATAGTGATCCGATGACATCTAATGGTATGGGTAAATATTTTGTTTGACGATATAAAGGATAACCATAACACTTGAATGCAACATTTGCCGTTCATAGAATTAAGGCTGTTAATACTGACTACAGAGGACCCCATTATCAAGGTTAATAACCACTATTTTAGGTACAAATTTTATTATCCTTGTCCATTTAAGAACATATGATGATCAATATTTTTTGGATGATCATGGTTTGGATTATTATGAATGTTATAATATTTTTCAAGATTAAGAGCATGGTGAGTATGGGTGTTCAAACCAAACTTGAACTTGAACCATAACAAAAGTTAGATCAGTTTGCATACTTTTCTTCCATTCGATTAATCGATATGAATTGTCCAATATCAATCAAATTAAGTCCATTGCCTTAATTCGATTAATCGATTCAAACCAACATAAAAACCTCAAAGGCATGGTATAATTATACATTTTTATTTATGTTATCATTTTTTTCCTCACATTAATCCTTATCAATAGCCAGATAGAAACTTTTTGAAAATGTTAAGGATGACAATTCAAACAAAAAACTTTTGAAAATATCGGCCTAATTGGATTTAGATTCTAATTTTAAAATTAATTAAAATTAAAAAAAACAATTAATCAATTGGATAAGTCCAAACTAGTTTCGGTTGAAAGTATTTTGAAGTTAATAGAATCAAATTAGTTTTTTAGTTTGGTTCAGTTCGACCCTTAACGGTTCGGTTCGAACCGATTTGAACACACGAGAATAAATAATATATATAAATTTTTTGAACACATGATGTAATATTTTAGATACTGATTTGTATTATTATGAACCTCATACTATATTTTTGAAGATTGAGGGCACAGTGAGAAGAAAAAGAAAGAAAATTTATATATATTGTTGATTTGATTAAGACCTTCATCTAAGCCATAATAAGATTACTGGTGATATTTGCATGATAAATGCGCAACAACTGTGCTACATCTGAACCACTCACCACCTTTACCTGCAGAAGTGACTGCAGAAAAGGCTTCATCTAACTATGAATGCATGCATAGCTTCCCAACTTTGATCTATCTTCCAAAAACAGCCGTAGCTGTTTTCCTTTCTCGAGCTTCATATTTATCGCCACCCTCAAAACACTTATCACCTTCTTTTCTTCTTCTTAGGTCTCTCCAACTGATACATATAATTTAATTTGCAGATGGATTTACTGTGGTAGTTTATTCCTTCTTTTCCTAAAGAGACGTATAACATTAGGCATTAATCGAAGGGAGTTGGAAATCCATTGTGTCAGTTTAGATCTTATTTGGATATTATGAGATACCGATAAAGAGATTTAGTGTAGCGAGGATTCCAATATATGTGGAAGCTTCTATCCTTCCCTTAGAAACCTCGTAAACCCCTCCACCCCTCCTCCTCCTCCTCTCTCACCTCGTCTCTGTCGACGACTACGCTGTCTGCGTCCTCCAATGCCGATCTTCCGCTATCTATTCAGATGCTTAGGCTTCTTTACCGAGGTGAAATGCGATGCAGATGGGCCTCGCTCACCCACCCAACGCAGAACGGAAGGCAGCACTTGCGGAGACCAACTCCGAGTTGCCTTGGCCGAGTCGCCCAGGGCTGCTTCGATCCATATATCCGACGACGATGGCCCCGTGATGCCTTCGGTTGATGGAGAAGCCACAGCCACCGAACGTGGAGCCGCCACTCACCCGGGGGATGATCTACAGAACCATCTCAACAACGTCGAGCGAGAAGAAGACGCCAGACATCACCTCCCCGGCGATGCTGATCTAATCCAAACATCCGGCGACGATGGCCCCGTGATGCCTTCGGTTGATGGAGAAGCCACAGCCACCGAACGTGGAGTCGCCACTCACCCGGGGGATGATCTACAGAACCATCTCAACAACGTCGAGCGAGAAGAAGACGCCAGACATCACCTCCCCGGCGATGCTGATCTAATCCAAACTTCCGGCGACGATGGCTCCGTGATTCCTGTGGCCGACGACGGTTGTGACTCTCACCACCGAGATGACGCACAAAACCTCGAGGAGGTCCTCTACCACATCGCGATCGCCGAGTCCCTCGAGTACCAAGGCCTCCCTGCTCTCGTCGACCTCGATGGGTTCCGGGGCTTCAAGCTGGACGACCACGACGATGAGGAGGTGGCGAGACTGATCGCACTGGAGTTGGGGCAATCTTCGAACAACCCCCCGCCGCCCGCGCCGGACGCCCACTGCAGCATCTGCATGGAAGACAAGTACTCGTTCGAATGCATGGCCATCAAGGGCTGCTCCCACACGTACTGCGCCTGCTGCGTGAGCCAGTACGTGGCATCGAAGGTGGAGGCCAACGAGGCGCGGGTGGGCTGCCCTGACCCCAACTGCGAGACCGGGTTTCTGGAGCCCGAGATGTGTCGGCTGATACTGCCGGCGAAGGTGTTCGATCGCTGGGGCTGCAGGCTGTGCGAGGAAGGGATCCTCGGGTCGGCCAAGTTCTACTGCCCGTATGGCGATTGCTCGGCGCTGCTGATAGACGACGGAGGAGATGCAGTCGACCACTCGAAGTGCCCGCACTGCATGAGGATGTTCTGCGCGCAGTGCAGAGTGCCCTGGCATTCGGGTTACTCGTGCAAGGACTACGAGACGCTGTGCCCGGATAAGAAGAGCAGAGATCTGATGAAGCTGGCAACGAAGAAGAGGTGGCAGAGGTGTCCCAGCTGTGGATTCTTTGTGGAAAGGACCTCAGGTTGCGATTACATTAAGTGCAGGTGATGCCCTTTCTTTCTCTCTGCAACTTTTTCTTCTAACATCTACAGCAGCATTACCATGGTTGTTCTCTCACTAGGCATCCAATTTCTAGTTTGAAGAATCTGATCTTTCTCTAGTAAGAAGAAACCTAATTGGTTGATCATTAGGGAGCCTTCATATTATCTATGATTCAGCCAATGTATGAGGATGGAACTCTAGAAGAATTTTTTTTTATTGCTCTACATTGCATAGTTAGGTACTCTGGAGAATAAGCAATCTATTGATCAGATGAGAGATGTTTTATGTTACAAAAAACTGCAATGGAAAAATGAAAGAGCTTAATTAGTTTTTCAAGGACCCAATTTCTTGTAATTAAAATTGAATAGAGTTCCATTCTTGATCTTTCTGCCACACAATTATCAATGAGCAACTGTTAAATAAGCATACAGTATAAATCTGAAGGCAAAAACATCAATGACAAAATTAGGTATTTAGTTTGCCTCATATCTTTGACTTCACTGAACTCTTAGCCTTCCCTCTACAAAGATTCCTTACTTGTTTCTCTTTGACATCACCGTAGATTGGGTTTGATGCAGAGGAACATGAGAAAATTAACATTGTGAAGTGAAAGTTTGTGATCTACTTACACTTTATGTTGATTATATTGCCTAATTCCTTTCTTAGGTAGGGCTTAAGAACTCTCCATGAGACTGGACACTAGAACTAGGACTAAAGCTTCATGACATGAGCTAGAAAGAAACATACAGCCAAAAGTACAAGTGGAAATAAATGCCATAATGCATCGGCGAATTAACAATACATATGGTGTTTCAGAAAATTGACACACATGGATGCTTGTTTTCCAACTAAGAATTCATTCACTCACTGGCCTCCTAATAGTTGCTTCCCTTGATCTGCTTTTCCTTCAGCTAAAGATTCCTTGACTTTATTGAATTAACTTCTAGAATCCTACTATTTCACTAAAAGTTTCTAAAAGCCAGTAAAATGGATCTCATGATCTTCTAATATTCAGGTGATGGAGACCAGCACTCAACAAGTCAATTCTGATGTTCTGCATAACCTATATTTGTACTAGACATAGGCTTGATATGTAACATTTGTGTCTATAGCATGTAAGTAATCCGGACCTATTATCTAGAAAATTTTAACAACATTACTGAGTTTTTAGCTTAACTTGAGCATTGTGGACCATCTCTCTTGCAACACATTCTGAAAACGGCTCATGATTGCATGAAGAAACATGCTTGGAAGGCAAAATGTACACCATAGTCGGCCTCTTAGTTTTCGGCAATTCAATCAACTAATTTCCCCTTGTTCATCCTGTCGGTAATCCTGTGTTATGTTTTATGTCAGTTCTCTGTTATTTCATTTTCTGTACTACTCATGGCAGTCTTACTTTCGTTGATAACTTCAGATGGTATGATTCACTTGATCTCTTGTATGACTTTGGTGTCTTAAAAATGATGTTGTGAGGGGACTGAAACCTTGAAATGATTGTATAGTTGCTATTTGTGAAAGCTAGTAGTCTTTCAATGTTAATGTAGTGCTTGTTTCAGGTTTTGCATTAAACAACTCTTCATTCTCTTGCAGATGCAGGAAGACATTCTGCTACATATGTGCAGGTCCTGTGGATGAGAAATCCCATAGATGTCCTAAATGCAGGTTTTCTTCTGAGGCGAGAATATTCCTGGTGTAGCTGACATTTTAAAGATGTGATCCTCGGCAAAACAATCGCCACGGAAGTTTAATTTCTTTTGCTATTTAAGTTTCATATAGTGATTCTTGCTGTAGTGTTTGAGAACAAGGACTTCCTTTAGGAAAGATATCATGATTAGATCATTTATTAGGAAATATGAGTGCTAAAACTGAGAATTGGCATCAAGTTTATCACCACTATCAACATCCATGTTATGTTCTGTGCTTTTGAATCTCCAGTTCATGTAATGAAGAGCAAACAGCAATTGTAGTTGTCACTGCATCATCTATTCGGCAAACTGATGCAATCAAGATGCCATCAATAGTAACTAGAGTTCATCCAGGAATGATATTGGAAAGGAAGGAAAGGTGTTGTAATGCAGAAGCTGCAAGAACAAGTGGATGAGCAGAGTTCAGAGCTGCAGACTATACCGACGGGGGAACTGTACTATTCAGTGACATCTGTTCTTCTGTGTCTGCTTGGCTATCCTTGTCTTCTTGCTGGTGACCTTCGGAAAAGCCTGAAACCTTCCTTCCACTGACTGTTTTCTTCTGGTGTTGTCTGCATATATACACTCTGCAGGCAAACATAGTTGTTCATCTCATAAAAGGAATATGAACAGCTCTCAGCTGTTGTGGCACCTCATTGCCATTTGTTCAGATTCGCCTGTAATCATTCCTGGATCCAAAAATTCTTTAACCTTTGATTACCTCTTCATGTAAATACAATTTTCAATCTCTCACATGAGAATAATAATTTCAGGTAGGCAAAGAAAAAAGTTTAACCCTTAATATAATAGCTTTAGTCTTTAAGCTTTATCTATTCACACAAGTTAGAGAGTAGAATGTGTATCTGAGGAACAAACAGTGACCTCTGTCAGCAGAAAGAGTAGTTGACTTTTCAGTTTTTTTGTTTTTGGAGCAAAGTTGATTTCTGCAGAATCATATGACTAAACTAATAACATGTGATTCACAGATGATTAGAGTATGTCTTTGGTTTACTTGTGTAAGTGAAAGTGTGGATAGCTCTTGTGCTGAACTCTTCAATGAAAATGAAAATGTTGGGGATGAGAGAGCTTAATGCCACACTTGATAAAAGAAAGATAATTAATTGATGTAAATATGGGAGAGGAGAACAAATAAAATGCACAACCAGAAAATAATGAACATAAGATTTAGATTATTAGGTTAAAAAAACAAATCTTCTTCTTATATGCTATTTTTGGTCCAAATAATTTTGTCATTGTCTTTACATTTATCGTAGAGGAATTCTAAGAGCATGGTGTATATAAGAACAGCTGAGCCCTAATTTTCAGATCTGCAAGTCCAACAAAGAAAACGGTATTGGATTGGGAGAGATAAAGACAGGTTATGGTTCCTTAGTCAACCACGTTAAGGAGTGGCATATCTTTGTCGGTGAGATGCCTCTTGTGGGCGTTTCTCGGCAGATGCTTCCAATCGTACGAAATGGTTGATGTGCATGGTTAAGCATCTTCCTTCAATAGCCACAAGAATCATATCATTTCCGGAGATCTCTTTCATGAGGGTTGACATTCTTCGGCTTCTTTTAGATTCACTCGACCTTGGAGGCGTATGCAGCCGCGGAACTGCCGCTGTTTTCTTTGGCTAGCAGCAACTGAAAAGTCAACGCAAGGGACAGGATGGTAAGAGGAGCGCGACGCAATCCAACGCGCACTACGTCCTGCAACAAACAGTCAACCATTTGTTTCCACCTTTCCTTCATCCCCACACACACACTTCATCGACTCCGTCTCCGTATGTTGTGCTGCTGCTATACAACTAATAAACAAGAAGCTGTCGGTACGCGGAATTGTTGGTGACGTAGATCGAAACCAAGTCAATCCAGCACAAGGGTTTCCGGACATATCAGCAATGTTCATCTTCTCAGCCTTCCGATGTCTTCTGGTTCTGAATCAGCTGAGACATTTCCAGTCATCAGCACAGTGGTTGGCTTCAGGGCCAAGTTTCCTAGTCGCAGAAAACTACCAGTCTTCCGTAGTCATCGCTAATGGATTCAAGTTTTCTGTAGTTTACACGATTAGTAGTTGGAATAGAGTCTGCATGGCCTAAATTTTGCGTTCTGTCAGCATCAAGGAATAATAATAAGGGATTGGAAGAGCCTTCATCAGCTACCACTGTACTAATTATTTGTTTGTAGGGGAAGAAGAGATGAGCAAGTCAATCTGTTTAGCGTACCAAATTGTCGAGGGAGAAAACAGCTGGCCATGGGAAAGTACACCATCCGAGAGACTCGTTCTTTGATTTTGATAGATGGATGGAGATGACTTCATGATGCATAGTACGAGAATGTTCTGCTTGATGTCAGTTCTACACACGGCGTTTGACGCCGTCATCTTATGAACGGGAGCAGGCGGCATTGCTTGGAACTTGATTGGAAGCAGTTCTGAAGCAGCAAAAAGTCAGAAGTCTCAGCGACTAAATTGCCTCTTAACTTACCATTGCATCACTATATATGTGTGTATGTCTTCATGATTCGGTAATCACCATCGCTTCGATCTCTAGGGGAAGAAATGGGGGAGAGTCAATCCAAACATCGGCACGATGGCAATGACTATTATGATGATGATGATGATGATGATGATGATACGTACTTCTCGGTCATCGATGAGGAGGAGGAGGAGGAAGAGGAGGAAGTGTTTGGAACGAGCGATGATGAGATGTTGGCGGAGGTGCTCCAGCTTCAAGAGATGCTATTCCATGAGGAGATCATACGGAGCAACATCTGCCCACGAATGGCTCCGTCTGAACTCATGGCCTACTGCAACATCTGCATGGAATCCAAACCTCTCCACCAATTCGTGGACATCAATTTCTGCTCCCACAAGTTCTGCCTGGGTTGCATGAGCATGTACATATCCGCGAAGCTCGATGAGGATGCAGCCAACATACGCTGTCCCGAACCGGGATGCAGAGTTGGAGTTTTGGAGCCATTAAGCTTCCAATACTTGCTCCCAAGCGACACCTTCGAGCGATGGTGCGACAGTCTGTGTCAGTCGACGATCAGGGCCAAGTTTTACTGTCCTTTCAAGGACTGCTCGGCTCTCCTGGAAGCTGGTGGTGGTGGTGATGATGAGGAGGAGGAGGAGGAGGAGGTGATAACAGCATCAGAGTGCCCACATTGCAACAGGCTGTTCTGTGCTCAGTGCAAGGAGCCATGGCACCATGGATTGGACTGCAGGGAGTTCCAGAAGCTAGGGGAGGATGAGAGGGGGAGAGACGATCTCCAGCTGTGGGAGCTGGCAGCAAAGCAGAAGTGGCAGAGGTGCCCTAATTGCATGATCACCGTGGAGAGGATTGATGGCTGTAGGTTCATGAGGTGCAGGTAATGCAACCAAACCATTAAGAAACCATTTTTCTGCATCGAAGTGCTCACCATGTTTCTTGCTTTTCTCGTCAACTTTCTCAGGCTTCTTGTTGTTTCTCTAAAAGGAATTCACTTAATTTATAATTTGATGATCCCTTGCCATGAGGTTTTCCTTCCAAAGGGAGACAGACAATATATGACAATTTAGGTTTAATTTTCTTTTAAATTTATTTGAAGTTGACTTCAAATTGCAACTAAACAAATGCTAAGCAAAATGTTCTTCTGTAGTTATTTCTTATTTGCTATAGAATTTTTTGATACTTGTTTAAAGATATAATAATCATTAAAATCATTATCCTATCCTCGGACCATCTTGTAGATGTTATGAGCAACCTATCGATCTAATCTCTCTTTTGGTTTATGTTTGAAGGTGTGGACAGTGTTTCTGCTACATTTGCGCATCTCCAATGTCTCAGGAGGATCATTATTGCTACAAGTGCCAGAGTTGACTGCATATGGTGGCCATTTTGTATTCAGTGGAAATGAAATATCAATTTGATGTCGCAGAGATACAACACAGTTGAAATATCTGTAAATCACAATCACAGTCACTGTTTTGCTCAAATAAAATCACAAAGTCCAAATATTTTGTGTTAATTATCCATGGTTGATGCAGGTTGTTCTTTGCTGTCTATATACCTAATTCATTCTTGGATGCTGCTGAATTAGTCAAACTAAAACATTATGGTAGATATTAACAAGGAATATTCTAAATTATTTCTCGGTCTTTGTTGACTCATAATAAAAAAAAATACGGGCTAATATTTTAAATGTTCCTCTCAGATTCAGAAAAATATTATTATTGGGTAGTCTTGATCCCATAGACGAAATATATATTTTTTTTTTCGTGACTTAAACCTTGATAGATAATATTCAATTGATGTTGAAGGAGCAAATAATAATTTTTTCGCGACATGTCAAATAAAAAGATTATAGTTGGTGATTAAACTAATGGTGCAAGTTTGAAAAAGAATGCTTCAATTAATATGTCTCAATCTATTGTCTGCAAGAGGTAATAAATATCTGAGACTAAAGAATTTTAATGGAAATGGGCCCACAATTAGTGGAAAAAAAGGTACTGGACCCAATTGAAAATATTTGTTTGTGGGCCCATATCACAATGTTCAAGATTTGAGTTAAGGTTCAAAGCTGTAAAAAATTAGATCATAAATTAAAGGAAGAATGTTGTGTTTAGTTTCAACTTACCAGTTCATCACTATCTGTTATAGTTTTGAAGTCAACCTTTTGCATATCATGGATTTGGTACCAATAATATATTTTTAATACAAAAGCTTATCTTCTAATTCACATTTCACTTTTTCCTTTTCTTTGTTTCTTCTTCTCAGTTTTTAGAACATGAGTGAACACCAGCACTTTAATCCTAGTGGCCTCTGTAAGATATATCTTTGTCTTGGTACTACATAGAATTGGCATCCAAGATCTGTTGAAGAGTGCTGTTTGCATAGCTTTCTTCAGCCTAGACAAAATGATTACTTTGTTGTGGATAATATGATGGTTGTAGTTGGCACAAAAACTTGCAATCAAAGTTTGAAGTCAAAATGCAAGAGTAAGGACAAGGCTGTGGGACAATTCATATGGAATCAGTCCACATCAGATGTCTAGTTCACTAGTAGCATTCACATTTAACAGTCTAAGCAATTTATCTCTCATCACTATGAATCTATCAGGGCTAACTATTTGTTTTATCATAGCTAATCAACAACTTGTGATGTTAGACTATATTAGGAAGAAAGGGTTGACACACTCTAATGATGCTGAGGTTTGGATGCTGACTTCACAATGATCAGAGGCAATCATGAAGTTGACATGGGTGGATGGATGAAGCAGAACCAAGTTCCAATCACCAAAAACCTTCACACACAAAGGATGGTCATGAGGTCAAGTTGGTGGAACCAGTCTTCAACACACATTGAAGAATATTAAAGATTCCATTGGCCACTGGGGACAAAGCATTAGGATCCCAATGTGCAGTCTGCAAAGCATACACATGAATGCTTACCCAACCTAAGATATCTGATGCAAGTTGCATCTGTGACTTTTGGCTAAAATATACTCAAGTGGTTAATCAGCCTTAAATGACACACCAAAAATTAGCACATCCATACCCCATAAAGTTGGGCACACAGGGTATGCAAAAATCTCTTTTGAGAGTGACCAGCATCCAAATGATCTTTATATTAATTCCAAAGGATGTGACAGGCCATCTTTATTGCTTCAGAAAACCTAGTTCTTAATCTAAACCAACCAATTCTGTGTCATTCACATTAACTAAGAATAACTTCAGTTCTGTATTTGCCATTTCCATCAAATCATAAGTTAAACAGATGATACAACAAATAAGAACTCAGATCTCCAAAGTAAATCCTTTTCCCACACAGCAGTTCACATTTAGTCTCAAAGAGGATAGTTTTTTAGTCAATAGCCAATACTGACATCTACCACCACATGAAGTTCACTAGAAGGGACAACAACAATAACTTTGCAACAACAAATATACGAAAATATTATATTTCAGATATTATATTATTATCTGTTATCAAAAATCTGTTTTAATCTTTCTGCTTCGTTTTCCAATAGACCTTCCTTCCCAAAACAGAAATCATTAACATTGAACATAAGGATGTCATTTTGAAGATACTAATATTCCTTATAGAGTAGAGCAACAAGACAGATCAAGTATACACAATGCAACTGCAGAAGTGCAGCACGATTATGTCCAAACAAAACTAGTGGCAACAATTACTAACATTGAACAAAAGCAATATTTGATCAGTTTTGAACATGGTTACCAGTTAACTATGAAGATCCAAGTTCAGTACATGACAGGCAAACCAAAAAAAAGGCAACACGACATAAACAAAACATGTAGCAACTAAAGAAAATAGTACAAACCAAAGTTCCGCTGGTGAACATTGCCAATATTTCTGGTTCTCCATATTTCCATCAGCAGTGATACCTAAACAACACAACATAAACAATACACGTACAGTTGCATCTTATTTACAGGACACCAGTTGGTAGAATATGAGGTCCCTCAGTAACCGCTGACTGCCACTGGTGGCAGGTCATCGAAGCTCCAGAGATCCACACCATTCACATCCTGAGTGACATCATTAATGAGAAGGCTCTCAATAGGTTCATCTGAGCCTCCTTCAAGATACGGTACTTGCAGAAATTTCATGTATGATTCAAAAGCAGACAGCTCCTCAGACAGTTTGGCAGAAGAGTCTACAGCTGGCACAACTTCTCCAGCATTGTTTTTCAGTTTCTTCAACGGAGCACCTTCTGCTAGGTATGCAGCTCCTTCAGCTTCAGTGATAGTCGGAGCAAGAATTGATGTGATCTCAGGGGTTTTAGGCTCACCTTCACAGCCATATTTAGAACAATCAAAAGAGTTGCTTCCCCGATCAGAGTAAAACTTAATTGCAGGTTCCTCGATTGCTGGAGATTGTTTAATCTCATTGAAGGAGCTAAAGTTTATGGATTGCTTGATGGGTTCCTTATCTTCAATGAAGTCGAAAACAGAATAGAAATCCTGATCTGGTCCATTCACATAATCCACATCTTGGTGGAAGTTGAGCTTCTCTGGTGGGTTTGGTTTGGGCGCCTTTGGTGCATTCAGTTTCAATGAGTGCCTATGAACACTTGTTGGTGCCTCATCAGGGAAATTCACCTTTGCTTTCTTGCCACGGATCTTACGGGCCTCTGCGTCATAGGCTCTTGCAGCTTCTTCAGCAGTGTTGAAGGTCCCAAGCCAGACACGAACACCCTTTCGAGGATCTCTAATTTCAGCTGCCCATTTTCCCCAAGGACGCTGACGGATTCCCCTGTATTGATTCTTTCTCTTCCTTTTAGCAGACCTAGCTGCAGGGCCATTGAATTCTACAGGTTTCAGAGTGACTTGCTGATCTGCCACAGTAATAGAACAGAAGTAACAAATTAGTGCAAGATTTTGAAGGAATTTAGACCGCTTTGCTTTCTTTACCATTTTTCTCAAAATAGAAATGAAGAGTATCAATTCACACTAGAGCTACTAAATCAAGAGAGCTAAGACCAGAACTGAAAATGTTATTGTGAAGCAGATGTGTCTATGATAAAGGAAACAGTGCATAGCAGTGGATAATAACTGTTACTCACATTCCTAGAGGACTATTATATTTCTTATTATCCAATTTAAGAATATGTGGTTTAAAAGATAAAGATCATAACTAAATAGCCTGAAACATTGATCCAGCAAAAAATAGATGTTTGCCAGATTGAGAAGCCTATTTAGAAAGTTAACACTCAAAAGAGGGCGAGCTTACAAGAAAGAAGGGTCGAGGAGACATCTTAAGAAAACCTACCAAGTAAGTTGACAAGTTCTCATTGTAACATTAAAATTTCTTAAATCAGTGAACATCTGTGATTCCATTCTACAATTTCAAAATAATGAAAAGCAGATATCAGAGTTCATAGACTTAATGACAGTTACTGATTTATACAAGCCTAAATAATTGTCAACCCTTATATCATTTAGAGCATGCATGAAACACATTGTTTAGATATTGCATGGACAATGACATGTACATATACGTGGTTTTAATGGATAATTCAGTGCAATCAGTTAAAGACCAGAAGCCTAAGGTCTTCAAAGCAACTAACAATTTCCACGCCAACATCAATCAACAACAACAACAAGGAGAACAGCAAAGTAAAATTTCCATCTTAATTCTGTATGTTTAAGGGTGAATGATGCAATTAAAAAATAATTAAAAAAACTTTTCTTTAAGAGAGTAGCAAAGTGAGCTCTCGATATTATGATTCTCATTCTAAATTCAAAAATAATTGCAATCAAAATCAAATAAAGAAAAGGCTACTAGAAAGGAAAATAGGCAATAAAGATCTGGAAGATGCAAAAGGCAGAATCAGGGAAGAAAAACTAAAAAAATAAAAACTTTGTATTGAGAAACGATGGCCACGTCAAACCAAAATATGATACACAACATATAATGGATGATTTCACCATGCTGAGGATATCAGATTCAGAAGAGAACAAAACAAAATTAAACAGGATGGAGGAGCAAAAATGACACACAAATTCACACGATACACAGAGATGTAAAGCAGACAAGATGAACAACCTCCACTAAGAAAGAAGAAGAAAAACACTACCAACAGCAAAGCCAACATCACAAGAAAAACCAGAGGGAAATAATCCCAACACTTCACTATATTTCAGTGCTTGTAGAAAACGAAAAAGGAATAAACAAACCAAATTATTGTCTTTAAAGACATGAAGGACACAATAATCAGAGAATAAGGATTCTTCACTGTTCAATAATTCGACCTTCAAGCTACCATCGGCAAAAGCAGACTAAAAAAAGACAAGGCGAAAAATCCGATCTTGGTCAGCAGGGAAAATATCGCTCCAGAAAACAAGGTAAAGACTAAAATCCTGCAAACATTTTCAATACCTAATTTGAAGATATCGCCCCTAACGTGGTCTGATGATACAAAAGAAGAGAACGATGTGGCGTAACATATTCGTACACGGAGAAGAAACACGAACGAATCAACTTCACACCAACGTAAAGAACAAATATTTGGAGGAACAACAGTATCAAATCCGATTCTTTTCCCAGAACAAGCGTGTTGTTACCAGTGGAGGCGAAAGCGAAGGGCTTATCGACGTGCTCCACCTCGTCCTCTACCTCCGACACCATCGACTCGTACTCGAACTCCTGGAAGTCGGCCTCAAAGTCATCCTCAGTATCCTCCACAGCCCGGCGGTGGCCGTTACTCTTCTTTGTCTTCACTCCATTGGCCCCGCCCCTCTTCGAACCCCGCCACAAGTAGTCGGCGGTGACCCGCCGCTCGGATCTCACCGTCGGAATGAAGTCGGAGATGATCGCTCCTCCGCACATCTTCCCGCCTCAGTCACAACACCGCTCAACAAGAAAAGAGCTCCTTCTCGACAACAATAAAGAGAGCAGTAGAAGCCAAAGGTTTCATTTTAGAGCAAAGATGGGAGCTTTTATATTCTATTGAATTAGTTGGATTTGCGGACTAAAATAAATCAATCAATAAATAATAATAACAATAATAATAATAACAATAATAATAATAATAATAAGGGGCTAAATACAAATTATAACTAAATTAAAATTTAGAGGAGTTTTATCAGAAGAATAATTACAAGACACGCACACTAATTTCGTTGCGTTGCGTTGCGTTGCGTCCACACGACGCAACCAACGCTCCATACTTCGTTGCTTACTTTGCGGCCCGTTCGCATCACGAAATCAAACACTTGTGCCAACCACCCCACCTTGTCGTTTCCAATTCGTTTACCGCTTTGGTCACGATTACGGCCCCTTCCCTTAGCCATCATTCTCGAAACCGCCATCGGCACGAAACCCCACACAGGAATTCATCGTCCCAACTCGTCTTCTTCTTCTTCTTCCTATTCTTCGTCTCAAGCAAAGCAAATCCTGCAACCGGAGAAAGATGTGCTTGCTTGCAGCTCTTTCTGTGACATCACCAGTTGTAAGGGTGCAGTTAAAGAGGAGAGCAGACGTATGCTCTCCTCTTAATTCATGGAGAAAGGATGGAAGATAATAGAAGAAATAAAGAGAAAAAAAATACTTTCAGTGTTTTAGATTTATCCCAAAATATATTTATAATGGTAAAAAGATATATTATAATTTTTAAAATAAAAAATCATTCATTTTTTTTTATCTTAATCCATGTATCAAAAAATTAATCACTCATCCATTTATCACTTGCTTTATTGTTGTCCATGAAATCACTTCTGACTCGAGACTAAGTATAAATCCAGAAGTATTTTTTATATCATCCATACAATTAACCTAATAATTAATAATATAAAAATATAACTTAAAATATTTTATATGATCATAAAAGATGTCATAACTGAGAGTTTACTTAATATATCCAAGAACTATTTTAGTTACTCTAGGATGATGATTGTTAGGGCTATGCATGAATCTAAATAATAAAGTAACGGTAAATATAATATCTGACATTGAATGTGATATAAATTAACCCTCCAATTAAACTTCTATATTGTTATATGAAACCTTTTTAATAAATATTTAACATATTTTTCTTAACACAAAAAATTTCATTTGCATCTTGAATAATTTTTATTCTCAAAAAATAATATAAAAGTCATAGATCAATCATTTCAAATTATGATATCCTATTTTTCTGAAATTTAGCAATCATATCTAATAAATTTTTAATATAAATTTTATCATCTATATACAGATAAACAATAAAAATTTTGGGCTTTTGACTATAAAGTTAGCTTACCCTTTTTTTTAAATATATATATATTGAAGAAAGTACTTACCAATTACCATACTCTTTGTGCTTATTTCAAGCTATATAATGTTTTATTAAATTTATACACTTTATCTTCTTATCCTTTAATTTCAAATCCTTCGAGCTGATTTTCATAAACCTTCTCTTATAATTTTCTATTTAGAAGACTGATGAAACATTAAATTGATAAGCTTATCATTTTTACTAGATTATCAATGCTAATATTATTCTAATTGTAACTGCAGAATAAGTTTTTAAAAAGTCAAACAAGCTTTATGTTTTTGCAACGAGCCAATAATATACTCACTTAAGTCTAATTTCTTCTTTTCCGCAAATCTATCATCTTCCAAGTCTCATTCATCATTCATTACTTATGCTTATTCTTCTTTATGAGCTATAACTTCAAAACAATTAAATTTCAAAGCAAAACATGCAAAATCCTTATACTGGTATATCTACGAAAGATTATAACGTTTTCTTGGAGATATTTCAGTATCATTAAAATCACTTAAATTAAAAGATTCAGATGAGTATTAAGAATTAAGTAATATATTATGTGCCTTATAAACTTTTTCTCTTACAACTGTTAGAACGTTGATTGCTTTAAAGTTTCAAACTTCTTTATCATTAAAAATAATGTCATGACTTACGATCGATTTCTTAGTTTCAATGATTTAAAAAGCGGTGGGCACCAAAAGGCGTCATGGTCCAAAAATGCCCGAGGCGCTAGGCACTCACCCAAGCGCTCGCCCGAGCGAATTGAGACGCTAATAATTAATAATATTAAAATTAATAGTATTAAAATCAAAATAATAGTGTTATACTGTATATAGTTAACAGTATACTTTCGATTTCGAAAGAGGAGAAGCGAAAGAGAAGAGAAGAGAAGAGTAAAAGGAAAGACCGAGGGTGCTGAGAAAAGCGGGAGCGACAAGGTGAGCAACGACAGTGGCAGTGGCAGTGGTAGCAACGAGCAGTAGGAGCGACGAGCGACGACAGAGGCAGCGACAGCAGCGGGAGCGGGAGCGACGAGCGGTGACAGTGGTAGCGGCAACGATAAAAGTGAGCAGCGACAACGACAGCGAGAGCGGCGAGCGGCAATAGTGGCAACGGCAACAGCAGCAGCAACAAGCAGCAACAGCGGTGGCGAGCAGCGTGAACGGCGAGCAAGGTTACGGTTAGGGAAGTCGCACTAATATCGGTGCTTTAGTTGGTTCGATTGAACCAACTAAAGCATCGGAGACCCGAACCAGACCTAAACCGCTGGTTCGGTCGCTTGGTTTAACCCAGGCTCGGGCGAGCGCCTAGGCGACACGTCTTTGAAGCGCGCCGCTTGGAAATGAAGCGAGGTGCTCGGGTCTCACCTCACCTCACTTGAGCGCCTTTTTAAATCACTACTTAGTTGTACGATCGTAAAGTCTAAAACCTTTTCTTTCATTTCTATACCCCATAAATATATATTTAATATTTTTATCATCAAGTTTATTTTTGTTATAGAAACGTAAAAGTAAGCAATACAACCAAATGCGTTTAAGTGACTGTTTTCTATCCAACTATGATTTATAATATGTTTTTTCTTGTACTACTACCTTTGTAAGAATTTAGTTTAACAACTATGATATATTATTATACTCACAACTTTTTATCAAATCTCTTTAGCACTATTTTTTCTTTAAGCATATACTTTATAGTCTCAGCCACTTGGTTCTTCCACTCTATTATCCTATTTTACTGGAGGATATAGCTTGCAGTTAGTATCTTATGAATTCTTGCAATCTTGTAAAAAAAGAAAAATAATTTGAAAGTGAATTTGGCCCCCCTATCAATATCTAGAGTTTTAATAATATAACTAATATATTTTTTTTACATATGCTTTGAAAAATTTTAAAATAAAAAAGGCTTTAGTTTTTTCTTTCAAAAAATAAACCCATATTGTAATCGTATGTAAATAACAAAAAATATTTATTTTCACCATGTAAGATGATCTGCATAGGTCAGAAATATCTACATATATATGTTTCAATCGTTCTCTAGCTCAAGAATTTATGTGCTATTTTTTAAAAATATATTATTCATAAACAGTAATAATTTTAGATAAATCAACTATCATATTTTTTTGATTTAATAATTCTAGTCTACTAAAATTCAGATGATCATATTTTTTATGTCATAATGCCAATTCAACAAGAAGAATAGTAGAAAATGTATGCAAAGAGAAATAATAAAATAATATAAAAAAATATTTTATCTTTTTATCATTCTTATAGTTATTATCATTTTTTATTTTATATCATAAATTAATTTTTTTTCATCGTAAAAAATAACATAATATCATTTCCTTATCGGTTGTCGTATGCTAACGAGATTTTATTCTAAATTAGGAACAAACATCATATCATCAATATTAGATTTTATTCTAAATTAGGAACAAACATCATATCATCAATATTTTTTTATGGTCATAATAACTATTCATTTTCCTTCCACCTGAATCATACTATAATTTCTCATTTGTATGATAAATTCGATTGACCCATCAAATCTTTGAAACAAATTTTTGTCCCTTATCCACTATCTAAAAATTAAACAGATCTACAATATTCATCATCGGGTGTCATAAAAAATATTTATTTATTTTTTCACTATTATTTTTCTTCATAATAATTTGCTTGATTTTTATTCCAATAATATTTTTTAAGATGGCCATATTTTTTATGATGAGAGCATAGAAGAATATTTAGATTTTTATTTTTATACCATTAATCTTTTTAATATATATATATATTATAATAAAAATACTGATAAATTTTTTTATTATCTTTATTGGAATTCTTCTAACTCTTGTTTGATTAGCTTCGTCCTTTGCCTTGAGTGCTAGATGACATTTACCATTTTGACCTTTTTTAGATTTAGTTTTTGAATTTTTTATTACTTTTTATAATATACCTTCATGTGAAAAATACTTTCTAAAGTTTGATACAAGATCTATTTGCTTTTTATTCATTAACTAAAAGCAAACTTCATGTACTTATATCTTTTGCATTTTCTATAGCAATATAAATCCTATCAAATTTTGGAGATAAACTTCATAAAATTTTTTACTACTGTTTGATTTTTTAGGTTTTTATCATATGACTTTATTTGGTTCATAATATAAGTAACGTTTGAGAAAAAAATCTTTCATCATTTAGTTCATAATAGATGATAGATTCAGAATCTTTCATCATAATCCTTATGAAATAAATAAAAATATTACTTTAATAGTTTAAAAACAATAATTTCATCTTTGAAAAATAAGAAGAAGTTAATTAAAAACATTTACTTCAACGTTATCATTTTTTAATTTCTATTGGATCTATTGATCTCTTCTTTTCTTTTTTTAATCAATATACTCCTGATCTTTTTTAAATCATGCTCTAATACTATACTTATTGACTTTCTACAGAACTTGAGAAAGAAAAAGATGATAAAAAATATTTAAAAAAAATACTTTCAATCTATAGTATTTTGGACATATCCAAAAATATATATTTATAGTAATAAAAAAATAAATTATATTTTTTTAATAAGAAAGAAGTCATCCATAGTCTAATAAACCTCCTCATCCACACACTAAAAAATAAACCTTTCATTTTATTTATTTTTATTTTTATTTTTATTTTTATTTCTAACTATTTGAATTAATTTTATATAACTGAGTAGAGGAAGGTAGGGAAGCAAAGAACCAAAGGGATCAGAGGGCAGGTTGGGTGGCGGTGTCACTGTGGGACCCATGAGTTGTGGGCACCGAGCTCTAGCAAAACCAGGATACGGCAGCACGTCTCACCGAGCCATTGATGCAAGCGCAGCTATCTATCGATACGTGGAATGCTACTGTGCCTCACATCCAAAAGAGATTGGTCTTCGTCTTCTCTCTTCTTTTGTGTGATTTTTGGTGGTTTCTTTCCAGTCGATTGTTTGGCATCAGCTCAGTCGGAGACATATGTTGGGTCCAGCCCGGCTCGGACAAATTGGGCCTATTGAGCCCAAATCACTAATTAAGGTGAAGTAAGGCAAATTAGGGTATGCAGGGAAAAGGAAAACGCAGAGCAGCGTGCAGCGTATGTGCACAGTGAACAGTGACAACGTGCAGAGAGAAAAGAGGAGAGAGAAAGTAAGGTTTCTGAGTTTTTCTGCTTGACGATCGGTGGCCAAACGTTGTCAGTTTCGGCCCAAATTTTATGTAGAGAATCCTTGCAGCAAACTCTACAATCCTAACGGTGTTGATCTGCAGTTTACCCTCTCTAAGGTACTTTCCTGTGATATCCACTCTGTGAGACCTAGAATTCTCTTTGGAGGAGATCCACCTATGTGATGAAGATATGGTATTCTTGAGCCAAGATCTATGTTCTTGATGTTATTCTGATCCTCTAGTTATTCTAGAGAAGACCTACTGTAAACATGTTATCATCATTATTGATAGTGGAAGTTTGAGGTGGACTACGGTCCCGTGGTTTTTCCCACATTGGGTTTTCCACGTTAAAAAAGATTTGGTCTCACTGTGTGATTGATTTATTGCTCTATTGTTTATGCTGTGCTGATTGATATTAGCATTTGAATATCAAGTTGGTATTTTGATGAGGAACCTATTTTGATACACAAAGAGGGAAAAAATTATTCCGCATTAACAGGTTTCTTCCCAACAAGTGGTATCAGAGCATCAGGTTGTTTGGTGCTAGTTTTCTTGTGTGATTGAAATGGAGCAGTCAGATGGTATGATTAAATTGAACTCATCAAATTATTCCACTTGGAGGCGTCTGATGGAAGATTTGCTCTATTGCAAAGATTTGTATAAGCCTATCAAGGTTAAAGATAAACCTTCTATTATGGACGATGAAGAATGGAAAGTTCAACATAGAAAAGCTATTGCCTATATTAGAAGATGGATGGATATAAACTTGCATGAGCATATTTCAGATGAAACCAGAGCTGATGTTGTTTGGCAAAGGTTAGAAAATCTTTTTGCGAAAAAGACAGTGGGAAATAGAATTTCTCTCCTCAGAAGGCTTGTAAATTTGAAGTATAAAGATGGTGGTAACATTATTGAGCACATAAGCCTATTTCAGAGTCTTGCAAACAAGTTGGTTGCTATGAAAATGAATATAGATGATGAGATGCAGGGATTATTACTTCTCAGCTCTTTACCAGAAAGTTGGGAAACGTATGTGGTGACTATTTGTAACTCCACGCCAGAGGGGACTCTAACCATAGATATGGTTAAAGACAGTTTGCTAAATGAAGATGCAAGAAGGAAAGAACAGGGTGAATCTTCTTCTGGTGCATTTGTTACCGAAAAACAAGAAAGACGTGGAAGAAGTCATAACAGAAATCCATATGGTTATAGAGGAAGATCCAAGTCTAGAAGAGATATCAAATGTTTTCACTGTAACAGACTAGGTCACATGAAGAAAGAGTGTAGGTTTTGGAAGCGAGAACAAAATGAAATGAAGAAAAATGAAAAAGAGACCAATACAGTTGCTGCTGAAGGTAATATCACTATTGTCTGTGATGAAGGTTGTGTTAGCCTTGTAGCTCAGGACAGTAATTGGGTAATTGACTCTGGTGCTTCATTTCATGTTACTTCTCATGGTGATTTCTTTAGATCTTACACTGCTGGTGATTTTGGTAATGTCAGAATGGGAAACAATGGTACATCTAAGATTGTGGGTATTGGAGATATTTGCTTGGAGACCAGTATTGGGAGCAAATTGATACTCAAAGATGTAAGGCATGTTCCAGATATTCGTCTTAACTTGATATCTACAGGTAGACTTGATGATGAGGGCTTTGCACATTATTTTGGTGAAAGTAAATGGAAACTCACTAAAGGTTCTCTAATTGTGGCAAAAGGAAAGAAGATTAACTCTTTTTATGTCATGGAAGCTAAGCTACACAAAGGAGAGATTAATGCAATTCGAAAAGGTGAAAGTATAGATCTTTGGCATAAGAGGCTTGGACATATCAGCGAGAAGGGACTTCAAACTCTTGCTAGAAAGCAGTTCTTACCAGAGTTGCAAGGTACATCTCTTAAATCTTGTGATCATTGCTTAGTTGGAAAAACACATAGAGTTGCATTTCAGACATATCCATCATCTAGAAGATCTGATGTTATTGATTTAGTTCATACTGATGTTTGTACTATGCAAACTAGAACTCTTGGAGGTGCTCTTTATTTTGTTACTTTTATTGATGACCATTCTAGAAAAGTGTGGGCTTTTGCTTTGAAATCTAAAGACCAGGTACTCGATGCTTTCAAGGAGTTTCATGTCAATGTTGAAAGAGAAACTGGCAGAAAGCTAAAGTGTGTTCGATCAGATAATGGTGGCGAGTACAGGGGTCCTTTTGAGAATTATTGCAGGTTCCATGGTATCAGGCTTGAGAAAACAGTTCCTAAAACTCCTCAGCAGAACGGTGTGGCAGAAAGGATGAACAGAACCATTGAAGAAAGGATTAGGTGTATGCTTTCCCACGCCAAGTTACCAAAGTCATTTTGGGGGGAGGCTATGAGAACTACAGTTGACCTGATAAATCTTTCTCCATCAGTTCCTCTGCAAGGTGATGTTCCAGAGAGAGTATGGAGAGGAAAAGATATATCTTATAATCATTTGAGAGTCTTTGGGTGTAAAGCATTTGTTCATATTCCCAAAGATGAGAGGTCCAAGCTTGATAATAAGGCAAAAGCATGTATCTTCTTGGGATATGGTCATGAAGAGTTTGGGTACAGATTATGGGATCCAGTGAACAAGAAGATTATTAGAAGCAGAGATGTTGTGTTTCTTGAAGACCAATTGTTTGATGATGGTGATAATGTTGAGAAGCCAGAAACCTCTGTTTATATTCCTTGGAGTTTGGGTCCAGTTCCTTCACCTGTAGTTCATGATGATCATGGGGGAGATGAACAAGAAGATTGTGGTGAGAATACTAGTGATGATACACCTACAGTTGATGATGCTGAACCAACTGAACAGGCACCTCCACCACCAGTTGAGATTCCATTGAGAAGATCCACTAGAGAGCGACAACCCTCTACCAGATATCCTCCACATGAGTATGTTATGCTTACTGACGGGGGAGAGCCAGAAACTTACCAAGAAGCTATTCTACATGAGAATAAGAGTGAGTGGGTTAAAGCCATGCAAGAAGAGATGAGATCCTTACTTGAGAACCACACCTATGACTTGGTAAAGCTGCCGAAAGAGAAGAAAGCTCTCAAGAATAAGTGGGTTTATAAATTGAAGACTGAAAACAATAGCTCACAACAAAGATACAAGGCACGACTAGTTGTGAAAGGATTCAGTCAGAAGAAAGGTATTGACTTTGAAGAAATATTTTCTCCGGTTGTGAAAATGTCCTATATCCGAGTTGTTCTTGGTTTGGCTGCCCGCTTGAATTTAGAAGTTGAGCAACTTGATGTAAAAACAGCATTTCTTCATGGTGACTTAGAAGAAGAAATTTACATGGAGCAACCAGAAGGTTTCAAAGTCAAGGGAAAAGAAAATCTGGTATGTAAGCTTAGGAAAAGCTTATATGGACTCAAACAGGCACCTCGACAATGGTACAAGAAGTTTGATTCTTTTATGATGAGCCAAGGGTATGATAGAACCACATCTGATCATTGTGTGTTTATGAAGAAATTTTCAGATGATGATTTTATTATTTTACTGCTATATGTTGATGATATGTTGATTGTTGGCCATGATGTTGGAAAAATTGAAAAGCTTAAAAGAGAGCTAAGTAAGTCTTTTGCCATGAAAGACTTAGGATCGGTGAGACAAATACTTGGCATGAAGATTCTTCGTGATAGGAAGAAAAGGAAGATTTGGCTATCTCAGGAGACTTACATTGAAAAGGTTCTTGAAAGATTCAACATGAGTAAAGCCAAAGCAGTTTGTTCCCCACTTGTAGGTCATTTCAAGCTGAGTTCGAAACAATGTCCTACAAGTGAGAAAGAAAAAGAAGAAATATCCAGAGTGCCTTACTCATCTGCAGTAGGCAGTTTGATGTATGCTATGGTTTGTACTAGGCCAGATATAGCTCATGCAGTTGGAGTTATTAGCCGATTTCTCTCTAATCCTGGAAAGGAACATTGGGCAGCAGTGAAATGGATATTAAGATATCTAAGAGGTACTTCCAGGTTGTGTTTATGTTTTGGCAGTGATGAACCTGTGTTAGAAGGGTACACAGATGCAGACATGGCAGGTGATACTGATTCCAGGAAGTCCACTTCGGGATTCTTGATGACATTTGCAGGAGGAGCAGTCTCTTGGCAGTCTAAGTTACAGAAGTGTGTTGCTCTATCAACCACAGAAGCAGAATACATAGCAGTTACTGAAGCCTGTAAGGAAACTTTATGGATGAAAAAGTTTCTACAGGAATTGGGCTTGAAACAGGAAGTATATACTGTTTACTGTGACAGTCAGAGCGCCATTCACCTCTCCAAGAATTCAACATACCATTCTAGATCCAAGCATATTGATGTGAGATATCACTGGATTCGTGATGTGCTTGAGATGAAAGAATTACAGTTGGAAAAAGTGCATACCAATGAGAATGGTTCAGATATGTTGACAAAGTCTTTGCCTAAGGAGAAGCTTGAAGCATGTAGGCGAAGAGCGGGCTTGGTACAGCCCACCATATGAGCTGGAGGGGGAGAATTGTTGGGTCCAGCCCATATGTGGGCTTGGACAAATTGGGCCTATTGAGCCCAAATCACTAATTAAGGTGAAGTAAGGCAAATTAGGGTATGCAGGGAAAAGGAAAACGCAGAGCAGCGTGCAGCGTGCAGCGTGCAGCGTGCAGTGTATGTGCACAGTGAACATCGATGGCGTGCAGAGAGAAAAGAGGAGAGAGAAAGTAAGGTTTCTGAGTTTTTCTGCTTGACGATCGGTGGCCAAACGTTGTCAGTTTCGGCCCAAATTTTATGTGGAGAATCCTTGCAGCAAACTCTACAATCCTAACGGTGTTGATCTGCAGTTTACCCTCTCTAAGGTACTTTCCTGTGATATCCACTCTGTGAGACCTAGAATTCTTTTTGGAGGAGATCCACCTATGTGATGAAGATATGGTATTCTTGAGCCAAGATCTATGTTCTTGATGTTATTCTGATCCTCTAGTTATTCTAGAGAAGACCTACTGTAAACCTGTTATCATCATTATTGATAGTGGAAGTTTGAGGTGGACTACGGTCCCGTGGTTTTTCCCACATTGGATTTTCCACGTTAAAAAAGATTTGATCTCACTGTGTGATTGATTTATTGCTCTATTGTTTATGCTGTGCTGATTGATATTAGCATTTGAATATCAAGTTGGTATTTTGATGAGGAACCTATTTTGATACACAAAGAAGGAAAAAATTATTCAGCATTAACGGGTTTCTTCCCAACAACACATCTCCTTCCCTCATGATCAAGATCCAAATGCAAGCTAAACTCGGAAGCCAAGAAAGCTTTGTTCTGCTACTGCACTGATTTCTTTTTACCTCAAGATGCTGATTCCAAGGCAGTGAACCAGAGGAGGAGGACGATTCATGGCCACTTCCCTCCCAACTTGCTGATTCATGGCCACCCACTTGATACCTGGTGTCTTCACACTTGGAGGCAAAGAATATAGCCCTCTGACCATGGAATCACGAGCCTTCACCTGCAAACTTTGGGGATCCCAACTTGGCCCAAACTCCCACTTCGGGATGGGAAGACGGACCGCAATCATTTTTGCAGGCGTCAAAGCATACATACACCCCCTCCACCACAAGCTTAACCAGGGTCAAGTTACATCCAGGTGGGTCTCACTGGGAACACATCGCGGTAGTACAAGACTCCCATGGAAGGACGTGAGCATGTGGTCCTTTGCCCAGGTTCAGTGAATTCAACCTCGAAAGGATGATGACCATCACAAGGGTTGTGGACCATGTCACCTTCACTGTCAATTTAGTATTGCTGAAGAAGACACAGCTCCTCAGTTTAGGTTGATTTCCTGAAGCGTGGCTAATTTGCCCACACAAACAGTGATTTAGACTGTAACCTTTGGTGGATGCACGAGAACGCCAAGATGGGAAACTCGTGCGTCTACCATGACATTGTTGATGTAGGTGGTCCATGGATCATCTCTGCAAGATAATGTTCTCGTAGCGAAGTAAGTATGACAGTAAGATTGTGATACCCTTCCTACCAACAACAAGTTGCAGGAGGTGACAATGGCTCAACCACCGGGAAGGCCATTTGCAGCACTGGTTGCACCATCAGAATCATCACAGACAGACTTGATGCCATCACTGAAAGAGCATAAGATCGTATAGAAAGCTTTAACTTCCTAGTGCAGACAAGAGTACTGGAGGTCATCATCTAAAACATCTTCTTGTCTTCCCCGACAACAAATTAAAGAGAAGCACACCTACCTGGTAGCCAAAAACACAGTAAAATGCAGCTTAAACAAATCGAGGTTATCAAAAGACATGAACTATGCATATGTCTAAGAAGAAAAAGCAGTCATATAAGGGGGAAGCAAGCTGTGTAAGGATTGATAGCAGCTGGGAGCATAGAGATGATATGTAGGAGCAACTTAATTTGTTTGATGCAAACATGAAAATCCTATTTCACCGTGATCTTGATCCGCCAAAACAGAAGCACAGATTCAGTCAGTGTACTCCTTTTCTTACATCACTTGTTTCAGTCAGTTGCTCTTTCCCTTGTTATACTGATACTGCAAAGAAGAACAGTCCGATCATTGCGTAGATGATTGGAGAGGTGGTGAAGCTACTCGCGAGAGTGAGTAAACTACATTTACCATTGAAATCGACTGGAAACCTACCATCATCAAGCATGATTCTTGAGAGTGAGCAAACTACATTTACCACTGAATCGGAGATGGACACATGCATTTTCTGACATGAGGGTGAGAGTTGGCACAAAGGTACAACTATTTCTTGGTGACTTGGGTGATAAATGTTTGACTTGGTTCTCTTGGACATACATGATTAAGATAATGACTACCTGACGATTTCTGTTCAGGTAAAATCTGAAGCTAGACAAGCTGAAAAGAAGTTCCTCATAATGTTACCCATCGTGATCCACTTCCCCAGCAACACTCAAGTCAAAGCCAAAGTCAGGAAAAGCTATCCACCAACACTTCGATCGCCCGACGCTAGAAAGTTGGATTGCAAGTGTCTCCCACCTTACAACTGTCTCCCACCTTACAACGATGGACGAAATCCAGGGACAAAAATATAACAATCATCAGTAAATGGCAAAGCTCAAGAGTTCCCAATAAGGATTTACTGCATCAACTCAGGTTAAAAAAATAT
The DNA here is from genome assembly GCF_036884655.1 of Musa acuminata AAA Group. Lineage (NCBI taxonomy): Eukaryota > Viridiplantae > Streptophyta > Magnoliopsida > Zingiberales > Musaceae > Musa > Musa acuminata. The sequence continues at coordinate 3,660,566 of NC_088329.1, read as the reverse complement.
TATCATTCTTCCTTTCCAGGCTATTCTTCATTGATTCCTAGTGGGGATTGTGGGGATACAAGTGCTGATACCATGGTAAAAATGGGAACCTTCATTTCATATTCGTGTGTAGCCGTATGTATATGGGGATTTGGCCTTTGATCTAAGCATCAATGGAACAACTCCGGAATAATACAATTGAGCCCTACCGGCGCAGCCACTCCTCTCTGATTTAGGAGACAAAGAAAAGAAACAAAAGTGGAAGAATTACAGATGGCGCGAAACGTTGGACGTATTCGAGAATCCATTAGCCATTTTCTGTGACTTCTTCTTGTAGCTCGTTAGGCTACAGTGCGGGCAAATGTACTCCAATCCATCTGTCTTTGCATAGTCCTGTCACCAAACCAAAACATGTCAAAGTGATACACTTTTAGTGTGTGTATGTGTTGAGGGGGATAAAATTTCCAGAGCATAAGTTTGAAACAAAATTATTCATTCGACAAATTTAGAGATGCTTGACATTGTGATATGAACACAATATGTGAAACTTATAGCAATGAAACCAATGGGATTACAAACCTTAAAAGTGCCTAAGCCCGGTCGTCTATCACAGCCAAAGTGGGCCCATTCACCACACAAGCCACAGTTCACCCAATCGCCGGGAGCACTACTGTTAAATTATTAGAGACCACCAGAGTCAGTGTTGGCTTTTGAGACGAGAAAAGAAACAACTGAGAATAACTGGAACAGTGTCTAATACCTGTGACACAAGAGGCAACACTCCCCGTCCACATCATCATGTGCTAATTCATACTCCAACAGGTATGTTTCATAATGCCTTTTGAGAGTATTTCCAACACCCTATAAACAATGTAGAGTAAAAATAACGATCAAAGCATTCAAAGGTTAAACAACTTGCAAAAGCAACATTATAAAATAGATAAAAAGCAAGAAACTCGTCAATTTTCTGCCTTAAAAAGGATATAGCTTCTCATTTAATATCCTAGATACAGAAGTAGAAACTTACAGTCATTCTGTTGGTTGCAGTATGGTTGCGCATTTTTGAGAAGACCTGTCCCTTCCAGTTTATGCCATTTCCCACATAAAAACCACCCCTTGAGACCACCTGGCATGAGTGATACTAGTGGCATCAAAATTGCAGAGGTATGATGCAGGATAAACGTAAGCATTGATATAAGGAAAATGGAAAGAAGGCTAAACCTCTCTGTATAAGTTGTATAGGTCCAGCCGCTTCGCATTGAGTATGGCATCTGGAAATTCTTGTATCCCTCCTTGGGGAACAAGTCGACTGTGGCCCCTAAGGATTAAAAATTGCATGACATCCTTCAAAAATTCCTCCTACAGGCAAAAGGAAGAGAATGTTAAACCGATTATATACCGGAGCTTCCTACTCATGTTAATAGGTTTCAAGAAACATACTTCTGAACAAACTTGAATTGATGGACGGTTACATTCATGCTTCTTCAATGGAAGAGGATTTAATGGAATAATCTGCTGAGCACGGAGCGAGCCTGATGTGGATTTTCTTTGAATTGCAGGGGCACGTGGCAATGAATTATGCTTCACATGGGGTGTTTGAGACACGTTATTCTGAACTTGACTTCCATCATTAACATCAGCTGGAGGCACTCCAAAAAAGGGCAACAGTTTGTGTTTCCGAGGATGAGGAATTGGCCTCATTGCAGCGATATTTGATCTCTGCCTATTCTTCACACTAAGCTCAGCAGATTTACAAGCCATTCCATGTTCAACAAATACATAGTCAGATGCAATCGGTCTCGATTCGAGGCCTGACATGGACCTTCCTTTGATAAGAGAAGATGACCATGTCGGCAGACAAGAGACGACAGTTTCTTCACTAACAAAGTCCTTAACCTGCCTTCTACAAAAGAAAAGAAGGCGATCTGCATCTTCTTTCTCAAAAGAAGCAACTGTAGTTCCCCGAATACTTGCAATGCCAAGAGTCACCAAACTACGATAAGTAACTTCAGGTGCCAGATGCTTCAGAACCTGCACCCAATAGAAAAGCAGACATGCAAATTACCATTTGGTTAAAGGAAACATGTTATAAAATGGAATAGCAAATATTTCATTTGCAACAGTCAAACAGGTATTTAGGTGGCGAAGCAGACTGCAACTTCGCATTTTGCTAATCACAAAAGATTAAATCAAGATCAAGGCCACATCAATAACTTAACAATAATAAAAAAACAGCAATAGAGAAAGCACTGAAGTCGCTCAAAAAAAAAATATTGGCTGTTGGTTCAGATCACATATGCTTAATAAAATACTAGAGATGGAGTATGGATGTCTCAAGTAGGAAATATTGTGAATGAGTAAGAATCTAGGGTATAGGAAGAAAACCTGTGCAGCCCAAGTTGGCATTCTCATGCAAACTTCAAACACAGGTGCCCCACAAGCTATGGAAACCGAATTCAGAAGATTAAGCCATGATGACTTCTTGTCATCACTATTTGGGACAGCATGGACAAGCTGGGTCTTCTCAATAAGAGCGCTCTTGATGTGGCTCTCCAATAGCTGCATATCAAGACCAATTAACTCAAGAAACAAGAAGATTAGAATCTTTACGTAAAGTGATAAAAAGTTGACTCCTACCTGATCATCAAAACAAGTTTGTGCACTACCAGACACCAACAGCGAGATATGAGCAGAACTGCAAGTTGTGATATCACAACGCATTGTTACAACACCACGAGAAAAGTTTCCAGCTTGAAGAGGTGGCGGTGCTGCACTGTAGGAAATTTTAATCCAACTGTCAGCTCACTCAGATAAATTAAAGCATAAAGAACATCATATAACTTGTAACTCATTAGGCCAACAACAGAAAGAAATGTTCTAAAATAAGCAAGAATCTCATTCTGCCAGATAATCTGGATGTGAAACATTCAAGTGTCTAAGTGCATGTAGACAGATCATCCAAACTCTGGTTTAGTTGAACATATGAATCAGTTCACTGGTGGGTCGTTGAATAAAGGAATCAGCTTATCTACATCTGTGTGCATGTTGTGACAGTGACAATAAACAGCAATTTTGATATAAATTTCAAGACAGTACTATACAACAACAAAACCGTAAGTCTCAACTATTTGGGATCAAGACAGAACTATCTGCTAGCTAATTACTTGTGAATATTACAATTACTAAGAACCTGGAGAAGATATTTACAGTTCGATCAAACCATCACTCTATTTTAAAGACAGTTGACAAGCACATTTAATCAAAACTATACCTCAGGATATGAACTTATCACACAAAATGCAATTAAGGTAGATAAATGCTAGCAATCTGATGGCACAAGCTGATTATCCATCTCATTATATCTGCAGTTATATTATCTCAGTTTGCACGACATGTCTCTCAGCCAATCTACAGGTAGTCATTATGCAGTTCATATGGGTATTGTCACGAGAATGTTTTGGTCATGTGACAATCCACATTATGCTCTGATTTGCAACGAATGGCTAAGACTAGATTCAAGTAAAAATCAGACATTCTTTTGTGTTGGTTCTTTGTCAAGACAGATGCTTAAGAAATCTTTGTATCAGATAATCCCACACACATCTCTCTTAAAATAGTACTAAAAGAGCTAGAAAGTTTTCCACTATTTGGATGTGCTGAAACAACTTTGCCTCTTACATTGCTAGTAGACACTATGCATAATAAGTGGGAAAAGTACAGGCATCACTCTGTAAAAGCTCTGAATTCAGAAAGTACAGTGACTTGGATTTGTCATGCAAACATTTGGCGAGAGATACCATGCATTTGAAGATAGTTGACTAAAAGCCTTCTATCTACTATTAAGTAATTAGTCTGTCAGTGATTGTTGCAATGACCATTTTTTTAGGCTGTCAGTGATTGTTGCAATGATCATATTTGCAAATGGCTAAATTAAAATATGCGAGTGGAAGCACAGATTGTAAGTGCCATTAACACAAGTTGCATTATGTTTTCCTCTCTCATACACAATAATATGCTCACAGGTAAAAGGTATGCAATGAAAAGAAATTAGTCCATATCTAATATGTAAATGCATACATATAAATTTAGCAACACACCACAATACTCAATTAATGTTAGTACTCATCTATTGATCCCATATTAGCTTCGGATAGAGTCATAGTACAATCTCAAGTAGCAAATGAAAGAAATTTATGGCCAGCCAAAAGACCAGGTCCAGAGAAAAACATGTGTATCGACAAATCATGAACTGTCAGAGACCACCACAGTTGATTATGACGGTGCTAAAATCTCATCATGTCAATATCAACAAAACATGGACAAAATGAAACAAGTCAACCAAGTTCCCCATTCTTAATAAACTTCATAAGCAACTGCAAGAACAGTAAGATGGGAATAACCAAACATGTATGATTTTAGGAATACATTAGAATGGCAATTCTTATCAAAATTTGTCAGTGATAACCTTGCTTCACTGTTGAAAACTTATAGTAGTACAACTTATATAACAGCATTTAGAAAGCATGGACAATGAACAAGAATTGACTGCAACAATTGAACAATTATACTGGAGAAATTGGGGAAAACCAACACAAGTCATGATTCATAAAGTGGAAATTTTTCTAGACGACTGACCATGGCAATAGGCAGAAACAAGTATACCTGACACGGTTCTGAAGTTTACTCCCACGAATCTGTATAATTAGCAAAGATGTCAGGATAGTATTATAAATAAGCTATCATACAAGAAAATTGTAACAGAATATAAATCTCAAACTCCAGGGTCCATGGTACTGCTTGTATCCCATGTCTCCCAAATCACATAGATTTTGCTGTGAGTTCAACTGCTGGTCCAACAAAAGGCCCAATCAGGACCCAACCATAGCCTAGAGAGAAAAGAAGATTTTCCCAATGTATGCATGCCCCTAGAAAGTACATAACGTTTTCCCAAAATATCCATAGAAGGATTTTTGGATGAGTGACAAGTGAAAAACACAAGATGGAAGCTAATGGATAAAAAGTTAGAGAAAGGCAAAGAATTGGCATATACTCTAGTCAATCCCTATCCAACATAGAAAACCATTGACCTAGTGTTTAGCCTTACTAATAGCTTTTTAGCATCTGTTCAAGTTAACATCATCCAAAATTCTCATGATCCTTACAAAGAAACTTACATTTGATGCTAACAAGAAGCCTCGTGGCAGGAAGAGAATAGTGGCTAATTTCAGCAAGTTGTAGATGAGAACCAACTCTATCATTTTAAAGTGTCATTATTGTAAATTAAAGACTTTGAAATAACCAATAATCAACAAAATGCTTGTTCAAGCAATTAGCGCTCAGATTCACAGTCTGTCTAGTGAGTTGTGACAATGATAGAACTTACTTCAATATTCAGCAGTGCATTTAAACCATCTTCCAAGGAGCTCAACAAACAAGCATCCTGGAAAATGAGAAAATATACCAATGAGATAAATCCCATATTTCTACAACAAAGTATAATATATAGAATCAGCTACACATGAATAAAAGCCCATACACTCACCAGAGTGCATGGCAGTCCACATACTAGAAATCTCAAGTCCATATCCTCATCAAAAATTGTCACGGAGGCAAGGGATCCATTCCCTTCGTCGGTTTCTTCTTCTCCGTCTTCAGCCAAATCCTTCTCAGGTAAAGGGATATTGATCTTTGGTGCATCTCCTAGTAGATGAGGCTCAATCTTACTTCTGAGCTTTTGGTTGCTGCTATCTGACAAAACCTGGTTGTTCCGTAGACAGTAAAGCCTAAATGATGCATGTGCAAGCTGAAAAGCATCCCATGTGTGGCTGCATGAGCTGCACCATAAGCAGCAAAACATTCAGACAATGAAATTTCATATGACAAAGTAAAAATAAGCTGCAGCCCACCACAAGCAGCAAAATTTTCAATCAGTGAAATTTCATATGATAAGAGTAAGAGCCACAAAAATGGTACCTCTGTACAACTGATAGCAATGCATGACGAAAGTAGGAAGCTGCATAAGATGAAAAGGCACTCTTCCAGTATATTACATATCGAACCCCCTACAAAAACAAATGAGGCTCATCTAAAGGTATTATACTGCGAAAGGAAGATGGAACCATTCCAAAAATTAGCAGAAGCTTCAAATTCATTAATAGGTAAAATTTTAACTAAATGCAGAAACTTAAATAAAAATAAACAGCAAAAAACTATCATAGGACTTGTGGAATAGAAAAGACCCAATTGTCGAGCATCAATACCATCAAAGAAAATCTAGATATCAAGAGTAAGCAAGATATGCACCTATGTATTGAGGCAAAAAGAAGTAGAAAATCTAACATACATTCCAGAACACTACCTTAGAGTGAAAAGCTTGCGCAATCTTTTCACCACTTGGAATCTCCAAGTAAACCTGCAATAATGTTTCAGATGAAAAGCTGTCATAAACAATCAGAAAGTACCAATTTAAAAAAGAAAGAACATGCTACTGAAAAAATATGCTAGCATACGTGAATAATCATATAATACTGAGAATCCTAACAGTGGAACAAACTAAAGAAAAACCAGAACAAAGCAACTGTCAACAGAAACATGAATGAATAAGGAAATGCATAGGGAGAAAGAACATTCCCACAAACAGAAATGACAAATAACAATTGCAACCTAATTTGCTATGCAGCAGGATGGATACATTGCATAGATTACCTACTAAGAATTACACCCAGCATATTAAAATTCTGTGAACACAAAGGAACATGCAAGAAATAATCTCAGAGAACAAATTAAATTAACAATACAAGAGAAACTTCCTCACATAATTTGCATGACCAACTGATCTCAATTATAGATCAGGCCAATGCAGGTATAATATCAACCAAGTCCAATCTCATAACCAACTTTCGATCAACCCAGTGAATCAAATCTAATTTCCATTTGATTTTCAGCCAATCCGGATGCATTATTTATGGATCCTAATCATTTTCAGTAATTTCAACAGGAAAAGGAAAATAGTCCCAAGATCTGATTCATGCCAATCAAACCCATTGCAGTCCTAAAATTCTTTGATCGATCCTTTACAACTTAAAATCATGAAAGCAACTTCTTTGCTTCCAAAGTTAAGGCTGCATATATTCACCCTCCGACAAAGGTGTGAGCTTTCTGTACTAAAGCCGTTCTTGTAGATTGAATGATCTTACAGTAACTGGACATTCAAGTCTTAAATAAGAATAGGAATTTCTAAAGCCAAAGCCTCAACCATCAATATATTTATATAATTGTTCTTCTACATTGGGCCTAAATTACTGACACTTACTATCAAAAGGTGGCAATTTATGCAGAAGTGAGAAATAGAGAACCAACAAAGACCAATGACCCAGAAACTTGAACAAATCAGTGGAACTAAAGATAATATAAACATGATCCTCATGTCAAAATGGCGTAACGGAGTAACGAGCTTATTTCTGAGATTTCCATGTTCCATCTCAGGTTATGCAGGAATCTAAATGACAGAAATATAACATGAAAAAGAAACTGGATTTGCCAATAAAGAAGTTCTGAGCATCAAGAAGCATCACACACACCTCGTGCACTTAAGCGATGGTGTAATGCTTGCCATGGGCAGTAATAAGTATCTAATTTTATCACTCATGGTTATGATCTCCCAACCTTCTTTCTATTTCTCGAGAATGGTTCTAGAACAACTCTTAAACATTCTTTTATGTAAAAGCAAAAAGCAAAACCGTTAGCTAAAAATTCAGGAAACTAAGATAAATTATAGTCTTTTTAAAATGTAGCAGCTGACAGGTATACTAAAACTAGTCACCTGAAACCACATATAACAAGATGGATAGGGCATAAAACACTTGATGATTACTACGATGTTATTACGCTAGAACATGATCATAATAGTTTGAAGAAGCAAATGTGAGAAAAAAATTTGTATCATCCAACCTAATCATAAACATTTTCAAAAACAGTGAACTATAGATTTGCATGTAATAATCCCCAAAAATATCTACAGGCAACAACAGGCTTTAGCACAAGTCCAATATAAGCAGATGCAAAGACATAATAGTACAACTTCTGACATCACCAGAATAACGAGAAATATTATATTGGCCGATAACCAGTAGCAAAGAAATGGTCCTACGGGAAATACATATAATTATAAAATTACAACTACGACAAACAGACATAAGTCAATAAACAGTACACAGCAGGAACTCATGCTGAAATATGTCTACTACAAACCTAAAGAACAGTTACCCTGTCAACCAGGTAGATATTGAATAATAAGGAATAGATATCATTAAACAGAGAATCAGACAATTCACACACCCAGGCAAGAAAAAAGATACATGAAAACACCAAAATAGAATAGATATCAATAAACAGAGAATCAGACAATTCACACACCAAGGCAAGAAAAAAGATACATGAAAACACCAAAATAGCTTACGATGGTCGGTAATGGAGGACTAATAAATGAAGTAAGCATCTCAGAATCAGACACATCAACTCCTCCCCAGACTAGCGAGCCAATTTGCTCTTCATTTTCGAGTTGTTCCCCTTGAAAGTACAGAATATTGGGCTGAACTAATTTCTGAGCTTCACTAAATCTATCAACTGTAGGATTAATGAGTGTCTGGACCTGCATTCAAAGAGAAAAATAACAATTTTTTTAACCAGCAATCCATACCTAAAACCAGAACCCCCCAAACTTTGTGGAAAACAAATGGAACGAAGACGTGAGAAGAACTAGTAACCTCTAATCGCCCAGATGACACGAGTTCGGGAAAGGGATACTGAGGCCGATTCTTCGCATCCCCCCTTCGTCTATCTGCAAATTGCCCGCACAGCACAGCCAGGAGGATACAGTTCTCTCTCCCGTAACCTTGAGGTTGTGACATCGTTCGCACCTCAAACTAACAAATCTTCCATCTTTTTCCCCAATACTGTAACCCTAAATCCACCAAAAAGAACCCTCAAGATTAAATCAGAAGTGAAAAATCAAAGGAACCAAACAACCCGACACAAATCCATCAAGAACTGAAAAAAATCCGTCAAATCCAACACCAGACGGTTCGAGAAAAACAAATCCCTCGATGAGAACCTAAATCATCTTTCGGGTAGGAAGGAGAAAGCTTACCGAATTCCGGAAATATGAAGGAATCGACGACCTTTCCGACAAGGAACGCCTCCGGAGCTCGCGAACAACCCAGAAAAAAGAGGAGGATAGGAGGAAGAGTAAAGTACCGACGAGGGGTAAACCAAACCCTAATGCACCGCTATGGCAAAAAAAATCCGAACTCTATAAATAAAAATAAATTAGGACTTATACTACTTTCTCATAGGCAAAGGGGGTACGACGACAACTATTTGTATTCCCTCACCTCAAATCTTAATCACAACTCACCACAACCCCAATCGACCACAAAACACGAGCCCATCCGCCGTAAAAATCCCGCCTTTCGTGCCCATCAGGCTCTGACAAGCCGAGTCAAAACACAAGCAAAACAAAAAAGGTGGGCGATTCGAAGAGAGAGAAAGAGGGAGAGGCGAGAGATTGGGAAACTATAAACAAACAATTAAAAGATCGCCACAGGCACCAACTTAATAATAATCCTCAGAATCTCATTGCCAGAACTGGAAAAAGGGGGAAACCGTAAAAGGGGCAAACGAGTGAATTCGGACGCCAGGAAGCGATAAATTCCACAACAGAGACCAGAAGAATCGCGAGTGCTCGATTGGAATCCGTAGAACCAACCGACACGATGATATCAACATCCGAAGGCGTCAAAAATAATTACTTTTGGGCTCCGCGGCTGTACCATCGGCAGAGCAATATAATTAGTAGGAAATTAAAAGAGAGACAAGGCGGGATTTTGAAGGGCGAGGAGGATGGGAGACGGACGCAGACACCGAGAGAGGGTTTGGGATTGGGATCGGGATCCGAGTGTGGGGTTTCTTTTGCGCTTCTTTTTCTTGCTTTTGGTGCTTTGGTGGATGCGATTCATGACGACTAATAACATCGACCTGCCGGTGTCTGCCGCTTAGGCTGCACGAAGACCGATCTTTGTCGCTCTCCGCGGTCGATCCATCGATCGATTTCGCGACCCGGATCGAACGCGCGGTGTGGGGTTTATGGGCCGCGCCCGCGGGTGCGGAGATCGCGGCAAAAGTTGTTCTCGTCGAGGCGAGCTGCCTCTCTTCTGGGCTTGGGTCTACGGAGATTGAAACGCACGTGCCAAGACACCATCCCTCACGTGTCTTATATATATATACATATATAAGATTTAGAATATGTTCGATAAAAATCTTTTGAATGTTTAAGTTAGCATAAGATATATATATATATATAGTGGGCCAAGTGAGTCGTGAAATTAAATAAATAACATATTTATGAGATAGTTATATGATATCGTTGATCACTATCGAACTCTTTTTAGAAGAATTATAAAAATCTCAAAAATACCTAAAAAAATTGAGATAGTATTTTTGCTTTTTAAAACAACCTGAATAGAAAATTATCAAAAATACTCTAAAAGATGAGAATTTATCTACTTGTAAAATAAAACGAATAGCGTAATTTAATTCAAGATAAGTGTAATAATAATAGAAAATCGTTTCTACGGGTGCGATCATACCAGCACTAAAGCACCGGATCACATCAAAATCTTTACTACCATATCATTATTTTGAATTAAACCTTTCTATAATATTTATTAAATAAAATAAAAAAAATATTTATATTAATAAAATTTATATTTAGTCCAATTAACCGGTTTAGATTTGAGTCAATAAAATTATCTGGAACCGGTTCGGTTGACTCGACCCACACAAAAAAAATAACGATTATTAATGCACTCGACAATTTCTTGCAATTGCGTTGGCCCAATCGCAGCCTTTATGCCATTAATTAGCAACCCGATGTGAAGCCCATGGTGGCCCATCGTAGAGCCCTGCACAATCTTTACAGCAGCACATCTGGAAAGTGGACGGCACTGATGAAAGTTTGGTTTGAAGATGATCTTGATGAATGACTCAGCATGAGCACTCCAACTCAAACTGTTCAAGCTTTTGGGTAAAAGATGCATCACTCTTTAACTCCCACAAGGCTGGTTTGCAGAGTATAAACAAAATGTACATGTCATTGCTAAGAGGGAATGATACTATTTGATACAATAAAGTTTAGGGCATATGACACCTTGTTTCACATCTTTTTACAAATAAATAACATGTAAGCAAAACAACGAATTGAGGTTGTGGTCTAGAAATACTAATAAGATATAGGAGAGGACTGATGTAAACCCAAAAAATGTGGGGAATCACCCATTATACAGCATAGCATTTACAGGAACAGCATGTCATGAATTTTGCGATGCACCTAGCAGATTATCTTGGAAAAGATCAGCCTGCGACTTGCTAGGGATGATCATAGGAGGTGACCATTGGTCCGGAACCACAAGGAAATACGCCGACATTGCTTTTCGGAAACGCTTTTTGTATTGCTTGGGTGAAATCACAGTCGGAGATGCATCTTTTGGCCCCCCTAATATTCCCGAAGCTTTTACCCATGTCTCCAGGTGCTTGTCCCATGTATACTGCCTCATGAAATCAATGATCCCAACAACCAGCTCATTCTTGTTCTCATCCACGCCCACCAGTAAAGAGTAATCCATCACATCGATGGACTGCCAACAACAGTAAAAGATGTTAAATTGTTGCAAATACAGAAACATTAGGTAAGAAAAGTGTGCCGAGTTGTAGAGAAAAAATGAACATTTGTTGTCTAAGGGGAAACAGAAATACACAATCATTCCATGATAAAATAAAGCACAATTTACCCCCTAAATGAACTCCTTTAATGGGACACAAGTTAAAGACTCATATAATGTGACCATCCAACAGAATGCAACAGCTGACTAACCAATACATTGGGCCTCGAGATTCACACACAGCTGCAAACCTCAGGCTCACACATTTGAACTTCATGATGTTGATAGCAGATTGACAACCAAGAAAGGTTATATCTTCAAACATTCTAGATTTTGTAATGGACCTGACAGACGAAAGATCCACTGGCTTGGCAGAGAAAATTTGTTTGCCAACAACATTTTCAAATTTTAAGCATGGTTGTAATACTTGCTGAATCATATTGACATATCCCCTTGATATGTTGCTTAAGCTAAGATAACAACAATGTGCATCAGTTCTATATCATGTTGTACTAATGAATAGAGTTTGGTTTTGTACAAATTACTGAATGGTGGATGAGAACAGTGGCTTATACATATGTCCAATCCAGTTGAGAGCTTCTAAGGAGCGAGTCCCTGTGAAGTCAGCAAGCTTATCTAATTGGAAGAAAGAGACCAAAGGACAACATGAGAACGTAGGAGCATCAATTTTCTGAAAGAAAAGACTGGGAAGTTCACACTTCAGAGCCAGTTGAACATGTGCATGAACTAAGTAAACTGAAACAGCAATATCTAGTGATGGCACATCACTCTGCCGTTTGAATTGCTTAGTTTTCAGAAAACTATCCCATAGGGAACTCATTAGTGTAGCTAATATCCAAACAATATGCTTGTAATATATGACACCATTTTAGTATGTTTCATCTGATTGTAGCAGTTCCAGCTACTCTAAAGTGTTTATCATTCATCTTACCCATGTGTGGAACTTTTTGGAGCACAAGAAGTGTTAAATAGGCAATAAAGAAGACTGGTAGGATAACTATTACCAAAGTGAAAATTTTGTACATATCTACAAGAATGAGGAAATTACTTCAAAAAGAAACAAAGTCTGACCAAGTCGGTAGCTCCATTATCAATGGTAAGTTCTTCCCTCCCATGAAACATGAAAAATTAATTTCCAGAACTTTGAGGAACTAAAGAAGAAATTTTCATTTTTGGCACTAGATGAATTATAAAGTTTTTAGTGGTTTTTGGTGGTTTAACATCTTCTAATTATGGAACCTAATAATTAAGAGAAGTAATAATGCCTTCACAAAGTAAAGAAGATTAGAAGAGATTGCGTGGGCCTCTGTTAGAAGAAATGGCCAACATACATAGAAAGAGAAAAACTGGTAATAGGGCATGAGAATATGTTATTATTTAAACCTTTTGTACCACGTATACAATAGTAAGCTACTGCATTTTTTTTGTATCGTATGATAATACTTACTCTTAAATGAATTATTATTCAATACATCTGAAGTTATCTTTACACTGTTTGTTATCTTTTACAATTGATTTCATGTTTTTTAGAAAGTTAAATATGCTATGAAATCCAAAGGTTATAATATATTTTAGCATATGAAATTTTTATATGTTATTAAATTTTATTTTTTTAATAATTGCTATTATTATTTTCTACATTTTTTGTTATTAAATTGTGTCTTAATTGATTCTTATCTCATCAACTCCATCCAGATTTTTATTTGTCCCAATTATATCTTCCCTACTCAATCCCAATCGAGCAAACCATCCCCTTAGTATGAATGGTCTTTGCGAAGGAAGCAAGTGGATCAAATAGAATGATCAAGGAAAATGCCAATAAAGGTACAAATTAAAGTTTGGATTGTTGTCTTTCATCAATGGATTGCAAATACATGATACAGATGCACTTTATTGTTCTACAAAGCCAAATGTTGATATATTGTGAACTTCTGATTGGAACTTGTATCAATTTAGTGGTTGATCTAGTCAAGAACAAATTACAATGTAAAGAGTGTTAGCATAAGGAACAAAAGGAATGACAGGTCTACTATTTATTGCATAACAAGCTAGATAAACTTTATAGTAAATGCCATTAAGATAAAACCTTAGGCAAAAGTATTTTTCATGTCAACTCAATTCTCAATAGTATATCTATTTTTCTATATATAATGTCATGGAGATAAGCTACAATCCTAAGGCAAAGTATTACTCATGAGACCTCAAAGTATGGCCAAGATCTCCTATGACATGGTGCTGATAAATTAGGAAGTGAACAAATTCTTGTCGGCTGGAACCTTGTGTGTAAAGGAGAATAATTTGAAGGTTTGTGAATCATCAGTGTTAATAAAGTTGTTTAAGGTCAAATATTGGGAAATGGCAGAAACACTGTCTCAAAGTGATCAATGGGCAAGTTACTTTTGATTGCTCAGTCTCCACTAGTCAACAATATCACTTGGTATCAAGTTTCAGGTATGATATGTTGTTGAATGGCCATGTTCAGCCATTAGCCTTCACAGAACTATAAATCATGCATAGGATTACATTTCTTTTTTGCAGCTTTGTTGAAATCTTTCAGTCAGATAATATGTATTGTCTACTATTTATTGCATAACAAGCTAGATAAACTTTATAGTAAATGCCATTAAGATAAAACCTTAGGCAAAAGTATTTTTCATGTCAACTCAATTCTCAATAGTATATCTATTTTTCTATATATAATGTCATGGAGATAAGCTACAATCCTAAGGCAAAGTATTACTCATGAGACCTCAAAGTATGGCCAAGATCTCCTATGACATGGTGCTGATAAATTAGGAAGTGAACAAATTCTTGTCGGCTGGAACCTTGTGTGTAAAGGAGAATAATTTGAAGGTTTGTGAATCATTAGTGTTAATAAAGTTGTTTAAGGTCAAATATTGGGAAATGGCAGAAACACTGTCTCAAAGTGATCAATGGGCAAGTTACTTTTGATTGCTCAGTCTCCACTAGTCAACAATATCACTTGGTATCAAGTTTCAGGTATGATATGTTGTTGAATGGCCATGTTCAGCCATTAGCCTTCACAGAACTATAAATCATGCATAGGATTACATTTCTTTTTTGCAGCTTTGTTGAAATCTTTCAGTCAGATAATATGTATTGTCTACTATTTATTGCATAACAAGCTAGATAAACTTTATAGTAAATGCCATTAAGATAAAACCTTAGGCAAAAGTATTTTTCATGTCAACTCAATTCTCAATAGTATATCTATTTTTCTATATATAATGTCATGGAGATAAGCTACAATCCTAAGGCAAAGTATTACTCATGAGACCTCAAAGTATGGCCAAGATCTCCTATGACATGGTGCTGATAAATTAGGAAGTGAACAAATTCTTGTCGGCTGGAACCTTGTGTGTAAAGGAGAATAATTTGAAGGTTTGTGAATCATCAGTGTTAATAAAGTTGTTTAAGGTCAAATATTGGGAAATGGCAGAAACACTGTCTCAAAGTGATCAATGGGCAAGTTACTTTTGATTGCTCAGTCTCCACTAGTCAACAATATCACTTGGTATCAAGTTTCAGGTATGATATGTTGTTGAATGGCCATGTTCAGCCATTAGCCTTCACAGAACTATAAATCATGCATAGGATTACATTTCTTTTTTGCAGCTTTGTTGAAATCTTTCAGTCAGATAATATGTACAGCATTACCAAAGATGGAGGTAGGAAAATAATGGTATCTTCATGACCAAATCTTAGTAAAATTTGAGAGGATATGAGCTTCATCCTTGCTTGATGCCAATTCATCTGAAAATTGAATGGCTGGTATTTGATAACTCAATGTTAACAAGAACTTTACAAAAGAAAAAAGGAGCAGTGAGTAAAGATGTGTTTGCAGCTTCATTATTGACTTTCAGTCATTCAGATTTGTTTCTGAGCAGGATATTGTTGTCTGATGATGTTATTGATGAGGGGCAAAAAAAAAAAACTACTAGTCATCCTTCTTTTTTTCTCTCTTCTTAGCCTTACCCAAATAAATATCAGATTTATATCTATTTTCTGTTTACTTGTAGAAACAGGGTGGGTTCCATTATTTCTTTGGAAAGAAAAAATTATAACTCTTACATAACCCAAATGATAAAGCAAATGTTTCTTGTTATCTTAAGCCATGTGATAGCCAATATTTATGAAGGTAAGAAACAAATATTAATCAATATTTATGCAGGTAAGAAACAGATATTAAACTGAAACTACCTACTCACCGCAAGAAACGCAGTGTCGTTCCATACAGCCCTTTCCAGAAGTCTCTTTGCCTTGTTTCCAACAAAAATTGGAGAAGTAGGCATTGCCTCAATCAAATTTTGATCAAGAAGTACTTTATTGTTACCACTTAAATCTGCATTGTACCGTGACCTTGAAGAGCCTTTGAGATCATATAACCATTTCACATTACGTCCAAATAAAAGGTTCTCCATTACTAGTACATCCATCCTTGACTCTTTTCCACCCTTCAGATTTTTAACTGCAACCTACATCAAAAGACCCAACAAGCAAGCTTGTTTAATGAAGAACGACGATGATACAACTTACAGATAAAATAGTGATCTGTTACTTTGTAGAGTTGACATATTGAAACCAATATGTTAGATTTTGAGTCAATTAACAGAGAGGGGTAAGGATGCACTTCCAACCCTCCTTAGGTTCCTTATCGGTGGGAGCCTCATTCACAAGGTTGCCATGTTTTCATAGTTCAACATCAATGTAAAAATTATAGAACTGATAGAAGATTAACCGAAGAGACAGTCATATATTCAGTTTTCCTGTATGTCAAAACTTTTGGCTATTTATATGGGTCTAAGGAGAGTTTTTTTTTTTGTGACAATTAGTTTAACACTTCAAACACAATAAATGTTAAGGGTTAAATTAACTCGGTCATAGGGGTTTAACTCGGATGAACAGGATGGGTTAAAATAATCGTATTTCATTATCGATATTCCAGCCTTTGGCAACCAATCACACAAACAGGGTTATGATTAAATAGCTGGATGAGGATAATCTAACTCAGGATTACTTAATACAAAACAAAAACAGCATAAGATGATAAGATTAACAATAATTTCTCCAATACTAAAAGAAATTAATTGAAGCAAATATGCATGCCTCCTTGATAATTCTAGAGTATCAAGAAAATCAAGTGTATCAACGTAAGAGGTCCACTTGCACCTCAATACTATTATTTTTACACTAACTCAAAGTATCTAAAAAGTTTAGTATCCTTGATCAATAGTTATCATTAAGACTTAAACTCTAACTGGTAATCTGATAAAAATTTCCAGATTGTTTGTCCTGATGACTACATAAAGAATGTCCACAGCAAACTTTGCACTAATGTAGGAGATAAAGAACAATAAGGCATCAATAATTGAAACAGCCAAAAGAAGCTCCAGGATGGGAACCTTGGGTGAAATTCAACTAGCAGCTTACATCAGCCACTTCGCCATAAGGAAGATCAATTATTACAACTATTGGGTAATTTTTTTTCACCAAAATCATACCTACTCTATAAGACAGACATACGTACAAAATGATCACATCGACCATAATTTTATCAGACATAATTGTTGACATAGTAAACTCGAAAAACAAACATGAAATGGCTCGGCATAACTTATACCTGGTAGATGCCCAGAATCTTTGCCAGGCATGTTGGGCTCCCCGTACTTATTGAATCTGATAGATATTTAAAATACTCAGGGGCGAATTTGATAAATGATTCTAACTCTGTCTTGGTAACTTGCTTTATAATGAACCTATCATCCAGTGACTTAGCAAAGAAGACATTGCTCTTCCCACCCTGTGCTCCCCATTTCTTACATCGACTGAGAGACCTTATAAAATCAAGTTCAGACGGACAGCAAGTTCTCCTTAAAGAATCAAAACATTTTGCATAGTAACATGTTACAGTATATCTAACTTTCCCATGAGGCCCATTGACAGCAAAAGAAACTCTAACATGCACTGATTTAGAAGATGCAAGTGGATCTAATATCAGGGAGCTCTTGCTACCATAGATGGATGAGGTGCTATCATCAAATGATCCAAAACTTCTAAAGCTTTCAAGTGTAATGTCCTCAACTGATTGAAATAGATGAGGGTTTCCAGAATCTTGAGTCAAAAAGGAAATTGAGGATTCCCTGCCATCTCTGTACTTCTCAGGCTCATCAGATATCTGAAAGTGATACTCGGGACAAACAAGAGCATAAGATATGGCACTGGTCGGTTCATCGTCATAAATTGGGATGACAGTATCATCCACCCCAGTGGGAAGCAGCCTTGCCCAGCCCTGCTGCATGAACTCCTTAAACAAAGAAATATATTCAGGATGGTACTCAATTAGGGCACTATCACAATTCTTGTTAAGAGAAGCATACAGGTCAGAAAATAATGATTTAATCAAAATTGATACTTCTGCACACTCTACTGATCTAGGTGGCATCATAGGGGCACAAAGGTTGTTCGGATCAGTGATAATGCTTTCCTCAGAATTCTCGGAAGCTGAAATTGCAGGCGTGGCTTCAACCAAGGTTAATGATTTTGATTTGCTTGCATCTACCAGTGTAGGACCATTTTCACCTCTCCATTTTGCATCCAAGGTGTCTGAAAGATCAGCCATATTTGGGAAATGCCCATCAGAGAGAACCTTATGGACACCAAGATCAGATTCTAAAGAATCAGATTGATCACTAGCATTTGTGCTGGTAGACAGAAGTTCGGTTTTCTTGACATGTTGTTGATCTACATTTTGCTGATCTGAAGCAGGTTGTTTATATTGGTCATATCCATCTTTAGTTCTGGTCCCATTAAGGGATTCAGCAGCAGTAGAAACAGAAGCATCAAAACTTATGAAGCTTCTTTGTGCCCTAAGTCCGAGATCCTCATTATTTCTGGTCATGAGAAATTCATGAGGGTTGCTAAGTGAACCTGCAGCAAATTTTAGACATTTATCCCATACATAGGACTTCAACAGCAATTGCTTTTGTAGCTTATTGACATCAAGAATATCAATAAATGGCTGCCCCTTCCTTGAGTCCTTTCTAGTTACTTTCTGTTTAGATTCCTGCAATGAGTCCAATTGCAATTCAAACATATCCACTTGATAAGGCCAAACTTTGATAAAGAAATGAAAAAAAAGAAACAAAAGGGTTGTGTTTCTTCACCTCAAACTCTGCCTGCTCTTTCTGAAGAATGGCTTCAAGTTCAATTATGTTTCTTCTTGATTCAAGTACTTCAGTGTTACCATCATGAGAAACAGTTTTTGATATTTTTTCTTCAACTTGTCGCAATGAATTGTATACTGCAGTGAAGAGATCATTTGTAGTCTTAAATACCTGTCACATTATGTTAACATAATTAATTTCTAGAGAGACAAATAATCCAGCAGTAACAAGAAGAAAAATAATTGGTGAAAACCTTAGTTGCTTCTTCTTGTACCCACTCCTGATGCTGACAGTTGAAATCCAGTTTTGAGGGTGGCAGGTAGACAGAGTGTACATTAATCGACGCATACTTGAAACATGCAACCATTTCGCCGGATCTGCTCATGTTTTAGACTTGCATCAGCAAATGAATAAGAGCAGGTTTTATCATTTCATGATAAAGGACGAATAGAGGGAAAAACACAAATACCCATAAAAACGTAGACAATCCCTGTGAAGAGAATGACCACAGCTGGCTACTCTACTCGCAGCAGCATGATTTGAAAAGCTAAGCTCCAAAAATTTACCAAACGACAAACCCCAGGCAGCATCAGACATTACAATTCTCCGAGTCGGGGGAGGTAGCCCATTGACTCGAGGACAGCGTAGGCACCTGTGCCACATCCATATCTTGCCATCGCGTTCTCCAGTCAAATGAAACTCCTGCAGCTTCCTCACAGATATTGTCAGACTGCCTTGGAGATGAGTATAACAATAAATGTGAGCTTCTGATGGCATCTCACAGGACCGACACCGATAGCTCTGACATATATAGCAAATACAATGAGTATCTAGTAGGCAATTTAATTTTTAGTAGACAAATCACTCTATGTACATACAAAAACCTGATCAAACAAATGGTCACGTAAGTATCTCCCCAGAGGCTTGTCAAAGCTGCCATAATATTTAATGCGGAATAGATGTGCACGCTCGCAAACAGTCCCCTTCCACACACAGCGCGAAGATAGAGAAACCAGAATGCTCTGATGATCAGAAGGAGATGGTGAGAATTCTTCCTTTGAAAACATGTGCTCGTTCCTTGGATTATCTTGATTTGAGGTCCCTAAATGTGAGAAACCATGTTGCATTTTTATCATTTTGGTTTCATCTGTTTGCACATCACAACCCACTCTTCTACCACTCTCAAGAGTTTCTAGATCGCCATGACAGCTGGATGTTGGGACTGGACAATGGAGAATTGTTTCATTACCATTTTTAGTGAATTTGGTCTCATCCTCCTTCAAAAATCTTGATTTAATCTCTTCTCTAGTGTAACATGAAGAATCACCAAAGAAAGAGCTTGGAACTGTTCCTGAGTGAGACAAAGAAATGAAAGGATCCAAACTTTGCTGTTCATCAAAATGATTGATTTGGTTACCTCTATCAACAGGCAGATCATGCATATTGAAAGATCCAGCAACAGAGATAGAAGCAGATCTGAAGCAATGGGAAGTATGATTCTCAGAAGAAAATGGTAATTCTACTAGTCCAGACTCTCGAGAGTTGTCAAATCCTAAGTTGGGATCTGATTTATTAGATTGCGACTTTTCAGCAGAAGAGCTTGTATAACCAGGGATCATGGATATAGATCTATTGACAGTCGACGGTTTCTCTGGCAGTGCTACAGTGATTGGAGATTTCAACAGAAGTTCTGGGAGAGAAGCCCCTTCATCTGCAAGAAAACATGTTTCCAATGCCAAATGATATGCTGCAAACACTCCATATTGGACAACATGTTTGACTTTCTTCAGTTCATCACCATTAGAACCCTTGAGCAGAATCTACAAAACAAATGAGTCAAGATAACACACATCTTTAATAGTTTATGAATCATATGTCTCCTAGTTATGCGAATACTGTGTGCTTATATCGCCATATAACTAAAAGAAGCATCAAATTGTCCTTAATTTTCTATTCCTTAAAAAACAAGACGTCCTTATCCGAGAGAAAGTATACTTCTAAAAAGAGCTCAGTAGAGGCTCAGCGCATTTAAGCGACCATATAAGCGGTGCCCGAGTAAAACAATATTCTCATCATGTGATTATTGTTCTGATGAAATCTGCAAATTGCTTGCTGAAAGAGTTCATCAAAATTCAGGAGCATCAACGATAATTGATGATTAATTTTCATCACTTATAACTGAATAACAACCAATAACTAAAATAAAAGACATGAAAGTTGAGAAGTTACCGTACAACCCAAGGGCTTTGGGCATCCCTGAAAAAACATCAATGTCTTTAGGAGTTTCTTTCCCCCTTGTCCAGCACTGCCATGCTCTTCAAGAAACTTGTCCACATGAAATGAGTCACAATGCCCCAGCTTGGGAGATGAAAGATGGTCAATTGAAGGGACTATCTGAGCACCAGTACAGCGTGCTATACGCTCCAAGAGTGGCCTTTTGATATTCAAAACAAGTGAAATGTTTTTAGCAAGAAGATAATCTTGAGCAAAACGAGAAACTGATTTCTCTACCAAAAGAACATTGGGATGGTGAGCATCTATCTTTGCAACTGCCATCTTCAAATGATCCATTTCCTGGAAAGAACAGAATAAAAAATGGCAACAAAGAATTTCTCTCTAAGCATATATATAGCATAAATCACTCAATACACACAAGTTAAATTGTAAAACACATGCTATTAAAAGTAAGGGATAAACAAACCTGCTGCAACAATGTATCAAAACTTGAGAGCAAATTTGTCACACGCTGATATTCAAGAGCTCCACCAAGGAGAAGGAATCGGGGTTTCTCAATCTTTGACAACATACGGCGGTGAGCCACATTCTTCTTGCACACAACTCCTTTCACCACCATGCTAAAAGATAAAAGGACAAGGAACACTAATTAGCATCAAGGCATTTCCCAAAAATAAAATAATATATGAGTTACACAAAACAACTATGAACTAGTCAGATTTTGATAATAATCCTGAAACAACAATATGATAATCAACTGCATTTCTGTTATAGAGAAGGCTCAGTTAAAACAACCAGTAAAATCAATTGATCATCAAAGCAGCCATCAAAAACATAAACCAATAGCCCAGATATCAAACTAAATGAAACATTGCAGAACATCAAATTACCTATCACTGCGACGCCCACAAGCTAGGCACTTGACCTTCACATACAACCCAGGGTCCATGCCTCCACCACTGCTAGTGTCCGGTTTTAGAAGGGTTGCTGCTTCCCATGACAAGGATGTTATGATATCTAGCCAATTCTCTTTACCATCTTCTTCACAGATAGATATATTTTCTACTTGAAGAAGTTGAGCTACTAAAGCCCTAAAATGCCCATCAACAACACTTTTCATGGCTTTCTTGTGTTCCTCACTTGATCGATCTCTGCTTCGATGCTCACGACTTCCAAAGCTATTTGATGAACGCAGATAATGCCACTCTCCTGTGGCATCCTCCTCATCATCTTCAAACATAACAGCTTCTTTCTCATCTTCTTCATCTTCAGGCTCAGGAGGGAGCCAAAGTTGCTGATTGTTCTCAAAGTCCATAGTCTCTGCATCAGTGCTATCCACACCATATATGGCAGAAGAAGCATTACATTCAACATTATTAACAATACCTTGTTCTTCCACATTTCCAACACCTAAAGAAACATGGAATTCAGAGTTTTCAGGAACTGGAGAACAAATATCTTCAGTGCCAATAGTTCCTTCAGCAGAAAGCATTTTACTTGATCCATAACTCTGCTCAGATTCATCAAAGTCAACTGGGTCATAAAATTCATCAGAGTTGCGTAACCTTTGTTCTTCTGAGTCCCATTGACATGCTCCATAGTCGTCATCATCATCATCATCATCACTCCTGTAACCATAGGAAAACTACAAATTTAAGTGTCAATTGCCAAAATTAATTATTGACATCCTGAACAGTCCATCTTCTTCATCAACATTTAGAAGTTAGAACATCATATAAAAAGGATGTAAGTTCAACAGAAGAAAGTAACTGTGATGAATTGATGAAAATAATAATAAACAAAAAAAAAAAAGAACTTTCTGCAGTATAACATGATCTAGATGGGGACGGTAATTCCTGTAGGCACCAGAAAATACAAGGTTCAAGAACAAGTTAGCACAAACATTTGAGAACTTTGACAAGTTCAATTCAATACATGAAATATGAACTTCTAAAGAAGTGAGAGAACACAATGGCAGCCATGCTCTCTAGCGAAGCACACTCAATAACTCATGGAACAAAAGTGTCAGGTGACATCTTCAAAGATCTAATATGAGCTCATGAGCTTCATGGATTATGTCAAAGATGAGATAAAAAGTATCAGATCATTTAAGCAGAAATTTCAAAAACACGTAATAATTTTATATTGCATATTGATCTAATACAGGAATTGATCAGATTTATCGTACAATTTTTATTTCATAAAATATATTTATTAATTTATGTATTTCAGGTAAAAAAAAGGGCATAATTTTGGGCATCTGAGTTCGCAGACTCAATAAGAAAAATCATGTATCACTTTGAGGTGTTTCAACTAAAACTGTTGCTAAACATGAAAAAAGATGTCCAAAATAGACTTGTTTTGATGCTGTTATTGTGGTTTTTTTTCTTTTTGTCAGACTATATAGAGACATCCTAGACATGCTGGATCTAAAATTGCGCTAACCATCACTGCAAAGTCCTGAAAGGATTAAAAAACAATTATAGTTTATAATACTTTAGCTAGAAGTTTAGATTATTCTAAACTCAATAATCTAACATCTAGATAATATTTAGGTTTCACAGTTTTTGGCCTATGCCCTCATTGTGAAGAGGTTGCTATGTGATTTGGGGGGAACTGTCTTCATAAGTTATTTCTTAAATCACTAACTCTTCTAGCTTCCTTAACTCGAAACTGTGCAACTTATATCAATTTGTTAGCCCAAGCTGTACATTGTGAAAAGACTCATTTCATTTTGGTTCAGCAGTGGCACTGGCTACTAGCCACTTGAAAACAAGAGAGGAGTTTTTCAAAGGTTGAACAAGCACAAAATACAACAGCATGTCCCTTCAGATCACCAATTGCCTTTGAGGTTTTACCAATCCTATAGTTTGTCTAATCTTCTCACAGAGCCTTCTCAGCATTGAATAGAACTCTAAAACCAAACATAATGTATGAGGCTTCGATGATATCATGAGAACATGAGAAGAAATGCTATCTTGTGGAGATGCAAAACATGCATGAATATCAAAAAAGTATGTTATTACTCACTGTCAAGCATATTTATGCAGATATCAACCTGTTTGACCTACAAGCCCAGTCCAATGAAAAGATATATCACGATGCAGATAATGCCATTGAGAACAGAATTGCACCTGTTCAAACAAAACCTAAAGTGAGTCGGAGAACGATCGCCTTTATCCGCCAAAGAATCCATGTTAGTTTCTGCTATCAGCATGTCTTCCTTGTCATGGCAGGTCTCCAAGTGAACAGACTGACTGGGACTGTGGGCAGGACCATAAGAGGCTTGCTGGTAAGCTCCACTTGAACATGTGCATGAAACTGCTGTTGACGTAATGCTATTACCAGTAACACTTGACTTGGTACTAGCCAAACTTGTAGTGGAAAGAGAAGGACTAAGTTTTGGGCCTGATGGTTGACCTTCATCCCTTGAGGCTGTTACATCCTCCCACTGCTTGAAGCAAAAAGTGCACACACGAATCAGCTCTTCCTCTCTGAAATTCTCAGTGACATAGGAATTAACAGGGACAAAATTCGAGGTGCATTTAGCACAGAAAACCCTTCCACATTTACGGCAATGGTGTCTGCGATTGAAGATCGTAAACTGGGAGTCACATTCATAACAAACCATGCAACTATCATCGGGCATCCAAAAGTCCCTCGAAACAGAAGTCGGTTCAGCCCTCCAAGGAATCCAGGATTTCAATATGGTGACTAAATCAGGGAACCTCTTGTCAGTGGTTTCCATAGACGATGGGTCCTGGCAAGACCCTCATTCTGATTTGTTCATTTGCTGCTATCCGAAAATGATTGAAAAGTTTCTCCAACAAACTAGCTCTTGTTCAGATTTCAATCCAAAAGTTCAGCTTTAGCTCATACAAGTCAATCCGACAGATTGAACCCAGCCACCGAATTAATAATCAAGAGAACGCCACCCTTTTTAAAAGGAACAAAAACACCCACCCTTTCAAGAAGCTCTACCTAACTTGCGACGAATTCAGAACCACGAAGCAAAGATTTGGATTTGATACTCTACATCACCGCCCGGCGATGTAAACGGTTTTTCTTGTATTCCATATCAATCTCTCATCACCCAGACACCTCACCTTCTCGGTTACGATCCAAAACCCTAATACCTATATGTGACCTATGTCCGACGGCAATCCGACCTCAAAACCTTCACAAACTGAAACCCGCGTCGCCAGAAACCAATTCTGCAGCGAGAGAAGAACAAAAGACAAAATATTCACAAACCGCTATCCAAAAACAAAAAAAAAACCAAATAGGAAATGAAATCTACCAGCGGAAGAACGATACTCAGGACTCAGAAATCAGGGAGATTCACGGCCGATTAACTCGACGGCGAGATTCCCACCCACTCGAATTCGGAACGAAGAGGAGGCGATCGCAGAGACGAAGACCGAGAAACGAGGAAGAGAAGGGATTGGGGAAGGAGTTCGCGTGGAGCGGATCAAACGCCACACGTGATCCCCTCGTTTCCCGAAGCTTCAGAGCGGGATCGGGTCGAGCTCTCAACCAAATTCACGGAAACATAAACAATATGGCGCACAAAAAATTGCAGGAAAAAGGAAGAAAAATCCCACCTTTCTCCACCTCGCACCTTTTCCGACTCTCCCCCCTCTGCTTCGGGTTTCATGTGGAGGGGGAGGAGGCGTCCCCCTCTCTTTTCCTTTTTTCCTTCTTCTCTTACGCGCTAGGAAACGAGGGGATGATATTGCTCGACAGTACCCGCCGTCGTAACCGTCTTTTAATTGGAGAGCCCCGTGACCTGTCAGCGGGGCTCATTACGGACCCCATCTTTTGACAAATTGCGTGGCAGATAGAGCTGAGAGTAAGTCTGCTAAATGTATTCAGCTTCTCGGATAGAAATTATGTGGGCTGAAATGATACGACGTACCGGTCCCACAAAAGTCGACTACAGCAGACGGTTGTCGTCGAATGATGGCAGAATTGCACTTATCCCCTTCAAAGTCGGTGAATTTACTATCTGCACCTCCAAATTCAAATTTTATATAGTATGTAGAAAATGATCATTAAAGCATGCAATCAAGTGGGTCAGTATCTTATTTTATACTCAACTATATACTAAAGACAATATTTTGTGTGTCCGGAAGAAAAAGTATTTGATGTGTCTTATTTTATGGATTAGTCCGTAAGTGAGATGCGGGTTCCGTGTATCGAGATGGATGGCTTAACTGATCATTTGCCCTTCGGTTGGCATTTTTGTAATGCATAAAATTGAGGGTTCGAATCAAAGTTGGAATTTTTGGTCTCGATTGAAAAAATCAAAGTTGGAATTTTTGGTCTCGAATTGGTTGTGATTTGATTTGAAAGGAATGAACCGTCCAATCGATTTGATTATGATTCAAATCGAATTATGATCGGGAATATAATGACGTGACCTAGCTCATATGATCGAATTTGATCAATCTAATTGGCCAAGCATGATCGATCCTGCTTATCTGTGTAAGAAGACAACGATTGTTAGGGTTTGTTATAATTTATAAATTTTGATTATAGTCAAATAGATTAGTAATGTTCTAATTAAATTTAAATTCCTTAGTTAATCATAGTTTCTTACTATAAATATACCTTTTTTAAGTACTAACTTTTTGGTGCGAGCCATACTTCGGTTGTAGCTAGAATTTCTTAAAAAAGTTAAGAGAGATATTGTTTGAATTTATATGAAAAGTGTATGAGTCATATTTGAGTGAGGATAACTGGAAGGTCTTATAATTAATTTTAATTTTTTTTATTTTTAGATATAGGTAAGAATTACTCAAATCATGTTAATTTTTTATCGACTTTATTTTCTAATATATTCATTTGATTATTAATCGTTGATGTATTTCTCATTTCGGTTTTGGTTTTTCTCCTCTCCATCGCTTACAAAAGTTGATATACTAACTTAAAAGATATGATGATTAGAGATTCACCAAGAATGTTGTTGGTTATCTTTGTTAGCTTTACTATAAATAAATTTGATAGAAAAAATAGTTTCACTCTATTATCACAGACTTAACTAGTTTTATCGAAGTCGTGTGGTATCCCAAAAAGTCAATCTCTCCAAAACCTTTTATAATCCCTTAAAAGACTTGTAAAAGAGAAAATGGATAAAAGAAAATATTTAATTAGGGATCCAATAAACAGTCATTTCAACAAATATTTGACATGCAATATAAATTCAAATATAGAATTTATAAACTCTAAATAATTATGGTCCAAAATAGTTCGTTGTAGCTAAAAATTCTCCACAAGTGCCTTTAAGACATTCTTATTGAACAATGCAATGAATTAGCCTTAAACACTATCCTAAAAGTCTATCCAACCATGTGCCACCTGAGTCGTTTCTAGATATTTTACTGGTTAACACTCCGTACCACTTTGTGGAACTAGAAATCCCCTAAAATGATTCTTTAGATGATTTATTTCTGGGTAGTTTTACTTATACATGATGATTATATGCAATATGTATTTACAAGCTTGAAATAACCATAAAAGCCAACTAAAACAGGGCTACCAAGCCTATTACAAGCCTTCTATATATTATGCAAAACATGAACAAAACCGAAAGATATAGATATATACAAGCATGATATACAATACCTTGTTTATAGATATACATAGGAAAGATATAGATATACTCGAGCATGATATCGAATACATTGTTTATAACTTTATCTATGATACTATAGTAGGGGAGGGTGAATGATCTTCTTATTCAACAAAGCCTAACAAGAATATTGAAAGGACAAACATACAAATTAAAAAAGATTAGCAACAAAAATTGGAAGAGCTCGAAGCAAAGCGAGTGAGTGTTATTCGTTTTTACATTACTAATAATATTATCAATAATATTATTAATGATGACTCATCTGCATTTATTTGGGATAAGTTAGAAGAGTTTTATTCGACTAAAAGCATAACTAATAAGTTATATAATGTAAAAATTATATAGGCTAAGGATGAAAAAAATGCTAAAACTTGGTAGAGCATTGAGCATATTCAAATAAATATTGAATTAATCGAAAATTTTAATGTAAAGATTAATGAAGAAGGTAAGGTGTCGTTACCTTTTACATTGACTCCTATAATAACTTATAGAGATAATACTATATGGGAATGATATAATAACTTTAAAACAAGTTGAAGAAGTTTTAATGTCTCATGCTATAAGGAAAAACGATAAATTTGATAATATAAATAGTGAGACGTTAGCTACTAAAAGTGAAGGTTGACAAAGAGAATTTTTTAATAGAAGTATATCTCGATGTGGAATGTAAAGTTCAAGAGTCGGGACTTTAGATGATGTTCAATGCTATAAATGTAAGAGAGTACGAATATATTAAGCAGAATTATTTGAGAAAAAGGAAATAAGAAGAAGAGATCGATGAGTGATCTCTTATGATAGATGATGATAAAAATATCTTTACAATCTCCAAAGATAATGATGTATCTTTCGAGAAGAGTTGGTCTTTAGATTTAGTTTGTGTTATTCATGTTTGCTCTCAGAAATATTATTTTGATTCACTAAATGATAAGATGACTAATAAATTAAGTTTGGATAATGACTCTACCATAAAAATCACGAGTGTTAATAAAATAAAGATTAAAATAATTGACTAGGTGGTATATACTTTAGAGGATATATCTTATATTCTAAAGATGTCGAAGAATATAATTTCTTTGAGTTTTTTAATTCATAAGATAATAACTACAAGGTTAGAGGTGAAATTCTAAAAGTTATATAGAATTGCATGATCATGATGAAAGAAAGATTCGTTTGGAAGGAAGTATCGTAAAAACCTCAAAAGGCTAATAGATAGTAGGAGGTATCTACAATAGTAAGCTTTTGTTGGTAGCGTAGAAAACAAAAGTGTAATATTCATGATTTTCAAGATGTAGATAATTATGAGAAAATTTTTTTTTGTTGGTGGTAAGACAATAAGATGAATGTCTCCCTCCAAAATTAAGTAACATCATTAATTTATTTTCAACAACACGATGTAGTGTCGAACTTCGTGGAATCATGTATTGAACCATGATTCAATTTGTATAGATAGGGTGAATTCTTGAAGCAAATGGTTCAATTTCTATTTGAGATATAAAGTGAAAAAAAACTCATAAAATGTGGAGATTATTATGTTGGTAAGTATTTTTAAGAATATTAATTATATTCAAATTAGTTGATAGGGTCCTAATTAAATTGAAACTCCCAAGTAAATTATGATTAGTTACTATAAATATACATTGATTCTTAGGGTTTTGATGAAAGAGAGGGTTAAGACATTTTGGTTGCTCCCTAGAATAATCTCGAGGGTTTCTCTGTTGGGCTGATAGCCTATATTCAGCCCATGTGGGCTAGGGCAGCCCACACCCCCTCTTAATCTAACCATAATTAAGATTAGGAGGGTGTGGTGGCTGCGTTTTAGAAACAGAAAAAGGCTATAAAAAGACAGCAACGAGGCAGATCTTGAGAGCCACGGGATTCCAAAGAGAAGAAGGAGAACAAGGCAGAAAAGGAAGAGAAAGAAAGGGAAGAAGACAAGGACAATGTAGAGAGACTATTCTCAATCATCTAGCAGTGTTCTCATCTCAGGTTAGATCAAATCTACAGTAGACTCTTGATTACTTGGGGAGGTTTTAGATATTGTGGGCAGTGACATGATCCTTGTATCCCAGTTATTCTCTTGTGGTTGTTGCTAGGGTTTTGGGCAAGAGATTGAGATTTGTATATTCATTATTCTCATAGTGGATTATCTCTAGTTTGCCCCGTGGTTTTTACCCTTCACATAGAAGGGGTTTTCCACGTATATCTTGGTGTTCTGTTTGATTGTGTTTCCATTTTATTCCGCTGCGTATTATGGTCTTCTAGTATTTGTTCATATACAAAGATTATTCCTCTTTATATCCCCATCAACTTGTATCAGAGCGGGGTTTTGGTGATTTAATTTTTGTATTTGAACATGGAGGCCAGTAATATTTCTCGCATGATTAGTTTGAATGGAAATAATTGGATGATATGGAAACCAAGAATGGAAGATCTCTTGTATTGCAAAGATTTGTATAGACCTTTGCAAGGGGATAGTGCAAAACCTACAACTATGACAGATGATGAGTGAAAGAGGTGAGATCGAAAAACAATTGGGTTTATTAGACAATGGCTTGATGATAGTGTCTTTCACCATGTTTCTACTGAAATTTCTGCATATTCTCTTTGGAAAAAATTGGAAAGTCTCTATGAAAGAAAAACAACTGGCAACAAAGCTTTTTTGATCAGAAAACTTGTGAACCTAAAATATAGAGAGTGTGCTTCTATTGCTGAGCATTTGAATGAAATGCAGAGTATTACTAACTAGTTATCCTCTATGAAAATGTCTGTTGATGATGAGTTGCAGGATTGTTATTTCTCAGTTCATTACCAGAAAGTTGGGAGACATTGGTGGTTTCCCTTTTTAATTCTGCGCCAGATGGTATTGTCACTATGAGTCAAGTAACAAGCAGTTTGTTGAATGAGGAGTTGAGAAGAAAGAGTTCGGCAACATCTCAGAATGATTCACAGGCACTTATCTCAGAGAACTGAGGAAGGTCAAAGTCTAGAAGCAGTTCACGTATGGGTAGGAGCAAGTCAAGATCAAGAAAAGATATTGTTTGCTATAACTGTGGTGAGAAAGGACATTACAAGAACCAATGTAAGCAACCTAAGAAGAACAAAAAAAAGAGAAAAGAAGTGGAGTCTATAGAGTCAAAGGATAATACTACAACTACAGTGCAGGGTGGTGATTATTTGATTTTGTCTCCTTCTGATGATATTTTTTCTTGTGTGTGTCAGGATCTTGAGTGGGGGATTGACACAGGTGCTTCTTATCATGCTACACCTCGGAGAGAGTTTTTTGCTACATACAGGTCTGGAAACTTTAGTGTTGTCAATATGGGCAACTATGACACAGCAGACATCATTGGCATGAGTGATATCCATTTAAAGACCAACCTTGGCTGCAAGTTGGTACTTAAGGATGTGAGGCATGTGGTTGACTTGAGGCTGAATTTAATTTCAGTTGGAAGACTAGATGATGAAGAGTATGAAAGCAGATTTCACGGAGGGCAATGGAAGCTCAGTAAGGGTTCTATTGTTATAGCTAGTGGAAAGAAATGTCATACTTTGTACAGGTTGCAGGCTAAAGCTTATGGTGAGCAGTTAAATGCTACAGAGAAAGACTTCAGTATAGAGTTGTGGCATAGGCGATTGGGACACATGAGCGAGAAGGGGCTGCAAGCTCTTTCCAAAAGAGAGGTATTACCAGATCTCAGAGGTATACATCTGAACCCTTGTATTGATTGTTTAGTTGGTAAACAACATAGAGTTTCATTTGCTAGTACTGTTTTATCTAGAAAAATGCATGCCTTAGACCGTGTTTATACAGATGTATGTGGTCTTTTGAGGACAAAAACTCTTGGTGGATCTGTTGATGTTCTTGGTATAAGTGGTGCACTTTATTTTGTCACTTTTATAGATGATTTTTCCAGGAAAGTTTAGGCTTATGCTCTGAAGACCAAAGATCAGGTTATTAATGTCTTCAAAGAGTTTCATGCCAAGGTTGAAAGGGAGACAGAAAGGAAATTGAAATGCATAAGATCATATAATGGTGGTGAGTATACGGGATTGTTTAATGACTATTGCAGGTCACATGGGATCCAACATGAGATGACAGTTCCTGGTACACCTCAGCATAATGCAATTGCAGAGAGGATGAACCGCATCATCATGGAAAAGATTAGATGTATGCTTTCACAGGCCAAGCTACCCAAAAGGTTTTGGGATGAGGCTTTAAGGACTGCAGTTGATGTGATCAACTTATCACCATGTACAACCCTAGATGGTGATGTTGCAGAGCATGTATGGTCAGGGAAAGATGTTTCCTACAAGCATTTGAGAGTGTTTGGTTGTCGTGCATTTGCACATGTTCCAGATAATGAGAGGTCCAAGCTGGATGGTAAGTCTAAAGAATGTATTTTTCTTGGTTACTCACATGATCAGTTTGGTTACAGGCTTTGGGATCCAGAAAAGCAGAAGGTGTTCAGGAGCAAAGATGTGGTCTTCTTTGAGGATCAAACCTTTGAGGATTTGAAGAAGAAGGCACCAACCAAGACTTCTGCAGAAGGATTAGCAGATTGTGACCCAGTTATTCCTCCAGTATATCAGGGTAATGGGGGAGATGTGCAGGAAAATAGTGTAGAGCCTGATGTTGATTTACCCGCAGGACATGTTGAGCAAGAAAAAGTACGAGAGCAAGTTCCCGCAGAACCTCAGTTGAGAAGATTTTATAGACAATGTCAACCTTCCAGAAGATACTCTACAGATGAGTATGTGATGCTTACTGATGCAGGTGAACCAGAGAGTTACCAGGAAGCAGTTGAGAGTGAGCAGAAAGAGAAGTGGTTAGTTGCTATGCAGGAAGAGATGGATGCTCTTCAGAAGAACCACACTTATGATTTGGTGCTGCTACCAAATGGAATTAAGGCATTGAAGAACAAGTGGGTTTTTAGGTTGAAGACTCAAGAATATTGTTCTCAACCAAAGTACAAAGCTAGATTGGTTGTGAAAGGCTTTGGTCAAAAGAAAGGTATTGACTTTGAAGAGATATTTTCTCCTGTTGTTAAAATGTCTTCTATTCGTGTTGCTCTTGGTATTGCTGTTAGCCAGGACTTGGAGGTTGAGCAGTTAGATGTGAAGACAGCTTTCCTTCATGGTGATTTGGAGGAGGAAATTTATATGGAGCAACCAGAAGGCTTCAAAGTCAAAGGTAAAGATAATTTTGTCTGCAAGTTGAAGAAGAGCTTGTATGGGCTAAAGCAAGCTCCAAGACAGTGGTATAGAAAGTTTGATTCATTTATGACAGAAAATGGATACAAAAGAACGGCTTCAGATCATTGTGTGTACTGGTTTGGTGAGGATTTTATTATTCTCCTATTTTATGTTGATGACATGTTTATTCTTGGGAAAGATATGTCTCAAATTGACAGGTTGAAGAAGGAACTAAGTGAGTCTTTTGCAATGAAGGACATGGGGCCAGCAAAGTAAATACTAGGCATGCAGATTTCCCGTGACAGAAAAAACAAGAAGATTTGGTTGTCACAGGAGAAATACATCGAGAAGGT
Organism: Musa acuminata AAA Group; assembly: GCF_036884655.1. Taxonomy (NCBI): domain Eukaryota; kingdom Viridiplantae; phylum Streptophyta; class Magnoliopsida; order Zingiberales; family Musaceae; genus Musa; species Musa acuminata. Next base: position 3,627,250 of record NC_088329.1, on the reverse strand, counting down.
ATTGGAAAGATTCAGTATGAGCAATGCAAAACCAGTTGGTTCTCCTCTTGCAGGTCACTTCAAGTTGTGCTCAGAACAGAGTCCGTCAAGTGATGAGGAGAAGGAGAAAATGCAAAAGGTTCCTTATGCTTCAGCAGTTGGAAGTTTAATGTATGCAATGGTATGTACGAGGCCAGACATCGCATATGCAATGGGTGTTACTAGCAGATTTCTTGCAAATCCAGGCAAAGAGCACTAGGCAACAGTGAAGTGGATTTTTAGATATCTCAGAGGGAGCTCTAAGGTTTGTTTAAGCTTTGGAGGTGGACCACCTATGTTGACAGGTTACACAGATGCAGATATGGCAAGAGATATAGATACGAGGAAGTCCACTTCAGGTTATGTACTTACTTTTGCAGGGGGAGCTGTGTCATGACAATCCAGGTTACAAAGGTGTATTGCTCTCTCCACCACAGAAGCAGAATATATTGCTGCTATAGAGGTATGCAAAGAAATGTTATGGATGAAAGAATTCTTACAAGAATTGGGGCTGAAATAGAAAAATTATGTGGTGCATTGTGATAGCCAGAGTGTCATCCATTTGTGTAAGAACCCAATGTTTCATTCCAAGTCAAAGCATATAGATGTCAGATACCACTGGATTCGAAATGTATTTGAAGAGAAGCAGTTGCAGCTTCAGAAAATTCATACAGACGACAACGGAGCAGACATGTTGACAAAGACCTTACCAAAAGAAAGACAGGAGATATGCCAACAGTTGGTCGGCATAGCTTCACATTGAGGAGTCATGGGACAGCCTCCCTTATGGGCTGAAGGGGGAGGTTGTTGGGCTGATAGCCCATATTCAGCCCATGTGGGCTAGGGCAGCCCACAGCCCACACCCCCTCTTAACCTGACCCTAATTAAGATTAGGGGGGTGTGGTGGCTGCGTTTTAGAAGCAGAAAAAAGCTATAAAAAGGCAGCAACGAGGCAGATCTTGAGAGCCACGGGATTCCAAAGAGAAGAAGGAGAACAAGGCAGAAAAGGAAGAGAAAGAAAGGGAAGAAGACAAGGACAACGTAGAGAGACTGTTCTCAATCATCTAGCAGTGTTCTCATCTCAAGTTAGATCAAATCTACAGTAGACTCTTGCTATGATTACTTGGGGAGGTTTTAGATATTGTGGGCAGTGACGTGATCCTTGTATCCCAGTTATTCTCTTGTGGTTGTTGCTAGGGTTTTGGGCAAGAGATTGAGATTTGTATATTCATTATTCTCATAGTGGATTATCTCTAGTTTGCCCCGTGGTTTTTACCCTTCACATAGAAGGGGTTTTCCACGTATATCTTGGTGTTCTGTTTGATTGTGTTTCCATTTTATTCCGCTGCATATTATGGTCTTCTAGTATTTGTTCATATACAAAGGTTATTCCTCTTTATATCCCCATCATTCTCAAGAAGATTAATAGAAAAATTCTATAGGTTTATATTGAAAGGTATACAAGAGAATCATACTTTAGTATGGATAAATCTAAGAGTCTTATAATTAATCTTATATTTAAGAATTTAATTTTCTTCGTGTGAACCAAATTATGTTAATTTTACGTCAATTTTATAATATTTTTTAAATTAATATTATTAAATATTATCTTTTGATTTTTGAATTTTTCTCGTTTCCCTCCCTCACAACAATACCTTTCTACATTGCGCGTATCATTGCAGATCATTAGCGTGCCCAGTTGTTGCCTTTATGGCCGTACTTACGTACTCAAGAATTGTAGCAGGCATCAGTGTCGGGAAGATCCAGTTTTCTTTCTTGAGAAATCTAGATAGAGTGTTCGAATGCATTGAATCGATCAAACTCTTCAGTTTCACTCATTTTACAGTTGCCTGATGGCAAAGGATCGAGAAAGAACAGACGAATACAATTTCCAATCACTTACTGGCCCAAGCTGGATTGGAACTGCACGCCAGTGGCCGGAATCCAATCTCCTCCTCCTATAAATGTCTCCACCGTGTACTTGCTTGCCTCCTCTGTGTTGATCCCTGGGTTGTAACCTGGCCACTTGACGCGGCCAGCTACAGTCGATCCAGGCCCGGTGTTCTGATACTCTGCATATCTGATGGTGCTCGGAGGCTCGGTGCCGATCTCCATTGGCAGCCACCCTGTAGAACTCACAACCGCTCCGATCTCCGACTGCATGATGATGGTGGTGGAGTAATCCTTCCATGGCCTGCCAAGGTAGGCTGAGACTGTGACGTTGTCGTATGATTCGATAGTGCAGGCCTGGATCGATATGCCGGTGTTCTCGTTGGGGTCCGTCTTGCCTTGCGCAGTGATGGTGGTCTGCTGGTGGGGCAGGGCCTGCCTCGGCCTGATCTTGCAGTCCTGGAACACGACGGCGGCGTCGCCGAAGATGAAGTCGACGGTGCCGGCGACGTCGCACTCGCGGTAGAACTGGCGTAGGGAGTGCGCGTAGAGGGTGTTTTGGTGGCCGTCGAAGGAGCAACGGAAGAAGATGGAGCGGTCGGAGCTGGACCGGAGGGCCACCGCCTGGTGTTTCTCGGGCCCCGCGAAGTTCCTGAAGCCCATGTCCATGGCCATGAAGCCATTCCCAGCTGCAGCTGAGACAAAACTCGTTGATGAGGACGCTTGGTAAGTGTATTATGAGAGAATGGAGGTCGATGACCTCAATTTCATTCCAACGATCTCAGAGCAGAGCTTCCATGGAGTACTTACTGAAGGTTGCAGTGGAGAATGTGGGCGTTCCCTCGATAAAGTTCAGCTTCCCGTCGACGATCGTCTTGTACATGCCATCCCCCAACACAATTACGTTCCACTTGCTCTTGTCCACCACTACATTCTCCTTGTACACGCCTTCCTTGATGTAGATGGTGAACGGGTGGGCGTTCTTCTTCGGTGCCAGATCGATAGCTTCCTTGATGGTCTTCACCTGCCCAGTCCCGTCCATTGCCACCGTCACGTTCGGCTCCCGCCTCGCCGCCATATCTTGCCGGAGAGCTCTCCTCTGCGCTCTCGAGATCCACGCGGGATACCGAACAGCGGAAGGAACCGATAGCAGCTTTCTATGCAGTGGGAAATCTAGCTTCTCCATGATGCCGAGAATGCCCACCACAATGGCCAAGCTATTGCTGGTGTACTGCGTGGAGTTCACCATGGCCACCGCCATCTTGTCCCTGACGTTTCCGGTCGTGCCCTCGAACCCGTCAAGGCACGTCTCCTGGTCGGTCACCGCCGCGCTCAGCCATGTCGTCAGGTCTTCGATCTTGGATGCGTTCAGCAGCGGTTCCCCCGGCAGCGGCTGCATCAGCGACAGCGAGTCGTTGAGCCGGTCGATCGCGCTGTCGAACAGCTGGTCGCAGTCCCGGAGCGCCGCCTCGAGCCGCTTGTCTTTGGCCGGGATCTCGAACGAGCCGGCCACGGTCGAGACCTTCCCGATGGCGTCGACGGCGACAGCAAGGGAGATCCTGAAGAGCTCCTCGGGGTCGTCGGTGAGGTTGGCGCCCCTGGCAGTGGAGATGCTGGAGAAGCACGAGTCGGGGTAGCGCGTCACGTTGCACATGGCCTTGATCGAGTCCGCTATTGACGTCGGCGAGGGAGAGCCATCGCCGTGCCCGATCGCCGCGACGACGCCGACGGAGACGACGATCACGACGAGGAGGACGGCGGAGGCGGCGAGGAGGGCGAGACGCCTTCGCGTGGTGCGGCGGAAGTGTCGGTCCGCGATCTCGCTCACCTTCCCGTAGCCATTGAAGGACTTAACGATGTCCATTGCTGCCACTTCCGCTTCTCCCAGAGCTTTACTGTTCTTAGCTTCGACCTATACTCCATGTATAACAGGACAAGGTAGACTCCAAGATGGATCAAAGGCACAGGAAACGAAGGAGATGGAGATCTGCCGCATGCTGCCTTCTTGCCTAGGACATCCTCCGTTCACCATCTAACCATTTGATGCATGTAGTTCCAACCTTGTCTCCATCTTCACACTGTCAATCGATCGTACTCTCAAATGAAAAGAAAAAGATGGTTGCAAGAATCATATCGTAGGGTGGATGGCTCTGTCAATTCTTAAAGCTTAGTAGTTGGGATCCAATTTAGCCTATTGAGTATTTGGTAAGATGGCACCTACCATGTGCCAACCTGTGGCTACTGAGATGATGAGCCATTCCCAGACTTGGCCATGTGAAATCTCACCATCAATCTGCAAAAGGTTCTCTGTGTTACTATTGAACAGAAAACAAAGCTATGCTGACATCAAAATTGAAACAGAGGACAAAATATGCTTAGAAAGAAGCAAAGCTTTTTAATGGACTGAGATGGCTGATCTGTAATGTTCTGCATTTTTTTTTGTGATATGGTGGTACACAGTGACACAAACAACACAACATGTTCTGCAGTCACAAATGAAGCTTAGATGCTGCTTCCAATTTGAAGTGAAAAGCTAGAGATCTTTACAGGTTGGCTCTCTTTGTTTGATGGTGTCATAACATCAATGGAATCAGCATCATATTTCTGAACCTGAACATTGTTAGCTTCTTGTAATGTCTTATCATATCAGATAGTCTTGCATTATTCTTGAGCTTCTTCTTCTAAAGAATGAGATTCAAGCTGAACATTAGAACACTTGTATCATACACACAGGAAGAAAGATCTAAAAGACATGCAATTTTAGCTGACTCAAATTAGAGCTTACCTTCAACTTCTATTTTCTAATAATAAAACCTTAAACCAATCATCTTTTGAATGTAGCTTAATAAATAGCTTATGTACTTTGTCAGGCAAAATAACAGCTGCACTGCTCATCATCACTTCAAGCCACTGATGGCTACTCTTCCACAATTTACACTCAGAATAATTGCATCAATCCATTCAAATTCAGATTCATCGTTTATTGACCAACTTAAGTTTTGACAAACTGAAGCAGGAGGTCGTGTTGTTTTGTCCATTCCTCATTCACAGTTTCAATAAACAAATACCAAACAGATGCATGACGACAAACCTTTGGGAATATAATTTTCACCGACAGAAACTTGATCTCCTTTGACTCACAAGTCAAGCCATTGTTGCTTCAACCCATGCAATGTCACGCTGGGGAGGATTACAACTCAGTAGCATTTGGAACAGCATTTGCTGTCTCTTGCAAAAGCGCAGTTCGCCGACACAGCATTAATAGGTGAGTATTAGTTGCCTTCAGATGCTGGAAACGTTGTACTTTGATAGACGAACAATTAATGATCTACTGTTTAGGCCATCACAAATGCACGTTAATAAGGTCGATCGACACTTTCTCGTAAAGTTGGTGAGCTAGTACATCATGAACCCTTTCTTCCTGCAGTCATTACTGCCTCCACCTAAAGCATTTAGCTGACGGTTTCCCTTCTTTTGTCTTTGCTTGGAAGACAGCCAAAGAAATCTCTTCGACAACAACTGGTTCGCACTAACCAGTGAAAATAATTAGTAAGTCTTCTTTATGGCTGGGTGTAGTAACAGATGAGCCCTCTGCCTATACTCGTACTGCCTCTTCGTTCACTATGCAGCTAATATCTCACGCGCTTTCTTCTCCCTATTTATGTATCCATCTCTGGTCTTGGATCGCCTCATCTCCACCCTCGCCTTGTACACTACGGTTCGGTGCTCTGGCTGAATCACACGTGTTGCGATGTTGTCATACCAATACCTTCTCGTCTTCTTCGTTCTTCCTCTGGCTACAGTTGCTGCACCGTCACCCTCTGTCTCCCCTGTGTCGGCGTGCAGGTCCTCCTTCTACCCCAAGCTGTGCCGCGCCGTCCTGTCGCCGTTGCGGTTCCCGTCGAACCAGTACGAGTACGGCCGGTACTCCGTCAAGAAGGCGCTCAAGCGGGCCCGCCGGACCGCTGCCCTGTTCGACCGCTACATCTCCGGTGCCGCGGGCGGTGGTCGGGCTCGCCGAGGCGTGAGTGGCGGGGCACTCGAGGACTGCCGCGCGCTGGCCAGCCTCAATGCGGACTATCTGAAGGCGGTGCAGGCGGAGCTGGGCCCGCGGGAGGCGGCGCTTGGCGCGGCCGCGGTTGGGCGGGTGAGGGCGCTGATGAGCGCCGTGGTGACCAACCAGCAGACGTGCTACGACGGGCTGGAGGTCTCCCACACCTTCCCCGAGCTGCGCGGCGCCCTCGCGGACGAGACACGGCTGTACGGGGTGTCGCTCGGGTTGGTCACCACCGCGTTGGACCGGAGCGGAAACCGCGGGCATGGGAAGAGCACCGAAACCGACGAGCGCACAGGTGAAGTCGACAACATTCGTCTCTTCCTCGTCCTCTTCTTTTGGAAGTACCACACGTGCATTTCTCGGCGTGGACGTACCATCGCCATCTGGGCCCACTAGGTGCGGTCCTTTGACCTTCGTATTGGTCCCACTCATCCTGTCGCTAAGAAAGAGCCACGGATCTGCTCGATGCCCATGCAATCACCTGGATACATACGCCACATAGACGGCCTTGATCTAATCTCTAACATATGTTTCGTGTCTCGCTCGCTTGCCTTGCGATTGGCTATCGAAGTAGGCTCCCGCAGTGGGCTCCACGTCTGAGGCCCCCGTTGTTCCCTGTACCAGGCAACTTTGTCTAATAATACTCTCTCCTCAGGGTCTACCGGTGGTCAAAGATCGCCGCCGGCTGATTTCTCGGCGATTGGGAGGAACCTTCTCGAAGAGAGCGGCGAGGTCGTGCCTGTAAACCAATCACAGTCGGTGACGGTAGCCAAGGATGGCAGTGGGAACTTCACAACCGTGGGAGATGCCGTCGCGTTCGCTCCGAACAACACAGCCATCGAAGATGGCTACTTCGCCATCTACATAGAGGAAGGGGTTTACAGCGAGAACGTGGTGGTTCCCAAGAACAAGAAGAACCTGATCTTGATTGGAGTAGGGATCAACAGGACCATAATTACCTCGAATCGCAGCGTAGTCGACGGATGGACTACCTTCGCCTCTGCTACATTCGGTGAGCGCGCATGCTCCTGCTTGAATTCTGATGCATGTTATGTACGTCTTCTGAACATGAGGTATTTTGGTGAGCGCAGTGGTGCACGGTGAGCGATTCATAGCCATCGACATCACCTTCGAGAACACGGCTGGGCCGGAGAAGCACCAGGCGGTGGCGGTGCGGAACAGTGCCGACCTCTCCAGCTTCTACCGCTGCAGCTTCCTGGGCTACCAGGACACGCTCTACGCGCACTCCCTCCGCCAGTTCTACCGCGACTGCGACGTCTACGGCACCGTCGACTTCATCTTCGGCAACGCCGCCTCCGTCTTCCAGAACTGCAACATCTACGCGCGCAAGCCGCTCCCGGGCCAGGTCAACGCCGTCACGGCGCAGGGGCGCACCATGCCGGACCAGACCACCGGCATCTCCATCCACAATTGCACCGTCCGCGCCGCGCCCGACCTCGAGGCAGCGGATCGTAACTTCACCAAGACCTTCCTCGGCCGGCCGTGGAAGGAGTACTCGAGGACGGTGTACATGCAATCGTTCATCGACGGGTTGATCGAGCCGGTGGGGTGGCTAGAGTGGAGCGGCAGCTTCGCGCTGACCACATTGTACTACGGGGAGTTCGACAACCATGGCCCCGGGGCCAATACCAGTGGAAGAGTGCAATGGCCAGGGTACAGCCTGATGAATGCCATGGACGCATTGAACTTTACCGTGTATAATTTCACCACAGCAGACGCTTGGTTGTCGTCCACCTCCATTCCTTACTCTGGCGGGTTGCTCTAGAGAGAGAGAGAGGAGGTAGAAGAAAGTGTTATTAGGTTGACCACTGATTACATCAACTCTAATTCGTCATATAGATTGCTAATTATAATGTAATCCATACAGTTCGCAAAACCGAAAGATTACCCATGTTCTGTGCCAGGAATCAATTACTGTTCAAGTGGTATCTTATTTCCATACCATCAAAACATTCATAGCATTTCATAAACTGAATTCTTTTGGATGGTCTGATCTCAATCAATCCAATATTTTTTAGCCAATTTCTGGACTTACTCCGCATATATCACATGCAAAATCCTAAGAAAGTAATACGGCCGACATGATATCATTTATTGCCAACATTGATTCTTTTTCTAACAGGATAAGAGTTTTCCACCATCGATTGTCCTAAGTCAAAGTTCATCTCTACAAACACCATCTTGATTTCTTTCTATTTCCTTCGTTTTCTCTTCTTTGTCGGCCCAAATCACGTTATTTACAGTAGGAAAAAACCACAACTGCGCTAAAGAATCAGATGCCATCGTCGTAAGGGAATGAAGTAGACTCCAGCCACTCATCCCCGTAGATGAACTCCGAGACCGTGAAGCTGTAGGCGTCGTCGTAATCCATAACAAGGAACCCCGGCCAGGTGACCCGATTGTCGGTCGGCGATCCCGGCCCGCTGTTCATGTACTCCCCATAGTACAACGTGTCGAGTCCTTGGTCGCCGGACCACTCCTTCCACCCCGCCGGATCCACCAGGCCGCCCATGTACGACTCCATGTACACCGTCGTCGAGTAGTTCTTCCACGGCCTGCCTAAGAAGGTCTTCACTATCACGTTGCTGGAAGCAAGCTCCTGCGACGCCACTATGGTGCAGTTCTGTATCGAGATGCCCGTATCCTCGTTGGGGTCGTCCTTGGACTGCGCTGTGATCATGTTGGACTGCCCGGGGATGGGCATCTTGGCCACGATTTTGCCGGCCTGGAGCACCACCGCGGCGTTGCCGAAGATGAAATCCACGGTGCCGTAGACGTCGCACTCCCGGTAGAACTGGCGGAAGGAGTGGACGTAGAGCGTGTCCTGGTAGCCGTCCATGACGCAGCGGTACAGCGCCACCAGGTCGGCGTTCACCCGGAGCGCCACTGCCTGGCCCTTCCTCGGCCCCGCGACGTTCTGAAACGTGATGTCTCGTGCCAGGAACCCTTCACCGGACACCGCTGCAGATCAATGTTTCACAGAGCTTTACAGTCCAAGACAGATGCAGCAGAAGAAGAATCTAGCAATCTAAAGGTCATGTGTGCTGGCCGTTTGTCGTCCATTGCCAAGTGGCTCAGACAGCACGCTATGCGTTGGCAATCGCTACGAAAAGATGACATGTTGCCGCTATCCATGGCAGTAATGGACCAGTTAATGAAGGCATTCGTATGCCTATAGTTTCTACTTATTAGATATGACGAAATCTTCAAGTACATGATGTCGTTGAATGATGAATACGGAGATGGCGATGGTTATCTCTGTTCCATCTCTGTTGGACAGTCGATGCAAGGTAACCATGAACATGCAAGCGGATTGAGGTATGAGAACACCAAGTACAAGTAATTAAGAAGGTTTGGATAGTAATTTCGAGGGGATAGTAAATAAGCTTACCGACGGTGGCCGATCGGAAGGTGGTCCAGCCGTCGCCGACGCTTCGGTTGCCTCTGATGACGGTGACGTCGCTGCCGTCGCCGATGAGGACGATGTTGGTCTTGTCGCTGGGGATATCCACGTGCTCCTCGTACACCCCCGCCCGCACCAGGATGATGGTGCGGTCGTCGGAGTTGCTCGGCGCCCAGGCCACCGCCTCCCCCAATGTCGTGAAGTTCCCCGTTCCGTCCGCGGCCACCGTGACCACGGAATCGGGGTCGACGTCCCCGTAGTCCCCGTCCTGCAGCAGCCGGCGCTCCCTCCGGCCGACCCACGCCGGGAACCCCCCGCAGCCGCGGCTGCGGAAGGAGCGGGCGGAGGAGAGCCGCCGCCCTTTGCGGCCCCCGGAGCGGGCGACGAGGGAGAGGGAGTTGCTGACGTGGGCGTAGGCGGCGAGCCAGGAGTCGACAAGCGTGGCCTTGAGCGGGCCCCGGGCGCCGGCAAGGCCATCAAGGCAGGTGGCCCGGTTGGTGAGCGCGGCGGCGAGGTAGGCCCGGGCGTCGGCGAGCTTGCGGGCCTCGGGCTTGACGAGGCCGGCCGAGCGCCGGAGCGAGGCGACGGTGATCTGGTGCAGCTCCTGGCAGTCCTGGAGGGAGCTGCGCTGGGACTCGACCACGGCGCCGGGGCGGCCGGCGGAGGAGAGGACCGAGGAGAGCTTGGCCGCCTCCGAGATGGCGGCCTGGAGGGTGCGGAGCGCCAGGGAGAGGACGGAGGGGTTGATGGTGATGGAAACGGACAGCTTCAGGGAGTCGAGGCAGGCGGCGGGGTATGGGGTGGACCGGCACAGATCACGGACAGAGCTTTCTGCATTGGTATTCCCAGAACTGGAGACGACATCGGAAGACAATGTGGGTGAAGGGAGAGTGAAAAGGAAGAGGAGAGAAGCCAGAAACAGTGACCAAGTGAGAGAAGAAGCCATGTGAGCTCCAAGAAAGGTAAGGCCATGGCTCAGAGTTCTGCATATATATACACACAACATGATAAAAAGAGTGATCTTTTCGGGAGTAGGAGTTTGGTGGCTTGCGAGCCGAGGCTACGAAGAGTTTGGATCTTCCATTACGCTTTAAGACGCGTACAACAATCTGATAAGAATTTGGATCTTTGTGACTAATCCAAAGGTAGCAAAAGTATAGTGTCGGTTGGTTCGTCGAGTTGCGGTGTCCGTCAAACTCGACATATGTGTCGTGAGCGCAGTCGTGGCTAGGGACGAAGGAACGAGTTAGGGGACAAAACATGCAGGGAGAAAGTGTCATGTGACGAGCTAAGTTCGTGTCAGAGATCGTGCCTTTTGGTGTTCCATAACTCGTCAAGAATCTTGCGTGACCAACCATCTTCCGTTGGATTGAGAGAAACGTACTTTGTTAGTAGGATTACTTTTTTATATATTAAAATATTATTTACTATATAATCTTTCTCTCTCTAACTTGATTTTTTCCGCTAGTTTTTGGGGGAAAAAAATGCTTGAGTTCTCAAGAAAGACGCCAAGAACATCTATTAGTCCCTTCCATCGTCCCCATACTACTCGATCCGGGATTGAGGCCTCATCGATGTCTCTTCCATGTGCTCGCGCAAGTGACCACCGACAAGGTGAATCGGTGGGCGAAGGATGAAAGAATCCATCTCTTACATCGCCACATGTGATTGGGAGCATAGTGAGAGAAAGCTAGCTTTTGTTTGGAATGCTCATTTATCAAGTGAGGTCTCTGATCTTGAATAATCTTGAGGAATTATTGGAATGATCTCTTTCTACTAAATTTTATTTTATTTTATTTTTTGAGTCAAATCGAAAGGAAGAGAGAGAGAGAGAGAGAGAGAGAGAGAGAGAGAGAGAGAGAGAGAGAGAGAGAGGAAAGTGGGTTACAATTCAAAATCAAAAGTAAACAAAAAAAAACTAAAAATAGGTTTTATATTTTAGAAAAAAATAAAACAATTTTCTCAATGAATGAAAACTATAGGCAATTTGGAGTTACAATGTATAAGCTGAATTGTCGAGAACAATAGTAGGAGAGGCTTATAAATATTTTGATTGGGTCAGCATAATTCTCGAAAGTTTAAACAGTCAAGAAAATATTTAATATTTTTATCAACTTTAATATCCTCTCATGTGATCTAAATTTTTTTTACAAAGAATAAAGGACGAAAACAGGATTTAAACTTAGGATATTGTGGTATATTATCAAAATCTTTATTAGTTAAACTAATTGACATGCAAACTTACAAAGTCAAGGTGTATAGGTGTATGATATAGACTCAGCATACCATGCTAAGATTTTAATTAGGTGATCAGTAATATCAAAATACTAAGCTGTATGTATAAGTATTGATGGAGCTAACCAACCATTGGATCGATTAGGATTAGGATTAACTTCAAAGTAAATTGGAGCTCACATAAATAACTTGACTCAAATCGAGAGCATTTTGAATTGGTCCTATCAAATACATGATAGGATGCAACCTGACCAACCCACCTTTGGCCTCATCCCAACTTCATATAGTCTATATTAGATTTGGATTATAACGAATGTATTGTACAAGACTCCCGTCAATACAAACAAAGTTTTAGGATTATAATAAATTCAAATTATATTAGGGTATAAAATCAATCATATTAGGGTATAAAATCAATCGATTATTTTTGAATCTATCTTAAATTGAGGTATCAAGAGTCTAAAAGCTCATGTTGAGACTTTAAATTAGGGGTATGTACCTATCTCAAGTTAGGTTAGTTCTCGAGTGATTTATAGTTAAATATAGTCTTTAATTATAGTGCTTATCAAATTCTTAAAAATCTTACTAACGTAACTAGAAATCCCTCGAGAATTAACGTACAGTATTTTATAATATAATGACGAACTATTAAAGATCTTATCGAGTTGATTTTCTTATTAGTACTGATGATCTCGTAGGTCCATATAGATATCTCCGTCGACACCACATCATTAACCCCATGGGATCAAGCCCCACATAACATGTGGATCGAATGAGTATGATACGTTGATAGTTGTCCACTTGTTATTATATTATATGAGATTATGTATGTTTAGAAGCTTTCATTGGATTATACCCATCACTGTTTTTGTTTTTGTTAGATTATGCATCGATGGGAAGAAGCATAATTAGGCCATAGTCCTTTGGAATTGAAAAGCAACATCCAAATTATTAACTACAAGATCAAGTGGGTGAAAACATACCATCTAAGTCGCCAAAGGGACGAGAAACAAAAAGACATGCAAATATAGTTTCCCTATAGCCTTCTCTCACATGATTTGTCCCTCTTGCAATTAAGTAATATTGGTGCCTTTGTCCCTTGCATTCACAACCAAAATGCCCTCGAGAGAATGGCAGGTGGAAGATAAGAGTCTCAAGCCGCTCGTGAACAGAGAAGAGAGACAAAGATACAAGTCGGGATGGGCCGAGAAGTGAGCACAGCACATGTGGTGGCCAACAAGAGAACAAAACCTAATTGAAACGGAAGGGAGACAATGGTGCACAAGTTGGTGACGAAGACACCCCATTGAATGCTCGTCATGCTCAATGTCTCCGACGAGAACGGGGAGGGGATCAATATTGAAGAGCCAATCAATAGCTACAGACAACAGTAAAAGATAACCAAGATATTTTAATTAGTTTAGGCTACTAAACTAGATAGGATTATGATATGTGTCTCCCTTACGAGATCACCAATAGAGAGGCTGCAGAATATTCGTAAAGAAGTTGTAATCAAGTTTGTTTTTGTTTGGTCTCCTCTCGAAAGATAGTAACTCACAATGCAATCATATGCATCTCCACTCACAGAACAGATGAATATCCACCATAAAAAAAAATGATTTGAGGAGTTAAAATTGATCCGAATTAACATGTTTGATATCAATTCTCTTAGTTTTCCTTTAATCCATGTAGTAATTTATTATTATTATTCTAAATCGTACATGAATGTGTCGGGTCAATGGTCAACATCAGTCGGCATCCATGTCATGTTCTCTGCGACTACGTGTTATTGGATGTCACTTCGCACGAGAGAAACAGGACTTCGTCCAGCTATCGGAAAAAGAAAGCAAACCAAAAAGGCAAACCCATCGCATTCCATCCGCATATCACCACGTAACTTCCATTCAATCGTCCATGAAAATTGAGCGACCGATTTGTCCACCCCAACATTGATGTTGATACATCCGAATTTGATCAGCATATTAATTTGCATTAGTAATAGATCTCATGTTCGTCATTTAATATAATAATTTTTAATTAGAAAAATTATGTAACAATATTGTTGTGGGTAACAGTCTTGAGCCGCGGTCTTAGGGCCGACGCGACTCGGTTCGGGTCCGGACGACGGGGATCTCCATAGGGCGTTCCTTGAGCTCGTCGAGGTGGTCGGGTGCGGTGGTCTGATCGGGACGGAATCGCCGTTTCCTCCGGGCAAAAACTCCTCGCCTGCGCATCCGACGGGGATCTTCGGCTTCGCTCCTACACAAAGGTCGGGTCGGGAAGCTCGACCCGACCCATTCGACGATCAAGTCAGATGATGTGAAGGGGGTTTCAGATGAAGAAGTCTTTTTGTGTGTATGTTTCTCTCCCCTTTCCCGTTCAGAATGCGAGGATATTTATAGGGAAGCTTACTGTTGTTGATGTGCCCGCTTGTATGGGGCAGGCTGGTAGCGTTTGACACTGGTGTTGGCGTGGCGTTAAGAACCGAGCTTGAGTAGGCGTTAAGAACCGAGCCTGAGCAGACGTTAATGCACCTCAACCGACGTTCTGATCCGTTTGATCAGATACTATCGCGTCGATCGAGACGTGAGGCGTCATCTTACGTTAGCCGAGTCTTATCATAATTACTATCCTCATCAAATATATATAAGCTTTCTTAGTGTCTGCTCGAATCGATGCAAATGGACGCTCCGTAAGAAAGGGACCATCAATATATAAGCTTATTACTACGTTTATTATGTGATGAACTCCAAGGAATCACAAGTACAATACTATTAGACACTATGCACGTCCATCACACATGAGTCAAACGCGCTGCGTCAACACGTTCTTCTCCCTCACATCGTCAATCCGGAAGTGTACTTCACGCCGGTCGCCGGCAACCACGCGTCTCCGTCGATGAATTGAGCCACCGTGAACTCGCCGGCCTCCGCTGGGTCACTGATAGCGTGGTAACCCGGCCAGTTGACTCGTCCCTCCAACCCTGAGCCTGGCCCGTCGTTCATGTACTCGGCGTAGTACAGTGTGTCCAGGCCGGCCGTGTTGCCGTTCCACTCCACCCACCCCTCTGGCCTGATCAACGTGTCCAGAAAAGACTGCATGAAGACGGTCCGGGAGTACTGCCTCCATGGCCGGCCGAGGTACGTGGCCGTTCGGTCGGTGTTGCCGACCAGGTCCGCGTCGGCCGAGACGTTGCAGAACTGGAAGGAGAAGCCCGTGCTCTCGTCGGGGTCTCGGCGGCCCTGCGCGGTGATGGTGTTGATCTGACCGGGGCTGGGGAGTCGGGAGAGGACGTCGCAGCTCTGGAAGACGACGGCAGCGTCGCCGAAGATGAAGTCGACGGTGCCGGCGATGCGGCACTCGCGGTAGAATTGTCGAAGGGAGTGCGGGTACAACGTGTCCTGGTAGCCGGAGAAGCCACAGCGGTAGAAGACTGAGAGGTCGGAGCCGGAGCGGAAGGCGACCGCCTGGTTGCCCTGCGGCCCCGCCGTGTTCTCGATCGTCAGGTCCCGGGCGATGAACCCCCTTCCGGTCGCGGCTGCATGCATGCACGTACACGGTGAGTCGGCAGGTCGTGAGTCGGTGCAAACCGGGCGACGTTTTTAGCTGGGGTCCCTGTTGACCTCAGGAAAAGATACGTAGAACCAGAGATGGATTTAGCTCACCGACGGTGGCGCTGCGAAAGGTAGTCCAGCCGTCGGCGACGCTCCGGCTGCCGGAGATGATGGTTTGGTCGATGCCGTCTCCGACGAGCATCAGGTTCCACTTCTTCTTATTGACCTCCACGTTCTCCATGTACACCCCCTTCTTCACGTAGATCACGTACCTGCTCTCGCTCTCACTCGGCGCCGCCTCCACCGCGGCCCCTATCGACGTGTAGTCCCCGCTCCCGTCTTGCGCCACCACCGCGTCGGGCTCCACCGGTGCCGGCGTCTGCAGAAGCCTCCTGTCCCCGGCCGACACCCATTCCGGGAACCCCAGGAGCCTCCGACCCCCACCCCCGCCGCCCGACGATGCGGCAACCTCGTGGAGGCTGTTGGCAATGAGTGAGCTGACGATCTTGAGCCCGCCGGCAGCGAGGCCTCCGAGGGGGCCGCCGGCGCTGTCGAGGCCTTCCTTGCAGGTGTCCTGGTTGCCGACAGCGGCGCTGAGCCAGGAGCGGATGTCGTAACGGTGGTTCCCGGTGGCAGGGGTCTTCACGCGCTGGTCATTGACGACGGAGAGGGTCCAGGTGAGCTCGTCAGCGGAGAAGTCGAGGAGATCTAGGCAGTCATGGATGGCGGAGGAGAGGCGGAGGTTGCCGCCCAGGACGCCGGACGAGCCAGAGATCAGCGACGCGAGCTTCTGGATCTCACTGAAAGCGAACCGGAGGTTGGAGGAGAAGGTGGTGGAGGGGACGAAGGAGCTGGAGCTGGAGCCCGAACAAGACGCCGACAGGAGGAGGAGGAGGAAGAGGAGCAAGAAGGCTTTCGGTGGCCGACGCATGCTGCTTTCGGGTCAGGTCACGTAGCGTTGGACGACACCGATGCTAAATAGGGTGGAGGAAGAGAGATGGGAAGAGATAATATATCAGTGGAGCTGCCGCTCCTACTTCTCCAAACACTTCACCATCGACACCTTAATAGGAAGATATTTTCATCACAGGACTATCACAAGACAAATGTAGCATGAGATGGACGGATGTTTGCACTAAATCCAAAAGACCGACACACATATTTCATCATCCTTTTCTCGTTCTTCCTCTCAGGTCTTCATTCTTTATCATCATTGTCACGTAATTCCGTCTCTTATTTCACTATTACACATCATATCACATGCTAATTCTACCAAAACTGACTAACCAGTCGGGCAAATTCTGAAATAAACAAGATTAGAAATGAAGAGAGATCAAACGTGGATTACTTATGGCGCCCCATCTCTTAGCTATCGACACAAGGAACCATCAGATTCATGCTTCAGCCTTGATGATGTTAGCACGCCTCAAAATCATAGAACAATTTAGGTACTCAAAAACAATATGCAGTTAGTGGAAATCAACATATCAGGATTTAAATGTTCCTACCAATAATCAACCAAAACACTTTTAAAATCTAGAAAGGCCTCAATGAACAATATGTAAATCTTAAATATGGGCAAAAGTTTAGAATACTTTATAGATGCACAAGTTTAGAATTACCAAACAGATTACAACACATTGGATTCACAAAGCCTCTCCAAATGAACCACCTTGCCTGTTATTACACCAAGAGTAGCATAGTCATCTCACATCAATTATCAAAAGAACATGAAGTCAATTACAAATTTTGGAGAAGCTGAAAAACTTGAATTGATACTTCAATTAGAAAGGAAGAACATTCCACTCAATCAATACTCAGTTGTCATATTCAATATAGGAGTCAAAGAAAAATTCCTCGTCCAATTTAACTTTATAACAATGAAACATTTACCGTAAACAAAACTTTGGCCTTAAGCTCATTTGTCGCATGCATAGGCTGTGCAAAAGATGTTTGCATGTTGTGAGCTCGGTAAAAACAAGTTCAAACTTGTAATTAGCACTGAATGCACCAAGCAATTCAAGAAACTATCGTAAATTCCTGTACTTCACTATAACATTCCTGTCAAGATCATACGTTTTGCAAATACTAGAGATGGTGGTACAACTAATGCTGTCCTTGATACCCTCCCCGTTAAGAAGTCTCTCGAGATCCTTGGAGGGCTGCAAAATCTTTAGAAAGGAAGTAGATATCAGTTCAGAGGACAATACGTAAATAAGTGCTAAAAATGACCAGTGACATGTTGAAATCGAGTTACTATAGAAACCATGAACGATAAAACACATCACACAATATTATTTGCAGAAAAAGTTAAGCAGTTGAACTTGCAGGTTCTTCTATATTGGCATAAGCAACTTATTCAGATGAGTATAATCATGAAATCAAAACAACTTTCTAAGTGACTGAAAATCTGTTGGGAGCAATTGGATTGGCAGTATCTCCTGGAAAACATTTGGAATCAGCAAGATATGCAAGAATCGGAACCTCAACAACTCGCCAGCCTATAAAACAGTCAAAACCCAACCAGCTAGGTTATATCAGTCAGATCAATCAGAAATAAGCCAAATCCTTGGAACATGCGGATTTTAGGTCTATCCTGCCAACATTCTGAAGTATCTTGTTCTCTAAAAGTTCTCCAACAGGAATCTTAATTTTTTTTATTGAAAATGCAATAGGGCCTTCATAACCTATTTATTTTCTCTTGTATTGACAAGAAGTAATACAAACTCAGATCGAATTGGCATTAAGTGAAACCACCATAAGCATAGAATGCAATAGAGACTTTGGTGAGACGATTGTACAACAGAACTAAAGCCAGAAAAATTTTGTTGTAATAGAGACGCACAATGAATCTTAACAACCAAAAAATATTACAAATTTCTTGTATTATGAATCTAGATTCTGATGGTCCCTCCTCAAAACACGTGTGCATGTGCACACACACAAAGGGATAAAAAAAACCCTTTAAATAACTTCTCATCATGCAGACAACAATTTCTTGTTACTTTCAAGGTGCCAATTCGGGTGCAACAATTGCCCAAAGTACATATTTGAAAAACTCAATGTACTCCTGACACCAATTTATCAAAATAGAAAAATATAGAACATCATTCTCTAGAAGCTGTCTCAATAAGATTTTAATCAAGACAGTATCAAATTAATTTGAGAACAAGTAGACTGTTAATTGATGGTGGAGAAAGTGAGAACATGGTACCCAGGGAGGAGGGAGAGCATCTTCACAACTATTCTTCAAGTCAGCCTTTAGGTCACTTTCCTTTTTATTGTCAATAAGTAAACTCCATGACTTTGAACTGTCTGAAACCAGTAGCATAAGCCTCTCACTTCCCTGGAAAAATAGCATTAACAGATGCAAAAAGAATTCAGATAGAAAACCAGCAAAACATTAACAATGTTGAAGTATAATCAATGGTATTGTGAACAAGTACAAACTTAATTAACTAGGCAGATCTCAAAAGTTCAATATTCAAAAGAGACAGGACACATCCAAAAGAATTAACATGCTGATCTGAAGAAACAAATGCTCAAACACCAGAGGGCATGTCATCATAAAGTTACAGAAGTAAGATAGCCTCTTATATCATAGACAATTCTTTCAGTGAACTTAGTACTAAGTAATTGTCTCCGCTTATTCCGTTGTATGGTTGCTCAGTCATAGTGATTCCCAAAAATAAAATATGTATTGCTGGAAGCTGCTTCAATTTACATCCAAACTGGCAAACAAATTAACATAGAAACCAACAGATATCTAGAGAACATGTGAAAAAAATAAAATTAAACTTTAATTTGTAACAACTTCAAGGCATATAATAGATCCCCAAGTTTGTATAACAAAGAAGCAGATGGTTTGCCAAACCAGTTAATGTGCCAAATGCTGATTTAATTTTCTAATGCTTTGGCAATCCGAAGTTAATCCGCACATTTAAAGAAACTCTTTAGTTGCACCTTTACTATATAGCATGAGTTATAATATATATGTATATATATATATATATGTATGTATATGTATGTATATATATATATATATGTATGTATATGTATGTATATATGTATGTATATGTATGTATATGTATGTATATATGTATGTATATGTATGTATATATGTATGTATATGTATGTATATATATATATATGTATGTATATATATATATATGTATATATGTATATATATATATATATATATAAATAAATATATATATGTATATATATATATATATGTATACATATATATACATGCACACACATTACAAGAATCCTAAGAATTATAAGATTATTATGGAAGAAAGTGTCTTTTAGCATACTAAATAATACATGTAAAACATGAAAATTAGCCAGATAAAAAGCAGTACGTTCAACTACTTTCCAACAAAAGGCTAGTGCTAATCGTACCTTGAGAGCTCTCCAATGAGAATATGTACGGAACAAGATCCAGAAAAATGGTATATTTGGCAATGGCAAAACCTAAAGAAAAAAACAAAAGGTTAAGAGATAGTATAAAGCACACAACTATAATTATAAACTGAACAATAGAAGAAATTAAGTTGGAAACAGAAATCACTAGGTTTATGGAGCCTAAAAGTTTCATATTTCTAAGAGATAGTATAAAGCACATCTTTGCTATTGCCATTACAACCAATAAAGTGGTGCAAATGAAATGTTGGAAAAGGCATAGTAATGCAAGGCATTCAGACTTCCAACCATTAAATAATCTAATAGATGGTTACCCTTGGACATTCATATAACAAACTTCATTTTTTTGTCATTATTAGTGCTTGAGTGCTTAAATATCAGTGCCAACTTATGCGACTTTGCACATAGAGAGCTTCCAAGGCATATATTGTGGCTTCCTTCTATACCTCAATAACCATTTGACAACTACATATTGCCTCTCTGCCAGCACCAAGATCCCAAAGGTCCCCAAGCCCCTATGTCATATCACTTCTACGCCACAGTCGCTTCTGTGGTAAAACCTGTGAAGCTCAAGGGAGATTGTGAAAGGAAAGCATGGGCAAAGAAGTGCCCCTTTGGCTTAAACTTCGGCACAGAGTGGATATACAATATACCTTTGAATGAATTCATGTGTAAGTGGAAACAATTTAAAAGTTATCAATTTGACGCATGTTCGACATAGGCACTGTACATGGCACATCAGCAGACAGAGACCAATATTTTCCAAAACACAAACAAACCCACAAATAAAACACCCTACACCCTCCTTTTTCTCTCTAGTACCAACATTTTGAATTCTGTAATTGTTCCACAACTGAGATTTCTGAGCCATAATCTTTTATTGACCCGGTCTCTTTTTTTATTGATCTTCCTTTTCCAATCTCAGAAACATGCTAGACCACAAAATTGGTGTCAATTGCAGGTGGTAACCAAAGGAAGGCTCCCTAAAGAAAAGCTTCATACGGGAATGTTGTCTAAGGTGCCATCAAGGCATAAATCACAGTTATCATAAAAAAAAAATCCAAAAACTAAAAGGTTGATAAATTTACAGAAAGATAGATAAGTATGGTAACAAACAAAAGTTTCCCTTTGGACTTGTTTAAACTATGATAAGTACTATATCCTAACATAACAAGACTCAGATTCACACAGGTTCACAAACCTAAACTGTTCACGAATCTCTCTATTGTTTACAAACAACAAATATACTGCTACACCTATGTTTTGCATCAGTCAATATTCTAAAGTCACTTTCATGCAAGATTAAGGAAAAAGATCCGTCAAACCAACTTAACTAGGTTTTGGCCATAACAGAAGCCTAATGTTATTTGTCTTCTAGAAACATTGGAAGTTAGAAGGTATTCCTTTCCAACACCTTATTACTAAGAAAGATTGCAACTACTTCAACAGGTTACAGTAATGTGATCAGAATCAGCTTTAACCATGTGACACAGATTGTCTATGGTCAAGTTACCAGTAGGAAATCATGGAATCTTGCAACACATCATTATATCCTAATCTAAGATTGTTCCGACGTCACCTTCTTCAATACTCAGAAGCTTCATGTATAATTTCAAAGATAGAGCAGATTTCATCGCTCGAGTTATGCTGTAGGACCAGAAAAGGTGAAGACGCGATAGCCACCATCTCATCAAAGATCAGCCTGCAAAGTTGCTCGGCTATCAAATATTACAATTCAACAGCCATTAGTCTGATAACCTGTGGTACAGACTTTAACCATATACCAAAAATGTTAGGCCAAAGTTATTGATAGTCAACCCTTCGAGTCTTAAACCAACCCAAAACATTATCACCTTTTTGATGTGGAACTACTGCAACATCACATTATGAATCAACGGTTCATCTTTCTACCCGTATGTCTTGTCAAAAACTTTTATAATAACTAGCAATCAATTTAAGATCTCTCCATGTAGCTGGAGTAATCTGAACTATTACCCTCCATTTAGGAAGAAAGGCTTTGTTACCTACCAAGAACCGAAACCAGATTAAGAATATTTATTCTACAAGAGAAGGTCTAACTGTAAAATTATGGAATACAAACAGTAAGTCATAAGCAAGCACAATATGCTTGTCAATGTTGGCATAATCTAATTGTAGAGGATAAAAGTCAAAAACTATTCCATGGTTAGAAATCCAGAGGCCCCATAAAGGATCTAAATGTTGGCATAATCTAATTGTAGAGGATAAAAGTCCACATCTGGAGGAGATACCTTCACATTAAAATTTATATTCTATATCCAGTACGTCAGTCAAAATGATTGTCAATGATCTACACAATAATAAGACATGTAGACATAAAGGAAATAACCAAGGATGACAAAACAACTACTAGAGGAAAAACATCCACATCTAGAGGAGACACCTTCACATTAGAATTCATATTCTATATCTAGTAAGACAGTCCTAATGGTTGTCGATCATCTACTCGTTAATAAAACATGTAGACAAAAAGGAAATAACCAAGGATGACAAAACAATTACTATAGTTCCTTTCCTTGTTGCATTAAAGCATATGTTGGAATGAAGCAACAGTGATCGCAGGTAGCAAAACTTGACCTGTGATGACACATGATCCCAAAACTGACACAGTAAACTAATAATATATTTGATGTTTAAGCCACAAATATATGATTTGACAATGAAGGTCGTAAGCAGACCATCATAACTTTCTGGGCCTAACATGAATACCAAGATACTCTAACAGGTTTTCAATGTGCACATCAAAGAAGAATTCATCTACTTAGGCAATCACTTACACTAAGAACACTTGTAAGTGGAAGTAAAGAAATTGAACCATAAAAATAATTCCTGTGCACTGCAGATCCCCTGATTCCAGTTGGTGTTAACATGTAAAAGAACAAAAAGAGAGTGATGATCAGGGTAAGCTGCAAACCACAAAAATTGATAAAATTATTACTGAAGAAGATGTCAGTTACCGCATGGCCATATGTCGTAATCTTCGACGCACAAAACGAGGATTCAAACTGTAAATGTGAAGAAATACAGCAAAATGGTCACCAATACGGCTAACAACGTTAAAGTATAAATGATGTGGATTAAATGTAAACTGTTACAAGGGCATATCTGACAGCAATGGAGAAAGTTGGATAGGAAAAGAAAAGGAATAAGAAAAAGAACAGTAAGACTGGCTTAATAGCTAATTTCGATCAGGGAACGCATATCTTTCCAGTAAAAATCAGAATAAGGGTAATGATGCGTAGTGTAAGTAATAAGAAAGACTGCTGCTCATTGGGTGAAAAAGAACATACTTCGCAGGGTAAGTAATTTCCACCGTTGTAATGTCTTTAGTAACGGACTTCAGAAATATCTCCGAAGGTTTCACTCGTGATAAAAGCCGCAATCCTAAACTGCAATAGATAACAGAACTCCGCACTCCATTAAAATCTAACGAAGATAACTACGAGATGCATTAATGGAGAATAAGAATCAAATAAGTTTGGGGAAAAGGAAGTACCTGTGGATCCTGCTCTTGAGAGTCCCTGCTGGAGCCTTCTCGAGACCGGTCCACGCTCGATTCATCTGAAATCAATCAAAAAACAAGATTAGACAAGAATACCATCCAAATACAGAAACTTGGAGCCACAGGGATCGGTGAATGAACTGTCGAACCTTATCAGCGATGAAGTCGCCGACGATCTCGGCGCTCTCCTGGGCGGAGCGGCCATGGGAGGAGATCCTCCTCCAGAGATCCCTCAGTCCCGGGGGTGGCGTCGAAGAGGAGTCGGCACCGGAGACGGATTCCGCGGAGCGGCTGAAGCACCAACTCCTCCCCTTGATCGGGAAAACCACCAGCCGAGCTCTCATGATCCCAGCCAACAGCCACCTCCCTCCACCAATAATGCGGAATCCAGAACCCTAACGTGATCCAATCCCCGGCCCTACCAAGAATCCAGCGGCAGTAACCCTAGCAGAAGAGATCGCCACGCCGCGGTCTTGCGACCTGTGACAGCGGTTCGGGAAGGCATTGACGGCGACGAAGAAATGTCAAACATTTAGTATCGCCAGAGGGAGCGGCCGCCTCGTTGGGGGTATATCAACCGTTCGATCAATTCAATATTCGTGTAAAGCAAGTTCTGACGGATGTGATTGAATCGTATAAAAAAGGCCCAAATCGGAGAATTCGAAGCAGATGACGTGGTTGGGTGTTGATTCGGATCAACTCTGCCTTATGATTCGGATCTCCAATATCCAAATCCAGATCCGATAAATTAACCGACCAAGATTAAAGTTAAACTCACATTTCTATAAATAAGAGATGTAATCTAATTAAGAGGCAACCTAATGTAATAGAGGAAGAGAGGAAGAGTGAGCTTTTAATGAACAATGGGCTACGTATAGATTGCGCTGCAGTTGATACAATTAAGAGCATACAAGCCACATAAGTAGGAGAGGAATTGTTGGGAAGAGAGT
This sequence comes from Musa acuminata AAA Group, assembly GCF_036884655.1. NCBI lineage: Eukaryota > Viridiplantae > Streptophyta > Magnoliopsida > Zingiberales > Musaceae > Musa > Musa acuminata. The sequence continues at coordinate 3,603,153 of NC_088329.1, read as the reverse complement.
GGAATCATTAGACGCAGTAAGAAGGCAACAAAGCCATGCAGACGTACTGCCTTCTCACCCTACACCACCACGTTTATTCCATGGCCCATGCCTTCTTGACTGCATGAAGAAGAAAAGAAAGCCACGCAAACAAACTACTGCTGCCTTGTATCGACACTTTTAACTCGGAACTGAAACCCGGCAGCACCCATCTCCTTTATTCAAGGCATCGATCCGCATACAGCAGCAGCAGCAGCAGCAGCTAGACGAAGAGGGTGTTCTCTATCTTGGCCAGCCTTACAGAATTGACGTAGTCTCTGGGGCTGTGACACGCAATCCCTGGAAGCACAAGACCAGTGAGCCTGTAGAGGATGGACGCTATCCCCTCCTTGAAGTCTTTTCCCGCTGTGTACCCTATGAAGAAAGCTCTGAAGAGGTCACCCCATGCCGTCAAATACATCCTCGGGACAGACAGGGGTTCAAGAAAGTAGTTGGGGTTGGGGACTTCATCAACCACCTGCAGCCACCAAAGAGAACACATGAAATCGTTGTTATTTCAAGAATATGTAATTGATTCATAGAAGCCAATGAAGTCGATGACTAATTAACAGTGTATATATTAGCGATGTCATGAACTGCTGCAAGCGTGAATGCTGGGATATGATCATATGGCATACCTTTCCTTTGTACCATCCATCAAAGTAGATGCATTTGCCGCAGTGCGTGAAGTTTGAGAGGGGCGGGAGGTCGAAGGGGATCCTGGGGACGATATCGTATCGGTAAACCATGCGTTGGTACTTGACGCGCATCAACACATTGACGTAGCTTTTGAAGATGGCATCTCCAACGCGGGGCTGTCCGTAGTTCATCACGCTGTGCATGGAGTTGAGGATGTCATTTTGGTTATGGTATGAGAGCAGAGCGGGGAAGACAGCTGAAAGTGCACCACCAAGGCTATGCCCGGTCACAATTATCTTTGCGTTTTTATGCTTCGCTAGCAGATTTCGCAGTTCCTGTCTGAGGATGTAGTAGGCAACTGGCTTGTCGGCGTTCATCTCGATCGAAGTAGGGAACCCTAGGATGAAGTTCGTCTCGTTTTGGAGGCCGAGAGCCTTCAGGAATCCCAGGTGGAGGAGGCCCAGCTTGCCGGCGAGCAGCGTCGAGAGGTCGACGTCCGTCGACCAGTCCTGGGCGTTGAAGGGCTCGGTGCCACGGAAGGACAGGACGATCAGGTCAGCGTCCTCCGCTTTGTTGCAGAAGATGAAGGCTTGTGTTGTTTTCTCCTCGAGGAACTCTGCAAGATGTGGATGCATGCCGATTTCCTTTGTCATTGCATTCATGAGATCAGACAACATAATTCTTGGGGAAACTAAAGCTAATGAACTTACTGTTCCAGCAATCGTAGAATCCGACAAAGTGCATCTGCATCCATGAAAGTAGAAAACTGGTCGATCAATTTGTTCTTTGGTATATATATATGTATGAAATCTGAAGAAGATTATTAATGCTACGCGATTCTTAATCCCAAAATTCTCATAATTTTGATGGTTGTTAACTTAAGGTTTCTTAATGGATTCCAACTTATTTGATTCTTATATCTCACAAAGTAATTAATGATAGTCCTCGGATGAATCCATGTCAGTGAGTCCAGAACAGGTGCGTATATGTTCGCATGCAGACATGGTTCTGCATAGTTCATCGATCGACATGTGAAATCTCATGTCCCGGGTTCCTGTTCATTATATAGTGCATAAGTCTGGCATCTGATGTGGCTCGATACTGCCGATCTAATCTTTGTCGACGTGCAAAAGTTCGAATATTGATGCATCAGACCATCTACCACACGAAAAGAAGAAGAAGAAGAAGAAGAAGAAGAAGAAGAAGAAGAAGAAGAAGACGAAGACGTGCAATTACCTTCCAGTGGTTGGTGACAGTATTCTCGATGTAGGCAGGGTTCTCGTAGGCGATCTTGGCAGCCATGGCCGTGATATCCAAGAGGTTTATGTCATCAAAGCCAGCTTGGGGCTCCATGAGTGGAAAATAATGGAGCAAGGAGTTGTTCTTGTACAGATCCTGACGCCCATCGATGAGAGCAATCATTGATCTGAAATCAGCCGAATCGCGCTTGGGGATGACCAGCTTCCCTGCAGGGTTTTGAACCAAGTGGTCATGTTGATTGTGCCAAAAAGATAATGCATCGAAACAAATGAAGACAAGTCTGTCTGTCGATTATATGAATCTAAAACGAGTGTTCTTAGTTGGGTCTGCGTGTGTGATCCTGTGAGAGAGAAAGAGAGTGGCTGACAAGAGAGAACCTGTTATAATCCTCCAAATTATACCGATTCCACCATTAAGTTCAAATAAGTTGAAAATGAACTCCACAATGATCCCAGTCCACTTCAACGGGACCTTAATCTTATCCAAAACCTTCATGATAAGCAAGGTTAAAGCAGTGACCCAGTCAGCTCGAAGGCCATCTTTGGCGGTGCCGCTGCTGTCCACAAACTTATAGCTGGTCAGGCTTTTCCGAAGTATCAAAAGGCTCAGTATATCGATCAGCCTTATCTTCTTCGGCCGAATGATGAAGTACTCCGTGGGAGGAGCTTCGGCTTCGGCTTCGGCACCCATTGCAGCAACGAGTAGCTCTCAAGAAGAGGAGAGACAGACAAGGAAGCACGAGGGGGAAGGGGGAGAAAGCCTAAGTGATGCAGGAACCCTAAGAGAAAGGCTCCCTTTATATAGAGCTCGATCTGGGGATCCCAAAGCTCCTAAAACGCATGCACTCCTTTCTTCCTAGCGATCACTGTCCAGCTTACGAGATCGACTGTTTGTGTATCATCTGCCATCACAAACGCAATGCCAATAGAAACCCCAAGCAAGTGTAGTTGTTCTTGCACCCATAACAGTGTACTCTCAGGAAGTTGGGTACGTGGCCAGCACCGCTTTGTCCTCTCGCTGCTCGGTGTTCGTTTTCGGGGAATGCATGTAACACGTGTTGCGTATATGATTGGGTTCCTTTATTTCGGTCAAATTTTCTTCTCTTCGTGCGATCCATATCTCTACGATTGATCTATTAAACTTAAATAATTAATTATAATATTTAAACTTATACTAATGGTGGTAGGTAATTGTTTATCTTTCATTAAAAATTGGGTTTGATTTCTTCGTCAAGAACTCACATAGTTCATAATAAAACCTAACATGAAGTGATCTCTAGTCTAATTTAAAGATATTAATTTGGCATATTTAAGTTATCTCTTACTAGAACATTTAATTTGTCTTCCACTCACAGCGTGACAAAGACTAATTTAGGAAATCCACCTAAATCTTAAACATCATACGACAAGGATGACCGACTGCGAATCCCAGTGGGTTTTTGGGTTGCGATCGAAGCAATGGTCCGCCGGCAAAGGAACTTTAATGGCATCTTTAACTTTTTATTGGTAAACGTCGTTTGTCTTTGTATCGCTGTCTCTGCCTCGCTGGAAAACAATGAAGACTGCATTCATTTCGAAGTCAACGATTCAAATGAACATATCGATTACAAAAATCACTGTAACGTGAATCAGAGCTTAATCTGAAGTGAAATTTCAAATGGTAATGAAGTGCTGAAAGATAAGGAAATAAAAAGGGATCAACTTTGTTTACTTAGAAATGGGTCTCATGATGGAAGAGACCGGCAAAATTAGCTGGCTAGAGACCTTCAAGGACCAAATGGGGAGAGTTGATAGATCCATGCGTCAACATAATACAATGATAACAACAGTAACGACAACAACAATAATAAAGATCAAATGGGGAGAGTTGGTAGATCCATGCATTGACATGTTATAATAACTACAATAAAAACAATAGTAACAACAACAATCATAATAAAGATCAAATGGGGAGAGTTGATAGATCCATGCATTGACATGTTATAATAACTACAATAAAAACAATAGTAACAACAACAACAATAATAAAGATCAAATGGGGAGAGTTGATAGATCCATGCATTGACATATTATAGTAACTACAATAAAAACAATAGTAATAATAAAGATCAAATGGGGAGAGTCAGTAACAACAACAACAATAATAAAGACCAAATGGGGAGAGTTGATAGATCCATGAGTCTGACATATTATAATAACAACAACAACAATAAAAACATCAACAGCAATGATAACAATAACAACAAGGATGCAGCAAGTGGTACGTATGATTGTTTTGTGCAGATGTGGATAGAAACATGGCCTTGCCGAAGCTGAATTTGATCCCAACAACAAGACAGTATTTACCTTCAACGATGATGCTACAATCAGCATCGTAATTCCAATGCAATTTTGTGAAGTTTGATGTACAAATTATCGTCGAAAAGATGATCAAACATTTGTCATCCACAGTTGCTGCATGAAGAGCATGAGAATTAATATACGCAATCCACTGGTGTTGCTATAATCCTACTACTACTATATGGTCCCAATAATGCAAAAGAAGAGAAGATGGAACACCTATTATTTTAAATCTGTTTCTTTAGATTATGAGAATATATTCTTTATTTGATCAGATTGTCGTGGGACAACACGCAGATCACATGTGGGACGTCCATAGCGGTAGGTGGTAAAAGGCCAGCGAGACAAAGATTGCCGACCCAACTTTCCGCAGTGCTGCGTGAAGCAATCATCCTTCCGTCGACCCACTTCAATCCTTTGGCTGTCTCTTTGCATGGCCTGTGGTGTTGACGTGCCCTAACTCCTTCCGAGCTGCAATAATGTGAGAGTGAGAGTGAGGGTGAGAGAGATTTCATACGTGGAACATGCACCAAGTGGAAAAGGATCAAATCACCCTCCACCAAGCAACAACATAAGGGTGACTGTGGTCTATAGTCCCCTTGGGATACGGGTCCATAGGAGGTCATTCAGGTTGATCTTATCGATCTCCGTGAATAATAATCTACGGGAAGTCATTCGAGTCTGTCACCGTACTTTATCGATCTCTATGGATAATAATTCAAGGGAGATTGTTTGTGCTTATCGTTTTTGTAAAAAAAATACTAAGAAGAAGATGTTAAGATCATTACAAAGAATCTCTCCGATTAGTCCGATATAAAAGTCAACGCTCGACATACGCATAGGGGTTTGGCTTTTTTTTTTTTCTTTTAAAAACCTCTTAACTAACTTGAGCGTTAGATGGGTCACGTTGGGAAACACCTCTCGATATTGGTTTTTATGTAGTAACGTACTTAGAAGTTAGATTCCACCTTGGGTCGACCTCAAGACCACCTCGGAGCCACCTCAATCGCATCAAGGCTGCTATGTGAGTTCCTCAGATGTCCTTATACCTTTGGGTTAAACTAAATCGGGCTGATTCAACTATTAATGATATTTTTTCTTAATATTTTAATGTTAGGAGAGCCATGAGTTATCGGGTCCCCTACCGGGGGAATTGATAAGGATATTTAATCTCGTATTGATCGAGGAGTATGAGAATCAAGGACTTATAAGCCTCTAGCATTACTCTTACTCTTAGAGTTGCCTTTTGGGGTTTACCCCAAAGAGACAAACCAATACTGACTCACCCAAAGTGAATAATTCCTCACACCAATATCGATAAAATATTGACTTATCAAAAATGATTTCTTACCCTTATAGATGCATTTTCAGGCTATAGCCAAATCATAATGATATTTTAAGATTAGAAATGCACTTTCTTCGTTATCGACCGAGGTAACTATTGTTATAAAGTCATGCCTTTCGGGCTAAAATATATTTAAGCATCAGATTGGGAGAAATATAAAGGTGTATATAGACGATATGATAATAAAAAATAACATGACCGACACATACTTGATGACCTGATCGAGATGTTTTAGGTCTTGAAAAAATTTGACGTGTACCTCAATCCATCGTCTTGGTTGAGAAAATTTCTTGGATTTGTCGTTCACCACAGGCGAATAAATGGAGAAAATTCATGCGATAATCGAGATGTACCTTATCTAAGAAGTACAATAATTGACCGGATGACTAGCAACGCTTAACCTATTTCTATCTTAATTTCACTGATTACCATTTTTTTAATTTTATATTTGTCAAGAGGTTCCGAGGATTGAAGCACCGTGTCGCCTGCCTGTCGCAGCTTTCATCTTTCGTACAAGAACGAACTGCTAAGTTGGTACCTCACCGTCATCAAACATGACATCAGCTCAATACTACTACAGGATGACACGGGTCCAACGGCAAGTCAGCCACGTCGCGGCGAACGTCAGCGACATGCTAAGCTATCTTTGTTTCTGTTGAAACGCTTTGAGATGCACGTAACATCATCCGAACTTTATTATATATATATATATATATACATATATATATATATACATATATATATATATATATGTATATATATATATATATGTATATATATATATGTATATATATATATATATGTATATATATATATATGTATATATATGTATATATATATATATGTATATATATATATATATATGTATATGTATATATATATATATACATATATATATATGTATACATATATATATATATATATGTATACATATGTATATACATATATATATATATACATGTATACATATGTGTATACATATATATATATACATATATATATATATATATATATATGTATGTATATATATATATATGTATGTATACATATATATATATGTATATGTATGTATATATATATATATATGTATATATATATATATATATATATATATATATATATATATATATATATGTATATATATATATATACATATGTATATATATATATATGTATATATATATATATATGCAAGTGTTATTGTGCTGTATAACTTTTTTACATGTAAGAAAGAGTAGTCTCGTAGGACAAAGAATTTTGGGCAAATTTATACGAAAAGCCTAGGCTTTGCTTTTTTTTTTATCCCTTTTTTTTTATCTATATTAGTGCTCTCACTTTCTCTATAATTTCATTCTGTCCTCCATGTCGCACTCGTCCCTGAGGTGAATCAGTCTACCGCTATAGTATTATAAAATAAGATATATAGAAAAAGAATCTAACTCTAAGGGGATGTATGGACACTATCGCTAAACTAAAAATATATGATGGTCTCAACTAAGGAATCCTCCTTTTCACCCTTTGGTGATTGAGGGAGTTGTCAGTGTTGGCAAGGAGATAACCAGGGCTACCTGCGTCTGGCCGAAGACTTCCATCATTGCTGACAACACGGACCCGTGCCAGGTGCACCAGCTTGTGCGCAACAAAGCTTGATTCCATAAGTTGCATGTGGTGTCGGCGTACATGCAACTCGTGGATTGAATTCTCATCCATTCGGGTTGTGACAATATATACACGAGGTAGGGTCATGAAGAAGAGATGGTGCGTGTGGACTTGGTAGTGAGGGTGGACTAGCGAAGGCAAATTGATTGCTCGGAGTAACCAAGCCTATGACCGTAAGAGCCTACTGAGGCAATCCATGACATCGTGTAATCATGCACCAAAGGACGCTTAGATATCATGATATTACCTGATATCATGATATCTAAGCGTCCTTTGGTGTAGCTTGACATATATATATATAGTTTTCTTTTCAAGACATGTCCAAACATATCATTAATGACAAATCAAGTGGGCACCATATTCTTGACAACAGTATCAGAAATGTAAGTTTGCGTCGGTCATATATGGTGCCACGGATGTAACTATTTACATTGCATTCCGTGGAGTATGCAAACTTTCTACGTCTGAGGCCTTATCCCAGTCAAAACAATATGAAGACTAATTGCAACCCCATCATCCATGGATGTCATGATCCTGATCTCCTCTATCCATTCCCCAGATCATTGTCGGCGCCGACCAAGTGGCCATGCAATCAAAATTTTTTGCATGTGACAGTCATGCATGTCGAGTGATCCAAAGACAGCATTTCGATGGTGTAGTGTCAGGAAAAGAACCGGGGCTATATACAACTGTACGGCTCCCTCCAGAAATTTGACCACTACTACTGCTGCTGATTTTTATCATCGGCAGGCCCGGAACGACGCCTCTTAAAATACTTTTTACAAAAGGACTCCCCATGCTCTGAGAAAGTTTGCTTGACATAACCCTCCATGCATTTGAGATAGGAGAAGTCTGCACTTGTGCCATCCGATGATACCACATAAAAGCACCTCGAGTCTTGGAAGCTCATGTTCTTGTCAACCTGCCAGCAACAAAATAAATATCTTTATGTGACATTGCAACTAAATAAGATTAATTGAAGGGAAAAAAAAAAACCATGGTTTGGTCCATTGTCATGCAATGCCCTTGTCGCTTTATTGGGAACACATGACTAGTCCAGCTTACCATGATGTAGTCAACTTGATCAGACACCTTTGATTGCTTATCAGGGTGGTACTTGAAAACATTCTCCAAGATGAACTTTTGATCATCAGCAGAAAGTCGATTGCCATCACTGAAAGAATATATCATAACCAAGATATGTATACCATCAGAGCAAGCATGACGTTACAAATATCATACAATTTGTTCATTGATGAAGTAACATCTAAAGGATAGTTTTTCCATGACCAACTAATAATATGTATGTGAGAAAAGCAGGACATTTTAGGGAAAATTGTTCACCACCATGCAGGTTCACCCAAGTTCAACTGCTATTTTAGGCCCTATATTCAAACTCTCATGAATCAAATAGGAATATAAAAAAAACATATGTCAATTAGGTAAGAAATCATGTTCATGGTCTTTCCTACCCTTAATATAATAAATGAGGAAAAATAAACAATGTGTATAGAACTAATTATTGAGACCAGAATTTTTAAATTTAATCATAGCATAATCGTGCAAAATAATAGGCTCTCTATATAAAAATGTATGAGCTCATTGTCACTTTTATGATGACTATTTAAATAAAATGTGATAGCCATAAGCATTTATACATCATAGTATATAACATTGGATGGTTTCTACGATCATCAAAATAAGGTTGTGTAAAGCAATTCTAAGCAAGGTCATAAAACCCAATCCTGATGACATGAGAAGTAACAATCTCCAAATCAAGGCACTAACAGCAGCATCCAAAGTCCCTGGGTTAGGGCTCAGACGTCTAGATGATGTGAGATTAAACACCTCTGATCTGCATTAAGGTATGCATAACCAATAGGGAAGGTGGAAGCATTAGCCAATCTCTGATAGCCATTGATGAAACATCAAGGCCTGCTGATCCACCCAAGAGTTTATTAAATTTTCTTATCTACTAGCTTAAAGGTTTTGATACTGGATTTTGTGCAATTTGTTAAAGTTTAGTTTGGGCTTCATTTGGTTTAAAATCATTTGTAATGGGGCTCTTTACTATTTCTGTCACTGTAGTATGAACAATACCCACCACCATATGTACACTGCAGCAGATGAGACCAATAAATAATTTGAAGTCTTTAGAGATACATTTAATTGTTCTAGTTTAAACCTTGTTTAGAACACTTATGCTTCCTTTTCAGAAAAGCCCATCAGATAAGTTATTGATGACTTATTTAGACCTTATTTAGAGCAGTTGTCGGTGCTTTTCAAATGTCAATGCCAGGTAATTTATTGATGCCAGGTAAGTTACTGATGCTTTAATACATAACAGATGTAGTGTACCCTTTCATTAGCCAAGCCTATTGGAAAACAAGTTGAGGAACTTAGGTTGTGGCTGTTGAACCTATGTTTCCCTTCCCTTCTCCTGTTCACCTCTTTCTCAACTAATCTCTCTCATCACCATGTTTTTTTTTTTGCCTACCTATTTTAATCCAAACTCATAACAGCCAGAGAAATTACTGTAGAAAATTATCCAGGTTTTAATGAATCTATTTCTGTCGAACAACTAGTCGCTAATTTTAATCCCCAAATGCCAAAAATACTGACTTGATTGACATAACAAATTCTAGCACGCTTTGAGCATTATACAATCAGGTCTTTTTGGAACATGTCATCAACCAATAGAAGTATTGTTCCTGCATAGCAACTCTTTGGAAGTCAAAGTTGAAACCAAGGTTTGAGGTTCTAACCACACTGTTTAATACATAATGGTTTTTTTCAGGTACAATGATGGGGCAATCCCCTAGGAAAGTGAGCTTATTGCACTATGATTACTGATTGGTACCAAACTTTACTAGACGGTAAGCCTACCATGAGTACTGGTACTCATCACATCATTTTAACCCTTTTTTCCTTTTCTTCTTCTGTTGATACTGCTTATCTTGGGCAGCCGGTTATCCTTTCACTGCTTGTCCACATCACCTCCTCTATTCATCTGCATCGCCACCTCACCCCCACTACCTGTCCATGTCACCTCTATTCTACGTGTGTGTGTGTGTGTGTGTGCAAGCATGCATATGCTAAAAGTAGTCCGGTTGGTGCTGACCACTAATGAAACTTGGTACATTGTACCTCTCAAAAATGCTTACAACTATGGTAATGTTGTAAACACATAATAGTGAACAAAAATGCTTACAACTAATTTGTGACTTAATATCATCTTACTTTTCCTCTATCGCTAATCCTCGTGAACACATAATAGTGAAAATTCTTGTGAAATTTCCCTATTGTTCTCCAGTAAAATTATGCCAACAAAAGACTCTTCGTAAAGTCAGATAAGTGTTCCTCAGTCTCCTGCTAAGGCAATATTTTCATTTTGACATGTTCATCTAGATACTACCTAATGCATTGTTTACTGTCTGGAAAGTCATTATACAAGTTCCTCAGCACAACCTTATTGGCTAGTTGGATAATCAGAACTTACCTGAACATATCCTCTCCCAAGCTAAACCCCATTCAAGCGTCAGACTGCTAGACCTCACAATGGCTCACAAAGAAAGGTACTTCTAGGATTAAATTTTGAAGCACACAAGCCTGTGGATACCTCTAAAGTATCAATAACAACATTTGCCTGAAAAGAGGAAATTATATTTACCTTGCATATGCTATGAAAGAAGATAGATACAATAACATCTTGTTTACCTGGAATCATGCAGAATCCTCTTTATTGTCTGCATAACTGGCTCAACTTCAGCAAGAATCTTTTCCTCCTCAGCTGTAAGAGATTCTAGTCGTCGCCCTGAAGCCAAGGCCCTATTTGAATTCCAACCTTTTTGAGAAGCTGACTTTCCTGGAAATCTTGCAGAAAACGTCTTTTGGTTTTTCCTACCAGGAGGATTTGCAGAACCCCAACCACGAGAATTCCATGATTGATTTCTACCTTCGGAGGTGTTTGATGTGGAAGTGACATTTCCACACCACTGGCTGCCCAAGTCTTTGTTAGAGTCATTTCCATCCCACTGAATGTCCAAATTCTTGGAAGGATTGCCACTCCACTGGCTGTCTGAAACATTAGCATTTCTGGTTGAAGTGGAATCCCAAATATTTGTTACTGGTGATTCAGCACATCTCCAGCCATCTTGTGCAATATTTCTTTTAGTGTTATTAGCATTATCCTGACCCCAAGGTTTTCCGGAGCTCTGGCTGCTCCAAGTCCCTGGCGTTGAATACAATGAATCCTGATTATGTTTGCTTTTTGGGCTTGAAGCAGTTCTATTCCAAACTGGTGATCCTTCTTTCAAATCCACCTTGGTCTTGCTTGCCTCATTCCAACAATTCCTGTGAGACAATCTGTCCCAGGCAGTTGAGTTCCCATCTGCCTTCCATTTCCCCCATGCAACAGACTCATCTGCTGTACCAGAATGTTTCTGTGCATCCATATCTTCACCAGGTACAGTATCACCCGCCAGATTCTCAGATTCAACAGTCTTTTGTTTCACTTGGATGGAATCCCAACTAGACCAAACATTATGTTTGGTTGCTGGCGATTCACAGTTGTGCACATGAGTTGATTCTTTATCTCCCCATCCCTCCCAGTTACCTGACTTGACCGAAACTGGATCCACTTCCCAGCTAGACTCGCCAGATTTTCCATTTACCAGGCCAATCCTTTTCTGAAAGTTGTACTCAACATCATCACTATCATCAAAAGTCATACATCCATCGAGGTCAGGTGATAAACAAATTCCATTTTCTTCTGCCAGTTCATCAACATCTGCTAGATATCTGCCAGTTGCTCCTCCACTAGATGTCTCCCTTAATAACTCCAGAAAGTCATAGACTCCTTTTCCAATATCTTTGTTCATTGCCATCTGTAACAGAAGAAATAAGGTAAATTAACTCTCATTCATTATATGTACAAATATTTCAATAAAGTCATGGGTACATGGTATTGGGTGAATGGAAAATGGAACCTGTTTCTTATCCCAAAGAATCTGGAATGGTGCACCAGTCCCAATAGCCACATTTTTGCCCCATGAACAGGATGAAACCACACTGGCTAATGAATCAACCTGACACTTCTCAGCAGCTCTTTCAAAGCATTTCATTGGTGTCTGCAAGAAGAATAGAAACATTCTAATGTTATTATCAGACAAAATTAAAAAGCACACTTGATGAAAATGAACAAAGAAGAGCTTAAATATTCAGACATGCACTTACAAATAAAGTGGCTGCAGTAAATGGTACTTCAACTTTGAAAGAACGAAAGAGCGCCTTATAACCACCAGTGTTGAAACCGATAAGCTTTCCAGTGCAAGTCATGCTGTTTGCAACAAGCAGAAGGTGTTCCTTCATCACACCTTTAGAAACCATTTTGATTGATTTTGACAATCGCTGTAATAGCAGCCGTCGGAAGTTAAGGCACATCAACAAATCAAAAATTACAAATCATAGGGAAGGGACATAAATAATTGACAAATACACAAATGGAAGTGCAATCAGTAGAAATATGATAAAATAGTTCCCAAGGATGGATTAAGTCAAGTACAGACTCAAGCCAATGTAACTAGAACTGCTTCTGCAACTAGATACATCACATCTAGAAAGCCATAACTTTCTTTTCGTTCGTTTTGGAAACTAAATTATATCTAAAACAATAAATGCAGACACACCTGAACAGATTGGTCAAAAGCACAAGAAATGCCAAGAACCTCTTGAATTTGTTGGATACCATAAGGAATAGATCGTCCTGTATCTATAAGGTGCATCACAGGTAAGCAAGCATCTAAAACAGTTCGCCAGGCATCACCACTTTGCCGAACTGCGTCTTGTCCAAGAACAACTTCAAGGCCTAAGTCACCCTTTAGGGTTTTACATGAACTTCCAACCCAAGAAGTTGCATCAGGCCCAATCCAAACAATTTTCACCTCGTGAACTCTAGGATCACCTGTTGATACAAGAAATTAGAAACCGAACCAGAAACAAAACTTCTCAATGTATGTGCAAGACCAACACATGCAATCCTCTTTGTCATGCTTGCTTTCTGATGACAAAAACTGACTGGAAAAAAATAACACATTTCCCTCCAGGTTGAGTTCTACTGTAAGACTTTGCATCTAATGTTCTTAATGACTACACAAACAGAAGTCATTGTGTACAGATGGTTATGTGTGCATTTAATGTAAGTGAATACATTATTTATCATATAAACAGGTTGAGCTCTACTATAATACTATTATGTATAATGTAAGTGAATATATTTATCATTTATACACAATACATCTGATAGAGAAATATATTGATAATATGACAAATACCACAGCTTCTGGAGATTATTCATGGTGTGCCTGACTGGAAAGAGATTTGATGGAAATCAAAATACATAAAAGCAGCAAAAAATCAAAATTCCTTATGGTAGAATATGAAAAAACTATAAAGAACACTTTTTTGCACACCTTTAACAATTGTATCCAACAGAATTGGGCAGATGGTCTCAGACATCACATGTATTGCTCTTTCAAGAGATATGTTATTTTGGCTGGCATTAGCATCAGCATAAGAGAACTGCAAGCATGGGAGATGACACAAGTTCCCATCACTTGGCTGCTTGATGCTGCAACATTCGCTACATAGAAAAAAAATTTCCAAATGGCTCAAGGAGCTATAACATTATAGAACACAGTTAAGCATATAAACATTTGAAAAGTGTTAATCAGTTCTTTCTCTTTCCAGTCTATAATATCACCTTAATAATATTCGAATGAACTGTCATAAGTAAGAGAAATAGTGAAAGCTAAGTTATGCAAAGGAAAAATAGGGTGACAGCTACTTAGACATTGATATAGAGAATTAGCTCTCTAATTACACACTACTAAATATAAGAAGAGTTATATTCAAATCACTTGGCACTATATTTGTTGATGTAGAATGGCTGCATGGATGAAATCCAAAGTGATTCATGCTTGCTGTTTGTTTTAGAAATGGAAGCAAAGTTCGCTAGAAATTTGGTTTCCTCTGAAGAGTGCAATTATTTAAATTGTAACAAACTCAATCTAACCTTTGATTTTATTAACTACATGAGAGGCATTTTGTCTCTAGTGGGTATAAAATGACAGTAGTATTTAACAAATGCCAGTCCATATTTGGAATTGCACCATATAGAGCTTCATTGTTGATTGGACAAATTATGGGAGAAAATTTTAAATCCTTCATACAATTTGAAACTCTTACGACTTTCATATAGCGAGAAAAACAACAATGTTATTGTCCTCTGTTATTTAGCAACAACGGTGACAAATTCCTTTAAGATTGTCATCTGTACAACATAAAGCTAGTCAAATATCTGACAGGAGAAACAAGCCATTTAGTCTACTAATGAAAAGGTTCTCAGATGGGAGGTAATTGTCCAGTAGATGTCAACAAATTCATTATGTAGCTTATTTTGGCAGTAGATAGGGATAAAAGTAAAACAACGGTGATGCTATGCAATAGCATCGTAGAAATGTTGACACTGAGTCTGAAACTGATAGGAACAGACAGTACGAGGCTTCTATTGAAATGCTTTAGTTGTGTCATAATCAAAATGTAACCTTTATATTGGTAAACAAACTTCGAATAAGAGAGTATGGAACAAATGGCAAAACAAATTTTAGAAATTAAAATGCTGATTGGTATAAACTTAAACACAAATCTAAAGCTCAACAAACCATTAAACAAGAGAACATCTTACCAAGTAGACAGAAAAATTCTCCTAAAGAAATGTGAAAGCTGTCCTTTCTTCTTTCCATAGCTAAAAATAACAGCTTGACATTTGTGAAGAATATCATCAGGATTTATGTTCAACAACTTCAATTGCATCTATCAAACAAAATGATACCGATGTTCTCAAAAAGCCAGCTTTTACCAATATTGCTCAAACAGAATAGAAGCAGATTGAAAATATAGCTTTACCAAACCTTGTCAAGATGGATATGACCAACAAGTCCTGATGTTGTCACTGAACTGTCACACACACCTATTTGTTTCTGATATCTGAAAGTAACAAGAGAGAGTGAAATTAATAGTTAAAAACAGACAAACACACGTTTCTGTCATAAGAAGACTGAAAATGTGACCATAAACTATGAGAAAATTACAGATAGATGATTCATTACAGTGAGAACTATAGTTCAACACATTCTACTGACAATTAATCAAAGAAAGTGATAATGTCACACAATGCTACGTATAAACAAAAACCATCTAACACTATCTCTAAAAGGGATCATACAGGACAAAATTAAGGGAAACAGAAAAGCAAACCTGAAACACTTTTCTTGTAAGATGTGTAGGTTTTTTGTTCAAAAATAAGTAATTCCAATGAAAAAAATGAAAAAGCTCCCATGCCCAAAAAATGTTTATGTCCACACCATGGGGAAAGGAAAAATATATCTCATTTTATAAGTGGGAATTTCAAACTGCAATTATATCTAAAAGAAAAAAGGTATATTTGACATTTTTGAATGCTACACGATCCAAACACAAAATAAGAGGAAGACGTAAAAAAAAAAGAACAAATTTGCAACATATACTTCAGTTAGAGAACTCAACATAATTCTTGTGAATTTCACTGAATAGGCTATGATATTTTTGCATAGTCCAGTTTTAAATATTCTTCTAGCAAATTTTGATATAAAAATAACCAGTCAGGAGAATCACACAGTAATGTTCTTTAATTGATGAAAGAACATGACAGACCAAGCTTGTTCATCTAGTGACATCCAAAATAATACTATAGAAAAACCACTAAATTTTTTTAAATAAACCTTAAGTTGCCTGTTTAATCAGGAACCTCAAGTAAGCATAATATTTTTTTAGACTATTAATTTGCAGAACATGTAACCTATGTAAAAGAGATATATGCATCATGAATGTGGCTTGTAGTACAAAATGTTAAATGCTCAACAGATACAAAGAGTAGTTTTGTAAAGGAGAAACCTACATCCAACAAAGACACATGATCTAGGCTCAAGCATGTAGAGATTGGAACTTTTAGTTACAAAGATTGCAAAGTATATTCCTTCTTAAGACACCAACCAGCATGGCAAAAGACTTATCAATGCATATGCAGGTTCAGATGATAAAAGGCTAAACCCGCTTAACTGGATAATCTGATTAAGGCTAAAGGTGGAACATTATCCAATTAGAACCCAGCTGAATTTTTACGCTTATAGAGTTTCATGCAATGTGTAAATATAGTTCTTTGAAGTTGCACAAGAAAAGGCCAACATGCTTGTTAGGTTGTTAACCTAAGATCATGTTTGTGCCTACAAACATACCTAGTTCCATCCTTTACCTTGCCGTGTTAATGATGTTGCCATCTCATCCCATGAAAGGGTTAAACCAGGGCTTAAAATTTGTTATGTCAATAATGTTGATGATAACCATTATTTTCTTTAGGAAACTTGTTATGTGAGGCATATCAGGTAAAATTTCACAATTTTTATTTCTATTTTTAATTTCATTATGAGAACTTTATTCCACTATTCTCTTTATGAAACTTGTATGAGACAGATTGGGTTAATTTTCACTAACAGCACCTGCCATTAGAACATAGAATTTGATGTGATGGAGGATATTCCAATTCTACAATGAAGACCTAATGGAAGCTGCTTATCCAGAGATACGTTAGGAGATAACGGAACTCTCATAAATAGAGAAAAAAATAGATATATAAAGAAAAATGCTTTTGTTAGACAAATAAAATATTTTAATCAAAGTAGATCAAGGTTCAAGTGATAGAAATGGCATCCAAGGCATATGTAGATCAACCATCCCCAAACCTTATAATACTGAAAGTGGTTACTCAATGCCAAAGAGAGAAAACGTAAATGATAAATCTCACTTTCCAATGAAACATAATACTGAAAAATGGAAAGCCGATAATCTGATATATATTGAAGTGATGACCACATGACAACTTAGAGAAGAAACAAATCAATCTTGGTCAATACCAAAAATCTATACTACAGATATGCACATACAGAATACCTACTCAATTAAGAACTCATGAGCACAGTCCTTCAAAGTGACTCTTTTTAAGCAGTTCAAAACTGCGAATGCTGCATTTTCCTTGCAAAATCTTTTCTGGCAGCAGCAATCATTCAAGTACAAAATCACTCGGCGGTCAGAAACATCATTTTTGTAACTGACCTTACAAAGAAGAATTTCCTGCAAGATACACATGTCTATTAAACACAAATCATGTTTCTCTTGGACCTATGCAAGTCCAACCAAAATGAAAATTAATTTGCCAAGTAGAAACATAGAAGACTCACTTTCATGAGTTCCCATGATGAATTGTTACTTTGAGATGAATCAAGAACTGCCTTATATGCAAGGTTTGATATTGCAGTTGCAGCCAACACACCTACAGGATCACCAGCGGGAGGAGTATTTACGGAATTAACTCCTTCATCATCCACATACTCAAGCTGCACAAGTGAACCAGTACACACATTTCTGACACTTCCATCATAGCAGATAACAACATCTCGAAGAATTGCCATCAAATTTTTAAACAAAGTTCCAGGTTCTGTGAGTCCTCTAGACGAACGAACTATCACTTCTCTGGATGATATCGCATGGACTAACATTTCATATGGATTTAGACCATGAAAAAAAGAGTTCTTCACCAGTCCATATGCTTCTGATGGATGATCAACTTCACCAGCGGAATGCTTGCTTACAAAGTTTAAAAAGCAGTCATCAACCAAAGCCCTTGAGTAATATTTTCCTTGATCAAAAAGTTGAAGACCTAAAAATCCAAGCTGTTCAACCACTTTAACCATTGATGAATCACTTTTTGAGTCGATTAAGTTACCCAGTGCAGAAGAATTCAGGATAAATTTCACTATTGGATCCTTCATGCTTCTAAGATGGTTCTGAACTTGCAATTCCGCACGTTCATCACGTCTTGATCTCAATTGATTGAGTATGCATGAATTTTTCTGGATGCTTCCTTGAATTTCACTAACAACAGCCTTTGATAAAATAAAATCTTTCAAACAAATACTAAAGCCTTCCATAAACAGCATCTCCATTAGTAAAGGCTGTATATAGTTGAAGAAATTAAGAACCTCCATTGGGCCCTTCATGCGGTAAATATGAGTCATGATATCTGTCAGCAAAGACTGCACTACATCTTGATCAGTGTCTAACTCCAAAATTTCACTCTCACGTATAAAATATCGTTCGCCAGAACAGTCCAAAAAAGCAGGGAACACATTCTGGAGAACTTGAAGAATTGTCCAACAAGGACCACATTTAGTAGCCTTGACTATTGCAGGTGGTGGTAGCATTGATGAGACATACATCCCCAATTGTTGTGCTACTTCCTTCTTTATGAAACCAGATTTGAATATAAGCTTCAAGGCCAATGAAGCATCCTGAACAAGCTGCAAGTTCAAGCTCCCAGAATGGGAACTAAGCAGCTGTTTTTCCACACTAAATAATTCTAGAACCTCAGCTTTCGCAGATAGGGATTGTGGATAGAAAATATGAACACAGTCACCATCAAAATCTGCTCCAAGTGGAGCACATATAAGAGGATTGATCTTAACAGTATGATCATCATGAATATAAACATAGAATGCTTGTAATGAGTGCTTATGAGTACTAGGGGGCCTGTTAATAAAAACTATATCCCCATCTAAAATTTGACGATTTATAACCTGGCCAATTTTAAGATTTGTATGCCCCTTTGACCCTACAGAAATGGCATAAGTGGAGGAACCATCTTTGTATGTAATACACAAACGGCTATCAACTACATTCTGCAAACGAGTTATATTATGCTCAGTCACACGTTCTTCAAATGTAATTCTCTTTGCTATTTCTGATGGTAACCCCACTACATTAATTCCAATATAAGGGTCTCCACTAATAACAGAACGAGAGGAAAACCCAGAACCCTTTCTGATAAATAAAGTTCTAATCTTATCAAGCCACTGCTTTGTCAAATACTCATTAGTTTCATTGCCAAATGCAAATCTTCTTGTGATGTCACGAGGTGCCTGTTAGGTAAGAAGTAAATTGATTTGAATTAAACATCAAAACAAAACAAAATTCATTAATTCAATATAGCCTGACGAAACCACAATACAAACTTTGAACAGCAAAGCTGTCCTGCTTCTATTATGTAAATGTACCTTTGTGGTACCTCTGAGATTCATATACAGTGCAATTGATGATTGCAGATCATTTGTCTCAACTTCATAAGATTCAAAACTTGGAGAACCAGACCTTGACCTTTTGATCAGCTCAATCTTGCCAAGAATTTTCTTAAGAAGGGACTTTGAAATATCCTACAAATCAGAAGGAAAAGAAATATTAATAGCAGTTCTACAAGCAGACTCATTCAGAGTACAATTGTCAGATAAATAGGTGTTCATCATTAAAATACTTACGGAGGACATGACACATTTCCCATCTGAAATTTCTGGCACACACAAGCAATTCGGAGGAACAGGTAGCCGTTCCATAATGAACCCGTTCTGAAGGAAGTATCCCTTCCCAGCCAACTTTTTTTGGGTTTCTTCTGGAAGCTTCTCCAAAATTTTAAGAGCCTAAAAGACATAGTTACATAATGAGCATTTCCCCATCATACTACAGGAAAAAATTATTAGACCGCAACCCTACCACAAGACATTTTTACATTCATATATCACATAAAGTCCTCCATTCTTTAGTTTATCAAATGTATTTAATTCTTCCTTGTTTATGCTGAAAACCAATCACGTTTGGATCTTACAAATTCACCAGGCTCTAAATGAACCGATCCAACCCTGGTTCTTGGTTCTCTTAGGATCATTAAATCCACAACAAAACAGACTGTAATAAAAACAAGAGAACACCTTGGAATGATAATATCCAATCTGGTTGTTCAAATTTTAATTTGTTCAATTGTGTCTTATAAGTAGTCGAAAAAAAATCAAATTGTTAACACTAATTAATGTGATAATGTATGTGAGGCATCAAAAGGATCTAATTTTATCATTTATCATATAGAAAATGAATATCACTATAGTTTTAAGGATATAGTAAAATTTTAGTAACCAAAAATATCTATAGAAATTAGGAAAAATATCATATTTTATTGACTTATCTAAAAAACTAGGTTAAAAATTTATAAAATTAGTTTCTTGACTATATTAGAGTATAGATTAAGCAAGGTGATTTACATCTATTTTCACGAAAAGTGAATCCTATATTTCGTTTATTTTTATCATACATGATGTTATCTTATTCTCCATCATCTAAATATCAGTTTGATTTAAACCAAGGATTGAAATATCGTACCGTACCAGAGTTTCAATATTCGCTCGGTATGGTACAATACGGTATACCGAGCGATATACCATTCGATATATATATATATATATATATATATATATGATTCAACAACGTTGCCTCTCTCCTCTCCCCAAGGGGGCAACGTCGTAGAAAAACGAGGCAACGTTGCCTCAACGACGCCGCCTCTATATATATATATATATATATATATATATATATATATATATATATGAGTAAAAAAATCTTATATATTTTTATATATATATAAATAAAAAAGAATTTTTCGGCAACGTTGCCTTTTCGCGTTGGGGAGAAAGAGGCGACGTCGCATATTTATATAATATATATATATATATATTATATATAATACCGTTCGGTAGCGAGCGATCCGTGTACCGGTTTGCTGACGGACCGGTACGTACCGCTCGATACGGGCTGTATTATTCGAAATTGTAAACCTTGATTTAAACTACCTACTGTTTTTACAAAATTTGAAATGTTCAAATTTCTAAAATACTAGAAAAAACATATGCTCCAGAATACAATTCACAATCTGATTGAACCTCGTACCAATGTGATTTACATAATGTCTTGATCATAACAACATCGTCAATAACCACAGGAAAAAATTGGAACAACTTGGCCAGTAAAGATATTTTATGTGGCATATAAATATCTGCACTCACACAGCCAAACACATGCACACACAGACTTTAACACTACAGACCTTTTTCTATCAACCAGTTTTGGTCCGAACTCCTCCAAGTAATGGGCTAGGTAAAAGATCCTCAGAAGTAAAATAAAAAACCTAGATAGAGGCACTCATAAAGCAATTAAGCAATTTCACATGGAAAGATATGAAAGTCTGTGACCTCGGAGGGCAGCAATGGGCGACGGAATGTTCCAGCATAATGATAACCAAATCTATCTAAGAAACTCCAGAAGCCATCTTGTAATCTCGATCTAGATGATACTCTTAATTCCAAGCAAGTAGCACCATCTGCTGTCTTCACTTCTTTAATAGATATAGAAGGAAGATCCTGCAATAAGTATCATCCATCTGATCAGGAATATCTATTTACACTGATATGCAAATACTCATTAAATCAACAATAACATGGTGCTGTACAGAACAAATGACAATAATTACTGCAAGTTACTACCTAAAGTTTCATGAGCAGCTAATGCAACAATGATAAGAAACAATATATGTTCCACTAAATTACAAAAGATAAAAAAAAAAAAACAAAGCACTAGTGTTATGTTAAGCCCCACAATGCCATCTCTTCATAAAACAGCTTCCATTTAGGAATAACTAGAATGTCCCAAATCCATGCTTAGCATGTGAATGATTCGCTGAAGAACATTAGCTTTTCAAAAACTAGTCTACATATTCAACTGGTCTGTCATGATTGTAAATATGTAAAAGTGCATATGCAGGTTGAGAATTGTATATGCACGTTGTCTGGAAATAAAAGCATCTTATAAACATAAGCTACAAACTAGAGTATGGATAGGAAACAAAACAACTTAAATTCCAGAGGCAGTCAATTATCCTTGTGTTTTCTCATTACAAATTACTGTAAGATGTTCCATAAGCAGACATTTGCATTTTCAGTGGAATTCATACCAGAAAGTAAAATTAACATCATTTACTGAAAATATGAAGTGGAGAAGAAAAAAGTAAACAAGTTTAGCATAGGCTAAAAATAAGAACAAAATTTTACTTGCAACCAATTATCAGTAAACTCCGGAAGGAAATCCATGAAAGCAGAAACATTGCACCAACTGAATTAACATGATTTTTGTATTAACACACATCCAAGAGTCAGTTTTAATCTGCAATATCTTTCTAACCAAACAAATATAATAAATAAGATGAACGCCATTAACGAGGACATCACGGCCAACCTTCCAGAAATAAACTCTGGTACAGATCCTCTATGACAACAAATTAACTCTTAACTCACTTAAGAATGAACATAATTTTTAGATTATTTCCATGTTGATCCACTTTCAATAAAAGGTTAAAGAAATATATACCATTTCTTCCAGCAGATCTCCAAAACATCATAATCAATGGTATATAAAATTTTTGTAGAAAACAGAAGTAGAGAACACTATTTCTTGGAAGAGGGTGGTTCTCTTTCTTGTTTGATGTGGAAGCTACTAGAAACAACCATACCAGCAATCATAATCTCCTTTTTTTCCTTTTGCTATCCATAAATAGATAAAAACAATATCCCATTTATCATTAACTGTCTTCTGCAGCATGTTGCTTAAGAGCTAGATTATAGGTATGGATACTGACATTTTCCTTATCTTACTATTATAATTGGAGTGCAGGAACCTGACCCTGAGGTTTTCTATACACAGAAATGAATACTTTATATTTAGAGTAACAAACCAGAGTTGAAGATACAACAGCACACAAGATTTATATAAATCCAAGAGAAAGACTACTAAGATGCATTTAACCAAAATTTTAAATTCGACTATAACTGAAAAATTAAGTTTTGCATCAATTTTAAAAAGATTGAAAATTTATGACAAACAAATTACCAGGAAGAGAGTTAGATATTACCAGACAATAGAGACATGGCATGCTTGAGATTTTCCCCTTGCCCACACTGTATTTAACCTGATAAATTGTGGCAGTGTAGAGAAAACTGGAATCAAAAGGAATTCCAGAGATGATGTTTAATCCAGAAAATAATGGGAGATATTCACATAATCATGTTTGTGTCAATAAAATAAGACAATAAACTCAAGCCATCGACATTTAATATCATCATCTGAGGATCATATATCTTGACACTCTTTTGCCAAATAAATACTCTACATGAAACTCTCCATACCAAGAAACAGAATCAATACTTGCAGGAAGCAAATGCATGAACACCTACCAGTGTGAGTCATAAGGACGTCATCCATAAACAGATTTAACCCATGTGATGAGGTCATGTTGTTGCAAGTGTCAGTTCTTAATTCTCCCACTTTCTTAAAATAAAATGCAGCTAACAGCTTTCTGAAATGTCATAAAGAAGATCTATGCTCAATGGAGCTTGTTAAGGTGAAGCTAACCTTGTGTAGTTGGTGAAAATTCTACTTTGAAAGTAAACAAAATAATAATAATAAATTGATGACAAGATGTGAGTGGCTCATGTCATTATCCAACCTGGTGGCAGAACAAACACATCAACTTGATGAGTGTTTAATCCTAAGTTAATAGTAGTAGACCCCATCTATCCCCAATTCTCCTCTCAGTTCCAATGAAGGACTAAGCTCATGTGCCATAATCTCTCCACTTTAATGCTCGACTCCCTCGTCAAAGTCCAATACAAACTCATAGCCCAAAATTATGCCTAGCTGGTGTTTGGTGTGGTACAATCTCCCCACTTAAGGCTTGATGCCTTAGTCAAAATCCAAGACACAACTCATAAACTAGAACCACGCTAAGTCAGTGGGTTGTAAGTTGTAACACCTAATCCATTGATGGCTCCATGCCATGATATGCCTCCAACCCCATCCACGGATAGCTCTTTCCTAGTTAGACCTCATATACCAATCGTCATAACCCATCTTGATGATAGAACTGCAACATTAATTTGATGAGACTAAACTAGTAGTCCAAAATGGTTACGGACATAATAATAGACCAATAGCTGGTGGTTGATGTGTTACAATCTCCCCACTTAAGGCTTGATGCCCTAGTCAAAATCCAAGACACAACTCATAAACTAGAATTGGGCTTAGTCGGTGAGTTGTAATGCCCAATCCAATGATGACTCCATGCCATGATATGCCTCCAACCCCAACCACGATAGTTCTTTCCTAGTTGAACCTCATATACCAATTGTCACAACCCATCCTAATGATAGAACTGCAACATTAATTTGATGAGATTAAACTACTAATATAAAATGGTTAAGGCCATAATAATAGACCAACTCAATTCTCTTCTCACTTCTAATGTGAGACTAAACTATGGTGCCAAAGTCTCCTCCACATAACGCATGGCTTCATCATCAAAGCCCAAGGCCCAACTAGTAGCTCAAAATTATGCCCAATCAGTGGCATTGGATGTTGCATGAGGCTTCCGCCAATGTAGACATCTAGGAAAGAACTACTAAACAAGGTATGCAATTTTGAATAATACCGCCCGGTATGGGCGGTACGTACCGGTCCGTCAGCTTACCGGTACACGGACCGCCCGTTACCGGGCGGAACGAAAAATAATATATATATATATATATACCGAACGGTATACCGCTCGGCATACAGTTTCGTACCGTACCGAGCGAACGTCAAAACTCCAGTATGATACAAAATTGCATACCTTGCTACTAACCCTTGCACACAGGAAGGTTTATGTGGTTTAAACTTTAAACCATAATCACCCCAAGAGAAACAAGCATCATTGCCATGATCCCAAAACTTGCCCTGTAGTTCAAAAGAAGACATGCTACATTAAAATTCATTGGTCTTGAGTGATTCCTAACAAAACTATCTAGAATGTGACTAACAACAATTTTTGCTCTAATATATAGCTTACAACAATTAGCAATTGGCACCCCCTGCTTGGTAGAACCAATAAAGAAGAGCCATCAAAAAGTGTTTCCAAGAAATGTACTACTACTATCATACATTGAGAATCAAAATGACATAAAACTAGTAATTTAAATAATACACACTGCACAGGTGCAGATACTACATCGCATACAGAAAGTTAACACTAAACACAAAATAAAAGCATCCATGATTGTTTGGGTACCTTCTTCATCCTCAAGCACTTTAGACATACCAAACTTAAAAGATCTCTCAATTCACTGACATGAGAAGGATGATATACAGGTATTGGCAACTCAATGTAACCAAAATGACCTAGACAAAGAAAAAGACTGTCATTGGAAAATGGTACCAAAAAACATGTTGTGATAGCAAGTTTTATCTACAAATTAAATGATATACACATGCATACCTTCACAATTTCCAATTTCAGCTGTCCCACAGGTTTCACATCCACCAGATTCCAATGGCAAGCCAAGAAAAGGATTTGCTAACTGGGATGGGTGTGAAATGGGACAATCACTTATGGAGTATGTCCTCTGTCATGCAAATATGATATCATGTTATAGAATATTCACTATGGCAATATTGGGAAATCAACAGGTGCAATCAATTATGCAAATTATAGTTTTGTTAAATATGCAATAGCATAAAAGCAATTAAACATAAGTTGTATCCGTCTAGATACCATTAGGTGAACAATAAATGATACTATCGTTCTGCATCAGAAAGTCAATAAAAGTTACAGAAGAGAGGATTATTCAGGTAATCAATAAAAATGAAAGGAAGCTTTTTTTTTTTTTTTGAAAGAAAGTTTGTTAAGAAAGTAGTGCTGAACCTTTATTTTATTTCCAAAGTTTCCTGAATATAGCATGTCAGTGTCTACCCAACTAAAACCATTGGGTTTTGCATCTGTGTGCTAAAGAGTGACTACACAACTCTCAGTGAGCAAACAATAAAAAAATCCTTAAAGGGATAAGATGAACATTTTAGACATCATTCTTTATGCTAATGTCAACAAAAATGCAAAGTAATGTTGTTCTTAAATTTGTTCATGGTTATTACCCTTTGACTAGTATAGAAGCTGAAATTGATTTCAGTGATAGAATCAGATAAAATTAGCCTTATTTATGCTGTTGAACTCGAGCAGCAAACATCATGAAGTTGGTCCTATTCATACATGTAGCTGTTAGAAGCAAGTGCAGGCATAGGACTAAAAACACTCTCATTACTAATGCCTTAAGAATTAAAAAATAAAGGAATATTTTCAGAAAGCTGACATGAGAAGGCTTTAAGCTTATTCAAAATGACACAAGTGATAAAAAGCGACACTTCTGGAGGTCCACATGAGGTATGAAGAACAATGGCCAACCCGAATACCCATAGATTAGTGATAAACAAGAATTCTAGTTCAATCAACATGCTATTAATTCAATCTATTTATTTGTTTTTTTCTTTGGAACAGATTTAGTATTTTAGATGGGATATTTGTTAATTTTATAAGTTGTTACATAGTGACATCTCCCATGTTTCTAGCTTTATTTCCTAGATTGCTCAAGGATAAAAAAAGGGAAGCTGGTGAAGAAAAAGATGGAAGAAATCAAATTTTGGTTTGATTGAGAATTCCATATATACAAGGAAGTTTCATGATTTTACGAGTACAAAGATCTCATAGAATACCATCAATAAGCTATATTATCAAAAAGGAAGATTACTTATCAAGTTAAATATGAAACTTTCTCTTTTATAAAAAATGAAAAATAATTTATTGGTTTATCTTGATGTAATTGTATTTTTTATTATTTCTGTAACTTTATTTCCTTCTTGTTCTTTGGGCCTATAAAATAGGGAAAGGAATTGTTATGGGACATTAATTACTGAATAAATGAATGAGTTTTTTTTCCCCATGACGTGTAAGTGATGTAAGGCCACAAACTCTTTCCTCACAAGTTCAAAGGACTTCAAGTGGGTCCAAGAGCATTTTTTGTTTCCTATATTCCCCATGTAGTCTATCATCTAAATTTCACGAGCTAATTACATATTACCCCCTGTAATTAGATACCCTTAGCATCTCGATCCCTACACTTTAAAAAGTTACATTGATAGCCTTATAGTTACGAAAGTGAAACATCTAAGTCCATTTACCCTAACACCATTGATTTTACCAACAAAAACACGAAAACAAATGGTAAAAACATAATTTTAACATTTTCGTTGGTAGTGCCAGACGACGATGCTGTTGGGGGCCATGGGTGGCTATTGTGGATAAGAAGAACGATGACGAGAATGCGGCTCAGCAACTGCATCA
The DNA here is from genome assembly GCF_036884655.1 of Musa acuminata AAA Group. Classification (NCBI taxonomy): domain Eukaryota; kingdom Viridiplantae; phylum Streptophyta; class Magnoliopsida; order Zingiberales; family Musaceae; genus Musa; species Musa acuminata. The sequence goes on along the minus strand of NC_088329.1, from coordinate 3,575,669 downwards.
ACGATGTACTTAACGTTGAATTCCAGGACCTACATTTTTCTACCGTCGTTGGATACGTCCGTCGGGAGCTCAACAACCGCTTGCCCTCTAGCCTTCCAGAACTTCCCTTCCCGATTGATGACAATCACAATGAATAGAACTCCTCCGATGAGCCCCCCATCTCTCATTTTTCATGCTCATGCTACAACTAACACGGCAGCAACAGGAGCTCCGGTGACCCCACCTTCGGATCGAGCAATCACTCCCCTACTACCGCGTTAGTTTCGACATGGGCATGAAAAAGGAGAGATGGGAGGCTCCTTATAGGAGTTCTATTTGCCACGATTGTCGTCAACCGGAAAGGGAAGCTCTGGAAGGCTAGCAAGTGAGCGGCTGTCGAGCTCCCAACGGACGTGTCCGACGGTAGTAGAAAAATGTGGATCCCATAATTCGATGCTGAGTACACCATCATACCTGTTGTCGACGTAGTTGCCGAGCAGTCTTCACCTCTCACTGCCGCTCTCCTCATCCACAACAACCACTCACAACCCCCAATGACGACAACCGCCACCACTAATTGAAACGTTACAATTATTTTTTTGTTCTTTGTTTTAATATTTTCGTTGATAAAACTGACGACGTTATGGTAAATGAACCTAGATGCTTCACTTTTGTAATATAAGGATGTCAATGTAACTTTTTAAAATGTAGGGACTGAGATGCTAAAAGTAGCTAATTACAAGGGGATAATATGTAATTAGCCCAAATTTCACCATTGGGCAAAATTCCTCAACCCCAAATTATTGAGAACCTAGAATTATTGAAGCATCGAAGCCTTGCATATCAACTTCACAATCAGTCAAGTGAATCAAGGAGGATCATTGTCTTTCTTTGCATAAAAAACCATATGCATTTGAATTTTCACTACTTGTTCTTGCATTGTCCAAATTGAGAATATGTTCATCCTCTATTTTGTATTTTTTTATTTTCACCAACTCTCTTTCCAAACCAATAAAATCACTAGGCACTTAGGCGCTAGCATAGGCATCCAAGCAAGATGAGGCAAGGCCTAAGCATTCAACAAGTGGTACAGGCGAACACCACTTAGGCATGGCCCAAGCATGTGCTTGAGCCTATACACCGAGCAAATGCACGCCTAAGACAAACCCAATATAAGTCAAACTAGTATGTTGATTATGATTCGATTAAACCAAATCAATGTGTTGCTAAATCTAATTTGAGTCAACTTATGATCCATTGATTCTAGCTCGATCCAGATCAACATATCTTCCGACACCCCTCCTGCACGTGCGTAAATGAGACCCTCCTCCTTGGAAAATCTAACCAAAGAAAGACGACATCTTCCTCCGATGAAAAGCTTTTATGCAATCTTTGTAATCTCTCTCCTTCCCCTCCCTCCTCCTCAATAGCCAAGCCTCCTCAAGTGTCGATTACCCCCTCTCCCTCCACCACAGTCGCCTCCATGATAGCTCTCAATATCCCCCCCATCTTCCACCATCGTTGTCGTTGTCTCCTCCTCCTCGACAACCCCCTCTCATTCCTCCTCATTCGCCTCTGTTGCCTCTTCCTTTTCCCCGATAGCCCCCTCTCCTTCTTCTTCCTCCTCCTCCGCCTCCTTCCTCATAGCCCCCTCTCCTTCCTCTACCACCTTGATAGCTCCCCTAACTCCTCCCACTTCCCCTATCCTCCTTTTTTGATAGCTCCTTACTTGTCCCAACCGACATCAACCACACCCTCTTGCTAGCTCCTTGCTTCCCTCCCAACAGATAATCCTGTTTTGTTTTGTGACTTTTATCGTTTTTGTTATTAGATTTGGGAAAGATAATTTGGTCCTTTAAATGAACACAATTTGATGTTTGATTTTTATTTTAGAGATCATATTTATCAATAATGATATATTTTTAATAAAAGAATAATATTTGAGAGAACCTCGGGCGTTTTGGAACCTTAGTGCCTTTTAGCGCCTAACGCCTTTGAGTACATTATTTCAAACCCCTAAGCCAATCACCCTTTCAATACATCAACAATAAGTAAAATTTGATATAAGATAACCAGCAAAAAGAAGATTGATGTAGCTTGTTATGAATGCTCATTTCTAAAGTACTATAATTGGCATCGAGGAGACCTACTGAGGTCATTCTAGAAAAAATGCCAAATTGTTTGTATTAATTATATATAATCCCCGTATAACATGATTCCACAGGCCATCTAACTGTGTATCTCTTGCAGCAATTATACATCTCCCACATGATATTATAGTTTGAGCTTCAATAAATTTATAGACATGTAGGAGTTAGGACAATCAGTTTCTTGCCAGAACAATCTGAAGAATGATAAATTGCATAATTAACTATCACACTTCTCAAGAAGCATGCTTCTTCAGAGTTTCTAGTGTAAAAATTCTCTTATATGTTTTTTATTTGATCCATATTGTACACATGTTTTGCCTCCATTTTCCTCGTATTCATCTGAGTGTTGCCTACATTATATTCTAAATTCTTTGGTTTGATGGTGAAGACTTCAGGATGGAAGTTCTGTCATGAATATCTACTGAATCCAAGTAGATATCAGAAGTTTACAGAGTATAATGCAAAATGAACAGAACTAATAATCGGTCTAAGGTCCAAAAACATTGTATAATATTAAGAGGAGGACCAATATGCAATGCAAAGTAAAGAAAGAGCAGAAATGGCAGAAGAACACATTAATCTAAATACAAGTCAACCAATAGAAGCTTACAAAGAAAAGAAAACACTAGATCTAGAAAAACATTTGATGAAATGAGAGACTAATTTGAGAAAACACACAAATACTTACAATTTCCTCAGCAGTTGCTATGCTAAATTTGATGCTACGAATAGATCCATCTAAGACAAGTGGAGAGGAAACTTGATCTTCCATGTCACCAAGTATTTTTCTCTATGCCTTAAAGCTGACTCATAAGTAAAAGAAGATATTATAACCTGACAAATAAAAAGTGAAAATTTCATTTAAGTACTATAATATGAACTAGACCGAGCACTAGCATGGAATGAAGCCTTAGACTTTAGGTTTTACAAATATCTTGACTGTAAGTACAAAACATGAAATGACAACACATGTAGTTCTCCATAAGAATCAAGAAATCAACCCCGCAACAAATGGAAAGAAGATCCTTAATCTTACAATTTGCAGGAACGTAGTGTAAAAACCTCGATATAACAAAGCAACACCTGCTGTTGAACCACCCTAACACTCAAGCTACCAATGTTGGCATAATCTTCAAGCAATCACAGGACAATCATCAAGATCATGCATAAAGTCATTCGGGAGATCATGAAAATCTAACTAAAAAGAATCACATTTTCATGAGATTTCCATGTGTTACAATTAACCTTAAACAGATGAATAAAAGGGCAAGGTGTTAACTTTTCCTTTCACCAATCATAAAGTATGAGACAATGAGAAAAGAATCTGCATCAGCTTCTTAGTGCAGATGAAATATCAATTTGATAGTTGAAAACTTGACATTAAAGCAACAAACGAATAGTGTATGACAACGTTTCTAAAAAGCACTCAAGCGCCCACAAGGTGTTAACGTTTCCTTTCATCAATCATAAAGTATGAGACAATGAAATAAGAATCTGCATCAGCTTCTTAATGCAGATGATATATCAATTTGATAGTTGAAAACTTGGCATTAAAGCAACAAAGGAATAGTGTATGACAATGTTTCTAAAAAGCACTCAAGTGCCCACCTAGCGAGGCCCGAGCATCTCGCAAAACCTCTAGGCAAGGCGTTTCAATGAAGCGCCACTCGAGCGCTCACTTGAGCCTAGGTGCCTGGCAAGTGCTCGGGTAAAGTTGGGTTGGCACTCAAGCCTGGTTTGATTGACCAAGCAAGTTGGTTCAATCAAACCAACTAATGTACCATAACACAAAACATAAAACTCGCGGATGCTTCTTATATTGCAAAATGGTACAGATTCTATCTTTGTTGATCGATTTCCAAAATGGCATATTTTATTTCTTGCAAAAAGACCACGGATGCTTCTTATATTGCTAACCTTTATTTCAATAAAGTGGTCAAACTTCATGGAATTCCTAAATCTATCACATTAGATAGAGATACTAAATTTTTTAATCATTTTTGGAGAAGTTTATGAAAGAAATTTGGCACCAAACTATTATATAGTGGTGCTTATCATCCTTAAATAGAAGGCCAAGCTTAGGTTGTTAATAGAACCTTGGGTAGTCTGCTACGATGTTTTGCTGCAAAAATACCTAAACAATGAGATCTCATGCTACCTTGAGCTAAATTTGCTTATAACTCTATGATTAATCATTCTATGGGCAAGAGTCAATTTGAGATTATTTATGGTCACATTTCACCTCATTCTCTAGATCTCGCTGAAGTACCTAAATCACCTTTATCAAGTTGAAAGAGAGAGGATTTTGCAATTACCATAACAAAAACACATGAAGAAGTAAAGAAGAAGCTTGAGGCTAGCAACCAAGTTTACAAAAAAAAAAGGCCAACAAGCATCGTCGTGTGATGATCTTTGAAGAAGGAGATCTTATTTAGGTCTTTTTGAAAAAAGAACGTTTTCCGATAGAAACTTACAATAAACTCAAAGAGAAGGAAAATGGCCCCTATTGAATTCTCAAGAGAATTAACGACAATGCTTACAAAATTGAACTTCCTCCTAACGCTCACACTCACTCCACATTTAACATTCAGGATATATCAATTTACCATGATAATAATGACGACAACTCATGGACGAGTTCTCACCTGGGGAGAATGATGTAATGCATGATGAGCATTGAATTCTCCCAAGTTCCAAGACAATAAATTTCAAGCTCAACCCTATCAAATTTCAAAAAAATAATTAGTATCTTGAGATAATTATGAAAATTCAAAACCACCAAAGTATAATGCACCATGAATTTAATATAATATGTATTGCAATTTGTGGTTGACTTTTAGTATATTGTGACTCATTAATTAGGTGATTGAAGGATTCAAATTTATAAGGGATTATAAAAGGGGAAGGAAGGAAGGAAGGTTGGTGGGGTATTCTTTTTTTTTTTTTTAAACCTTATCAAATTTCTATATTTTGAGCTATTAGCTCTTAAGTATCTCTTGAAATAAAGAGAGTTCTCTTTGTCCTACCATATCTCACTTCATTTTTCACCCTCTCATCTCTTCCTTTTTGTTTCACATCACAAAGGCATTGTGAGTTTGAGGCAGAAGGAGAGGAGAGAACAGGAGAGGGGAAGAGAGGAAAGGAAAGAAAAGGAGCGGGAAGGAGATGAGCAAACAGAAGAGGGCGGAAAGTTGAGGAGTGAGGAGGAGATGTGCTAACGGGAGAGGGAGGAGAGAGGAAAACCAGGGAAGAGGAGAGAGGAGCGGTAGACGGGCTAGGGCGGCGGCAGCTGGTAGGGCACGACAGCACGGGGTCAGGCACTCGAATAGTATGCACACAAAAATCTTGGATTACGAAACAATGGTTCGCCCTAATATCATCGGAGCGAAAACGAAGCCCGGAAAAGGCAAGAGAACAGCTACCGATGCATTTGCCGTAATGAAGTCCCATCATAAGAAAAGTACACGCGCTATTTAGGAGAGAAGGGCATCGACATTCATCGGAAGCGGGGGCAAAGGCGTGCAAGAGAGGAGCCGTCGAAAGAAGAAGAGAACCCAACAAGGACGTCGGCGGAGAAGCGAGGGGAAGACTGAAGGGAGAACGAATGATAGAGAGAGACAGAGAGATTATGACCTCGCCAATGGGGTGAAGATCGCCGACGCCGTTCTTTTCCCTCTTTCTTCTCCTCGCACCCGGTCGAAGAGATCTTGAAGTGAGGCGACAGCAAGACACGAAACCCTACTCCTCCACGTCCTTCCTCTTGCTCTCTCCGCTCTGTGCGGAGGAAGAAGAAATGCGAAGACGAAATGAGGGCTGCTCTTCACACTCAATTTAAAGGCCTCGCTACAGTCTGCGGGAGAGAGTCGAGCAGAGAGGCGACAAACCGGTGACCATTTTAAGAACCGCATCACGTCACCGCCATGGAGAGAGGGCGGGGTGGGAAAGGAACAAAATGATAGAGAAAGGCCAAATTATATATATTCATATTTATATATATATAGAGAGAGAGAGAGAGAGAGAGTTTTTGTATTTAACGCTTAAAATTTCTAATATTGAAGGGAGGATATATGTGAAGGGATAAGTACGCCCTTTCGTGACCGGCATTGAGTATTGTAAAGCGAACATAAGAAAAGGACGAGTGAAGGTATCACCGGCGGTGACGCCACTTCTCCGGAGTGCAAACGTAAGATAGATAAAGAGGAAACTGGAATTAAATAGTAAGGTGCGACGTAAAATTCCTAAGATGCCCCTTCCAGTTGCGCTTCTTCGGACCCCAATTCGGTGTGCGGACCAATGCACAACACGTGGTGAAGATTCGAATTCCGGTGTGAATCATTAAGGGTTTTGGTGCGGGTAATGAGATGGGATCTTGTGAGAGGCGCTGCAGCGGATCCGCAGTCGGCTCGAGCGTTTGGGGATTTGCTGCTGCCAAACAACCTGGTCCGGTCGAGCCAGAAGTGATCCGGGTCAAGACCAGATCGAATGTTGCAGGCCAATTACACCTAGTAAGCTAACACGAATAGAAGCAAGTAAGATTGATCTGCCTCGGATTTGACCTTCTGTGAGGAGAAAAGCATATCCATATCACTTAAGAGTTAGAATAGTTGCTGACAGTATGAGATATGTATAAAAATAATGGATTAAGTACATGAGATTCTCCCATAGTTGAAGACAAGCTTTTGGAAAAAGTCTCGGCAAATATTCGGGAGCTTGACGTGATGCCTTAACAAACAAATAAATAAGATTCAAATCAGAACAAAAAAATATTTCAAGCATAATCTTTAAAATCTATACACACTCCTTTCCTCCTACTTGAGCATATCTTAGAATATTAATTTGATTATAGGAGGGAGGGACGGTATTGAGAATAACATCATACACTCCCATCTCTTAGCTTTAAGTCACCACACCGAACTAATCATTCAATTCAAAAGTGATTTTTATTATCCTAACCCTTCTCAACTCAAGTATGTGTGTACCAAGTTGGACCTTATCAAACATTGCCCGAAGAGCAGAAGTCAAAGGCTATTAAGAAATGGAATATTTAGCTGAAAGTGTACATCTCTGCTTACTTCCATGTGAGACACAACAAATTCCCATCTCTTTTATTTGGTGGCAAGCCGACAGAGGAACTTGTCAGGTGAAGCATCAGTCCCCAAAAAGCCTTTTCTTCCACCACATGGAAATATTTATTTATGAGCCATGTTTGCTATTTACATTACAAAATCCTTGTTGTTTGCTATATAACACTTATATGCTAATCATACACCCCTTCTCTGTCCAAAATGATGACATACCAACTTTCTCAATTACGAAACTAATTCATGGAACATTACTTGTCATTTTACTGGTCTTTGCATAGCTATATCCTTTCAGAAAATATTCACCATGAATGGCCCAGATAGTTAGCCTCATAATGATACTACAAATATAAATATTGCAATCACAAGAGGTAAAACAATTTTATTGGCAACAATAAAAGAGAATTTTAACAAAAAATAAAAATTATATCTACCGCTATTTCATATATTTTTAACAAACAATATGATCCAATGATAAGAACGAGTTTTAATACAACCTAAAAGAAGATCAAATTCGAGTTATAAAAATATTTAAAATAAAATTACGTACATTAACTTTCTCCTCACACCTCGGGCATTGAGTACACCCTTTCTTTTTCTTTTCCTATGATCCACTGATACTTTCGATCTACTCATTTATAAAATTAATTCCTATGTGAAAATGAAGAATCCTCAAATTAAATTATGGTTACATCTTTGAATCGATTTGCTTCAAAATTTCGAAGTGCATAGAGCTATTGAGCTCCACAAGACCACTGAAAGATTTCAAACATGCCAACAGAGTTCACTTCTGCCAAGGGAACTTAGTTCACAGAAAAAAAGAGATAAGATGATGTCTTAAAAGGGCTTCCTGCCTCCTTTAAACTTATGCAAGAGAACTATGGCACTGGAATAAACCATAGCAGTTCACTGATTCTAATTCATAGTAGTCCAGCGCTCAAATAATCACACTTTCATCATGCCTTCAACTCCTCAGGGAAATGACGCAGCACCTAAGTCGTCAGTAATACAATCAGTTGGTCCTTTTCAAAACGAGTACTGACATGGTCCTTCCAGTCAATCAATCGTCTTCTGAAAATAGTGAAGAGACAGTAGTCAACAAGTAAATAAGATTTCATCACCATGGTTACATTGAGGCAACCATGTGAAATTTTTGGTAAAATGGGATGTCTGTCAGACGATTTCTCTTCCAAATTTTGCATATTTTAATTATGAGAAGTGCAGATACAACTGAAAAAGTGTTCTTGATGGACTCAATCAAGAACTACATGCTGTATTGTGTGTACTTCAGTGGGCTATTGGACCAGTGTGTCTAAAATACCAACATAATTTATCCTTTAAATTTGTTTCTAATACTAAATGATGAGTTTTCTAGTTCAGTCCTAAAGCTTAAAAAAATTAAGAGCATGTGCCAAATTTCTTTCCAACTTACTTTCAGGATCAGTGTGGAAGTAGAAACTTGCAGCGACAATGAAGTAGCAGAGTATCAACATTAAACCCTTGAAATAGTTTGCAGTGCCATCCTGAAAAAGGAAGTAATAGGTTAGATTATGTTTAGATGACACTAAATTCCTCCTATTTGAAAACTTGTTGGAAAGAAAGGTCAAATGGTTCTATTGGTCTTAAACTTGGCAACAAAATTCAACTGAGAAAGATACGCTGAAAGTCTGAAACCACAGCAGTTAAAGACTTCCATGCAGTGCAAGCATCTAAATAATCATCAAAATGCAGAAGAAATAATAAATAATGAAAAATACTACTTCATATATCCCAAGTAGAAGTTAACGTTTCTCAAACTCATGCAAGATTCAAGTAAAAAAAAACCAAATTTAGGAACAAAAGGATTATACGCTTCTTTTAATCCCTTTTATTCCCACTAAAATCCATTTGTATTTTTCCCTTTTCCTTTGCTACTGCACATGCTATTAAATGTTTTAATCTTTTTACTACTGTTTCCTTCTGTTTTCCTTTTACCTATGTGTTTTATTCTCATCATCTCATATTTAAATGTCTGAGTAGAGAAGCAGAAATTTAGCCTGTAAAACTCAAGAAGCCAGAAGAATGAGTGTATCTTTAATAATCTGTGCACCCACCTGAAGCATGAACGCCACAACCAACACTGTTATAAAGAGAGTTGCTGTCTCAAATAACTGAAAATTCAAGTCCATTTGCTGCCTCATGAGCCAACCAACAACCACAGAGAATGGAATCTACAATTACCAGCAGAACAAATAATAATTAACATCAATGTATTAAAAAAAAAGGAGAGAGATGAATATTTAACAAAAAAAATCTTCAAAAATATGCTAAACTAATTCAGAAATTCACATGCAGTGGAGTTTAATTCAGCAAGAATTGGAGAAGCATGTGTAAATTATTATAAAGTGCTACATCAGAAAGATTAATGTTTGATAGACAAATTAAAAAATATGCGAATTGCATGTAATGAATCTACATCAGTTTGCTTGAATGGCAGCAGAAGCTTTAGAGGAAGAAGCCTTAAAAATTGCTAAATTTTCAAAATTACCACAAACATGGATATCTGAGTAGATGATCCGATTGCAACCCCCAAAGTGATATCCTGCATGAGAAAAAACAAGGAGGTAAATAAATTAATTTTATGTGTAAAGTTAATCCACTAGATCAACATCTCAGACTTACAAGCTTATTTTTCATGGCAAACATAATTGCACTAGCGTGCTCAGCAGCATTCCCAACAATTGGGAGCAAAATGACACTGATAAAGGCCATTGGCAGGTTCAACGCATCTGAAGCTCCCTAATCAAAGATGCAGAGACAAAATAAGATATTTAAAAGGATCACAGTGTTCTTGCCAGTTAGATAAGTTATGATAAAATATATAGGGAAAATTGTCAGGATATGCATAAAATTTTGAATCATAGGATGATTAACAAATAGTAGCTAGCTAGTAGAGCTCACAACAAAGTTTAATAATTTGCAAAAACAGATTAATCTTGATTGCAGTTACTAAAGAGTTATAAATTAATTAGTAAAGACAACAAGTCTTTAAACTCCACATCATGAAATTTCCTCACATTTTCAAATAATTAGTAAAGAGGAAAAACAGTTGAAGATATGGTAATAATTAATTGGCTTTGTTCTATTGGTACTCAACCTGTTGCACTGAAGTCATCACCACAGGGAGATCTGTAGGGTGAAATGATGGTAATACTAAATAATTCTACATATGAAACATATAAATGTCGAATTCTGATGGTACATGCCTACAGAATCCAACATATAAAAGTATATTAACAATGCAAAGCATGAATTTAGCTAGTTTTTTATTATTGGAGGCATGGAGTATTATTTGAGATACAATAGGCAAACTAAGCTCTGTTTTTCAACTGCAATTTGATGAGATGAGTAGAGAGTATTTGCCAGATTAGACAAAGATTAATATTCTTAGACAGGTCATAATACTCAGGAAGTTCATCTTGTTCTAAGTCCCAGCAGTATCTCTTCCATGATCATTTACTTTCTTTGCAACTAAACTCAGATAAGTTCATGAATTCTTGTCAATCAAGTTTGTTGACATTTTTCAAATTAAAAATTGTGTAGGAAAATACACAAATAATTAATATGACAATTCTAAACTGTCCAATATAAATAATATGAGTATTGATGTACCTCTATGGCATCAACAAGGTATTCAGACAGAATGGAGATCCAAAGAGTCAAAATTGCTAGCCATGATATTGCTTCCCATTGGCTTAATTCTGGAGGCTCATCTTCATCCAAATCAGCCTCATTGAGCCCCTCTTCCTAGATGATCCAACATTTTTTCAAATTTAAGAAAACACAAAGCCAGACATCAAGTGCAACAAAAGCCAAAGAAAACAAAAACATAGATGCCTTTACATTGAGAAATAGAAAATATCAACTTACCTAATGCTTTTATCTTTTGAAGAAAATCTTATTAAGAGATCAATAATACTATAAGTACAGAAACAGAAAGTAATAAGAAAATCAACAACAACAAAGTAGTAAAGTCCCAATAGTTGGAGCCCATTTGGGTCTTGACTACATGGATCTTTTGTCACCATCATATCTTTATTTAAGTTAAAAATATTTATATTTTTTAATAAAATATTTTGAAATAGTCCTTTATATACGAATAACAATCATTTCACCCATTTGGACTATCATATATAGGCCTCTTGTGCACATGTCCATATCATCTTTTTTTTTCTATATTTCCTAGTAACTTCACAAATCTATCTCAATATTGTCATCTCATAAAGGATTTATTAAGCCTTGTAAATAAGAAAATAAAAAAAAAGAGGACTAATAGATTAGTTATAGCAAATAGATAGGTTAACTGCATCTTTGAGCTTTATTCCTCACACTTTATTAAGGTGAAAATCATTGATGCTGACAGTGATAGTGCTAATTTCAATCATAATGCATTACAATTTTAGCAGAACACTAAAATTTTTCTCCTTCTTAGTACTCTAGCCATCTTTAAATAGTTATCTGGTAATGTTCACCACTTATTGCATGGACTTTGATGTCAAAGTACACATCAAGAAGCCTGGTGATAAAAGGAAAAAAAAGGTTTCTACTTTCTACTGTGCTTAAACTGTTGTCAAGCTCAAAGCACCATTAAAAATTCAATTAGAAAATAGTAGAAATTAAGCACGGTGAATTACATGTATGGAGCCCTATTTGCCAAATATTAAGGTTAAGTTCATGCACTGAGGAAATATGTTAGCAGTTCCTTAGTAGTATGGTATGAATAAAAAAGAGGAAAACAAGATATGCATGGTGATTGTCCAATATTCACTCATGAACAATATTACCATGTATTTGCAAGGTCAAGAATGTTCAAATAACATGTATTTTCTGTATCCCAACGCGCAATGGGATACAGTAAACATTTTGATCCTAAGATCAGATGCAGGTTCAGCAAATGAACTCTGATGCAAATGCATCATAGGTTAATGGGAGAAAGAAGATCATAACAATGACTAACACATCAAAATGTTTACAAACAAAGATGTTAATAAATATGAAATCGACAGTGTGAGAAAGCTACATCTGAAATCAAATTTCCAAGATGCATCAGGTGACTCACATCTTCAATTGGATGGTAGAGATTCCTATGACTCTTGAGTTGAAAAACAAGGTAGCTTGCATAAGCTATAAGCATGACACAACTGCTAAACCTTGAAAGGGCAACCTCTGACTTGCCATATTGCACCTCAGAATGTGTAAAGTGGAGGACTGCAGGAAACATTAAACCCATAACGGCCATCAACAACAATCCCGAGTTCACAACAGCAGCAGCCTGTAGCATATTAAATCTACATGTATATCAAGTCTATAAAGACCAATCTAAAACATAGCAACTTAAAAATGTTTGGTGTACAAAAGTCCTACCTTGTTAAAGATTTGATCTTTTTTGGAATGGACTACCCCTCCCGCGAAAAAGGCACAACCTAAAACTAGTAGCATATTTGATAATATAGAGCCCAGCAATGATTGTTGAACAACACGAATCATTCCATTTTTTAATGCATACATAGCTATTATCATTTCTGTTGCATTCCCAAAAGTAGCATTTAGCAATCCTCCAACTGTAGTGACAAAGAGAATTTACAATCAAAGTGCAACAGGCATCTGATTAGAACAGAATTCGGAAAGAAGCTGGAACAGTTGATGGAAGCATTATGAGGTATCATGCTACTTAAAAAGAAAATGAATAAAATTTACAAAAGATGAAACTGTTACAATCTCTAATGTACCTGTTTGACCAGTGTATGCAGCAAGCTGCCTGCATCATGACAGTAGCACATAACAATTAGCAAATTTGAGGGAAAATGTGCAGCACTGTCAAAATTTATATTCACAAATAAAGCATAATTTACTCTGTTGCATATCCCAAACGCTCGGCCAAAGGAGTAATACCTATCAAACTGAAGAAGAAAACTAGTCCCTGCAAGGTATAAAGAAGAAAATTAGATTGTGATGATGTTCCAGCAAATAGTTGGGACCTACGGTTTTGTTGTTGTTGTTATTCTCATTTCTTAGTAAAAAAAACTAAACAAGATAGTAAGTAGTGTTTTTTGCTTATTTTTAAAAAATAAAAGCAACTTTTACTATAATGATGAGACCAAGTATATGGACTATGCGATAGTACTCGGAGGAAGCAAAGATTTAAGCAGTGTGGTCCTGACTCCTGTTAATTGGTCATCTCATCGAAGTTAGTACTATATTCTCTAGATAAAATAACCATGCTCATAATTCACAGTTATTATTATTTATTTAAGCAAACTCCATCTAAGTATCACTCAGTGTGCAAGTAACCCGGGGTTTTAATTACCAAAGAAATACTGGTTAAGTTAGTTTCATATAGCTGACTAACATTTGTAGCACTTACAACTAGAAAACTGCAAAGAAAATGGAAATATTAGGTAACAATGCTATCTTAAATTTGGCTTACATGATTTTCAGTAAGAAAATGGAGAACAATTGAAAGAGGTCCAAAAGGTAGTAGAATGTTAATTTTTGTGCCGAATATAACAACTTTAATGCTTTTGGATAATCTTTTTAGTATTCTCCAGAGGATCCATGAATAGGCAACACTTGAAAGAGGACCATTATGAGGCATCTCAGGAGGGTATCTCTTCACTGAGGACACTGATGAATCGACAATTGTCTCCACCTCCATTGCAAAACTTTCCTTTTCATCTACAGGTCTCATCTGCATATTTAAGACATCAAAAAATAATTACATTACAAGAATGTAAAAAATCAACAAGGAAAATTGTCATACAAAGCCATAAAAGTTTTCTATATCTTGTTGTACATTTATTTTCTTTTAGAAGAGGAAAGGGCAGGAAGTTATTGTCATAAAAAAAACAAAAACAAAATCAACTGATAAAACCTTATAGAACTTAAGAACATTGACAATAACATAACACCCAAGAGAAGAAAAATCACAAAAAAAAATAAAATAAAATTGGGAAGTCATGGTTTACTATAACAGATATAAAAAAACTAAATTTATCCCAGCATGACTCATCAATTGCATCTGTTATGACCCATCCTGATAGGATATCAAAAAATAATTACATTACAAGAATGTAAAAAATCAAAAAATAATTACATTTCATCTACAGGTCTCATCTGCATATTTAAGACATCAAAAAATAATTACATTACAAGAATGTAAAAAATCAATAAGGAAAATTGTCATACAAAGCCATAAAAGTTTTCTATATCTTGTTGTACATTTATTTTCTTTTAGAAGAGGAAAGGGCAGGAAGTTATTGTCATAAAAAAAACAAAAACAAAATCAACTGATAAAACCTTATAGAACTTAAGAACATTGACAATAACATAACACCCAAGAGAAGAAAAATCACAAAAAAAAATAAAATAAAATTGGGAAGTCATGGTTTACTATAACAGATCAAAAAACTAAATTTATCCCAGCATGACTCATCAATTGCATCTGTTATGACCCATCCTGATAGGATATCTGTCTCATTAGATCATTAGCTTATTGAGTTTAAACCTCTGGTTCAAAATACTTAAGCTGAAATTAATAGTCTCACGTCCGCTTCCCATGTGATACTAAAATTTTAAGTATTATAATTTTTCTACTTAAGGGCTTAACGTACCCATCAAGTATCTAACCTAACCTCATCCTAATATGTTGCACATGAGCCTAACTCAGTAGTGGCTCCATGTCATAACGTGCCTTCTAATCCCATTAACGGGTAGTTCTTTCCAACTTGAGTCTCTCATTATGGCTGATATTATGTCAACTCTAATATTATTTGTCATGACTCCTCTTGATAGGATAATTATCCAATTAACTTATTGAGACTGAACTATTAGTCCAAAATACATAAACCAGGTTATATAGTAATACACCCATTAGACCAAGTCAACCAAATCTTTACCCACTTCTCACTGGGGTGTTATTATTGATCGGATGACAATCGATTGTACTCCCCAACATTAGCATTATAATGCATAAAGATGCATACAGTCGGCATGTCTGGCCTCATAGATGGATCATCGAACTTAATCATATGGATAACATAGAGGAGAAGGGAGGTAGAATTATTATCTTCTACACTACCAAAAGGGATAGGTAGGTTTAGCACATGAAGACTTACCTAATATGGCAAGAAAATGACTTTTATTGGAACACAAATTATTTCTAATCAAGGCATAGAAGATGAACAAAACCATCGTAAATAGTCAGAAAAATGTCTAGTTATTCTTGCTGCTGTAAGTGCTACTGAAACTAAAAGAAAATGTTAACTCACTTTTCATGCTTGACACATTGAAATAGCACTGAACCTTCCACCGAGATTTATCAGAACGCCATAAGAGTCCTCACTGTTCTATTTTCTTTTTATCTTTTCTCCCTCTTTTTCCCCCATTCTATCCCCAGTCCCTGATAGTTGCAGCATTCCAATACCAGAGATTTTCTTGTGCAAATAGGTAGTTAAGGAGATCATTAAGTAACTCAGAATCATTCTATTCTGAGGACGATTACTGTGAATCCAAGACCATCCAAGAAAAGATAGAAGACTCAAATGCATCAGTAATGACCATGAGAATCTGCTTTCTAAAAGCATTAAAAAAACTCAAAATAAACTGGCGAAGATTCAAATAGTTCCAAGAACTAAAGCCTGAGCCTAATCCAATATGTTCCAGTTTCGCATACAAAAGAACAAGAAGCAACATCAAGAACTAAAAATGGAGATCAAGCAGGAAGATTCACTACAATTATACCAGTATCAACACAGCACAACAGATCAATAACAGATGGAACCAGGGAACAAATTGGTTCGACTAACCATTGCTCGTTTTCGTCCTTCGGATCGCGTAACGTATGAATTATCAGAAGGTATCGCGGATCCTAAAAATCTGGCAAGCAAATCCGCAACTTGGAATACTCAACATCAAGATCTCTCTCAGATGGCGAAGTGGTATGTGGCAAAGAACCCAAACTTGGCCGAACGGAAACCAAAACCCTACAGGCTTTCCTCTATTCTCCGCGAGTCTCCACCGGATTCGAACGTGTTGCGATGGAAGATTCACGGAGATCGAAAGGAACAAGTGTTTCCTCCTTGCTTGTTCGATTTTTGAAAAATTTCTGCCGCAACTTACGATTTTTCTTTCTCCTCCTCGGGTCTCGCCGAACTCAAACGAGTTGCGATGAAAGACTCACAGAGATTGGAGGAAGTGATGCCTCCTTGCGGTGTTCGATTCTTGGGGCATTTGGTCCTTCCATCCGACCTCGTTCCTTACAGCAGCTGCTCCACTTGCCTCTCTCTCGATCGGAATCGGAGTATCGATCTTTCCCTCTTTTCTTATGGGATTCAACTCTGGAAAAGGACGACGGCGATTGCACGTAGGACGGCCCAAAACCAAGGACGAAGCTTCCATGAAGCTTCCCGGAGGACCCCACGGCCCGAGGCAGGCACGGCGACTCGGCCGAGTCTTGCTCTGCCCGGACGCCGACTCGGTCTGCTGCCGCTCAGCTGTCCTCATCACGACAGCACCCAGCTTCCCTGCTCACACTTCCAAGTGGACCAACTCATCCAAAGACGCTGACATCATCGGCGGAAAAATCTGGATCCTGCCACGGCCAAGTACAGCAAATCCCCACTGAGCGTTGATTGCGGGTCACTCGCCATGGATTTTTGGCATTTGATTTCCGTACGCACGGCCTTTCTTGATGTGTTGGTCTGCTACATTGATGAATCGGACGGTCGAGGGCGGACTTGATGTAATATAGTGGGGTCCACGTCCACACAATGACTCAATCTGAGTGGGCGCCCATGAGGGTACAGGTCGGGGTACATGCGAGCTCTTGTCTCCACCTCCTCGACCCGATCGAATGGAACAGAGAAACCACCTGTTGGATTTTACTTGGTCAAATACTTATCAAGACATAGTTTACTCAAGGTGGAACCCAACCAATTATTTTTTATCATATTTGTTTCATTGAGAAAAATAAGCAAAAATTGTGATTTATTTTCTTTCCATGATCTTTCTTAATATTATAGCTGCAGAGATCTGAAGTCAAACTATTGCAAGAATTCAGCCTTGTCATTTGCACAATAGACATGTACTGCACTCTCTCTCTCTCTTTATATATTTATATACATTTATATGTCAGTCTGTTCTGAGATGCAGCTCTGTTGATATGTGAATGAGCTGTAGAGATCCAAACTAATCAGAATGAATCCAATCTAAAATGGCAAATCAAAATTTTTGACACCAAATCCTCCAGGGAATCTCAACATACATGTATACATATACATAACACACAGTGATTTGGCCTTAACTATGTTTCCTTCTCTCCGATGTGCTCAGAAGACAGCTTGTATCACATGATAAGATGAGATCAAATTGCTTAATGGGCATGAACTGTTGTGCAGAGCTTCGTGCATGGTGGAGTCACCACGGTCTGCAAGGAGGCCTATTCCCATGTGGCTTTCCCAGGGGCTAATATGCTCCATGGTTTCATGAGCAGACTTCAGAAACCAGCAAGATGACCGGATGAGACCTTCAGTTCCTGTCACTTGCAAACTGTGAACATAGGTGGAGCTGTTGTTCTAACTTGAGAGATCAGATAAACTCTGCGGAATCAACTGTTTTGGCTGGCTCTTCAGATGCATCATGCAGAGAACGAATGAAGTTGACAGGAACAATGGATTCGCCTTCTGATCAGCTATCTCTGTTTCACCTCATTTGGGCATCAACTTGGTTGACTTTAAGCATATTATAACTATCCTCTCCGATCCTTATGCTATATATACACATCAGAGTCAACCAACGGCAAGTTGCTTCCTCTTGCATGGCCACCCTTTATCTTCAAGAACAAGGATAAGACTGTGTGCAGTAACTAGGAAAAGGAAGGAAGAAGCCCCTGTTCCTTCCTCTTTTGATCCATTCCATTAAAGGAAGGAAGGAAGAGGCTCCACAGTTCCATGCACGGTTGACCGCATTCATTTCATCTGCGCACTGGTTTCCACGGATATATGCATGCACAGCAATCCTTGGGCAGCAACATGAAACTGAACTGCTCCAGGGGTCTCTCTTCTTCCCGAGCCTGGCCTATCATATCCGCTATGGAGGAGATCAGGAAGTACATCATTCCGCGGGCAGAGAAGAGAGAGAGAGAGAGAGAGAGAGAGAGAGAGGGGGGGGGGGGGTTCACCGGAAAGTGCACGGCCATGGGGACGACCGAATCGGAGAGCCCGGGGGGCATGCATGGCTTCCTTGGACTGGTTTGGCCGCGGTCACGGCTTGGGTCTCTCTCTCTTTTTGCTCGGTTGCTTCCGCCATTGATGAGCTGAGTTCCATGGTACTGTATCGGCACGTAGCTTTGGCGCAGCATTATC
The DNA here is from genome assembly GCF_036884655.1 of Musa acuminata AAA Group. Classification (NCBI taxonomy): domain Eukaryota; kingdom Viridiplantae; phylum Streptophyta; class Magnoliopsida; order Zingiberales; family Musaceae; genus Musa; species Musa acuminata. The sequence goes on along the minus strand of NC_088329.1, from coordinate 3,557,060 downwards.
ATGTCTGTCTCTGCAGCGGCAGCAGCAACGGTGGCCATGGATGATGGATGGAGTTCACAGATATATATATATATATATATATATATATATCTCCGCGAACTGTTCTCTTTCTTCCTTCTTTTTGCTGCTATTTGCTTTTGGCATGGATCGAAAAGGCTTCATGATCAATCAGCACAACAAATGTGACTACTCTACTGACAGTAAATGAACGGATTCCTTGGAGATATGATACTTTGAATTAAAAAGTTGGTTGCTCGTCAAGACGAGTTCACTCACTTTTGCTACATCAAGCTAACTTCTTTTTTTTTTCATGAAGATTTTTGATGGGGATAAATTCTGGCAGCCTCAGCTCCCACTGTCACGTGAGCAACACTGCAGCCACGATCACAAACAGAAGGTCACATGACACTTCCCAAAGTGGATCCATATAAATCACTCTCCGGTACGATAAAATAAACCTAACTCAATATTAATGGTCAATGGTATGACTTGACTTCACTAGTCTTTCCTTCCAAATAAACGATAAGAAGATCATACCTTGCATAATCCAAAAAAGCAAGGAAGCTTAATCGAAAGCATCATCCCGATAGTCCCCCGACACTGTCCTTGCGAGCGTGTGTCAACAAGCCGTTGACATTAAATATTTCTACCACATTAGGTAAGGGGAGCCTTGATAGAGTATCGTCTACTCCACCCAGTGCCCAGTTATAAAAGTCATGCCTCAGGCTAAATCGGGATAGACAAGCAAAAGAGACTCTTTACTCTCTCAATTCTTTAATGATACTATTATCTTTCTCTCACTTTGCTTTCCTGACTTAATCATCGGAAGAGTCGAGCCGAGACACCCCAGCGTAAGCCTATTGTGCAGAATCATCGACATAGCCCAAAGGTATAACCAAAAAGCTACCCAACAAAGAAGGTCGCCTAACTCTAAAACCAAGCTTCACTGCTTAATGACTAAGCCACTCCTAGCACAATGCCTCTTTCTACATCTTCCTTTGTTTTACTCGTAACGTCTTACATTCGATAGAAAATCAATTGGACCAACTTACCGGTTGACAATCTCTATCTGTTAATAAGTGTGGAAAATGAAAGCCAGTGAAGAGCTATGCACAATGGTATGTGGTATGGAAGTTGGTAGGAACAACCTTTGTAAATTCTGGATCCATGAGCTGGTTTTTTTATCTGTAACTTTGCGAGATTGTCAAGAAGGTTGTGATCTAATTCGGTACCGTTTCTTGCCGGATAAGACTTCCTGAGATCTGACCACTGAATTGCTCAGAATCATCCGATGATGAGTGATCTAATTCTGAAGTTGCATGAGTCTTTTTTTCCAAATCTAACAACAGATATAGTTGCATTAGAGATTCTTATCTGTTCGGCACATAACCCGTTAGTTCAGCCCATAATGGGATTTAATAACTCATAGCCCGTATTAGCAGTAAATTTATTTCAGATTGGATAGACTACGATTCCTTTCGAAGGAAACATTTTCCATCTCTGACTATAATTACTTTCCAAGTGTTGCGGCGCCTCTCCAGCATGCGAGCGCCTCCTCGCCTCGCCAAGGGGAGCTCTGTCCACGGGCGAATCCCCGAACGCCTCATCATCAAACTTTTCGCAGTGGGAGGGAGGTCAGCATTCCTTGGCAGAGATCTCGTTACCGCCAGCGGAAGCGTCGTAGCAGACGTATTCTCTCAATGCCGGTCGGTCACACAGACAGCACTTGGAGAATTCGTTGCTGAGGTTGTATAGAGTGCAGATTGGTTATAGTTGCAGAATGGTAAGATGTTGTTGCTCGACAGGGAACGCATGCATGCATGCATATGAATCAATTAAACAATCCTCTTCTCTTTCAGGACATATGAACTTTTTCTTGCACAATCTGTTTACTTTGCATTATTAAGTCAAAGTGAATTTGTCTATGATATGTTATGCCTTCTCATTATCTCCCAAGAAATCTTGTTGTTTCATTCAGAATGACAGAAAATTCTACTAACAAAAAATCCTCTATTTCATGATGTTTAATCGCAGCATTGGACACATGAAAGATAAAATTTTTCATTCAACTTCTCTTCTCTTGTCTACGAGAATGTATACATAATAGGAAATAAACAAAAAAAAAAAGTCTCTTCAGGTTGTTTAGAACAGCTCCTCTTCTTCACCACATGGCCGAAGCATATTAGAGTAAGGGATTAATGATGTAAACCACAATCCCAGTGGTCCCAGTTTCTTGATTTTTCCATTCTTTATACTGTAGGTGTATGCATCTTCAAGTGTAGCGAAAACAAGTAGCGTTGTCGTCGCCACCTCACACAACATGGTGAACGTCACGGTGAGTGGTTCCTTGAACCCCATCCGGTCCAAGCTTATCTCATGCGTCGTCACCCAGCGTATCGGACCGTTGCCACTCTTCTCCAGCAGCTGTAGAGCGAACACCCGAGAAGACGTACGATAATGAATCAGGCAAATCGACTTTCCCTCCCACTTTCCAATCCCAATGGTGTCGGAGGGATCGATGTTCATTCTTTCCGGCAGGTGGATGATCTGCGTGCACTCGGTCCTCAGGTCGAAGGCGACGACGTACCGGTTAATCATCCTGCGCGTTTCTGATGTCGACACCCAGAATACGGTCTCGTCGTAGACCACCGGGTGATCCAAGTCTACTGCACCCCCCCCAAAGTCGAGACGTTTGTCCATTGTCCACATCTTAGCCACCGAGTCGTAGACCTGGCATCGACGCAACGAGTGTCGCACCCAGGTTGATGAGAGGTAGACCAGCTTGTAGTCTTTCGTCACCTTGTCTCCGTCGTTCATGAAATTCACCGCAATGCCACCCTGCGGACACATGTCCGATGGTGTGGGTAGATGACACCGAGTCCCACGGGCCGGGTTGTAAACATATAAGCTACGGGTGGCAGCATGGTAGTTATCATGCATGACGAAGACAAGGCCGTCAGCTGACTCAAGGATGAAGCCATTGTTCTTGCTTAGGAATTTGCCAAAGATTCTGGGCACGCCGGCATAGGGGTCAATGGGGAGAAAGGATTCGAAGGCTGTGTAGCTCTTGATGAAGAATCCGGAGACCGGTTTGCAGAGAGATGACATGTCGTTGGGAAGCAGACAGTTTTCAATTCTGGGCTTCTCCTAACCCACGAAGTCGATGCTGAGGCTTTTCTTGTGCGTATCGGCTATGATCGCAAGCAAGATCGATACGAAGACTACGACTTCTCCTTCTTATAAGGGAGATTCTGAGCGGTATTAGGAATCTCACAATATATATATATATATATATATATATGTGTATATATATATATATATATGTATACTATATATATTATATATAAACCATAAATATATATATGTATATATAAAATATATATAGTATACTATATATGTATACTATATATATATGTATATATATATATATGCTTTATATAATTAAAAGGAAAACTACCACCATAATTTTTAGTCTTTATCAAATGCATGTAACAAGGCCTTGTGCACCCTAATATAACCAAAGGAATTTAATTTATTAATAAATAGTAAAAATGCTCGAACTTTTTCTTTTGTTTGAGAGATGTTGTGGCTATATGTTCCTAATGAGCGAACTCATTCGTTGCTTTGATAATCTTTAATTCTGAATTGAAATGATTAGATCTAAACTAATGAAACTAGAGTTATATACTGTTATAAATTACCTCATTTTTTTTTTCTCTGAGTGCCAAAATAGAATATTCTAGAAACAATATTATTATGTTAGCAACGCTAATCTCGTTACATATTAAGTATCAACCATAAATATGTATATATGTCCTACAAGGTTTAATTCGAATTAGTATTTTGGAATTGAGTTGAATTAATGGTATGATTTTTTAATGATTAGTAGAAAGATACCATAAACCAAAATTTGTCTCGATTAGTAGAAATTGGAATGGAAACAACAATTTAGTAGTTAGCTTTAATGATTTGAGTTTGAATCTTGATGAAATAATTTTATTTTATTTTTATGAATCAAAACCAATGATCATTAAAAAAATCGATTTGATTCTGATTCGAAATTTAATAGAATCAGGATCATAATTGTGAAACCAAAATTGATAGCTGTAAAACCGAGACAAACGATTCAGGAACTGTTAACAGGACTACCTGTAACCAGAGCGATCGGCTGATGGCGTTTGCCATGCCATGCCATGCCATGAACATTCGACTCTCTCCCGCACTTAAAAAGAGGCTAACATGACCATGCAACTCCTGCCCGAACCTTCGTCTCTGCCAAGACGACTCCCCCACTGAGAAACCAAAAGAGAACAGCACCTGGGGAAAAGTCACAAACAGATAGCGTGCACCAACATCAATCCATACGAGTTGCTGCCTCGTGGGTGGTTGGATTTGCTGCAGAGAAGCACATCCAAATCACAGACCATCTCATCTGCCTCCCACTTCCCAAAGTAAAGATCCTCTGGTGGGTGTGCACTGCTGGCCTGGATCTTGTTCGGCTTCTGCCTTCCTCACCCATGTAAACCCATATCAGTAGTAAGAAAAAGGAAGTCCATACCAGAGCGGAGCTGGGGAGTCATTCGTCCGTGACAGATCCACACTCGAATCATTCACAACTGGAGTCTCCTTATTTTAATTGTTTAGGGTTTTGTGCATTGTGGCCTTCGGAGACCGTGATGAGCTACCTCATACCCTTCGAGGTAAGTCACGAGGTGGAGGACTGTCATATGTTTGTGCCTTCCTCCTCTAGCTAGTACCCTTATTATGATCCAAGTGCCTAAAGGTTGGAGCTCTAATCTGTCCATGTTTCTACATTCTACTGTGCTCAAATTGTTGTCAAGCTCAAAGCACCATAAAAAAATCAATTAGAAAATAGTAGAAATTAAGCAGGGTGAATGACATGTATGGAGCCCTATTTGCCAAATATTGAGGTTAAGTTCATGCACTTAGGAAATATGTTAGCAGTTCCTTTGTAGTATGGTATGAATAAAAAAGAGGAAAACAAGATAGGCATGGTGATTGTGTAGCCACTCATGAACATTATTACCATGTATTTATAAGGTCAAGAATGTTCAAATCACATGTACTTTCTGAATCCCAATGCGCAATGGGATACAGTAAATGTTTTGATCCCAAGATCAGATGCAGGTTCAGCAAATGAAAAGCAACATAGGTTAATGGGAGAAAGAAGATCATAACAATCACTAACACATCAAAATGTTTACAAACATAGATGTTAATAAATAATGACAGCAATGGTGTGAGAAAGCGAAATCAAATTTCCAAGATGCATCAGGTAACTCACATCTTCAATTGGATGGTAGAGATCCGTATGACTCTTGAGTTGAAAAAGAAAAGACTAAAGAGGAAATCAAGTAAATTGAAAAAAAATAAAACCTAAGAGTTAATGGATCTATTAAAAGAAAAAAAATTATTGAATTGAAATGAGTGTTCAAAGCAAAGTATAATATAGATAGAAGCATTCAAAATATAAGGTTTGGTTTGTAGTTAAAAATATTCACAGGAATAAAGTATTAATTTTGAAAATACTTTTTCTCTGAGCTAGTATGTTTGACCCATTTTTTCTTAGTGTGTTTGGATTGCTACTATTATTGTCTTGATTTGGATACCATTTTCTTTTATTGCTATGAGAGCCTATTGTAAAAAATAATACTCTTGACATATTAAGGCTACGAAACATTTGTTAAGCTTAAAATTTTTTTTGTTCAGCCTCATTTGTCTCCATGCCTTTTTCGTTCTATTAAATAGGAAACATATGGGCATTCATTGTCATGTTCATATCTTGATAAATTTCTATTTTGAGTCTTGATAGAAATTGATCCACCCTTAAGACATTAATGCTAATCATATGGGGTGTAAATTGGGATAACTTCTTAAACTTTTTAATATAATCTATTACTGATTAGCCTTCTTATTTGATATTAACAAATTATATTATTTTGGTTGATTAGTGGGTTACACTGAAATATATTTGATAAAGAATCTCCTTAATCTTTCCTAGATATTTGTTTAGCATATCCAATCACCCTTCTTGCATCTCACTAGTGATGAGCAACTTTTTGCATCATATAAGTGACACAATTAATTTTATCATTATTTGAAATTCTTGACTCGAATATTCACTCAATATTTCTTATTCATTCCTCGCCATTAGTTGATTTATATCACATTCAAAGATTGATGGTTCATTTATTCTAATTCTCTCACTTACTGTTCTAAAACACTATGTCCTCAAGTCCTTGGGCTAATAACTACTTTAGTTGTTTTGATTGTCTCTCCATCAATTCAATTCTGTTAGCCTATTAATTACTGTATCTCTTTGATATCCTTATGTAGACGCCTCTCTATAATCTGAAGTCCTCTCCCGAACATTACTAGAGCTACTAGTTGTTGAATCACAAATTATGATGATGAAATCAATTAATTAGTTTAAACTAATGAGCGTTTGAGAAAAGTGACTTAGGACAAACTTCGATCATGGAAAGACAAATCATTAAAGTAAGAGAATTAGACATTGGGCCAAAGAGCATTATATCATAGATCAAGCATCGAGCCAGAAGGATCAAGCATTGCGCTAAGAAGATCAGATATTATGGGAGGTCAACATGCCGATGGATTGAGCAATATGCTGAAGGAAAGGATGATGTGCCGAAGGTTTGGATAAAGTACCAAATGAACATATGAACATACGAGATTCTATTGTAAAAGAGAGGTGTGAAGGTTCTCTCCTAAACTTATGAAAAGGAGAAAGAGTTACAACAAGGGTAGTTAATCTTTGCCCATTGAAAAGAAGATCAATAGTGGAAGCCAGTAGCCTCGAGAGAAGAAGAATCAGGAGTTGACGTAGTGACACGGACTTAGCTGGTTTTGCCTAAGTCGTGCGGCACCCTTGCGCGTCCATCCGCAAAGGTCAGCCTCCCCGAAGCCTCCCATTGTCCCTTAGGACCAACAAAAGAGAGAACGGGTTAAAGAGAACGCCTCAAACGGGATCCACAAGCAAACATGTCCGAAAAACACTTCATAGACAAAGCAAATTACAAACAGACTTTACAAGCTCTGAACAGTGGCACAACAAAGGGTAAAATGATCCATTACAGACCAAAAAGCTCTCGAGCGTGTCCACATGACACAATCTTTATTTACAAGCCTAAAGAGGCCACCAACCCAACTAAAATGGGACTATTAAGCCTTCGGCCGCTCCTTTACATTCTGTACAAGGCATGAACATGCCAAAAGACACGGACATACATAAGCATTACATCAAACACCTTGTTTAGAAGTTTGTCCGTGACATTCTCCCCCACTTATCCCTTCGACGTCCTCGTCGAAGCCTTTGTGAACACTGCAACTCTTCGCCTTTGCTAAGTCTTCAATCTTCTGCTCCAGCTGCAATGCGCCTCCTGGCTCCCAGCTGCTCTCCGCTGCTGTTTTTGAGTAGTCGAACCTTTGATCCGCCATGCTGCTTCAACTCGCCAATGACTCTGACTCTGGTGTGGGGTTGGCTGAGTTGTGTTGATCCTCGTTGATTCCTGCGGATCCACCAAATGAAGGAAAAGACCATTCTTACTGCGCCAGTTTCTCAAAATTTCCACATGCTGCTTGAACTGGGTGGATGCTTGTTGGAGCTTTAACGAGCATCGCCTCGCAAACTTCTGAAGTTTTGGGTCCTTCCTCCACAAAATCTGCTCATTGACTCTTCTTTCAGTTAGTTGTCACATCCAAGTAGGTTCGCATCACTTCCGCTTTCGATTGGCATTTCGTTGGGAAATGAAGCGGACAATCTACTCTCAGTAGCACTGATCACCGTTGGTGAGGATTTGACAACTATTGTCTTCCATTATCTTCGAAGGGTCTTTGAACTTGTGCAGAGCTCCTCTGCTGGATAGATAAGAGAACTGGGGTACTCGGTTTCGCCCATTCTCTTAAGAGTTGAGAAGGCAAAGGTTACTTGACTTCGCCCGCCTCCTCGAGGTTGTACTTCATGCATCGAGCTGGTTACTGGCCTTCGCCTGCTCTTTGCTCACACTTCTGAAGCACTTGAAGTGTTTGCACTCCTTGCGTTGAGTTAGCTACTGTGATTCACCTTCTCAATGCCATTGAACTTTTGGAATGCAGGAAGTTTTCACCCCAACTTGGAGTAATTCTCTGATAGATGAGGTCGCCTCTAAGATTGTACCGTCTTCTCCATCAACCCTGCCGCCTACTCCACTGAGTAGCAAAGGTACAGCACCACGTACTGCCTGCTTCGTTCCTTGGTCGTGCACTCTTGCATGACCCGAAGTCCTTCACTTACGGCTATCTTGATGAGAAACTTGTTGACACCGGTCTTACGAAGTTTCTTGGCCTCTGCCCTTCAGCCTTGTCTCGGTACTTGGAGATTGCCTCTGCATGCTCCACCTCCTCGGCCCCTTTCACGACCAAGCGCTCTCCCTCCGTGAGAGCAAGGGATCAATGACTTTGACGGAAGTCCCGCCTCTGCGGTACCATGGCGCTGCCATGCCCATGGCCCTACTATCCGTCGCCTCGCATCTACATCCCTTTTCTTCACAATCAGTAGATATGCCTTCGTGACACTCCTCTGAGTCCACCTCCATTCTCACTGATTGCTTGATTTTGGGTAGCTAAGTCCCTCAGGACTTGTCGTCGCTTCCTCGCCCCTTTCGACCTCCTGCTTCAACACCTCTGTGTTCTCCAAGCAGTCTGTTTGGTCGATGGAAAGACAGACTGCAACTCCCATGCATGGCCTCTGCCATCACATTGTAGGGTTTGCACCGATTCTGTTCTCCTTAGCTTCCTTGGTAGCAACGTTCGCTTACTCGACCTTGTCCTCTGACTTGTCAGGCTCCCTTAAGCGAATATGAGCTCTGGAGCAGTCCAACTCTCCAGCTGCTTCGATCATACCTCTGCATGATCAAGTCCCTCTCATGGGACTCACTGGTACTTGCATTCGAACTTTTCCCTTGGTGGAACCCAGCCCCCATATGCTGATGACCAAGGTTTTCATCCGATGCAAAATTCGGTGCACGCCCGGAAGACCCGCCTCTGCGGTACCATGGCCTTCACTCCTTGAATCCATAGCCCTTCTTGCCGTCGTGTTGTTCACCAAAGCGGAGCTCCCAGTAGCTCCCGATCATACCTCCATATGATCTAGTCCCTCCCGGGACTCTGTCGTGTGTATCGCATTGCCACGAACTGTCCCACCACGATCCGCTGCACCATGTCGCCTCCTGGTGACATCTCCATTGCATTCTGATCCTTGTGGAATAAACTCGAATTGTGAACCCTCCATGTGTGGCCTCTGCCAATACATCGCAGGGTCTCCTCCACCTTCGATTTTGTTCGCTCCTTTGGCAATCGACCTTCATCCACCCACTCTTGGGTCACACCTAGATGAAGCACCGCTCTAGGACAGTCCGTCGCCTAGAAGCTCCCGAAGTCCACCGACTTCGCTGTAAATTATGCACCATTGCCTGGATCCTGGGCCTCTGCCCCTACCAGCACAATCTCCGCTGCGCACCGCTTCCTTCATAGCAACTCGAATGGCAACACTATGGCATATTCTTCAAGAGTACCCGCCTCTGCATCCTCTTGCCCCGTGCTAAGGCCTTCTGAACTCAATTTCGCCTCCGCAAATTGAGTCGCCTTAGTTCCTCCATCAAATGCTCCTCCGAGATAAGGTGCATGTGCCCCGAAGCTCCCTTCGTCTTTGGCACCATGCAAGATGAGTCTGCTCCGTCAGAATGAAGGACCCATGGAACAACATGATCTTACTCTTGCCTCTGCAAGAGTTCATGTCCTTGACCTCTGTCTAAGGAAAGCACTGTGCCTCTGCTCCATGTTCCAACTTCTATGCTGGCTCCCTTCAAGCGGCTTGAGTACTTCGCCAAGTTACCCCCAAGTTGCTCCGCTCCTCGTTTTTTTTTTTTTTTTTTTTTTTTGCATTGAGTTGATGGTGGCCCTCACGCCCACCATTCCACGGGTCAGCCCTCCCTTGAGTCCGATCTCCATATCGACTCTAAGTGTGCCTTCATTTAAGTTGCTTCAGGTCGCTCCCCCACTTGATCTCGCAATGCATCCACCCATGCATTCTCTCGAGCGAGATCATGTGACAACTCCTCGCTGCTTGCTCGGTCCATTGAGCTTCGTGGAGTTGTTGTTTGTGAGGTACTCCTCCTCAACATGTGAAGTCCGTCTCACATGATTCTCCCTCTGGAGAGCCGAGACTTATCCCTCCTGGATAACTGTCCCGTTGGAGCAACATCTCTCTTCGTTTCGGAGACCACCATCCCCTTGGACTACTCCGATCTGCTGAACAAACTGTGCATTGTTCTGCCTCTTGCAAACGCACTTGCTAGATTGCGCCTCCACGTCAATACAGCCACCGCTGCACCCCTCCAGGCCTAGCAACATGCTGAACTCGTTGCACACTTCAGCCTCCTCCGGACGTATCCTTCGCATGCCGAAGAGAAAGTTTCAATACTCCATGGCGCTGAGTCTCGGTCGCCTTGGGATGGCCACGAACAATCCATCGTCCGCATACAAGCCCATGCATGAGTACCGAATTCTTCGAGTTAGCAATTCCCCTCACCTCTGTGAGCTTTGCACAACTCTTTCGGTCGCTGAGCAACTCATTCCACTTTGCATGGTCTCGTCCTTTTGCCAAGCGCCTCGCTTGCCTTGAGCACCATCAAGTAAAGTTGTCAACGTTGAGCCGTAGCTCAAACTCAGCCATCCCAACCTTTGTGCGCTCCAGATTCTTCCAAGCTTGCCGGTTCTCGTGGTGCCTCTTGCGCGAAGGGTTGGCCATTCCTCTGAATGCCAATCTCAGATGCCCGCTCCTCTGAGCGACTCTTTTCCCTACATCTCCATGCCCGTTTTCCCTCAAACGGTCGCGCATGTGCTGACTGCCCTCAACGCAGCCCCGCTAGGTCCCCCACGTTTGCATGTCAAGTGTTTCTATGAGTGCTTGTCCCGCTCTGATACCATATGACACGGACTTAGCTGGTTTTGCCTAAGTCGTGCGGCACCCTTGCGCGTCCATCCGCAAAGGTCAGCCTCCCCGAAGCCTCCCATTGTCCCTTAGGACCAACAAAAGAGAGAACGGGTTAAAGAGAACGCCTCAAACGGGATCCACAAGCAAACATGTCCGAAAAACACTTCATAGACAAAGCAAATTACAAACAGACTTTACAAGCTCTGAACAGTGGCACAACAAAGGGTAAAATGGTCCATTACAGACCAAAAAGCTCTCGAGCGTGTCCACATGACACAATCTTTATTTACAAGCCTAAAGAGGCCACCAACCCAACTAAAATGGGACTATTAAGCCTTCGGCCGCTCCTTTACATTCTGTACAAGGCATGAACATGCCAAAAGACACGGACATACATAAGCATTACATCAAACACCTTGTTTAGAAGTTTGTCCGTGACAGTAGGTCGGGACGACCGAACCACTATAAATTTGATTTATCAATTGAACTTTTAAATCGAAACTTTATTTCAAAAAAGCACTAATTCACCTCCCTCCCTCTTTTAGTGCCATTACAATCCTAACAATTGATATCAGAGCCTGATTCTCTCAATTGGTATAACACCAAAGTGAGATTAGATGGCTTTTTCTGATAATCAAGAGAGTCACTCTATCACTCGTACTCCTATATTTAGTGGGACAGACTACACTTATTGGAAGACACGAATGTGAATTTTCTTAATTTCTATGGATTTTGATTTATGAAATGTCATTGAATATGATTTTCAAAAATCTTCTAAACCAATGAAGATTTTTGAGAAGAAAATATTTTCTTTAAATACTCAAGCCATGAACACTTTATTTTGTGCTTTAGACAAAAATAAGTTTAATCGTGTTTCTATACGTGAAACTACATATAATATTTAGCACACACTTGAAGTTACTCATAAAGACATAAATAGAGTAAAAGAATCTAATATTAATCTTTTGATACATAGTTATGAATTATTTAGAATGAAGCCAAGTGAAATTATTAGTGACATGTATATCCGTTTTATGGATGTTGTTAATGGATTGAAAGTTCTTGGTAAATGTTATACTAATCTTAAAATGGTTAACAAAATTTTAAAATCTCTTTCAAAAGTTGGGATCCAAAGGTAATTGCAATTCAAGAACTCCTAGGTTCATTAATGACTTATAAAATGACTTACAAGACAAATGATGAATATAAATGAACTTAAAAAGGACACCCAGGTTGTTTCGAACAGCTTCTCTTCTTCACCACATGGCCGAAGCGTATTAGAGTAAGGGATCAACGATGTAAACCACAATCCCAGCGGTCCCAGTTACTTGATTTCTCCATTCTTTATACTATAGGTGTATGCATCTTTAAGTGTAGCGAAAACAAGTAGCGTAGTCGTCGCCACCTCACACAGCATGGTGAAAGTCACGGTGAGTGGTTCCTTGAACCCCATCCGGTCCAAGCTTATCTCATGCACCGTCACCCAGCGTATCGCACCGTTGCCACTCTTCTCCAGCAGCTCTAGAGCGAACACCCGAGAAGACGTACGGTAATGAATCAGGCAAACCGACTTTCCCTCCCACTTTCCGATCCCAATGGTGTCAGAGGGAGCGATGTTCATTCTTTCTGGCGGACGGATGATCTGCATGCACTCGGTCCTCAGGTCGAAAGCGACGACGTACCGGTTAATCATCATGAGCGGTCCCGGCGTCGACACCCAGAATATGGTCTCGTCGTAGACCACCGGGTGATCCAAGTCTATTGCGCCCCCTCCAAAGTCAAGATGCTTGTCCATCGTCTACATCTTTGCCACCGAGTCGTAGACCTGGCAGCGGCGAAACGAGTTCCACTCCGAGGTTGGTGAGAGGTAGACCAGCTTGTAGTCTTTCATCACCTTCTCTCCGTCGTTCATGAAGTTCACTGCCGCGATGCCACCCTCCAAACGCATGTCCGATGGTGTGGGTAGATGACACCGAGTCCTACGTGCCGGGTTGTAGACAAATAAACTATGGGTGGTAGCACAGCGGTTGTCATGCCTGACGAAGACAAGGCCATCAGCTGACCCAAGGATGAAGCCATTGTTCTTTCTCAGGAATTCGCCAAAGGTTCTGGGCACGCCGACGCAGGGGTCAACGTGGAGAAAGGACTCGAAGGAACTGTAGCTCTTGATGAAGAATTCGGAGATGGCTTCGCAGAGATATGATTGTGAAAGGAGGAAATGAGACTCTTCTGAGAGTTCGTGGAAGCACTTATAGACAGATTGGAGTCTGAAGAAGGTCTTTGCGGGGAGATAGGAGAGGATCACTTGGTGCACGTTGTCGAGAAGCCGACAGCTACCGGTTCTAGGCTTCTCCTGACCCACGATGCCGAGGCTTTTCTTGAGTGGAGCGCTCATGGCTGTAGGCAAGAAATCTTACGGTAATAGAGGGAGATTCGAAAACCACGATGTATAAAAAATCTCACGGAATAGTGTGTATATATATACACACTTTACATGTAGATATATATGTATATATATGTTAACATATACATATATATATATATATGTATATATGTATATACATATATATATATATATATTTATTTATTTATATGAATACATATATTTATGTATATACATTATATATATATATATAATATTTACATTGGTCTTTTGTCTGACATTACTTAAGTGTAACGGGAAGACACACAGATGCATGTCTGATTACCGGCTCGTGTAGAGGTTTTTCTCTTTATTTTGGTACTTCAATATCACCAAGAAATATATTGTCCATCTCTGCAAGTTATATGTGCTTATTATTGTTTTTGAGTTTCGTAAGCAATTTGTTTTTTGTGAAACATGTATACTTTTTGCCATTTATAAATATGATTTTTTTGTTGCGGCATACTCGACTGAAAATCCAATTGGAGTCTGAATTTGATAAGCTTATGGATCTAAAACGAGGAGAATCCATATGTAAGATTACGATCGGACATTCTAATTTATGTATCAACGGGTGAGATATAGGATCCATACTTGATACTGTAATGTTAATGGATCAAAAATTTTAGGTTGGACTTCATATCTTGTATGTAGCCATGAGGGTTATGGGCATTCCTTGTTGGGTTGACAGCCCATCTGTTCAGCCCAAGGTGGGCTTTATCAGCCCACAGCCCACACCCCTTTGACCTAATCCTAGATTAAAGTTAAGGGGGTGTGGGTGGCTGCGTTTCATAAGCAGAAAATTGGCAGAAAAAGGGAGCAACGAGGGAGAAGGCTGCAGCTGTGATTCCAAAGAAAAGGAGGAGAATAAGGTATAAAAACAAAGAGAAATAAAATGAAGAAGACAAGGACAACGCAGAGAAACTGTTCTCAATCATTTAGCAGTGTTCTCTGTTAGGACCGGAGAGGCACTAAGAGGGGGGGGGGGGGGGTGGGGTGAATTAGTGCAACGGTAAAGTATGATAAACTTTCGACGATTTAAATACTTTCAAAAACTTTGTACGATAAAAGTAACATTTCGTTTGAAACCATTTCGATTGCGGTTTAACTTGAATGTATACGTAAGAAGGAGACAAAGAAGTAGAGCATCAAAGTAAAGATGGTTTGCAGTAATATAAATGACAATGAGATAAACTCAAATCGATTTATAGTGGTTCAGTCATGTGACCTACATCCACTTGCAAAGCCTTCTTCGATGAGGCTCCCAACTTCCACTAGCAAATCACTTTGAAGGGGAAGGACAAATACCCCTCTTACAACCTTTTACAAGTGGTTCGCTCTCTTACAAATTTTCAAAGAGAAAGAAAGAGGTGAACACTCAAACAATTAAAAACAAGACTTTTGCTAAAGCTTTTCTCAATTTCTAACTTCCCAAAGGTTATATTCTCCGCTGAGAATTGAGGGGTATTTATAGACCCCAAGAGGATTCAAATTTGGGCTCCAAATTTTGAATTCTCTTGGGTTCCCGAGGCTGGCGGTGCCACTGCCTAGTCCGGCAGTACCACCGCTTGATCCCTCGGCCTCTGGGCGGTGCCACTGCCTAGTCCGGCAGTACCACCGCTTGATCCCTCGGCCTCTGGGCGGTGCCACTGCCTAGTTTAGACAGTGCCACCGCCTACACTGTTTCAGCTCACTGGTTGGGCTCCAAACTTGGCCCAAACTAGTCCGAACTCGGGCCCAATTGGCCCCTACTTGGGTTATAGGATTAACACCTAATCCTAACCCTAATTAATGTACTAACTACGAATTTAAAGACATTTCCTAAGCTATTACAAAGTCCGTAAGTTAAGACTTCTTCTAGCGAGCTTCCGGTGAACTTCCGGCGGTCTTCCGATAAACTCTCGGAAACCATTCTGCGGACACCCGGCAAGCTCCTAAACTTCACGATTTGATCATGGCGAGTTCTGACGAGCTTCTTCGGGAATCTACGATCTTTCTCGGCGAGCTCCGCGAACTTCCGACGTACCTTTCGGCGAGCTTCCGAAAACCCTTTGGCAAGCTCCCTACTCATTCTCGGCTAGGTCCGGCAGCATTCCCGATGAACCTTCTGACTTCCGTCGGACTCTCGAACTCCCGACGAATCCTTCGCGCTTGACTCCGGCACTTTATTCGCTTTATATCTTCATCGTTATCGTAGTTAATCCTGCACACACAAGCCAAAACTCTACTCCGATCTAGACAATTATTACAACGCGAATTGACATTTTGTTGCCCGGCACGTCATTGGTTGGCTTCAGCGCATCGTCCTCTCTTGCGGCCTGTTGCCCAATCGGCGGTTGACCTCCGCAACCCCGATATCCTTGGCGCAATTCCGCTCTCCTTAGCCCAATGTCCGACGTCCGAAGCCTTCTGCCGTCTAATATCCTGACGTGATCTCCTCCGGTGCAACATCAATTCCTCCTGCGTCAACTATCTAATCCTGATCGAGTAGACCCGCATCACTCAAAATGCAAATTAATTCATAAACACATATCAAGTGGTTTCATCATCAAAATACGAGATTCAACATTCTCATCTAAGGTTAGATCAAATTATAGTAGATTCTTATTGTGATTACTTGGGAAGAATTATGGAGGATTTAGATATTGTGCACAGTGACGTGATCCTTGTATCCCAGTTATTCTCTTATGATTGTTGCTAGGGTTTTGGGCAAGAGATTGAGATTTGTATATTTATTATTCTCATAGTGGATTATCTCTAGTTTGCCATGTGGTTTTTACCCTTTACATTAAAGGGATTTTCCATGTATATCTTGGTATTCTATTTGATTGTGGTTCCATTTAATTCCGCTGCATGTTATGGCTTGCTAGTATTTATTCATATACAAAAGTTATTTTTCTTTATATCTCATTATTCCTATCCCCATAAGACATGTAAACCATAGCAGCTTTCCGTTTCTGCTTCATTCTTACGTGTGTTCGAAATGAGCAATCCTCCGTTAGAAGGCTAAACATTTCTTTTGTCCCATTGGCATCCTCGTAGAACCCTCGGACAATCAAGGACTTGCAACGACTGAACGGGAGGCTCGCCGCCCTATCTCGGTTTCTCTCCCCATCAAGTGATTGATGCCTCCCCTTCTTCCAGGCCCTAAAAAACCCGAAGAACTTCCAATGGACGACGGAATGTGAGGAAGCCCTCGTATGTGTAAAACAGCACCTGGCCAGCCTCCCCCACCTTGCCTCAGTCTCCGCCGGGGAGAAGCTCAATATCTACCTAGCCACCTCCCGGCACACAATTAGCTCCGTCCTGACCAAAGAAGCTTTCAGGGAGCAGCTACCAGTCTACTACATCAATTATGTCCTCAACAAGCCCGAGGAGCGATACCCGCCGATTGAAAGACTGGCACTGGCGCTCGTGTTGACAGCCCGAAAGCTGCGCCCTTACTTCCAAGCTCATCCGATTGAGGTAATCATCGACCAACCGCTCTGGTAGGTTTTGTCTAAATTCGACGTTGCAGGTCGCCTCCTCAAGTGGTCGGTGGAACTCAGCGAGTTTGACATACAATATGTACCAAGGACCGCCATCAAAGCCCAATCGGTAGCTGACTTCATCTCAGAACTGACCTAGCTCGAGGATGAGGATTCTGAGTAGGATTGCGGAGGATGGGTCCTGCACGTGGACGAATCGGCCAGCTTGAAGGGCGCGGGCACAGGGCTGGTGTTGGAAGCCCTCGACGGACGTTCGTTCGAACGCTCCCTCCGCTTCAGGTTTCAAGCCACAAACAACGAGGTCGAATATGAGGCGCTCTTAGTAGGACTCAGGCTGGCCCTTGAGATGCAGGTGAACGCCATACACATCATCACCGACTCATAGTTCGTGGCCTAGCAACTCAGCGGTGGATACGAGGCCAGGGAACCGACCATGACAAAGTACCTGGCAGAGGTAAAAAGTATGACTGCCAACTCCTCTTGCTTTACTATATCTAGGGTCCTGAGGAGTCGGAACGAGCAAGCAGATGCGCTGGCTAAGCTGGCATCGAAGTCGGATCCCGAAGCCCAGCCCGAGATCGAAGAGCTCCCTTTTCGCGCTATCTCGATCTCGGCTATGTCTTCGACCGACGCGCAGACTACATGGGTACAGGAGATGCTACCCTTCAAGCGGGATGAGATTCTCCCCACCGATGAGGCCGTGGCTCGATGCCTGCGCCATACGTAGGCGTGGTACTCCGAGATGAATGGGCGGCTCTATAAGAGGTCTTTCTCACATCCTCTCCTATGGTGGGCGAACACATCGGTGGGCGAACCTTGGTGTACAAGATTCTCCGCTAATGGTACTATTGGCCCACCATGTCTCGAGACACGAGAGCTTACGTACAACGGGCGACCCATGCCAGAGGCATGCCCGGACTCCCCGGCAACCCGCAGTTCCGCTCGCCCCTATTGACTATGCGTGGCCATTCGCACAATGGAGATTAGACCTCCTCAGACCTTTCCCGCCAACCTCGAGGCAGAGGAGATACATTGTCGTGGGAGTTGATTACTTCACCAAGTGGGTTGAAGCTAAGCCACTAGCAACAATCACAGAACATTAGGTAGAAAAATTTGTATGGAAAAATATAGTAACTCGGTTTGGCTTGCCCAGGACCATCATCACGGACAACGGGGCCCAGTTCACTAGTGCATGGTTCCAAGAGTTTTGCGCGAACTATAGGATTCAGCTGAGGTTCAGCTCGGTGGCCCACCCCTAGACGAATAGTTTGGCTGAGGTAACCAATCGATCCATTCCGGACGGGCTCAGAAGAAGAGCATCCGTGGCTCGATCGGCTTGGGTGGACGAGCTCCCGAGCATCTTGTGGTCCTTGCGGACCACCCCCAAAACCGCGACTGGAGAATCCCCCTATAGCCTCGCATTCGGGACCGAGGCCGTCCTACCACCCGATGTGGTTTTCCCCACCCCTCGGACGGAAAACTACGAGGAGAGGACAACGATCGAAGGACTTCATGCCGGTCTCGACATGCTCGAGGAGCGACGTGCTGATGCACACTTGAAAGCCCTATCCTACAAGAGAGCTGTCGCCAGAATCTATAACCGGAAGGTGCATCCCCAACCGATTAAATTGGGCGATCTAGTCTTACGCAAGGCTGAAGTTAGTGACCTGACCTGAGTACGAGGCAAGCTCGCCCCCAATTGGGAAGAACCTTATCGGGTGGTCGATGTCGTCAGGGTCGGCACGTATCGGCTCGCAACGATGCAAGGCCACCCCCTGCCGAGGACGTGGAGCATGCAGAATCTTAAAAGATTTTTCGTATAGTAAAATCAAGAGAGACAAGGAAGAAGTCTGAACAAAGAAGTTTTCATTTAAACAAAAAATTACAGGACCAGACAACACATTACAGTGTTGGCCGATAACCGACCAAACCCCATTAGGAAAAATTGCAGTAGGATTACACTATTTCTCGGGGGCTTCGACATTGTCGTCAAAAGGGACTTCTTCGGGCATATCGATACCCAAGTCCTCAGGAAAGGAGACGAAGGGATCGTCTGTTACCTTGAGGTCGGGGTGGCACGCTCGAAAGCAGGCCAGGGCGATCCAGTACCCATACTCATAGGTAATCTGTCTTGTTCGGATCAGACCGAGCTGGAAACCTGAGGACTCTTTGTAGGCCTCGATCAGCTTCTTGTCCTTCTCCAGCCTCTGACGGATCTCGTCAGCCAGGGCCTCGGAAGCCCCAAGCACCTCGGCGCATGCCTCCTCCAGCCTCCGAGTCAGTGCAACCGATTCCCCCTTCGCCAGGCGAACCTCGGCCCGAGTCATCTTCAGGTGCGTCTGGAGCTCCTTATTCTGCTCCTCGGCCGCCTTGAGCTCGGATTTGAGGCGTGTCGCCTCCGCCTCTAGATCCGAGGCACACTGCTCGACCGCTTCATCCGCCTCAGGAGCCGCTCCCGCACGGACCTCCTCGATCTGCTTACGCAGCTCGGCGTTGCGGGCGCTCAAGATGTCGATGACTCGACCCGCGTCACATACACGGTCCATCAACGTCATGGCATAGTGCTGGCCCTGCATGAGAAGGAGTCAGAACAATACCGTTCAGGTAGAGACAGGGAGCCGTTGGCGAGAAGCTTACCCACAACAGCGACTTGGCAGACTTGCCAAGTAGAACTTTTGAGGGCAAGGTGTACAGATCCCGAGCTATGTCGGGATGAAGCCCACCATAGACGAACGAGGCCGCGGAGTCCCCGTCGGCCCATACTCGGTCCCCGCGGGACAAGCCCCCCCAACGGGCCACCAACGGGTCGGAGGCTTGGCCCTCCGGGAGTTCGCCCATCGCCCGAGCCTGGTAAGGCTCGTCCTGCGTTCCCGCTGGAAGGTGACACATTTCACGAATGGAAGGCTCCCGAGGCGCCTTCCTTGCCCCCTCCCTACTAGGGCCGGCCTCGCCCCGCCCGAGGCTCTTCCTCGCGCGTCCGGCCGATCCAGCAGCGGCTCGCGCGTCCGACCGATCCAGCAGCGGCTCCCCCCGATTGAGCCACCGTCGTGTCGGATTTCTTCGAGACACAGCTCTTCACCTTTTTTCGAGGCCGACCGGTCTCAACTTCCACCAGCGCATCCTTCGAGCCGATCCTCAGCTCGATCGGTGGGCGTGACAATAAGGCCGACGAAGCCCGCCCCCCGCGCACGGCTCTGATTGGGCAATAGGCCGCAAGAGAGGACGATGCGCCGAAGAATCGGACAAAGCGTCAAGAGACCGATGACATACCGGACAACTTGATTAATGCTTAGTATTAATTGTCTAGATCAAAGTTTGTTTTAAGTGTGCAGTGTTCCTCGGCCCCATGTTGCCCGAGTCCACCTCTGCGTGGTCTGACCGCCTAAGCCATGTTCCTTGGCCTCATGCCGCCCGAGTCCACCTCTGCGCGATCCACCTGCCTGAGCCGTGTTCCTCAGCCACATGTTGCCCAAGTCCACCTTTGCGTGGTCCACCCGCCTGAGCCGTGTTCCTCAGCCTCATGTTGCCCGAGTCCACCTCTGCGCGGTCCGACCGCCCGAGCCAAGGACCTCGGCCTCGTGTTGCCCGAGTCCACCTCTGCGCGGTCCACTCGCTTGAGCCATGTTCCTCAGTCTCGTGTTGCCCGAGTCCACCTCTACGCGGTCCACCCGCCTGAGTTTTGTTCCTCGGCCTCATGTTGCCCGAGTCCACCTCTGCGCGGTCCGACCACCCGAGCCAAGGACCTCGGCCTTGTTTTGCCCGAGTCCACCTCTGCACGGTCCACCCTCTTGAGCCGTGTTCCTCAGCCTCATTTTGCCCGAGTCCACCTCTGCACGGTCAACCTGCTTGAGCCGTGTTCCTCGGCCTCGTTTTGCCCGAGTCCACCTCTGCACGGTCCACCCGCTTGAGCCGTGTTCCTCGGCCTCGTTTTGCCCGAGTCCACCTCTGCACGGTCCACCCGCTTGAGCCGTGTTCCTCGGCCTCATTTTGCCTGAGTCCACCTCTACGCGGTCCACCCGCTTGAGCCGTGTTCCTCGGCCTCATTTTGCCCGAGTCCACCTCCGCGTGGCCTGACCGCCTAAGATGCGTTCCCCGACCGTAACTGCCCGAGTCCGACACCTCGGCGTAAATCTTCCGCCTTGCTCAAGTCATACCCCATGGCCGCGCGTCTCACAGGACAATGGGCTAGCAACCAGCCATAGCGACCCTCTGGGAAACTTCCCCGATCGACCACGGTAGCCAGCTGACCAGGGGGCAAACTGGCAGGAACCACCTAAAGCAAAAGCCATGCCTCATTCCCCCCTAGCAATAGCCGATGCATGGCTTCCTTTGGGGGGGGGGGAATATGATGAGGTTAATGTTAGGATCAAGAGCACTAAGAGGGGGGGTGAATTAGTGCAGTGGAAAACTTTCGACGATTAAAACTGCGTTCGTACGATAAACGATAAACGCAATTTCGGTAGAAAAGCCAATTCATAAATCACTTTAACTTGTGATCAAGTGAGATGTAGTTAAAGCAAATCTATGAAGGCAGTTTGCAATTATGATGGAAATCAGAATGTAAGTGCAAACTGAAATATGATGTTCGTACAATAAAACCGATTTACGTCTAAACGCCGATTCGAAAAATACTGAACTTTGAAACACGTTTGTAAATGCGCAGAAGGCAGTAAGCTATTGAGGAGGTTTGCAGTAAAGATAAGTTGCTCAAAGTAAATGCAAATCAAGATTTAGAGTGGTTCGGTCAATCTTGACCTACATCCACTTTTGGCTTCCTCCACCGACGAGGTTACCGACGTCCACTAGAGGCCTTTCTTCAATAGGCAAAGGCCAACCACCCTTTTACAGTTTCACTCCTTTTGACAGGCTTAGGAGACAACCCTTACAGAATTTTCTTTCCTCTCTTGACAGATCGAAACTTGGAAGAAAAGAGGAAGGAGAACTTTTAACTCATACAACAATTTTGAGCTCTAAAAATCACAGAGTAAGATCAGGATTTCGGTGTGTTTGGGTGTCCTTTCATTGCTGAAAGGGTGGGGTATTTATAGGCTTCAAACCAGTGTGAATTCTGAGCTCAAAACTATCATCTCTCGGAATTCCGGGGTCTAGCGGTTGCACCGCCTGGTAGAGCTCGGAGACTGAGCCTCTGGGCGGTACCACCTCCTGTCAAGGGTGGTTGCACCGCTTGGCAGAGTAGTCTATGGGCGGTTGCACCTCCTGTCAGGGGCGGTTGCACCGCCTGGCAGAGCTCGAGGACCGAGCTCAAGCGGTTGCACCGCCCAACCAGAGCTCGGAGACATAGCTCAGACGGTTCCACCGCCTGTCAGGGGCAGTTACACCGCCTAGCCAGAGCTCGGAGACTAAGCCCTGGGCGGTGCCACCTCTGGCCAAGAAATCTGGGTCCGAATGGACTGATCCATTTGGCCCAATTTGGGTCTTTCAAGGGCCCAATTGCCCCAAGATTAAGTTAATGAGATCACCTCCCATTTCTAACTTAATCATCGTGCTAACTATGATATTTCTTATGACATTTACTACAACTTACTCCGGTGCGTCAATCGCTTCTTCCAGCGAACTTCCGTCGATTATCCGATGAACCCTCGGTGATGCTCCTGCGGACTTCCGACAAACTCCTGGACTTGTGACGATCCACTTGGCGAGTTCCGATGAGCTTCTTTGGCAAGCTCCTGGACTTCTCGGATTTGTTCCCACAGAACCTCCGATGACCATCTGAACTTCCGTCGAACTCTCGAACTCCCAACGTGATCATAGTCTTGACTCCGGCGCAACTCCTGCTGCATGTCTTACTTTCATCGTAGTTAATCCTACACACTTAAAACAAACTTCGATCTATACAATTAATACTAAGCATTAATCAAGTTGTTCGGCATGTCATTGGTCTCTCGACGCTTTGTTCGATTTTTTGGCGCATCATCCTCTCTTGCGGCCTATTGCCCAATTGGCCAGTTGACTCCGCAACTCCGATATCCTTGGCACAATCTCCGCTTTTCTTGGCTCGATGCCCGAAGCCTTCTGTCGATATGTCGACCGATCCACCGGCTCGACGTCCAATCTTCTGACATGTTCCTCCGGCCCAACATGATTTTCCTGCTTTAATTGTCTCATCCCGATCGAAGTATCCTGCGTCACTCAAAACGCAGATTAAATCATAAACACATATATCAAGTGGTTTCATCATCAAAATACGAGATTCAATAGTTAATAATCATGATGGGACATGAGCTGACGTCAGTTGCTTCTGGGTGACACATACCGAGGAGCTACAGGGGCCACCCACCTTGGTCCAACCTGACAGCGCCTGGCCGAAGTAGACCAGAAACGACGACCGAGGCATGTTGCCACCCTGTAGGAGCCAAGTCCTGCACGCAATGCCAATGTCAGTGTCAGACGTTACCAGAAGTATGATCCTGCTCCCTGCAAGCGGGCACATCAGGCTACGGTAACCTTCCCTATAAAAACCCTCGCGCTCGGTGGCGAAAAAGAGAGGGAAAAAAAGGAAAAAGGTAAACTGAACAAAAGAAGTAAAACCCCCTACGACTATCGACTGACTTGATTGTCGAAGGGGTCAGGCCGAGTTCCACCGACCCAACCTTTGTGCAGGGACGAAGATGAAGTGCCTCCAACCTAACCCTCGGCCGAGGAGCTCCCCCCCCGGAGTCGGACCATCCCGTCGCGACCGGACCAACGCAGTCGGCTACCTCAGCATTCTCAGGGGTCATCCAGGGAGATCACCGCTCATTCGGACCCGAACCCAGCCGTGTCGGCCCCGAGGCCACGGCTTAAAGTTGCTGACACTAACACCGTTGTTCTTACTCAGGAATTCGCCAAAGGTTCTGGGCACGCCGGCGCAGGGGTCAACGTGGAGAAAGGACTCGAAGGAACTGTAGCTATTGACGAAGAATCCAGAGATGGCTTTGCAGAGATCTGATTATGAATGGAGGAAATCAGACTTTTCCGAGAGCTCGTGGAAGGACTTACAGACAGGTTGGAGTCTGAAGAATGTCTTCGCGGGGAGGTAGGATAGGATCTCTTCGTGCACGTCGTCGGGAAGCCAATAGCTTCTAGTTACGGGCTTCTCCTCACCCACGATGCCGAGGCTTTTCTTGAACAGAGTGCTCATGGCTCATTACCATTACCAGCTCGTGTAGAGGTTTTTCTCTTTATTTTGGTACTTCAACATCACCAAGAAATCATATTTTGGTCATATTGTCTATCTCTGCAAGTTATATGTGCTCATTATTGTTTCTGAGTTTCGTAAGTAATTTGTTTTTTGTGAAACATGTATACTTTTTGCCATTTATAAATAGGGATGTTTTTTGTTGGGGCATACTCAGACTGAAAATCCAATTGGGGTCTGAATCTGATAAGCTTATGGATCTAAAATGAGGAGGATCCATACATAAGATTGCGATCGGACATTCTAATTTATGTATCATCGGGTGAGATATAGGATCCATACTTGATCCTGTAATGTTAATGGATCAAAAATTTTAAGTTGGACTACATATCTTGTATGGAGCCACGAGGGTTATGGGCATTCCTTGTTGGGCTGACAGCCCATCTGTTCAGCCCACAGCCCACACCTATTTGACCTAACCCTAGATTAAATTTAGGCGGGTGTGGGTGACTGCGTTTCATAGGCAGAAAATTGGCAGAAAAAGGGAGCAACAAGGGAGAAGGCTGCAGCCGTGATTCCAAAGAAAAGGAGGAGAACAAGGTAGAAAAACAAAGAGAAAGAAAGGGAAGAAGACAAGGACAATACAGAGAGACTGTTCTTAATTATCTAACAGTATTATCATCTTAGGTTAGATCAAATCATAGTAGATTCTTACTGTGATTACTTGAAGAGAATTAGGGAGAATTTAGATATTGTGCACAGTGACGTGATCTTTGTATCCCAGTTATTCGCTTGTGATTGTTTCTAGGGTTTTGGGCAAGAGATTGAGATTTGTATATTCATTATTCTCATAATGCATTATCTCTAGTTTGCCATATGGTTTTTACCCTTCACACTGAAGGGGTTTTCCACGTATATCTTGGTGTTCTATTTGATTGTGGTTCCATTTAATTCCGTTGTATATTATGCCCTACTAATATTTGTTCATATACAAAAGTTATTTCTTTATATCCCATCATTTCTATCCTCGTAAGACATGCAAACCGCAAAAACTTTCCTTTTTCTGCTTCATTCTTACGTGTGTTCGAAACGAGGAAGGCTAAACATTTCTTTTCTCTCATTGGCATCCTCGTAGCCGGCGGTGTAATGGGATGTGTGAAGAGCGGCAGCCACAAGTCATTGGTTGCCGGAGGGGTATCGGCTGCGTTATTGTGTCACGTGTACACCCAGCTTCCAGAACGACCTTTATACGCATCATCCCTGGGGTTAGGGGTTCTACCATGGCTACTCTGCTCAACACCGGCTATATCTATCTTTTTCCCCCTTCTCCTTATGCTTAACCTGCCTGTTTTACTTATCAGGTACGTCTGTGACTCTTCTAGCTGTAATGGGGTCTCGCAACAACAAGTCTGGAAAGGTATTCCCTGCAGGTGTCGTTTCTCTTGTGTCCTTGATAATGGCCGGTGGCTATCTTCATGGAATTCTGCGTAGCAGTAAAACATTGTAAGTTTTGAATAGTCTTCTTCGTGTTCTTCATGGACATGCAGTAACTTCATCTTCATGGAATTCTGCGTAGCAGTGAAACATTGTAAGTTTGAATAGGCTTCTTCATGTTCTTCATGGACTTGCAGTAACCTTTTCTTTTATGCAGCTTGACTGTGTTCTTGTCTACCCAGTCACAGTTTCTATTGTGCAAGAACTTGCATAATTTGGATGCAGTTTTGCTAGGAAATAGAACATTACATCAACAACGTTCACGGCACCAAAACTTATAAAAGAATGCGCATAATTATTATTTTCATCATTAGGTTCTCTAAGGTTGTCAATTGTAGATGCTTGATGGTTTGCTTCATGAGCACATGGCCAATGGCCAATTAGATCATTCAAACAGGCTCTTCTAATGTCATATCCATGCTCTCTTGATGGCTTTGTCGAAAGGTATAATTACATATTAATCTTTGTAATTATCTATTTTTAATATTTTGATCTTTATATTTTAAAAAGTTACATTAAGATCTCCCTATTTACGAATATTTACGAAAGTATAACATTTGATAACGTTACTCTAATAATCTCTATGTTGATATATAATACCTTTTAAAAAAGTAGTATAATTTCATTATACTAAAAGCAAGCAGGCATTAAACACTAAGAAAGAGAAACCTAAGAAAATTTTTCATGCTATTTTTGTTTGTCTACGGTAATGCATATATATATATATATATATATATATATATATATATATATATATATATATATATATATATATATATATATATATATATATGACAGGGAAAAAGGAAAAAGTCTTATCAGGTTGTTTCCAGCAGCTCCTCTTCTTCACCGCATGGCCGAAGCGTATTAGAGCTCCTCTTCTTCACCGCATGGCCGAAGCGTATTAGAGTAAGGGATCAACGGTGGGTAATGGCATCCCAGCGATGCCAGCTTCTTGAGTTTTCCATCGTTTATATATCATAGCTATATGCCTCGCTTTGTATGGTGAAAACAAGTAACGTGGTCATCGCCACCTCACTCAGCATATGATGGAACTCACGTCGGGGGGGGGTTCCCTGAACCCAATCTGGCCCAAGCTCACCTCATGCGCCCTCACCCATCCTGGCGGACCGTCGTTTGTCTTCCTCAGCAGCCACAGTCCGAACACCACCCAAGTACACATTTCGTAATGGATTAGGCACAGCGACTTCCCAGCTTCATCGGACCAACGAAGTCGATGCTATGGGTGTTGTTGAGCGCACCGCCCATGCCAACGATCAGAGATTTGAAAGAATACGACTGTCCAAGAGGGAAGGGGGTAATTACCGTACCCCGAGCCGCAGCAGGAACACGTTACCCTACTTATTCGCCATGCCCACGACGTTCCGGTGGTTGACGTCGTTCCCGACCTGTAGCCAGTTTCCGAAGATAGGGAAGGAGACGGGGCCGGGAGGGGCGCCATTGGAGCCGGAGCGGGAGAATACGAAGGAGAGAAAGAAGAAGAGGAGGAGAGGAAGAGAGAGAAGGAAGGGAGATTGATCAGGGAACAGATGCTTGGCAGCGTACGTGCAGGCAACTGCCGCAAGGGTGAGCATGGCCAACTTTGTGGTGGAGGCAGCCATGGCGATGGTCGTTGGCTTCCTTCTTGTTGCCAGTGCTGGTTGGATGCAAAGGAGGGAGAGTGGACGGTGATTTATATGCCAAGTAAGCGGTGGTGGTTCGCTCGCCCGCCCGCCGCATCTCCCTTTCAGCTTTCTTGTTGAAGTTTCCGCGTCCCACCACCGTGCCTGCATGGATGTATATACACACGTTCTTGTCATTCTCTGCATCATCTATCGACACAGCTTTCTTCTTTAAGAACTCTTTCCATGAAACTATATATATTTCTATTTATTGTATTGCAATAAAGTGAAAAAAATATATCGTTCTTCATATATTTTTATGAAAATGACAAATAGTAATTACATTTAAAATTATCATTTCAGACATCATATGAAAACGGTAGTTAATTATTAGATTTAGTGTGATCCATCAAATCACTCTCCTCCGTAAGACATTATCCATGACATCTAACTTGCGGAGAAAAGAAGAGGGAAAACGAAGCAGAGGTTACTTGGTGTTCGGGGTTTTAGCATCATCCCATTTGATTCAAGATTTCGGTACATTTTCTTGTCGGACAAGACTTCTTGAGATCTGACCACTGAATTGCTCAGAATTAACCAGTGATCTAATTATGAAGTTGCATGAGTTTTTTTTTTCCAAATCTAACTACAGATATAATTCCATTAGAGATTTTTATCTGTTGGGCACATAGCTCATTAGTTCAGCCCATAATGGGCTTTAATAACTCATAGCTCATATTAGTATTTTTATTTTTTTCTTTTAACGTAAACCTTAACTTTTTTAATCTAGACGTGTGGCAGGTATGGTTGAAAAAAAAGGACAATGAAGATTGTGGACGAGGTTGAGACGAGAAAAAAAAAAGGAGAATCTATAATATTGGCAATTAAGGGTAAAAAAACAAGAGAAAAAAAAAGGATGAAGATGAGGATAACTCAGAGGCTCCGTTTATGACTAAAAGCATGCAGTAAGTATTATTTAGTATGTCATATTTCTTTTTTTTCTTACATTTCAAAGCATTATTCGTTTTTGTACACTGATAGTATGTTATTCGTTTTCTCCTCTCTTGAAATCGAACAAATCCCAAAAAGTTATATAGACAAGATTTTGTCTATCTAAGATTGTATAGAGTGCAGATTGGTTATAGTTGCAGAATGACAAGATGTTGTTGCTCGACAGGGAACGCATGCATGCATGCATGCATATGAATCAACTAAACAATCCTCTTTCTCTTTCAGGACATGAACTTTTTCTTGCACAACCTGTTTACTATGCATTACTAAGTCAAAGTGAATTTGTCTATGATATGTTATACCTTCTCATAACAATTTTAATATTGTCTCCCAAGAAATCATTTCTTGCTGTTTCATTCACAATGGCAGAAAATTCTACTAACAAAAAACCCTCTATTTCATGATATTTAATCGCAGCATTGGACACATGAAAGACAAAAGATTTCATTCAACTTCTCTTCTCTTATCTACGAACAGTTCCTCTTCTTCACCGCATGGCCGAAGCGTATTAGAGTAAGGGATCAACAGTGGGGTACTGCATCCCAGCGATCCTAGCTTCTTGAGTTCTCCATCCTTTATATCATAGCTATATGCCTCGCGTTCTACGGTGAAAACAAGTGACGTGGTCATCGCCACCTCTCTCAGCATGACGCAGCTCACGTTGGGGGGTTTCCTGAACCCTAACTGGCCCAAGCTCACCTCATGCGCCCTCTCCCATCCTGGCGGACCGTCGTTTGTCTTCCTCAGCAGCCACAGTCCGATCACCCAAGTACAGGTTTCGTAATGCATTAGGCACAGCGACTTCCCCTCCCACATGCCTATTCCGATCGTGTCCGAGTAGGCGACGGCTGCTTCTTTCGGCAGAGGGATGATCTGCGTGCGCTCCTTCCTCACATCAAAGGCGACGACATACTGGTCGATCCTCTCGTTCGGGAACGAATGTGACGATGCCCAGAACACGACGTCGTCGCAGATCACCGGGTGCTCCAAATGTAGCTCCAACAGACCGAAGTCGAGTTCCTTGTCCATCGTCCACACCCTCGCAGACGAGTCATAGACCTGACAGCGGTGCAACTTGCTCCATACTGGGTACCGTGAAAGGAAGACCAACCTGTAGCTTTTCGTCACCCTATCTCCATCGTTCATGAATCTCACCGCGATGCCACTCCAATTACAATACTTGCTCGGCGGGGAGGGTAGCTGGCACCGAGTACCACGGACCGGGTTGTAGACGCATAAGGCACCATCTGTCTTATGCAACACAAAGACGAGGCCACCAGCTGACCCAACGATTTTGCCTTTGCGGAACAAGAATTCGAGGCTGCTTCCGGGCACACCGGCGTAGGGGTCAACGAGGCAGAAGGGTCCAGAAAAGTTGCGGGTGTTGGGAAAGAAGCCGGAGATGACATTGTTGTGGTACGACTGTGAAAGGAGAAAATGAGAATCTGATGAGAGCTGGCGAAAGGTCTTGCAAACAGAGAGGAGTCTAAAGAAGGTCTTTGCTGGGAGGTAGGAGAGGATCTCTGCCAGCAGGTTATCGGGAAGGGGACGACCGCTACTTCCGAGGTGGATGCTATGAGTGCTATTGAGCATACCATCCATTCCAACGATCAGAGATTTGGAAGAGTCCACCTTATTGTTCATTATATTGAGAATAGAGAAGGTCGATGACTCTTAGTGTGAAAAGATATCGAACTTTTATCATCTGAAACAGAGAAATGTTTCGAGGACCGATTACCATATTCATGGACTCTTTCCATGAAATTATATTTATATATGTATATATATATATATATATATATATATGTTTCATATTTATTGTATTACAATAAAGGGAAAAACATATCATTTTCATATATTTTTATGAAAATGACAATAAGTAATTACATTTAATATTACCATTTCAGACATCATATGAAAATAGTAGTTAATTATTAGATTTAGTGTGATCCTTCTAAGCACTCGCTCTGTTAGACATTATCCGTGATATTGCAAATTAATGATAAAATTGATTTGAATTAAGAGCCTTAGTTATCACTAAGATCAATAGATAGTGAAAAGATAATTAAAAAAAAGTCATTTTTAGTTTCAAAATTTTTAGATAAACATAAGGATGCTAAAGATAGAATAGTTGTGCGAGGGATTATTTTACTATAGATTTTGAATGTTTTAGGGTATTTTTAATTTATGGAATTGCTAATTTATAAGGAATCTTGAAAAAAAGAACCTGTTGGTGGATTGATGCGCCGTGGCTGATGAGTCAGCACGGCCTGGTCCACGGGGCAATGTCAGGAGTCTCTGGTCGGTTGAGCTGGCTTTCGAGATCGATCGACCACCACTTTGATTGTCGGTAGCGGGGTTTGATAAGCGCCTTCTAGCCTGTGGATGACAGCTTCCCTGCAAAAAAGACCGTCGTCGGGTGTCTTCCGACTTTGGTCCCTCCGACGATTTAGTAAGTGGCGAGCTGGATGATCCTTTTTCTCCCCCTCCCCTCCCCAGGTCGGATGCCGGCCTAGGGTTTTTATACTACTGTACGAGGGTCGGTTGTACGCGAGCGTAGCGGCCGGTCCTCGGGAGGTGAGATGGTACCTTTGTGTGGCCGCCGCCCGGGACGCGCGGAACGACGCCATGCGGAGCCGTTCCGAGCTTTCCGGGAGGGGATGTGCCGAGCGACGCCTTAGTACGGTCTCGAGCTGGTTGCGTGGGGGTGCTCCTGCTTTCCTGGCTGTAGCGCCATGTGCCATCAATCGTGACGTTGCTTGGGCCCAAAATATACCTTATCACTGGAGCGACTCGGGTACCAATCTGGAGCGACTCGGGTAATGAACTGGGCCGACGAGTCACAAGTCGGGAACCGATCTGGAACAACTCAGGTAATGAACCGAAAGGGCGAGTCGAAAGTCGGGAACCGATCTGGAGCGACTCGGGCAATGAACTGGGCCGATGAGTCACAAGTCGGGAACCGATCTGGAACGACTCGGGCAATGAACTGAGCCGGCGAGTCACAAGTCGGGAACCGATCTGGAATGACTCGGGCAATGAACCGAAAGGGCGAGTCGCAAGTTGGGAACCGATCCGGAGCGACTCGGGCAATGAACTAGGCCGACGAGTCACAAGTCGGGAACCGATCTGGAACGACTTAGGTAATGAATTGGGCCGGCGAGTCGCAAGTAGGGAACCGATCTAGAACGACTCAGGTAATGAACCGAAAGGGCGAGTCATAAGTCGGGAACTGATCTAGAGCGACTCGAGCAATGAACTGGGCCGGCGAGTCATAAGTCGGGAACCGATCTGGAACGACTCGGGCAATGAATTGGGCCGACGAGTCACAAGTCGGGAATCGATCTGGAACGACTCGGGCAATGAACCGAAAGGGCGAGTCGCAAGTTGGGAACCGATCTGGAGCGACTTGGGCAATGAACTGGGCCGGCGAGTCATAAGTCGGGAACCAATCTGGAATGACTCGGGCAATGAATTGGCCCGACGAGTCGCAAGTCGGGAACTGATTTGGAGCGACTCGGGCAGTAAACTGGGCCGGCGAGTCGCAAGTCGGGAACCAATATGGAACTACTCGGGCAATGAACTGGGCCGACGAGTCGCAAGTCAGGAACCGATCTGGAATGACTCAGGCAATGAACCGAAAGGGCGAGTTACAAGTTGGGAACCGATCTGGTGCGACTCGAACAATGAACTGGGCCGGCGAGTCACAAGTCGGGAACCAATCTGGAACGACTCGGGCAATGAACTAGGCCGGCGAGTCGCAAGTCGGAAATCGATCTAGAGTGACTCGGGCAATGAACTAGGCTGGCGAGTCGGAAGTCGGGAATCGATCTGGAGTGACTCGGGCAGTAAACTGGGTCGGCGCTGGTTCTGGAGGGAGACTCGCATGCGGAGCCATTCGCCATGTAGCGCGCCGGGCGGGGCGGCGCTGGTTTTGGCGGAGGATTGTGTCACGCATGGAGCCATTTTCCACGTGGCATGCCAAGCGGGGCGGCACTGGTTCTGGCGGGAGACCTCTTGCTGTGAGTTGCCTTTTGGCGAGAGATATTAGGTGACGAGGCGTTTTTGGCATGATCTCCGAGACCGGCGAATCTGGGAAATCCAAGGAGTCATGATGGCTTTGAATGTCGCGATTGTCTCTCTCCTTGGAAAGCTCAATCGTCACCCTCATGGTGGAGCGGCATGCTCTTTATAAGCTCCTTCCAGAGGGGTTTTCACCATTTTTGCTCAAGTGCTATCACCTTGCTTGGCCGCCGTAGCCTTGTTTGCTCCTCCGTTCAGCGACCCAGCTTCTCCCTCCCTACTTCGAGGTCGGGATGTCTTCGCCTTCTTCTTCTTCGACTTCTTCTTCTTCCGGGGGTGTGCCTCTAGAGGCCGTGGGAGGTTCTGACGTGCTTGCTAGTCTCAAGCTGTGGCATGATGTAGACTCGGTGGTGACCGAGGAGCTTCTGGGGGAGCTTCGGGATCGTTATTGCATCCCGGAGTGTTATGGCCTTATTGCCCCTCGGTCAGGTCAGCGGTCGTATGATCAGTTTCCCCAGGGATTTGGGCTGACGGTGGGTGCCCTTGAGGCGGGGCTGCGGTTCCCGCTTCATCTCGTTATAGAGGATTGCCTCCGTACATGGGGTATATCACCGTCTCAGATGGCGCCGAACTCCTAGCGCTATTTGGTGGCATTCCTTGGGGAATGTTGTGCGATCGAGATAGAACCATCTAGGGCTCTATTCCTGACCTGCTTTCGACTGTGTAGGGGGTGAGGTGGTTATTACCTGACCGCCCTCCTTCTAGCGCCAAAAATGTTGGTGGATTTATGCGTCGTGGCTGATGAGTCAGCACGGCCTAGTCCACGGGGCAATGTCGGGAGTCTCTGGTCGGTTGAGCTGGCTTTCGAGATCGATCGACCATCACTTTGATCATTGACAGCGGGGTTTGATCAGCGCCTTCTAGCCTGCGGATGACAGCTTCCCTGCAAAAAAGACCGTCATCGGGTGTCTTTCGACTTTGGTCCCTCCGACAATTTAGTCAGTGGCAGGCTGGATGATCTTTTTTCTCCCCCTTCTCCCTTATTTGGAGGAAGATCTCGGTACGAGATGTGTTCAGCGGGAGAGGCGGGGGCTTCGGGAGCAGCAGCTCGGGTCGGTCGGTCCTCCGCCGGGGTTGCGCTGGGACTGCTGAGGTAGCATTTCGGGATTGTTTGACCCTTGGCCTCTTTCCGTCCACACGCCTTCCTGCCACTAGTACTTCGGCGGCAACGTACTGGTTGGCACGCTGGAGCATCTCAGGGATGGTTGTTGGGGGTTTTTCGATCAGCAACCAGAAGAACCTTGAGGGCTTCAACCCCATCAAGAACGCCTACATGATTAGAGAAGGGTGAGCATCCGGGAATCTGCGGATTTCAGTGGCAAAACGTGCCACGAATTGGGAGAGTGTCTTGTCCTCGCGTTGGGATAACGCAAGCAGGGTGGCCATGGAAGGCCTGGGTCGCATGCTGGCGAGGAAATTCTGCTCGAACTCCATGGCGAGCTGATCGAAGGATGAAACTGAGGACTGGCGTAGCCGACTGAACCACGCGCGTGTTGGTCCCCTGAAGGTGGTTGGGAATGCCTGACATATTAATGCATCGGAAGTGCCGAAGAGGGCCATCTGAGCCTGAAACGCGGCGACGTGCTCCGCAGGGTCGGAGCCGCCGTCGTATGTCTCCAATGCTGGCAGCCTGAAGTTGAGGGATACAGGCTTTTCTTGTATTTCCTGAATAAAGGGGGATCCGCCCGAGCCGCCCTCGATCGGCTAGCTCCGTGACTTCTGAAGCTCTCGCTGTAACTCGTCCAGGCGATGGTTGGCCCGGGATAGTTGCATCCTGAATGAGTCATCCGCTGAGTCGGATGATATGGTGTCAGGCTCAGGGCGGGGCGGTGTGACTTGGCAGGGCACAGGTGCACTCTGCTCGGGCGATCCTCTCGGGCCTGTCGTTCTGTCTCGGGCTTCTCCTGTTCCGACTTGCTCCTTGGCCGGCCTTTGCCTGGTAGGGTCGGTCGGGGTAGTTGCCAACTGTACGATCTGGGGGATGAGTGGGACGAGAGTCTGCATCATCCCCGCTATTGCTTATACCTGCTTGGTTAGGCTGAGAAACGCCTCGGGCGACACGGTCGAGGGTCCTGCGGTAATTCCGAGGGGCGACAACCGTGGGTCATTAAACAAGCGCCAGTAACGATCTGGCGTTGAAGCCGAGATTCCCCCGTCTTTGAGGATGGGGAGGTGCTGATCTCTGGGTCCGGTAGAGGGGTGACCGATCGATGGTTCTCCTTCTTAGAGGGCTCCCGTGAGATGTGTTGAATCTCGTATTTTGATGATGAAACTACTTGATATATGTTTATGATTTAATCTACGTTTTGAGTGACGCAGGATGCTTTGATCAGGATGAGACAATTAAAGCAGGAAAATCATGTTGTGCTGGAGGAACATGTCAGAAGATTGGACATCGGGCCGGTGGATCGGTCGACGTATCGACAGAAGGCTTCGGGTCGTGGACTCGGGCATCGGGCCAAGAAGAGCAGGTATTGTGCCAAGGATATCGGAGTTGCGGAGTCAATTGGCCGATTGGGCAATAGGCTGCAGGAAAGGACGATGCGCCGAAGAATCGAACGAAGCGTCGAGGGACCAATGACATGCCGGACAACTTGGTTAATTGCTTAGGATTAATTGTCTCGATCGAAGTTTTTGTTTTACATGTGCAGGATTAACTACGATGAAAGTTAGACAAGCAGCAGGAGTTGCGCCGGAGTTAAGTTCATGATCACGTTGGGAGTTCGAGAGTTCGACGGAAGTTCGGACGGTCGTCGGAGGTTCTGCGGGAACAAATCCGAGAAGTCCAGGAGCTTGCCAAAGAAGCTCGTCGGAACTCGCCAAGTGGATCATCGCAAGTCCAGGAGTTGCCGGAAGTCCGCAGGAGGATCACCCAGGGTTCGTCGGATGATCGACGGAAGTTCGCCGGAAACTCGCCGGAAGGAGCGATTGACGCACCGGAGCAAGCTGCAGGATATGTCTAAGAAATTTATCGTAGTTAGCACATTGATTAAGTTAGAAATGGGAGGTGATCCCATTAGCTTAATCTTGGGGCAATTGGGCCCCTGGAAGAATCAAATTGGGCCGAATGGATTGACCCATTCGGACCCTGAATGCTGCAGGCGGTTGAACCGCCCAGGCCAGGAGGTTGAACCGCCTAGGCTGTGTCCTCCAGCGAGGCTGGGCGGTGCAACCGCCCCAGCCAGGAGGTTGAACCGCCTGGGGCTCGGTCTCCGAGCTCTGGCAGGCGGTTGAACCGCCCCAGTCAGGCGGTTGAACCGCCTAAGCTTGGTCTTCGAGCTCTGGCAGGAGGTTCAACCGCCCCTGACAGGAGGTTGAACCGCCCAGAGGCTCAGTCTTCGAGCTCTGGCAGGCGGTTCAACCGCTCCAGTCAGGAGGTTGAACCGCCTGATCCCGGAATTCCGGGAATTGACAGATTTGAGCTCCAAATTTGAACTGGGTTGGGGCCTATAAATACCCTACCCATTCAGCACTGAAGGAAGGCCCCTAGTTGACGTCGGTAACCTCGTCGGTGGAGGAAGCCAAAGTGGAGTAGGTCAAGACTAACCGAACCACTCTAAATCTCTGGTTTGCCTTTATTTTGAGCACTTTATCATTTCTGCAAACCTCCTTCATAGCTACTGCTCTCTGCGCTTTTACGAACGAGTTTCAAGGTTTAGACGAAAATCTGCATTTAGACGTAAAACTGCTTTTAGACGTAAATCGGCTTTCCTCGTACAATCATCAGATTTCAGTTTACGTTTACGTCTTGATTTCAACTGCATACTGCCTTCTGTGATTTTACAAACGAGTT
This sequence comes from Musa acuminata AAA Group, assembly GCF_036884655.1. Lineage (NCBI taxonomy): Eukaryota > Viridiplantae > Streptophyta > Magnoliopsida > Zingiberales > Musaceae > Musa > Musa acuminata. The sequence continues at coordinate 3,520,995 of NC_088329.1, read as the reverse complement.
TCAAAGTTCAGACGTAAATCTACGTTTAGACGTAAATCTGCGTTTAGACGTAAATCTGCTTTTTCGTATGATCATCGTATTGCAGATTGCGTTTACATTTTGAGCTTTACCATAACTGTACACTGCCTTTATACTCCTGCTTAAACTGTGTCTTATCTACTCAAGTGATTTACGAATCAGCATTTAGACGTAAATCAGTTTCTTCGTACGAACGTCGGATTTCAGTTTGCGCCGATATTCTGGTTTTCAATCACAACTGCAAACTGCCTTCTGCGTATTTACAAAACAGTTTGCGCTTTACAGTTTACGTTTACGTTTAGACGTAAACTGACTTTTATCAAACGACGCAGCTTTCGGTTTTAAATCGTCGCAGAAAGTTTTATCCGCTGCACTAATTCACCCCCCCCTCTTAGTGCTCTCGATCCTAACAATTGGTATCAGAGCTTGGTATTTCTCATTTCGGATTTACACCCGAGAGAAATGGCTTTTCAAGAGGGCTTTTCGGTCTTTCGTCCACCGTTGTTTAACGGATTGGACTACACTTATTGGAAAACTCGAATGAGAGTTTTCTTGATTTCTCTGAATCTGGATTTATGGAATATCGTTGAAAACGGTTTTCAACTTCCCTCTAAACCGATGAACGAATGGTCGGTTTTGGAGAAGAAGTATTTTTCCTTAAACGCAAAGGCTATGAATGCCTTATTTTGCGCTTTGGACAAAAATGAGTTCAATCGGATTTCTACGTGCGAAACGGCTTTCGATATTTGGCGCACTCTTGAAATCACGCACGAGGGAACTAGTAGAGTCAAAGACTCGAAAGTTAATATTTTACTACGTGATTTCGAGCTTTTTTATATGAAACCAAGCGAAACCGTTGTTGACATGTACACCCGTTTTACGGATGTCGTCAATGGTTTAAAATCACTTGGTAAAAGCTTTTCGGATTTTGAACTCGTTAACAAAGTTTTGCGCTCACTTTCTAAAACTTGGGATTCAAAAGTAACTGCTATTCAAGAATCAAAAAACTTGAACCAATTTCCACTTGAAGAACTAATTGGTTCATTGATCACATATGAAATGACGTGCAATGCACGTAAAGAACTTGAGAACCACCTTCCAAAGAACAGGAAGGATTTGGGACATAGAACATTTGAAGACCACTCGAGCATAAGCTCAAGTGATGGTGAATTTAAACTACAAATGAAACAAAAATTAAAAAGTAAAAAGAACGGAACTACTTGCTTTAAACGCAAGAAGAAGAACAAGAACTGGGATGAATCTGTTGAATCTCGGATTTTGATGATGAAACTAATTGATTGTGTTTATATGTTTAACTGTATTTTGAGTGATGCAGGTCTACTCGATCAGGAATGGGCAGTTGACGCAGGAGGAATTGATGTTGCGCCGGTGATCACGTCAGGATATTGGACGGCAGAATGCTTCGGACGTCGGGCATCGGGCCAAGGAGAGCGAAATTGCACCAAGGATATCGGGGTTGCGGAGGTCAACCGCCGATTGGGTAACAAGCCGCAAGAGAGGACGATGCTCCGAAGAATCGGACGAAGCGCCAACCAATGACGTGCCGGGCAACAGAATGTCAATTCGCGTTATAATAATTGTCTAGATCGGAGTAGAGTTTTAGCTTGTGTGTGTAGGATTAACTACGATAACGACGAAGACATAAAGCGAAACAAAGTGCCGGAGTCAAGCACGAAGGATTCGTTGGGAGTTCGAGAGCTCGACGGAAGTCCGAAGGTTCGTCGGGGATGCTGCCGGAACTAGCCGAGAATGAGTAGGGAGCTTGCCGAAGGGTTTTTCGGAAGCTCGCCGGAAGGTTCGTTGGAAGTTCGCGGAGCTCACCGAGAAAGATCGTAGCTTGCCGAAGAAGCTCGTCGGAACTCGCCAAGATCAAATCGTGAAGTCTAGGAGCTTGCCGGGAGTCCGCAGAATGGTTTCCGAGAGTTTATCGGAAGACCGTCGGAAGTTTGCCGGAAGATCGCCTAAAGATGTCGTGACGTAATGGACTTTGTAATAGCTTAGAAAATGTCTTTAAATTCGTAGTTAGCATGTTAATGTGGGTTAGGATTAGGTGTTAATCCTATAACCCAAGTAGGGGCCAATTGGGCCCGAATTTGGACTGGTTTGGGCTGATTTTGAAGCCCAACCAGTGGGCTGAAAAAGCCTAGGCGGTGGCACCGCCTAGCACCCGAGAGCTAGGCGGTGGCACCGCCTAGCACCCGAGAGCTAGGCGGTGGAACCGCCAGATTGGGCGATGGCACCGCCCAACAGCCGAGAGCCAGGCGGTGGCACCGCCGGATTGAGCGGTGGCACCGCTAGACCGTTGCCAGCCTCGGGAACTTAAGAGAATTCAAATTTTGGAGCCCAAATTTGAATCCTCTTGGGGCCTATAAATACCCCTCTATTCTCAGCTGAGAACACAACCTTTTGAGAAGCTAGAAGTTGAGAAAAGCTTTAGGAAAAGTCTTGTTTTCAATAGCTTGAGTGTTCACCTCCTTTCTTTTCATTGAAATCTTTGTAAAAGGGGTGAACCACTTGTAAGAGGTTGTAAGAGGGGTGTAAGAAGGAGGTTGATCTTCGCCTAGTAAAGGAAGATCGTTAGTGAATGCCGGTGGCCTCGACGGAAGAGGAATCGGAGGAGTGGATGTAGGTCATGATTGACCGAACCACTATAAACTACCGTCTTCCCTGGTTTGCATTTACTTCCTGCTATTACCTTACTGCAAACCATCTTCACTTTGATGCTCTACTTCTTTGTCTCTTTCTTACGTATGCCTTCAAGTTAAAACGCAAACGAAACTGTTTCAAATGAAACATTGCTTTTATCGTACGAAGTTTCCGAAAGTGTTTAAATCGTCGAAAGTTTATCATATTTTACCGCTGCACTAATTCACCCCCCCCTCTTAGTGCCGCTCCGATCCTAACAATTGGTATCAGAGCCCGGTTTTTCTCATTTCGGATTTACACCCGAGAGAAATGGCTCTTCATGGCTTTCAAGAGGGTTTATCGGTTGTTCGTCCACCGTTGTTTAACGGATTGGACTACACTTATTGGAAAACTCGAATGAGAGTTTTCGTGATTTCTATGAATTTGGATTTATGGGATATTATTGAAAACGATTTTCAACTTCCCTCTTGTTAGGATCGAGAGCACTAAGAGGGGGGGGGGGTGAATTAGTGCAGCGGAAATCTTTCAGCGATTTAAAAAGAAAGCTGCGTTGGTTCAATAAAAACTATTATGATGCAAAAGCTAATTCTCAGTTTGTATCTAAGTGCAGTTTGCGTCTAAGCGCAGATTGCGTCTAAGCGCAGTTTGCGTCTAAACACAGTTTGCGTCTAAGCGCAGTTTGCGTCTAAGCGTAGTTTGTGTCTAAACGCAGATTTACGTCTAAACGCAGTTTTACGTCTAAACGCAGATTTACGTCTAAACGCAGTTTTACGTCTAAACGCAGATTTACGTCTAAACTCAGTTTACGTCTAAAACATCTAAACACAGTTTGGACAGTTTTACGTCTAAACGCAGATTTACGTCTAAACGCAGTTTTACGTCTAAACACAGATTTACGTCCAAACTCAGTTTACGTCTAAAATGCAGTTTGCGTCTAAATAGAATAAAGACGTAAACGAAAACTGCACAGAAACTTGTTCGTAAAAACGCAGAAGACAGTTTGCAGTTGTAAATGAAATCAAGACGTAAACGTAAACTGCACAGAACCTTGTTCGTTAAAGCGCAGAAGACAGTTTGCAGTTGTAAATGAAATCAAGATGTAAACGTAAACTGCACAGAATTCGTTCGTAAAAGCGCAGAGAGCAGAGGCTAAGTAGGAGGTTTGCAGTAATGATAAAGTGCTCAAAATAAACGCAAACCAGAGATTTAGAGTGGTTCGGTCAGTCTTGACCTACTCCACTTTTGGCTTCCTCCACCGATGAGGTCACCGACGTCAACTAGAAGCCTTCCTTCAATAGGCGAAGGCCAACTACCCTCTTACAGATTCACTCCTTTTGATGGGCTTAGGAGACAACCCTTACAAATGTTTTCTCTCCTCTCTTTACAACTCAAACTTGAAGAACAGAAGGAGGAGGAAAACTAGCAGTTTTGAGCTCTAAGAACCACTGAAAAGATCAAGATTTCGGCTTGAGTTCTTACTCTTTCAGTGCTGAATGGGTGGGGTATTTATAGGCCCCAACTCAATTCAAATTTGGAGCTCAAAACGATCAAATCCCGGAATTCCGGGATCAGGCGGTTGCACCTCCTGACTGGAGAGGTTGCACCGCCTGGCAGAGCTCGAAGACTGAGCTCAGGCGGTGCCACCTCTTGACAGAGGCGGTTGCACCTCTCTGCCAGAGCTCGAAGACTGAGCTCAGGCGGTGCCACCTCTCTGTCAGGGAGGTTGCACCGCCCAGTCTTGCTCGAAGACTGAGCTCAGGCGGTGCCACCTCTTGGCTGGGGAGGTTCCACCGCCCAGTCTCGCTGGGAGGCTTAGCCCAGGCGGTGCCACCTCCTGGCTGGGGCGGTGCCACCTCTTTCACTATTTCAGCTCACTTGGTTTGGCTCCAAACTTGGCCCAAACCAGTCCGAACTTGGGCCTAATTGGCCCCTACTTGGGTTATAGGATTAACACCTAATCCTAACCCTAATTAATGTGCTAACTATGATTTTAAAGACATTTTCTAAGCTATTACAAAGTTCGCAAGTCAAGACTTCTTCTGGCGAGCTTCCGGCAAACTTCCGGCGGTCTTCCGATGAACTCTCGGAAACCATTCTGCGGACTCCCGGCAAGCTCCTAGACTTCACGATTTGTTCTTAGCGAGTTCCAACGAGCTTCTTCGACAAGCTCCGATCTTTCTCGGCGAGCTCCGCGAACTCCCAACGAACCTTCCGACGAGCTTCCGAAAAACCCTTCGGCAAGCTCCCAACTCATTCTCAGCTAGTTCCGGTAGCATTCCCGACGAACCTTCGGACTTCTGTCGAACTCTCGAACTCGCAACAAATCCTTCGCGCTTGACTCCGACACTTTGTTTCGCTTTATGTCTTCATCGTTATCATAGTTAATCCTGCACAATTAAAACAAAACTTCGATCGAGACAATTAATCCTAAGCAATTAACCAAGTTGTCCGGCATGTCATTGGTCCCTCGACGCTTCGTCTGATTCTTCGGCGCATCGTCCTCTCCTGCGGCCTATTGCCCAATCGGCCAGTTGACTCCGCAACTCCGATATCCTTGGCACAATACCCGCTCTTCTTGGCCCGATGCCCGAGTTCACGACCCGAAGCCTTCTGTCGATACGTCGACCGATCCACCAGCCCGACGTCCAATCTTCTGACATGTTCCTCCGGCACAACATGATGTTCCTGCTTTAATTGTCTCATCCTGATCGAAGCACCCTGCGTCACTCAAAACGCAGATTAAATCATAAACATATATCAAGGAGTTTCATCATCAAAATGCGAGATTCAACACCTCTAAACCGATGAACGAATGGTCGGATTTGGAGAAGAAGATGTTTTCTTTAAACGCAAAGGCTATGAATGCCTTATTTTACGCTTTGGACAAAAATGAGTTCAATCGGATTTCAACGTGTGAAACGGCTTTTGATATTTGGCGAACACTTGAAATCACGCACGAGGGAACTAGTAGAGTCAAAGACTCGAAAGTTAATATTTTAATGCATGATTTCGAGCTTTTTCGAATGAAGCCGAGCGAAACCATTGTTGACATGTACACCCGTTTTACGGATGTCGTCAATGGTTTACAAGCTCTTGGCAAATGTTTCTCGAATTTTGAACTTGTTAGTAAAGTTTTACGATCACTTTCTAAAGCTTGGGAATCAAAAGTAACAGCAATACAAGAAACAAAAGATTTAAATATTTTTCCACTTGAAGAACTTATCGGCTTATTGATGACATATGAAATGGTGTGCAATGCACATAATGAACACAATCAACACTTGAACCACCTTCCAAAGAATAGGAAGGATTTGGAACTCCGAACAAATGAATACCACTTGAGCGACGACTCAAGTGATGAGGACAATGATGAACTTGAACTTCGGACACTAAATCTTAATAAGTTCATTAAACAAAAATCTAAAATAAACAATGAACTTGAACGGAGGAAGAGGCCAAAGAAGAGGAAGGCAACTAATGATGAATCAAGAACTTCCAAAGGTGAAACGACGAAATGGGCTTTGACGGGCTTCAACTACAAGGTAAGTAACTCAACTTTCTTAAATTATTTTGAGATTACTTGATGTTTTCCATGATGCATTTTCTTTTTTTTTAATAATTATTTCTCTTAAAAATTACATGTTTTATGTTAATGAAATAAAATGTTAGATTTAAACCTAATGATCATATGTATGCTTTTCTTGAGAAGATAAAATGTGTATCTTGATGATTTCCGATTTTGATTAAAACCATGCTTAATGTCTTAATGAAAATATTAAGAAGTTTAATATCATGCTTAATGATGTTGCATGGCTTTTGTATGGAAAACTAAATATGAAAAGATAGATTCACCTAAAAAGAAAAATGAATGACTATAACAAATAACAAAATTATTTTGGATAAAAATACCTTATGCTCATTGAAACCTTGATTGATGAATATGCTTTATGATTTCTTTCCCTTGTATGTCCTATCATAATGGATCTTATGATTTACGGATTATTGATTTTTACCATAATGAAAGTGCCTTATTCTTACACTTTCGGTTTTAAACATTATACATGTTTTTATTTGGTATAAGTGAAATAAAATCATATGAATTGAAACAACTAAAAAGAGGAAAATATTTTTTCCTTGAAAAATTATTTTTCTCTATCCTATTGATCTTGATGTTTATTATGATAAATCTATATATACCATTTTGAATCTCTTGAAAGTAATGTTGATATTTTGATGATTTAAATTTGAAATGAGTTTTATCAAAATCATGATATTGATTTCTTGGAATAACATGAGATTATCTTTGATGATCATTTTGATTCATGGAATTTTGGATTCATGACTTGGTCTTACATTTGTTTATGAGATGGTTGAAATCTTTGTACGTTTGAATTCATCCCTTCTCCTTTCAATTTATGCATGTTATATGTTAAAGATTTAAAACCATGTTTTGGTATCATGCATATCTAAGAAATATTGATGTGACAAATTGAATAAGTTGAAAATGAATGATGATTTTTCTCTTGAATATAACTTGTGATATTTTTTATATAAATCATCATTTTGATTTCTCGACATTTGATACATGAGATTTTATTATAAATCAAAATTTCTCATTAATCGATCTTCTACGATTTTACTTGATATTCTCTTGAGAGGAGATTTTCTAAATGAATCATGATTTTTCCTTGTGAGTTCTTGGAGTTATTACTTGATTTTTCTTTTAAAACAAGATCTCTTCTTTGTACTCCTATGATTTTTCTTGATATTTTATTTAAAGAAGATATTTACTATATGAATCATGTCTTTTGGTATTCAAATGATTTTATCCTTCATGACATGATTTCTTTGTATTTATGGCTTGCATGGCTTGAAATGTTTTGGTATAATGCATGCAATGATGAAATATTCATAAAGTTAAAATTATGTATGCAATACTTATGATAATGATGTACATGATGTATTTATTGCATGTGATGTGTATCATGAATGCTTTAAATGATGAATGTTTGGTATCATGATCAACATGTTGATAAATGCTTAAAAATTTTAATGTTTGAGTATCATGTATGATATGCTTATTAATGATGATTGATTTATTTTTCGGTATCGTGCATGAAAAATAAGGTTATTGAAATTGTATATGTTTTAATTTGAATATATAATGATGCACAAATAAGAATGATACTTACCTTTGTCATAATATGAAAATTGATATAAGGGTCTTCCCTTCTTTTTGACAATGACAAAGGGGGAGCAAGAATTTCTAGAGTGGACATCATGAAAAGAGGCAAACTAACTAGCTTGCACAATTCAAGATGAAAGCAAAAATTGCACTTCTCAAAAGAGAAGATGCAAATGTAACATTTGCCAAATTGTTTGCTTGCCTCATGTAAAACATTATCTCTTGCTAGTTTGGCATTTTTGCTAGCTTGTATGTTACAAAATTTGATCACTTCTTCAAACATTTTGCTAGCTTACACTTTGCAAAGAAAGTAAAAATGACACTTCTAGAAGAAAGAGCTTGTTATTTTGAACATCACAAGCTTGCCTATCTTAAGAAATAAAAGTTGCAAAAGTGCTATCTTGCCTATCTCAAGAAGCAAAACTTGCAACTTGCACATTGCAATAGGAAGCAAGAATTATGAGCATACACAAGAAAGCTATCTTGCATTTGCTTTCGAAATTTTTGCTAGCTTGTATATTATGAAACTTACATATCGTAAATATTGCTAGCTTGTAGTCTAAAGAGAAGCAAAAAGTTGCTATCTCAAAAGAAGCAAATGTGCTATCTTGCCTATCTTAAGAGGCAAAAATACTAACTTGCACATCTAGCAAAACTTGACAAATTTACATATTTCAAGAAGCAAGAGTTGCTTTCTTGAACATCTCAATATTTGCTAGCTTGCAAACTTGTATATTTCAAGAAGCAAGGGTTGCTTTCTTATACATCTCAAAACTGCTAGCGTGCATGTTCTAAAAATATTGTAAAATTTGCTAGCTTGTATGTTGGAGAAATTCCTATCATATTACCTTGCATATCTATGATGATAACAAAATTGCATAATGGTAAAACTAGGAGATTATGTTAATTATGCAATGTTGGTACCGAATGTTGAACTTGAATATTTCAAAAACTTGCAATCTTGCACAAGAAGCAAGTGTTGAATTGCCATGATTGAACTTAAGAATCTTGCTACGTTGTGATGAAAATCTAGCTTCATGTTGCAAAAAAATTGCATATCTTTTAAAATAGCTAGAGCTACTTCTCCTTTTTGTTGATGACATAGGGGGAGAAGTATATTGATGACTTCATGCAATGAATTGAATATTTTATATATATTTGCATGATGGTTTAAATGTTTATCAGAACAAGTGATGAATGTTACTTGGATTTGGGATAATCCAAGTGTTCTATCAATAGCATATTGATAGGGGGAGTTTGGTTAAACTCCGGGGAGTTAAGGTTAACTCCGTTAGTCATCAATTAGTTGTCATCATCAAAAAGGGGGAGATTATTGAATCTCGGATTTTGATGATGAAACTAATTGATTGTGTTTATATGTTTAACTGCATTTTGAGTGATGCAGGTCTACTCGATCAGGATTAAGCAGTTGACGCAGGAGGAATTGACGTTGCGCCGGAGATCACGTCAGGATATTGGACGGCAGAATGCTTCGGACGTCGGGCATCGGGCCAAGGAGATCGAAATTGCACCAAGGATATCGGGGTTGCGGAGGTCAACCGCCGATTGGGCAACAAGCCGCAAGAGAGGACGATGCTCCGAAGAATCGGACGAAGCGCCAACCAATGACGTGCCGGGCAACAAAATATCAATTCGCGTTATAATAATTGTCTAGATCGGAGTAGAGTTTTAGCTTGTGTGTGCAGGATTAACTACGATAACGACGAAGACATAAAGCGAAACAAAGTGCCGGAGTCAAGCACGAAGGATTCGTTGGGAGTTCGAGAGCTCGACGGAAGTCCGAAGGTTCGTCGGGGATGCTGCCAGAACTAGCCGAGAATGAGTAGGGAGCTTGCCGAAGGGTTTTTCGGAAGCTCGCCGGAAGGTTCGTTGGAAGTTCGCGGAGCTCACCGAGAAAGATCGTAGCTTGCCGAAGAAGTTCGTCGGAACTCGCCAAGATCAAATCGTGAAGTCTAGGAGCTTGCCGGGAGTCCGCAGAATGGTTTCCGAGAGTTTATCGGAAGACCGTCGGAAGTTTGCCGGAAGATCGCCTAAAGATGTCTTGACGTAATGGACTTTGTAATAGCTTAGAAAATGTCTTTAAATTCGTAGTTAGCATGTTAATTTGGGTTAGGATTAGGTGTTAATCCTATAACCCAAGTAGGGGCCAATTGGGCCCGAATTCGGACTGGTTTGGGCTGATTTTGAAGCCCAACCAGTGGGCTGAAAAAGCCTAGGTGGTGGCACCGCCTAGCACCCGAGAACTAGGCGGTGGCACCGCCCAACAGCCGAGAGCCAGGCGGTGGCACCGCCGGATTGAGCGGTGGCACCGCCAGACCGTTGCCAGCCTCGGGAACTTAAGAGAATTCAAATTTTGGAGCCCAAATTTGAATCCTCTTGGGGCCTATAAATACCCCTCTATTCTCAGCTGAGAACACAACCTTTTGAGAAGCTAGAAGTTGAGAAAAGCTTTAGGAAAAGTCTTGTTTTCAATAGCTTGAGTGTTCACCTCCTTTCTTTTCATTGAAATCTTTGTAAAAGGGGTGAACCACTTGTAAGAGGTTGTAAGAGGTTGTAAGAGGGGTATAAGAAGGAGGTTGATCTTCGCCTAGTAAAGGAAGATCGTTAGTGAATGCCGGTGGTCTCGACGGAAGAGGAATCGGAGGAGTGGATGTAGGTCACGATTGACCGAACCACTATAAACTACCGTCTTCCCTGGTTTACATTTACTTCCTGCTATTACCTTACTACAAACCATCTTCACTTTGATGCTCTACTTCTTTGTCTCTTTCTTACGTATGCCTTCAAGTTAAAACGCAATCGAAACTGTTTCAAATGAAACATTGCTTTTATCGTACGAAGTTTCCGAAAGTGTTTAAATCATCGAAAGTTTATCATATTTTTGTTAGGATCGGAGCGGCACTAAGAGGGGGGGGTGAATTAGTGCAGCGGTAAAGTACGATAAACTTTTGACGATTTAAACACTTTTGAAAACTTCGTACGATAAAAGCAACGTTTCGTTTGAAACCGTTTCGATTGCGTTTTAACTTGAAGGCATACGTAAGAAGGAGATAAAGAAGTAGAGCATCAAATTGAAGATGGTTAGTAGTAAGATAATAGCAGGAAGTAAATGCAAACCAGGGAAGACGGTAGTTTATAGTGGTTCGGTCAATCGTGACCTACATCCACTCCTCCGATTCCTCTTCCGTCGTGGCCACCGGCATCCACTAATGATCTTCCTTTACTAGGCGAAGATCAACCTCCTTCTTACACCCCTCTTACAACCTCTTACAAGTGGTTCACCCTTTTTACAAAGATTTCAATGAAAAGAAAGGAGGTGAACACTCAAGCTATTGAAAACAAGACTTTTCCTAAGGCTTTTCTCAACTTCTAGCTTCTCAAAAGGTTGTATTCTCAGCTGAGAATAGAGGGGTATTTATAGGCCCCAAGAGGATTCAAATTTGGGCTCCAAAATGTGAATTCTCTTAAGTTCCCGAGGCTGGCAACGGTCTGGCGGTGCCATCGCTCAATTCGGCGGTGCCACTGCCTGGCTCTCGGCTGTTGGGCGGTGCCACCGCCCAATCTGGCGGTTCCACCGCCTAGCTCTCGGCTGCTAGGCGGTGCCACCGCCTAGGCTTTTTCAGCCCACTGGTTGGGCTTCAAAATCAGCCCAAACCAGTCCGAATTCGGGCCCAATTGGCCCCTACTTGGGTTATAGGATTAATACCTAATCCTAACCCAAATTAACATGCTAACTACGAATTTAAAGATATTTTCTAAGCTATTACAAAGTCCATTACGTCAAGACGTCTTTAGGCGATCTTCCGGCAAACTTCCGACGGTCTTCCGATAAACTCTCGGAAACCATTCTGCGGACTCCCGGCAAGCTCCTAGACTTCACGATTTGATCTTGGTGAGTTCCAACGAGCATCTTTGGCAAGCTCCGATCTTTCTCGGTGAGCTCCGTGAACTTCCAACGAACCTTTCGGCAAGCTTCCGAAAAACCCTTCGGCAAGCTCCCTACTCATTCTCGGCTAGTTCCGGCAGCATTCCCAACGAACCTTCGGACTTGCGTCGAGCTCTCGAACTCCCAACGAATCCTTCGTGCTTGACTCCGACACTTTGTTTCGTTTTATGTCTTCATCGTTATCGTAGTTAATCCTGCACGCACAAGCCAAAACTCTACAACGATCCAGACAATTATTACAATGCGAATTGACATTCTGTTGCCCGGCACGTCATTGGTTGGCGCTTCGTCCGATTCTTTAGCGCATCGTCCTCTCTTGCGGCCTATTGCCCAATCGGTGGTTGACCTCCGCAACCCCGATATCCTTGGCACAATTCCGCTCTCCTTGGCCCGATACCCAACGTCCGAAGCGTTCTGCCATCCAATATCCTAACGTGATCTCCGGCGCAACGTCAATTCCTCCTATGTCAACTGTCTAATCCTGATCGAGTAGACCTGCATCACTCAAAATGCAGTTAAACATATAAACACAATCAATTAGTTTCATCATCAAAATCCGAGATTCAACAATCTCCCCCTTTTTGATGATGACAACTAATTGATGACTAACGGAGTTAACCTTAACTCCCCGGAGTTTAACTAAACTCCCCCTATCAATATGCTATTGATAGAACACTTGGATTATCCCCAATCCAAGTAACATTCATCACTTGTTCTGATAAACATTTAAACCATCATGCAAATATATATAAAATATTCAATTCATTGCATGAAGTCATCAATATACTTCTCCCCCTTTGTCATCAACAAAAAGGAGAAGAAGCTCTAGCTATTTTAAAAGATATGCAAATTTTTGCAACATGAAGCTAGATTTTCATCACAACATAGCAAGATTCTTAAGTTCAATCATGGCAATTCAACACTTGCTTCTTGTGCAAGATTGCACTTTGCTTTTCTTTGCATATTCTAACTAGCAAAAGCTTTCTCCCCTTTGTTTTTATCGAAAAGAAGGGAAGACTACAAGCTAGCCAGCATTTGCCTTGAGCTAGCAATCTTTCTCTCCCTATGTCATTGCCGAAAAGAAGGAGAGGAACCAATGATTTGGACTTTTACATAAATTATGAATTTGCATCAATCAATATTTCAATCATCACATGGTATATACAAGACAAAAATGCAAAGAAATCAAGTCATGAAAGACATCAATTGTTAAACATGATATGATAATAGTCTCAAAATTTTCAATTTGCGATACATGTGATACATTGTCATACTAAAAAAAAATTTAATGCGATACTTTTAAGGATATCAACCTATTTTTGATACAAAGCATGGCAAGAGCAATTTTTTTGCAAGTTTTCAGAGTTTTACACTTTTTGCTTCTTTCGATAGGCAAGATAGTGATGTTCAAGAAGATAACTTTTGCTTCTTGAAATAAGCAAGTTAGCAATCTTTGCTACTTAAGATAGACAAGCTAGCAATCAAGTTTTTGCATCCTCTTGACTTGTGCAAGCTAGCTATCTCCCCCTTTGTCATTGTCAAAAAGAAGGGAAGACCCTTTACATCAATTATGACAAAGGTAAGTATCAATCTTATTTGTGCATCATCATATTTTCAAATTAGAATATGCACATTTTCAAAAACCTTATATTCATTCATGCACAATATTGAATAAATCAATCAACATTATGAGGATATCATACATGATACTAAAATTTTTAACTATTTGTCAACATTTTGATCATGATACCAAACATTCATCATTTAGAGTATTCATGATACAAAACATTAAATCAATATTTATAATACATCATTTTAGCAACAACTCATAGTATTTTAAATCATGATTTACATCATATGCAATACATCACATCATAATTAGAAAGCACAAGTATTGCATACATCATTGTAAATTATAAATGTTTCATATCATGATGGTATTAATTTGTCAAATTATATCCTACCATGCATGATCAAAACTTCTACCCATTTGTATTTCATGCATAATTTCACTTCATCACATTAGGAGTATCAAGAGGAATTAATTGGGTGATGAGATAAATATTTCACGAATACATGGAATTGTATAAAACATCATATCATAAGTATTTCATACATTCATATCATCACATGAAGGATTATAAACAAAAATTAGTGATGAGATATTACTTCATGAATACAATAAAATTCATATAACATATCATGGTTTATTAGAATTAGTCTTCCTTTTGGTGAATAGCAAAAAGAATAATAGGAGAACAATATCGCAATTCATGCATATAAAATCTTATGATTCACATAGAACATCTCCTCTTTTATAAAACGAGAGAATCATGATGAAGAATCTTGATTTACATAAAGTTTCAAAATATAATTATCAAGATCATGAATACTAAAAGACCATGAAACATTTTGATAAATCTCCTTTTAAATAGAAAATAATCTTGATTCATTCAATAGAAAATTGTGAGAAATGATTTCAATAAAGCCCATTAAATTCAAATCGTCTAAATCATCAAAATCTCAACATTTCTTTCAAGAGATTCAAAATGGCATAACTAATTTTATTAGTCTCTTAGGTATAAATCAATAAGATAGAGAAAAAGAAAATTTTCAATAAAAAATCTTTCATCCTTTTGTTTCAATTGATTCCATGCATGCATGTCCTTTTCTTTCAAATCCATGCATCATTCTTAAATGCAACTTTCATCACGGTAAAAATCGATAATCCATAAATCACAAAATATCATCATGGAAATCATCAAAATCAATAAACTATAAATTATCCAAAACTCATCATCATCATGTATAGTTTCAAAAAAAATAAATTTATTAGGCGTGATATCATATTTCATAAGGCATTTTTAATCAAAATCATTTTGTTTATCATAAACATACAATTTTCATGATTATTTTCAAAATTACTAGAATGATAAGCATGATCCCAATTTTTTTCATTACATTATGCAATTAAAAATAATATTTCTAAACTAAATAAAAAGAAAATGCATCACGGAAAGCGTCAAGTAATTTCAAAATAATTCAAGAGAGTTGAGTTACTTACCTTGTAGTCGAAGCTTGTCAAAGCCCAATTCGCAATTTCACTTTTGGAAGTTCTTGATTCATCCTTGGTTGCCTTCCTCTTCTTTAGCCTCTTCCTCCGTTCAAGTTCATTGTTTATTTTAGATTTTTGTTTAATGAACTTATTAAGATTTAATGTTCGAAGTTCAAGTTCATCATTGTCCTCATCACTTGAGTCATCGCTCAAGTGGTAATCATTTGTCTGGAGTTCCAAATCCTTCCTATTCTTTGGAAGGTTGTTCTCAAGTTCTCTTTTTGTCACATTGTTCATTTCGTAGGTCATTAAAGACCCAATGAGTTCTTCGAGAGGGAATGTTTTAAGGTCCTTGGCCTCTTGAATGGTCGTAACTTTTGGATCCCAACTTTTTGGAAGGGATCTTAAGATTTTAGTGACTAGTTCAAAGTTAGAAAAACTTTTACCAAGAGCTTTGAGTCCATTGATGACATCCGTGAACCGGGTGTACATGTCTCCGATGGACTCACTTGGTTTCATTCGAAAAAGTTCGTAAGAGTGCACAAGAATGTTAATTTTGGACTTTTTCACTCGGCTAGTGCCTTCATGAGTGACTTCAAGAGTTCTCCAAATATCAAAAGCTGAATCACACATCGAAACGCGATTAAATTCATTTTTGTCAAGTGCACAATATAAGGCATTCATAGCCTTTGCATTTAGAGAAAACATCTTCTTCTCCAAATCATTCCAATGGTTCATTGGAAGAGAAGACATTTCAAATCCATTTTCGACTATATGCCATAAATTTAAATCCAAAGAAAGTAAGAAAACTCTCATTCGAGTTTTCCAATAAGTGTAGTCCGTCCCATTGAAAAAGGGAGGACAAATGAGAGAGTGACCCTCTTGAAAGCCGTAAAGAGCCATTTCTATTTGGGTGTTAAACCAAGATAGAAAAACGTGGCTCTGATACCAATTGTTAGGATCGGAGCGGCACTAAGAGGGGGGGGTGAATTAGTGCAGCGGTAAAGTACGATAAACTTTTGACGATTTAAACACTTTCGAAAACTTCGTACGATAAAAGCAACGTTTCGTTTGAAATCGTTTCGATTGCGTTTTAACTTGAAGGCATACGTAAGAAGGAGATAAAGAAGTAGAGCATCAAATTGAAGATGGTTAGCAGTAAGATAATAGCAGGAAGTAAATGCAAACCAGGGAAGACGATAGTTTATAGTGGTTCGGTCAATCGTGACCTACATCCACTCCTCCGATTCCTCTTCCGTCGAGACCACCGGCATCCACTAATGATCTTCCTTTACTAGGCGAAGATCAACCTCCTTCTTACACCCCTCTTACAACCTCTTACAAGTGGTTCACCCTTTTTACAAAGATTTCAATGAAAAGAAAGGAGGTGAACACTCAAGCTATTGAAAACAAGACTTTTCCTAAGGCTTTTCTCAACTTCTAGCTTCTCAAAAGGTTGTATTCTCAGCTGAGAATAGAGGGGTATTTATAGGCCCCAAGAGGATTCAAATTTGGGCTCCAAAATTTGAATTCTCTTAAGTTCCCGAGGCTGGTAACGGTCTGGCGGTGCCACCGCTCAATCCGGCGGTGCCACCGCCTGGCTCTCGGCTGTTGGGCGGTGCCACCGCCCAATCTGGCGGTTCCACCGCCTAGCTCTTGGGTGCTAGGCGGTGCCACCGCCTAGGCTTTTTCAGCCCACTGGTTGGGCTTCAAAATCAGCCCAAACCAGTCCGAATTCGGGCCCAATTGGCCCCTACTTGGGTTATAGGATTAATACCTAATCCTAACCCAAATTAACATGCTAACTATGAATTTAAAGATATTTTCTAAGCTATTACAAAGTCCATTACGTCAAGACGTCTTTAGGCGATCTTCCGGCAAACTTCCGACGGTCTTCCGATAAACTCTCGGAAACCATTCTGCGGACTCCCGGCAAGCTCCTAGACTTCACGATTTGATCTTGGTGAGTTCCAACGAGCATCTTTGGCAAGCTCCGATCTTTCTCGGTGAGCTCCGTGAACTTCCAACGAACCTTTCGGCAAGCTTCCGAAAAACCCTTCGGCAAGCTCCCTACTCATTCTCGGCTAGTTCCGGCAGCATTCCCAACGAACCTTCGGACTTGCGTCGAGCTCTCGAACTCCCAACGAATCCTTCGTGCTTGACTCCGACACTTTGTTTCGCTTTATGTCTTCATCGTTATCGTAGTTAATCCTGCACACACAAGCCAAAACTCTACAACGATCCAGACAATTATTACAATGCGAATTGACATTCTGTTGCCCGGCACGTCATTGGTTGGCGCTTCGTCCGATTCTTTAGCGCATCGTCCTCTCTTGCGGCCTATTGCCCAATCGGTGGTTGACCTCCGCAACCCCGATATCCTTGGCACAATTCCGCTCTCCTTGGCCCGATACCCAACGTCCGAAGCGTTCTGCCATCCAATATCCTGACGTGATCTCCGGCGCAACGTCAATTCCTCCTGCGTCAACTGTCTAATCCTGATCGAGTAGACCTGCATCACTCAAAATGCAGTTAAACATATAAACACAATCAATTAGTTTCATCATCAAAATCCGAGATTCAACAATTTTACCGCTGCACTAATTCACCCCCCCCCCCCCTCTTAGTGCCGCTCCGATCCTAACAGAATCGAGCTCCTCTGAAGACGAGGAGAAAATCAACAAAGGCGAGGTGGCAAACTACGCCTTTACACCTTTCGACGCTAAGGTAATCAAAATGCCCTTAATTTACTTTGAAATTACATAATGCTTTTCATAATGCATTTTTCTTTTTTTTCCTTGAAAATTACATGTTAAAAAAATATATATATATGATGAAAATGCAAAATTTATGATCATGCTAGTAATTTTGAAAATAATCATGAAAATTATATATTTTATGATAAACAAACAAAATGATTAAAAATATGAAATCATGCTTGATGATATAATGATGTTTTGATACCATGATTTTATTCTATGCATAAGATTTTAAAGTTATACATGATGATTTTTGTGACTTATTGGTCTTGATGGTTTTATGATGAAATTCATTTTAGGATCCTAAATGTTGATGCATGTTTTCATTTGACATAAATGAAAAGGCATGCTTACATGAAATCGATCACTTAATATGAAACATTTATGATTTGCAATAATGCACGCAATACTTGAGCTTTTTAATTATGATGTGATGTATTGCATATGATGTGAATCATGATTTAAAATGCTATGAGTTGTTATAAATGTTGATTTAATGTCATGAATGCTCTAAATGATGAATGTTGGTATCATGATGAAAATGAAGTGATAAATACTTAAAAATATTAATTTAATGTTTGGTATGATGAACACTTTATTATCACATATGAAAATAGTGATAAATACTTTGAAAATAAATGTTTGTATCATGTTAGATGGTTTGACACATTGTGCATGATAAGCTATAAAGATGATTGAAACAATGATAGGAATGATGATTTGGAATCATATAATAATGAGTCTATATATGATGATAATAATGCATGCAATGATGAAATATTCATGATAAAATAATTATTTTGACATTCAAAGACTGAATTTTCATCAATACTAGTTACCCTTGTTATAATTTAGAGATTAACGTATAGGGTCTACCCTTCTTTTTGACAATGACAAAGAGGAAGCAAAACATGCTTGAAAGCTAATTTGCTAGCTCATATAATTCAAAAAGGGGGGAGAAAGAAAATAATTACACTTCTCAAAAGAAAAAGAACTTGCTATATTAAACATCACCAAGGAATGATATCTCGTAGAAGCAAAAAGTTAACTTGCATATATAGCAAAACTTATATTTCAAGAAGCAAGAATTGCTTTCTTGAACATCTCAAAATTATTAGCTTGCTTATCTTAAAATCGTAAACTTGCCATCGTACTACCATGATGATGAACATGCCTTATCTTCATTTGAAAAAGCTATGGCAAAACTACGTCCTAATGATTGAACGTGTTAAAATTATCTTTTGAACCTTCTTGATTGAATGATCAAATCACATGATTACTATTACATGCCTTGGTATCACTTGATCAAATAACATGTTGAAAATCATGTGTCAAATACAAAAATGTTTTGTCTTTAAAAATCAATAGCTTACTCATGTCTGAATACATGAAAGAGTTCATTTCATTTTCGGATTTGTTTAAATGCTAAAAATCAGATTTTCCTGTACACTCTTATGAAAATTTTTTGGAAAAATGCGTTTCCTCCTTCATGCACAAAGAATTATAATATACAAGGAGAAGAAGTATTCAAAGCATTATACGTGTCATGCCTTCCTTTATATGCTTGATAACTTGCTTATATTGTTCTCCTAGTGTCACATCTACCATGCTTTTAGTTGATGACAAAGGGGGAGAAATATATGAATTGATATGTTTACTAATGCTGATATGTTTGATATCACTAATGATGATATGGTTGCTATCACTGATGCTGATATGTTTGCTATCACTAATGATGATATGGTTGCTATCACTGATGCTGATATGTTTGCTATCACTAATGATGATATGGTTGCTATCATTGATGCTGATATGTTTGCTATCACTAATGTTGATATGGCTGCTATCACTTCTGATGCTATGACTAGGCCATACTTGCATCACCAAGAAATATATGATTGCTATCACTGCTATATGCCTTGTATCAAGATATCAAACAAAAATTTGCATCGTATGAACTGATATCTTACCATATGATGAAATGCTACAATTGATAAACACTTGAAATGATTGCGTTACGATATCAAAAGCTAGCATTGCAAAGGAAGAAAAAATTGCTAGCCTGCAACTTGCATATTTCAAGAAGCAAGAGTTGTCTTCTTGAACATCTCTAAATTGCTAGCTTGCATGTTCTAAAAGTGCTATCTTGGATGCTGTAAAACTTGCATATCTAAAACTTGATAGCTTGAATGTTCTAAGCATGATGTAACATTTGCTAAATTTTTTGGCTTCAAAACTGCATGATGATAAAACTTGATATTATGTTTTTCATGCAAAGAGTTGAACCAATATCACAAACACTTGATTGTGGTACTTCTCCTTTTTGTTGATGACAAAGGGGGAGAAGTATGTTGATGACATGTTATGCATAAGTTTATGATGACATGTTGCTTGGATTTTTGAATCCAAGAGTTTCTATCAATATGGCATATTGATAGGGGGAGTTTGTTTAAACTCTGGGAGTTAAGGTTAACTCCGTTTATGATGACGTGTTGCAAGTATTCATGATGAATATTGCAATGACTTGAATTCAGTTTGAATTCAAGGTTTCTATCAATATGGCATATTGATAGGGGGAGTTTGTTTAAACTCCGGGAGTTAAGTTTAACTCCGTCATCAAGTGGTTGTCATCATCAAAAAGGGGGAGATTGTTGAATCTCGTATTTTGATGATAAAACTACTTGATATATGTTTATGATTTAATCTGTGTTTTGAGTGACGCAGGATGCTTTGATCAGGATGAGACAATTAAAGCAGGAAAATCATGTTGTGCTGGAGGAACATGTCAGAAGATTGGACGTCGGGCCAGTGGATCGATCGACGTATCGACAGAAGGCTTCGGGTCGTGGACTCGGGCATCGGGCCAAGAAGAGCAGGTATTGTGCCAAGGATATCGGAGTTGCGGAGTCAACTGGCCGATTGGGCAATAGGCTGCAGGAAAGGACGATGCGCCGAAGAATCGAACGAAGCGTCGAGGGACCAATGACATGCCGGACAACTTGGTTAATTGCTTAGGATTAATTGTCTCGATCGAAGTTTTTGTTTTACATTTGCAGGATTAACTACGATGAAAGTTAGACAAGCAGCAGGAGTTGCGCCGGAGTCAAGTTCATGATCACGTTGGGAGTTCGAGAGTTCGACGGAAGTTCGGACGGTCGTCGGAGGTTCTGCGGGAACAAATCCGAGAAGTCCAGGAGCTTGCCAAAGAAGCTCGTCGGAACTCGCCAAGTGGATCATCGCAAGTCCAGGAGTTTGCTGGAAGTCCGCAGGAGGATCACCGAGGGTTCGTCGGATGATCGACGGAAGTTCGCCGGAAACTCGCCGGAAGGAGCGATTGACGCACCGGAGCAAGCTGCAGGATATGTCTAAGAAATTTATCGTAGTTAGCACATTGATTAAGTTAGAAATGGGAGGTGATCCCATTAGCTTAATCTTGGGGCAATTGGGCCCCTGGAAGAATCAAATTGGGCCGAATGGATTGACCCATTCGGACCCTGAATGCTGCAGGCGGTTGAACCGCCCAGGCCAGGAGGTTGAACCGCCTGGGGCTCGGTCTCCGAGCTCTAGCAGGCGGTTGAACCGCCCCAGTCAGGCGGTTGAACCGCCTGAGCTCGGTCTTCGAGCTCTGGCAGGAGGTTCAACCACCCCTGACAGGAGGTTGAACCACCCAGAGGCTCAGTCTTCGAGCTCTGGCAGGCGGTTCAACCGCTCCAGTCAGGAGGTTGAACCGCCTGATCCCGGAATTCCGGGAATTGACAGATTTGAGCTCCAAATTTGAACTGGGTTGGGGCCTATAAATACCCTACCCATTCAGCACTGAAGACACACAACATACACACCGAAATCTTGATCTTGTTCAGTGTTTTTGAGAGTTCAAAAGTTGTCTAAGTTAAAAAGTCCTCCTCTTTCAGTTCTTCAAGCTTTGAGTTGTAAAGAGAGGAGAGAAAGACTCTGTAAAGGTTGTCTCCTGAGCCTGTCAAAAGGAGAGAAACTGTAAAAGGGCAGTGAGCCTTCGCCTATTGAAGGAAGGCCCCTAGTTGACGTCGGTAACCTCGTCGGTGGAGGAAGCCAAAGTGGAGTAGGTCAAGACTGACCGAACCACTCTAAATCTCTGGTTTGCCTTTATTTTGAGCACTTTATCATTTCTGCAAACCTCCTTCATAGCTACTGCTCTCTGCGCTTTTACGAACGAGTTTCAAGGTTTAGACGAAAATCTGCATTTAGACGTAAAAATGCTTTTAGACGTAAATCGGCTTTCCTCGTACAATCATCAGATTTCAGTTTACGTTTACGTCTTGATTTCAACTGCATACTGCCTTCTGTGATTTTACAAACGAGTTTCAAAGTTCAGACGTAAATCTACGTTTAGACGTAAATCTGCGTTTAGACGTAAATCTGCTTTTTCGTATGATCATCGTATTGCAGATTGCGTTTACATTTTGAGCTTTACCATAACTGTACACTGCCTTTACACTCCTGCTTAAACTGTGTCTTATCTACTCAAGTGATTTATGAATCAGCATTTAGACGTAAATCAGTTTCTTCGTACGAACGTCGGATTTCAGTTTGCGCCGATATTCTGGTTTTCAATCACAACTGCAAACTGCCTTCTGCGTATTTACAAAACAGTTTGCGCTTTACAGTTTACGTTTACGTTTAGACGTAAACTGACTTTTATCAAACGACGCAGCTTTCGGTTTTAAATCGTCGCAGAAAGTTTTATCCGCTGCACTAATTCACCCCCCCCCCTCTTAGTGCTCTCGATCCTAACAAGATGCTCCTGCGACATGGCCCTCCTTCTAGCGCCAAAAATGTTGGTGGATTGATGCGCCGTGGCTAATGAGTCAGCACGGCTTGGTCCACGGGGCAATGTCGGGAGTCTCTGGTTGGTTGAGCTGGCTTTCGAGATCGATCGACCACCACTTTGATCGTTGGCAGGGTTTGATTAGCGCCTTCTAGCCAGCGGATGATAGCTTCCCTGCAAAAAAGATCGTCGTCGAGTGTCTTCCGACTTTGGTCCCTCCGACGATTTAGTCAATGACGGGCTAGATGATCTTTTTTCTCCCCCTTCCCTCCCCAGGTCGGATGCCGACCTGGGGTTTTTATACTACTGTACGAGGGTCGACCGTACGCGGGCGTAGCGACCGGTTCTCGGGAGGTGAGGTGGTACCTTTGTACGGCCGCCGCTCGAGATGCGCGGAACGGCGCCATGCGGTGCCGTTCCGAGCTTTCCGGGACGGGATGTGCCGAGCGACGCCTTAGTACAGTCTCGGGCTAGTCGCGAGGGGGTGCTCCTGCTTTCCTGGCTGTAGCGCCATGTGCCATCGATCGTGACGTGGCTTGGGCCCAAAATATACCTTATCAGAATCTTTGACACTCAGAGCAAATTAAAAATTTTGAATGCTAATATGAGCCTTAATTAAGAGTCTTAAAAATCAATCGACTTCAAACCATTTTTAGATAAATTAATTTGATATGGTAGATTTTGATTAGACGTTTCTTTTTTAAAATCAATAATATATGTATACATTGAAACTCTTATTTAAATTAAGTTCCCATCTGTCTCTGCACAGACACTGATGGACTGTAACAACTATTAAGAGGGAATTCCACAAGTTTGCATGGGGTGCCACTCCCTCGTTGAAAGTTTCAATGATTCGCGTTCCGCATCTCCGGGCGGAGCGGTAGGCAAAGGCTGCTCGACCCACGTGGCTTTTGCCGGGTCCGAGGGGTCTAAGCCTCCTGCTTAAGATTAGTCCACCCCTTCCTTTAGTGGATTACAAGTGGTGGGACGAATACTGCCCTCCATCCATCATGCATCGAAGCTCCCAATGCAATAATCTGAATGATTTAGATCGAGAAGAGACATGACCACTTAACATGCAACAATCGTGTTCGTCGTGTGGAAGGATCCAATGTGAGAAGCTAATTTAGAGGAGATAAGTCAGATGGTGGTGTGAGATTTTACGCATGAAAAGCTTAATCTGGAAGAGGCATGTCTTCGTTGTGCTCAAGTCAGAAAGAAAGAAACACCAAGAAGATCTACGAAGGGAGCAAAGGCTGTTTTAGTAAGTTGACGAGGCTGTACAAACGATGACGACGACGGACTTGGGGTTGGTGGAGACGAGGAGGCGGCGGAGGGCGGTGAGATCTAGGTCGTACACGTCGAACTCGAGCAGGTTGGCGATGGCGGCGACGAGGCTGGTCTTGCCCGTCCCGGGCGGACCGTAGAGGAAGTAGCCCCGCTTCCAGGCGCGGCCGACGCGGGAGTAATAGTTCCGGCGGCTGACGAACCGGAGGAGGTCGTCGCGGAGAACCGGGTCGATGGCGAGGGTGTCGAAGGTGGAGGGGTGGGAGAAGGGCGCGGGGGACCAGGGGTTACGGTGGTCGTCGCCGAAGACGACAGAGCGGTTGGTGTAGAGGCGGCGCTCCCGGGCCCGGAGGCGGATGCGCTCGGCCTCCGGGAGGACGTGGGGGATGTACTGGGAGCGGACGGCCTCGCGGTGGCGGCTGTGGAAGGAGAGCTCGAGGTAGCGGTGGTCCGAAGAGAGGGAGCTGCTGCGGATGGGGGAAGAGGAGGCAGAGGCGCGCTCCACGACGGAGCTCCACTGGAGGGGAATGCCTTGGAAGGAGTCGTGGGTGGTGTGGTAGGAGGGGAGGAGGGAGGGGGCAGTCGTGGCGCTTGGCGAGACGGACGACGCGGGCGTCGTCGAGGCAGTGGCTGCCGAGGTAAGCCTGGGCGGCGCTGTAGAGTTCATTGCTGCAGGAGCCGTCGTACTCATCGACGATGATCTTGAGGTCGGTGTCGAAGCGGGTCATGAGGCCACGGAGGAGGAAGCCGACGGAGTGGTGGAGCTCCGGGGGAAGGAAGTCCCTGTACGCCGTCCGGAGGAACACCAGCGTCGCAAACAACTGCCATATCGAGTTCCATTCCCACTCGAACGCCATCACTTGCCTCTCTCTCGATTCCTCCATCCATCAATCTATCGCCCTTCTTCTCTTATACGTCGCGATCGGGAAGACTGCATTTTGTCATCACGGTCGCGTTAGTGAGTGCTCGATGACGACGAGCCGGAAGTGGCGGACAGCTGACAGAATCGTGGAACACTGGGATTGGCCCACCTTGAGAGACAGTCTGCGGGTGCCATTTTGTCGCCATCGCAACATCGCTAGGGACTTTCGACCCAACCCATGTGCACCTGACTCGCAGCCTCCTGTACTTGAGAAACGGCCTCAGCCCGTGCCGAGACTGCAAGTGGAGCGCACGGAGGAAGAATGCCGGTCTCTCTATCTGAGACCGTGCAACGGGAAGGCAGGGCCAAGAAAAGAGCTACTTACTTGGAGGAGCGAGGCAGCAGCTTCGACGTTGCGGCATCTCTACGCTAGTCCTCGACAAAAGAGAAATGCCAGGATCCACGTCTTAACGCCGCTTTCGGCACCCTCCTCCATTTCCCCGGTGGACCAACTTTTCATCTCCTTTTTTCTGTTCTCGCTGCTCTGCTGAAAGCGTCGTCGGCAGTGGGCTGCGGACGACAACAAAGCATTAAATAACAGGTTAGTGTGGATGGAAAGAGAGAGAGAGAGAGAGAGAGAGAGAGGCACCATACTCGATCAACTTGTTCATTCAATCGGTCGTTGTCTCCAACTCCATTAGCCTTCTTTTGGTTTATTTTTCTCTTCCTTTTTTTGTGTCCGAGTCAAGAAAGGTTGTGTCCACAACAGACGAGGAGAATATGAAGGCTAAGGTAGACTCTTTTGCACGAGGCAAACTGTGTAGGGTTAAAAAGTAACTTAGATGTTCCTATCCTTCTTGGATGACATGGGACCTATAATTTTTGTTAAGGGGCGCAAACAACAAATTAATAGGTTAGGTTCTATTCTATTCAAACACATCCGCATCTGCCACTCTAGATAAGACATGGGCATGACCCTTCATGGATCAATCACGAAGAATGGTTATACGGCTTTACCTTTGAATCTACGTCAAAATGGTCAAAGTTACCATGGAAACTATCACAATCAAACTCCACTATGTATCATTAGACTCTTCAATTCTGTATCCATGTGAAATTAATCTTCCTGCCAACATTTATAATACAAACTCAATAAGAGACCTTCTTTCATGGGTCTCATTTTGCTTTCATAGGGGGCATATCAAAATTGTTCCTTAAGGCTTAAATTACCAAACTTGAGCTACTTTAATTGCAGGAGTAAATTCCAAATGGTAAAAATGGTTTGTATATATAAACGACTATTCAGGAAGAAATTTAGGCACTCTAACCAAACAATCTTATTGATTATTCTAACAAAAGTGAAAACAGCATGATACAGACTCCACTAAGCATCACAAATATACTCTTTTTGCTACTAGTTTTGGTTAAAGCAAAGGTATCTTTTTATTGACTTCCAAATCCATGAAACCATTACAGATAACAAAGCGATGACAAAGATCAAGCAGACAATTTGTACCTATTGCTGCTCGGTTGTGTTATCAAGGCTAGCCAAGAAACTGTACCACGACACAAGCGATGTTGTCAGAACTACCTCTTTGATAGGCCTCCTGTAACAGTTTCTTTGCTGCTTGTTCTGGATCTTGTAGGGGTTTGACAATAGCTACCACCTCCTCCTGAATTTGGAACCAAATGAAAAAGAAAGGGTTCAATCTTCGGAGATGATATTTCAGGTACCTTTTTTTTTTTTTTTTTATTATCTTCTTTTAAAGTACCTCATTCGTGACAACATCCCACAATCCGTCACTTGCAAGGATGAGGAATTCGAGAGATCCATCAACCGCTTCCTCCTGCATTCAACAGTAGTCGAAGCAGTCAAAGGCATTACTGTCAGATGATGATATGTCTCGAGTCTTGAAGACAATAACATTGTAGGAATAAAGTGACAGGTCAGAGATCAAACATGAATTTCTGGATCTGCGACAACAAACTGTTTCAGGTGCCTATCACCAAATGCACGAGAAACGGCAAGAACACCACCGACACGCCATGTCCCTGCAGTTACAGTTGATCAGTATTTAAATAACGAAATGATCTAAACTGATAAAAACTGAGGGAGGAGATCAAGTACCAGCCCACATTACAAAGCCCCCAGCATCCTCAATCCTTTGCTCTCTCATCTGTTTGGTCAGGCTTGTGATCCCTTGAGACAGCTATAGCTGCAAAAGTAACAAAAAATAGCGTGAGCCGAGTTCCTAGTAAAGAACTAAACTTTTAAGAGGCTCAATCAATAATTCAATACAAGATTCTGGTGATTGTATTCTATTTCAGATACTGAATTTGTTAAAAACAGAACCTTCAAGCACATCCAGAGAAAATCATCTCCATATTATCACCATCAAAATAGAGTGATCGGTTTAATTATGAGAGCTCACATCAACCAAGTACCACAACAGGTTGATTTGCCAGGTCTCTGTTGTTCAAAGTACCAAGAACTGGCTTTTGCCCATGATGCACGAGGGACAAAAGGTTTCTTTCTCTAAATTACCAAGCAATCAGAAAAATTGCCGTTGCAATCTACTGGACGAGCTAGAAGCAAAACTTGCTATATGGGGAACAAAAGACTTTTTTCTCTAATTTATGAAGCACCCAGAAGTTCGTTTGGTCAACTACTCTTATCATGATCAGAAAATTGCTTTTGCAACATACTGTAAGAACCAAGAAACAGAACTTGCAAGTAAAATGGGTGCTCTACAAGAAATTGCCACAACTGTTTGCTTCAGAAAAGGACTTTTTTGCAACTGATGCCATTGAAAAAGCAAGAATCAGATGTTTGTATCAAGAGGTTCATAGAATACATAAACTTTTGTATTAATTGAGCACAAGTTGAGATGCCAAACTCGATTTAACAAAGAAAAAGTGGGGGAAAAAAATGAAAATTAGAACCACAAGCAGCTTTTTAATATGCTAAATAAAAAATCTTTAATAGTTACAATTTTCAAGATAACGGGATCGAGTGATGCAACAAATTCTAGATTGATTTTTGGACCCAATCAATTGAAATGAGAAGAGATTGCATGGATATCTTATAAAGAATACAGAACAACCACAACGGGTATAAGAACAAACATAAACAACAGGATTCAATGACAACAAGGATGTCAACAGCACCACAGAGTACTGTTTATTGCCATTCATAAATCAAACAGAAATTTGAATCTAGTTAGAAGGCAATAATCACAAACTAAAGATGACCACATATAGTATAATTGAACCATGAGATGAACAAATGGGCAAGCAAACATCCAAACAAAAGCAAATGGTAGATCACGGATAATGATTATGGAAATATATAAAATGTTAAATACCAAGCTCTACATACATGAGGGATGATTTTTTATACAAATGTGTAAATTTGGCAAGAAAAAATAATGGAGACACAATAATATCTACCTAAAATTCCGTATAAAAAATATATTCTTTAACACTGAACAAAACAAATAATGGAGAAATATGCTTATAACTAGCTTCAAGATTAAGGAAACATCACTTCCATTGTCATCCTGTTTTGTCATTGGCGTGAATAATTAAACTCCTAATCGTTGAAGTCTACGATTAGATGGTTTTGACAAGGGTGAATTCCAGAATGCAAGAAATATAACCAAAAAAATGTGGACTGGAGAATAAAAGACCCTAGAATAATAAATCACACCAATAAAAATCCCATTTGTAGATTTCAAGACATGTCATACATCTAAAGTGGCACCAAAACCTACCATGTATGGCGCTAAATGGAAAGTTTCATCAATTAAGGAACAACACTCAAGCGATGAACAAAAAATAGTTCTTGGATCATACATTAAAGACAAGATAACATGACTAAACTATTAATATACAATTTCACCAAAAGTATCTAGCTATCCAACCACTGTAGCATCGAAAAGTCATAAAGACATTAAGTGCAATGGCTTATAGAAGTAGCATAAAAAAGTGATCATTATTCTTTAACTAATTCTGTGTGTAAAAATTGGATAACTTAATATTAAGTTTCCAATCCTGTTTAACTTGCTAGTAAACTATTAATCTTCAAATCTCAGTTCAAAAAGAGTACATGCAATACGAGAGCGTAATGAACTTTAGCACCTCATCCATCATCGACAATTTGAATCCTCATTTATCATCATAAGTGTGCAGTTTCAGCCATTTCTGAATATTTTTTCGCAGGTTCAATTCTCCAAATTGAGGCTTAAATTCTGTGAATCCAAACAGGAATATGTTCTCTTTCTCCTTCCTGTCTATACTTTTTTATATTACTAGATTTTTGAAGAATCTGAAACTATATGATTATTTGTTTCAATGTGTACAGTACACCGGAGACACACAGAGCTACTATAGCATTTGGCAGGATCAAGAGAAGGCCAAAAAACTTTGTTGGTCTAGAACCTACATATATCCTAAGAACCTAGATGTCACTGGTGTCACATTCTAAACATTGCTCTTAAATAGGTTGGGTTGTCAAAATACAGTTGGTAAAAAAAAAATGCAGTACACTCCGTCTAAATTGAGCCGGTTTAGTTCTAGATTAAGTACAGAAATCCGTTACACGTAATTGATGATAAGAGAACTGATTTCAGGATGTGGGGCCTACCATCTCCTCCTCTACATATGACAGCTCTAGAGTCCCCAACATTTGCAACGAGCAAACGATCACCAACAAGGACAGCTGTTGATGCAGTTGAACCCGCCTCTCGGTTCTGGCTACAACTGCCACAACTGTTTGCCTCAGAAAAGGACTTGTTTGCAACTGATGCCATTGAAAAAGCAAGAATCAGATGTTTGTATCAAGAGGTTCATAGAATACATAAACATAGCAAAACTTTTGTTTTAATTGAGCACAAGTTGAGATGTCAAACTGGATTTAACAAAGAAAAAGTGGGAAAAAAAACAACGAAAATTAGAACCACAAGCAGCTTTTTAATATGCTAAATAAAAAATCTTTAATAGTTATAATTTTCAAGATAACTGGATCGAGTGATGCAACAAATTCTAGATTGATTTTTCGACCCAATCAATTGAAATGAGAAGAGATTACATGGATATCTTATAAAGAATACAGAACAACCTCAATGGGCATAAGAACAAACATAAACAACAGAATTCAATGACAACAAGGATGTCAACAGCACCACACAGTACTGTTTATTGCCATTCATAAATCAAACAGAAATTTGAATCTAGTTAGAAGGCAATAATCGCAAACTAAAGATGACCACATATAGTATAATTGAACCATGAGATGAACAAATGGGCAAGCAAACATCCAAACAAAAGCAAATGGTAGATCACAGATAATGCCTATGGAAATATGTAAAATGTTAAATACCAAGCTCTACATACATGGGGGATGATTTTTGATAAAAATGTGTAAATTTGGCAAGAAAAAATAATGGAGACACAATAATATCTACCTAAAGTTCCATATAAAATATATATTCTTTAACACTGAACAAAACAAATAATGGAGAAATATGCTTATGACTAGCTTCGAGATTAAGGAAACATCAACTTCCATTGTCAGCCTGTTTTGTCATTGGCGTGAATAGTAAAACTCCTAATCGTTGAAGTCTACGATTAGATGGTTTTGACAAGGGTGAATTCCATAATGCAAGAAATATAACCAACAAAATGTGGACTGCAGGATAAAAGACCCTAGAATAATAAATCACACGAATAAAAATCCCATTTGTAGATTTCAAGACATGTCATACATCTAATGTGGCACCAAAACCTACCATGTATGGCGCTAAATGGAAAGTTCCATCAATTAAGGAACAACACTCGAGCAATGAACAAAAAATAGTTCTTAGATCATACATTAAAGGCAAGATAACATGACTAAACTATTTGTATACAATTTCACCAAGAGTATCTAGCTATCAAACCACTGTAGCATCGATAAGCTGTAAAGACATTAAGTGCAATGGCTTATACAAGTAGCATAAAAAAGTGATTATTATTCTTTAAATAATTCTGTGTAAAAATTGGATAACTTAATATTAAGTTTCCAATCCTGTTTAACTTTCTAGTAAACTATTAATCTCCAAAATGTCAGTTCAAAACGAGTATATGCAATACGAGAGCGTGATGAACTTTAGTACCTCATCCATCATCAACAATTTAAATCCTCATTTATCATCATAAGTGTGCAGTTTCAGCCATTTCTGAAGATTTTTTTACAGGTTCAATTCTCCAAATCGAGGCTTAAATTCTGCGAATCCAAACAGGAATATGTTCTCTTTCTCCTTCCAGTATATACTTTTTTATATTACCAGATTTTTGAAGAATCTGAAAATATATGATTATTTGTTTCAGTGTGTACAGTACACCGGAGACACAGAGCTACCATAGCATTTGGCAGGATCAAGAGAAGGCCACAAAACTTTGTTGGTCTAGAACCTACATATATCCTAAGAACCTAGATGTCACCGGAGTCACATTCTAAATATTGCTCTTAAATAGGTTGGGTTGTCAAAATACAGTTAGTAAGCAAAAAATGCAGTAAACTCCATCTAAATTAAGCCGGTTTAGTTCTAGATGAAGTACAGAAATCCATTACACATAATTGATGATAAGAGAACTGATTTCAGGATGTGGGGCTTACCATCTCCTCCTCTACATATGACAGCTCTAGAGTCCCCAACATTTGCAACGAGCAAACGATCACCAACAAGGACAGCTGTTGATGCAGTTGAACCCGCCTCTCGGTTCTGGCTGTTCTCAGATTTCAAATATTCTGCGTCCGTGTGGTTGTATGCATCAGCTGAAGGTAACAGCACAGATGAATTTCATAAGCCAAATATTATATTTCTTTAAAAGCTCTTTCATCGCACTAAATGCAAATCAGCACCACCTATAGCTGATTTTGTCTCGGTAATGAACTTTGGATGCCTGAGTAAGTTGCCGAAGAGGTTTTGTTTAACATACTCCGCTACTTGGGCACCGCCATGACCTACACAACCACTCATCAAAGCATCAAAGTCTAACGTTAGGATATTGAATGTATAAGCAACTCTCCACGAGAGAAATTTACCCTAGAAAAGGATTGAAAGAAGCAAGTTAATGAATGGGTTTTCTATGAAAATTTTACCAAAAAATTTCAAATACAAAAGAAAAAAAGATAAGACATTCTAAACATAAACAAAGACAACAAAATACTGCAGAAATTTTACCATCAAAGACCCCAAACAAGCCAACAATTTCTCCATCAACGCTGTCAATTAGCGTCTCATAGAAGTCTTCCATTGAAGATCTTTTCCGTGGACAGCTTGCATACTCATAACCAAACTTCCCATCTTGACTGTCTTGAAAGAAATGAGCATGAGTTTTAATGTTAGATTGACACGCAAGAGTAGGATGTTTCTTTACAGTCTGCTTTAGGCAACATATTCAACTGCAGATTCAAGCACCACATTTAACAGATAGGAAGCAGTTCTATGAGTTTATTCAGCGTAAAAGAACCATGTTTCCCATGTAAGTTCACACATCCATATCTGAGGAACCATCTCATAACTTGTTTGTCAATTATTAAGGATCTAACTAATATTGAATTATTAAGGAATAAATGACTGTTTATACATAATAAATAAATAAATCTCTTCCGATAACTAGTTAGTTTGCCTTCGAATTAGAACTCAAAATATATGAAGCGAATGCTAGCATAAGATCAGCTCGAAAATCGCACGAGATACGAAACATAAACAAATCTAGAAAAGAATATCGTAAGCCTTAATACGACTTCACAAGGAATAAACGAACGAGACCTGAGTCCTCCCCCGCTGACCGGAGCACCGTCTGCTTGAAGCCCGCTGATGGAGTTCAAATACCCCATCTTCCCTCCGAAATCTTCGCCCCCCAAACAAAGATCAAAGTGAGGGAAGATCCCACCGAAACAAGAAGGCCGATCCAATCAGCCTGGAAAGAAACCCATGCCCGATTTCCCACAAACGTTTACCACGTCGATCGACGGAAGCAATCTCGAAATCCAAAACGAAAAGAGGGCAGATGAAGAGATCCTTCACCGAGAGACAGAGAGAGAGAGAGAGAGGAGACGCCGAGCTCTGGTTTCGATCGCTGGCAACGGGGAAGAAACGTCGAAGGAGGAAACAGCGGATTAATGGTGGGGGGAGGCGGTGGGTTTTCTAGAGGTTAAAATGTATGAATGCGCATATACTTAGGTCTCCATTTGGTACCCTAAATAAATAAATACACATGTGTCAAGAAAAATAACTTTAATTGAGTGTTAAAGTATAATTAATTAAGTTTAATTGACTAAATCGAAGATCAAATTAACAATATATGAGCATACATAACAATGCTATAATAAAAGGTTGTAATAAATCATACATACATTTGTGTGTGAGAGTTCACTTACTATCTTTTCTTTGCGTGCTTGCATTGCTTATGTGGTTGCCATCACGTAACCGCATGCCATCGTGACACTTGTCGCTTGTTTGGGTGTTCTTTTCGATGCATGATTATTCCATTTCTTATGAGATATATATATATATATATATATATATATATATATATATATATATATGATTTTACAAAATATTCATATAATCGATCCTAAATAATTAAGACTTCAAAAAATTTTAAAAAATATATTTTTAAAATATTTAAAAATTATTATTTTAAAATAATAATAATAATTTTTTACCGACATCTAATAACTTAATTTTTTAGTTTCTCATTTAAATTTATTTTTTAAATATGATTATAACATTTTTTTGGTTTAACCAAATCGATTATAATGTTTTTGCTTCGGGATTTTGAAGATTATATATAACAATTGAACTTTGGATTCATCTAGGCTGGTTAAAATATTTATAATTATTATGGATAAAAACTTGAAAATTTTGATGAACAAATGCCAAACGGGTTGAAATTTCTGTAATTGAAGACTTTATTATACCAAAAGGATTAGCAGTATATATATATATATATATATATATATATATATATATATATATATATATATATATGGATTAACAAATGCCAAACGTGTCGAAATTTTTGCAATTGAAGACTTTATTATACCAAAAGAGAAAGGATTGACTATATATATATATATATATATATATATATATATATATATATAATCATTTCATGATAATAATATTTAATTATTAAATTTAGTATGATCTTTCTAAGCATTCCTCTTTGTTAGACATTATCCATGATATCTAACATGCCAAGTAAATGATAAAATTGACTTTAATTAAGAGCCTTAGTTATCGCTAAGATCGATAGATAGTGAAAAGATCATTAAATTGCTCACGTTGCCTCGCATCACTACTTTTTCCTTATTCAAATAAAAATAATAATCATCTGAAAAAAAAAAAGTTATTTTTAGTTTCAAAATTTTCAGATAAACATAAGGATGCTAAAGATAGAATAGTTGTGCGAGGGAATATTTTACTACTGATTTTGAATGTTTAGGATATTTTTAATTTATGAAATTACTAATTTATAAGGAATCTTGAAAAAAAAGAACCTTTGTCACTCGAGCAAATTAAATTAAAGACTTCCAAGTTAAGAATGCTAATATGAGCCTTAATTAAGAGTCTTAAAGATCAATCCACTTCAAACCATTGTTAGATAAATTAATTTGAGATGGTAGGTTATGATTAGGACAAAATGGACAAATGCAAAATCCAATGTATTTGGAAAGATAGTGAGATTTGTCACAAAGATGTTCAAATTAGGGTAGAAGTGGTGTCTTTTACTCCAATTTTTGGAATGAATCGATTGCTGCCTACTCTACATATAATTTCTAATCTTAACTTTTCATACCTTTTGAATATAAGTAAATTTAAGATTTTCTAAGATCTATGAATTTTGGTAAAAAGACTCAATCTAGATGACTACACAATTGAATTATTTATTGGATGTTGGAATATCATAATGGTCCAACTGATTTTAATTTCATCATTTTCATCATAGGTGTATGCTTATTGATGATCGACTAAAGTTTTTTTTAACCAATATTATTATATATTTTAAATTATAAAATTCTTCCTAAAATCTTAATTGAACTTTTATTCCCCAAATTATCTCTCATGGGCAAATAATTTTTATAATTAGCCAATATTTAAGATAATATTCTATCGACATAGGAGATTCTTGTTTGGAGGTGGTAAAAGTTCTTTAGTGATAATTAAAAAAACATATTAATTATCCCTCAATGTCTCAAACTTATTTATTATCCCTCCATATGCTTGCATCATTCATTCTAATTTAGTCGGGGCATATGAACTTTTTCTTGCACAACCTGTTTACTATGCATTATTAAGTGAATTTGTCTATGATATGTTATACCTTCTCATAACAATTTTAATATTGTCTCCCAAGAAATCATTTCTTGCTGTTTCATTCACAATGGCACAAAATTCTACTAACAAAAAACCCTCTATTTCATGATATTTAATCGCAGCATTGGACACAAGGAAGACAACATTTTTCATTCAACTTCTCTTCTCTTATCTACGAGAATGTATACATAATAGGAAATACAAACAAACAAAAAAAGTCTCTTCAGGTTGTTTCGAAAAGTTCCTCTTCTTCACCGCATGGCCGAAGCGTATTAGAGTAAGGGATCAACGATGTAAACCACAATCCCAGCGGTCCCAGTTTCTTGATTTCTCCATCCTTTATACTGTAGGTGTATGCATCTTCAAGTGTAGCGAAAACAAGTAGTGTAGTCGTCGCCACCTCACACAGCATCGTGAACCCCATCCGGTCCAAGCTTGCCTCATGCGTCGTCACCCAGCGTATCGCACCGTTGCCACTCTTCTCCAGCAGCTCTAGAGCGAACACCCGAGAAGACTTACGGTAATGAATCAGGCAAACCGACTTTCCCTCCCACTTTCCGATCCCAATGGTGTCGGAGCGATCGATGTTCATTCTTTCCGGCGGACGGATGATCTGCGTGCACTTGGTCCTCAGGTCGAAAGCGACGACGTACCGATTAATCATCATGAGCGGTCCCGGAGTCGACACCCAGAATATGGTCTCGTCGTAGACCACCGGGTGATCCAAGTCTATTGCGGCCCCTCCAAAGTCGAGACGCTTGTCCATCGTCCACATCTTTGCCACCGAGTCGTAGACCTGGCAGCGGCGAAACGATTTCCACTCCGAGGTTGGTGAGAGGTAGACCAGCTTGTAGTCTTTCATCACCTTCTCTCCGTCGTTCATGAAGGTCACTGCCGCGATGCCACCCTCCAGACACATGTCCGATGGTGCGGGTAGATGACACCGAGTCCTACGTGCCGGGTTGTAGACAAATAAACTATGGGTGGTAGCACGGCGGTTGTCGTGCCTGACGAAGACAAGGCCATCAGCTGACCCAAGGATGAAGCCATTGTTCTTGCTCAGGAATTCGCCAAAGGTTCTGGGCACGCCGGCGCAGGGGTCAACGTGGAGAAAGGAGTCGAAGGAACTATAGCTCTTGATGAAGAATCCGGAGACGGCTTTGCAGAGATCTGATTGTGAATGGAGGAAATCAGACTTTTCCGAGAGCTCGTGGAAGGACTTACAGACAGGTTGGAGTCTGAAGAATGTCTTCGCGGGGAGGTAGGACAGGATCTCTTCGTGCAAGTCGTCGGGAAGCCGACAGCTTCCGGTTACGGGCTTCTTCTCGCCCACGATGCCGATCTCGAGCGGAGGGTTCATCGCTGCAGCAAGAAATCGAGATTCGAAAACTGTATAAGAAATCTCACTGTGTATATATAAACACACTTTAAACGTATATATATATATATATATATATATATATATATATATATATATATATATATATATATATATATATATATATATATATATATTTATATATATCTATCTATCTATCTATCTATCTATCTATCTATCTATCTATCTCTCTCTCTATCCCTCTCTCTCCATATATCTATATATATATATATATATATATATATATATATATATATATATGTATATATATATATATATATATATATATGTATATATATATATATATGTATATATATATATATGTATATGTATATATATGTATATATATATATATGTATATGTATATATATGTATATATATATATGTATATATATGTATATATATATATATATGTATATATATCTATATATATATGTATATATATATATATATGTATATGTATATATATGTATATATATATATATATGTATATATATATATGTATATATATACATTTAAATGTATATATATGTATATATATCTATATCTCTATGTATATATATGTATATATCTATCTATCTATCTATCTATCTATCTTAACATTGGTCTTTTTTTTTTACATGAGTTGAGTGCAACGCGAAGACACACACGTTGAAAGATGCATGCCTCGTTAGCAGCTCGTGTAGACATTTTTCTCTTTATTTTGGTACTTCAACATCACCAAGAAATCATATTTTGGTCATATTGTCTATCTCTGCAAGTTATATGTGCTCATTATTGTTTCTGAGTTTCGTAAGCAATTTATTTTTTGTGATGCATACATACATACTTTTTACCATTTATAAACAGGGATGTTTTTTGTTGGGGCCATACTCGATTGAAAATCCAATTGGGGTCTGAATCTGATAAGCTTATGGATCCAAAATGAGGAGGACCCGTACCTAAGATTCAGATCGGACATTCTAATTTATGTATCATCGGGTGGGTGAGATATAGGATCGATACTTGATCCTGTACTGTTAATGGATCCAAAATTTTAGGTTGGACTTCATATCTTGTATGGAGCCACGAGGGTTATGGGCATTCCTATCCCCATAAGACATGCAAACCACAGCAGCTTTCCTTTTCTGCTTCATTCTTACGT
The DNA here is from genome assembly GCF_036884655.1 of Musa acuminata AAA Group. Classification (NCBI taxonomy): domain Eukaryota; kingdom Viridiplantae; phylum Streptophyta; class Magnoliopsida; order Zingiberales; family Musaceae; genus Musa; species Musa acuminata. The sequence continues at coordinate 3,483,499 of NC_088329.1, read as the reverse complement.
GTGTTCGAAACAAGCATTCCTCCGTTGGAAGGCTAAACATTTCTTTTCTCCCATTGGCATCCTCCCAGCCGGCGGTGTAATGGGATGTGTGAAGAGCGGCAGCCAGAAGTCATTAGTTGCCGGAGGGGTATCGGCTGCGTTATTGTGTCACGTGTACACCCAGCTTCCAGAACGACCTTTATACACATCATCCCTGGGGTTAGGGGTTCTACCATGGCTATTCTGCTCAACACCGGCTATATCTATCTTTTTCCCCCTTCTCCTTATGCTTAACCTGCCTGTTTTACTTATCAGGTACGTCTGTGACTCTTCTAGCTGTAATGGGGTCTCGTAACAACAAGTCTGGAAAGGTATTCCCTGCAGGTGTCGTTTCTCTTGTGTCCTTGATAATGGCCGGTGGCTATCTTCATGGAATTCTGCGTAGCAGTAAAACATTGTAAGTTTTGAATAGTCTTCTTCGTGTTCTTCATGGACATGCAGTAACTTCATCTTCATGGAATTCTGCGTAGCAGTGAAACATTGTAAGTTTGAATAGGCTTCTTCATGGACTTGCAGTAACCTTTTCTTTTATGCAGCTTGACTGTGTTCTTCTCTACCCAGTCACAGTTTCTACTGTGCAAGAACTTGCATAATTTGGATGCAGTTTTGCTAGGAAATAGAACATTACATCAACAATGTTCACGGCACCAAAACTCATAAAAGAATGCGCATAATTATTATTTTCATCATTAGGTTCTCTAAGGTTGTCAATTGTAGATGCTCGATGGTTTGCTTCACGAGCACATGGCCAATGGCCAATTAGATCTTTCAAACAGGTTCTTCTAATGCCATATCCATGCTCTCTTGATGGTTTTGTCGAAAGGTCTAATTACATATTAATCTTTGTAATTATTTATTATTTATATTTTAATTTTTATATTTTAAAATATTACATTAAGATATCTATATTTACGAATATTTACAAAAGTAAAACATTTGATCACGTTACTCTAAGAAAGAGAAACCGAAGAAAATTTTTCATGCTATTTTGTGTCTCTCTACGGTAATGCATATATATATATATATGACAGGGAAAAAGTCTCATCAGGTTGTTTCCAACAGCTCCTCTTCCTGACCGCATGGCCGAAGCCGAAGCGTATTAGAGTAAGGGATCAACGGTGGGTAATGGGCATCCCAGCGATGCCAGCTTCTTGAGTTTTCCATACTTTATATATCATAGCTATATGCCTCGCTTTGTATGGTGAAAACAAGTAACGTCACTCAGCATGATGGAGCTCACGTCGGGGGGGGGGGGGGGGGGGGGGTGGGGTTCCCTGAACCCTATCTGGCCCAAGCTCACCTCATGCGCCATCACCCATCCTGGCGGACAGTCGTTTGTCTTCCTCAGCAGCCACAGTCCGAACACCACCCAAGTACACATTTCCTAATGGATTAGGCACAGCGACTACCCAGCTTCATCGGACCAACGAAGTCCATGCTATGGGTGTTGTTGAGCGTACCGCCCATTCCAACGATCTGAGATTTGAAAGAATACGACTGTCCAAGAGGGAAGGGGGTAATTACCGTACCCCGAGCCGCAGCAGGAACACGTTACCCTACTTCTTCGCCATGCCCACGAGGTTCCGGTGGTTGAGGTCGTTGCCGACCTGTAGCCAGTTTCCGAAGATAGGGAAGGAGACGGGGCCTGGAGGGGCGCCATTGGAGCCGGAGCGGGAGAATACGAAGGAGAGAAAGAAGAGGAGGGGATGAAGAGAGAGAAGGAAGGGAGATTGATCAGGGCACAGATGCTTGGCTGCGTACGTGCAGGCAACTGCCGCAAGGGTGAGCATGGCCAACTTTGTGGTGGAGGCAGCCATTGCGATGGTCGTTGGCTTCCTTCTTGTTGCCAGTGCTGGTTGGATGCAAAGGAGGGAGAGTGGACGGTGATTTATATGCCAAGTAAGCGGTGGTGGTTCGCTCGCCCGCCCGCCGCACCTCCCGTTCAGCTTTCTTGTTGAAGTTTCCGCGTCCCACCACCGTGCCTGCATGGATGTATATGCACACGTTCTTGTCATCCTCTGCATCATCTATCGACACAGCTTTCTTCTTTAAGGACCGATTGCAATATTCATCAACTCTTTCCATGAAACTATATATATTTCATATTTATTGTATTACAATAAAGTGAAAATAATATATATCATTCTTCATATATTTTTATGAAAGTGACAACGAGTAATGACATTTAAAAGTTACTATTTCAGACATCATATAAAAACAGTAGTTAATTATTAGATTTAGTGTGATCCATCAAATCACTCTCCTCCGTTACACATTATCCATGACATCTAACTTGCCGAGAAAAGAAGAGGGAAAAGGTAGCAGAGGTTACTTGGTGTTGGGGGTTTTAGCATCATCACATTTCGAGATTTCGGTACCTTTTTTTTTTTTTTGCCGGATAAGACTTCCTGAGATCTGACTACTGAATTGCTCAGAATCATCCGACGATGAGTGATCTAATTCTGAAGTTGCATGAGTTTTTTTTCTTCAAATCTAACAACAGATATAATTCCATTAGAGATTCTTATCTGTTGGGCACATAGCCCATTAGTTCAGCCCATATCAGTATTAATTTTTTTTTCTTTTAACGTAAACCTTAACTTTGTTTAATCTAGACGTGTGACAGGTAAGGTTGAAAAAAAGAGGATTGTGGACGTGGTTGAGAAGAAAAAAAAAAAAAGAAGAAACTGAAATAGTAGCAATTAAGGGCAAAAACAGAAAAGAAAAAAAGAGAGAGGAAGAGGACGAGGATAACTCAGAGGCTGTTCTCAATTATTAAATCAGTTTTATAATTAATTCTTACTATGATCACTTATGGAATTTTTTGGATATTATGCACTGTAACGTAATCGCTTGGGTTTTGTACAAGAGATTATGAGATTTATACATTTATTATTTTTATAGTGAATTTTCTCTAGCTTATCCCATGATTTTTACCCTTCGTGTTATAGAGATTTTTTCACGTAAATCTTGATATTTCATGTAATTGTGATTGTTGTTTAATTCCATTATACCTCCTAGTATTTTTTCATATACAAATATTTTATCACATCATTATCGACCTTCGGGTGCATAAACAAATATGGATGATGAACTATGTACAGTGATACGGAAGTTGGTAGGAACAACCTCTGTAAATGATTTGTAAATTTTGGATCCATGGCCTGGTTTTTTTTGTAAAATTGGTAGGAACAACCATTCTTGTCTTTTAGTTATTTGCTTTGGTTTTGTACTCATCTTTTTTATTGTTCATAAATAATTAGTATTGAGACCTCTGAATCCACCGAAGGGGAAGGCATTGTTCATCTCGGTATCCTTCATGGTTTGTGTGGTTCGGATAGGCATTGTGCTGATCTCAGTGATGCTGCCATCTTGTGTAGTTGATGAATCCTATGGATGGGTTTCAATGTTTGTGTAAACAACCTTAAGCCGTGGCCTTGGGGTCGATGCGGTTGGGTCCGGGGCCGAATGATTGGGGATCTTCCTAGGACAGCCCTTGAGACTGCTGAGGTGGCCGACTACAGTGGTTCAATTGTGACGAGGTCACCATTTCCTCCGGAAGGGGGCTCCTCGCCTGGACGTTCTGCGGGAGGCCTCCGTCTTCGCACCTACACACAGGTCGGGTCAGGAGAGCTCAGCCCGACCCCTCCGACGATCAAGTCAGTGGATGATCTTGGGGGTTTTTATCTTTTTTTCCTCCCTTCCCGTTTAGAACATGAGGATCTTTATAAGGAAGCTTACTGTTTCCTAATGCACCCGCTTGCAGGGAGCAGGATCGTATTCCTGATAACGTCTGATAGCGGTGTTGGCGTGACGTGAAGGATCGAGCCTGAGCAGGATGTTAATGTGTCTCGGTCGGTGTTCCGGTCTGTTTGACCAGGTGGTGTCAGGGCAACCGGGGCGTCATCTGGGGCAGTTGACGTCAGCCCGAGTCTTAACATTATTATTACCCTCATCATATTCCCCCTCCCCCCCCGAAGGAAGCTATGCATCGGTTGTTGTAAAAAGGGAGTCCGAGGCATGACTTCAGCTTTAAGAGACCATCCCAACTGGGCGGTTGTCGGTCCGTTACCAAGGGTGTGGGAATTGTGGAGTTTAGTAACTAAGGAGGGTTGGATGTGTAGCGGTGGCCCTGGGTAGTGTGTAGCCGAGGAGCGCGACTCAGGTGGGCAGACCACGCAGAGGTAGTGGTCTCGGGCAAAATGCAGCTGAGGAGCACGACTCAGGTGGGCAGGCCACGCAGAGTAGTGGTCTCGGGCAACATGCAGCCGAGGAGCACGACTCAGGTTGGCAGGCCGCGCAGAGGTAGTGGTCTCGGGCAACATGCAGTCGAGGAGCATGACTCAGGCAAGCAGGCCACGCAGGCGTGGTCTCGGTCAACACGTAGCCGAGGAGCACGACACAGGCGGGCTGCGGCCGAGGGGTATGGCTCAGGCGGGCAGGCCGCGCAGGCGTGGTCTCGGGCAACATGCGGCCGAGGAGCACGGCTCAGGTGGGCAGGTCGCACAGGCGTGGTCTTGGTCAACACGCGACCAAGGAGCACGGCGCAGACGAGCTGCGACCGAGGGGTATGGCTCAAGCGGGCAGGCCGCGCAGGCGTGGTCTCGGGCAACATGCAGCCGAGGAGCACGGCTCAAGCGGGCAGGCCGCGTAGTCGTGGACTCGGGCAGTCTGCGGCCGAGGAGCACGTCTCAAGCGAGCAGGCCACGCAGGCGTGGTCTCGATCAACACGCGGTCGAGGAGTACGGCATAGACGGGCTGCGATTGAGGGGTATGGCTCAGGCAGGCAGGTCGCGTAGGCGTGGTCTCGGCCAACATGCGACTGAGGAGCACGACACAGGCGGGCAGGCTGCGCAAGCGTGGTCTCGGTCAACACGCGGCCGAGGAGCACGACGCAAGCGGGCTGCGGCCGAGGGGTATTGCTCAGGTGAGCAGGCCATGCAGGCGTGGACTCGGGGCAGTCTGCGGTTGAGCCGTGTAGATACAAAAGGGGTTAGGTCGAGGCTAACTGCGAGCCGGGAGGCGGTCAAGTAGATACTGAACCTTCGCTCTGAAGAGACTAAGGCAGGGCCTAGATTTCTTTTCACGAGGACTACATCGGATAGCCACCGCGGGTACTTGACCTCTTCTATGGAGTCCGCTGCCAAAAGTCATCCCTTCTCCTCACAGCCACCCAGGCCTCTGCCGCGATGTACTGGTTAGCCCGCTGGAGCATATCTGGTACCGTGGTGGGGGGTCGCTCCACGAGGGACCAGAGGAATCTGGAAGGTCGCAGGCCTATCATAAACGCATGCTTTAACAGAGAGGGATGAGCGTCCGGCAACCCTCGGATTTGTGTTGTAAAGCAATTCACAAAATGGGAGAGGGGCTCGTCCTCCCGTTGGTTAAGTCCGAGGAGCAGTGCAACAGACGGCTTTGGCTGGGCATAGGCCAAGAAGTTAAGCTCGAAGTCTTTGACGAGCTGATCAAAGGAGGCGATCATCCCGGTCTTCAGAGCGCTGTACCATGTGCGGGTTGGCCCCCTCAGAGTCGTGGGAAACACCCTACACATCAAAGAGTCAGAGGTTCCATACAACGCCATTTGGGCACGGAAAGCGGCTACGTGGTCCGCTGGGTCGGTGGCGCCGTCATATGCGTCCAAAGAGGGGAGCCAAAATTTCGGGGGGACTGTCTGATCTTGTATCTCGGGCGCGAACATACACCCTTGGTGTGCGTGCTCCCCGAGCTCTCCCTTTGACCTGCGAACCTCCTTCTCCACTTTGTCGAGCCGCTGACTGACAAAGCGTAGCTGGGCTCGTAGGGAGTCTGTTGAATCAGAAGACAATGCCTCGGGTTCCAGGCGACCGCTCGGGTTTGCCATCACTCGATCCCCGAGTGGGGCCGATCGGACCCGAGGCGAAGTGGGGAGCTCCAGAAGTGGCGTGTGGGCCCGAACGGGCGGCTCCTATTACTGCAGTGGTTGGATCGTAGGCGGGTGCGCCGGATGAGAAACGAGCGAGATAATGGTTTGCACCATACCCGTCAGAGCTTGGACTTGATGAGCGAGGTCCTGAAAGGCCTCGGATGACACAGGCGACGGGTCGGCTGGGGCTCCTTCGGGCGGCGACCAGCCCGGTTCGTTGAATAACCGCCAATGGTGCTTTGAGGTCGCGACGGGGTGCTCAGCTCGAGGTTCTTCACGTAGGGGATCCTAGTCATAGGTGCCCAGCAAGCCAATCACGTGAGTGATGGCACGTGTTACTTGATACAGAATCTTTTTGCTTATTATATTTTGGCGTATATCACTTTATAACTATTGCATATGTGCATATATATTGTGATGTCCTTGGATTTGTGCAATGGGAATCGGATTGTGATGAGATCACGATAATGAGATCGATTCACCTTTAAACACATATCCTAAATAATCCCGGTCATAGGTTACTCGAGAGGGACATCGTGATAACCGGATAGACTGGTGTACTGTATACCCGTCCATATGATGGATGCAGCTGGTCTCATAGCTGCTCGTGTAGGGACACTAGGGATACAGTACAGGTGCTCATTGGAGAATGAGTTCACTGATTGATCCGCTTACGGAATGTTGGATGGTTGATGATGCCTTATTGTCAGACAGCGATTCCGTAGTCCTAGTGGTGTATCTGGTCCTTAGACTTGAGACACCAAGGATGTCCTGTATGAGTGCTCCACTCTTTGATACCAGACTTATAGGTTTGGCTGTCCCAGATCTAGTACAGCTGGTCATTGGGAGTGGTAGTCGACCTTACGAGGGCTATTGAGTGTCGATAGAGGATCATCCACTCTCGGCGTCATGAGAGGAATATCTCATGTGTTCTTGCTCAGACAAATCCCTGGCCAGGGTCATTCGGGTTGAGAGAGAAAGAGTTCTCCGGGAGAATCCGATTAGAGCGAGACTCGAGTAGAAACCGTATGGGTCTGACAACACCATGCTCGATATACGGTCTCTGGGATATTAGATGGATGAGGGACTATAGGTACACGGTAACTGAGGACAGACAGGTCCAATGGATTGGATTCCCCTGTATCGTCTGGGGACTACGGCGTAGTGGCCTAGTACGTCCGTAGTCGATGAGTCAAGTGAATTATTATAGAGATAATAATTCACTGAGTTAGAAGGAGTTCTGACAGGTATGACTCACGGCCAGCTCGATATTGGGCCTAGAGGGTCACACACATATGGTAGGCATTGCGATGAGTAGAGGTTCAGATATGAGATATCTGATGGAGCCCTTGTCTTATTGGATGTAGATCCAATACCCATTAGGGCAGGACCCATTAGGGTTTGACAGGGGATCTCTATAAATAGGAGGGATTCACAGCCTCATAGGCTAGAGTTTTTGCTTGCCTTTCCTATTCTCCTCTCCCTCTCCACCGGAGTTTTGAGGAGCGTCGTCGCAACCCTGCTGTGTGGATCACCGCTAGAGAGGAGGACGCTTGACCTCCTTCACCCTCTTCTAAGGATCTGCAAGGAAACAGGGATATACGATCTCCCTAGGTAACACAATCTACTCTATACGCAGTTTTGTGTTTCGCGGATTTTGCGCACCAATCTTCGCACGACGACGAACATCTTTTTGGGAATCAGGGATTTTGTTTTTCTTGTTCTTCCGCTGCGCATATGATGTCGCCCCCATGATTTCCCAACAGGGGATGTTCCCCCGGAGCTCCGATCGGGTGTGACCCCTCAGCTGCGAGCTCGTCTGAGTCAATCGGGCGATCCCTTGACATTCGGGCCCTCCTTCTAGCGCCAAAATGTTAGTGTAAACAACCTTAAGCCGTGGCCTCAGGGCCGACGCGACTGGGTTCGAGGCCAAATGATTGGGGATCTTCCTGGGATGACCCTTGAGACTGTTGAGGTGGCCGACTACGGTGGTCCAATCGCGATGGGGTCACCGTTTCCTCCGGGAGGGGGCTCCTCGCCTGGACGTTCTACGGGAGGCCTCCGTCTTTGCACCTGCACACAAGTCGGGTCGGGAGAGCTCGACCCGACCCCTCCGACGATCAAGTCCGTGGATGATCTTGGGGGCTTTTATCTTTTTTTCCTCCCTTCCTGTTTAGAACACGAGGATATTTATAGAGAAGCTTACTGTTTCCTGATGTGCCCGCTTGCAGGGAGCAGGATCGTATTCCTGGTAACGTCTGACAGCGGTGTTGGCGTGACGTGAAGGATCGAGCCTGAGCAGGATGTTAATGTGCCTTAGCTGACGTTCCGGTCTGTTTGACCAGGTGATGTCAGGTCAATCGGGGCGTCATCTGGGGCAGTTGACGTCAGCCCGAGTCTTATGGATTGTGTGAACTGATCCTGAAGACATCTCGGTTGGAAAGGCCCTCAGATCGGGTGTAGTGCCTCTTATTCTGAATCATCATCGGGTGATCGATGGCAATAAGTATCCTAATTAAATTCATAGCTACGAGTATGTTCAGTGGCATAAGAAATTCATGAAAAAGAATGTTTGATTTGGTATATTAGAATGAGAAATTATTGTGGTTTTATAATATATATATATATATATATATATATATTGTGAATCAGAAAGAAAGAAAATTTCTTGAATCTCCCTTTTATGACTTAAAGCATGCAGTAAGTATTATTTAGTATGTTATATTTCTTTTTTTTCTTACATTTCAAAGCATTATTAGTTTTTGTACACTGATAGTATGTTATTCGATTTCTCCTCTCTTGAAATCGAACAAATCCCAAAAAGTTATATAGACAAGATGTTGCCTATCTAAGATTGTATAGAGTGCAGATTGGTTTTAGTTGCAGAATGACAAGATGTTGTTGCTCGACAGGGAACGCGTGCATGCATATGAATCAACTAAACAATCCTCTTCTCTTTCAGGACATGAACTTTTTCTTGCACAACCTGTTTACTATGCATTACTAAGTCAAAGTGAATTTGTCTATGATATGTTATACCTTCTCATAACAATTTTAATATTGTCTCCTAAGAAATCATTTCTTGCTGTTTCATTCACAATGGCAGAAAATTCTACTAACAAAAGACCCTCTATTTAATGATATTTAATCGCAGCATTGGACACATGAAAGACAAAATTTTTCATTCAACTTCTCTTCTCTTATCTACGAACAGTTCCTCTTCTTCACCGCATGGCCGAAGCGTATTAGAGTAAGGGATCAACGGTGGGTAACTGTATCCCATCGATCCCAGCTTCTTGAGTTCTCCATCCTTTATATCATAGCTATATGCCTCGCTATCTACGGTGAAAACAAGTGACGTGGTCATCGCCACCTCTCTCAGCACGACGCAGCTCACGTTGCGGGGTTTCGTGAACCCTAACTGGCCCAAGCTCACCTCATGCACCCTCACCCATCCTGGCGGACCGTCGTTTGTCTTCCTCAGCAGCCACAGTCCGATCACCCAAGTACACGTTTCGTAATGCATTAGGCACAGCGACTTCCCCTCCCACATGCCTATTCCGATCGTGTCCGAGCGGGCGACGGCTGCTTCTTTCGGCAGAGGGATGATCTGCGTGCGCTCCTTCCTCACATCGAAGCCGACGACATACTGGTCGATCTCGTTCGAGAACGAATTTGACGATTCCCAGAACACCACGTCGTCGCAGATCACCGGGTGCTCCAAATGTAGTTCCAACCGACCGAAGTCGAGTTCCTTGTCCATCGTCCACACCCTCGCAGACGAGTCATAGACCTGACAGCGGTGCAACTTGCTCCTTACTGAGTGCCGTGAAAGGTAGACCAACCTGTAGCCTTTCGTCACCTCATCTCCATCGTTCAAGAATCTCACCGCGATGCCACCCCATTTACAATTCTTGCCCGGCGGGGAGGGTAGCTTGCACCGAGTACCACGGACCGGGTTGTAGACGCATAAGGCACCATCTGTCTTATGCAACAGAAAGACGAGGCCACCAGCTGACCCAACGATTTTGCCTTTGCGGAACAAGAATTCGAGGCTGCTTCTGGGCACACCGGCGTAGGAGTCAACGAGGCAGAAGGGTCCAGAAAAGGCGCTGTCGTGGGGAAAGAAGCCGGAGATGACATTGTTGTGGTACGACTGTGAAAGGAGAAAATGAGAATCTGATGAGAGCTGGCGAAAGGTCTTGCAAACAGAGAGGAGCCTAAAGAAGGTCTTTGCTGGGAGGTAGGAGAGGATCTCTGCCAGCAAGTTATCGGGAAGGGGACGATCGCTACTTCCGAGGTTGATGCTATGGGTGCTATTGAGCGTACCATCATCCATTCCAACGATCAGAGATTTGAAAGAGTCCAACTTATTGTCCATTATATAGAGAATAGAGAAGGACGATGACTCTTAGTGTCAGAAGATATCGAACTTTTATCATCTGAAACAGAGAAATGTTTCGAGGACCGATTACCATATTCATGGACTCTTTCCATGAAATTATATATATATATATATATATATATATATATATATATATGTTTCATATTTATTGTATTACAATAAAGGGAAAAACATATCATTTTCATATATTTTTATGAAAATGACAATAAGTAATTACATTTAATATTACCATTTCAGACATCATATGAAAATAGTAGTTAATTATTAGATTTAGTGTGATCCTTCTAAGCACTCCCTCGGTTAGACATTATCCATGATATTGCCAAGTTAATGATAAAATTGATTTGAATTAAGAGCCTTAGTTATCACTAAGATTAATAGATAGTGAAAAGATAATTAAATTGCTCACGATGCCTCATATCACTACTTTTTCCTTATTCAAATAAAGAAAATAATTGTCTGAAAAAAAAAAGTCATTTTTAGTTTCAAAATTTTTAGATAAACATAAGGATGCTAAAGATAGAATAGTTGTGCGAGGGATTATTTTACTATAGATTTTGAATGTTTTAGGGTATTTTTAATTTATGGAATTGCTAATTTATAAGGAATCTTGAAAAAAAGAACCTGTTGGTGGATTGATACGCCGTGGCTGATGAGTCAGCACGGCCTGGTCCACGGGGCAATGTCAGGAGTCTCTGGTCGGTTGAGCTGGCTTTCAAGATCGATCAACCACCACTTTGATTGTCGGCAGCAGGGTTTGATAAGCGCCTTCTAGCCTGCGGATGACAGCTTCCCTGCAAAAAAGACCGTCGTCGGGTGTCTTCCGACTTTGGTCCCTCCGATGATTTAGTAAGTGGCGGGCTGGATGATCTTTTTTCTCCCCCTCCCCTCCCTAGGTCGGATGCCGGCCTAGGGTTTTTATACTACTGTACGAGGGTCGGTCGTACGCGAGTGTAGCAGCCGGTCCTCGGGAGGTGAGGTGGTACCTTTGTGTGGCCGCCGCCCGGGACGCGCGGAACGGCGCCATGCGGAGCCGTTCCGAGCTTTCCGGGAGGGGATGTGCCGAGCGACGCCTTAGTACGGTCTCGAGCTGATTGCGTGGGGATGCTCCTGCTTTCCTGGCTGTAGCGCCATTTGTCGGAACGTTGTGGCGTGCCAATCGAGGCGTGCCACGGGGTCTTCGAGAGGGCGAGAGGCGTGCCTGGGTCGGAACGTTGTGGATGTGTCGATTGCTTGCGAGGGGACGTTGGATCGGCTCGTCGTGAGGTGGTTCTGCGATATTGGTGGGTCGTTGGTCCGAGGACCGAGCTGTGTGATTTGAATTAGAGATTAGCGCCGAGGGCCGAATAACTGATCTCAGGCTCAGGTTTTTGGTCGGCGAGTCGCAAGTCGGGAATTGCTTTGGAGTATTTCGATCAAATAGCTTGTGTCGACGTGGTTGATGAATCCGAGCCGGTGAGTCGCGACTCGAGCAACGGGCCATTGTCGCAAGTCGGGAATCGATCTGGAGTGACTCGAGGAACGAACCGAACCGGCGAGTCGCAAGTCGGGAATTGCTTTGGAGTATTTCGATCAAATAGCTTGTGTCGACGTGGTTGATGAATCCGAGCCGGTGAGTCGCGACTCGAGCAACGGGCCATTGTCGCAAGTCGGGAATCGATCTGGAGTGACTCGAGGAACGAACCGAACCGGCGAGTCGCAAGTCGGGATTCGATCTGGAGCGACTCGAGCAATGAATTGAAAGGGCGAGTCGCAAGTCGGGAACTGATCTGGAGTGACTCGGGCAATGAACTGGGTCGGCGAGTCACAAGTCGGGAACCGATCTGGAATGACTTGGGCAATGAACCGAAAGGGCGAGTCGCAAGTCGGGAACCGATCTGGAGCGACTCGGGCAATGAACTGAAAGGGCGAGTCGCAAGTCGGGAACCAATCTGGAGCGACTCGGGTAATGAACTGGGCCGGCGAGTCACAAGTCAGGAACCGATCAGGAACAACTCGGGTAATGAACCGAAAGGGCGAGTCGAAAGTCGGGAACCGATCTGGAGCGACTCGGGCAATGAACTGGGCTGACGAGTAACAAGTCGGGAACCGATTTGGAACGACTCGGGCAATGAACTGGGCCGGCGAGTCACAAGTCAGGAACCGATCTGGAATGACTCAGGCAATGAACCGAAAGGGCGAGTCGCAAGTTGGGAACGGATCCGGAGCGACTCGGGCGATGAACTAGGCCGACGAGTCACAAGTCGGGAACCGATCTGGAACGACTCAGGCAATGAATTGGGCCGGCGAGTCGCAAGTAGGGAACCGATCTAGAACGACTCAGGCAATGAACCGAAAGGGCGAGTCGTAAGTCGGGAACCGATCTAGAGCGACTCGAGCAACGAACTAGGCCGGCGAGTCACAAGTCGGGAACCGATCTAGAACGACTCGGGCAATGAACTGGGCCGGCGAGTCACAAGTCGGGAATCGATCCGGAACGACTCGGGCAATGAACCAAAAGGGCGAGTCGCAAGTTGGGAACTGATCTGGAGCGACTAGGGCAATGAACTGGGCCAGCGAGTCATAAGTTGGGAACCAATCTGGAACGACTCGGGCAATGAATTGGCCCGACGAGTCGCAAGTCGGGAACTGATTTGGAGCGACTCGGGCAGTAAACTGGGTCGGCGAATCGCAAGTCGGGAACCAATATGGAACTACTCGGGCAATGAACTGGACCGACGAGTCGCAAGTCGGGAACCGATCTGGAACGACTCGGGCAATGAACCGAAAGGGCGAGTTACAAGTCGGGAACCGATCTGGTGCGACTCGGACAATGAACTGGGCCGGCGAGTCACAAGTCGGGAACCAATCTGGAACGACTCGGACAATGAACTAGGCTGGCGAGTCGCAAGTCGGAAATCGATCTGGAGCGACTCGGGCAATGAACTAGGCTGGCGAGTCGCAAGTCGGGAACCGATCTAGAGTGACTCGGGCAGTAAACTGGGTCGGCGCTGGTTCTGGAGGGAGACTCGCATGCGGAGCCATTCGCCATGCGGCGCTGGTTTTGGCGGGGGATTGTGTCACGCATGGAGCCATTTTCCACGTGGCATGCCAAGCGGGGCGGCACTGGTTCTGGCGGGAGACCTCTTGCTGTGAGTTGCCTTTTGGCGGGAGATATTAGGTGACGAGGCATTTCTGGCATGATCTCCAAGACTGGCGAATCTGGGAAATCCAAGGAGTCATGATGGCTTTGAATGTCGCGACTGTCTCTATCCTTGGAAGCTCAATCGTCACCCTCATGGTGGATCGACATGCTCTTTATAAGCTCCTTCCAGAGGGGTTTTCACCATTTTTGCTCAAGTGCTGTCACCTTGCTTGGCCGCCGTAGCCTTGTTTGCTCCTCCGTTCAGCGACCCAGCTTCTCCCTCCCTACTTCGAGGTCGGGATGTCTTCGCCTTCTTCTTCTTCGACTTCTTCTTCTTCCGGGGGTGTGCCTCTAGAGGCCGTGGGAGGTTCTGACGTGCTTGCTAGTCTCAAGCTGTGGCATGATGTAGACTCGGTGGTGACCGAGGAGCTTCTGGGGGAGCTTCGGGATCGTTATTGCATCCCGGAGTGTTATGGCCTTATTGCCCCTCGGTCAGGTCAGCGGTCGTATGATTAGTTTCCCCAGGGATTTGGGCTGATGGTGGGTGCCCTTGAGGCGGGGCTGCGGTTCCCGCTTCATCTCGTTATAGAGGATTGCCTCCGTACATGGGGTATATCGCCGTCTCAGATGGCGCTGAACTCCTGGCGCTATTTGGTGGCATTCCTTGGGGAATGTCGTGCGGTCGGGATAGAACCATCTAGGGCTCTATTCCTGACCTGCTTTCGACTGTGGAGGGGGCGAGGTGGTTATTACCTGACCGCCCTCCTTCTAGCGCCAAAAATGTTGATGGATTTATGCGCCGTGGCTGATGAGTCAGCACGACCAAGTCCACGGGGCAATGTCGGGAGTCTCTGGTCGGTTGAGCTGGCTTTCGAGATCGATCGACCATCACTTTGATCATCGGCAGCGGGGTTTGATCAGCGAATTCTAGCCTGTGGATGACAGCTTCGCTGCAAAAAAGACCGTCATCGGGTGTCTTCTGACTTTGGTCCCTCCGACAATTTAGTCAGTGGCGGGCTGGATGATCTTTTTTCTCCCCCTTCTCCCTTATTTGGAGGAAGATCTCGGTACGAGATGTGTTCAGCGGGAGAGGCGGGGGCTTCGGGAGCAGTAGCTCGGGTCGGTCGGGCCTCCGCCGGGGTTGCGCTGGGACTGCTGAGGTAGCATTTCGGGATTGTTCGACCCTTGGCCTCTTTCCGTCCACACGCCTTCCTGCCACTAGTACTTCTGCGGCAACGTACTGGTTGGCGTGCTGGAGCATCTCAGGGATGGTTGTTGGGGGTTTTTCGATCAGCAACCAGAAGAACCTTGAGGGCTTCATCCCCATCAAGAACGCCTACATGATTAGAGAAGGGTGAGCGTCCGGGAATCTGCGGATTTCAGTGGCAAAACGTGCCACGAATTGGGAGAGTGTCTTGTCCTCACGCTGGGATAATGCAAGCAGGGTGGCCATGGAAGGCCTGGGTCGCATGCTGGCGAGGAAATTCTGCTCGAACTCCATGGCGAGCTGATCGAAGGATGAAACTGAGGACTGGCGTAGCCGACTGAACCACGCGCGTGTTGGTCCCCTGAAGGTGGTCGGGAATGCCTGACACATTAATGCATCGGAAGTGCCGAAGAGGGCCATCTAAGCCTGAAACGCGGCGACGTGCTCTGTAGGGTCGGAGCCGCCGTCGTATGTCTCCAATGCTAGCAGCCTGAAGTTGAGGGATACAGGCTTTTCTTGTATTTCCTGAATAAAGGGGGATCCGCCCGAGTCGCCCTTGATCGGCTAGCTCCGTGACTTCTGAAGCTCTCGCTGGAACTCGTCCAGGCGATAGTTGACCCGGGATAGTTGCATCCTGAACGAGTCATTCGCCGAGTCGGATGATATGGTGTCAGGCTCAGGGCGGGGCGGTGTGACCTGGCAGGGCACATGTGCACTCTGCTCGGGCGATCCTCTCGGGCCTGTCGTTCTGTCTCGGGCTTCTCCTGTCCCGACTTGCTCCTTGGCCGGCCTTTGCCGGGTAGGGTCGGTCGGGGTAGTTGCCAACTATACGATCTGGGGGATGAGTGGGACGAGAGTCTGCATCATCCCCGTTATTGCTTGTACTTGCTTGGTTAGGCTGAGAAACGCCTCGGGCGACACGGTCGAGGGTCCTGCAGTAATTCCGGGGGGCGACAACCGCGGGTCATTAAACAAGCGCCAGTAACGATCTGGCGTTGAAGTCGAGATTCCCCCGTCTTTGAGGATGGGGAGGTGCTGATCTCTGGGTCCGGCAGAGGGGTGACCGATCGATGGTTCTCCTTCTTAGAGGGCTCCCGTGAGATGCTCCTGCGACATGGCCCTCCTTCTAGCGCCAAAAATGTTGGTGGATTGATGCGCCGTGGCTAATGAGTCAGCACGGCCTGGTCCACGAGGCAATGTCGAAAGTCTCTGGTTGGTTGAGTTGGCTTTTGAGATCGATCGACCACCACTTTGATCGTTGGCAGGGTTTGATTAGTGCCTTCTAGCCAGCGGATGATAGCTTCCCTGCAAAAAAGATCGTCGTCGGGTGTCTTCCGACTTTGGTCCCTCCGACGATTTAGTCAGTGACGGGCTGGATGATCTTTTTTCTCCCCCTTCCCTCCCCAGGTCGGATGCCGGCCTGGGGTTTTTATACTACTGTACGAGGGTCGACCGTACGCGGGCGTAGCGATTGGTTCTCGGGAGGTGAGGTGGTACCTTTGTACGATCGCCGCTCGGGACGCGCGGAACGGCGCCATGCTAATATGAGCCTTAATTAAGAGTCTTAAAAATCAATCGACTTCAAACCATTTTTAGATAAATTAATTTGATATGGTAGATTTTGATTAGACGTTTCTTTTTTAAAATCAATAATATATGTATACATTGAAACTCTTATTTAAATTAAGTTCCCATCTGTCTCTGCACAGACACTGATGGACTGTAACAACTATTAAGAGGGAATTCCACAAGTTTGCATGGGGTGCCACTCCCTCGTTGAAAGTTTCAATGATTCGCGTTCCGCATCTCCGGGCGGAGCGGTAGGCAAAGGCTGCTCGACCCACGTGGCTTTTGCCGGGTCCGAGGGGTCTAAGCCTCCTGCTTAAGATTAGTCCACCCCTTCCTTTAGTGGATTACAAGTGGTGGGACGAATACTGCCCTCCATCCATCATGCATCGAAGCTCCCAATGCAATAATCTGAATGATTTAGATCGAGAAGAGACATGACCACTTAACATGCAACAATCGTGTTCGTCGTGTGGAAGGATCCAATGTGAGAAGCTAATTTAGAGGAGATAAGTCAGATGGTGGTGTGAGATTTTACGCATGAAAAGCTTAATCTGGAAGAGGCATGTCTTCGTTGTGCTCAAGTCAGAAAGAAAGAAACACCAAGAAGATCTACGAAGGGAGCAAAGGCTGTTTTAGTAAGTTGACGAGGCTGTACAAACGATGACGACGACGGACTTGGGGTTGGTGGAGACGAGGAGGCGGCGGAGGGCGGTGAGATCTAGGTCGTACACGTCGAACTCGAGCAGGTTGGCGATGGCGGCGACGAGGCTGGTCTTGCCCGTCCCGGGCGGACCGTAGAGGAAGTAGCCCCGCTTCCAGGCGCGGCCGACGCGGGAGTAATAGTTCCGGCGGCTGACGAACCGGAGGAGGTCGTCGCGGAGAACCGGGTCGATGGCGAGGGTGTCGAAGGTGGAGGGGTGGGAGAAGGGCGCGGGGGACCAGGGGTTACGGTGGTCGTCGCCGAAGACGACAGAGCGGTTGGTGTAGAGGCGGCGCTCCCGGGCCCGGAGGCGGATGCGCTCGGCCTCCGGGAGGACGTGGGGGATGTACTGGGAGCGGACGGCCTCGCGGTGGCGGCTGTGGAAGGAGAGCTCGAGGTAGCGGTGGTCCGAAGAGAGGGAGCTGCTGCGGATGGGGGAAGAGGAGGCAGAGGCGCGCTCCACGACGGAGCTCCACTGGAGGGGAATGCCTTGGAAGGAGTCGTGGGTGGTGTGGTAGGAGGGGAGGAGGGAGGGGGCAGTCGTGGCGCTTGGCGAGACGGACGACGCGGGCGTCGTCGAGGCAGTGGCTGCCGAGGTAAGCCTGGGCGGCGCTGTAGAGTTCATTGCTGCAGGAGCCGTCGTACTCATCGACGATGATCTTGAGGTCGGTGTCGAAGCGGGTCATGAGGCCACGGAGGAGGAAGCCGACGGAGTGGTGGAGCTCCGGGGGAAGGAAGTCCCTGTACGCCGTCCGGAGGAACACCAGCGTCGCAAACAACTGCCATATCGAGTTCCATTCCCACTCGAACGCCATCACTTGCCTCTCTCTCGATTCCTCCATCCATCAATCTATCGCCCTTCTTCTCTTATACGTCGCGATCGGGAAGACTGCATTTTGTCATCACGGTCGCGTTAGTGAGTGCTCGATGACGACGAGCCGGAAGTGGCGGACAGCTGACAGAATCGTGGAACACTGGGATTGGCCCACCTTGAGAGACAGTCTGCGGGTGCCATTTTGTCGCCATCGCAACATCGCTAGGGACTTTCGACCCAACCCATGTGCACCTGACTCGCAGCCTCCTGTACTTGAGAAACGGCCTCAGCCCGTGCCGAGACTGCAAGTGGAGCGCACGGAGGAAGAATGCCGGTCTCTCTATCTGAGACCGTGCAACGGGAAGGCAGGGCCAAGAAAAGAGCTACTTACTTGGAGGAGCGAGGCAGCAGCTTCGACGTTGCGGCATCTCTACGCTAGTCCTCGACAAAAGAGAAATGCCAGGATCCACGTCTTAACGCCGCTTTCGGCACCCTCCTCCATTTCCCCGGTGGACCAACTTTTCATCTCCTTTTTTCTGTTCTCGCTGCTCTGCTGAAAGCGTCGTCGGCAGTGGGCTGCGGACGACAACAAAGCATTAAATAACAGGTTAGTGTGGATGGAAAGAGAGAGAGAGAGAGAGAGAGAGAGAGGCACCATACTCGATCAACTTGTTCATTCAATCGGTCGTTGTCTCCAACTCCATTAGCCTTCTTTTGGTTTATTTTTCTCTTCCTTTTTTTGTGTCCGAGTCAAGAAAGGTTGTGTCCACAACAGACGAGGAGAATATGAAGGCTAAGGTAGACTCTTTTGCACGAGGCAAACTGTGTAGGGTTAAAAAGTAACTTAGATGTTCCTATCCTTCTTGGATGACATGGGACCTATAATTTTTGTTAAGGGGCGCAAACAACAAATTAATAGGTTAGGTTCTATTCTATTCAAACACATCCGCATCTGCCACTCTAGATAAGACATGGGCATGACCCTTCATGGATCAATCACGAAGAATGGTTATACGGCTTTACCTTTGAATCTACGTCAAAATGGTCAAAGTTACCATGGAAACTATCACAATCAAACTCCACTATGTATCATTAGACTCTTCAATTCTGTATCCATGTGAAATTAATCTTCCTGCCAACATTTATAATACAAACTCAATAAGAGACCTTCTTTCATGGGTCTCATTTTGCTTTCATAGGGGGCATATCAAAATTGTTCCTTAAGGCTTAAATTACCAAACTTGAGCTACTTTAATTGCAGGAGTAAATTCCAAATGGTAAAAATGGTTTGTATATATAAACGACTATTCAGGAAGAAATTTAGGCACTCTAACCAAACAATCTTATTGATTATTCTAACAAAAGTGAAAACAGCATGATACAGACTCCACTAAGCATCACAAATATACTCTTTTTGCTACTAGTTTTGGTTAAAGCAAAGGTATCTTTTTATTGACTTCCAAATCCATGAAACCATTACAGATAACAAAGCGATGACAAAGATCAAGCAGACAATTTGTACCTATTGCTGCTCGGTTGTGTTATCAAGGCTAGCCAAGAAACTGTACCACGACACAAGCGATGTTGTCAGAACTACCTCTTTGATAGGCCTCCTGTAACAGTTTCTTTGCTGCTTGTTCTGGATCTTGTAGGGGTTTGACAATAGCTACCACCTCCTCCTGAATTTGGAACCAAATGAAAAAGAAAGGGTTCAATCTTCGGAGATGATATTTCAGGTACCTTTTTTTTTTTTTTTGTTATTATCTTCTTTTAAAGTACCTCATTCGTGACAACATCCCACAATCCGTCACTTGCAAGGATGAGGAATTCGAGAGATCCATCAACCGCTTCCTCCTGCATTCAACAGTAGTCGAAGCAGTCAAAGGCATTACTGTCAGATGATGATATGTCTCGAGTCTTGAAGACAATAACATTGTAGGAATAAAGTGACAGGTCAGAGATCAAACATGAATTTCTGGATCTGCGACAACAAACTGTTTCAGGTGCCTATCACCAAATGCACGAGAAACGGCAAGAACACCACCGACACGCCATGTCCCTGCAGTTACAGTTGATCAGTATTTAAATAACGAAATGATCTAAACTGATAAAAACTGAGGGAGGAGATCAAGTACCAGCCCACATTACAAAGCCCCCAGCATCCTCAATCCTTTGCTCTCTCATCTGTTTGGTCAGGCTTGTGATCCCTTGAGACAGCTATAGCTGCAAAAGTAACAAAAAATAGCGTGAGCCGAGTTCCTAGTAAAGAACTAAACTTTTAAGAGGCTCAATCAATAATTCAATACAAGATTCTGGTGATTGTATTCTATTTCAGATACTGAATTTGTTAAAAACAGAACCTTCAAGCACATCCAGAGAAAATCATCTCCATATTATCACCATCAAAATAGAGTGATCGGTTTAATTATGAGAGCTCACATCAACCAAGTACCACAACAGGTTGATTTGCCAGGTCTCTGTTGTTCAAAGTACCAAGAACTGGCTTTTGCCCATGATGCACGAGGGACAAAAGGTTTCTTTCTCTAAATTACCAAGCAATCAGAAAAATTGCCGTTGCAATCTACTGGACGAGCTAGAAGCAAAACTTGCTATATGGGGAACAAAAGACTTTTTTCTCTAATTTATGAAGCACCCAGAAGTTCGTTTGGTCAACTACTCTTATCATGATCAGAAAATTGCTTTTGCAACATACTGTAAGAACCAAGAAACAGAACTTGCAAGTAAAATGGGTGCTCTACAAGAAATTGCCACAACTGTTTGCTTCAGAAAAGGACTTTTTTGCAACTGATGCCATTGAAAAAGCAAGAATCAGATGTTTGTATCAAGAGGTTCATAGAATACATAAACTTTTGTATTAATTGAGCACAAGTTGAGATGCCAAACTCGATTTAACAAAGAAAAAGTGGGGGAAAAAAATGAAAATTAGAACCACAAGCAGCTTTTTAATATGCTAAATAAAAAATCTTTAATAGTTACAATTTTCAAGATAACGGGATCGAGTGATGCAACAAATTCTAGATTGATTTTTGGACCCAATCAATTGAAATGAGAAGAGATTGCATGGATATCTTATAAAGAATACAGAACAACCACAACGGGTATAAGAACAAACATAAACAACAGGATTCAATGACAACAAGGATGTCAACAGCACCACAGAGTACTGTTTATTGCCATTCATAAATCAAACAGAAATTTGAATCTAGTTAGAAGGCAATAATCACAAACTAAAGATGACCACATATAGTATAATTGAACCATAAGATGAACAAATGGGCAAGCAAACATCCAAACAAAAGCAAATGGTAGATCACGGATAATGATTATGGAAATATATAAAATGTTAAATACCAAGCTCTACATACATGAGGGATGATTTTTTATACAAATGTGTAAATTTGGCAAGAAAAAATAATGGAGACACAATAATATCTACCTAAAATTCCGTATAAAAAATATATTCTTTAACACTGAACAAAACAAATAATGGAGAAATATGCTTATAACTAGCTTCAAGATTAAGGAAACATCACTTCCATTGTCATCCTGTTTTGTCATTGGCGTGAATAATTAAACTCCTAATCGTTGAAGTCTACGATTAGATGGTTTTGACAAGGGTGAATTCCAGAATGCAAGAAATATAACCAAAAAAATGTGGACTGGAGAATAAAAGACCCTAGAATAATAAATCACACCAATAAAAATCCCATTTGTAGATTTCAAGACATGTCATACATCTAAAGTGGCACCAAAACCTACCATGTATGGCGCTAAATGGAAAGTTTCATCAATTAAGGAACAACACTCAAGCGATGAACAAAAAATAGTTCTTGGATCATACATTAAAGACAAGATAACATGACTAAACTATTAATATACAATTTCACCAAAAGTATCTAGCTATCCAACCACTGTAGCATCGAAAAGTCATAAAGACATTAAGTGCAATGGCTTATAGAAGTAGCATAAAAAAGTGATCATTATTCTTTAACTAATTCTGTGTGTAAAAATTGGATAACTTAATATTAAGTTTCCAATCCTGTTTAACTTGCTAGTAAACTATTAATCTTCAAATCTCAGTTCAAAAAGAGTACATGCAATACGAGAGCGTAATGAACTTTAGCACCTCATCCATCATCGACAATTTGAATCCTCATTTATCATCATAAGTGTGCAGTTTCAGCCATTTCTGAATATTTTTTCGCAGGTTCAATTCTCCAAATTGAGGCTTAAATTCTGTGAATCCAAACAGGAATATGTTCTCTTTCTCCTTCCTGTCTATACTTTTTTATATTACTAGATTTTTGAAGAATCTGAAACTATATGATTATTTGTTTCAATGTGTACAGTACACCGGAGACACACAGAGCTACTATAGCATTTGGCAGGATCAAGAGAAGGCCAAAAAACTTTGTTGGTCTAGAACCTACATATATCCTAAGAACCTAGATGTCACTGGTGTCACATTCTAAACATTGCTCTTAAATAGGTTGGGTTGTCAAAATACAGTTGGTAAAAAAAAAATGCAGTACACTCCGTCTAAATTGAGCCGGTTTAGTTCTAGATTAAGTACAGAAATCCGTTACACGTAATTGATGATAAGAGAACTGATTTCAGGATGTGGGGCCTACCATCTCCTCCTCTACATATGACAGCTCTAGAGTCCCCAACATTTGCAACGAGCAAACGATCACCAACAAGGACAGCTGTTGATGCAGTTGAACCCGCCTCTCGGTTCTGGCTACAACTGCCACAACTGTTTGCCTCAGAAAAGGACTTGTTTGCAACTGATGCCATTGAAAAAGCAAGAATCAGATGTTTGTATCAAGAGGTTCATAGAATACATAAACATAGCAAAACTTTTGTTTTAATTGAGCACAAGTTGAGATGTCAAACTGGATTTAACAAAGAAAAAGTGGGAAAAAAAACAACGAAAATTAGAACCACAAGCAGCTTTTTAATATGCTAAATAAAAAATCTTTAATAGTTATAATTTTCAAGATAACTGGATCGAGTGATGCAACAAATTCTAGATTGATTTTTCGACCCAATCAATTGAAATGAGAAGAGATTACGTGGATATCTTATAAAGAATACAGAACAACCTCAATGGGCATAAGAACAAACATAAACAACAGAATTCAATGACAACAAGGATGTCAACAGCACCACACAGTACTGTTTATTGCCATTCATAAATCAAACAGAAATTTGAATCTAGTTAGAAGGCAATAATCGCAAACTAAAGATGACCACATATAGTATAATTGAACCATGAGATGAACAAATGGGCAAGCAAACATCCAAACAAAAGCAAATGGTAGATCACAGATAATGCCTATGGAAATATGTAAAATGTTAAATACCAAGCTCTACATACATGGGGGATGATTTTTGATAAAAATGTGTAAATTTGGCAAGAAAAAATAATGGAGACACAATAATATCTACCTAAAGTTCCATATAAAATATATATTCTTTAACACTGAACAAAACAAATAATGGAGAAATATGCTTATGACTAGCTTCGAGATTAAGGAAACATCAACTTCCATTGTCAGCCTGTTTTGTCATTGGCGTGAATAGTAAAACTCCTAATCGTTGAAGTCTACGATTAGATGGTTTTGACAAGGGTGAATTCCATAATGCAAGAAATATAACCAACAAAATGTGGACTGCAGGATAAAAGACCCTAGAATAATAAATCACACGAATAAAAATCCCATTTGTAGATTTCAAGACATGTCATACATCTAATGTGGCACCAAAACCTACCATGTATGGCGCTAAATGGAAAGTTCCATCAATTAAGGAACAACACTCGAGCAATGAACAAAAAATAGTTCTTAGATCATACATTAAAGGCAAGATAACATGACTAAACTATTTGTATACAATTTCACCAAGAGTATCTAGCTATCAAACCACTGTAGCATCGATAAGCTGTAAAGACATTAAGTGCAATGGCTTATACAAGTAGCATAAAAAAGTGATTATTATTCTTTAAATAATTCTGTGTAAAAATTGGATAACTTAATATTAAGTTTCCAATCCTGTTTAACTTTCTAGTAAACTATTAATCTCCAAAATGTCAGTTCAAAACGAGTATATGCAATACGAGAGCGTGATGAACTTTAGTACCTCATCCATCATCAACAATTTAAATCC
Source organism: Musa acuminata AAA Group (assembly GCF_036884655.1). Lineage (NCBI taxonomy): Eukaryota > Viridiplantae > Streptophyta > Magnoliopsida > Zingiberales > Musaceae > Musa > Musa acuminata. The sequence continues at coordinate 3,459,550 of NC_088329.1, read as the reverse complement.
TCATTTATCATCATAAGTGTGCAGTTTCAGCCATTTCTGAAGATTTTTTTACAGGTTCAATTCTCCAAATCGAGGCTTAAATTCTGCGAATCCAAACAGGAATATGTTCTCTTTCTCCTTCCAGTATATACTTTTTTATATTACCAGATTTTTGAAGAATCTGAAAATATATGATTATTTGTTTCAGTGTGTACAGTACACCGGAGACACAGAGCTACCATAGCATTTGGCAGGATCAAGAGAAGGCCACAAAACTTTGTTGGTCTAGAACCTACATATATCCTAAGAACCTAGATGTCACCGGAGTCACATTCTAAATATTGCTCTTAAATAGGTTGGGTTGTCAAAATACAGTTAGTAAGCAAAAAATGCAGTAAACTCCATCTAAATTAAGCCGGTTTAGTTCTAGATGAAGTACAGAAATCCATTACACATAATTGATGATAAGAGAACTGATTTCAGGATGTGGGGCTTACCATCTCCTCCTCTACATATGACAGCTCTAGAGTCCCCAACATTTGCAACGAGCAAACGATCACCAACAAGGACAGCTGTTGATGCAGTTGAACCCGCCTCTCGGTTCTGGCTGTTCTCAGATTTCAAATATTCTGCGTCCGTGTGGTTGTATGCATCAGCTGAAGGTAACAGCACAGATGAATTTCATAAGCCAAATATTATATTTCTTTAAAAGCTCTTTCATCGCACTAAATGCAAATCAGCACCACCTATAGCTGATTTTGTCTCGGTAATGAACTTTGGATGCCTGAGTAAGTTGCCGAAGAGGTTTTGTTTAACATACTCCGCTACTTGGGCACCGCCATGACCTACACAACCACTCATCAAAGCATCAAAGTCTAACGTTAGGATATTGAATGTATAAGCAACTCTCCACGAGAGAAATTTACCCTAGAAAAGGATTGAAAGAAGCAAGTTAATGAATGGGTTTTCTATGAAAATTTTACCAAAAAATTTCAAATACAAAAGAAAAAAAGATAAGACATTCTAAACATAAACAAAGACAACAAAATACTGCAGAAATTTTACCATCAAAGACCCCAAACAAGCCAACAATTTCTCCATCAACGCTGTCAATTAGCGTCTCATAGAAGTCTTCCATTGAAGATCTTTTCCGTGGACAGCTTGCATACTCATAACCAAACTTCCCATCTTGACTGTCTTGAAAGAAATGAGCATGAGTTTTAATGTTAGATTGACACGCAAGAGTAGGATGTTTCTTTACAGTCTGCTTTAGGCAACATATTCAACTGCAGATTCAAGCACCACATTTAACAGATAGGAAGCAGTTCTATGAGTTTATTCAGCGTAAAAGAACCATGTTTCCCATGTAAGTTCACACATCCATATCTGAGGAACCATCTCATAACTTGTTTGTCAATTATTAAGGATCTAACTAATATTGAATTATTAAGGAATAAATGACTGTTTATACATAATAAATAAATAAATCTCTTCCGATAACTAGTTAGTTTGCCTTCGAATTAGAACTCAAAATATATGAAGCGAATGCTAGCATAAGATCAGCTCGAAAATCGCACGAGATACGAAACATAAACAAATCTAGAAAAGAATATCGTAAGCCTTAATACGACTTCACAAGGAATAAACGAACGAGACCTGAGTCCTCCCCCGCTGACCGGAGCACCGTCTGCTTGAAGCCCGCTGATGGAGTTCAAATACCCCATCTTCCCTCCGAAATCTTCGCCCCCCAAACAAAGATCAAAGTGAGGGAAGATCCCACCGAAACAAGAAGGCCGATCCAATCAGCCTGGAAAGAAACCCATGCCCGATTTCCCACAAACGTTTACCACGTCGATCGACGGAAGCAATCTCGAAATCCAAAACGAAAAGAGGGCAGATGAAGAGATCCTTCACCGAGAGACAGAGAGAGAGAGAGAGAGGAGACGCCGAGCTCTGGTTTCGATCGCTGGCAACGGGGAAGAAACGTCGAAGGAGGAAACAGCGGATTAATGGTGGGGGGAGGCGGTGGGTTTTCTAGAGGTTAAAATGTATGAATGCGCATATACTTAGGTCTCCATTTGGTACCCTAAATAAATAAATACACATGTGTCAAGAAAAATAACTTTAATTGAGTGTTAAAGTATAATTAATTAAGTTTAATTGACTAAATCGAAGATCAAATTAACAATATATGAGCATACATAACAATGCTATAATAAAAGGTTGTAATAAATCATACATACATTTGTGTGTGAGAGTTCACTTACTATCTTTTCTTTGCGTGCTTGCATTGCTTATGTGGTTGCCATCACGTAACCGCATGCCATCGTGACACTTGTCGCTTGTTTGGGTGTTCTTTTCGATGCATGATTATTCCATTTCTTATGAGATATATATATATATATATATATATATATATATATATGATTTTACAAAATATTCATATAATCGATCCTAAATAATTAAGACTTCAAAAAATTTTAAAAAATATATTTTTAAAATATTTAAAAATTATTATTTTAAAATAATAATAATAATTTTTTACCGACATCTAATAACTTAATTTTTTAGTTTCTCATTTAAATTTATTTTTTAAATATGATTATAACATTTTTTTGGTTTAACCAAATCGATTATAATGTTTTTGCTTCGGGATTTTGAAGATTATATATAACAATTGAACTTTGGATTCATCTAGGCTGGTTAAAATATTTATAATTATTATGGATAAAAACTTGAAAATTTTGATGAACAAATGCCAAACGGGTTGAAATTTCTGTAATTGAAGACTTTATTATACCAAAAGGATTAGCAGTATATATATATATATATATATATATATATATATATATATATATATATATATATATGGATTAACAAATGCCAAACGTGTCGAAATTTTTGCAATTGAAGACTTTATTATACCAAAAGAGAAAGGATTGACTATATATATATATATATATATATATATATATATATATATATAATCATTTCATGATAATAATATTTAATTATTAAATTTAGTATGATCTTTCTAAGCATTCCTCTTTGTTAGACATTATCCATGATATCTAACATGCCAAGTAAATGATAAAATTGACTTTAATTAAGAGCCTTAGTTATCGCTAAGATCGATAGATAGTGAAAAGATCATTAAATTGCTCACGTTGCCTCGCATCACTACTTTTTCCTTATTCAAATAAAAATAATAATCATCTGAAAAAAAAAAAGTTATTTTTAGTTTCAAAATTTTCAGATAAACATAAGGATGCTAAAGATAGAATAGTTGTGCGAGGGAATATTTTACTACTGATTTTGAATGTTTAGGATATTTTTAATTTATGAAATTACTAATTTATAAGGAATCTTGAAAAAAAAGAACCTTTGTCACTCGAGCAAATTAAATTAAAGACTTCCAAGTTAAGAATGCTAATATGAGCCTTAATTAAGAGTCTTAAAGATCAATCCACTTCAAACCATTGTTAGATAAATTAATTTGAGATGGTAGGTTATGATTAGGACAAAATGGACAAATGCAAAATCCAATGTATTTGGAAAGATAGTGAGATTTGTCACAAAGATGTTCAAATTAGGGTAGAAGTGGTGTCTTTTACTCCAATTTTTGGAATGAATCGATTGCTGCCTACTCTACATATAATTTCTAATCTTAACTTTTCATACCTTTTGAATATAAGTAAATTTAAGATTTTCTAAGATCTATGAATTTTGGTAAAAAGACTCAATCTAGATGACTACACAATTGAATTATTTATTGGATGTTGGAATATCATAATGGTCCAACTGATTTTAATTTCATCATTTTCATCATAGGTGTATGCTTATTGATGATCGACTAAAGTTTTTTTTAACCAATATTATTATATATTTTAAATTATAAAATTCTTCCTAAAATCTTAATTGAACTTTTATTCCCCAAATTATCTCTCATGGGCAAATAATTTTTATAATTAGCCAATATTTAAGATAATATTCTATCGACATAGGAGATTCTTGTTTGGAGGTGGTAAAAGTTCTTTAGTGATAATTAAAAAAACATATTAATTATCCCTCAATGTCTCAAACTTATTTATTATCCCTCCATATGCTTGCATCATTCATTCTAATTTAGTCGGGGCATATGAACTTTTTCTTGCACAACCTGTTTACTATGCATTATTAAGTGAATTTGTCTATGATATGTTATACCTTCTCATAACAATTTTAATATTGTCTCCCAAGAAATCATTTCTTGCTGTTTCATTCACAATGGCACAAAATTCTACTAACAAAAAACCCTCTATTTCATGATATTTAATCGCAGCATTGGACACAAGGAAGACAACATTTTTCATTCAACTTCTCTTCTCTTATCTACGAGAATGTATACATAATAGGAAATACAAACAAACAAAAAAAGTCTCTTCAGGTTGTTTCGAAAAGTTCCTCTTCTTCACCGCATGGCCGAAGCGTATTAGAGTAAGGGATCAACGATGTAAACCACAATCCCAGCGGTCCCAGTTTCTTGATTTCTCCATCCTTTATACTGTAGGTGTATGCATCTTCAAGTGTAGCGAAAACAAGTAGTGTAGTCGTCGCCACCTCACACAGCATCGTGAACCCCATCCGGTCCAAGCTTGCCTCATGCGTCGTCACCCAGCGTATCGCACCGTTGCCACTCTTCTCCAGCAGCTCTAGAGCGAACACCCGAGAAGACTTACGGTAATGAATCAGGCAAACCGACTTTCCCTCCCACTTTCCGATCCCAATGGTGTCGGAGCGATCGATGTTCATTCTTTCCGGCGGACGGATGATCTGCGTGCACTTGGTCCTCAGGTCGAAAGCGACGACGTACCGATTAATCATCATGAGCGGTCCCGGAGTCGACACCCAGAATATGGTCTCGTCGTAGACCACCGGGTGATCCAAGTCTATTGCGGCCCCTCCAAAGTCGAGACGCTTGTCCATCGTCCACATCTTTGCCACCGAGTCGTAGACCTGGCAGCGGCGAAACGATTTCCACTCCGAGGTTGGTGAGAGGTAGACCAGCTTGTAGTCTTTCATCACCTTCTCTCCGTCGTTCATGAAGGTCACTGCCGCGATGCCACCCTCCAGACACATGTCCGATGGTGCGGGTAGATGACACCGAGTCCTACGTGCCGGGTTGTAGACAAATAAACTATGGGTGGTAGCACGGCGGTTGTCGTGCCTGACGAAGACAAGGCCATCAGCTGACCCAAGGATGAAGCCATTGTTCTTGCTCAGGAATTCGCCAAAGGTTCTGGGCACGCCGGCGCAGGGGTCAACGTGGAGAAAGGAGTCGAAGGAACTATAGCTCTTGATGAAGAATCCGGAGACGGCTTTGCAGAGATCTGATTGTGAATGGAGGAAATCAGACTTTTCCGAGAGCTCGTGGAAGGACTTACAGACAGGTTGGAGTCTGAAGAATGTCTTCGCGGGGAGGTAGGACAGGATCTCTTCGTGCAAGTCGTCGGGAAGCCGACAGCTTCCGGTTACGGGCTTCTTCTCGCCCACGATGCCGATCTCGAGCGGAGGGTTCATCGCTGCAGCAAGAAATCGAGATTCGAAAACTGTATAAGAAATCTCACTGTGTATATATAAACACACTTTAAACGTATATATATATATATATATATATATATATATATATATATATATATATATTTATATATATATATCTATCTATCTATCTATCTATCTATCTATCTATCTCTCTCTCTATCCCTCTCTCTCCATATATCTATATATATATATATATATATATATATATATATATATATATATATATATATATATATATATATATATATATATATATATATATATATATATATATATATATATATGTATATATATATATATATATGTATATATATATATATATGTATATATATATATATGTATATGTATATATATGTATATATATATATATGTATATGTATATATATGTATATATATATATGTATATATATGTATATATATATATATATATATGTATATATATCTATATATATATGTATATATATATATATATGTATATGTATATATATGTATATATATATATATATGTATATATATATATGTATATATATACATTTAAATGTATATATATGTATATATATCTATATCTCTATGTATATATATGTATATATCTATCTATCTATCTATCTATCTATCTTAACATTGGTCTTTTTTTTTTACATGAGTTGAGTGCAACGCGAAGACACACACGTTGAAAGATGCATGCCTCGTTAGCAGCTCGTGTAGACATTTTTCTCTTTATTTTGGTACTTCAACATCACCAAGAAATCATATTTTGGTCATATTGTCTATCTCTGCAAGTTATATGTGCTCATTATTGTTTCTGAGTTTCGTAAGCAATTTATTTTTTGTGATGCATACATACATACTTTTTACCATTTATAAACAGGGATGTTTTTTGTTGGGGCCATACTCGATTGAAAATCCAATTGGGGTCTGAATCTGATAAGCTTATGGATCCAAAATGAGGAGGACCCGTACCTAAGATTCAGATCGGACATTCTAATTTATGTATCATCGGGTGGGTGAGATATAGGATCGATACTTGATCCTGTACTGTTAATGGATCCAAAATTTTAGGTTGGACTTCATATCTTGTATGGAGCCACGAGGGTTATGGGCATTCCTATCCCCATAAGACATGCAAACCACAGCAGCTTTCCTTTTCTGCTTCATTCTTACGTGTGTTCGAAACAAGCATTCCTCCGTTGGAAGGCTAAACATTTCTTTTCTCCCATTGGCATCCTCCCAGCCGGCGGTGTAATGGGATGTGTGAAGAGCGGCAGCCAGAAGTCATTAGTTGCCGGAGGGGTATCGGCTGCGTTATTGTGTCACGTGTACACCCAGCTTCCAGAACGACCTTTATACACATCATCCCTGGGGTTAGGGGTTCTACCATGGCTATTCTGCTCAACACCGGCTATATCTATCTTTTTCCCCCTTCTCCTTATGCTTAACCTGCCTGTTTTACTTATCAGGTACGTCTGTGACTCTTCTAGCTGTAATGGGGTCTCGTAACAACAAGTCTGGAAAGGTATTCCCTGCAGGTGTCGTTTCTCTTGTGTCCTTGATAATGGCCGGTGGCTATCTTCATGGAATTCTGCGTAGCAGTAAAACATTGTAAGTTTTGAATAGTCTTCTTCGTGTTCTTCATGGACATGCAGTAACTTCATCTTCATGGAATTCTGCGTAGCAGTGAAACATTGTAAGTTTGAATAGGCTTCTTCATGGACTTGCAGTAACCTTTTCTTTTATGCAGCTTGACTGTGTTCTTCTCTACCCAGTCACAGTTTCTACTGTGCAAGAACTTGCATAATTTGGATGCAGTTTTGCTAGGAAATAGAACATTACATCAACAATGTTCACGGCACCAAAACTCATAAAAGAATGCGCATAATTATTATTTTCATCATTAGGTTCTCTAAGGTTGTCAATTGTAGATGCTCGATGGTTTGCTTCACGAGCACATGGCCAATGGCCAATTAGATCTTTCAAACAGGTTCTTCTAATGCCATATCCATGCTCTCTTGATGGTTTTGTCGAAAGGTCTAATTACATATTAATCTTTGTAATTATTTATTATTTATATTTTAATTTTTATATTTTAAAATATTACATTAAGATATCTATATTTACGAATATTTACAAAAGTAAAACATTTGATCACGTTACTCTAAGAAAGAGAAACCGAAGAAAATTTTTCATGCTATTTTGTGTCTCTCTACGGTAATGCATATATATATATATATGACAGGGAAAAAGTCTCATCAGGTTGTTTCCAACAGCTCCTCTTCCTGACCGCATGGCCGAAGCCGAAGCGTATTAGAGTAAGGGATCAACGGTGGGTAATGGGCATCCCAGCGATGCCAGCTTCTTGAGTTTTCCATACTTTATATATCATAGCTATATGCCTCGCTTTGTATGGTGAAAACAAGTAACGTCACTCAGCATGATGGAGCTCACGTCGGGGGGGGGGGGGGGGGGGGGGTGGGGTTCCCTGAACCCTATCTGGCCCAAGCTCACCTCATGCGCCATCACCCATCCTGGCGGACAGTCGTTTGTCTTCCTCAGCAGCCACAGTCCGAACACCACCCAAGTACACATTTCCTAATGGATTAGGCACAGCGACTACCCAGCTTCATCGGACCAACGAAGTCCATGCTATGGGTGTTGTTGAGCGTACCGCCCATTCCAACGATCTGAGATTTGAAAGAATACGACTGTCCAAGAGGGAAGGGGGTAATTACCGTACCCCGAGCCGCAGCAGGAACACGTTACCCTACTTCTTCGCCATGCCCACGAGGTTCCGGTGGTTGAGGTCGTTGCCGACCTGTAGCCAGTTTCCGAAGATAGGGAAGGAGACGGGGCCTGGAGGGGCGCCATTGGAGCCGGAGCGGGAGAATACGAAGGAGAGAAAGAAGAGGAGGGGATGAAGAGAGAGAAGGAAGGGAGATTGATCAGGGCACAGATGCTTGGCTGCGTACGTGCAGGCAACTGCCGCAAGGGTGAGCATGGCCAACTTTGTGGTGGAGGCAGCCATTGCGATGGTCGTTGGCTTCCTTCTTGTTGCCAGTGCTGGTTGGATGCAAAGGAGGGAGAGTGGACGGTGATTTATATGCCAAGTAAGCGGTGGTGGTTCGCTCGCCCGCCCGCCGCACCTCCCGTTCAGCTTTCTTGTTGAAGTTTCCGCGTCCCACCACCGTGCCTGCATGGATGTATATGCACACGTTCTTGTCATCCTCTGCATCATCTATCGACACAGCTTTCTTCTTTAAGGACCGATTGCAATATTCATCAACTCTTTCCATGAAACTATATATATTTCATATTTATTGTATTACAATAAAGTGAAAATAATATATATCATTCTTCATATATTTTTATGAAAGTGACAACGAGTAATGACATTTAAAAGTTACTATTTCAGACATCATATAAAAACAGTAGTTAATTATTAGATTTAGTGTGATCCATCAAATCACTCTCCTCCGTTACACATTATCCATGACATCTAACTTGCCGAGAAAAGAAGAGGGAAAAGGTAGCAGAGGTTACTTGGTGTTGGGGGTTTTAGCATCATCACATTTCGAGATTTCGGTAACTTTTTTTTTTTTTTGCCGGATAAGACTTCCTGAGATCTGACTACTGAATTGCTCAGAATCATCCGACGATGAGTGATCTAATTCTGAAGTTGCATGAGTTTTTTTTCTTCAAATCTAACAACAGATATAATTCCATTAGAGATTCTTATCTGTTGGGCACATAGCCCATTAGTTCAGCCCATATCAGTATTAATTTTTTTTTCTTTTAACGTAAACCTTAACTTTGTTTAATCTAGACGTGTGACAGGTAAGGTTGAAAAAAAGAGGATTGTGGACGTGGTTGAGAAGAAAAAAAAAAAAAAAGAAGAAACTGAAATAGTAGCAATTAAGGGCAAAAACAGAAAAGAAAAAAAGAGAGAGGAAGAGGACGAGGATAACTCAGAGGCTGTTCTCAATTATTAAATCAGTTTTATAATTAATTCTTACTATGATCACTTATGGAATTTTTTGGATATTATGCACTGTAACGTAATCGCTTGGGTTTTGTACAAGAGATTATGAGATTTATACATTTATTATTTTTATAGTGAATTTTCTCTAGCTTATCCCATGATTTTTACCCTTCGTGTTATAGAGATTTTTTCACGTAAATCTTGATATTTCATGTAATTGTGATTGTTGTTTAATTCCATTATACCTCCTAGTATTTTTTCATATACAAATATTTTATCACATCATTATCGACCTTCGGGTGCATAAACAAATATGGATGATGAACTATGTACAGTGATACGGAAGTTGGTAGGAACAACCTCTGTAAATGATTTGTAAATTTTGGATCCATGGCCTGGTTTTTTTTGTAAAATTGGTAGGAACAACCATTCTTGTCTTTTAGTTATTTGCTTTGGTTTTGTACTCATCTTTTTTATTGTTCATAAATAATTAGTATTGAGACCTCTGAATCCACCGAAGGGGAAGGCATTGTTCATCTCGGTATCCTTCATGGTTTGTGTGGTTCGGATAGGCATTGTGCTGATCTCAGTGATGCTGCCATCTTGTGTAGTTGATGAATCCTATGGATGGGTTTCAATGTTTGTGTAAACAACCTTAAGCCGTGGCCTTGGGGTCGATGCGGTTGGGTCCGGGGCCGAATGATTGGGGATCTTCCTAGGACAGCCCTTGAGACTGCTGAGGTGGCCGACTACAGTGGTTCAATTGTGACGAGGTCACCATTTCCTCCGGAAGGGGGCTCCTCGCCTGGACGTTCTGCGGGAGGCCTCCGTCTTCGCACCTACACACAGGTCGGGTCAGGAGAGCTCAGCCCGACCCCTCCGACGATCAAGTCAGTGGATGATCTTGGGGGTTTTTATCTTTTTTTCCTCCCTTCCCGTTTAGAACATGAGGATCTTTATAAGGAAGCTTACTGTTTCCTAATGCACCCGCTTGCAGGGAGCAGGATCGTATTCCTGATAACGTCTGATAGCGGTGTTGGCGTGACGTGAAGGATCGAGCCTGAGCAGGATGTTAATGTGTCTCGGTCGGTGTTCCGATCTGTTTGACCAGGTGGTGTCAGGGCAACCGGGGCGTCATCTGGGGCAGTTGACGTCAGCCCGAGTCTTAACATTATTATTACCCTCATCATATTCCCCCTCCCCCCCCGAAGGAAGCTATGCATCGGTTGTTGTAAAAAGGGAGTCCGAGGCATGACTTCAGCTTTAAGAGACCATCCCAACTGGGCGGTTGTCGGTCCGTTACCAGGGGTGTGGGAATTGTGGAGTTTAGTAACTAAGGAGGGTTGGATGTGTAGCGGTGGCCCTGGGTAGTGTGCAGCCGAGGAGCGCGACTCAGGTGGGCAGACCACGCAGAGGTAGTGGTCTCGGGCAAAATGCAGCTGAGGAGCACGACTCAGGTGGGCAGGCCACGCAGAGTAGTGGTCTCGGGCAACATGCAGCCGAGGAGCACGACTCAGGTTGGCAGGCCGCGCAGAGGTAGTGGTCTCGGGCAACATGCAGTCGAGGAGCATGACTCAGGCAAGCAGGCCACGCAGGCGTGGTCTCGGTCAACACGTAGCCGAGGAGCACGACACAGGCGGGCTGCGGCCGAGGGGTATGGCTCAGGCGGGCAGGCCGCGCAGGCGTGGTCTCGGGCAACATGCGGCCGAGGAGCACGGCTCAGGTGGGCAGGTCGCACAGGCGTGGTCTTGGTCAACACGCGACCAAGGAGCACGGCGCAGACGAGCTGCGACCGAGGGGTATGGCTCAAGCGGGCAGGCCGCGCAGGCGTGGTCTCGGGCAACATGCAGCCGAGGAGCACGGCTCAAGCGGGCAGGCCGCGTAGTCGTGGACTCGGGCAGTCTGCGGCCGAGGAGCACGTCTCAAGCGAGCAGGCCACGCAGGCGTGGTCTCGATCAACACGCGGTCGAGGAGTACGGCATAGACGGGCTGCGATTGAGGGGTATGGCTCAGGCAGGCAGGTCGCGTAGGCGTGGTCTCGGCCAACATGCGGCTGAGGAGCACGACACAGGCGGGCAGGCTGCGCAAGCGTGGTCTCGGTCAACACGCGGCCGAGGAGCACGACGCAAGCGGGCTGCGGCCGAGGGGTATTGCTCAGGCGAGCAGGCCATGCAGGCGTGGACTCGGGGCAGTCTGCGGTTGAGCCGTGTAGATACAAAAGGGGTTAGGTCGAGGCTAACTGCGAGCCGGGAGGCGGTCAAGTAGATACTGAACCTTCGCTCTGAAGAGACTAAGGCAGGGCCTAGATTTCTTTTCACGAGGACTACATCGGATAGCCACCGCGGGTACTTGACCTCTTCTATGGAGTCCGCTGCCAAAAGTCATCCCTTCTCCTCACAGCCACCCAGGCCTCTGCCGCGATGTACTGGTTAGCCCACTGGAGCATATCTGGTACCGTGGTGGGGGGTCGCTCCACGAGGGACCAGAGGAATCTGGAAGGTCGCAGGCCTATCATAAACGCCTGCTTTAACAGAGAGGGATGAGCGTCCGGCAACCCTCGGATTTGTGTTGTAAAGCAATTCACAAAATGGGAGAGGGGCTCGTCCTCCCGTTGGTTAAGTCCGAGGAGCAGTGCAACAGACGGCTTTGGCTGGGCATAGGCCAAGAAGTTAAGCTCGAAGTCTTTGACGAGCTGATCAAAGGAGGCGATCATCCCGGTCTTCAGAGCGCTGTACCATGTGCGGGTTGGCCCCCTCAGAGTCGTGGGAAACACCCTACACATCAAAGAGTCAGAGGTTCCATACAACGCCATTTGGGCACGGAAAGCGGCTACGTGGTCCGCTGGGTCGGTGGCGCCGTCATATGCGTCCAGAGAGGGGAGCCAAAATTTCGGGGGGACTGTCTGATCTTGTATCTCGGGCGCGAACATACACCCTTGGTGTGCGTGCTCCCCGAGCTCTCCCTTTGACCTGCGAACCTCCTTCTCCACTTTGTCGAGCCGCTGACTGACAAAGCGTAGCTGGGCTCGTAGGGAGTCTGTTGAATCAGAAGACAATGCCTCGGGTTCCAGGCGACCGCTCGGGTTTGCCATCACTCGATCCCCGAGTGGGGCCGATCGGACCCGAGGCGAAGTGGGGAGCTCCAGAAGTGGCGTGTGGGCCCGAACGGGCGGCTCCTATTACTGCAGTGGTTGGATCGTAGGCGGGTGCGCCGGATGAGAAACGAGCGAGATAATGGTTTGCACCATACCCGTCAGAGCTTGGACTTGATGAGCGAGGTCCTGAAAGGCCTCGGATGACACAGGCGACGGGTCAGCTGGGGCTCCTTCGGGCGGCGACCAGCCCGGTTCGTTGAATAACCGCCAATGGTGCTTTGAGGTCGCGACGGGGTGCTCAGCTCGAGGTTCTTCACGTAGGGGATCCTAGTCATAGGTGCCCAGCAAGCCAATCACGTGAGTGATGGCACGTGTTACTTGATACAGAATCTTTTTGCTTATTATATTTTGGCGTATATCACTTTATAACTATTGCATATGTGCATATATATTGTGATGTCCTTGGATTTGTGCAATGGGAATCGGATTGTGATGAGATCACGATAATGAGATCGATTCACCTTTAAACACATATCCTAAATAATCCCGGTCATAGGTTACTCGAGAGGGACATCGTGATAACCGGATAGACTGGTGTACTGTATACCCGTCCATATGATGGATGCAGCTGGTCTCATAGCTGCTCGTGTAGGGACACTAGGGATACAGTACAGGTGCTCATTGGAGAATGAGTTCACTGATTGATCCGCTTACGGAATGTTGGATGGTTGATGATGCCTTATTGTCAGACAGCGATTCCGTAGTCCTAGTGGTGTATCTGGTCCTTAGACTTGAGACACCAAGGATGTCCTGTATGAGTGCTCCACTCTTTGATACCAGACTTATAGGTTTGGCTGTCCCAGATCTAGTACAGCTGGTCATTGGGAGTGGTAGTCGACCTTACGAGGGCTATTGAGTGTCGATAGAGGATCATCCACTCTCGGCGTCATGAGAGGAATATCTCATGTGTTCTTGCTCAGACAAATCCCTGGCCAGGGTCATTCGGGTTGAGAGAGAAAGAGTTCTCCGGGAGAATCCGATTAGAGCGAGACTCGAGTAGAAACCGTATGGGTCTGACAACACCATGCTCGATATACGGTCTCTGGGATATTAGATGGATGAGGGACTATAGGTACACGGTAACTGAGGACAGACAGGTCCAATGGATTGGATTCCCCTGTATCGTCTGGGGACTACGGCGTAGTGGCCTAGTACGTCCGTAGTCGATGAGTCAAGTGAATTATTATAGAGATAATAATTCACTGAGTTAGAAGGAGTTCTGACAGGTATGACTCACGGCCAGCTCGATATTGGGCCTAGAGGGTCACACACATATGGTAGGCATTGCGATGAGTAGAGGTTCAGATATGAGATATCTGATGGAGCCCTTGTCTTATTGGATGTAGATCCAATACCCATTAGGGCAGGACCCATTAGGGTTTGACAGGGGATCTCTATAAATAGGAGGGATTCACAGCCTCATAGGCTAGAGTTTTTGCTTGCCTTTCCTATTCTCCTCTCCCTCTCCACCGGAGTTTTGAGGAGCGTCGTCGCAACCCTGCTGTGTGGATCACCGCTAGAGAGGAGGACGCTTGACCTCCTTCACCCTCTTCTAAGGATCTGCAAGGAAACAGGGATATACGATCTCCCTAGGTAACACAATCTACTCTATACGCAGTTTTGTGTTTCGCGGATTTTGCGCACCAATCTTCGCACGACGACGAACATCTTTTTGGGAATCAGGGATTTTGTTTTTCTTGTTCTTCCGCTGCGCATATGATGTCGCCCCCATGATTTCCCAACAGGGGATGTTCCCCCGGAGCTCCGATCGGGTGTGACCCCTCAGCTGCGAGCTCGTCTGAGTCAATCGGGCGATCCCTTGACATTCGGGCCCTCCTTCTAGCGCCAAAATGTTAGTGTAAACAACCTTAAGCCGTGGCCTCAGGGCCGACGCGACTGGGTTCGAGGCCAAATGATTGGGGATCTTCCTGGGATGACCCTTGAGACTGTTGAGGTGGCCGACTACGGTGGTCCAATCGCGATGGGGTCACCGTTTCCTCCGGGAGGGGGCTCCTCGCCTGGACGTTCTACGGGAGGCCTCCGTCTTTGCACCTGCACACAAGTCGGGTCGGGAGAGCTCGACCCGACCCCTCCGACGATCAAGTCCGTGGATGATCTTGGGGGCTTTTATCTTTTTTTCCTCCCTTCCTGTTTAGAACACGAGGATATTTATAGAGAAGCTTACTGTTTCCTGATGTGCCCGCTTGCAGGGAGCAGGATCGTATTCCTGGTAACGTCTGACAGCGGTGTTGGCGTGACGTGAAGGATCGAGCCTGAGCAGGATGTTAATGTGCCTTAGCTGACGTTCCGGTCTGTTTGACCAGGTGATGTCAGGTCAATCGGGGCGTCATCTGGGGCAGTTGACGTCAGCCCGAGTCTTATGGATTGTGTGAACTGATCCTGAAGACATCTCGGTTGGAAAGGCCCTCAGATCGGGTGTAGTGCCTCTTATTCTGAATCATCATCGGGTGATCGATGGCAATAAGTATCCTAATTAAATTCATAGCTACGAGTATGTTCAGTGGCATAAGAAATTCATGAAAAAGAATGTTTGATTTGGTATATTAGAATGAGAAATTATTGTGGTTTTATAATATATATATATATATATATATATATATATATATTGTGAATCAGAAAGAAAGAAAATTTCTTGAATCTCCCTTTTATGACTTAAAGCATGCAGTAAGTATTATTTAGTATGTTATATTTCTTTTTTTTCTTACATTTCAAAGCATTATTAGTTTTTGTACACTGATAGTATGTTATTCGATTTCTCCTCTCTTGAAATCGAACAAATCCCAAAAAGTTATATAGACAAGATGTTGCCTATCTAAGATTGTATAGAGTGCAGATTGGTTTTAGTTGCAGAATGACAAGATGTTGTTGCTCGACAGGGAACGCGTGCATGCATATGAATCAACTAAACAATCCTCTTCTCTTTCAGGACATGAACTTTTTCTTGCACAACCTGTTTACTATGCATTACTAAGTCAAAGTGAATTTGTCTATGATATGTTATACCTTCTCATAACAATTTTAATATTGTCTCCTAAGAAATCATTTCTTGCTGTTTCATTCACAATGGCAGAAAATTCTACTAACAAAAGACCCTCTATTTAATGATATTTAATCGCAGCATTGGACACATGAAAGACAAAATTTTTCATTCAACTTCTCTTCTCTTATCTACGAACAGTTCCTCTTCTTCACCGCATGGCCGAAGCGTATTAGAGTAAGGGATCAACGGTGGGTAACTGTATCCCATCGATCCCAGCTTCTTGAGTTCTCCATCCTTTATATCATAGCTATATGCCTCGCTATCTACGGTGAAAACAAGTGACGTGGTCATCGCCACCTCTCTCAGCACGACGCAGCTCACGTTGCGGGGTTTCGTGAACCCTAACTGGCCCAAGCTCACCTCATGCACCCTCACCCATCCTGGCGGACCGTCGTTTGTCTTCCTCAGCAGCCACAGTCCGATCACCCAAGTACACGTTTCGTAATGCATTAGGCACAGCGACTTCCCCTCCCACATGCCTATTCCGATCGTGTCCGAGCGGGCGACGGCTGCTTCTTTCGGCAGAGGGATGATCTGCGTGCGCTCCTTCCTCACATCGAAGCCGACGACATACTGGTCGATCTCGTTCGAGAACGAATTTGACGATTCCCAGAACACCACGTCGTCGCAGATCACCGGGTGCTCCAAATGTAGTTCCAACCGACCGAAGTCGAGTTCCTTGTCCATCGTCCACACCCTCGCAGACGAGTCATAGACCTGACAGCGGTGCAACTTGCTCCTTACTGAGTGCCGTGAAAGGTAGACCAACCTGTAGCCTTTCGTCACCTCATCTCCATCGTTCAAGAATCTCACCGCGATGCCACCCCATTTACAATTCTTGCCCGGCGGGGAGGGTAGCTTGCACCGAGTACCACGGACCGGGTTGTAGACGCATAAGGCACCATCTGTCTTATGCAACAGAAAGACGAGGCCACCAGCTGACCCAACGATTTTGCCTTTGCGGAACAAGAATTCGAGGCTGCTTCTGGGCACACCGGCGTAGGAGTCAACGAGGCAGAAGGGTCCAGAAAAGGCGCTGTCGTGGGGAAAGAAGCCGGAGATGACATTGTTGTGGTACGACTGTGAAAGGAGAAAATGAGAATCTGATGAGAGCTGGCGAAAGGTCTTGCAAACAGAGAGGAGCCTAAAGAAGGTCTTTGCTGGGAGGTAGGAGAGGATCTCTGCCAGCAAGTTATCGGGAAGGGGACGATCGCTACTTCCGAGGTTGATGCTATGGGTGCTATTGAGCGTACCATCATCCATTCCAACGATCAGAGATTTGAAAGAGTCCAACTTATTGTCCATTATATAGAGAATAGAGAAGGACGATGACTCTTAGTGTCAGAAGATATCGAACTTTTATCATCTGAAACAGAGAAATGTTTCGAGGACCGATTACCATATTCATGGACTCTTTCCATGAAATTATATATATATATATATATATATATATATATATATATATATATATATATATATATATATATATGTTTCATATTTATTGTATTACAATAAAGGGAAAAACATATCATTTTCATATATTTTTATGAAAATGACAATAAGTAATTACATTTAATATTACCATTTCAGACATCATATGAAAATAGTAGTTAATTATTAGATTTAGTGTGATCCTTCTAAGCACTCCCTCGGTTAGACATTATCCATGATATTGCCAAGTTAATGATAAAATTGATTTGAATTAAGAGCCTTAGTTATCACTAAGATTAATAGATAGTGAAAAGATAATTAAATTGCTCACGATGCCTCATATCACTACTTTTTCCTTATTCAAATAAAGAAAATAATTGTCTGAAAAAAAAAAGTCATTTTTAGTTTCAAAATTTTTAGATAAACATAAGGATGCTAAAGATAGAATAGTTGTGCGAGGGATTATTTTACTATAGATTTTGAATGTTTTAGGGTATTTTTAATTTATGGAATTGCTAATTTATAAGGAATCTTGAAAAAAAGAACCTGTTGGTGGATTGATGCGCCGTGGCTGATGAGTCAGCACGGCCTGGTCCACGGGGCAATGTCAGGAGTCTCTGGTCGGTTGAGCTGGCTTTCAAGATCGATCAACCACCACTTTGATTGTCGGCAGCAGGGTTTGATAAGCGCCTTCTAGCCTGCGGATGACAGCTTCCCTGCAAAAAAGACCGTCGTCGGGTGTCTTCCGACTTTGGTCCCTCCGATGATTTAGTAAGTGGCGGGCTGGATGATCTTTTTTCTTCCCCTCCCCTCCCTAGGTCGGATGCCGGCCTAGGGTTTTTATACTACTGTACGAGGGTCGGTCGTACGCGAGTGTAGCAGCCGGTCCTCGGGAGGTGAGGTGGTACCTTTGTGTGGCCGCCGCCCGGGACGCGCGGAACGGCGCCATGCGGAGCCGTTCCGAGCTTTCCGGGAGGGGATGTGCCGAGCGACGCCTTAGTACGGTCTCGAGCTGATTGCGTGGGGATGCTCCTGCTTTCCTGGCTGTAGCGCCATTTGTCGGAACGTTGTGGCGTGCCAATCGAGGCGTGCCACGGGGTCTTCGAGAGGGCGAGAGGCGTGCCTGGGTCGGAACGTTGTGGATGTGTCGATTGCTTGCGAGGGGACGTTGGATCGGCTCGTCGTGAGGTGGTTCTGCGATATTGGTGGGTCGTTGGTCCGAGGACCGAGCTGTGTGATTTGAATTAGAGATTAGCGCCGAGGGCCGAATAACTGATCTCAGGCTCAGGTTTTTGGTCGGCGAGTCGCAAGTCGGGAATTGCTTTGGAGTATTTCGATCAAATAGCTTGTGTCGACGTGGTTGATGAATCCGAGCCGGTGAGTCGCGACTCGAGCAACGGGCCATTGTCGCAAGTCGGGAATCGATCTGGAGTGACTCGAGGAACGAACCGAACCGGCGTGTCGCAAGTCGGGATTCGATCTGGAGCGACTCGAGCAATGAATTGAAAGGGCGAGTCGCAAGTCGGGAACTGATCTGGAGTGACTCGGGCAATGAACTGGGTCGGCGAGTCACAAGTCGGGAACCGATCTGGAATGACTTGGGCAATGAACCGAAAGGGCGAGTCGCAAGTCGGGAACCGATCTGGAGCGACTCGGGCAATGAACTGAAAGGGCGAGTCGCAAGTCGGGAACCAATCTGGAGCGACTCGGGTAATGAACTGGGCCGGCGAGTCACAAGTCAGGAACCGATCAGGAACAACTCGGGTAATGAACCGAAAGGGCGAGTCGAAAGTCGGGAACCGATCTGGAGCGACTCGGGCAATGAACTGGGCTGACGAGTCACAAGTCGGGAACCGATTTGGAACGACTCGGGCAATGAACTGGGCCGGCGAGTCACAAGTCAGGAACCGATCTGGAATGACTCAGGCAATGAACCGAAAGGGCGAGTCGCAAGTTGGGAACGGATCCGGAGCGACTCGGGCGATGAACTAGGCCGACGAGTCACAAGTCGGGAACCGATCTGGAACGACTCAGGCAATGAATTGGGCCGGCGAGTCGCAAGTAGGGAACCGATCTAGAACGACTCAGGCAATGAACCGAAAGGGCGAGTCGTAAGTCGGGAACCGATCTAGAGCGACTCGAGCAACGAACTGGGCCGGCGAGTCACAAGTCGGGAACCGATCTAGAACGACTCGGGCAATGAACTGGGCCGGCGAGTCACAAGTCGGGAATCGATCCGGAACGACTCGGGCAATGAACCAAAAGGGCGAGTCGCAAGTTGGGAACTGATCTGGAGCGACTAGGGCAATGAACTGGGCCAGCGAGTCATAAGTTGGGAACCAATCTGGAACGACTCGGGCAATGAATTGGCCCGACGAGTCGCAAGTCGGGAACTGATTTGGAGCGACTCGGGCAGTAAACTGGGTCGGCGAATCGCAAGTCGGGAACCAATATGGAACTACTCGGGCAATGAACTGGACCGACGAGTCGCAAGTCGGGAACCGATCTGGAACGACTCGGGCAATGAACCGAAAGGGCGAGTTACAAGTCGGGAACCGATCTGGTGCGACTCGGACAATGAACTGGGCCGGCGAGTCACAAGTCGGGAACCAATCTGGAACGACTCGGACAATGAACTAGGCTGGCGAGTCGCAAGTCGGAAATCGATCTGGAGCGACTCGGGCAATGAACTAGGCTGGCGAGTCGCAAGTCGGGAACCGATCTGGAGTGACTCGGGCAGTAAACTGGGTCGGCGCTGGTTCTGGAGGGAGACTCGCATGCGGAGCCATTCGCCATGCGGCGCTGGTTTTGGCGGGGGATTGTTTCACGCATGGAGCCATTTTCCACGTGGCATGCCAAGCGGGGCGGCACTGGTTCTGGCGGGAGACCTCTTGCTGTGAGTTGCCTTTTGGCGGGAGATATTAGGTGACGAGGCATTTCTGGCATGATCTCCAAGACTGGCGAATCTGGGAAATCCAAGGAGTCATGATGGCTTTGAATGTCGCGACTGTCTCTATCCTTGGAAAGCTCAATCGTCACCCTCATGGTGGATCGACATGCTCTTTATAAGCTCCTTCCAGAGGGGTTTTCACCATTTTTGCTCAAGTGCTGTCACCTTGCTTGGCCGCCGTAGCCTTGTTTGCTCCTCCGTTCAGCGACCCAGCTTCTCCCTCCCTACTTCGAGGTCGGGATGTCTTCGCCTTCTTCTTCTTCGACTTCTTCTTCTTCCGGGGGTGTGCCTCTAGAGGCCGTGGGAGGTTCTGACGTGCTTGCTAGTCTCAAGCTGTGGCATGATGTAGACTCGGTGGTGACCGAGGAGCTTCTGGGGGAGCTTCGGGATCGTTATTGCATCCCGGAGTGTTATGGCCTTATTGCCCCTCGGTCAGGTCAGCGGTCGTATGATTAGTTTCCCCAGGGATTTGGGCTGACGGTGGGTGCCCTTGAGGCGGGGCTGCGGTTCCCGCTTCATCTCATTATAGAGGATTGCCTCCGTACATGGGGTATATCGCCGTCTCAGATGGCGCTGAACTCCTGGCGCTATTTGGTGGCATTCCTTGGGGAATGTCGTGCGGTCGGGATAGAACCATCTAGGGCTCTATTCCTGACCTGCTTTCGACTGTGGAGGGGGCGAGGTGGTTATTACCTGACCGCCCTCCTTCTAGCGCCAAAAATGTTGATGGATTTATGCGCCGTGGCTGATGAGTCAGCACGACCAAGTCCACGGGGCAATGTCGGGAGTCTCTGGTCGGTTGAGCTGGCTTTCGAGATCGATCGACCATCACTTTGATCATCGGCAGCGGGGTTTGATCAGCGAATTCTAGCCTGTGGATGACAGCTTCGCTGCAAAAAAGATCGTCATCGGGTGTCTTCTGACTTTGGTCCCTCCGACAATTTAGTCAGTGGCGGGCTGGATGATCTTTTTTCTCCCCCTTCTCCCTTATTTGGAGGAAGATCTCGGTACGAGATGTGTTCAGCGGGAGAGGCGGGGGCTTCGGGAGCAGTAGCTCGGGTCGGTCGGGCCTCCGCCGGGGTTGCGCTGGGACTGCTGAGGTAGCATTTCGGGATTGTTCGACCCTTGGCCTCTTTCCGTCCACACGCCTTCCTGCCACTAGTACTTCGGCGGCAACGTACTGGTTGGCGTGCTGGAGCATCTCAGGGATGGTTGTTGGGGGTTTTTCGATCAGCAACCAGAAGAACCTTGAGGGCTTCATCCCCATCAAGAACGCCTACATGATTAGAGAAGGGTGAGCGTCCGGGAATCTGCGGATTTCAGTGGCAAAACGTGCCACGAATTGGGAGAGTGTCTTGTCCTCACGCTGGGATAATGCAAGCAGGGTGGCCATGGAAGGCCTGGGTCGCATGCTGGCGAGGAAATTCTGCTCGAACTCCATGGCGAGCTGATCGAAGGATGAAACTGAGGACTGGCGTAGCCGACTGAACCACGCGCGTGTTGGTCCCCTGAAGGTGGTCGGGAATGCCTGACACATTAATGCATCGGAAGTGCCGAAGAGGGCCATCTAAGCCTGAAACGCGGCGACGTGCTCTGCAGGGTCGGAGCCGCCGTCGTATGTCTCCAATGCTAGCAGCCTGAAGTTGAGGGATACAGGCTTTTCTTGTATTTCCTGAATAAAGGGGGATCCGCCCGAGTCGCCCTTGATCGGCTAGCTCCGTGACTTCTGAAGCTCTCGCTGGAACTCGTCCAGGCGATAGTTGACCCGGGATAGTTGCATCCTGAACGAGTCATTCGCCGAGTCGGATGATATGGTGTCAGGCTCAGGGCGGGGCGGTGTGACCTGGCAGGGCACATGTGCACTCTGCTCGGGCGATCCTCTCGGGCCTGTCGTTCTGTCTCGGGCTTCTCCTGTCCCGACTTGCTCCTTGGCCGGCCTTTGCCGGGTAGGGTCGGTCGGGGTAGTTGCCAACTATACGATCTGGGGGATGAGTGGGACGAGAGTCTGCATCATCCCCGTTATTGCTTGTACTTGCTTGGTTAGGCTGAGAAACGCCTCGGGCGACACGGTCGAGGGTCCTGCAGTAATTCCGGGGGGCGACAACCGCGGGTCATTAAACAAGCGCCAGTAACGATCTGGCGTTGAAGTCGAGATTCCCCCGTCTCTGAGGATGGGGAGGTGCTGATCTCTGGGTCCGGCAGAGGGGTGACCGATCGATGGTTCTCCTTCTTAGAGGGCTCCCGTGAGATGCTCCTGCGACATGGCCCTCCTTCTAGCGCCAAAAATGTTGGTGGATTGATGCGCTGTGGCTAATGAGTCAGCACGGCCTGGTCCACGAGGCAATGTCGAAAGTCTCTGGTTGGTTGAGTTGGCTTTTGAGATCGATCGACCACCACTTTGATCGTTGGCAGGGTTTGATTAGTGCCTTCTAGCCAGCGGATGATAGCTTCCCTGCAAAAAAGATCGTCGTCGGGTGTCTTCCGACTTTGGTCCCTCCGACGATTTAGTCAGTGACGGGCTGGATGATCTTTTTTCTCCCCCTTCCCTCCCCAGGTCGGATGCCGGCCTGGGGTTTTTATACTACTGTACGAGGGTCGACCGTACGCGGGCGTAGCGATTGGTTCTCGGGAGGTGAGGTGGTACCTTTGTACGATCGCCGCTCGGGACGCGCGGAACGGCGCCATGCTAATATGAGCCTTAATTAAGAGTCTTAAAAATCAATCGACTTCAAACCATTTTTAGATAAATTAATTTGATATGGTAGATTTTGATTAGACGTTTCTTTTTTAAAATCAATAATATATGTATACATTGAAACTCTTATTTAAATTAAGTTCCCATCTGTCTCTGCACAGACACTGATGGACTGTAACAACTATTAAGAGGGAATTCCACAAGTTTGCATGGGGTGCCACTCCCTCGTTGAAAGTTTCAATGATTCGCGTTCCGCATCTCCGGGCGGAGCGGTAGGCAAAGGCTGCTCGACCCACGTGGCTTTTGCCGGGTCCGAGGGGTCTAAGCCTCCTGCTTAAGATTAGTCCACCCCTTCCTTTAGTGGATTACAAGTGGTGGGACGAATACTGCCCTCCATCCATCATGCATCGAAGCTCCCAATGCAATAATCTGAATGATTTAGATCGAGAAGAGACATGACCACTTAACATGCAACAATCGTGTTCGTCGTGTGGAAGGATCCAATGTGAGAAGCTAATTTAGAGGAGATAAGTCAGATGGTGGTGTGAGATTTTACGCATGAAAAGCTTAATCTGGAAGAGGCATGTCTTCGTTGTGCTCAAGTCAGAAAGAAAGAAACACCAAGAAGATCTACGAAGGGAGCAAAGGCTGTTTTAGTAAGTTGACGAGGCTGTACAAACGATGACGACGACGGACTTGGGGTTGGTGGAGACGAGGAGGCGGCGGAGGGCGGTGAGATCTAGGTCGTACACGTCGAACTCGAGCAGGTTGGCGATGGCGGCGACGAGGCTGGTCTTGCCCGTCCCGGGCGGACCGTAGAGGAAGTAGCCCCGCTTCCAGGCGCGGCCGACGCGGGAGTAATAGTTCCGGCGGCTGACGAACCGGAGGAGGTCGTCGCGGAGAACCGGGTCGATGGCGAGGGTGTCGAAGGTGGAGGGGTGGGAGAAGGGCGCGGGGGACCAGGGGTTACGGTGGTCGTCGCCGAAGACGACAGAGCGGTTGGTGTAGAGGCGGCGCTCCCGGGCCCGGAGGCGGATGCGCTCGGCCTCCGGGAGGACGTGGGGGATGTACTGGGAGCGGACGGCCTCGCGGTGGCGGCTGTGGAAGGAGAGCTCGAGGTAGCGGTGGTCCGAAGAGAGGGAGCTGCTGCGGATGGGGGAAGAGGAGGCAGAGGCGCGCTCCACGACGGAGCTCCACTGGAGGGGAATGCCTTGGAAGGAGTCGTGGGTGGTGTGGTAGGAGGGGAGGAGGGAGGGGGCAGTCGTGGCGCTTGGCGAGACGGACGACGCGGGCGTCGTCGAGGCAGTGGCTGCCGAGGTAAGCCTGGGCGGCGCTGTAGAGTTCATTGCTGCAGGAGCCGTCGTACTCATCGACGATGATCTTGAGGTCGGTGTCGAAGCGGGTCATGAGGCCACGGAGGAGGAAGCCGACGGAGTGGTGGAGCTCCGGGGGAAGGAAGTCCCTGTACGCCGTCCGGAGGAACACCAGCGTCGCAAACAACTGCCATATCGAGTTCCATTCCCACTCGAACGCCATCACTTGCCTCTCTCTCGATTCCTCCATCCATCAATCTATCGCCCTTCTTCTCTTATACGTCGCGATCGGGAAGACTGCATTTTGTCATCACGGTCGCGTTAGTGAGTGCTCGATGACGACGAGCCGGAAGTGGCGGACAGCTGACAGAATCGTGGAACACTGGGATTGGCCCACCTTGAGAGACAGTCTGCGGGTGCCATTTTGTCGCCATCGCAACATCGCTAGGGACTTTCGACCCAACCCATGTGCACCTGACTCGCAGCCTCCTGTACTTGAGAAACGGCCTCAGCCCGTGCCGAGACTGCAAGTGGAGCGCACGGAGGAAGAATGCCGGTCTCTCTATCTGAGACCGTGCAACGGGAAGGCAGGGCCAAGAAAAGAGCTACTTACTTGGAGGAGCGAGGCAGCAGCTTCGACGTTGCGGCATCTCTACGCTAGTCCTCGACAAAAGAGAAATGCCAGGATCCACGTCTTAACGCCGCTTTCGGCACCCTCCTCCATTTCCCCGGTGGACCAACTTTTCATCTCCTTTTTTCTGTTCTCGCTGCTCTGCTGAAAGCGTCGTCGGCAGTGGGCTGCGGACGACAACAAAGCATTAAATAACAGGTTAGTGTGGATGGAAAGAGAGAGAGAGAGAGAGAGAGAGAGAGGCACCATACTCGATCAACTTGTTCATTCAATCGGTCGTTGTCTCCAACTCCATTAGCCTTCTTTTGGTTTATTTTTCTCTTCCTTTTTTTGTGTCCGAGTCAAGAAAGGTTGTGTCCACAACAGACGAGGAGAATATGAAGGCTAAGGTAGACTCTTTTGCACGAGGCAAACTGTGTAGGGTTAAAAAGTAACTTAGATGTTCCTATCCTTCTTGGATGACATGGGACCTATAATTTTTGTTAAGGGGCGCAAACAACAAATTAATAGGTTAGGTTCTATTCTATTCAAACACATCCGCATCTGCCACTCTAGATAAGACATGGGCATGACCCTTCATGGATCAATCACGAAGAATGGTTATACGGCTTTACCTTTGAATCTACGTCAAAATGGTCAAAGTTACCATGGAAACTATCACAATCAAACTCCACTATGTATCATTAGACTCTTCAATTCTGTATCCATGTGAAATTAATCTTCCTGCCAACATTTATAATACAAACTCAATAAGAGACCTTCTTTCATGGGTCTCATTTTGCTTTCATAGGGGGCATATCAAAATTGTTCCTTAAGGCTTAAATTACCAAACTTGAGCTACTTTAATTGCAGGAGTAAATTCCAAATGGTAAAAATGGTTTGTATATATAAACGACTATTCAGGAAGAAATTTAGGCACTCTAACCAAACAATCTTATTGATTATTCTAACAAAAGTGAAAACAGCATGATACAGACTCCACTAAGCATCACAAATATACTCTTTTTGCTACTAGTTTTGGTTAAAGCAAAGGTATCTTTTTATTGACTTCCAAATCCATGAAACCATTACAGATAACAAAGCGATGACAAAGATCAAGCAGACAATTTGTACCTATTGCTGCTCGGTTGTGTTATCAAGGCTAGCCAAGAAACTGTACCACGACACAAGCGATGTTGTCAGAACTACCTCTTTGATAGGCCTCCTGTAACAGTTTCTTTGCTGCTTGTTCTGGATCTTGTAGGGGTTTGACAATAGCTACCACCTCCTCCTGAATTTGGAACCAAATGAAAAAGAAAGGGTTCAATCTTCGGAGATGATATTTCAGGTACCTTTTTTTTTTTTTTATTATTATCTTCTTTTAAAGTACCTCATTCGTGACAACATCCCACAATCCGTCACTTGCAAGGATGAGGAATTCGAGAGATCCATCAACCGCTTCCTCCTGCATTCAACAGTAGTCGAAGCAGTCAAAGGCATTACTGTCAGATGATGATATGTCTCGAGTCTTGAAGACAATAACATTGTAGGAATAAAGTGACAGGTCAGAGATCAAACATGAATTTCTGGATCTGCGACAACAAACTGTTTCAGGTGCCTATCACCAAATGCACGAGAAACGGCAAGAACACCACCGACACGCCATGTCCCTGCAGTTACAGTTGATCAGTATTTAAATAACGAAATGATCTAAACTGATAAAAACTGAGGGAGGAGATCAAGTACCAGCCCACATTACAAAGCCCCCAGCATCCTCAATCCTTTGCTCTCTCATCTGTTTGGTCAGGCTTGTGATCCCTTGAGACAGCTATAGCTGCAAAAGTAACAAAAAATAGCGTGAGCCGAGTTCCTAGTAAAGAACTAAACTTTTAAGAGGCTCAATCAATAATTCAATACAAGATTCTGGTGATTGTATTCTATTTCAGATACTGAATTTGTTAAAAACAGAACCTTCAAGCACATCCAGAGAAAATCATCTCCATATTATCACCATCAAAATAGAGTGATCGGTTTAATTATGAGAGCTCACATCAACCAAGTACCACAACAGGTTGATTTGCCAGGTCTCTGTTGTTCAAAGTACCAAGAACTGGCTTTTGACCATGATGCACGAGGGACAAAAGGTTTCTTTCTCTAAATTACCAAGCAATCAGAAGAATTGCCGTTGCAATCTACTGGACGAGCTAGAAGCAAAACTTGCTATATGGGGAACAAAAGACTTTTCTCTCTAAATTATGAAGCACCCAGAAGTTCGTTCGGTCAACTACTCTTATCATGATCAGAAAATTGCTTTTGCAACATACTGTAAGAACCAAGAAACAGAACTTGCAAGTAAAATGGGTGCTCTACAAGAAATTGCCACAACTGTTTGCCTCAGAAAAGGACTTTTTTGCAACTGATGCCATTGAAAAAGCAAGAATCAGATGTTTGTATCAAGAGGTTCATAGAATACATAAACTTTTGTATTAATTGAGCACAAGTTGAGATGCCAAACTCGATTTAACAAAGAAAATGTGGGGAAAAAAAACGAAAATTAGAACCACGAGCAGCTTTTTAATATGCTAAATAAAAAATCTTAAATAGTTACAATTTTCAAGATAACGGGATCGAGTGATGCAACAAATTCTAGATTGATTTTTGGACCCAATCAATTGAAATGAGAAGAGATTGCATGGATATCTTATAAAGAATACAGAACAACCACAACGGGCATAAGAACAAACATAAACAACAGGATTCAATGACAACAAGGATGTCAACAGCACCACAGAGTACTGTTTATTGCCATTCATAAATCAAACAGAAATTTGAATCTAGTTAGAAGGCAATAATCACAAACTAAAGATGACCACATATAGTATAATTGAACCATGAGATGAACAAATGGGCAAGCAAACATCCAAACAAAAGCAAATGGTAGATCACGGATAATGATTATGGAAATATATAAAATGTTAAATACCAAGCTCTACATACATGAGGGATGATTTTTTATAAAAATGTGTAAATTTGGCAAGAAAAAATAATGGAGACACAATAATATCTACCTAAAGTTCCGTATAAAATATATATTCTTTAACACTGAACAAAACAAATAATGGAGAAATATGCTTATAACTAGCTTCAAGATTAAGGAAACATCAACTTCCATTGTCAGCCTGTTTTGTCATTGGCGTGAATAATTAAACTCCTAATTGTTGAAGTCTACGATTAGATGGTTTTGACAAGGGTGAATTCCAGAATGCAAGAAATATAACCAAAAAAATGTGGACTGGAGAATAAAAGACCCTAGAATAATAAATCACACCAATAAAAATCCCATTTGTAGATTTCAAGACATGTCATACATCTAAAGTGGCACCAAAACCTACCATGTATGGCGCTAAATGGAAAGTTCCATCAATTAAGGAACAACACTCGAGCAATGAACAAAAAATAGTTCTTAGATCATACATTAAAGGCAAGATAACATGACTAAACTATTAGTATACAATTTCACCAGAAGTATCTAGCTATCAAATCACTGTAGCATCGATAAGCTGTAAAGACATTAAGTGCAATGGCTTATACAAGTAGCATAAAAAAGTGATTATTATTCTTTAAATAATTCTGTGTAAAAATTGGATAACTTAATATTAAGTTTCCAATCCTGTTTAACTTTCTAGTAAACTATTAATCTCCAAAATGTCAGTTCAAAACGAGTATATGCAATACGAGAGCGTGATGAACTTTAGTACCTCATCCATCATCAACAATTTAAATCCTCATTTATCATCATAAGTGTGCAGTTTCAGCCATTTCTGAAGATTTTTTTACAGGTTCAATTCTCCAAATCGAGGCTTAAATTCTGCGAATCCAAACAGGAATATGTTCTCTTTCTCCTTCCAGTATATACTTTTTTATATTACCAGATTTTTGAAGAATCTGAAACTATATGATTATTTGTTTCAATGTGTACAGTACACCGGAGACACAGAGCTACTATAGCATTTGGCAGGATCAAGAGAAGGCCACAAAACTTTGTTGGTCTAGAACCTACATATATCCTAAGAACCTAGATGTCACCGGAGTCACATTCTAAATATTGCTCTTAAATAGGTTGGGTTGTCAAAATACAGTTAGTAAGCAAAAAATGCAGTAAACTCCATCTAAATTAAGCCGGTTTAGTTCTAGATGAAGTACAGCAATCCATTACACATAATTGATGATAAGAGAACTGATTTCAGGATGTGGGGCCTACCATCTCCTCCTCTACATATGACAGCTCTAGAGTCCCCAACATTTGCAACGAGCAAACGATCACCAACAAGGACAGCTGTTGATGCAGTTGAACTCGCCTCTCGGTTCTGGCTGTTCTCAGATTTCAAATATTCTGCGTCCGTGTGGTTGTATGCATCAGCTGAAGGTAACAGCACAGATGAATTTCATAAGCCAAATATTATATTTCTTTAAAAGCTCTTTCATCGCACTAAATGCAAATCAGCACCACCTATAGCTGATTTTGTATCGGTAATGAACTTTGGATGCCTGAGTAAGTTGCCGAAGAGGTTTTGTTTAACATACTCTGCTACTTGGGCACCGCCATGACCTACACAACCACTCATCAAAGCATCAAAGTCTAACGTTAGGATATTGAATGTATAAGCAACTCTCCACGAGAGAAATTTACCCTAGAAAAGGATTGAAAGAAGCAAGTTAATGAATGGGTTTTCTACGTAAATTTTACCAAAAATTTTCAAATACAAAAGAAAAAAAGATAAGACATTCTAAACATAAACAAAGACAACAAAATACTGCAGAAATTTTACCATCAAAGACCCCAAACAAGCCAACAATTTCTCCATCAATGCTGTCAATTTGCGTCTCATAGAAGTCTTCCATTGAAGATCTTTTCCCCGGACAGCTTGCATACCCATAACCAAACTTCCCATCTTGACTGTCTTGAAAGAAATAAGCATGAGTTTTACTGTTAGATTGACACGCAAGAGTAGGATGTTTCTTTACAGTCTACTTTAGGCAACATATTCAACTGCAGATTCAAGCACCACAATTAACTGATAGGAAGCAGTTCTATGAGTTTATTCAGCGTAAAAGAATCATGTTTCCCATGTAAGTTCACACATCCATATCTGACGAACCATCTCATAATTTGTTTGTCAATTATTAAGGATCTAACTTATATTGAATTATTAAGGAATAAATGACTGTTTATACATAAAAAAAATAAATAAATCTCTTCCGATAACTAGTTAGTTTGTCTTCGAATTAGAACTCAAAACATATGAAGCGAATGCTAGCATAAGATCAGCTCGAAAATCGCACGAGATACGAAACATAAACAAATCTAGAAAAGAATATCGTAAGCCTTAATACGACTTCACAAGGAATAAACGAACGAGACCTGAGTCCTCCCCCGCTGACCGGAGCACCGTCTGCTTGAAGCCCGCTGATGGAGTTCAGATACCCCATCTTCCCTCCGAAATCTTCGCCCCCCAAACAAAGACCAAAGTGAGGGAAGATCCCACCGAAACCACCGAAACAAGAAGGCCGATCCAATCAGCCTGGAAAGAAACCCATGCCCGATTTCCTCACACTCGAATCAGCCGTCGATCCCCACCGCGACCAAATTCACCCCCTGCAATCGACATCCAATACCCCCTCCCCCCCCCCCCCCCCCCCCCCCCCTCCCACAAACGTTTACCACGTCGATCGACGGAAGCAATCTCGAAATCCAAAAAGAAAAGAGGGCAGATGAAGAGATCCTTCACCGAGAGACAGAGAGAGAGAGAGAGAGAGAGGAGACGCCGAGCTCTGGTTTCGATCGCTGGCAACGGGGAAGAAACGTCGAGGGAGGAAACAGCGGATTAATGGTGGGGGGAGGCGGTGGGTTTTCTAGAGATTAAAATGTATGAATGCGCATATGCTTAGGTCTCCATTTGGAACCCTAAATAAATAAATACACATGTGTCAAGAAAAATAACTTTAATTGAGCGTTAAAGTATAAGTAATTAAGTTTAATTGACTAAATCGAAGATCAAATTAGCAATATATGAGCATACATAACAATGCTATAATTAAAGGTTGTAATAAATCATACATACATTTGTGTGTGAGAGGTCACTTCTATCTTTTCTTTGCGTGCTTTGCATTGCTTATGTGGTTGCCATCACGTAACCGCATGCCATCGTGACACTTGTCGCTTGTTTGGGTGTTCTTTTCGATGCATGATTGCATTTCTCATGATATATGTATTTTTTTAAAGATTTTACATATATCATTCTTAAAAGATTCATAAAATCGATCCTAAATAATTAAGACTTCAAAAAATAAAAAAATTAAAATATTTAAAATTTATTATTTTAAAATAATAATAATTTTTTTAATCGACATCTAATAACTTTATTTTTGTGAGTTTCTCATTTAAATTCAATTTTTAAATATGATTATAACAATTTTTTGGTTTAACCAAACCGATTAAAATATTTTTACTTCTGGATTTTGAAGATTATATATAACAATTGAACTTTGTATTCATCTATCTTGGCTGGTTAAAACTATTTATAATTATTATGGATAAAAACTTGAGAATTTGGATGAACAAATGTCAAACGGGTTGAAATTTCTGCAATTGAAGACTGTATATACCAAAGGAGGAAGGATTGGCAATATATATATATATATATATATATATATATATATATATATATATATATATATATATATATATATATATATATATATATATATATATATATATATATATATATATATATATATATATATATATATATATATCGAGAGGAAGCATAATATAATGCAGCTTAATTCCCGATGGAATTAACGTGATGAACACCGACATTTTCTCGGGCATAGTATATTAACATGATAGTGCTTGTTTTCTGGGGGATTTCCGATGAAATCCATGTGGGGAAGACGAGCACGTCGTTGATTTCGATCGGAAGCTGCGACGAGGATCGAAATGACTCAGGCAGTTGGCAAGTCAACGCCTCAATCCACCAATTTTTAGCGAGGATGAATGCGATGCAAATTTCCTGTTGCATTAATTTGGTGATATTATATATAAACACAACAATTTTTATATTTATTGACTATGTTTATTTAGATTTAGCCATGCAGTCAATCTCGGTAAGTCGATTGTCATTTGCCCCTCGAACAGCAATTTAATGCATATGAATGTGAGGGAAGTCTCTTTTTTTTTTTCTCCATAAAAGAGTCTCACGTTTTCAGAAATTTTCCGACATCAATTTTTTTTTTAACCTAATACCGATTACAATAATTTTAATACGATGTTATAGTATTTTAGTAATACCCAAAAAATAATATAATATAATATATTTATAAATATAATTATTTTGAAAATATTATTTTTTAGAGTATTTTTATTTTATGTTATAGTATTTTTCATAATATAAAATATTATAACTATATTTTTTATTGCATTGACGATTGTTTCTTAGTATTATTGAAAATACTATAATTGGATCGATTCATCCAACTAGTCCACAGAAAAAAAAAAAAAAAAAAGGGTAGATAATTGGATATTTCAAGGATTAAGCAAAAAATTAAGCGCTATTAAAAATCTGAAAAATGAGAAGTTTCTTTTTTTAAAATCAATATATGTATATATTGATTTATATGCTAAGTAAGCGGTGGTGGTTCGCTCGCGGACGGCACCTCCCTTTCAGCTTTCTTATTTAAGTTTCCGCGTCCCACCACCGTGCTTGTATGTATATATATACACACGTTCTTGTCGTCCTCTGCGTCTTCTATAGACACAACTTTCTTCTTTAAGGACCGATTACCATATTCATAAACTCTGACCATGAAACTATATATATTTCATATTTATTGTATTAAAATAAAGTGAAAAAAATATCATTCTTCATATATTTTTATGAAAATGATAAATAGTAATTACATTTAAAATTACCATTTGAGACATCATATGAAAACCTCAGTAAGACATTATCCATGATGATAGGGGTAATAATGGCGGCATGACGTGTCACGACGACTGTCCCACCTGGGCGCCACTCTGCCCAATGAGGAAGGCAATAACGCTGACTCGACACGCGCTGACGTCATCCGCTATCAAGCAACGACTTCCGACCCCGTGCGCTTGACCACGGCAGGAGAGGACGACGACCGACCCTCGCTCATACCCTGCGACAGTCCGGTTCTCCACGCAACGTTAGTAACAGCGTGAGACGCCGTCAGAGGTACGATCCTGCCTCCCATAGGCGGGCACATCAGGTAACGCTAAACTACCCTATAAATACCCCCGAGTTCTAAACGAAAGGGGGGACTTCTCCACGACAGAAAACTCCCTTTCACATCATCTGACTTGATCGTCGGAGGGGTCGGGCCGAGCTTCCGACCCGACCTGTGTGCAGGAACGAAGGCAAGGTCGCATCTCCCAGTCACCACGACGAGGCTTCACCCCCCACGCTACGTCCCATTCGGACCGTCGTGACCGGCCACCCCAGTTGCCCCGAGGAGCGCCGCGTCGGATCCCCGCGCATTCGGACCCGAACCAAGCCGCGTCGGCCCCGAGGCCACGGCATACAGTTATTCCCCGTAACATTTTGGCGCTAGAAGGAGGGCATACTTGTAATATCCCTCACTTTTAAAAATTTATTAATAAGGATTTATATGTAAATTGGAGGACCTATATGTAAATATAGAAATTTCAAGGACTAAACTGTTAAGTTGTAAAAAGAAAAAAAAAAGAAGAGAAAAACCGAAATGTTTCTGTTTTATCCCACCGCCTCCCACTCTCTCTGTTTCTTTCGTGGGGTGTGGGGAGAAGGAGAAGAGAAGTAGAGGGAGAAGAAAAGAAAAGAAGAAGAAGAGGGAAAAGAAGAGAGGAAGAAGAGGGAGAAGAGAAGGAAAGAAGAAGTAGAAGAGAGGGAAGATGGAGAGGAGAAAGAGAGGCAGCTGCAGCAGCTAGGGCTGCAGCACCTCTGTTTTCCGCAGGTGGAAACAGAGGAGAGGATGTGTGGGGCGTTGAGAAAGAGAAGAAGAAGAAGAAGATAGCTGCGGCAAGGCTGCAGCGAGGAGGTGTGTGGCCTTGGGGAGGAAACGGGAAGAGGAGAAGAAGAGAAGAAGAAGAAGAGGGAAAAGAGAGGGAAGAGGGAGAGGAGCGAGAGGTGGCAGCAGCTAGGGCTGCAGCACCTCTGTTTCCTGCAGGTGGAAACAGAGGAGACGTGTGGGGCGTTCGGGGAGAAGAAGAAGAAGAGGAGGAGGAAGAAGAAGAAGAGAAGAAGAAGAAGAAAAAAAAAGGATGGCTGCAGCATGGGCCGCAGTGAGAAGGTGTGGGGTGTCGGGTAGGAGAAGAGGAGAAGAAGGAGAAGAGGAAGAGAAGAAGAAGAGGAAGCAGGAGAAGAGGTTGTGATACCTCTGTTTCCTGCAGAGGAAACAGAGGAGAGGGTGTGTGTGACGCCGGGGAGGAGAAGGGAAGAAGAAGAGGAGAAGAAGAGAAGGGAAAGGAGGAGCTGCGGCTGCGGCGGTGGCAGCTGCAGCTGGAAGAGAAGGAGAGGAAGAAAAGAAGGTAAGGAAGAAGAGAAGAAGAAGAAAGGAAGGAGAAGGAAGAGGAGAAGGGAAAGAAGCAGCTGCGGCTGCGGCTATGGCAGCTGCAGCCGTGGCAGGGAAAGAGGAAGAGGAAGGAAGAAGGGAAGGAGAAGAAGAGAAGGGAAAGAAGTAGCTGCGGCTGCGGCTGTGGCAGCTGCAGCTATGGCAGGGAAAGAGGAAGAGAAAGGAAGAAGGGAAGGAGAGAAGAAGAGAAGGGAAAGAAGGGGCTGCGGCTGCGGCGATGGCAGCTGCAGTTGGAAGAGAAGAAGGAGAGGAAGATGAGCAGGGGAGGAAGAAGAGGCTGTGGCCGTGGCTGAGGCTGCGACTGCAGCAGTGCAGCTGGGAAAGAAGAGAAGAAAAGGAAGAAGAAGAGAAAGGAAAAGGGAAGAAGAGAGGAAGAGGAGAAGGGGTGGCAGCTGCGGTAGTGGCAGCTGCAGCCGGAAGAGAAAGAGAGAAAATAGAGCAGGGGAGGAAGATGAGGCTGCGGTTGTGGTGGCTGCGGCCATGGCTGCTGACTGCGACTGCGGCAGTTGCAGCTGGGAAAGAAAAGAAAGGAAAGGGGGGAAAAAGGAGCTGCGGACGGGATTGCGGCCGTCGCGGTAGCAACTGCGTATGCAGCAGTTATGTCTATGAGAGAAGGGAGGAAGGAAGGTAGTGCGGTGGAAGGGGCTGTGATTGTGGCAGCGGCAGCGGCGGCGGCTGTGACAGCTGCGTTTGGGAAAGAAAAAGAATGAATGAGAGTAAGAAAGAGCAGGTGACTGTGCCTCGATGGGAAAGAAAAAGAAGGAATGAGAGTAAGAAAGAGCAGGTGACTGTGCCTCGATGTTCGACACGTGGTGTAGTTGCGAAGAAAGGAAGAAAATAAGAGCACAAAACGAAACGGAGAGAGGACATGAAGGAAAAGTAGAAGGATTTGGGCTGGCACCTTCTTTGGATCTTCGGATCGAAATCTTTGAAAGGCAAGTTCCCTGATCGTTTCTCTTATGATTACTCTAATTTTTCTTATTGCAAGTTCCCGATCGTTCCTCCTGTAATTATTCTAATTTTTCTTATTGCCAGTATTATGATCTTCCTCGTGCAAGTGTTTCGATCCTTTCTATTGCAAGTGTTTTGATCCTTTCTATTGCAAGTGTTTTGATCTTTTCTATTGCAAGTGTTTCGATCCTTTCTATTGCAAATGTTTCGATCCTTTTTATTGCAAGTTCCCTTATCGTTTCTCTTATAATTGTTCTAATCTTTCCTATTGCAAGTATCCTGATCTTTCCTCACTGTCATTTTTATCTCTACATTTGCTTTGAATATGAGGAACTTTGAATTGTTCTAGCCTTGCATTTGATATATCTCCTGTTTAGACGTAACGATTCAAATCTGTGCAACTTCTGAGATTCTGACCTTTTGATACCGAGCTGCCTATAAGTCTTTGTTGGAAACTCTGATTTGTTCAAAACTGATTCCATTGGAAACTAGACTCGTAGATCTTTCTTTTGATATATAGATTGAAAGATTTGGAATCCAAACACCTACCCAGTTATCTGTTGAATCTGACATTATGAATTCTGCCAAACAGAGATTTTGTTCTGCGACCCTTGTTTACCGAATTATTTGTAACTCTCTCTGTTGGACAATTCAATTCATATGAAGCTTGTCTTATCTGAAAGTATAATCCAATGATATATTTCTGGGTAAATTGGAGCACGATTGATAGTTTGAATCATTTGTTCAATGTGCCATCTGAATTCTGCCAGAAATCGAGCTTTGGTCGATTTCGCATATTCTGGTTTCATTCCTTTGGAAATTGATATCCTTTAGCCTTCTTATTCTATTGAGCTTTATATTACTACTTTGAATTCTTGTATGCTCTTGTCCTTAAAATTATTTGCATTCTTGAAAACTATTGTGTAACGTTTATGCTATATCCTATTGACTCATATAGGCACATGTGTATCCTATTGTTCCGCATTTGCTTTCGATATGTGCCTATTCCATTTCCTTTCAAATCTGAATATATTTGTGAGAGATTGTTGCTTGTATCGTATTTGACTCGTAAAGGCACATGTACGTTTGTTGTTCCGCGTGTGCTTCCGATATATGCTATTTATTGTTCATACTGCCCTTTTGTACTCTGGTGTTTGTGGGATTGTCTGGACTTTTGCCAGAAATGGTAAAGGGTGTTATTCTGGACCTTTGCCAGAAATGGTAAAGGGTATGTGCTTATTGCCCGCTTTATGGGATATTCTAGACCTTTGCCAGACGTGGTAAAGGGTATGTGCTTAGAGCCTGCGATGCTCTGCCGGCCCCCTCTGGCTTCACCTAGACGTGGGTGGATGGAGCTCCTAGACGTGGGAGACTTTTGTCAGGTGGTCATTCAGAAATGGATGAATCACATTCTGACTGAGATCCCACTACACCTTCTGTATGTTTGATATGATATCCAGAGCTTTGGTTATGTGTTTCTGTACATGCTTTGGATAAGAATGATATGATTGCAACGTCAAGGACGACGTTTGAGCTTCTGCACGGTATTTTGTTATTGATATGCTCTGAAATGGTTCATTCACTGTTGATATGCTTCGAAATGTTCCATATGCCGTTGATATGCTCCGGAACATTTCATACGCCATTGATAAACTCCGAAATGTTTCATTCGTTACTGATATGCTCCAAATTACTCTGTGCTCCAATTGCTATGAACTAATATGTTCTGAAATGTCCTATCTGCCATTGATATGCTCCAATTACTCTGTGCTCCATTTGTTATGAATCAAATATGTTTTGAATGACATGATACATATGATTTTGTATCTAATGAGATGGTATCCTTGAGAATTCTTGTATCCTGCTTTGCATTATGATACCTTACTTGTTTGAAACCATTCATTTTGTTCTGAATATGCTTTGTCACTTGCTGAGCTGTTTTTAGCTCACTCCGTTGTTATATAAATCTTTCAGGTCAGCTTATCACTCTTTGAGATGTTTGATTTGGGCTGAGGCAGTGGATAGCTATTCAGAATTATGGGCAAGTCTTGTTGGTTATTATGTTATCGTTGTATAAGCATATTTTGTATGTAATGAAATGTTGTTGATGAATCGAAATGGATATACTGTGTAAAAGTGTTAGAAGATCTCTCTTATTTGGAATTTCGGAAGGTTAAGTCTAATTTATGATGATATGAACTTGTGGTGAATAGTTGGAGTTCTGATTGTATAATTTACTTAGCTTGTGGATTTATAAATGTTGTTCAGGTTTATTAAGTTGGCTTGGGTTGCCATAAATGTGAATTATCGAGTGATGTGATATATGATTATAAACTGCACAGGTTTTATAGATGTAAATTTGATAGAATGTTTTTCAGTGTCCTCAAATGTTAGTTTGGATCCTGGATGGATTTGTGATGAAAAAAAGAAAAAAATTTAATATTATCGATATTTATTTGAGGGGGCATGACAATACTGCCCGAGACCTCCTCGGCCACAGCTTGCCCAAGACTTCCTCTACGCGGCCTGCCCGCCTAAGTAGCTCCTCGGCCACTGCTCGCCTGAGGGGCCTACCACCCCTACAACCAAGCCCCATTTGACCGACGAACCACTACTTGAGGTTCCTCGGCCACCCAGAGCCACCACTGCTCATCCAACCCTCGTCAATTGTCAAGCTCCATGATTCCCACACCCCTGGCAATGAACCGGCCTCCGCCCGACAGAGACGGTTCCTTAGAACCGAAGCCATGCCTCGGACTCGCCTTACGGCAACCGACGCATAGCTTCCTTTGGGGGGGGAATATGATGAGGGTAATAATGGCGATAAGACTCGGGCTGACATCAGCTGCCTCGGATGATGCATCGCCCCTCGGTTGACCTGACAACACCTGGTCAAACAAGACCAGAACGCCAACCGAGGCACGTCACTATCCTACAGGAGCCCAGCCCCTCACGCCACGCCAACACTAGTGTCAGACGCTACCGGGAGTACGATCCTGCTCCCTGCTAGCAGTCCTACACGTCACCTTCACTATAAAAACCCTTGCATGCCAAGGGAGAAAAGGAGGGAGAGGACAACACAAAAACACCCTCAAAACCACTCCACTCCACATCACTAACTTGATCGTTGGAGGGGTCAAGCCGAGCTTCCGACCCGACCTGTGTGCAGGAACGAAGATGAGGCGCCTCTCACCGGACGCACAGGCGAGGAGCCCCTTCCCGGAGGAAACGACGACCCCCCTCCACGACTGAACCGACCCGAGCCGACGACCTCTACAGTCCCGAGGAACCCTCCTGGGAGATCCCCGCCATTCAGACCCAGAACAAACCGCGTCGACCCCGAGGCCACGACGTAAAGTTGTTTGCACTAACACATGACATCTAACATGTCGAGAAAAGAAGAGGGAAAAGGAAGCAGAGGTTACTTGGTGTTCGGGGTTTTAGCATCATCTCATTTGAATCAAGATTTCGGTATTTTTTTTGCCGGACAAGACTTCCTGAGATCTGACCACTGAATTAACCGACGAGTGATCTAATTATGAAGTTGCATGAGTTTTTTTTCTTTCCAAATCTAACTACAGATATAATTCCATTAAAGATTCTTATCTGTTGGGCACATAGCGCATTAGTTCAGCCCATAATGCTTTAATAACTCATAGCTCATATTAGTATTTTCTTTTCTTTTAACATAAATCCTAACTTTTTTAATCTAAACGTGTGCAGGTAAGGTTGAAAAAAGAGGACAATGACGATTGTGGACGAGGTTGAGAAGAAAAAAAAAAAAAGGAGAAACTGTAATATTGGCAATTAAGGGCAAAAAAATAAAATAAAAAAGAGAGATGAAGATGAGAATAATGCAGAGGTTCCTTTTATGACTTAAAGCATGCGGTAAGTATTATTTAGTATGTTATATTTCTTTTTTTTCTTAAATTTCAAAGCATATGAATTCGTTGCCGACGTTGTATAGAGTGCAGATTGGTTATAGTTGCCGAATGACAAGATGTTGTTGCTCGACAGGGAACTCATGCATGCATGCATGCATATGAATCAACTAAACAATCCTCTTCTCTTTCAGGACATATGAACTTTTTCTTGCACAACCTGTTTACTTTGCTGAACCTGTCTACGATATGTTATACCTTCTCGTAACAATTTTAATATTGTCTCCCAAGAAATCATTTCTTGCTGTTTCATTCACAATGGCAGAAAATTCTACTAACAGAAAACCCTCTATTTCATGATATTTAATCGTAGCATTGGACACATGAAAGACAAAAATTTTCATTCAACTTCTCTTCTCTTATCTACGAACAGTTCCTCTTCTTCACCGCATGGCCGAAGCGTATTAGAGTAAGGGATCAATAGTGGGTAACTGCATCCCAGCGATCCCAGCTTCTTGAGTTCTCCATCCTTTATATCATAGCTATATGCCTCGCTATCTACAGTGAAAACAAGTGACGTGGTCATCGCCACCTCTCTCAGCATGACGCAGCTCACGTTGGGGGGTTCCCTGAACCCTATCTGGCCCAAGCTCACCTCATGCACTCTTACCCATCCTGGCGGACCGTCGTTTGTCTTCCTCAGCAGCCACAGTCCGATCACCCAAGTACACATTTCGTAATGGATTAGGCACAGCGACTTCCCCTCCCACTTGCCTATTCCGATCGTGTCCAAGTAGGCGACGGCTGCTTGTTTCGGCAGACGGATGATCTGCGTGCGCTCCTTCGTCACATCAAAGGCGACGACATAGTGGTCGATCCTCTCGTACGATTCCGAATGTGACGATGCCCAGAATACGACGTCGTCGCAGACCACCGGGTGCTCCAAATGTAGTTCCATCCGACCGAAGTCGAGTTCCTTGTCCATCGTCCACACCCTCGCAGACGAGTCATAGACCTGACAGCGGTGCAACGAGCTCCCTGCTGGGGTCCGTGAAAGGTAGACCAACTTGTAGCTTTTCGTCACCCCATCTCCATCGTTCATGAATCTCACCGCGATGCCGATGCCGCCCCATGTCCAATACTTGCTCGGCGGGGAGGGCAGCTGGCACCGAGTCCCACGGGCCGGGTTGTAGACGCATAAGGCATCATCTTTGTTATGCAAGACAAAGACGAGGCCACCCGCTGACCCAAGGATTACGACTTTCCTGTAGGACAAGAATTCGAGGCTGCTTCTGGGCACACCGGCGTAGGGGTCAATGAGGAAGAAGGGCCCAGGAATGTTGCGGATGTGGGGAAACAAGCCGGAGATGACATTGTTGTGGTACGTCTGTGAAAGGAGAAAATGAGAATCTGATGAGAGCTGGCGAAAGGTCTTGCAAACAGAGAGGAGCCTAAAGAAGGTCTTTGCTGGGAGGTAGGAGAGGATCTCTGCCAGCAGGTTATCGGGAAGGGGACGACCGCTACTTCCGAGGTTGATGCTATGACTGCTATTGAGCATACCATCCATTCCAACCATCAGAGATTTGGAAAAGTACAACTGTCCATTATATAGAGAATAGAGAAGGCCGATGACTCTTAGTGTGAGAAGATATCGAACTTTCATCATCTGAAACTGAGAAATGTTTCGAGGACCGATTACCATATTCATGGACTCTTTCCATGAAATTATATATATATATATATATATATATATATATATATATATATATATATATATATATATGTATATTATATATATATATATATATTGTATATTATATATATATATATATATATTCATATTTATTGTATTACAATAAAGCTAAAAACATATCATCTTCATATATTTTTGTGAAAATGACAATAAGTAATTACATTTAATATTACCATTTCAGACATCATATGAAAATAGTAGTTAATTATTAGATTTAGTGTGATCCTTCTAAGCACTCTCCTCTGTTAGACATTATCCATGATATCTAACTTGCCAAGTAAATGATAAAATTGATTTGAATTAAGAGCCTTAGTTATCACTAAGATCAATAGATAGTGAAAAGATCATTAAATTGCTCACGTTGCCTCTGATCACTACTTTTTCATAATTCAAAAAAAGAAAATAATCATCTGAAAAAAAAAAGCCATTTTTAGTTTCAAAATTTTCAGATAAACATAAGGATGCTAAAGATACAATAGTTGTGTGAGGGATTATTTTACTACTGATTTTGAAT
The DNA here is from genome assembly GCF_036884655.1 of Musa acuminata AAA Group. Taxonomy (NCBI): domain Eukaryota; kingdom Viridiplantae; phylum Streptophyta; class Magnoliopsida; order Zingiberales; family Musaceae; genus Musa; species Musa acuminata. The sequence goes on along the minus strand of NC_088329.1, from coordinate 3,418,069 downwards.
GTTTAAGGGTATTTTTAATTTATAGAATTGCTAATTTTTAAGGAATCTTGAAAAAAGAACATTCGACACTCGAGTAAATTGAAGACTTCCAAGTTAAGAATGCCAATATGAGCCTTAATTAAGAGTCTTAAGAATCAATCCACTTCAAACCATTTTTAGATAAATTAATTTGAGATGGTAGATTATGATACGGACAAAATGGACAAATGAGGGGTGACCATAACACCAAATCTTATCGCAATGTGACTTACATGAGTGTAGGACAAAAGCAAAATCCAATGTATTCGGGAAGATAGTGAGATTTGTTACAAGGATGATCAAATTAGGGTCGAAGTTGTGTCTTTTACTCCAATTTTTGGAATTAATCGATTGCTCAAACTTGGCCTACTCTACATATAATTTCTAATCTTAACTTTTCATACCCTTTGAATATAAGTAAATTTAAGATTTTCTAAGATCTATGGATTTTGGTAAAAAAGACTCGATCTAGATGACTACATAATTGAATTATTTAGTGGATGTTGGAATATCATAATGGTCCAACTGATTTTAATTTCATCATTTTCATCATAGGTGTATGCTTATTGATGATTGACTAAAGTTTTTCTTTTTCTTTTACTTATGCAAGACTCATAAAGTTATAAGTGGTTTTTAATCAATGTTATTATATAATTTAAATTATAAAATTCTTCCTAAAATCTTAATTGAACTTTTATTCCCCAAATTATCTCTCATGGGCAAACAATTTTTTACAATTAGCCAACGTTTAAGAGAATATTCTATCGACATAGGAGATTGTTGTTTTGGAGGTACAAATCTAGTGTAAAAGTCCTTTAGTGATAATTAAAATAAAAATTTTAAAAAAAACTTATGATAAATTATTTATTATCCCTCGATATGCTTTCATTCATTCATTCTGAAAATTGACCTTAGAGCTATTAAAGTAGCGAACCTTTGTCTTTTTATATTTATGTCATTATTACCCAAGTTGTTACATAAATTCTAAACCATGATTCCTCCCCATAAAATGCTTATTTCTGATTTTGATTGTAAAATTTTACAGATTCAACGATAACTTGATGATTAGAATGTTAGTTGTCTATTCAAATGAGGTAACTAAATCAAATTATGCATGATGACCAATATACAATAATTTATCTTTGTTTCTTGGATAACGAGAAGCCGAAATGATGAATTTAGTCAGGAATATTTTATTTATATTAATTTTTTAGTTATAAATTGTTACATTATACAAGAAAGAATATTACCACATTTAGGATTTTTTTCATAGGATTATAACATCATTCCATATATCAAAAGTCAAATAAATAAATATCACATTATTAATATATATAAATAATAAATATTTATTATAATGTTTTATTTATCAAAATATAAATTAAAAGTAGTCATAGGTTTTATTTAGAAATATAGTGATACTAACTCAAAAATAACTCAAAAATAAAATTCAACTAGCCCTAGTTAAAGGAATATTTGTTCTCAATTGAAATTTGGTATAGTATTATTGGTTGGTTACTTTAAAATTTTAAAATAAAGTAAAAAATTTCCGTAATACGAGGAGGAACCTTTATAAGACAACTATAAAATAAATATATATTCAAAAGTCAATCATCCTATTGACATATATCAAATGCTCGAAGGCATACTCGGAGGAACTTTTATAAACTCACAATAGTGAATGAAAATAAATTCATATTACACTCCTAACAACATAAATAATAGTATCTCTTACTCGTCAAAGTAAGGACATGTTGTTGAATCTCGGATTTTGATGATGAAATCAATTGATGTGTTTGTGATCTAATATGCATTTAAGTAACGCATGACTAGCTTCGATCATAAAAGGCAAATTGATTAAAGTAGGAGAAATCAAACGTTAGGCCAGAGAGAACATATTAGAAGATTGGACGTCGGCTGGAGGATCGATCGACGTGTCGGTAGAAGGCTTCGTGTCATGAATTCAGGCATCAGGTTGAAGGATCAGACTTTACGCCAAGGAGATTGGAAGTTGCAAGAATCAACATGTCGATTGGGCAATACATCGAAGGATTGGACGAAGTGTCAGATGAACCAATGACATGTCGGACAACATAGGATTCGCTTGTAATCGACTATGTCTAGATTGAGTTAGTTTAGAGTCTAATTGAGTCGATTTAGAATGTAATTAGGTCAACTCAATTAGGGGATAATTAGGCATAAGTTAGGGCTGAGTTGGGTCGAATGAAATACCCACTCAGCCACTTAGAACTATGCTAGGCAGTGGCACCACCCATGGTGGGTGATAGAACCACTTGAAGCTCAACCTCCGAGGAGGTCCAGTCGATGGTACCGCCCAAAGTTGACAGTGGTATCATCGGCAATAAAAGCTATCAAGCGATGTTACCACTAGAGCCTAGTCTCCGAGGCTCTGTCAAGTGGTGGTACCGCCAATACCCCAAAAATTGAGAATGAGACACTTTTAGGCTTCAATTTTTAATCCGTTTGGAGCCTATAAATACCTTTATCATCCCTGTTCAGATCACACAAGAATTGAGAACAAAAACAAAGAAAAATTCTGTTGTAATCTTATGAGAGTTCTCCTTCTGTAGTCTAAGGTTGATTTTTATTTAAGAGAGGAGTAAGTGGGGGTGTAAAGGTTCTCTCCTCAGCTTGTCAAAAAGAGAATTGAGTTGTACGGGTAGTTGATCTTTGATAATGGAAGTCGGTGGCCTCAACGAAAGAGGAATCAGAAGTGGACGTAGATCACGACGACCGAACTACTATAAAAATCTGGTTTGAATTTACTTCTTACTATTTACCTTTATTGCAAACTAAATTCATACTTTCACTAAGCTTCCGTACGCTTTCCAAGTTAATATTTTTTCGATACGGTTTTTCATCGAACAAAATTTTTAAAACCAGTGATTTTAACGAAAGCACTAATTCACCTCCCCTCTTAGTACCGACTCAATCATAACACACGTTCTATCCAATAATAGATATAATAACTATCCGATCGTCATGTCTTATAACCTGTTAATCCTCAAAGGGAATCACCCTACCTGTCCTTAGTAGGAAAATAAAATCGTCTTATAACATGTTATGTCTATATAGAGATGAAATAATACATTGAAACATTTAAAGTTATCTTTCAAATATCATTAATGTTAAATAACATCAATTAGCTATCAATCAACTTGTATTATAACTCAATCGTTTCAATTGAACTCGATTTAACTAGAACCTAATTTAATCGATCTCTAATCCCCATTTAATCGATTTTGAGAAGAGATGTGTGAATAGTTCATGATTGTTGGGTTGATCTGCACTATTGACATACGACTAATTTTGACACAGATAAAAAAGTACATCAATACAGGTTAAACATATGGTAAATTAACAAGAAAAGAACATTTGGTGTTGTTAGCTTAGAGAGGTTCTCTGACATGCTCTTTGTATGCTAACCAACTCAAGTTTGTCTGTCCTAATGAAACATCAGAAATATTTGATTATCCAAATTTGTTTCTTTCAAGTCGTATCCTTTTTATGAATGTGGAACTAATAGAATAGTTGTTCATGTTACATCATGTTGTCTTAGGTTGGGAAACAGATGCCCATGTATCTGTAGTAGAATATAATTATTAATATGATTTTTTTAGCAAGCATTAGTATGATTGGCTTGCTTTTTAAACAGAGGTGGATGTGAAATCATTTTTGTCCTACATGGGCGTGATGATAATTGACCTAACCAGGATGAGAACAAGAGTCTATAGGAAGCCATTCTAGATAGCATTTTTATAAAGTTACAGTCATGGATTATCACTGATGTTAATGACAAAGAGCCATCAGAAGTAAAAGCTCCTTTAGTTGTCATTAACATTCGCAGTATCTATTGCAAAAAAAAAAAAAAAAATTATAGAAGACCATCAAGAAAAGAAAGTTGCATCTGAAAATAGAGGTAGCAAATCAAACAAGCAAGTTTGTTGGACAGAAACTTAAAAGATATAATGAGGAGTCAGATATTGTGAAGATATGTTTGCATGCATCGGTAGCTCTGTTGGTTGTAGATGCATTACTTGAGTTTTATAATTGTTTTCCTTTCTTGAGTCTAGGTTTATGATGCTTTAAACGTTAGCTTCAATTTTGTTTAATACTGTGGAGAATTTTTAGTTAGAATTTAAGTAAAAGGACTGCTTGATCAACAGAGAGAGAGAGAGAGAGCGAGAGAGAGAGAGAGAGACAGAGAGACTAGTATATTGCTTATTCGAAAACAGCATCTAGAGAATGTATTTTGGTATGCGTACAAAATGAACCAAAGAATGATCTAATCCTCGTGTTTGTCTATTCTCTTCAAGCTATGGAGCACTCTGGAGGCAGGCCCTGAGGAAACCGGTTGACGTCGTTGCAGTAGTTGTAGATCATGTAGTTCTTCTGCGCCCATCTCATCCTCGCATGGCTCGCGGAATCCAGCTCTTGGTTCCACCACCCACTCTTGGCAGGCGTGCAGCTGGACCTACCGGAAGCCTTAATGCATGCATTGGCATTAAAATTCCTGTAGGAGGCGACGAAGGGTGCCTTCGTCCAATCGGTCTTGATGAGCCCTCCTCTGGTAGCCCAGTCCTCAGCGTTCCAGAGGCTGGAGTAGATCCTCATGGGTTGGTTCTTGGGAAATGCAATGCCCCTCGATTCCAGGTTCTTGAAGTCTCTGATGGGAGTGCCATCAACCATGAAGCTGAGACCATCACAAGCCAGCGGTAAGATTCAATTTCATGTCTCACCTGTGGTAAGTTCGTTTTACCGCATACAGAATTTTGAGGTCTTACATGATGTGTCTTGGGTTCCAGAGGATGGAGTAGGTGTGGAAATCCTTGGTGGGATCAAACCAGAGCTTGAACTGCATCTCCCTGTTCCCCTTCCCCTGGGTGAACACATTGGTGTGCAGAGTGTAAGGGTCTCCGCTGAGATTCCCGAGGAACTCGAAGTCGATCTCGTCATGAGTCGGTCCTTGCGAAGACAACTGCAATAACAAATCAGGCCGAGCTTAAGGCATCAGCTCCGGCAACTAGAGCCATGAAAGCGAAGGCATGTCTGGGGGAAGAGCTTACGTAGTAGGCGGTGACAGTGCCGGCAGAGTTCCCGGGCACGAGTTTGATCTGCATGTCGATCTTGCCGAAGAGATACTCGTTCTTGGACTGGAAGCCGGAGCCGGAGGCCTTGTCGAGGGAGAGGGTAAGGAGGTGACCATTGTTGAGGATCTTGGCACGGCCGTCGCCCCAGGTGATGTCGAAGTCCTGGTAGAAGTTACCAGCGGAGGCAACGGCGACCAAGGAGCAAGCCAGCAAAAAAAACCTCATTGCCATGGTATGCAATAGCAGAAACGTTAACAAGCTTCGTAGGAGGGGGAAGCAGATGACGATGTAAGCAATGGGGTTTGGGGCGTTATATATAGCAGATGAGATGGTGGCGTTGCTGTATGCTAAATAATAATCTATGGGTTGGCAATGTGCAGGAGACGCGGGGTCGGCGGACGCGGCCATGGTGCTGCTGTCTCAAGTGGTGGAGCGGCGTCGGACGAAAGCCTCGTGATCATGGTCCACTAAAGCGGGCGGCTCCTCCGATATTTGAATGCGACTGGCCAGGTGGCGTCATCAGGTACGATGCAATCCCCACAAAGCTCATTTTTCTTCTTTTATAGCGTGCATGGCAAGCACTACAACAATGTGAAGTTACGTTTCACCACCGGTTTATATGTTGCCCTTGCACTTAGAGCAGTTGGGACCCATGGTCCCGGCCGTCCGTTCAATCACAAGGCCAGTAGCGTCGGCGGGTGCAGAGTAGAAGGGTTGGGTGAGAGGAGAGACATCGGGGTGGCTGGATTTTCCAGCTGTTGTTAGAGTGTCGTTTTTAGAGACCGACGTTGACCGTGACGCGTTGTGATCATGCCGTTGTCGGGCGATAAGGAAGTGACGAGGGGGTTTCCAACTAAAGGAGTTGCCTCCATGGAGAGGAAACTTTAGAACGTTGCCGTGCATTCATGAGCTTCGTTCTGCGATCTCAAGCCGCATCAAGGCATGGCCGGATGGTATGTATTAAGCTATGACGCCGAGTGCGTTTAGGCTGTCATGGGTGAGTTATATTTTGCTTGCCTTCCTAATCAATGCGGAAAAGATCCTTCGGCCCGCTCTCCCTTGTAATTTGGCAGGCTCTAATTCCTTTTGGTAGTGCGGATTAGAACATGCAGATTTTCATCTCGAGTCACATTTTGATCATATTACCTTCTTACTTGAAGAAAACTTAATGAGTTCTCTTTCAGGTTTTGAATAGCATAATCATCAAATAAAATGCAATGTAACGTGTTTTAATCATTAATACGTCAAAACTTTTTATCCTTTAAAACCTGAATCATTAGTCCACAGACCATTTTGGAGGCATAACAGATAACTTTAATCATAAAAAAGAAATAAGCCGAGTAATATAAAGTTTGGTTTCTATATCTTTTTTATCAAGAGAATTTGATAAAGTGACCAATGATTTTTAAATATATAAAGATTTTTCATACTTTTATCTATGTTTTTTCTCTATTGTTGGTCGTTGAAGTGACATTAATTTGTATTTTAAGGTTTGTTTCTTGAAATAGATTGTCAGAAATCGAATAATTATAAGTTTGGGTCAATCTTATCAAGATTAATGCATATCAGGTCACACGTCAATTTAGTTATGGTCCAAACCTGTAACCTGACTCTTCCTATATTTAATTATATGAAATTATCTTTTTATTTTGTATCTTTTTATTTTGTACATAAATATTTTCAAATGGATGTTGATAAGACCGGACTTTTATTATTTAGGGGTTTTGCCCCTAAGTTTTTTTTTTAACGACGACACAATCATTAATAACATAAATAAGTACATTATTAGAAACTGTTATGTAACTTATCTGAGACATAAAAATGTGAATATTAAGTTTACCATGATTTAGAGTTTCCTTCACTTTCCCAAATTAGGTTAGCTTAACAGTCAGACTTACGATGCACTCTAAGTTATAAGTTGTTCCCATCAACTAGGGTGATTTGTATTTGTTATCATTGGTACTTTGGAAAAAGTCACCTTCCGTTATTGTAGGCTATATATGTGACTCTTTACATAAATCCACCCTAGATTTCTTGCTTTTTCATTGCAAGTTAAAATTGTTTAGAACCTCTACCACCTTGAACTAATCCATCAAATTAGGCATCTTTAGATGCATATTTACTTTCATACAAATAAAAAAACATTTGAAAGAGAAAAAGGTGTATTCAGCTGACCTAATAACATAGTCTGATCGATTTAGGTTTTATACTGGACGAAGCTCGAACTGACGAGGTCTAATCCTTCAGTAAATTCTAGATATGATGATATGATAGCCCACGTACAACTGCGAAGCTCATGGGCGAACATCTATACTGAGAGCCACATGGTGTTCAACGTGATAACATGTCATTTCTTGAACATTCGAATTATATGTCTCACCCATAGTACCTTCAAAACTTTGCAAATTTATTATCATCTCAGAATGAATGATGATAATATATTTGATACTTGTAAATTTCACTCTTAGATCCGGTGAAATTTGATTACGATATTTATTTGTCTACTCATATGATCCAAACCTAATAAGTCTCTTAAGCCAACGTTATAAGATCCGACAGGTGCAAATATGTCTGGCGTGATAGATATTTGTTTGCACCATCGTGATAGTGCCAATCATAATATATCCACAACAAAAAGAAAACGCCTTCTCAGTAGAAGAAGGCCATGGCTGGTGTCCGATCGATTCAGCCAACCTAGCTGAAAACGACGATCCACCTCCATGTGATGGGGGAGGACCCCCATAGTCATGGACTGTGCGCAAACACCGTCGTTGGATCTGAGGCCCAAGCAGGACCGCCTGATATCTCGAGAAAAATCTCATGGCGCCATGACAAGATGTTGTCGGATGTGCGGCCACCGCCCGGTCTTGTAAACTTGTAGGGTCCCGCTACTCTTTTCCCAAGCCACCGGTTCACAAAGAGCCGCGCTGTCACCAGCATTGCTATCTTTACTGTTTCTTCTTTAAGGCATTCAATTCCTGATATTGGAATTGATGGAAGAAGAAGAAGAAGAAGAGTGATAGTGTCGGCCATGGTTCAATAAATAACAAATGATAAGCTTTTATTTTAAAGATTTTTTTTAATTACAAAAAGGGTAGGGGGAATGTTTTGCTTCTATGCAAAATCCCCCTACACTAAAAGGATCAATATATGGGGATGGTTGACCCTGTTGGCTAAACCTGTGCCGACGTATTCGGTGGGACCCGGGAAAGGGGAGCTGTTCCCCTGTAGCCCCTTGGATCCATCAACTGGTTAAGACGAATAAACGCAAACCACTTAATCAGTCAAAAAGGGTTTCATGCTATCCCTGACCGATGTGACGTATCATTGCACTTCATGATTGAATATTTTATATTATATATATATATATATATATATATGCTTAACTAGTAATGTGGTGTTTCCGGTAAAATCATGCAATACTAGCTACATAAATCATTTCGTATGAAATAAGTTGTTAGCATGTACAGTGAGTAATAGTATAACAAGCTGGCCGCGGATGGATCATGGAGGCTCATGTCGTGGGTATGTGTGATAAATTGGCAAAACAAATTTTCTTTATGATCTGCCTGCGTGCAAGTACATGGAATTAGGTGAGTCTCTCATGGCAAGGATTATGTCCTCACATGCGAGCCACTGTCTTCACCTACCGAGAGCCTAATGCATAGCTTCGTGGAGTTAATCCTATCTGCTTGCTGCTACAATTGGGGGAATGATACGGATGCTAGTAAAGGTAGCCTCGTCGGTTTCCTACTTGTCCCTCCCCACCACCAGCTCTCTCTCTCTCTCTCTCTCTCTCCATGCTCGTCCGGAAGCCGAGATAGATTCATTGATCCGCGTACTGGACCCACCGAACTCGTAATGTTGATTTGATTTGACTTATTCTTACTTCGTTGACACGAGGATCGGGTGGCGTGAACGTAAAGGACACCAGAGTTATATAGGGAATTTTGCTACCTTCACTCTCTCTCTCTCTCTCTGTGTTTCTTCACCCTTTGCTTTTATACTGCTTCAACGGTTCTACTGTGCATTCACCGTGGGATTTGTCTGCTTCCATGCTTGCATTGATGATCTGGAAGCTGAATGCGTGATCACTGGTCAGCCAAACGTCACCTTGATTAATTGCTTCTTGTCACACACTATCGCTGCACCCACTTGACCCAGCTTTACTCTATTTTCTTCTGTCTATGGATATTGTACATGCCAATATGCTCGCTCATGCACAAATCACCCTATAATACGCTCAACTTGGCTTATTATTACCGGTGAGAAACAAACATATCATTATTTTTTCATTTTTCTGATAAAAATATTAATTGATAAACTAATATTACATTATGTTTCGACAAAAATTATGACTGATATCAATACGATCGGATTACGTGGTCGATGAACCGATTCGATATGATCAACATATGTTCCACGTGATCGATACATCATTTTCACATGATGACATGTCAGCTTTATATAGCTGACCAATGGGCTCCACATGTTCGATATGATGAAGTCACATAGCTAACTATTCATCATCGTCTCAACATCTTACAAACTCCTTTCGAGGAAAAGTTTTCGATGATTGTCATGCAAGGGATAGTTATGTAACCCTAAATTCAACATAGGCTACTGACAATTACGATTGAACTTCACGCCCCTAATACTGCGTGAATCACGAAATAAACCAATGTAACAATCCTAAACACCCACTATAAAAGGGGGTGTGTAAGCACGTCCTAAGATAGTACGATTGAAGTTTGACTAGATTGCTAACTTAAACTTCAGAGGAAAATTATCAAAAGTGCCATTGACAGTTTTGCATGGTTTCCACACTACTTGGAAGAGTTTATCTTGAGATTGACTCGAGAAAGGAACGAAGTTGGATTTGAATCAACATCTAGCTCAAACAATCGAAAAATATCCTAACACATTGGCATAAGGTCATGACACATAAGTAATCTTTAGATACATTATACTATCTAATGAACCCAATATGATAATCAAATCCTAGTTCTAGTGGATGATGATTTCACACCAATAGGATGGTTCATTCGACCACAACGATAACTAGTGATTCCCAACATCAATGTGACCCCAATGTTTGTATGAACCATTGCTCCATAATCGTAAACATTTCATAATTTGGTGTATGACCTCGAAGCTCTACGATGATCAACTACTTTGCTTAATCATTAACCATTTTCAAAATTAACTCTTCATTATAATAGTCACCTTGATGTATCTCAAGTACATGCTTTACTCTATCTAATAAAATAAACTCTCTTATAATTCTCGAAACTTCTAATCAATTTAAGCATTATATAGATCCTTGTCGGACACGCCTTTGGCATAATTTTTGAAGGATTATCCGTATTTTTTTATTATTTTCTCGACACCTAATCCGTGACAAGATCGGAAGTTAGACATAAGTTAGATCCAAGTATTATCAAAATCTAACTTATAATATATAATCTAAAAAAGAGGTTGAATTACTAATAAGTGGACATGGATAAGTCATTTGTATCCGTATCTAATGACTACTATTTATATAGCAATGGGTTTATACATAACCATTAATTTCAGACGTTTTAGTTGTACACAACAGCACACCCTGAGATGAAGCCACATCTCAGACCAAATATAGTCGAGCATGTAAGAAATTTTGATGAAGCCAACTTGTGTTTCTAAATCATTGTAATAGAAACACAATAAAACAAATGCGGAAACGAAATAGCGTACCTCCAGTCATTGTCGCCAAGAATTTCTGCAGAGGTTTCTTCTTGAACTTTGGTTCTTCTCGGCTCAGAACTCTCACTTTAGATGGTGTAGGAAAGCCTTTCGCTTCAAAGAGATGATTGAGCCAAGGGACCAAAATCCTCATGTATATATAGATGTTCTCCCATCAAGAACATTTATCATCACCAAATCATAACGTTCAAGAATTAATTCAGATTTGTAACGTTTGGACCATAATGAAGAACTTTAATAATATTAAATATTTAATTTAATAATAACGGTTTCATGTTTAAAGAATAAAAAACTGAAATCATTTAAACCATAATTAATGAAGAAATTCATGATAATCAATTATGAATCTTAATGATAACAGTTATATTATTATTAAATTAGATATTTAATAATAACGGTTACATTCTCCCACTTGGTCCATACGTCTATCTTAATAATTTGAATTAATTTTTCTTGAACAACTTTCTTAAGAAATAAATACACGAATCATAGCGATAAGTCCTCTAAAAGCGAGTATTATCATCCATGTATCACGATGTATTTAGTTTCTTAATCTTAATATGGTAATATTACTTAATGAATAAACCTTATGTTTATTCTTGGTCCAGCAACAATATATTTTCTCAAAATAATATGCGCATGAATGAGAAAATTTCACAATATATATAAGAGTTTCAATATCATTACAAAGTGGAACCAAGTCCTATTTTCTCTACATGATCCTTGAATTTCAAAGGTGGCATGCCTTTAGTCAAAGGATCAGCAATCATCAATTCAGTGCTAATATGTTCAATGATCACTTTCTTTTCCTTTACACGTTCTCTTATGGCTAGATACTTAATGTCGATGTGTTTACTTCGACTTCCACTTTTATTGTTTTTAGCCATAAAGACAGCAGCTGAATTGTCACAGAAAATTCTTAATGGCCTAGAAATAGAATCCATGATTCTAAGCCCAAAAATGAAACTCTTAAGCCATACACCATGTGAAGTAGCCTCAAAGCAGGAGACAAACTCAGCTTCAATGGTAGAAGTAGCAGTCAAGGTCTGCTTAGCGCTTCTCCAAGAAATAGCTCCACCGGCCATCATAAAAATATATCCTGATGTTGATTTACGAGAATCAACACAACCGGCGAAGTCTGAATCTGAGTAACCAATCACATCCAGATTGTCTGTATGTCTATACATAAGCATGTAATCTTTGGTTCCTTGTAGATACCTCATCACTTTCTTTGCAGCTCTCCAGTGGTCCATACCTGGATTACTCTGATATCGACCTAGCATCCCCACAATAAATGCAATATCAGGTCTAGTACAGACCTGAGCATACATAAGGCTTCCTACGACAAAAGCATATGGGATGTTTTTCATTGATTCCCTTTCAAAATTGTTCTTTGGGCATTGGTTCAAATTGAACCTATCACCTTTCACAATGGGAGCAACACTTGGTGAACAATCCTTCATCCGAAATCTTTCTAAAAGTTTATCAATATAGGTTTCTTGTGATAGACCTAAAATGCCTCGAGGTCTATCTCTATAGATCTTAATGCCAATGACATAAGATGCTTCACCCATATCCTTCATGTCAAAATTTTTAGAAAGAAATTGTTTCACCTCATGCAGCAAATCCTTATCATTGGTTGCAAGCAAAATATCATCTACGTATAAAACAAGGAAACATATTTTACTCCCACTAACCTTCTGGTATATGCATTGATCCATGAGATTTTCAACAAATCCGAATGAAGAAATCACTTCATGAAATTTAAAATACCATTGGCGGGAGGCTTGTTTTAAGCCGTATATAGACTTTCTAAGCTTGCAAACCAAGTGCTCACCAACACTAGAGGAGAAACCTTCAGGTTGTTTCATATAAACCTCTTCCTCTATATCTCCATTAAGAAATGCTGTTTTCACATCCATTTGTTGCAACTCAAGGTCAAAATGAGCAACTAATGCTAAAATAATACGCAGAGAATCTTTCTTAGATACAGGAGAAAATGTCTCCGTATAATCGATTCCCTCTTTTTGAGTAAATCCCTTTGCAACAAGTCTTGCCTTGTATCTCTCAATGTTGCCTAACGAATCTTTCTTAGTTTTAAAGACCCATTTGCAACCAATGGCCTTTCCTTCATTAGGCAACTCTACAAGATCCCAGACTCCATTGCTCATCATGGAATTCATCTCTTCTTTCATAGCATCATGCCATAAATTTGACTTTTTGCAACTCATGGCTTGTGAAAATGTTTCAGGATCATTTTTGGCTCCAATATTATAGTCAGATTCTTGTAGATATACAACATAATCACTAGGAATTGCTGATCTTTTATTTCTAGTAGATCTTCTTAATGTTGTACCAATGGTTCCTTGAGGAACTTGTGGTTCAACTAGTTGTTCAGGAGCTTGTTGTAATTCCTGAACTGTTTGATCTATTAGAATATTATCAGCAACTTGTGGAATTTCAATGATTGGTTGTTCAGCACTAGTTTGTACTTGAGGAGTGCTATAAACTATAACCAATCTATCAGTTGATGTGGAAGGTTGAGATTCTATATGATCATGTGCGGAAACTATGTTCCTGAAATGATCGCTCCCACTAATCACATCATCCTTAAGAAATTTAGCGTTTCTTGATTCCATAATCCTAGTTGTGTGAGATGGACAATAGAACCTGTAACCTTTGGACTTTTCGGCATATCCAATGAAATACCCACTAACAGTCCTCGGGTCCAGTTTCTTCTCTTGTGGATTATATATCCTGACTTCAGACGGACATCCCCAAACGCGCATATGTCGCAAACTCGGTTTCCAACCTTTCCATAATTCAAATGGTGTCTTTTGGACAGCCTTGGTTGGAACTCGGTTTAATATATACACAGCCGTCTTTAGTGCTTCAGTCCACAAATATTTAGGAAGATTGGAGTTGCTAAGCATACTCCGCACCATGTCTAATAATGTTCGGTTTCTTCTTTCTGCAACACCATTCTGGTTTGGAGAACCAGGCATATTGTATTGGGCAATAATCCCATGTTCTTGAAGAAACTTAGCAAAAGGACCAGATGCTTGTCCATTTTCAGTATATCTACCATAATATTCTCCACCCCTTATCTGATCTCACAATTTTAATTTGCTTACCACATTGGTTCTCAACTTCAGCCTTAAAGACTTTGAAGGCATCCAATGCTTCATTTTTATTATGAAGCAAATATATATACATATATCGTGAGTAATCATCTATAAAGGAGATGAAGTATTTCTGACCATGTATGTCCATGTCTGGACAACATATATCAGTATGAATTATTTCTAATAAGTCTGAACTCCTATTAGCACCCATTTTGGACTTATTGGTCTGTTTTCCTTTAATACAGTCCACACAAGTCTTAAAATTAGTAAAATCAAGAGTACTAAGTACCCCATCTTTAACTAATCTCTTAATTCTCTCTATGGAGATATGTCCTAATCTCCGATGCCATAATATAGAAGAGTCCTCATTAATATTACACCTCTTAATGCCAGCGTGAACATGCATTGAACCTTGAGTATTATCATTTTGTAATAAAATACGGTAAAGACCGTCAGACAAAATACCATTCCCAACACAATCAGATTTGAATAATAAACGAAATGATGTGTCTTTAAAATTAAAGGAATATCCAAATGGTACGAGTCTGGAAACAGAAATTAAGTTTCGTGAGAAACTTGGTACATAAAAGGTTCTTTCCAATTTTAAAACAAAACCACTACTTAAAGTTAAAATGCATGTTCCAATTGCTTCCACATATGAGCCCATCTTATTTCCTGATAAGATGCTTTGCTCACTTCCCACTGGCTTCCTTAGGTTTTGCATACCCTGCAAAGAGTTTGCAATATGGATTGTTGATCCAGAGTCAATCCACCAGGTGTTAATATTAACATTGACCATATTAGATTCATAACATACATATGAGGTTGGTTTACCTTTCTTTTCAAGCCATTGTTGGAATTTCGTACATTCCTTCTTCATGTGTCCCTTTCTTTTACAAAAGAAACACCTTGCTTCTTTCTTGATATCAGCTTGGGGTGGTATTTTACCTTTTCCCTGCTGATAAGCTTTTTGATTGGCTTGATGTTTGTCAGTTTTGTTCTTCCCTCGAGTGGTTACCATCAATGCACTTTCACCCAATTCCATTACTAGCCTCTCTTCTTCTTGAACACACATGGTCATTAATTCATTAATTGACCATTTGTCCTTATGTGTATTGTATGAAATTTTAAAAGGGCTATATTGAGGTGGAAGGGTGTTCAGAATATAGTGCACCAGGAAGGATTCTGACATATTAACCTCAAGTTTCTTAAGTTGAGCCGTAATATCTCGCATTTGCATTATGTGCTCACGCACACCCTTTATGTTGGTGAGTCTAAGTGATGAAAATTTCATAATAAGGGTGCTTGCTAGTGCCTTATCCGAAGTGATGAATTGTTCATCGATAGCCTTTAGCAAGTCTCGGACATTTTCATGCTGGTCAACAGAACCACGTATGCCAGCAGTTATCTTAGTTTTGATAAACATCACGCTGAGCCGATTGGATCGCTCCCATCGCTCATATAATGCGATCTCAGTTAGAGTGCTGGTATCAGTGACTATAGGTGGTTCGTCTTTTCTAATAGCATAATCAATATCCATCCACCCTAAATGGAGGAGAACCCTCTCCTTCCATATCTTATAGTTATCACCACTAAGTTCGAGAATATCACATCGAATATCAGAGAAATTAATAGTTTGAGAAACTGCATAAAATCAAACATGCTTATGTCAAAATTTGAAGCCTAATAGACTAAATTACATGTTTTACCAATGTGAAACATGCCAAAAATATGAATCTCATGACATAAAAATTGCTTGTGGGCTAAATTCTTAATTCAAATAGATTCATATGGTCTTTATGATAAAACTATCAAATTATATTCCAATTCATAATCCCTGTGGGTAAATTATGAAAATAATCTGATATTTTATCCTGATTAATTATATTAAATATAATAAAAGATCCTGTGGGATAACAATTATTATACGAAATATAATCAATCACAATATGATGTCTAATTACTTATGTGATCCTTATTTTAACTTTATATATAATTTTAATTAATTAAGGATGCTGTGGCTAATTCTTAATTAATTAAGATTATATGGATCACTAGACATTTTAAACATAAAAAATTTGCTCATAAACATAATTTAATAGAACTAAATATGCATACGTAATATGAGCATTTTACCAACTAAAATGTTGAAAATGATATTTCCTCATGATTTTCAACAAAATATATCAACAAGTTTCCAAGAAGAAACCAAAATCAATTCATTTTCATGGCATAAAAATGAAAACTTTTTCATATCAATGCAGAGGTCATTCGGCTCTGATACCAAATGTAAGAAATTTTGATGAAGCCAACTTGTGTTTCTAAATCATTGTAATAGAAACACAATAAAACAAATGCGGAAACGAAATAGTGTACCTCTAGTTATTGTCGCCAAGAATTTCTGCAGAGGTTTCTTCTTGAACTTTGGTTCTTCTCGGCTCAGAACTCTCACTTTAGATGGTGTAGGAAAGCCTTTCGCTTCAAAGAGATGATTGAGCCAAGGGACCAAAATCCTCATGTATATATAGATGTTCTCCCATCAAGAACATTTATCATCACCAAATCATAACGTTCAAGAATTAATTTAGATTTGTAATGTTTGGACCATAATGAAGAACTTTAATAATATTAAATATTTAATTTAATAATAACGGTTTCATGTTTAAAGAATAAAAAACTGAAATCATTTAAACCATAATTAATGAAGAAATTCATGATAATCAATTATGAATCTTAATGATAACAGTTATATTATTATTAAATTAGATATTTAATAATTTAGATCCAAGTATTATCAAAATCTAACTTATAATATATAATCTAAAAAAGAGGTTGAATTACTAATAAGTGGACATGGATAAGTCATTTGTATCCGTATCTAATGACTACTATTTATATAGCAATGGGTTTATACATAACCATTAATTTCAGACGTTTTAGTTGTACACAACAGCACACCCTGAGATGAAGCCACATCTCAGACCAAATATAGTCGAGCATCCCAAGTGGCCAATTTCAAGGAAAAAACCAATGTATATTTAGTCCCTAAACTCTTTGAAACCCCCCTATCATTTCCATTTCGAAAAAGAAAACATATTCTCCCTAAAATTGTGGTCAATGTAGGTCACAGTCTTTGAAAGGAATGCAACCTGTCCTATTCCTTGAAATTTGAGGTGACAACTAACGTGCAAAACCGTCCTGCTGGCTTCCTCAACCCCACCCCGACGCATTTCACGAATCAAATCGTAATCATTCAACAAGACCCAACCAACAAATTTGACTGATGTGACTGCATAAACCAAACATCAGTGAAGTCTCTGAGACGAGTAGAGAGAGAGAGAGAGAGCTGAAAACAAATAGACAGCATCCTTCCAGATCTCTGCTTCGCAGCATCCAAAACTTTCTATTCCCACACTAGTTAGATTAAACAGCCAATGACGACGCGCAGGCACATTATCGCTAGTGAAACCCCCCCATCAGTTGTTGGGGTGGGTGAATGCAATTCGATAACATATTTCTTCGTCCCCCGGATTCTTATTTCTTCCGACCCCTAGGATGATAAATGCCAAGGACTCATCGACTAGTGTTGAGCTCCAACTCCTAATAATTAAGGAGTTCACGTGCACTGCCCGGGCGCCATTCTTTTAATGCCTGCATTTAAGAAACGCTCGGCGCGCACTTCGCTCCCCCCTCAAAATTGCCATCACACTTTCACCAGTCATCACCACCCTCCACCTGTACTCTGGTAATTCAACATCTACCCAACCCAGCCAGTTCATATCACACTTTGCCCCCAATTCAGCATGTAATTTAATTGATGTGATCACCGATCTAATTAGATCGATGAGGAGGTAAGGACAAAAGAGTAATTTCGACGGCCACTGAAGTCCTTCAATGCCTTTTTAATGCTCGAAACAGGGGTAGTGTCTGCGGACGTCTCTGCTCCCCTCTCAGGTGGCGGTGTCCCGACATCAGCGGTGGCGCTTACCGGGTTCGTAGGGCTGCCTCGGCGCACGCTTTAGCAGGCGACGCACCGGTCCCCTACACTCACCGGCGAAACAGGACAATCAAAAAGCGAGGCCGGGCCCATTCGGTTATGAGATTGGAGGGGCCGATGGCCTTGTCGTCTTATCCTCCCCGCGCCACACTCGTCACCGACGGAGTCCCGTCACCGCCCTTCGTTATATCAACACACCATCACCGTCCCGCTTGGAAGGCACGCGAGACAATGTCGCTCCACCACCGCCAATTGGACCTCGTCACCCACCTCGTCCCGCGTCACCTCCTTACCGCGGCTGCCGACGACCTCGACGTCGGCGCCGCCCCTAGCCCTTCGCCCTCCTTCCACCCTTCCTCCTTCGTGGCCCCGTTCCGGCCTGGCATCGCCGTCATCGTTGGCGTGCTCACCATCATCTTCTCGCTCACCTTCCTCCTCCTCCTCTATGCCCGGCACTGCAAGCGCAGCGCTGCCTCCTACGGCGCCGGCAGGAGCGCCAATGGGGGGTTCCCGCCCTCCGCCTCCGAGCGGCGGCACTCCGGGGTGGATCGAGCGGTGGTCGAGTCGCTCCCGGTCTTCCGGTTCGGGTCGCTGCAGGGGCAGAAGGAGGGGCTAGAGTGCGCAGTGTGCCTGAGCCGGTTCGAGCCCACGGAGGCGCTCCGGTTACTGCCCAAGTGCCGCCACGGCTTCCACGTCGAATGCGTCGATACGTGGCTCGACGCCCACTCCACCTGCCCTCTCTGTCGCGTCCGCGTCGACCCGGAGGACGTCCTCCTCGTCCCCCGCCCGGTGCCGGAGTCCCACGGCGGGGGTGGCGGGGAGAAGACCGATACCAAGGGCGGCGGTGACGGGGCCACCACTGTCGCACCGAACCCCTTCGGGCGCAGGATATCCGGGCGGCACTCATCCGCCGGTGAGCGGTCGAGCGAGCCCCTCCAGATCGTGGTCCATCGGGCCGAACCGGCCGGAACGAGATGGAGGCGCTCGGCGGATTTACCCGGCTTCGGAAAACCCGGCGTCGACGCTGCCGTTGCCGGGGCGCCGAGGGTTCGGAAGGACAAGCTTCTGCCGACCGAAGCGACGGAGGACAGGGAGGCTTTCGAGCGGCGGCACAGCCACCGGATCGTGGTCTCGGATGTCGACTTCCGCCTGGACCGGTGGAGCGACCTCCGTCCGACGGATCTGCTCTTCCTGCGGAGGGAGATGATCATCACGGAGAGCGGGCGGTTCTCGGCGTCCAAGGCCGTTCGCGCCCTGTCGTCCTCGACCGCCCCCGGCGACGCCGATGCGGCCGCCTCCAGATGTGCGTCGGAGATCGCGGGGGTGCACCGAATGCCAAGCGGCAGGGCCAACCCCACCGGCGCTGGCGGAGCAAGGCGGGCAGCGGAGGAGGAGCGGACACTGAGGCGGTGGATGGGCTTCGCGGCGATGCGGACGGCGGCGCGGTCTGGGGAGGCGGGAGAGCGGGAACCGGCCGGAGACCTAAATCGACGATAACACCCTCGGACATTGTCGGTTATTTACGAACTGATACCACGGAGATTCCCGTTACGTGGGTGTGCCCACGGAGGAGAGACACGCCCAAAGATGCGGTGGTCACGTGACCGCCGTGGCGGGAGGTGGTCATTTTAACTCGCATCACGGGACTGGCGACGCCCTCTGACAGCAGCCTCGCATGTCTGCCGGGTGGAACTTGGAGGGAGCTTCCGATAACCCTCGACGAGGCGCCTCGGACGGCGGTGATACGTCTGTCGCGCTCGGGGAACGAGATCGGACGGTCAAGGGGATGGCGACGTGGGCTTTCCCCCCTTCCCTTTCTTTAGCGGACAGGAAAAGAAGTGGGCAGCGACACCGAACTCGGCAGCTGCGCTGGCGGCGCTTTTCGTGAGCGCGGCCGCGACCGTGAAGGAGGGTGCTCTCCACCTGACGCAGTTCCCTGACACGATATAAAGCTAAAAAAGAAATCGTATTATTGATGGCCAAATTCTCGCAATTGCCAGAACTGTCATACATTTGTCCTTTTTGTCTACTTTTTCGGCTGTGTTAGTTTTCCTAATTTGAAATAGGCCAATTCGCAATTATTTAAATAAAAATTGCGATTTGCAATTTTTTATTCGTATATGCTCATCTTAACAATCTATTTATCAGGTTACTATCCTTCTCCCTTCATCAATAGCTTCACTATCACGGATGTTTTGTCCTAATACATCCGGAGAAAAAGCTACTGTATACCACTACTAAATATGCTTCTAATCAGATGAACCTTTTTAATGATTAAAATAATAAATATCAGGGGTAAAGATGTTAAAAATATTTATGTGTCTAAGATAAGAAGAGATGAAATGGGAGGATGGTCTCGTATAGCTAAGTGTATATCACTCCTAAATATACTTCTAATTAGTTAAACCTTTTCAATGATTAAAATAATATATATTAAGAGTAAAAATGTTAAAAATATTTGTGTATGAGACAAGAAGAGATGGAATGAGGGATAGTCTTATAACGATTAAAAGAGTTGAGTTACATATACTATTTTTAGCCCATAATCCATAAGCCTTAGTTTTTAGATTAAATTAATATTTGACCTCATATATGTTAACAATTTGACTCAGACTAATCATTATAAAATTTTTAATTAAAAAGTTTTTCCTTTCAATCTCTAATTATTAAATTAAATTCTTTTTAACGAGAAAAGAATACCTGACACATTAGAATTTGACGCCTCCCTCGACATATATCATTTGACGTCTTCATCTCACTAATCTACAACGATTTATCCATAACTACAAGACTAATAAGATGGATCGTGCCATAATATCTTCTCGGCAAGGTCAATTCTATATCTTCTTAATCGATATAGCCTCATTTATATATCAGAGTAATATCTTGTGTACGTTGCCCTTTCCGTCGGAAAATATTTCTTTCTCCTACTATAAGTTCACTTTGTTATTACCACGATCCAAATTCGCGTTATGAGCCTCGAGGAAGCCATCTACTAATATTGCATGAGTGGTCGAGCTCTGATCGCATGTTTGGATTCTCTTGTCCCACTTATCACTCCTACTTGTAAGAAAAAAATCATCTCCGCTCCAAAATGCAGGATAGCTTTTTTACAAAGGCTTCTATGAGTTGAGCGTCAGATGGGACAATGCCTTCTTCGAAAATTAGGACTAAGAAACATATGGGTGATCATCCTAGGAGTCAATATCTGCAACCTCATATCAAGGGGAGGTGGCAGCTAAAGCCTTCTACAGAAAGTTGGATCCCATCTGTTGTTGCACAGAGCAGGCTTCACTTTTTGAGCTCTTACTAAAAATCCTATTAGTTTGCATTGAGGACAATCTACGAAATGAATTCACTTCTCACTTAGTGTCATTACCCTCAATAACGTGGAAACAAAATCTCTATATTCCTTTTCATACCTGTAGGAAGCATTCTTACATTTTACCTACTAAGAGAAACCAATGTTCTATCTATTTGTGATCTATACCTAAGAAACTAACATTGATATAATCCCTTCCGGTATGACTTTCTTCCAAAGTCAGAGAAGAGCTAAAGGAATCTCCAAATCAAAGAATCCAAGGCCATGGTGGTCTAAAGATCAGTTACTAGCAAGTCCAACTAGAATGTCAAAATATTGCTGGTATGATCTTTCAAGGCCTCCAACAAAAGTTGTTAACCATAGAGAACAAGCACTGCACCGAACAATTAATTCTGTGAACAATGAATAAGCAAAATTACAGCCGAACTAGCAAATATATTTCTACCAAGCTATGTGCAACCAATGGACAATCAACTTGCTAGGCGTGCCTACAGTCCTGAAATCGTCGGTTCTGACTCCACCAAATTTGGAACTAGAACTAAACTGGTTCCAATTCTGAAATCGCCGATTCCGGTTTCGAAACTGAAATCGTAAGTTTAGTTCCGGTTCTGATTCACTGATTTCAAATAAATAAATAAATAATAAAGTACTCTACCAAGATTCAAATCCAGATCAATAGACTTCCAAATCTAAAGTATTAACCACTGCTATATTATGAAACCTATTTATGTTAAATCTAGGAACCAGAACCGAACTATATGGCGATGGTTCCAATTCGATTTGGAACCACCGGACCATTGACCAGGTTCGTTTCCGATTTCGGCCTGGTTCGGTTTCAATTTGCACCGAACCACCATGGAGACCCTACAACTGGCTGCGTCAGATACTTGAGAGGGGCAAAGGACATAAAAGGATATTACGGAAAGAAAATTCAGCTACTGACAATGTACTGAAACTAAAAAGAAATACGGAATATGCCTATGCAGATCCAACCAAGAAAAAGAAAGGTTGAATTGCTTACCTTGATGAAATTGTTCGAGTCTATCATCTCTGCTTCTAGGAGTTTGAGCATGCATTGCCAGCGGCTCTTTACAAGATAATAAAAAGTAATTGGATGGCCATCTACCATCAACATCTGGTCTTCAGTGATATTGCCTGCCGAAGATTGTAACT
This sequence comes from Musa acuminata AAA Group, assembly GCF_036884655.1. NCBI lineage: Eukaryota > Viridiplantae > Streptophyta > Magnoliopsida > Zingiberales > Musaceae > Musa > Musa acuminata. Next base: position 3,395,581 of record NC_088329.1, on the reverse strand, counting down.
CTAGCATTAGCAAGGTGAACAGTATGTTCAATTAGTGTTATATCGGAAAAGGAAGGCTCCACCATTGATCTCAATTTTGCTCATGTAATAGGTAAAGGAAAACACACATCATTAAAGGAAATCGTCATTATGTGATTTGTAGAAATCAGCATTCGTAGATAAGAGATGCATTATCATTTGAAGTAATCTATGCACACAATCAAGAGTATTCGAGAACCCTAAATCTTTGCAATTGCGAGGAAGCAATTGTCAGAAATGTCAATCCACGTCCACTTGCTTGCCCCAACTGTTTATTGAATCTACAACTCGAAAGGGCAAATCAGGCAACCACAATCCCTCTTTCTTGCGACAATTGCATCAGAATCGCTCAATTTGGCATCCACGCCCAAGTAAATCAAGAAAAGCCAGATCGACGAAGATCACAGAAAAGAAGTGTCAAGACGAAATGTATCACGCCAACGACAACCCTCCATCTCGAACTCCCAACCGAACAATCAGGGAAGGAAAGGGAAGTCACAGCGTGGAGCGAAAAGAATAGAAAAGAAGAGGAGGGACAGACCAGTACGAGTCGATCGAACTGCTTCGACTTGACGAGGATCGCATCGGCGACTCCGCCGTCGACCGCCCCCTCCGGTTCCTTCGCTCGTCAAGTTCGAGGTTTCCAGATCTGGTCTCGTTGATGTATATATGTACACACACGTAGTCGTTTTGGTTAACGGGTTGGCGCCCCAACTTAAAACCTATATGCAATGCGTGTTCCACCGTTGATTTAGACGACGATAGATCTGAGCGGTTCAACACGGCGGAACAAAGTGCCTGCGGGGCAAACTCCTCGCACGAATCGCGACCGTAGGACTGACGAAATCGCGCGAAATCAGACGGCTGGGATGAAGCCGACCGCGCCCCACCAGTACAGCAGATAATTTTGATCTAGTGACGTTCTGACCGTTGGATTCAATTTTGATGTAAGTAGGGCGGATATTTGTATTTATGAGATGGACTAAATATTCATTAATCAGATTTTAAAACTATAAATTGCATTATTATTATTATTATATTATTATTATTATGATCATTGTTATCATTTATAAATCTTATTGTGTCGACTAATTGGATAAATTCCCTTTCTACTTTACATTATATATATATATATATATATATATATATATATCCCATTAGGTTTGTGATGATCTTGGAATATGATGTTATGACTTGTGCTTTAACTTGCAATAAATCCCTATCATATTCTAATCATAAACTCAAGAAGTTTGTGGATCAAAATTGTGTTTCTGTCTCCCAACTTTAGCATTTGACCTACTAAGAAACTCAAAAGTCTCATGCAACAACTCCAGCACTTGAGCAGCTAATAATAAACCTCATTCAAGTTCAATAAGAGATGTGCAGAGCCAACCTGTATGCAGTGGTTAGCATGCAAAGCACAGATTAATCTGATATGGCCATGAATTCAGCTTACAACAATTGCAACTGTTCCATTTGCAACCATTACTCTACTGAGGAGGAGCTTTTGAGGTACTCTTGTTCCAGGAATTCCTCGAGCTTTCTTAAAAGCAATGTGAAGCCTCCATTAAAAGATGTCCTCCTCTCATTTTAAGTACTCAATGTTCCAGCAATAAAGGCATCTGCTCCACCTACAAGTGATCAATGAACACAGGAAGTGACCATGAGGAGAGAGAGAGAACTGCTTAGGAGTAGCCAGTGGCTACTTTGGCAATGATTAGACTCGGCTCATCTCGTGAGATTCTTGTAGTTTTCCAATGTTCTGCAAGTTGGAATACTTCCTTGATGGATTGTTGAGCTACAATGCATCACAAGTTGGCCATCGGACCTGTGATTGGATCACAATGGAGGAGGAGTCCTAAGCTCATTTATCTCTTGACATGAGCTAAATCTTTCTACCCTTTTGTAATCTTTGAGTACTTGAAACCACTGACTACAGTGATTTCATGTACTACTTCAAAGTTCTAATGGTTTAACAATCTGTTCGCTCTGATATCAAAACAAAATGAATTATTTATTCCTCAGAATGTGGCTGTGTTCAGATTCATCCCTAAATAAGGGATTATGTTCCTCCAAATCTTGGAAATCACAAGTTTTTCCCATATCAGCATGACTCTGCATCAGAGATTGATATTGAAGACAGAGGAGACAAAGCAGGCAGAGAATGCTCATTGGATGCCATTTTCCTTTTCGTCCATTTGCAATGATTCCAATCCCCCTCCCTTTCCTCGGCCAAGAGCGCTAAAGATGTTTGGTTTCTGCGCTTTATCCGTTGTCCCCCCCCGGATTTGAGAAATGAATCGATAAAAGACGGAAACTTCGCCCTTCCCGAGAGAAGAGACGAAAGGATTTCAGCTCGATCGATGCAGAGCGAAGGTTCTCGGGTCCAAGATCACGTTCGCGGGCTGTGAAAAGGCGTAAAAATTCGATCATTTTCCCTTTCGAAACCGTCCGAGAAGGCAAAGAAGCACCGGGGATCGATCATCGATCGGTTCCTCTGCTTCTCCTCAGGGGAGAAGGTCGGGAGGACGCTAAAAAGGTACGAAGGAAGCAGGAAAAGGTGGGTAAAAATTCGTTCTTTATTCGTATGCATTAAATGATTCGTTTGGGAGGACGAAACGCAAATGGCATCCAACCTCGCCTTCCCGAATCTCCACGAGAATCGAACGGCTAGAAGTCGATCTACGGCTTCTTCCGCTTCGGCTGGGGCCGTTTCACTCGCCCCCGTGAAGTTGGTGGGGGGATTGTTGTGGCCGTGTGGGGTATTAAAAGCCTCGGATCTTCCTCTATCACGTCTCATTTCAGTTCTCGCGCATCCCCATCTCTCTCTCTCTCTCCTCGCCTTCGGAGCGATCGATCGGGGTTCTCATCTCGCGCGTCTATTACGCCGCCTCTGAAGGTATAAGCGACGGAAACGGAGCTATTTTTGGCTTCGATTATGCTGTTTTTAGATATGCTTTGCTCCATAATCTCAGCTTTTGATCGAAAGGTCCGATCGTTGCAGCTGCGTTTGCGGAAAATTGAGGGGTTCATCGCCTTCTCCCTTATAATAGCGCATGCATCGGTCGATGTAGTTGGAATAGCTCAAATCTCTAGACAGAGGTGGCTTTCTGGGTTGTCATTTCTTCTCGTGTCGAAGCATGTGGTTTCGCCTTTTCTTCCTGGATGTCAAGATACGATCTTTGAGTCTGATGCTATTCTCTTCATAATTCTCTTTGCATAAATAAGAATCCTATGTTATGGTTTTGTAGTTATTGTGATTGTCGATGATCCTTTTTCTCCTCTGTCCTTCACCACTGTATCGACAATTTCATACATGGATCATTCACATATCTAATTCTTCAAGAAATGCCTGCTATCTTTTTGTTGGTTTTCCAAAATCTGTACAAAGATAAACACGATTATGATGAGTGCTTCTGTAACATTCATATCATCTATTCAATCATCCTATCTTTTCGGTGCTGGTGATGGATTACAATCTTTATTTCCATGCTTTTAGGCTTCCATTTGGTACTTCTATATGGTAACACACTAATGATATTGAATTTGGATATGCAGAACCATCCCTTAGCAGTGTGCTGAAATCCACAGTTCGACTCCGATCACATGGATGAATATGTGAGTAACAGAACTAGCAGAGGAGAGAGTTTTGCTAGAAGGGGATCCAACTTATCTTTCAGAGATCATAGCCAAGAAGATAGACATGTCCAGAACTACAGGAGGTCGGGATGCAGTAGCAGAGTTGGTTCGACAAGGGGTCCCCAAGTTGTGACTCCTGAAAGGCACAAACATGTGAGGGCTCCTTTTCGCTCTGCGAGCGGCAAGGCAATAGCTGGAAGCACTTCAAAATCATCTTCTATCTCTGGTAGCCATAGAAAAGCATTCCAGGAACAGCATGACCAGACATTTCTACAGGAATCAGTTGTGGAAGAACGTAGTACCAGACAACAGATTGATGACATTGACAGCAATGATCGACAGGTTCGAGCAAACAATTTCAATTCCGAAGGTAGACAAGCGAGGAAAGAAGATACAGATTCTGTTTCCTTAACAACCAACAGTCGTAAATCTTCATTTCTCAAGGGGGTTTCCACAGCCAAGTCTAAGTCATCCAATGGTTGCAGCAGTGCATCAAGTTCAAAAATGCATAAACAGATCAGTGGACAGTTGGTTTCAGGAAATCAGGAAGCTTCTTCGAGTTCCTTTGTTCCACGCTCCTTTGCTGTATCCAGTAGGAATTCCGCTAGTGCTGCCAAATCCTTCTCACAAGTTCTGGACACCGAGTCACCAAGATGTGGTCTTCAAAATCTAAGTTGCACATCGATATCTGATGTTTGTCCTTCAGGTTGTTCCTCTGATTTAACTGGTGATAAGAGGATTGTTATGGTAAGAAAGAGACAATCTGATGGAGAGAGTTCTGCAACCAGTGGCAGGGGGTCAAATGCCTCTCTGGGTGGAGGTTACTCGGGTTCCACTTACTCTGAGACTTTTGTCCCACATCTGCCCATTTCAGGCCGAATCATGCATCAATCAGTTTCAAGGTCCAGAAGCCGGCTTACCATTAGGGATGGAGCAGTTTCAGTTAGAACACAGCGGGCTTCTCCTGGAGATAATAGAATGAGGCCATCTGAAGAAGGGAATGGTAGCACCCTTGCACTTGATGACCCTACTCCAACCCCCCAACTTCAGCAGATGCATTTTTCTGTACCAGAAGCAGTACATGAGAGTTCGACAACAGCATTTACCACAGATTTGCCATATGTCTTCAATGATTCATCTGGACGACCAAGTTCAAGCAACTGTGTTATTCGAAGCAGATCGGTTTCCCGCCCTGAAAGTAGCAGCACACCAATCACCCATCGCTTTTTTGGAGATCGGCATGGCCACCGACGCCTCAACATGGAAGGAGTTGCAGAGGTCTTTGACATAATTTAATTAGCAATTAGCTATTTGTTGCCTTTGATCTTGTGAACTCATGATAGAAGCAACGAAACCTGAAATGATATTATACAACGGCAATAACAACAAGAACAAGAACAACAGCAACAATAAGCCATAATGTCCCAATATTTTGGGGTCATCTAAAATGATATTAGAGATCCATGCGTTTTAATCTTGTAATGGTAGTAACGTTTACATGTCTTTTCACCTAAAATGAAATTTTAGAAATGTAAAGTTTCTTTTTACATTTTTTGGTGGCAAATACAGGTGCTATTGGCATTAGAGCGGATTGAACGCAATGAAGAGTTAACATATGAGGTAATTGGTCTCTGTTTTTCTCAGCCTTGCACTTTGATCTGGATAACAAAATAGGTTTGTGTTCTTGCAGCAATTATTGGTTCTCGAGACAAATGTATTGTGGGGGGCACTAAGGTTCCACGATCAGCACAGAGACATGAGAATGGACATCGATAATATGTCCTATGAGGTACCATCTCCAATTAAATATTATTGTGATTAACGACTATTTCCAATATAAGATTTTTGATCATTGAGTTCCAGTTGGTCAGCCATAGGCTCAAAATGAAGTGTTGAATGCTGAACTGCCTGTTCTTTCATATTGTGGTCAAGATTGTTTGGTTTCAATTTTTTCTTTATCTTCCTACATTTGTCATCTATTTAAATAACTATTATGGAAATAGTATAATTTTAATTTTTTTTTAAAAATCTTTGATCACTCACTTTAAGCTAGATGATACAGTGCCCATGTCATCATTTTAGTAGTTTTGATTGTGCAAGCCTGCAAATTGTCCCATATCCTTAATAATATTTGCTCATGATATATACCTTTGATGGTTTATTATATTTCGGATCGGATTTAATGATTAGTCTAATTCTTCCTAGTTCCTTCCAGGTTGTCGAATACAAAAAAGATTGTCCTATAAGCATTATGCCATTTATTTCTAATTAGCTAAGGAACTTTATTTTCATGCCTTATCTTGCTAAATCATTCTCTCTCTATATATAATGGATAGGAACTATTAGCTTTGGAGGAGAAAATGGGTACTGTTAGCACAGCTCTTACAGAAGAGCAGATGACAAAATGTCTCAAGAGAATCACATATGCATGTGCCTCCCTGGTCCCTGGAATAACTTCTCATGATAATGATGATGCCAAATGCAGCATATGTCAGGTACTTTATTATTCACTGGTATTCCTCATCATTCTCTGATATTCCTGATAAATGTACATGTCAATTGATACATCTAGTCTCCTGCTAGCTAAGCTATTTGGGTCCATTTCAGAAAAATAATCCTCACATAATTTGAACTGTTTTTTTTACAATTTGAATTTGGGTTTGTGATTTCCGAAACATGTCTTGATTAGAACTCTGAAACAAGTCTTTGGCAAATTTCAGATTGCCTGATTCATGAGACGGTCTACTTTAGGGCCATTTGTTGAAAATCAGGAACTTATGCGAAAATATTCTCGACACAAATAACGTGTGTAATTACCTGATTACTTCTTTTTTTTTTCGCTTGTAGCCTATACTGCAGAATGTTTACCAAACTTTTGTATTATGAACAGTTTGGAGGCTTATTTATAGATGAATCCTACATGTGCTCTTCTTAAAATGCCCTCGGGAACACCTAATCCTCAGAAATGCATGCACTCGACGCAATATCTCTTCAGACGAATTTTTTTCATTCTGTTCTAAGCGGATTGAGTTATTTCCCTTTCAGGAGGATTATATAGATGGAGAGGAGGTCGGCAGGCTGCCATGCGAGCATCTATATCATGTTGCCTGCATTGATCAATGGCTTCAGCAGAAGAATTGGTGCCCAATCTGCAAGTCGTCTGCCTTGCCCTCCAAGGAAACAGCTCAAAACTGAGTGTCCCATTACTTCTGCTACTTCTTGAGAAGCATCTTCTTTGTACATGAAATGTCTCCATTGTCATGCAATAAAATGCACAAATGTTGGAACTTATCTTGGAAACTCTTAAATTAGAACAATTCATTTCGAGTTCTGTGTTGTGTATTGTTTTGCAGATATATCAGGATACCTACTGCAAGTTATAAGCTGTGTGCCTAAGTTTGAGCAAGACCTTAGTAACCCATTGTATGATTCAAAAAACCTTCCCAGCAGTTTCTTGACCATTTTAGCCAACTCTAACTGGACCTTCTTACTGACCTCTTATTGTTCAATGACTTTTATTTGCTTTTCTTGATGATTAATAGCCATTATATCAATTTTAACTTCATCCGGCTACTAGTCCAGGCTTCTTTCAATCACAAGAAGCTATTATTTAAAAGGACCGGTCTTGGTACAATTCGGGAGACCAAGTTTGAATCATGAAAATAATCTTTCTATAGTTAGAGATAAGGTTGCGCACATTGGCCCTCTCCCGAAACTCTTCATTGACGAGAGTATCTGGGTATGTTTGTTTTACAATAATAAATTCTTAAGAGGTTAGTAACATTATAAACCTTTGAAAATAAGCTTATCCATTACTCTCCATGATGCAAGCTCCATATCCTGAATCTTTGGAATCTAACGTTCTTTATGATTCAAGATTTGTTCATCTTTGCATCCGTTTCATACAGCACTTGATTTGATTCCTCAAATCTATTAACCAAAAGTTTCCATTAAATATAGTGAATCCTATCCTGTAAGACTTTGCACACAAATAAATCACAAGAGCAGCTAAAGATTGAATGATATATTTATTCTAGATGTGGAGAGCAACTTTTGAGAGAAAACAGTATCATCAAAGAACTTAAGAACTCCCGTTTACATGGTGATGTCAACAGATGAAAGGAAAAGAAGGGGTTCATCCAAAAGAAATGAGGACAAAAGGAATACAGATCTGTCTACCAACATAAAAATCATTTATCAACAAACAAAACGAAATTAACAGTCAGAATGCTAATCAAAACTCATGTGCCAAATAGAGAAATTAAAAAGCTTAAGCTATTCATGAAGCCAAAGTTAAGATCTTAAAAATGTTTACCAGCGAGCTTCTAAGCTTATTGATCTCACTGCATTGCACCATCAGCTCTAAACGGCAGCCTGTTCTTTGCTTTCTCATAATGCTTCTCTCCTGATACAATTATGGTGTCACCAAATGTGATGGATCATGAACACTGTAAAATACTTGGTCATTTCAGGCACTTTACAGACACTATCTCCATGTAATTTTGTGTATTACACAAATGCAGGATGTTTATATCATTTGCATGACCTTAAAGGCATGTCAAATATCGATGAGGATATATGCACTTGAAATACTAATATCCCACTGCAAAATCCACCATATCCTAATTCTATCGAGAGTAAATTATGAACAAGGTAAGTTGAATTGATGTCTGTATTACCAAAATACTTCCACGAAATGAAAAAGATATTTTGTAAAACTAGAGGTTTTTGTTACTACACATCTCTGAAAAATGCCATTTCTGCCTACATATTCCTGCAAAAGTCATGATATGTAAAAGCCTACCATTGTCTCCGTTGAGAGTTGAGACATCAGGTTAAGTTAGTGCATTGATAGGTCTCAGGTTTGAATCCATGCATCATGTACATCATTTAATATAATAAAAATATTTTTCATTTATATGAAAAACTAAGACAATTAAGTAATGCAATTAATGATGATTCTTGACAATTACAATTAATCTATGATTCTTGTGCAGTAGACAACTGAACCAAAGGCAATATTTATGGAAAACTTCGACAAGAGGTGCATTAGTGAAAATGAAAATATAGGAGGATTTCTTGGTAACAATGGGTAAGGCCAGACAAAAAATTATCTTTGAAGAAAATTACCACAAATATAAAGACAGCACATTTAAAGAACTGTAACAAATAAGTTTACCTTCAGGTAATGTAAGTGTATGGCAATACTTCCCATTCTTTGTTTGAGAATTGAATGCTACTGCACTCTGATTCTCTTATCTTCAAACCATCCACCATGTTTCATTTTCCAACTGTAACTTTTTCCCTTTAGTCACAACAATAATGGTTTAACTCAGCATAATGAGAAGAGATGATAAATACTCGAATGGTCCTAAGGATGAAATAGCTTATGCATAGAGCTTATGAATTAGTACAAGAACAATAATATCACATTGGCAAAACTTGAAACATTAAGCAGAGGAAAAACATCTTTAGTTTTACATAACAAAGATATTTTTCCCTCTTCATTTTGCAGTCAGCAGTTAACCAACATAAGTAATGATAAACATGCAAATATGCATAAACAATGAATAAATAAAAGTAAAATTATGCAACTTGGATGCGAAAGCTTTTCTTAGTAGAGCCTCAAATGATGGATCACCATTAAGTCAGCTCTCTCTAATACAGCATATAGCAACTTTGCAGCATCGGCCCTCAAGTTCTGGTGGCAGCTTCTACAAAGAAAACCAGAAAGTACCCAAACCCAACAGGAATGCCAGGAGAAAGTTCCTTGGTGAGAAAATATTCCATCCTGTTGTCTTAATAATCAAAGAAATCACAAGAAGATATCCTTTGCAAGAGAGATTGACCATAAAAGAGATAACTGATCACAAGAACTTGACGATGCAAATAATTTATTTTTGATACGGAATAATACAATGAAAGAACAAGCATGAGTCTGGCTGAAATGTGAAGCTAAATAAATATTGCAAAAAACTATTACTGTCATAAAGAAGATGCAAATTTGTGATACCAATAACCAGAGCAATTCACTATAATGTGATTCACATCAGTAGCATAGAGATAAAAGAAAGCGAAAGGTCAGAGTAGTGATAATGATCATAAGAATAATAAATACAGGAAAAAAAATCTAACTTAGCAGCTCCAAGTGAGATCAAGTTTTGCCCCCCTTTTTCTCTCTCTCCTTGTACTGACAACACAAATAAGCTGACATTAGGAGGTAGTCAGTTATTTGTACGAGAAAATATAGGCTAGGAGACTGTTTCCTTTCTTATTGGACAATACAAACAGTTAGGTATTCAGTGACAGTGCAACTTGCTGTTTGAAAATTGTCTCAAGGAAAAAACAACATAAAATAAGAGACAAATCAACGTTTTATTATAACCATTTCCTAGTTTTCACATAAGAATTTTCAGTAACAATACTGGAGTTCCCTAACCTATCTCACACATCGCAACAGGACATACCGACAAAACACAATCCCTTTGTGTTGGGAGGAAATCTGTAGACAAGGTGAAACAAAGAGATGAGAAAGGTACAAAATGTAGACAAACATACCTGCTAAATCAAGGCAGAATACCTCATACTCTCTTCTAAAAAATAAACTGTAAGCAGAAATAACAGAAAAATTAGTAGTCAGTTTGTAGTTCACACAGCATCGCACAATGATATGCACACTAATCACATCTGTTTTTGTTGTCTGCTACCTCAGATGCTCCAGTGCCTGAAACCATTTTTAATGAGCCCCACTTTTTTAATCCCTCACAATGCTATACTACATAAAAGAAACACTGTTTACAGGATTTAAAGTGGATGAGATAGAAATGACATCTGATTTTGCTGTGTTAACTCCAATTTCTCCATTTGGTGCATGATATGTTTTTCAACAAGCCCCATTATACTAATTCCTCAATCTGCTGTGTTATGTAAAAACTACATGAGAATATCATCTCCTTATAAAATAGAACCACAATAAGCAACATTAAAAAAAAAAAGTCAGACTTCCCCTATTTAATCGCCAAATGGTAAGAAATACATTTTTTTTTTTTTAAATGAAAGCATTCATGAAATGACACTTGTAAATCAACCAAGCATTCTGCCAATTGATAATACACACTGCTACCTTCGAACTTACAGAAGTTACAAATGAAATTCCTGCAAAACTGCCTTTGGGTCCTCCATGTTCGGAGTTACAATTATGCTTGAGATTCGTGGTACCATTGGAGACACCCTTCATAAACGCTAAATGTACAACAAGTGAGTCAAACTGGGATTCTCTTTTTCTTTTGACGGGATGAGTCAAACAAATGTGTCGCTGTTTGAGCATTTGCTCCTTACCTGGATCTAATGGAATTTCTTTGTTCTGATCCCACAAAACCTGCCAAAGTGTATCCTAAAGCTGAGAAGTTTTAATGCCCACATAGACACCTTTAGCTCTCAGTCACCGGAGCAATCCAGCTGCCAACAATTTTCACAAACCAAAAACTTTAACTGGGCTTGTCTTATTCTTCACATGAACGAATGCATATTTTCTCAAGTAGCAAGGGCCAGTCCTCTCCAAGTTGTTGTGGATTTAGCTCCATCGCTACCCTAAAATCCTGCATAGATATCAAGCAGCTGTTTTTCAGTTCATGTGTGCCTTCTGAAGGTCCACCTACAATTTGCATTTTGATATTGTTTCCAACAAAACTATCAACAATAGAATTCCTATATAGCTGCAATCTGGAGACTGGCCTTTTTGTTAGTCCATTTCCAGTTCTTGCTCCAACTAGCTCAACACATGACCTAATCAGCAGCTTCAAATAAGCATCCAAACTATTATTTAGTAGTTTGGCACAATCCATAGATACTCCTCCCAATCCCTGTGCTTCAGTTATTTGCTCCATCCGTTTCTTCAAAATCTCAGTATGGAACAGTTCACCACGACCATAGATGCTACCGAACCCACCACTGCTAGCACCGGCTGTTGACAGTGGACGGCTTCTTGCCCCACCAGTGCTCACAGAACAAAATGGAATGCCAAGTGGGGCCCGAAGAGATCCTCTGCAGGAGTCCAAGTGGTCCAGTCTATCCAGATCGTCCACAGTTGCTACTTCAACCAACCCCTTGCCATTCACAGAACCCTGGTAATGCAGTGATGGGTTATCCAACCGTGGTCTCTTTGCCTGTTGCTCTGCAGGACCAACTTGCTGATGCTGCAGCCTCCTCGATTCAGATGGAATGAAGTCACCATTCTCCCTGCTGACAATCTCATCGTAAGGTGCCACAAACTGATAGGAAGCAATCTCTGCTCTCCCATTTGGTCCGAGATGGCCTGCGTAATCTTTGGCATGCCGGCCATTTGATGAGCTGGGCATCGATGTAATCGGGGCACGTAATGAATTGAATCCATCATCGATCTGAGGGGTTCTCTTCAGTACATCTACAACCGGCTTCTGCACACCCTTCTCCTGATTGACTGGTGGTGGAACTTTAGCTCGACAGGCATTTTCAAGGATCAATCGGATGAGTTGATTGTGCAAGGGGAGATTCTCATGGCCCAGAGTCGGAAGGCAAAGCCTGTTGAACTCGAGCTTGCTCATCTTCTGTGATAACAATCCATTCAGATAGATGAAGTAGCGCTGTGCTCGCTCCGTGCCTAATCGCTTTGCTATCTGTGACTTGAGGTCATTGAGGTTGGTCCGAGAGTATGACGGTTGTGGCGAAAGCTGCGGCTGTGGCAACGGCTGCATCTCTCAGTGAACAGTGTCCATATTGACAACCACCAAGAATTTAACCTCTTCTTCCGCTGATCCTATTCTATATCTTGGGTTTCAGTCAAGATTAGGGTTTGCACCTTCTTTTACAGAGAATTGAACATATCCTCAATGCCGACCGCCTGAGAGGGAGCAATGCAGGCGCGAACATCATCTCCCACCGGGAAAACCCTAAAGCAAGGCGAGATCAAGAAGGCGCCCTCAACACGGAGACTCCGAGTTGAAAACCCGTCCAAAGACGCTAACTCGCAGACGCAATTCTCAAAGACGGAGATCGAAAACCCTAAGACAACGAGAAACAACCAAAATCAAAACCCACCTCAGCACATTGTAGCTCAAGAAAACTCTCGTCAAACGCCGCAATTCTGAGACGGAAGCGGGCGGCGATACGCTCTGCGGTCTGCGATGGCAGAGTCCAAAGCTGAGCCAACCGGATCTCAAAGGAATCTCAGTTGAACCAAAGCGCGGCAACGAAAAAGAAGAAGAGAATCCATATCGACAAGGAGACGGGGAATGGAGAAGAGGGGAATGAGTTGAACTAACCCCGCGGAGCTCGGAGAGCGCTTCGATCGGGAGCTATCCAATTCGACCTCCCTCGCTTCGTCTCTTCCTTCCCTTGTCCTTTTTCTCAGCGACTTGAATTGGGATCGGTCGGTCGATCGATAGAGCGGGCTTGCTATCTTTCGTTTTGCACCCCCCCTCGCCACCCCCCTTTACTCTCGCCCGCTGGAAGTACTTGGTGAGAGCTTGGGGTGATCTACCAACGTGACAGTACGAAGGCTCGCGGCTATCCTTTGGTGGGGCGGGGGGGGGGGGCTTCTTCCGTTCGTTCGATGCTTGCGCTCCCCTTTGGCCGCTGCGTGCGCCCGTGTGCGCTCGCCGCACGGGGTGTGCGACTTGCGAGGCTCAGCCTGACGGGGTGGGAAGGATCCGTCTTCGGATCGCTGTCTGATTCGTGAGCTCGGTGGGGAAACGGTCAACGTGAGTACATTGGATTCATGGGAGTGCCCAAATGCGTCTTGTAACCACATACACGTCGTCAACAATCATTGGCTTTCATGGTTGACCACCACTGGAAATAGACGATATTGAAGAGCACTACGACATGGGAAATAGACTTGAGATCAATTCAGGTGTTCCCTTTGTTTGTTTGTAGCAATTCAATTCTGGGAATCACAAGACTCTGATCTGATGCCAAATGAATAACAGGCACTAACGGCATGATCATCATCTTGAATCTGTTCACATCACAGCAACTGTGCCAGTACGAAGAAAAAGAAATCATCATCTGATATCTTAATGATTATAGACAAGCTGTATTTACCCAAAAAAAAAAAGAAAATTGAAAATCGACACCTCATAGATTTCTCCTAATAATTTATGTCAAGCTAAAACTGTATAATAGCTACAAACGATGTTTACAAAAAGATTTGATATCTTAATTATTACAAATGGCAATAGGAGAAGACGTAAAAAGCAGTAGCTAAGACAACAACAGGAACAATTAATAAGGTCCCAGCAATCTGGGATGGAACGCATTGATCTTTCCTTCCATTGTGCTGTCATGAGGGTAACTATGTGACTCAATCCATGCAGGCATATTACAATTACAGCTTAAATCGGTAAGGTTTCCAAGTTCCAACCACAGGTGCCACACCCTATAACAAATGAACATAATCAAATAAACATGAATCTCTGCTAGAAGAGTAAGGTCATATCACATTTGTACAAAATGATCACTGTCTGCAAAAGCACTCCAGGCACATCAAAAATCACCCAGATCCTTGTGAACCTACCATCAGCTTCAGTAATTATGTTATACCCCTTTGTGATTAAAGGATATATATGTGTGTGTGTGTGTGATGATAAGCTACACATCAGAACCTCACCATAAAGAAGAAACAGCAGATAGCTCCAACGTTCCTTTCTATTTCCTTGCCAAACTTCAAGAGTGATGTTCCTTTCAACAACCGTAATCTCCACATAGCAAATGGTTTATTCACAGTCTCCAAATTCTGCCACAGATTTGGCTTTCTTCTCCCACAGATTTCATACCACTGACAAAAACCATGATAATATTTTCCCAAATGCATAAAATAACCTGGTCATCAAATCCACAAGAATTATATTCTTTTATAAGCTTACCCAATACCGTCACTCCATAGAAACATTAATTTGATGTCGAGGCCCAAAATGATTTTGGCACCAGAACGAATAAAAAAATCACCCTTCATAACCTAAGACTAATAAGATTCCTCAGCCAATCAAATTTGCAAGACATATAAGATGTTCTCAATGTCAGATAAATCATCTTTAAATACCAATTGTAATTTCAAACAGCAAAGATAATTCAAATTATTTACCTGATAATAGAATCGGAAAAGTGGGTGTGTAAGGCAAATGTGAAGGATGATGGTTTTTCATCAGCTATTTCATATGTGTTATGTCAGCAAAAATTCTAAGGTGAAAATCATAAATGCATAAAAAGAGGTAGCAGCACTGTGCAATGAGCTTAAAAAACTACAGTCATCAAAGATAAAAAATTTACCAAGTCATTGGAATGATAAAAGTATAATCAAGCAAACAAACTTGACATACATTCTTACAGCTCAAATAGAATAAAAAGTTGGTGTCCATTGACTGATTGTCCCTATGAAGCTATATCTTGATATCTTCTCACTTGGGAGTTAAAGATCAAATCAGTGAAAATAGTGGAGCTAACTATAGGAAAAGGAGGATCAATGTCAATACTCCAAAGCCTATTTCTAGCAAATTCATGCTGATAGAAGTTTCCATGACTACCAAACTGCATTTTTCTTAAATTAGGTGAGGATTATAAATAAATCCAGCAACAGGAAAAAAAAAAGGAATAACAAATACAATAAGAAGAATGTCATTCTTGAGGAAGCATATTGGGTTTTCCCCATGTTATAACTTTTGGAGGCTTCAAAATGGCTTAGAAGAAAATGAGGAAAGCCAAGTACAACCATCCTTGAGTCTAAGATGGTAATAGATTCCACTATCATGCTATGGTAATGAGGCCTTGTTAGTTGAGATTAAAGAAGGTTTCAGCGGCAAGCAACCCAAAGGTCACAATTATGTTCCACTCTAGTTTCCTTTTTACCCCTTTTCCCTGAAAACCATCCCTTACTATTATTTTCTTCTTTTTCATTTCCCCGTGACAAGTGTTGCCTGGTATATTGTCCCCGTCAATTCCAACCAAAGCAGCGACCGGAACAGGTTCAACTCCAAAATTAGGATGTTTGTGTTAGTCGGCTGCAATGTACTATTTGAGAATTGCAAACAATTGTCAACAGAAGATCCTTGCTCAACCAACAACATCCATAATACTAATTGAGCATTGCAACATCTAAGTATCTATAATTGCCTTGTGATCAATGTGCCAACATGGTGGGCAAAGTTTCAAACTTTCTTGAAGTAGAAATGATACTTGAAATAGAACCAAAACGCCTCTTAAATAAGATCACAACCATCGATCCACAAATCCATGAGGCTTGCTGACACACATGGCTTAATGACTTAAGCCCTATTCCATTGATGGAATAAGAAGACAGACAGCTAAAAGATAGAAGAACCCTACTTCTATTTATAACACCTAATCTATAATTAATTAAAGGTTTTAGTTGCCCAAAAAGTTAGACGAATAGTCTTACCATTATGAACATAATGTCCTTGATAAAATTTAACCATATTCAAGCATATGTAAGACTACCACACAACATTTCCAGAGCAGATAGTCTTATCATTATGAACAATAGCATCCTTGATAAAATTTAACTATATTCTAGCATATGTAAGACTATACCACACAACATTTCCAGAGCAGCTTATTTCAGTTGTCTACTAAGCAGAAATGGAGAAAATAGCAAGTTGGAAGACTATAGCATGACAGGTTGATTGAAAGATGATAACCAGGATTAGAAGATGCTTCTGCGTGGACCAAGTATAGAGACCTGAAAAACATAGCTAGCAAATCTACATCTTTTAATCCTTTTGCTACTTCACCATATTGGATCAACCATTCAACCATTCCTAGAGTGAACTATTCTGCACCTCTTTTCTTGTCTCTATTTAGACCAACTCAATAGAAATCAACACAAAATGGTTTGCCATAAAGCATTGACGACAATACAACTTCCGGTTGAACACATAAAGCACGGCACCGTATCCAATATCCCAGGAATTGACACCAAAAGGATGAAGTTGCTCAAAGATACAAAGCATTCGGCATAGTCCCTCGGAAAATCCGGTATCAGATCGACGAATCATATCCATCCCCATTTTAAGAAGGCCGCAGGCAACGATCTCGAACAAAATTAGTATTGCAAACTCCAGCATGATAAACAACAAAGAGGAAACAAAAACAGCGAAAAGTACTCAAGCCAGCGAGGGAACAAGAGGGAGAGTCGGATCAGACCTCGGCCGATCTTCGATTGTCCTCCCTGAGCACGGCCTTGTCGAACCCATTCACGCCCTTGCAGATCTCCGCTGGTGGCTTCTCGTCTGACATCGCCCACATCCCCGTAACTGGAAACCCTAACGCCTTCGCCCTCGCTCCCTCTTTCTCTCGTCTCGCCTCCTCCTCCTCCTCCTCCGAACCCTCGAAGCAGGCGGGGAACGGCGAAGACTCCTCCCAGAAGAGAACATTCGACAGTGAAAGTACATCCCATACGTATAAATGTCTTCCTATATAATAATAATAACAGACGAGTTCGCAAGTGTTAAGGACGTATTGGCTTAACGGCAATGTCAAGCACTCAGTCATGTCAAGCACTCAGGTAACGGCAACAGCAGAAACAGCCACAGAGACAGAGACCGAGTCCTCAGCCACACAACTGGCGCTGCCTCACGGTAATAATAGGTCATGGCCGCGACCTCTAAATGAGAACCGGGGTCATCTCCCCCTGGTGCGTTTCTCCAAGCCCCTCTGTGCCCGCAGCAAGGATGGCCAAGGCTCTCGTCATCGTGGCCCTTCTGCTGGTGTCCGGCTTCCTCCCCAGCTCTCCGACGGCGGCGCCGGCGCCGGCGCCGGCGGTCGTGCCAAGCTACTCGTTCCTCGGATGGCAAGCGGAAGCACCTGCGCCGATGGCCTACAAGCTCGGCGTCCCGATGTTCAGGCACAGAGAACGGCCGGCGGTGCTGATATCGGAGGCGGAGCTCGAAATCAAGTGATCGACGATGGGTTCCATTCGGGACGAGATATTAACGATGGAAACATTGTTCTATTTAGCATGGCTTGTCAAATCCTTGATTGATGTGGCTGCATTGGAACATTCTTTTTTGTGAAATCAAAATCTAAGTGATTTATAATCCGAGATAATTGTATATCGTCTTTAAAGAGCATATCTAAAATAGAAGTTAATTGATAGTTAATATCGAAGTCCATATAATATTAAACCAAAGTAAAAGATTAAAAATGATTACTCGTAAACTGGTCAGAGAATATTGAGTCATCACAAGACTATACCTCATATATATCATATTAAATCTTAGGTTTGATGTATGTTGTCAAGATCTTCAACAGGGATATTGTGATATTATGATTTAGTTTCTCATCGAAAGTAAGATAAAATTAAATTTTGTTGAATCTATTATTATAAAATTAATTTTAAATTATTTATAATATTTTAAATGGGGGATATTATAATATTATTATTTTATAATATTTTTTATAAAAAATATATTTTTATTATATTTAAATATTATTAGAAATGGGGCATTATAATATTATGATTTAGTTTTATATTGAAAGTAGGATAAAACTAGAATCTGATGAATGCATTATTATAAATTTAAACTTAAATATTTTAGATATATTATTCGAAATTAATATTATTTTATCGATCGATCATGATTATTGATGAGGATAGTAATTATGATAAGACTCGGCTGACGTCAGATGATGCCTCACGCCTCGATCAACGCGACAGCACCCGGTCAAACGGACTAGAACGCCAGTCGAGGCGCATTAAACGCCTACTCAGGCCCGGTTCTTCACGCTACGCCAACACCAATGTCAGACGCTATCAGCCTGCCCCCTGCAAGCGGGCACATCAGGAAACAGCAAGCTTCCCTATAAATACTCTCGCATTTTGAACGGGAAGGGAGAGGAGAGGAGATACAAAAAAACACTTCTTCATCTGAAACCCCCTCCACTATCATCTGACTTGATCGTCGGAGGGGTCGGGCTGAGCACCCCGGCCCGACCTTTGTGCAGGTGCGAAGCCGAAGGTCCCCGCCGGACGCGCAGGCGAGGAGTTCCTGCTCGAAGGAATAGGCGACCCCGTCCCGATCGGACACCGCACGCGACCACCTCGGCGGGCTCGAGGGACGCCCGAGGGAGATCCCCGTCGTCCAGACCCGAACCGAGCTGCGTCGGCCTCGAGGCCACGGCTCAAAGTTTGTTTACGCAAACATTTTGGCGCTAGAAGGAGGGCCCAGAATGTCAGGTGATCACCTGAGCGGCTCAGATGAGCCCACGGCTGACAGGTCACACCCGACCTAAGCCTCAGGGAAACATCCCCCGCACAAAGACCATCGTGACGAACACCCCGCCACGACCTCAGAACGATATTGGCGGATATTCAACGACCTGGGCCTGTCGCCGCCCGACGGCACCGCCGCCGACTCGACGCCCATGTCACCCGAGGCCTTTCAGGACCTCGCCCGTCAAGTCCGAGCTCTAATGGGTATGGTGCAAACCATTATCCCGCTCGTTTCTCATCCGGCGCACCCGCCTGCGATCGAACCACTACGACAACGCAAGGCCCCCGTTCGGGCCCACATGACACCTCCGGAGCCCCCCACTTCGCCTCGGGTCCGACCGACCCCACTCGGGGATCCAGTGATGGCAAACCCGAGCGGCCGCTCGGAGACCGAGGCACTCTCTTCGGACTCCCTATGGGCCCAATTGTGCTTCGTCAGTCAGCGACTCGACGAGGTGCAGAAAGAGGTCCGCAGGTCCAAGAGAGAGCTAAGGGAGGACGCACACCAAGGGTCTCCCTTCACGCCCGAGATACAGGATCAGACAGTCCCCCCGGACTTCCAACTCCCATCTCTCGACGCTTACGATGGCTCCACCGACCCGGTGGACCATGTAGCTGCTTTTCGCGCCCAAATAGCGCTATACGGAACCTCTGATGCCTTGATGTGTAGAGCATTCCCTACCACTCTGAGAGGGCCAGCCCACGCGTGGTACGACGGCTTAAAGATCGGAACGATCGCTTCCTTCGACCAGCTCGTCAAGGACTTCGAGCTCCACTTTGTGGCCTATGCACGACCGAAGCCTTCCGCAACACTGCTCCTTGGACTCAAACAAATGGAGGACGAGCCCCTCTCCCATTTTGTGGATCGTTTTGCCACGCAAATCCGGGGCCTACCGGACACTCACCCCTCTCATCTAGTGTAGGCGTTTATGATAGGCCTGCGACCTTCCAGATTCCTCTAGTCCCTCGCGGAGCAACCTCCCACCACGGTGCCATAGATTCCCCAGCACGCTAACCGGTACATCGCAGCGGAGGCCTGGGCGGTCGTGAGGAGGAGGGACGACTCCCGACCGCGGGCTCCATAAGAGAGGTCAAGCACCGACGGTGGCTACCCAATGTAGTCCTCATGAAAAGAAATCTAAGCCCTGCCTCAGCCTGCGTCATGCTACTAGGCCGCATGTTGCCCGAGACCACACCTGCGCGACCTGCGTCGTGCTACTCGGCCGCTTGTTGCCTGAGACCACACCTGCGCTGCCTGCCTGCGTCGTGCTCCTTGGTTGCATGCCCCCGAGACATGCCTGCGCGGCCAGCCCGCCTGCGTCGTGCTCCTCGGCCCCATGCTCCTCGAGACACACCTACGCGGCCAGCCCGCCTGCGTCGTGCTCCTCGGCCCCATACTGCCCGAGACCACACCTGCGCGACCTGCCCGCCTGCGTCGTGCTACTCGGCCGCATGTTGCCCGAGACCACACCTGCGCGACCTGCCCGCCTGCATCGTGCTACTCGGCCGCATGATGCCCGAAGCCACACCTGCGCGGCCTGCCCTCCTGCGTCGTGCTCCTCGGCTTCATGTCCCCGAGACACACCTACGCGGCCAGCTCGCCTGCGTCGTGCTCCTCTACTACATGCCCCCGAGACACACCTGCGCGGCCAGCCTGTCCAGCCCGTCTGCGTCGTGCTCCTCGGCCCCATGCTCCCCGAGACACACCTGCGCAGCCAGCCCGCCTGCGTCGTGCTCCTCGGCCCCATGCTCCCCGAGACACACCTACGCGGCCAGCCCGCTTACGTCGTGCTCCTCGGCCCCATACTTCCCGAGACACACCTACCGGCCCCATGCTTCCCGAGACACACCTGCGCAGCCAGCCCGCCTGCGTCGTGCTCCTCTGCTCCATGCTCCTCGAGATCACGCCAGTGCGGCCTGCCCGCCCGTGTTGTGCTCCTCGGCTCCATGTTCCCCTAGACCGCGCCTGCGCGGCCAGCCCGCCTGAAAGCTGAAGCCATGCCTCGGACTCCCATTACAACGACCGACGCATAGCTTCTTTCCGGGGGGGGGGAATATGATGAGGATAGTAATTATAATAAGACTCGGCTGACGTCAAATAACGCCTCACGCCTCGATCAACGCGATAGCACCTGGTCAAACGGACCAGAACGTCGGCCAAGGCGCATTAAACGCTTGCTCAGGCCCGGTTCTTCACGCTACGCCAACACCAATGTCAGACGCTATCGGCCTGCCCCCTGCAAGCGGGCATATCAGGAAACAGCAAGCTTCCCTATAAATACTCTCGCATTCTAAACGGGAAGGGAGAGGAGAGGAGACACAAAAAACACTTCTTCATCTGAAACCCCCTCCACTATCATCTGACTTGATCGTCGGAGGGGTCGGGTCGAGCACCCCGGCCCGACCTTTGTGCAGATGCGAAGCCGAAGGTCCCCGCTGGACACGCAGGCGAGGAGTTCCTGCCCGGAGGAACGGGCGACCCCGTCCCGATCGGACACTACACGCGACCACCTCGGCGAGCTCGAGGGACGCCCGAGGGAGATCCCCGTCGTCCCGACCCGAACCGAGCCGCGTCGGCCCCAAGGCCACGGCTCAAAGTTTGTTTACGCAAACAATTATTCATTTCATGTTTAATTTAAAAGGATAAGCCTTACTAAAACAAAGCATGCCAATATATATATATATATATATATATATATATATATATATATATATATATATATATATATCTTTGAGGTATATTTTTTTATATTTATTTATCTATTTTAGTCATTGTAATTTTGAAAATGATCTCTTGAGTTCTTATGATTTATTAATATCTAAAATAATCTTTACATTCTAAAAATATATAATATATAAAATCATCTTGTCAAGTTTGAGTTAACAAACGTTAGAGTATACTTACATAGAATATTGACTCACAATAAATCATTAATATAATGATACGAGTAATTTAAATTAAAAAACTGAGATCTTCATCAATGATATAAAGAGACATAGTCATGAAAGCCACTACCAATATCAGCACCAAGTCATTGTTGCATAGTAAGACGTCGCATGCAGCCTCTACCATACTAATGTTGTACATATCATTATATTAATAATTTATTATGAGTCAACATATCACGTAAATAAAGTCTAACATCTATTAATTCAGATATGACGAAATGAATTTATATATTATATTTTTAAAAATATAAAGATTATTTTAGATACGAGTAAACTATAACAATTTAAGAGATGTATGATAAAAATTATAAGGCTAAAATGAATATTAATATTTTTTTATTTTTTAAAAGGTTAAAATTATAAATCACATTCAAATCTTTTATGAGGGTGAATATAATAATAAGCCTTTTAGGTATTTAAATTTTTTTTGGGGGCCTGTAGAGGACTCTGTTACTTCGAAAAGCACACACGTGCCACGTATGTCGGATTCGGACATCCGAAGCGGATCCAGGAATTATCGGATTCGGGTGCGGGGATTCTTTTGTCATAAAGGGTTCACTTTTCGGCACAGCTGCGAATGCCGATAAGGGTTTTCCTTTTTGGCCTAGTCATCTTACCGACACGAACGCGAACACGTCCTCCCGGTTCGGCCTTTTCCGGCATCGGTGCGGGACACGACTCTCGTCGAGACATTCATGTCAGCCGTCGATCTGTCCCAGCAGCAAATCTGAACCGTCAACCTTCGCACAATGGATCACTACGAGCTCGTGGAGCATTCCTCCACCACCACCACCCAGCCCTCTTGGGTTTTAGATCGACGATCTGCGGCCATCCCTCACCCGCCCTTGTTCTCGCTAGCCTCGATCGATCTGAGACCTGTTTCGATAGCTCGGGGAATCACCAAAACCCTCGACGAGAGAAGGGGATTGCGAGGTAGGGACGTCTCCTTTCGACGGAACATGGGGTGATGAGGCTTCCGGGTCGGCGTCGGCGGATGGAGTGGGACGGCGAACAGGGGAGGCCGAGCGGCGGCGG
The DNA here is from genome assembly GCF_036884655.1 of Musa acuminata AAA Group. Lineage (NCBI taxonomy): Eukaryota > Viridiplantae > Streptophyta > Magnoliopsida > Zingiberales > Musaceae > Musa > Musa acuminata. The sequence goes on along the minus strand of NC_088329.1, from coordinate 3,372,678 downwards.
CGAGGGGGAGGAGGAGGAGGAGGAGGAGGAGGCGGAGGCGGAGGCGAAGGAGGAGGAGGGGGAGGTGGAGAAGGAAGGGGGTTTCCTGGTGAACGATGGCAGTTCGGTCTTCTCTTTCGCCGTGGAGAGTATGCTCCAGTCGGCAGCGGCGTGCGGGCTGGTGGTGACCGACGCGCTCGAGCTCGACCATCCCATCATCTACGTCAATCGCGGGTTCGAGGAGGCCACAGGGTATCGCGCCGAGGAGGTGCTCGGAAGGAACTGGTAAGAGCCCCATGTCATTTCTTTTTCGTAAAAGGAAAACTATGCTCTTTAGATCCTTCAATTTTTGCTTTCTTTGAGGCTTGTTGGTGATTACTGTTCTGTATGATGATCAATTGATGAGAGGAGCATATGTAGTTGCTAATTTATAGTCGTTAGTAGTTGAAATTTCTGCACTTTGATTTTGATTTGCCCTACCATGGTTATGACGAACACAAACTTGTGTTGTCGGATGGAGCTTGCAGGATAAGGAATGAAGAAAATTAGCTGCTTGATGATTGCTAGCCTAGGTTACATGAATGATGAAGTTTCTGAATTTGATATCCTTAGTTAGGCCAAAAGTCGAAGTTACTGAATGAACCACACTATCAATCACCGATGGCGAAACATGTTATGGCCTCTCAGCATCCAAAGAAAGATGTGGTTTTATCAATAGTCTCTCGTACCGAACGACGGAGGAAGAATTAAATGACACCAGGATGATCTTTTGCCTTGGATCATTAGAGTAATGAATGATAGAACTTGGAACTTGTAAGTTTAAGAAACATCGTCTCACTATTGCACCGATTGTTAAATAATATCCAAAATCAAGTTGGAGTCTACGTTCTATTGGGGACCTGGAACCGGAGTTAAAGACTGCATGTGTTAACTTGTCTAGATGGCCCTATATGTATCTTGGGATAATTGCTGCAGTCTAAACTTTTGTTAGCTGGTTGTGACTTTTCCATACTTCTTGCTCCAAAGTTGGATGCAGAATAGTGTGCCACTTGCAGTTATTTTATCCTCCAAAATACTTGGATCAGAAAAGAAACTATGATTATAACTACACCTTTAAAAGTACAAATCGGTAGAAGAACATAAATTTGAAGGATGAAGAGGTTGTGATATTATAGTGACATTCATTGCAGCACTTTTTGCAGCTGAAGACCACTTGACATAATTGACTCGTTCTTGTGTTTAATATAGGGTATAGGTTTTGATCACTTTTGTTGAAGCATATGCTTTAGTATTCCACTGGTGGAACTAACGATGATTGTTACTATCATTTGATTGTGGATGAATGCCTTTTAAGAGTCCTAAAGATTTATGGGAAAATTTGATAATATGGATTGTAAGAAAATGCGGCATAACTTATTTTGCATAGTACTTAAGTTCCCTTCCTCTTAAACTTCTTTATTGGCCTTAGGATTATGATATGCTATTCTTTAGTTTGTTTGGCTTATAATGTCTAATAGGATCTATGTCAATTGGAAAATTTCCATTCTTGCATTTCCTTTATCTTGCACGCCAAAATGGTATAATCTATACTCCTCTCTTGTCTTTTTTATTATTCTTTCATTTTTAACTTCGAGTCCTTATTTCGTTCCAAGGTAAGTTGTGGGCATGGCTTGGAGGGAGGGATGGGATGAAGGTATGAGGGTGGAGCCATTGGGAGGGATTAGTCGTCAAGTAGCGAGTGCTTATGACCAGACACAAAACATTTGAGGCGTGTAAACGGTGATGGGAGGGTAGCTCATGTAGGCCAGATACTTTTTCTTATAAACTCTCTCCCCATTTCTTCTCAGCTTCTTCAGGGTGAATTATGACAGACTCTCACAGGCTTGGCCTTGAAAGCAACACCTTCTAGCGATTATACAGGAGTTTCTTTGGTCATTTCTTACAGAGCACTTCTTGAAAATTTTCTCTTTTTTTTTGGGACAAATTTCTCTCTTTCCTTCATCCATCATGGCAGAATTTTTATTTTTCTGGCTTGCAACTTGTTAACGATATAAATTATACATTACATGTTTGTGCTTTGAGAAAGTTACAAAATAGTAAAGTGTAATAGATGGTTCCTGAGAGTTTTATGTTCAAGTCTTCAAGTTTGTTGCTGAATTATGAAATGATTCTGGAGAATGTCAATGCTTCTGTAGATATGAATAAGATTATGGTAGTCACAACATATCGAATGTCACAACCCCAGTCCGTAACAACATGGGCCAAGTTCCCATAGAGTACTTGAAATGTGCAACCTATGCCCATCTGCGCTATCGTGGGGTATCAGATTGTATTATCTAAGTACAATCAGCATGTGTTATATGAGATCAGATTCTGGTGTGTCTCTACAAGTTCCATCATAATGGTAGCTATCTAGAGGAATATGCAGGTCTTGTCTTTCTTGTGAATTCCTTTGTTTTCTTGTCTGCATCAGATTCAATGTGCTTCAGATGATTGTTACGATAATAATTTTGGCATCATGGCTGGTCATGGCCAGAAGCATGTCTGTGCTTCTTTTCTAACATTTCTGATCTTTTTGGTCATTTTGTCCTATTACATATCTTTGTTGTAATTGCCTGGATGCCAAACAATGGAATAGTTCTAGATTTCTGTTTCTGGTAGGTTCCTGCTGGAATGTTTTGTGGGAAGCACACTCACACTGTATCGCTCTTATATGTCATCAAAATTTAGTTCTTGTTCTTTTTCTGTCAATATAAATTATAGTCAACTTCCCTTCCACTTTTCACTTTATTAATCACATTTCATGTTGGTTCTTTACCAGGTACATATATATATATATATGTATATATATACATGTATATGTATACATGTACATGTATATGTATACATGTACATGTATACATATACATGTACATGTATACATATACATATGTATATGTATGTCTATATGTATTTCTTTTTAGATTGAAGACATTCTTTTCAAAATTAATTGATCTTTTTTAGGGAATATGCACATTGACAGTATATCTGACTGCCTGCATATATTAGCATAAACTCAAAAGTATTGTTTCAATGTATTCTTCCAGCCGATTCTTGCAATGCAGAGGACCATTTGCTCAAAGGAGGCATCCTTTAGTAGATGCTGCAGTGGTTGCTGAAATACGAAGATGTCTTGAGGAGGGCATTGAGTTCCAAGGTGATCTGTTGAACTTTAGGAAGGATGGTTCCCCATTGATGAACAGATTACAGCTAACACCGATCTATGGTGATGATGAGACAATAACCCATTATATGTGCGTTCAGTTCTTCACTGACACAGATGTTGATCTGGGATCTCTTCCTAGCCCTATGACAAAGGCAGTTGTGAAACCTTCTGATCGTTTTACCACCAACCCCTTGAGCAGACCTATCTCGACAGGGCATGGACACATCTGTCGTGAATTTTGCAGCTTATTACAAATGGGTGATGAGGTATTATGTCAGAAGATTCTGTCAAGGTTGTCACCAAGAGATATTGCATCTGTTGGTTCTGTCTGCACGAAGCTCTACGAGTTAACAAAGAACGAGGATCTCTGGAGAATGGTATGTCAGAATGCATGGGGCAGCGAAACTACTCTTGCACTGGAGACCATACCTGAAGCCAGAAGACTTGGATGGGGAAGACTTGCAAGGGAATTGACCACCCTTGAAGCAGTTTCATGGAGGAAATTGACAGTTGGAGGTGCTGTGGAGCCATCCCGTTGCAATTTCAGTGCTTGTGCTGTTGGGAACCGAGTTGTTCTTTTTGGTGGGGAAGGTGTTAATATGCAGCCGATGAATGATACCTTTGTATTGGATCTAAATGTCAGTAATCCAGAGTGGAGACATGTCAATGTGACGTCTGCCCCTCCTGGTCGGTGGGGCCATACGTTGTCATGCTTAAATGGATCTTGGCTGGTTGTATTTGGTGGTTGCGGCAGGCAGGGCTTGCTGAATGATGTCTTCATATTGGATCTGGATGCCCAACATCCAGCGTGGCGTGAGATCTCTGGCATCGCACCACCTGTGCCCAGGTCCTGGCACAGCTCTTGCACCCTCGACGGCACAAAGTTGGTTGTTTCAGGAGGCTGTGCTGACTCTGGTATACTTCTTAGTGACACATACCTATTGGATGTCACCATGGAGAAACCTGTATGGAGAGAGATACCGGCATCATGGACACCTCCTTCTAGGTTGGGTCACTCGCTATCAGTGTATGATGGCAGGAAAATACTGATGTTTGGTGGTCTGGCCAAGAGTGGGCCTCTCAGGTTGCGGTCAAGTGATGTGTTCACCATGGATCTCAGCGAAGATGAACCATGCTGGAGGTCCATTACTGGTAGTGGAATGCCAGGTGCCGGAAATCCTGCTGGAATTGGTCCGCCACCACGCCTTGATCACGTAGCTGTCAGCCTTCCTGGCAGTCGAATCCTAATATTCGGTGGATCTGTTGCAGGCCTTCACTCAGCTTCACAACTTTATCTCTTGGATCCAACTGAAGAGACACCTACATGGAGAATACTCGATGTACCCAGTCGACCACCTCAATTTGCTTGGGGACACAGTACTTGTGTTGTTGGAGGAACAAGAGCGATAGTACTCGGTGGCCAAACCGGAGAAGAATGGATGCTGAGCGAGTTGCACGAACTGTCTCTCTTCAGCTCCACCATTTAATAAGAGATCTTCTGTAAGTCATTTTGAAGGTCTACTAGAATAGCTTATGCATTACATTCACTAGATGAAAACAAATATCATGTCCTGCTCACAAGAAATTATGCATCTTCATGAAACAAATTATAGTCCTGAATTAGTTTCCCTTTTAGTCCGGACATAAGACATTACTGTCAGATATCGTGTAGAAATTATGAACATCTTTATAGTTCTCTAACTACTACTTGCTGTAATTTTTATTTCTCGTACCTCTACTATTCTATTGCTAAACTTAAGCGGTTTGCCCGTGCACATTCAGTACTGTCCTCCATGTCCTGTCCATTGGCTGAGTTCCATTTCTTGATGTTTATATATTGTTGTTTACGGTGTCATTTTAAGTAATCACTTCTTTGAATCACAAATCTATTTGTTTCATATGCATGCTGAATCGGTTCTTAATGTTTGTGTGCTATCATTTTTATCGTTTCCCTATACTATACTCTCTGTACAAAATTGATGCCTTGGTGACTCTTTTCGCTTGTTATTTTCTCTGTTCTTTGTTGCATTAGCTTGGCAACCATCACATGAGTGAATGTGAAATGATGGGGGTCCATCACATGGCCTTTGGCCACATTTTCTAGGTGTATCTTTTTGGTCTGCCAGTCGTCGGGTCGCGTGTCGACCGCTCATTCTCTTCCGCTGGGCCCAACCCGAGCTTTCCACCACACTGGAAGTCTCACGCATGCCTCTGTATATTAGTAGTCTACGTTAACATGACTCATCCGATCTACCCACCGGTAAACCATTTGCATGTTTGATCTTTGTTTCCTTGCAAGTCTATATATATATATATTCTATGCTTGTTCTTTGGCCAAACTATCATGCGACTGATTCATAGATCAATAATCACCTTGATTGATTCAATCCTGCTGGAGTAATAATACTTTTTATCCCTCTCTTTTGAAACCTTTGGACGAGTTTAATTTTATCATGAATTTGATTTGTAAACAGAAATTAACGATGCACTTCATTTGGTTTTGGAAGTCATTCAATTGTTGTGTTCAGATACATTCGCCATTTTGATTCGAGTTCATCAACAGATGGGGAACCCTCGTTGCGAAGGGGTTTTCCTGCCTCGCCCGGGGCAGCAGACGCTGAGTTTGCTCTCACAAGGAGCAGCGGGCCCTACACGGTTGTTGGTGTCTAATACCTTGGCGATTGGTTAGAGAAGATGTTCCGTGCGTTAGATGAGACAGGCGATCCGCACCACGGTGAAACGCATAGAATTCCGCAAATCCCTCCATCAGCGGACATTTTCGTTATTTCTTGCCAAGCCAAACCCTATCTTCGGTCCCACGGCCAGAGCGAGCGACCGAGCGAGCGAGAGAACGTAGGTGAAAAGGTCACGCTTTTTGCCTCTCTACCCTTCGCCAATTGCGGCTTCAGCTTACCCGCGAGCCTCCTCTTCCCCTCTCTTCTCCCACACCGGTCCCACAACGCGACACCCTCGTTTCCGCCCTCGCTTCCACCGTGCCTTCGATCGCTACCTGCTGGTCTTTTCGCCGTCGTCATGGCCGCACCGCGGACACCGCCGCCGCCGCCGCCGCTGATCGGGAAGGCCGGGTGCTACACCATCTTCATTACCCCGCCTACGACTCCGACGCCATCCGAGCTCCCAAGATCCCCCATTGCGAGCCCTGCCCCGAGCCTTCGCGCCAACAACCCTGACAAGGATGCTCCTTTGCCGGCTAAGGCTCCTTCTCCGCTGCTGCCGACGCCTCCAATCGTGGCGCCGCCACCGGTTCAGGTCCCACCTCTGCGGTTCGAGAAGCCAGTCTCCACGTCATCTGGGTCCGTGTTCGGGTTCTTCTGGGACGCCGTCGCCGAAGTACAAGATGGTATCTTGTTGAACTATTTAACTTCGGTGGTATAATAGGTTCTTTCATTCCCATAATTTTTTGGTTTTGGCTCACAGCGCATTCAAAGTTGGACGATTTCTTGGCGGATTGGTTTGGGTTAAACCATTCCAAGTACCAGTGGGCGTTGAATGAATACCACGAGCACAATGAGAAGGTTATTGCTCTTTTGTCTCTTGCCTCTTGCCTTGTAATGCTCTTTTAGTTGTTGTGGATGTGGATATGCTATTAAACTAATTAATATTTGTCATTATTTTGCTTTGTGTATGCTGATTTTTAATTTGTTATTCTCTTCAGTGGTTATAATTTTATTCCTTGGACTTGTTTCCTAGAGCAATTACTCGATTTATTTTCAATTTAGAAATCTTTTTTGAGTTATACAAACAGATGTTTGCAACTTGCTCTGATTGTTCACGTATATGGTCAAATGCCTTGGCTATGATAATTTGTATCTCATGCTATCAATAGTTCTTGCTCGAGGTACATCATGTGGTTTTTTTATTTGTTCTTTCCCCTTTTTCATTTGAGGATTTGAAGAAAAGAACCATTCATAATTGAGACAACATCATCAATGTATTCAAGCTTGGTAAATGAAGTGCAAATTCATAAATCTGGAGATCTTATATATTTTCCACACACCAGTGATCAGCAAGGGTTGATGAGCTGATAATATGCTGATAAGAAAAACATCTCATGCTGTTATCTATATATGTGAATGCAATTACTGTGCCTTTGTACTGTCTGATGTGTGTTTTGCCTGGAGATATGCCAAGTTGTTTTTGTTTGTAATTTACAGAAATTTTAGAGGTGGGACAAATATGGCCATGCATCTTGAAGTAAATAAAGCAGTTCTAAAATAGTCAAGCATCTCAATTTGTGAATGTGCTTGGGAAAGTTAAAAAAATGAAAAGACATGTATACATCTATCTATATACACATCCATGCATACATACACATATGTATATATAATCTATGATTGGTTTATTAGCAGTTGGAGTAGGGAAGTTTGATTTCCTCCCAATATGTTCATGTAAAAGTTTACAAGTACGGAGGTTTTTAGCCTGCATGGAGAGGTCAGTATTGGATGGACTTCCAGTTAAATTTGAATGAGCAAAGATTTCATAAACATCTCAGAAATTTTATTGATTTTGTCCATCTTGATGCGTGAAACGTCAGATAAAAGCAATATGGAAGTGTTGGCATATCATGTTTTTTATGACAAAAGTAGTGCATTTGCGTACTTGATCTAATTGTATTCTAAGTAACACTTGATGTTCTTTTGACCCAAGTTCTTGGTTTCCCATGCATGTTTATGGGAAGGTCTCTGAGTCAACTGAGGTGTCTGCATTTGCAATATTCATTTGGTTCCATTTACTTAGAATCATTAACTATATTCCTGTGATGAGTATTCATGATTTCTTGTGCTTTATGTATGTAATTAAAACATGTTTTTTCAGCTTTTAATAAAGTGCAGAGCGATAAGTCTGAGAATTTTGAGGTACCTAGGCAAGAGGGCACAGGCAGCACATAATGCTTGCCTTTTCTTTTACCACAAAGTTTCCTTCCCAAATGTATCTTGCATGATCTTTGAGGACCAATGGATGTTATTGTCCGATCCTCAACTTTGTATTTTGGGTTTAGATGTACTTGTAACATATATCATCCCTCTGTATGATGAATGATTTAATCTGATATTAGATGTACGAAACAAGACAAATCCTATATGAATATGCACAGCTTGATGGCTCAAGGATTTGAGTCGAGTTTCCAAATTTCTTCTGGTTGCAGGATAAGGAAAGTAGTAAAGTCAATAAACCAAAAGAGCTCGTCGATAGAGGACATTCTGTCTAATAACTTACCAGTGAGGTAAATTATTATCTCAGTGAAGTAAATTATTATCTCCATTTCTTCCTTTCATTTGCTTATTTCTGAAACTGTTATTGTGTTTTTGTCATGCAGCAGCAAACTTTTTCAACACTGGTGTGTGGATTATAGAGTTAAAAACATGTCTGATGAATGCAGTTTATGATAGTGTATCAATGCTTCGAAGCAGTCAATGCATTACTGACAAATTGGTCCTTTGGGCAGTGGTCAGTCCATTTTAGGGGGATAGAATATACAATAAATAAGTTCCTCTGCAAATGTTTTCCATTGTTTGCATGTTGATATTTGCTCCTTTGGGTATCAGTGATGTGAACTGTCTTTGAAAATTTATCAACTCATCTCTCCAAAAGCAATCAAAATAGTCACAGTTTGCTTTTTGTATGACATAAACAGCTCTTCCCTGTAATATGAATATCCTATTTACTTAATATTTTCTTAAATACTTTGATTCCCTATTATATTATGCCTTTTTACAGAGTTCGAGTGCTACTATGGATCATTGCTAAGATAGTGACAAGAAAAATGCATTGCTACTTGGCCTTTGGCTGCCATCAATCATGGTTGCAGTTTTTCATTGTGTCATGGTTGTAAGTAATTAATGATATGAAGTCTGTGTGTTTAATATCCTTAAACATTAAGTATACAAACTGTTGGTCTTTCTTTGTGTTGCATCATTAGTGTCTCAACTCAGTGGAGGTTTTGGAATGCCTACTTAACCCTGTTTGATTGGGTTTATTGGTCCCTTTTTGCACTGGTTGGTGATGTTATATATTTAGTTCTTAATTTTTAGTGTATATATATATATATATATATATATATGTATGTATACATGTAGAGGGGTATATAAGTAATTTGCACTCCTATATATAAAATAAATACTCCACTTCTCCCGCCATCCGATGCCTACGCATTTTAGGAGTCGATCGTTTTTCGTCGTTCCTCTTCCTAACAACCTGCGTTTAGGCGCAGCTTTTCCGTTGAATCTCTACATAGAAATAGCGGCAATGATCCAGAGGCAGTTCCATGGAGCTCCGCCTCGCCTCTTCACCGGAACCGCTTTCATGCCCACTCCGGGCACCCAGATCGCCGCCGACCCCTCATACCCCGCCAAGGTACCTCACGGATCCTCCCTTTCTCGATCTATGGCATTAGCACTCCCATCGCCGCTACTCGTCGCAGAATCGTGGGTCTCAAGGAGTGCTCCCGCTGACGGCGAAGCAGATTGCCGCTGCCTACCACTCCGGCGTCGACAAATCCGCGCTCTCCATTGATGGAGTTGATGTCACTAATGTGATCCGATCCTTGTTCTTTCTCGATCAAACCCTACCTCTTAAAACCCCTTATCCGGAGCTAACAGTGAATCGACTGGGGTTTGATTGGGCGACTGTAGGTTCGGCTTTTGGGATTGGTGATGAATAAGGTGGAGAGGGTCACTGATGTCACCTTCACGCTTGATGATGGAACCGGTCGGATTGACATCAATAGATGGTGATCATTTTCTCATGTAATTTTTGTTTAATTTATTTTTCATAAACTGAACAATGATGTTGGTACGTACTTCTTGCTGACCGATTCTATAGGATTAATGAAGCCCCTGATGCGAATGAAGTGACAGCTATCCAGTAGGTGCTGCGTAATGGTTCTTTTTCGAATTAAGAATATTTTAATGTCTTAGTCTTTCTAATAAGAGCCTTACTTTATGTTGGTATACTCTTTTTGATGCTAAAGAAATGGGATTTATGTAAAAGTTCATGGTCATTTGAAAGGATTCCACAGCAAAAGGCATGCATCTGCATTTTCGGTTCGGTAAGACACCTGAATCTTCTTGTATGATGTGACGTTTATGTGCTGTTCTAATCTGCAATTAAGACAGTGCCTTCGTATTTTACTTTGGTTTAACCATTATCTTTTTGTTGAATGCTATAATTTAGCTACATTCCTTTGGTGTATATTAAGTCTTAACTATATTCCCTTGACTCCATGTAGCTTCTGCTTGCTGTATAATTGTTGCTTACAAACATGCTACAAAAACCATAAGCCCTATCAGGGCTTGCTATTTGTTTTGCTTCCTGGTGGTCTATCCCTGTCAATACAAGGATCTTGTGTTATATGTGTGGTATAGAATAAATGAACTGCCTAGGGAGTATGTATAGTTGTTCTTATGTTCCTTGTCTGTTCTCACCTTTATTTCTCAAATCTGTCTGTTATAACAAGGTAAACCTATGTTACGTAATACTCAGAAGGATGAAAGACTAATTTACTACATATACCTTGAATGATCCAGAGACTAGGAAATTCACATAACTACTAAATGGTAATAAGTTAGATAATGGGTTTTACAGTGCTCATTCCTTTTCTGGAAGGCTTTGAGTTGTGCTCCATGATTCTAGAATTTGATGAGACAACAATGTTGATGTTGTGTAAGACTAGATGTACTTGTAATCAACCAATTGACAACAAAGTCTTTAGTATGATAATATGTAGAGGCCCTGTAATCTTAGTATTCTGTTTTTTAAGTTGATTAAGCATTGGCCATGATTAATGTTTGACGTGACTTAATTTGATAAACCTACAGTTATCACATCCATCTTCAGTTTGGCAGTCTCAAGTAAAGAGAATCTTTCATTAGTGCCATTTCAAACTTTGAGGCTTGTAGACCATAAAAAATTCAATGCACACAGTCCCAAGGATATTGATAATTTTGATTTGCCTACTTTGATTGAGTGATGGCATCTTCCCTTGGTTTGTGGAAATCTGTATCAGAATTGTCTATATGTAGCCGAACAACTATGATAAAAAGCTGGAATTTTAGATTCTTCAATCATGATCAGCCTCTTCCTTTCCTTTTTTTTTCCATTAGGATACTTATTTAGCACTATCTGCTTGCTTGCTTAGTTTGGTTGAAATATAGGGTAAAGAAACCAGGTAGATTATGCTGTATTTAGGTTCTTCTTGACGGTTTGTTATTTTAAGAGTTCAACTAGTGGATATTCCTCTATTAGTGAGGAAATCATGAATTGCATACTGCAGTTCAAAGAAAAAAAAACCTTATTTACAGAACCATGCAATTTCAATCTGTTGCATCATTTTGTTGGGAGAAATTACACCCTCGGGATACCTTTTCTTTTCAGGCCTGTGAATGACTTCAATGAGGTTGTGCTCCACTTCATCGAATGCATATTTGTACATATGGATGTCAAGAAAATAATGGTACTTGCGAAACACATTTGAAATTGTGACAATGCCTTCGTGCTAACATATCCACCATGTAGCTTACAGAAAATAGTGATATGCAATATATCCTATCTTTTGTGGTGATGCCTGTGTGTCTAGACATTAACCGTTCAAATGGTTGAAAAGCTTGAATCAATGTCCTTTTCTTTTCATTTGAACAGGGAGGAGGTTCTGCTCAGATACCAACAAATCTAACTGCGGCCTCATCTTTTCCTAATGGAGCAAAAGAATACCCAGCTCCTTTTTCCCACCAAGTGACTTGTCCTAAAACTCAATTTCTTTTCTTCTTCCTAGTATGACTGAGCTTTATTAGTTTACCAAAGATTCATGAGACACTAGCAATTAGGGTAACCATCCTTAGTTTTCCTGGTCAGTTTTCTGCTTATGTAGCCATGGATGGACCTGGGAACAACATTTGCAACATTGTTTGGGGGGTTTTCCAAGAGCCAGCAAACCTGTAAGTTATGCTACTCATCTGCGTTGTTATATATATATATATGAGCCTGCAGAAAATGAAATCTTGAAGAAGTCTATTATAAATTGTTTCTTGCAATGTTGCTTATGGTCTCTCTCTACATTAACTTCTATTCTAAAACGTCATTAAGGTGCCGAAGCAGGCAAAACTTGTTGCTTGTGCTGTGTGTAGATATTTCCTTATTATCTAGATATGGATATATGTATATTTGTAGTGCTTTATACTCGCTGGTCTCTCCATTGTGATTTGGAAGCAATTGCATTAGTAGGCTCTTTCTACAAGAGAACTGTTCGTTTCACTTATTTTTTCTATTTTTTAATTAGTTATGGTTATCTGTCACCCGCTGAAGGCCAGCATATAAGCAATTACCTCCTATAGTATTATTGTTTTTCTTTTGTGCCATCTCATGGAAATTAATGCATTTGTTCTTTTGTATTTGGTTGTTTTCACTTCTGTCCTCCCTTAATTTCTTTTTGAAGTCTCTATCCAGCAACTCAATAGTCTCACTCTTCTTTGTGACAATTCGTATTCTGTATGACTACCGCAGAGACATTAGACACAAATCTTGTGTAATTACCTTTAAATTCTTTTTCTTGTGGACTTACTTTAGTAGATGTACCCGTCCCTATATCCCAGACGTTGCTTTTGATTTCCTGACCTAAAGATGTTATGTTATCAGAGGCCGTGAAAATGGTTTGCACGTTGATGAGATTGTCAGAAAATTGGGGATACCGAAGAATACGGTCATGTGAGTCTCTTATTTCATCTTAATTTCAACATTCCAAGGTAGGATCTGTGATGTTTATTTTCCATCTTCCAATGCAGCAATGCAATTAACTATCTTGTGGATGTGGGCTACATTTATTCTACAGTTGATGAATATCATTTCAAGTCCGCATACAATGGTTGATATGCGTCAGATGTTTTTTTAACCTTTGACTGAATAAAAAACAAGAAAAGGTGTAAATAGGGTCTCTTTGCAGGAACATATACATCCACTTTGTTATTCCCCTGCCAAATTTTGTTGGAAGTTGGAATAATGTGATCATTTGCAAAATAAAGATGCAAGTGTTGCAAGTGATTTAGTGACATGATTCTCAAAAGATAAATTGATTTGTTTATATATATATATATATATATATATATGATACAGTGTTTGTCTACAGAGGATGTCTTTGTATCAACGCTGAAGTGTTGGGCTGACGATGAGATAGGCAAAAAGAAGTCTTTTTCCTCTGTTTTCTAAGTCAGATGTGATTACATAAATATGTACCAAAAGAAAGTTTATGTATTTAATAAACTAAGTAAATGAGTATGTATGAATTATTTTATTTTATTGTCATCTTTCCCTTTTCCATATATACTTAGAAAGGCTTCTTTGGCAGGAATATTAATTATTCACTTACATGTTGATTGATATATAACCGTCATCCATTTTAATTAAATAAAATACAAAACTGGTATCCGTGCACTGTAATAACTCCACGCTCATGGCCGATCATTATCGGACCCGGGTATAGTTTCTCCAGTCTTGGATTCGCATCCGACCCGTTTCCCCGATAGTTTTTCGTGTTTGGCGCGGCTTTCCTTCGATAAAAAGAGCAGCGCTGTATTCATTTCCACAGCTCAAACTCCTTCCGGGGGTGTGAGGGAGATGTCGGAGAGGCGAAGGGAGAGGGAGAAGCTTCGGGACCGCGACCGAGAGAGGGACAGGGACAGGGATCGCGACCGCGAGAGAGATCGAAACCGAGATCGAGATAGGGAACGGAACAGAGATCGAGACCACCGGAAGCGGTCGCGATCCAGGTCCCTGTCGAGGTCCCGCTCCCGTTCGGCCGAGCGCCACCGCCGCCGCCACCACCGCCGCTCACCTTCCCCAGACACCCACCGCCACAAGCGCCGCCGGGAGGGCAGCGATGACGATCGCGACCGCCGCCGCTCCTCCGCCTCGGAACACGCCGAAGGCGGCCCTAAGGAGCAGAAGAAGCAGGCGGGCGACGATCAAAGGGACGGAGAGGCAGCAGCGCCGACGGACGCGGACCCCGACGAGGTGGAGATGATGAAGATGCTAGGGATCCCGCTAGGGTTTGATTCCACCAAAGGGAAGCCGGTGGCAGGCAACGACGTGAGTGGGGTGAGGGCGGTGACTAAGCGGCAACCGAGGCAGTACATGAATAGGAGGGGAGGGTTTAATCGGCCCTTGCCCCCGGAGCCGAACCGCTAAAATCTGATATCCGGCCGAAAAGGTTAGGGCTTGTGTCTTGCCCTCATTTCAGTTTTTATTTATTTACTTTGCCATTGAACTTTTACTTCCGTTTCTAAATCCGTAACATTTTGGTTCTTCTTGCTATATAGCTACTAAATTGTGTGATTTTCCATAGAGTTAATGAAATTATTTGAGTTCTTTACTATAAAAAAAAAATTGCTTGAGGTATCTTAGGTTGTGAATTTAATCTTGAAATAGGATTTGCATTTGGTGTAAGGAGTTGATGTGCTTTTTCCCATCGATCTTTTGATGTTCTGGAGCAATGGCCGCTAGATAGAGCCACTACTATACATTGTGAAGACCAAGTGTGTTAATCTAGATTCATTGTGTAGCATGTCGGCGGCACAAATTGCTAGGATTGTGTAATACATATAATTACTCTGGTTATACACTTCCAAATTTTCTGGACAAGCTTTTGACACAGGAACTAGAAATACATAGCATTAGTTCAGGGATGGGCATACACTTTCTTGAGCGACATCAAGATCTATGAGTGCACTATAGTTGATTGTGAGTTCACAACACATCACAAGTAGATTTGAGAACATACTAAACAAAAGGGGTTCTAGTAATGCTTTGACCAATGTCCCTTGTAAATTGCTGTCTGATTCAGATATTGATAAGTGAAATTTGGTTTCCATGTTATTGAGGCTGTTGTGAAATATGTATCATATAAGTTTTAGTGTGAAAATAAATATTATATACGGCATATATCCATGGAGAAGAGCAGTTAACCAGTAACAGAAAATGTAGATTGTTTAATCCTTACACTTTAGAACCAACAATTTTATAAAGTTAACAGTGGGAAGAGGCGTCTGTCGACACTGATAGAGTAACAGTTTCAACTGAGGCTCCTAGCCCATGGGAGACTTTTTTTCATGGGTTATATAAGTGTCCCTTTCGGGAGAGAGTTGTGTTTGTTTCATCAGTTATGGTTTTCGATTGGGATTATAGCTATTAACTAAGCTTTCTTATAAATATGAGTATTGAACCTTTAGCTTAATTCGGTTTGTCTTTTGTATGTACTGGTTATGTCTTGAGCTTGTTCAGACATGGTGGAAGCGCATGCGTAGCCTGACATTATTCCAAGACTGAAAGGAAATTTTGTATTGTGCTCTTATTTCATCCTTAACAGATGCATGCCAATCACTTAACATTAAGTGACATGTTCTTTCCTTCAAATTTTTTACAATCACTATTGGAACCTATTTATCATTATTTTCTTCGTAGTATTTGTTCTGTTGATTAAAAAAGGCATCACTAAAAGAACTTCGTTTGTTATACTTGTCTTGCTTTATCAATAAATACTTCAATTTGATCCCTTTTGCATTTTTTGCTTTTAGCATAGGTTTCCTTACCACCTGAAAAGATGTTGTTTTTCATAAAGTTACTGATTTTCATATTTCTGTTATTTCAGATTCTGAAATCAAGCTGTTGAGTTGGGAAAAGTTGCAAGTCTTCATTTTCTGAATTTGATCCAGGGATGTGGTCAGTCATGATTGTGTGATATCATCTTCTATCCATTATATATATTATAACATTTAAGCCTTGCCTTAGTGTTATTACTTGTTGAAACATTTATAGGATGCTAGATTAAGAGTTTTGCTTTGTTTCATCTTCTGCCCTCTGCCTCTCATGACTGCAGATGTGTTCAAGTCAGTCTTACCTATTGGACAAGATGCCCGCTGTTTCATATATTTTGGTGAGTCCTAAGAAATTGTTGGTGTGGCTTTATCTTTATTTTTGAATGCTGACATTTTGCTTGTTATTCCGATCCGTTGCACAAGAACCCAGCCCTAAAGAGGTAAGAAGCTGACACCCACCCATTGTCATTTACTCAGTAATCATCAGGTGCAGTGGAATTATCTGGGATTTCTGCAATTCAAGAAAATAACACTGTTAAAGTTCCTGCCTATTTCATGACATGTTCATTGATGAAAATTTTAGTCTCTTTCTTGTCTAACCTAATGCCTAACTTATAGGAAATGATGTATCGGAACTCAGCATAATATTTCTCTGACATACAGCACATCATTTTCAAACTTAACATGTATATGTCTCCGCTTGTCTTGTGCAGCACTTTTTCTTTTTCATTTTCGTGCATGGCGTAGGAAGTTTCTATATTATAGAAAATAATCCTTTTTCAGATCCTGTGTGATTGAGGGAACCATGTTAAATTCTTTTTGTTTTCAAGAAAGGAGTTTTTAGTGTTAATTTATCTGAATTGTGTTTCAATTTTGTTTGTAGATGTAATTTGGAGAACTTTCATGCCTTTGTTGCGCCTTAAGAATTGTACCGATCTCATCTTCTTTTGAACTCCATTTCCATCTTTTTTTTTCTGCTGTTCTTTTTTACCTGTTTGATCATCGAAGATGCTCGGGTTGGCATCCCGACAAACACCTAATGGGCTCGGGGTCTCTCGTTTAACAATGCGAATTTAGCTAAACACAAGATCAAACCCTGAAGAAAATAGAATAGGATATCCACAATGGTTGATTAGCATAAACATATATCTAAAGAAAAAAAAAGAAATAATCTTTTTCTGAGGTACGATGTAAACCTGTGATATGTCAACCAGCACGATGGATGTCTGCATTAAGTTTAGGGATTGGTTCAACATACAGAAAAAGTTGGGACCTTTAACGAAGAGCAGTGCCATAGTGTCAATACGAACAGAAGAGCATTAAGACGACAGTAGTGTCCTCTTAATGAAGACTAGTCCTGAGTGCATATAAAGTGTGATTGTCAATGGGCAACAATATGAATGGACCTGAAACTGCTGATCCACGAATACTCATATTTGTCGAATAATTAAATTAATGCAATGATCTGCATCTAACAATTGTCTCAATGCTGAAGCTTTGTGCAGAAGCCAGTCGGTGTCGTGGGTGGCCTCTTGCTGCAGATGGCTTCCGAGAAGGTGTCCACCAACTGCCCTGCGAGGCTTGCAGGATCATCGATCAAAGTGTTGATGTAAACGCTAACAATTCTTCTCTCCTGTAGGGTTGCCCGTAAGCTGAACCAAGTTAAGAACTTCACCCTGAAGTTGGTTTCGATGTGCCCTTGGCATTCCAACCATCTGATCACCTTCACGCAGTACTCGTATGCCCCTTCCAATGACCTGTCCTTAACGTTGATGCCTTCAGTTTTCCCTGCACCTCTTTTCTCGGATGAACTCCCTGGTTCCCGATCTGCCTTCGTCGAGCCATTCTCATATATTTCAACACCAGATTTCCCTTTGCTGCACCTCTCAAGGCTTTGTGTTCCTGTTTCCACCCCGCATGGGGTGGCAGGGAGAATCACCATATCGCTGACAACAGCCCGAGTGTTAGATTCATTCTCTGATTTCTGGACGTCGGATGCCTGGTTATTCTCCAAGAAGTCAGTGGAATCTATCAGAACAGTTGAGTTTGGTTCCTCATCTAATGCAGAATCAGAGTGCCCTAGTGACTCCTCTGGCTGAAGAACTCTGGCTCCACCGATGCATCCCTTGCTCATTTGGTGGCCATGACCTGATGATTTTTCTGTCTCGAGGATCTCAGGCTTCTCACAGTCATCAAAATCAATTTTGGGCAGCTTATTCAAGTCAGCACATGCAGTAGTGTTTGCATTATATTCGTCTCCCTCAGAAGGATTAGACGATCCGCTACCGTTTGTTTTTGGGCTTTGACCGTGTGGTTTTGATGCAGTCATCTCCGATGACAAGTTGATAGAGTTCTCCAGTGCAATACCTTCAGTTTTAACTCCAACTTCCCATGTATCGAGATCCCTGGTATTGCTAAAAGCTACTACCTTAAACATATAATCTGTAGCTGGAGAAAGTTCTGCTATTTCCAACCTTTTCTCTGGATTCAATAGAGAAAATGATGGTTTGTCAGGGTATTCTGAGATGGCAGCCTTTCGGTGCCACAAATTGAAACCAGCTAGTTCTTGAGCTAATGGTGTGTTATTCTCTAATTCCAAAACTACAGTAACAGATGTTGATGATATCCGTTCAAATTTGATAAAGCTTGAGAATACCGAACCGGCTTCTGCAGACAACAAACAATTATAAGGAAACAATGACTATAGCATCAAAAAGATACCGAAAAGGTTCAAGAAATCTGAGGCTTTGAGAAGCTTACGTTGAACTATAGCATTAGCTGATGAGGAACTAGAGTGCATCGAATCTAGTAAGTCTACTGCAAGGGCACAAAGTTTCTGGACTTCAGCGGCAACAGAAAGCCGGTTGACAATTCCACGTGCCATGTTTGATGAATCATCGATAGGCCCAACCTCAGCCTCCAGTTTCTTTCGTGCCATGTCAACTATCTCGTGCAAACTTTGGTACTTCTCTGTTGCTCCGAGAAGTTTATGACTAAGAGAAATCCGGTAACACAAAACATCGACCCGACGCGCATCCTTGGCAATCATGAGCTGCTTTTTCCAGCATCTGCAGAACCAAAAGGGAAAGGTTATAAGTGAACCATCAGAATTGTTCGATATGTGACCTACATACATATCGCTAAGCGCTATATGTTTCAGTTGTGAAGCAAAGACAGCTATTATAGGATGAAAACTGTTCGTGCAAAGACAGCTATTGTGTTCTATCAAAGGCATGCATCATCAGTATTAATCAGACACAGATTCTGAGATTTTCAGACGAAGACTGCAAAGAAACGTCGATTATGAATGACTAAATGCATGTAAAGGAAATCATTGTAAACAAGTTAGCAGTATGTCGAAGGAATTACCCGATCAAGTCATTAGCTTTTCCACAGTTTGTACAGTAATAGCTCCCGTCCAATCTTGTACACTGCCCACTCTTCATGATACCTGCTCGTTCATGCTTAAGAGCACACTCAAGATGACAAGATAGGCCACAAGAGTCAGCTCGGGGAGGAGTCTCTGAGCCACAAAACAACCAAAGGCTAGGATCCTTGTTGTCATCATACTCGCGACAGATACAACACGAGCAACGCTTACAGAACGCGTCTTCCATGTTAAGAATAGCCCTGCAGGCTGAATTCAGGCAGTGTCTTGTGTTTTCTGGAACTTGTTCGGCGTCACTTGACCGAAGGTGGTTGTTCATGATGAAGGCTAAACGCGATGGATGCTCGTTCTTTCTGTGTCTCTTAGCTGCTGGAGTTTGAGGACCAAGTGTAGATGGAACCTTAGCAAAATCCCCGTCCTTTGCAGGTTCTTCAGATCTTTTTTCAGAGACAACTCTGAAAAGGAATTCGATCATTTTCTGTTTTGTTAAGCTGGTATACTTCCTCTCCTTTCCTATCTCTGTGCACAGGATCTCCAAAAGCTCACGCCGGCTCCATGTCTGCAGCTTCTCAGAGGCACTCTCAGGCCATTTTGACAATTCGCGGACGAGATCTCTCTTCTCCTCTATGCTCAACTTGCTACATTTAGATGGGTCAAGTGCAAATCCTGAAGAGCGAACTCAGATTTAGTGAAAGATCGATGCATCTAAAACATGTCGATGGCATACGATGTTTGAAGGAAACCAAAATGTAGGATGATAAAAGAAGATGATCCATCTAGTGTTCATGAAACTTACACTACTGTAGAATTCCCTGACTAACTATTGACTGCAATTTTTTTTTCCTTAGTACTGTAGAACTGTAGTATAACAGGCAGAGGATCATACCACCGAAGCAGAAACCTCTGGTCAAAATGAACTTATTGAAGAAAATTAAAGGTAATTTGAAGATAATAACAGTACATTCCTGCTCGAGTGCATGAGTGAAATAAATGCACTATTTGATGCAAGCAAATGCTCAACTTATAAAACCATTATCTATTTGATGGAAGCATGGAAACGCATGGCTTAAACTTGAAGTCTTGTGTGGAAGTGGAAGATACTCCATCTATCACAGAACCCCAAAATGTTTCAGGACCTGAAGAAAGGCAAAAAAGTAATCAGAGAAAGAACTCCTCATGAATTAAAACCACATTTTATTATTTTCCTGAAGAAAGGCAAAAAAGAGTTTATTATTTTCCTTAGGCAATTATAAGCATTCCCAATGGAGCTTTCACAAACCGCTGATCGATTTGATAGCAAACAAGCAAATGGAACTACACGAAAGGGAACAAAAGCGAACCACTCGCGACCCCATAAAAATCCAATTTTTATCTCGCCAAAGAGCCCCTTAACATCCCAATTCGATCAGAGCAGGAACCACACAAGAACGCGGAAGACCCTTGAGAGTTCCAACTTCGACGGAAACCCCGTCAAATCCGCCGTTATAACAAGCAGATCGGGAGCGCCCCGCGCAACAATCGCCAAAAAAACGCAACAAAGGAATCATAAACGGCAAGGGAAAAGGGACGAGACGGCTACCGGAGAAAGGGGGATCCATGGCGGGCGACCTCAGAGCTCCTCCGCCCTTCACATTGCCCTAAAAGCCCGAACCTTTTTCCGCCCCCGGGACGCCGCTTGCCGATCCAAATCGAGTGACAGCAGTGTTCCCATCAAAATTGCCGTCACGTTTACTCTACCCAACCAAGTGAAAGAGAGGGAGACGAATACAAAGCACGGAATCCGCACGTCGAGATTGGGACGTCGCGGGGAAGGAGGCGCAAGAGAGAGAGAGAGGGAAACTTATATGTCGTGCCAACTAACGCAGTGTATGATGTAATGAATCTATTTTAGCTGACGTAGTGTGCAGGACCAATCTACGTCACCATTCTTTGTTACAGACTAGCTTATATGTCGTGGTAATTAATGATTTAATGATTTGTTTTTATGCTTATTTTTAATAAAATATTGAATTATATATACATATGTTTTAATAAACTTAAATCCGATTTAAAATTTTATTTGATATTTTTAATATGAAAAATATTAATATGAGAATAATATACTATATTTATTTACTAAAAATTAAAGGTTCAGAAATAATTTTTAGACACACACTGTTATTTATCATGGCCTTCTAAATAAACTAAAATAAATAGCACATATTTCAATCCAATTTTATAGATTTCTAATGATGCCGACATGGAACACTGGAATTACATGCTTGTCACGTTGTGTTGTTGTCATTACATGGCTTGCATAACACGGCTCCATCGACGCTGCCACTCTTGGTTGGATGGATATGTTTGGAGCGAGGTCTCGATTCCCATGCAACTTAGTCCGACACGTGGTTGTCCAGTCAGCAAGTCTCTCGATCAATTATCAAGTTAAAATATCAAATATATCAAACATGTTTTATTCAAAATATTTTTTTCGATGGTATTAATTATAAAAGACCCATCAAATTATAAGACATTTATTTTTTACTTTATTTTATTATTAATTTGACCGTCGAAATGATCACGTCGAAAACTTCACCTAACCTTAATTTTCTCGCATGTCAGCACCAAATCGAAACCCAAAACTCTTCTCGAATTATTTATATAAATAATCAACTAACCTTTCTCTCATCTCGCTAGGGTTGGTGGAACCCATAGAATAAGGGTTGCTGTTAAATATATGAATAATAGTGTTTGTTTATACTACTCCAACTTGACACATTTATTTCTCTTCTATTCCTACGACTTGAATACATGTTAGGAGTGTTTGGTCTCGGACTAGTTTAAGTTTGATTCCTCGTGAAATATGACATAATCCTTTTGACTTCAAAAAGGACAGACAACCCAACCCACCTGTATTATTATTACTTGGAAATTTATATTATCTGTAATATTTTGTCTATTTCCTGTGTGCACGGATGATGAGAATAAGTGAGACATCTTTCATTTCAATTTGACTTGAAATCTTTGAGAAGAATGTATTATTAACACAAGTACATAGTTGATTGTCGTGAAAGAAATATTATTATTGCATGAAACTAACATCACATAAGATCGGACATTATCTCCAACAGTAGTCCGATCGCCATCATCTTCCTATCACCGAGGATATGATCAAACCTAATCGCTACAATGATTGACATGCATGTCTTATTCGTGGTATTATTGTGAATCGACGTCACAAGCAATTGGGAACGGCATTTATTTTGCTTGTGACAGCGAGAGAAGCGGTCGATTAAGGCCTCATCCACTCACCCACTGCTGCTATTCTCCATCTGAATCGATTGAACGACTCCTCTTTTGTCTCTTAGTTGGGAAGATAAGAGGGATCTTTTGGGCCATAAAATAATGTGAACTCATGTGGCTCCACCTGCACGATATATGATAATGATTCTGGTGCAATTTTATGACACAATTAATTAAACATGGGTTGATCTAAAAGCAATTCTTGAATATTGTTAAGTTAGAAATTTCAAATTAGATACTAATTTTGAGCAATTCGATAATTTTCTTTTATCGATATCAGATTGAATTCGAAAGATGTTAAATCTTATAAGAGTATATACCTAAAAAAACTATTGAGAGTTAAGGTGTCGATAAAGTGTCAAGAACAATCAAATCCAAGGTACTAATTAAATTTAAGTTTTTCTCTTTGTTTTATGCTCGGAGACATACATCAATGTCAAAGATGATTCTTAGAAAGGTAAAATAGTATTGTATTGAATTCAAAGAAAATATGATTGACCCAATATAGTTGGTAATGTTCAGATAGCATCATCGTGTTGGTCACGCATGACATCGAAATATCAACCACGTGATAACGATATGTCGATAATATAATATTGAGGTGTCGATCATTATCTACTTATTCAACATGGTTTTTAATATTAATTAAAGCTAAAATCTTGATTAAATGTTAAGATCGATGCATTAATTCACAATCCTTGCTTTATCTTTTATAACACTTTTTGACGAGATAGAATATTTTTCTTTTTATTTATTTATTTTTTGACACAGCATGTGGGTTGAAACCCCACCCAACACCATATCCAAATCCCATCGATACAAACAATAGAACGTAAAGGAAGAAAGACGAACATAATGGACGTGATATATTTCATTTCACGTGATGCTCATACATCCTCAATGCATTATTTAGTCGCTCTGCCTCTGCCATTATCATCGACATGTATAAGAGGACAAAAAATGGATGGATTCGTAGCCACCATTTTAGCAGTCTATCGCTTCTCTCATGATTGGATTAGCCAAACATATCAACTCATCTGATTTATTTTGCATGTTAGATCTAACTCGAACTTACTGTCATTATTTACATTATATTTTTAGCAATTTGCTTACAATTATTTGATATTTTAACATTTGGACACTCCTTTTCTGTGTCACATAATTCCTCTATCTTAGTCTGCACAACCATGATGTCCTCCAATCTGCATCACTCAAACAAGCATCCCCAAACATAATTCTATAATTAGATTTGGTTTGTGTTCTTGTGTAGTGCCTCTCTCATCTTTCTTTTATGAATTATTGAATTTTAATGTTCATTTATCTTTGATCAAAATATATTATTATTATTATTATTATTATTATTATTATTGTAGTTGTTGTTGATGTCAAAATAATACTGAATCGTATAATTATTGGCTCTCTAAGTTTAATTTGAGATGTAAACCCAAATGGGCCGAGAATGGGCCCAAAACAGGTGTGCTTGGGATCGGAAGCTCATGGCAGTTTCTGAGGCTCTTCACATTGGATTGGGAACACACAATAATATATGTGATTTCATGGATTTAATCTCAAAGATGAGAATACATTAGGAAAAGGATGCCCTCAAATACAACTCTGTATCAATGTAAGCTTTAGTTAGTCATTCTTGTGAGGATCGGTGAGAGTTGCTGCAGTTGGAGAGGGACTTTTCATGATTACTCGAGTTACCAAAGCTGATGAAAAGAAAACCAGCACCAAATGTGCACATTCAAACGATGCATGTTTCTGACATAAAACTATGATGATCTCTTTTGTGAACCCAATGGTCCCAGTTTTCAGCAAAACATGACAGCATTTGATGAGAGGAGTTGGGATTTTGTCTCCCACACTTGATGATGCTAGAGAGAGAGAGAGAGAGAGAGAAGGTCAATGAACACAGTCCTTGATTCACTAAGTGGTCTCTTGGTAGAGTGACAGGCACTGATGAATGGTTGAGCAGAAACCACAAAAGAAATCTCCTTCTCAAATAGCCATTAGTGTAACAACTCCATGAAACAGATGCACTGAAACCCTATTAAATGTTAGCTCTTCTTTTTTGCTCCCCCCCCCCCCCCCTTCCTCCCTACTTTGTGCGTTTGACTAATTGCTTTTTGTTTGGCTCTTTTTCCCTTCTGACCAGCTTTGATTGTTTGCCATTTCTTTTCCTTTTACTTTGTGCGTTTGACTTGCTTCCACGAGCTGCATCCACAACTGCCAAGCAGTAGTAATGAACAGGTTTGTGATTGTAGGGCATCCAAGAACTCCATCTCTTTCCTGCTCGATGCAGCATCATAATAATGGCTACCGCTTCGTGAACCAAGCGAGGCATGAAGAGTCAAACTTTGACCAAAAGCCGCATCGTCACATGCGAGTGTCATCTCATATCCAACAGTAAGAATCTGTGATCGCCAAACTCCAATATAATTAACCCGGCCAGCTATAGCTGCAGTACACTAACCCTTGTCGTTCCCAGTCAAAATCCTTGGGGAGGAGATTGCAACAGTGGTTTCTTCAACTAGCGCCGAAAGAAGCTACCCGATAGCCATCTTCCTAGGGCTGATTCCGGAGATGAGGCATGAAAGAGACTCCGAAGCCACCCAAAAGACAGCACCAAATATTCCCCATTTCAGCGTGGTGGTGTTCCATTCTGATTAGTTTTTTTGCTGTGTTCTTCATCTTTTCCATCTTTTTGGACAGCGGCTACAGCTGCACGAAGCATTTGATTATTTATTCCCCTTCCTTCTTCCTTCGATTATTAGCAAGCTTTAGAACGCGGAGCACCACACGCGTTTTGAATCTGTGAGTTCTGCTGCATGGTGAGAGGTACGGCTGTTGTCCCGTATGAATACGTTCTACGTGTGGCACTTTCTCACGCACTCATACCCCGCTCCGTCCACCCTTTGGCAACATGGGGAAGAAGAAACCCCTTGTCGTTGCAGTAGCTACTTTTCCTGTCGAGCATTGCATTCGCATCACCACTTGCGATCGTTTCAAAGAGCGAAACGAAGATGAGAGTTACGTGAGAGATGAGGAGAACTCGTGAAGCCGATGAGATCGATGCGCTCTAGTCGGATACACACCTGAGCAGTAAAAGTGCTGCATTACTAGATGAAAGAACACTGCGTATTCCTTATGATCTGCATCATTGCCTCGGTATCCATCTTTTATCTTATCATCATGATCCATACGTATCCCATCCTGTTATGATTGGACAGTCATTCTTGTTGCTTTTAGGTTTCCCACCTCTCTCTCTCTCTCTCTCTTTTCATCTTTCATACAATACATTGTAGATGATCTCGGTGAATCACGTACAACAACCATACAGATAGACGTAGATTAGATCACCACACTTATTGTTGTATCGACACAAGTTGAGACACATGCCAATATCCACTGCATGTTCGACACGCATCCTAACAACTACTACTACGAGGAATGGAGTTCAAAAGGCTGACATGGTTTCGACTCTCGCCCATCAGTGAAAGGAAGACATCGTTCTACAAAAAAGATATATATAGAAAAAAGAAGATAACAGCTGAACTTGGAAAATAACAACGGAAAAGATAAAGCTACAAAAAGCTTCTTGTTTCCATTACACAGATGATGATGACGACGACGACGACAATATAGAATCATGTCAGTAAAAGAAAAACAAAACAAAAAAAAAAGTAAAAGAGGTTTCAGCATGACCATGAACAGAACTTTGAATCTCTTGTTAGACTTCTTCTGTCAGCCCTCTCTCCCTATTCTCATTCCTTCCTTTGTGTAAGCTTGTCAGTTCACATCAGCTCACTATGTCTCCCACACTTTTTTGCTAGCCATCGCCTAAGCAGCAGCTGCGAACGTCGTCTCACACCCTCCCATCATTCCATCCCAAAGATTGCTGTCTGAAAGGCTGCCACATTCGGGTTGGAAGTCTGCTGATAGTAGGAAGAAGGCGGTGCAACCCAGCCACTCGCGGTGGCGCCCTCGTAACCATAGCCACCTCCACACGCAACGTAGGTAGCATAAGGGATGGAGGTGCAGCTGCTGCCCTGAGATTGTTCGTGCTGTTGTTCTAACATCCCATCGTTCCACGCCACTCCACCTCCACCTCCACCTCCACCGGTCTCTTGGCTCATGACCTTATTCGAAGCAGCAGTGGCAAAGTCCATGGTGGAACCAGAAGAGAACAGACTAAAGCCTGAGGCTTGGCTGCTTTGCTGCTGCTGTTGGTGATGGTGGAGAGCAAGCAGGGACCAGTAGTCGCGATCCTGCTTCATGGCGACGGTGGCGGGCCCGAGGGAGGCCGAAGGGTCATAGCGATGCAGCTGATGCTTGACATCGATGCTCATGGTATCCGAGGAGGATGACGGCGACGACTCCGACGCCTTTGACGACCCGGCCGACAGCCCGCCGATGGGGAGATTACTGTTCACGATGCTGTTGACGTCGTAGCGGCTCATGTCGAAGTTGGTCACCGCATTGAGGCCCCTGAACTTGATGGCGGCTATATCGTACGCCTCCGCCGCCTCTTCCTGCGTACCTAAACGCACCAAAATCCAATCCGATTTATCATGCATCACAATCCCCACCTATTGTGCTTACTGTAACGTTCTCAGGCCAAGCAGTATTGTTGGAAGTACTCACTAAAGGTTCCAAGGTAAAGGTCCTTGTTGCCGGCCACTCTTCCGATCCTTGCTTGCCATCGGCCATGCTGATGGTGTCTGCAAACACAAGCAAACCATACTAAATCTGAAATATGAAAGGTATACAGCTGAGTCTAACAATAAATTAGTATCAAAGAGTAGCAAACCTGGTGACTCCTCTGTAGATGGAGGCACCCCTAGAAAACCCGCTGCTCTTCCTGCACGAACAACTAAGCATCAACACCATTGATTGATTCCTCGGGACAAAAGAAAGATCAGTTCAAACACCGATGCAACGCAACGCATGCTTGCATGCGTCTCAAGCTTCGAAACCAGGAGGTGGTGGTGGTTCACCTTCGGAGGGACGCGACGAACTCTTGACGAGTCATGTTCTTCATCTCCTCCAGCTCCTTCTCGTAGTTAGAGATCTACCACAAAGTACGAGACGCTCACGCACATCAGTTACTACACGTATATTACGCACGTTAGGCTTTTCTGTGATTCCGGTTAACTTACGGGGAAGTTGGTGGTGGTCGTCGGACCCCAGTATTTGAGCGCGGCCAGGTCGTACGCCCTTGCGGCCTTCTCCTCCTTGTCATACCCACCTACAATATTCCGCCCAAACAATAAAGATACTTTAATTACGATCGACATCATAACCATTTGCAGAAAATGTTAAAAGTCATGGAAGAGAACAAAAAGGGACGCACCTAAATAGACTGCGGTGGCAGCGAGAAGAGAAGAGCACAAGGCAGAAGAACAGCAACGTGAAATGGAGCTCATGTAAGCAAATATGAGAAGGATAAAAAATCCAAGGCGTTGGAAAGCGGGTTGAGGTTAGTGTCTCCGGAGTACCTTGTCGGCCCTTGCGGCTTTGCCCTTCCCGGCGACAGCTGTTGTCCCACAGATGCGCCTCGTACCTTCCCGTCCACCGGTGCCTGCTCAAAATACCCCAACATGGTATCAAATACATGCGGAGAGAACGGGAAGAAATCTTGCTTTCCCATAAGCCCACCCACAGTATGCAGTGCAGTGACTTCCGTTGGGCTGTTACCTGGTGACGCCTCGGTAGATGGAGGTCCGCTGGCCGAAGGTCTCCGCCGCCTTCCTTGACTCCGCCGGCGGCGCAGCCTCCTTCGCTGCCTGGAGCTCCTGCTGCTCCGCCGGGTGGCCGCGCAGGAACCCGGCCGCGATAGTCTTCAGGTCGGAGTCATAGACACCCTCAGCGCCGGGGGCGTCGTCACCGCCGGAGTACCTCCCGAGCGGGCCCCCGAGGAAGTCCTCCAGCTTCGGCCCCATCCCCGCCAGAGCCACCAGCTCCGTCGCCGCGTTGGTTTCCTCGTCCGCTCCCTCGACACCACCTGAAACCAAACGCGGGCGTCGGTCACACATAGAACTGATATAAGAAAAAAGGAACAACAAAGAGGTGGAGGTAAAGAAGCAGAGATACCACGGTGGTAAGAGGAGAAGGCTTGGAGGAAGTAGGGCTGTTGGGAATGAGAGAAGGCGAGCCAGCTATCGGAAGCGTCCATGTCCATGGTTTGAAATTGCAGGGTTATTATCGGAACACCGAAGAGGTGGTTGGCTTGAAGAGTAGGGCAAGAAACGGGGAAGACGGACACACATATAGAGGAGAGGAGAAGATGATGACGGTGAGGGAGGGAGGAGAGAAGCGATAGCACGAGAAAAGAGGTCTTCCAAATTCCTACTTATTTGTTTTAGGATGGAAACGCAACGAAAGCAAAGAGAAAAGGTTGAGGGGGGCAAGTGGAAGGCTTTCCGCATGACCGCTTGCCGAGGAAATAGAAGGCTTTCGCGTATGCTGTTCCTTCGGAACCCGTTGCCACTGAACAGTTGATGTTCTGTAGGGTCGAATACTCAAAAAGATCATATCCAAATCTGACAAACAAAAAAAAGAAATCGTGATTCAATCTGAATCCGAATTCGACAACTGACATTTAGATTTTGCGTAGCTATAGACTCAAAGATTCACACGGCTGATAACTCGATAGATTTAGCTCTCCACTTTTTTCCACAACATATCAGATCACATCTGAATCGATCATTTAGAAATAAAAGATATTTTGAAGCGACCGTATGCGACCGGAAGATATAAAGATTCAGGAAAAGTAAAATGATTCACGTTCAATCATCACCGATGAGTTTGGATCAAAGTTGTTTCGGGTTTGAACAAACAGACCAAACAAACCATCGTCCGTACGGACATCTAACAGTGCGATCCGGATCCGAAGGGTGGATCTTGGTAGCGAATAAGATTCTGCAAGAAGAACAGAAAGAAAGATTCAATGCGTGTATATAGTGGGGGAGGCAAGCAAGCGGGCAGACGAGTGTACACGATCAACCCCACCTCTCTCTCTCTCTCTCTATAAGAAATGGTGCCTCGTATGCAACGCACCACCATCTCCCCGCTCTCGCTCTATCTCGCCGCCTCATCGCGCTATGGCATTTCGCCGCGTGTCCCTTCTCCCCCGCTCTCGCCCCTTCGCCTCCTTTTGTCCTCGCCCGACCCCCTTCACCGTCCCACGTCGTGCCCGGATTCTCGTAGGGCCACGCGTCCGATGGCTATCGGATGGCGGATGTGGGTCGAATCGAGGCGGTGAATTTTGGCCGTCGGATCAGCGAATCTAGTGGTCAACGTTACATCTGGGACCCTGGGCTGTCCAAAATAACGGTATCGCTTTGCTCTCTTTTGGTAAAAGAACAAAAAATAAAAATAATAAAAATAAAGTAAAGAAAAAGAAGCCGTGGAACCCACGTCCGACAGCGTCTGATTCTCATCACATGGTGATGGTGACACCGAACTTAATCGGCGTAAGGATCACGGTCCAAAAGAGATCAGACGGTGACGGGTCGCCCTTTTATCTCTCCGTCATCATGCGATCCCCAAAAGACAAAGCGGACGAGCGCAGGTCCACCGTACCACGGGCCCCATGTTATCATTAACCATCATGCGCCACCGTTCGATGAAACTTTGGCGTGTACATCGGACGGTCGAAAGAGGAGGTGGATCCTTACACCGGCAAGTGACGTTTACCACGAGATGAAGAGTTCGAGAGCTGGCGGGGACGGTGACGGGAACCGATGGTCAAAGCGAGATTAAAATAATGGCCCCTGTCAGTGAAACGAATCATTCTCTCGAATGAGCTTGGCTTTCCCACTCGTCGCAGCTATCTACTTTGTGATTGGGAAGGACAGGTGAGTCCCACACGAACCCTAGTCGTAAGGCAGGTAGGCGAGATTGGTACGTGCGAATGTGGAAGGCAAATTTTTGCTTAATCTAATCACCGCGTGTCATTAACTTATTAGGGAGAGTGATTAATATAACTAGGTGGCATGCGTCCTACGCTGCTGCACGTGTACGAACCGGGGGTGGGTGGACCGCGTCGGGGAGCACGAGACCGGACCGCGCGGAGATCACGTGAGAGGGGGCGCCCCGAGTCGGCGCCGGGCTTTGCACGTGCCTGGCCCACGTGCGACCGGGAAAGGATCCAAGGAAGAGCGGAGGAATCCGGTCAAAAGGAAGTGACGGGGGTGGGGATGGTGGATGTCATGTGGGGGGGGTGGGAAAAGAAATGGAGTGAGGTGAAAAGGAAGCATGCTCGAGGTGGGGAACAAGGAAGCCAAGGATAACCACGAAGCATGGGGGAGGTGGGGGGTGATAGGTGGGACACATCGTCACAAGGACGAGAAGCCGTGGATGGGAACGTTCAAAGATATCTTTGGTAGCAGCACACTGAATCTTATGGACAAAGCTTAATGCAAGTGTGTACGTGGTTAGGCACTGCAGCTTTGCTTCGAGGGTGAGATAAGCTCGTTTCGGGGGGTGGGGAGGGGTAGCCATGTGCTTGCCGTATTATTGTTTCCGCCATTAATGTGTTTGACTGCAGCTTCATTGGTTTGCTGCATGCTTAGGCATATCTGCAAGTGCCACTTTGCGTTTTGTACATACTAACTATATAGCACGGGGGGGAGGATAAGATCGAGCTCAAAGGGGTAGGAGCATACAATAAACACGAAAGATGCGTAAAGCTTTTGAATTGTTTACTTATCCTCCTCAGGTATGCTTGTGGCTCAAACATATTATTGAGAACTTTGGAGTGCATGGTCTGACTTCTTCAGCATTTAAAGATGATAGAAACGATTGGAG
This sequence comes from Musa acuminata AAA Group, assembly GCF_036884655.1. Taxonomy (NCBI): domain Eukaryota; kingdom Viridiplantae; phylum Streptophyta; class Magnoliopsida; order Zingiberales; family Musaceae; genus Musa; species Musa acuminata. Next base: position 3,341,408 of record NC_088329.1, on the reverse strand, counting down.
TATGGACACGTTAGGGAGGGAGACGCGAATTTTAAAATCAAAAAATTTAAAATTTAATAATAAAAATATTTATCAATAAATTAATATAAAATTAAAATGTTTTAATAAAACTTGTATATATATATATATATAATATATTTTTCTCTCACCATGATTATGAGGCTTAGGGTATATTTATAAGAATAAATCTTAATTACTGAGTTTTAATTTAATTTAGAACTCTATCAATTAATTTACATTTAATTAAGATTTAAAAATACTTAGCAACCATAATAATCTTTATCTTGAAATTGAACCATTAGTTTAAAATTTTCACCAATAGCTATGTAAATCGAATCAGTTCATGATAACATCTCATTCCAATAAATTCACTAATGCATTATTCATAGTTGGAACTGAATCAATGGGGCAACTTAATTCTAGAGAGAAACCTTCATCTCACCATCGGGATTTTTCTTGTCATAATTGTTTATGCTTTAGACATCATAAATATCATCATTTATTTTTTTGTACCATGACAAAGCTTTTTGTCATGGGTACTTATCATCCATTACACGTTCCACATATTTTCAACCCTTCGAGGTTTTATTATACTTCTTGCTCTAGTTTAGCTCTAGTTTTTTAGCCAAAACCTTGAGAATATATAATATTCAAAGAAATTATATTCTTATGTATTTGTGAAAAATAAGTCATATCCATCAATGTATGTAGCTCCAACAATCATTTTGATTTTTGCTTTACTAATACTCATGACCTCCAATATAGTGTTCTCACACAAACTCAATTTACTAGTTATCATATGATTTGGTGAATCAAAGCAATCCTTCTTCGAACAAACATGAGTAACACAAGCAAAATCTAAAATCAACTCATTTGGAAAGATATATTATTACCTTTCGATATTGTGAGGATATCTCCATCACCATTCATCATAAGAGAGCATTCACTAGTCTCTTCTTCCTTTAAAAAATAATAATAATAATTTCACCTTAAATATTTGAACTCTTTGCATATATAATATTAAACATTATCTAAAGACCTGTCATTTGATCTCAACCTACAGATCTATCATTGTTAAAAAATCCCCTCCTCGGTAACCTTCACCCAGCCAATATCTCATAATCCATATTATCAAATTTATTATATTTTCTAATAGCATGAGATATCGAAACTTATTGTTCCAAAGTTGTTGTATCCTTCCCATGCAGTATTATCTTCACAAAATTCTCATATGAGTCGATGAGTGATGTAATAAGCAATAATACATTATCTTCTTCATAATTCTTCATATATTTTTTTTTAATTAATTTAATATTCTTTTAAATATGCTTGGATGTTTTACCAAGTCTTCTTCTTCCTCCATCCTCAACTTATATAATTTTTACTTTATATATAACTTATTAGTTAAGTTTTTTTTTATCCTAACTTATCCCAAATAATCATAGTTAGTGAACGAATGTGTCGTGGCTGATGAGTTAGCACGACTTGGTCCACGAGTTGATGTTGGAGCCTCCTGCAGGCTGAGCTGGCCATCGGGGCCGACTAGGTCCTCAAGTCGGGGTTGGTCGATGGCCCGCCGCGAGGACGTCGGTCCTCGGCTTCCGAGGTTGGGCTGAAATGTTAGTGAACGAATGTGCCGTGGCTGATGAGCCAACACGGCTTGGTCCACGGGTCGACGTCGGGAGCCTCTTGCCGGCTGAGCTGGCCATCAACGCTGACTAGGTCCTAGAGTCGGGTTTGGTCGATGGCCCGCCGCAAGGACGCCCGTCCTCGGCTTCCGAGGTTGGGCTGCTTTCCTGCAAAAACGACCTTCGTCGGGTTATCCTCGACTTTGGTCCCTCCGACGAGCAAGTTAGTAATAGATTTTATTGTTTTTCTCTCTTGCCCCCTACTGGAGGCCAGGATCGAGGTCTTTATATTACCGTAAGAGGGTCGGTCGTACGCGGTTTGACGTTGTGGGCATAGCACGACATCAGTACGAATTCTGGCTTGGCGTGCGAGGCGTTGCCGTCCCGGGATTACCGGGACCAGACGTGTCGAACAGTGTCTTGGGAGCACAGATTATGACGTGACGTGTGGCATTAGTTGTGACGTGTTTGGGGGCAAAATATACCTTATCAACATGTACTCATCATCAATTACATTATTGATAATATTACTAGTGATGCAAAGATGAATAGTACTCATGCAATTTATTTGAAATTAGTCACAATCTTCGTTGCTTATTGTTTTTAGTTTATTTGTTGTCCCTTCAACTTTCTTACTAAACCTTGTTGAACAAGAAAATCTTTTACTCTCGTCTGTCATAGGGTGAAACTATTTCTTCCATCAAAGTTTTTAATAATAAAATCAATAGAAACCACCAATAACATCCTTGTTGAAAAATATCTAATTAATGAATCTTTTGAGCTCTGATATAATTTTGTTTGAGAGGGAGAGGAGAATTCCAAAACCAAAAAAAAAAACCAAGAGATCAACAATCAAAAGTATAGCAAAAAATTAATAAAAGATTAATATGGTTCAACATATCCCACCCATATGTACAATGAAATTCAAATTCTTCAATATCTGAGATTAATTACAAGGTCTTTAAGTTATCCTTACTACTTAATATCTTTCACGTACACCTATCAATTTTTCTCTCAGTCTTTCTAGAAATATAGAGGTGACCCTCAAAGCATGTCTTATTATTTTTTTACCAAAATCCTGAGACTCAATGTATATTTATAGAAATAAATCTTAATTTTTTAGGAAAATATTAATTTTTTTTATTAATTAATTTAAATAAAATTAGAACTCTTAAAAATATTTATCGATTCTAACAGGATAGATACTGTAATTGTCTATATAGATTGGGTTGGATAGTGTTAATACTAAGCAAGCGTAAGATTGGCAATTAAAACGAGTCAAAACGTTAATATTTCATAAGATTAGGTAGCCATAGAGAGAGCAAAGGTAACATGTGATCATGATCGGCTCCTCATGCACTGTTCATTCATGTTTGTGGAGTGAAAAATGAGGGGACGTTCATGTCTTGCAAGTTACAAGCTTCAGAATCAAATTAAGGAAGAACAGAGAATGAGTTGCATGTTAACGATTTTTATTTTTATTTTTCAAATAATTACTTGTTTATGTTAAAATATTTTCATGAACATGCATTGTGCTGACAGATACTACTGACGTGAAATGAGTTGCATGCAACTTGTGAGTGTGATGAATAGTAAGTGATATGGCATATTTTGGCCCCCAGATGAGTCATCACCGACGTCACACGTCACGTCCCAACCAATGTCAGAATCCAACGCTGCACGCCATCAAAACCCCGTGACGCACGTCAAGCCAGGTTCCGTATCGAGACACTATGCGACACGACTATCCTGAGGGCTTGGGGCAGTGCCGTCTGATGCCGCTCAGGCATCCCCCAAGACACCAGCTCGTCAGAAAAGCTGTTCCATCTCACAAGGGTTGACGACCACACCGAACTGAGGCGCAACCAATCCTCACACAATAGTATATAAACCCGTGGCCGACGCCTGGCTAAGAAGAGAAAAAAAACTCGTTATCAAATACTCCACTGACTTGCTCGTCGAAGGGGACAAAGTCGGGAACCACCCGACGAAGGCCATTTTGCAGAAAGGCGGATGCCCCTGAACGACGAGCACCTCAATTCGAGAATTGCCATATAGTACATAAGGACGCATTGCCATTCATCCTAGAGTCGGAGAGACGCATCCCACCACAAACGGCGCCCGGGTCGACAAACTAAGAAGCTCGGATCAACATTCTCTCATGAGGGCCCAACCAACTTCGCCGGCCCGACTCTTATCCGAGTTGCTCCGAAACGACCACTCCCGAGCAACGAACGTCTCGACCCAAGAGATACCTTCCATCGCCCAAAGGAGAGCAGTGAGCTGACCCGGATCCCGACTATCGTCGGTCAACATTCCTTCGCAAGAGCGCAGCCACCTCACCATCCTAGTCACCCCGCAAGAAGCTCCCGACATTGACCCGCAGACCTAACCGTGCTGTCACGACCTTAGCTGATTTTGCCTAAGGCGTGCGGCACCCTTGCATGTCCGTCCGCAAAGGTCAGCCTCCCCGAAGCCTCCCATCGTCCCTTAGGACCAACAAAAGAGAGAATGGGCTAGAGAAAACGCCTTAATCGGGATCCACAAGCAAACATCTCCGAAAAACACTTCATAGACAATGCAAATTACAAACAGACTTTACAAGCTCTGAACAGTGGCACAACAAAGGGTAAAATGGTCCATTACATACCGAAAAGCTCTCGAACGTGTCCACATGACACAACCTTTATTTACAAGCCTAAAGAGGCCACCAACCCAACTAACATGGGACTATTAAGCCTTCGGCCGCCCGTCTACCTGCTGTACAAGGCATGAACATGCCAAACGACACGGACATACATAAGCATTACATCAAACACCCTGTTTCGAAGTTTGTCCGTGACATTCTCCCCCACTTATCCCTTCGACGTCCTCGTCGAAGCCTTTGTGAACACTGCAACTCTTCGCCTTTGCTGAGTCTTCAATCTTCTGCTCCAGCTGCAATGCGCCTCCTGGCTCCCAGCCGCTTTCCGCTGCTGTTTCTGAGTAGTCGAACATTTGATCCGCCATGCTGCTTCAACTCGCCAATGACTCTGACTCTGGTGTAGGGTTGGCTGAGTTATGTTGATCCTCGTTGATTCCTGCGGATCCACCAAAATGAAGGAAAAGACCATCCTTCCTGCGCCAGTCTCTCAAAAATTCCACATGCTGCTTGAACTGGGTGGATGCTTGTTGGAGCTTTAACGAGCATCGCCTCGCAAACTTTTGAAGTTTTGGGTCCTTCCTCCACAACATCTGCTCATTGACTCTTCTTTCAGTTAGTTGTCACATCCAAGTAGGTTCGCATCACTTCCGCTTTCGATTGGCATTTCGTTGGGAAATGAAGCGGACAATCTACTCTCAGTAGCACTGATCACCGTTGGTGAGGATTTGGCAACTGTTATCTTCCATTCTCTTCGAAGGGTCTTTGAACTTGTGCAGAGCTCCTCTGCTGGATAGATAAGAGAATTGGGGTACTCGGTTTCGCCCATTCTCTTAAGAGTTGAGAAGGCAAAGGTTACTTGACTTCGCCCGCCTCCTCGAGGTTGTACTTCATGCATCGAGCTGGCTACTGGCCTTCGCTTGCTCTTTGCTCACACTTCTGAAGCACTTGAAGTGTTTGCACTCCTTGCGTTGAGTTAGTTACTGTGATTCACCTTCTCAATGCCATTGAACTTCTGGAATGCAGGAAGTTTTCACCCCAACTTGGAGTAATTCTCTGATAGATAAGGTCGCCTCTGGGATTGTACCGTCTTCTCCATCAACCCTGCCGCCTACTCCACTGAGTAGCAAAGGTACAGCACCGCGTACGGCTTGCTTCGTTCCTTGGTTGTGCACTCTTGCATGACCCGAAGTCCTTCACTTATGGCTATCTTGATGAGAAACTTGTTGACACCGGTCTTACGAAGTTTCTTGGCCTCTGCCCTTCAGCCTTGTCTCGGTACTTGGAGATTGCCTCTGCATGCTCCACCTCCTCGGCCCCTTTCACGACCAAGCGCTCTCCCTCCATGAGAGCAAGGGATCAATGACTTTCACGGAAGTCCCGCCTCTGCGGTACCATGGCGCTACTATCCATCGCCTCGCCTCTGAATCCCTTTTCTTCACAATCAGTAGATATGTCTCTGTGGCACTCCTCTGAGTCCACCTCCATTCTAACTGATGCTTGATTTTGGGTAGCTAAGTCCCTCTGGACTCGTCGTCGCTTCCTCGCCCCTTTCGACCCCCTGCTTCAACACCTCTGTGTTTTCCAAGCAGTCCGTTTTGTCGATGGAAAGACAGACTACAACTCCCATGCATGGCCTCTGCCATCACGTTGTAGAGTTTGCACCGATTCTGTTCTCCTTAGCTTCATTGGTAGCAACGTTCGCTTACTCGACCTTGTCCTCTGACTTGTCGGGCTCCCTTAAGCGAATATGAACTCTGGAGCAGTCTAACTCTCCAGCTGCTTCGATCATACCTCTGCATGATCAAGTCCCTCCCATGGGACCTTCTGGTACTTGCATTCGAACTTTTCCCTTGGTAGAACACAGCCCCCATATGCTGATGACCAAGGTTTTCATCCGATGCAAAATTCGATGCACGCACGGAAGACCCGCCTCTGCGGTACCATGGCCTTCACTCATTGAATCCATAGCCCTTCTTGCCGTCGTGTTGTTCACCAAAGCGGAGCTCCCAGTAGCTCCCGATCATACCTCCATATGATCTCATCCCTCATGGGACTATGTCGTGTGTGTCGCATTGCCATGAACTGTTCCACCACGATCCGCTGCACCATGTCGCCTCCTGGTGACATCTCCATTGCATTCTGATCCTTGTGGAATAAACTCGAATTGTGAACCCTCCATGTGTGGCCTCTGCCAATACATCGCAGGGTCTCCTCCACCTTCGATTTTGTTCGCTCCTTTGGCAATCGACCTTCATCCACCCACTCTTGGGTCACACCTAGATGAAGCACCGCTCTAGGACAGTCCGTCGCTTAGTAGCTCCCGAAGTCCCCCGACTTCGCTGCAATTAGTGCACCATTGTCTGGATCCTGGGCCTCTGCCCCTACCAGCACAATCTCCGCTGCGCACCGCTTCCTTCATGGCAACTTGAATGGCAACACTATGGCATATTCTTCAAGAGTACCTGCCTCTCTGTCCTCTTGCCCCGTGCTAAGGCCTTCTGAACCCAACTTCGCCTCCGCAAATTGAGTCGCCTTAGTTCCTCCATCAAATGCTCCTCCGAGATAAGGTGCATGTGCCCCGAAGCTCCCTTCGTCTTTGGCACCATGCAAGATGAGTCCGCTCCATCAGAATGAAGGACCCATGGAACAACATGATTATACTCCTGCCTCTGTAAGAGTTCATGTCCTTGACCTCTGTCTAGGGAAAGCACTGTGCCTCAGCTCCATGTTCCAACTTCTATGCTGGCTCCCTTCAAGCGGCTTGAGTACTTCGCCAAGTTACACCCAAGTTGCTCCGCTCCTCGTGTTTGCATTGAGTCGATGGTGGCCCTTGAGTCCACCATTCCACGGGTCAACCCTTCCTTGAGTCCGATCTCCATATCGACTCCAAGTGTGTCTCCATTTGAGTTGCTTTGGATTGCTCCCCCACTTGATCTCGCAATGCATCCACCAATGCATTCTCTCAAGCGAGATCATGCGATGACTCCTCGCCGCTTGCTCAGTCCATCGAGCTTCGTGGAGTTGTTGTTTGTTGAGGTACTCCTCCTCAACATGTGCAGTCCGTCGCACATGATTCTCCCTCTGGAGAGTCGGGACTTATCCATCCTGGATAACTGTCCCATTGGAGTAACATCTCTCTTCGTTTCGGAGACCACCATCCCCTTGGACTACTCCGATCTGCTGAACAAACTGTGCATTGTTCTGCCTCCTGCAAACGCACTTGCTAGATTGCGACTCCCCGTCAATACAGTCCCCACTGCACCCCTCAAGGCCTAGCAACATGCTGAACTCGTTGCACACTTCAGCCTCCTACGGACGTATCCTTCACATGCCGAAGAGAAAGTTTCAATGCTCCATGGCGCCGAGTCTCGGTCGCCTTGGGATGGCCACGAACATTCCATCGTCCGCATATAAGCCCATGCATGAGTACCAAATTCTTCGAGTTAGCAATTCCCCTCACATCTGTGAGCTTTGCATAACTCTTTTGGTCGTTGAGCAACTCATTCCACCTTGCATGGTCTCATTCTTGCCAAGCGCCTCGCTTGCCTAGAGCACCATCAAGTATAGTTGTCAACGTTGAGCCATAGCTCAAACTCAGCCATCTCAACCTTTGTGCGCTCCAAATTCTTCCAAGCTTGCCTGTTCTCGTGGTGCCTCTTGCGCGAAGGGTTGGCCATTCCTCTGAATGCCAATGTTAGATGCCCGCTCCTCCGAGTGACTCCTTTTCCCTACATCTCCATGCCCGTTTTCCCCCAAACGGTCGCGCGTGTGCTGACTGCACTCAACGCAGCCCCGCTAGGTCCCCCACGTTTGCATGCTAAGTGTTTCTATGAGTGCTTGTCCCGCTCTGATACCATAATGTCACGACCTTAGCTGATTTTGCCTAAGGCGTGCGGCACCCTTGCGTGTCCGTCCGCAAAGGTCAGCCTCCCCGAAGCCTCCCATCGTCCCTTAGGACCAACAAAAGAGAGAACGGGCTAGAGAAAACGCCTTAATCGAGATCCACAAGCAAACATCTCCGAAAAACACTTCATAGACAATGCAAATTACAAACAGACTTTACAAGCTCTGAACAGTGGCACAACAAAGGGTAAAATGGTCCATTACATACCGAAAAGCTCTCGAACGTGTCCACATGACACAACCTTTATTTACAAGCCTAAAGAGGCCACCAACCCAACTAACATGGGACTATTAAGCCTTCGGCCGCCCCTCTACCTGCTGTACAAGGCATGAACATGCCAAACGACACGGACATACATAAACATTACATCAAACACCCTGTTTCGAAGTTTGTCCGTGACAGTGCGGGCTCATACTTTGTTCACTAACAGCAAGCGATCATATTAGTTTCAGGACAATATTGCATAATAATGTGTCTTATCATATCAACACATCGCTATTTCTTGTTTCATCTAACGAATCGCATCGCATAATCTTCACCACTTCGTCTTCTCCACAGCCACAGCAGCAGAGCAGTGCAGGAGCAGGTCACCTTCCTCCAAACATGCCGAGAATCGCTCGCGACAAATCCCACCTCTTCACCGATGCGGACACCGTTAGCTTCAGAGTCCCGAGGAAGCAGCCCGGCGACGGCGTTGCAGATGTCGGATGGCCATTGCTCCAGATGCACTTGCTCTCTCCTGCACGCCATTGACGCTTGCTTCTCCTTGTCTTTGCAGGAGCACTCGGATGATCCAACCTCGACCACCGCGCAAGCCGTGCGCTCTGCATGGCCGGAGGAGGACTCAGCGGCGGTAGGGGCACGGATTCAGCAGGGTTCTTTGGCTGCCCAGGTTCTATTTCCCATTCAAATGGAACTTGGCCACAGGCTCTGTAATAAACCCTGGAGGAACGCCCTACAGATCTAGCAGAATCACCAGAAGAAAGGCGATCACAGAAGACCTCGGAGTCCTGCATGACATCCTTCGTTCCCTTCATAGTTTATGTTGCATATGAGCTGAACTCTGGTGCAACTATATAGTGGAGAATGGGTGTAGAACTCGTAAGAGGAGACCTTTTAAGTGTCTTTGCTTTGAAGGCTAAGTAAGCTACTTGTTAGGGTAAACACCTTTTTCTTAGCCGTGACCCGGGGGGTCGTCTCGGCTCGTTCGGGGGTCCGAATGGCGAGGATCTCCCTAGGGCGTTGCTCGTCTCTGCCAAGGCGGTCGGGCGCGGCCTCGGCCTCGGGGCGACGCTGCGACTTCCTCCGGGCAGGGATGCTGCGTATCCGAACGGGGGCCTCGGCTCGGTACCTGCACAAAGGTCGGGTCGGGATGCTCCACCCGACCCTTCCGATGATCAAGTTAGAGAGTGACGTGGAGGTCGTTTTCCTTTCAGGAGCAAGTCCCCCTCTCCTTCTGGCTCGGGGGTGTTTATAGGGGGACTCGGCATTACCGGGCGCGCCATCCCGTCAGTCGGGGCCGTACCTCCGATAGCGTCCGACATCGCCGAGGATGTTGCGTAGGGGACCGGGGAATCGCAGGGTATGGGCGAGCTCCAACCGCTACCTACTTTTGTCTCGTCCTACTGTGCTGGGTCAACTGAAGGGGGCTGTGGGCTCAGCGAGGCTGTCGTCCGGACGCAGGTCGTCACCCTCATTGCTCTTCCTGGGGCGCCGCGCCTGTCCACGTGCGGGGGACGTTGCCAGGAGTGGGGTCCGCCATTTTTTGCCATATCATATCCCCCCCCCAAAGGAAGCCATGGCTCGGCATCGGACGGCGGGGATTCGAGGCGTGGCTTTGATCGGTAAGCGATGGTTCTCTTCGCGGTTAACGATTGAGGCATATGTCCGGGGCAAATAGGCCGCGCTGCATAGGTGCTTTCGGCGACACGCGGCCGAGGAGCACGTCTCGGGCGGGCTGGCCGCGCCGAGAAGGCGGTCTCGGGGACATGTGACCGAGGAGCACGTCTCGGGCGAGCTGGCTGCGCCGAGGATGTGGTCTCGGGAACACGCAGCCGAGGAGCACGTCTCGGGCGGGCTGGCCGTGCTGAGGACGTGGTCTCGGGGACAGGCAGCCGAGGAGCACGTCTCGGGCGGGCTGGCCGCGCCGAGGAGGTGGTCTCGGGGACATGCAGCCGAGGAGCACGTCTCGAGCGGGCTGGCCGTGCCGAGGACGTGGCCTCGGGGACATGCGACCGAGGAGCACGTCTCGGGCGGGTTGGCTGCGCCGAGGACGTGGTCTCGGGGACATGCAACCGAGGAGCACGTCTCGGGCGGGCTGGCCGCGCCGAGGAGGTGGTCTCGGGGACATGCAGCCGAGGAGCACGTCTCGGGCGAGCTGGCCGCGCCGAGGAGGTGGTCTCGGGGACATGTGGCCGAGGAGCACGTCTCGGGCGGGCTGGCCGCGCCGAGGAGGTGGTCTCGGGGACATGCAGCCGAGGAGCACGTCTCGGGCGGGCTGGCCATGCCGAGGACGTGGTCTCGGGGACATGCAGCCGAGGAGCACGTCTCGGGCGGGCTGGCCGCGCCGAGGAGGTGGTCTCGGGGACATGTGGCCGAGGAGCACGTCTCGGGCAGGCTGGCCGCGCCGAGGAGGTGGTCTCGGGGACATGTGGCCGACGAGCACGTCTCGGGCGGGCTGGCCGCGCCGAGGAGGTGGTCTCGGGGACATGCGGCCGAGGAGCACGTCTCGGGCGGGCTGGCCGTGCCGAGGACGTGGCCTCGGGGACATGCGGCCGAGGAGCACGTCTCGGGCGGGCTGGCCGCGCCGAGGACGTGGTCTCGGGGACATGCAGCCGAGGAGCACGTCTCGGGCGGGCTGGCCGCGCCGAGGAGGTGGTCTCTGGAACATGCGGCCGAGGAGCACGTCTCGGGCGGGCTGGCCGCGCTGAGGAGGTGGTCTCGGGGACATGTGGCCGAGGAGCACGTCTCGGGCGGGCTGGCCGCGCCGAGGAGGTGGTCTCGGGGACATGCAGCCGAGGAGCACGTCTCGGGCGGGCTGGCCGCGCCGAGGAGGTGGTCTCGGGAACATGCGAAAAGATCGTCGTTCCTCTTAGGCGTCGAGGAGTCGCAGTGGCCGTTCTCCCTGTCCTTCCCTGCAGCGACCTTGGGTCCGCATTTATGATGGGGTGTTCGTTGACCTTTCCTGATGCGATGAGTGAGTGTGCGAATGAGCTGTTGGCCGCTATGGGGAGACGAAGGGACGTCTCTCCCGGCGGGATTTTTCCTATGTAAACGGCGCACTCGGCCCGTTTCTCGATTCTTGTTGCTGAGTCTTGTGCCTCGTCGTCCTTTCTGTCATCGCGCTTTCTCCTTTCCTACGCCGTCACGCCCCAATCGCTCTCTCGCCGTCCCTCTTGTTCGTTCTCAAGCCGGTAAGGATGCCCCTCTCGCTTGTCTCTCCACCTTTGTCCCTCGATAGAGCCCGGGAGCGCACGCCTCCGCCCTCCCCAGACGAGGAGGCGGCGCGAGCCCTTGAGGCTCTAATGTGGCCGCACGACCTCGACTCGGCGGTGAGCGGGTCGTTGCTGGAAAAGCTCCGGGAGCGTTTTCACATCCCGGAGGAGTTTGTTCTGGTCGCACCCGATCCGGGGCAGCGGTCGTACGACCCGGTCCCTCGAGGTTTCGCGCTGACTCAAGATGCCCTAGAGGCTGGGTTGCGCCTTCCCCTTCACCCTATCATTGTCTCCTGTCTTTCTCTGTGGCGGATTTCGCCTTCCCAGGTGGCGCCTAACTCATGGCGTTACCTAGTAGCGTTCTTAGGGGAATGTTATTACGCTAACATCACCCCTACCCGAAACCTCTTTCTCTCTTGTTTTCGCCTTCTCAAGGGGCCGGGGGGCTATTTCGTGTCAGCCCGGACCGGCTTTCGCGTCGGGGGGGCCCCTTCGAATAACAAAGGGTGGAAGGGGTGGTTTTTTTACGTTAGCTGGTCGAAGGATTGGGGCTTCGGAGTTCGGTGGGCAGTGAGGGTAATAGATAACACAGTCCCGGACTTGAACGACGAGGAGCATCGGGACCTGAAGAGGCTTCGGGCAATCCTTCCCGGTTCTCAGGCCATCCGAGCTATGACCGAGGAGTGGCTGGCCGAGGCGGGTCTTAGCCCGGCTTTCGGGGGTACGTTTATAGCGGGTGTTCTTCGTGTCTCGCCTGTTCCCACAGTTTGTGATAGTTTGCTTGTTTTCCTTTGTAGGAATGAAGTTTCTGTCACTACGCGGTGGCCGCTCGTCGTCGGCTTCTTCCCCACGCCCGTCCGTCGCTCTCTCTCTGCATCCCTCAGCCGACCCGTTGCCCGGCTTGGCGGACGCTCCGTTAGAGATCCTGGAGGGGCGCCCGTCAAAGAAGGCGAAAACAGCTGGTCCCGGGAAAGCCAAGGCGGGGGCCCTCCCTTCGACAACCGTTGGCATAAAGCGGGCCGTTCGGGATGAAGGGCCTTCCCAAGTGGACGGGTCTAGCCAAGGGGCGGCCGGGAAGAGGTCGAGCCTGCCTACGGTGGACGACCTGTGCGGGCTACGCACGGGGGCCGACGAGCCTCTATGGTCGTTGGTTATGGGCGAGCTTCCTCCGGGGGAGGCTTCCGACCCGCTAGTCGCCCGCTGGAAAGGGCTATCCCGGGGGGACAAGGTATGGGCCGGGGGAGATCCCTCGGCCGCTTTTCTTCGAGGCGTGCTCCACCCCGACTTGGCTCGGGACCTATACACCCTGCCCTCGGAGGCTATGCTCAACAAGGCGGGGAGGTTTCTGACACTGGTAAGTGTTTTGTTAACTTCAAGTGTCTTTGTGACCGTGCGTTGACCCTCTTTCTTCTGCGGTAGGGCCTCCACTACTCGATGGCGCTGATGGACCGAGTGCGTGATGCTGGCCAGGTAATCTGGAACCTCAGCGAGTGCAACTCCGAGCTGTGCCACCAGCTAGAGGAAGTTCGGGCCAGGTCGGGCCCAGAAACGGTGGCGGCCGCGGAAAAACGCGCGACCGACTCCGAGGAGGAGGTGGCGCGCCTGAAGGCGGAGCTCGAGCAATCGGGCAGTTTGGTCAAGGAACTCGAAGAGTTTCTCCGTTTGGATCGGGCGGAGCTGCGCCTACTGAGGTCGGAGGCGCTTGGCCTTATCAAAAGGGCGGAAAAGGCCGAGGCTGAAGCCCGCGCAGCTTCGGACGCGCTAGCCGAGGAGGTCCGCCTTCGCCCGTCGAAGGATAAAGAGACGATCGAAGCTTACAAGAAGTCCGAGAACTTCGAGCTTGGATTGACCCGAATGGGGCGAGTATCCTACGAGTACGGATACAGAATCGCCCTAGGTCGCTTCGGCTCATGCCCTCCTGGCTCCGAGGTGGAAAGGGATCCCTTTGCCTCCCATCCCGTGGATCTGGAGGTGGACATGCCGGAGGACGTGCCATTCGACGACCGCCCGAAGACTCCAGGAGAGTGATGAGCGTTGTTTTTTTGTATGTCGGAGTCGAGGTCGAGGGTGTGAGGGGTTTTCTGTATGAGTTTTGGTTTCTGTTCCTCATGGTTATGGTTCTGTATCCCCTCCTTTTTAATAAAATGCTCTTTTCTTCTGATTTCCGTGTTTGCGTAGTGCCCGCGTCTTCAGATGAAGTATTTTCTAAGGTTCTGTATGTTCCAAGTCCGGGGCACGGGGTCGCCATCCATTGTTGCGAGTCGGAACGTCCCCGGTCGGGATACTTCGATGACCCGGTAGGGTCCTTCCCACTTCGGGGCCAGTTTCCCCCTTACTTGGGTTGGGTGGCTGACCTCGATTTTGCGCAGGACCAGGTCCTCAATCTTTATCGACCGGGGTCGCACCCTCCGGTTGTAGACCCTTGCCACGGCTCTTTTGTAAGAAAGAGCTTTCTGGTGTGCGCTGGCCGGTCTTTCCTCGAGCAGATCCAGGTTGGATCGGAGTCCTTCATACGAGGCCTCTTCGCTGTAGCCTGCTGTCCGCGGAGTTGGGACGGCTACTTCGGATGGTAATACGGCCTCGGTCCCGAACGAGAGGCTGTAGGGAGACTCCCCGGTCGGGGTCTTGGGGGTAGTGTGCAGCGCCCACAGGACGCTCGGGAGCTCTTCGATCCAAGCCGATCGGGCAGCGGACACCCTCCTCTTGGGACCGTCGACGATAGACCGGTTGGTTACTTCAGCTAGCCCGTTCGCCTGGGGGTAAGCCACCGAGCTGAATCTCAGCTGAATTTTGTGCTCGGCGCAAAACTTTTGGAACCTCCTGCCGGCGAATTGAGGTCCATTATCGGTGACGATGGACTGGGGCAGGCCAAACCGTGTTATGAGGTTTCTCCACACGAACCTTTCCACTCGTGACTCCGTAATGGTGGCTAGGGGCTCGGCTTCGACCCACCTGGTAAAGTAGTCCACTCCTACGATGATGTACTTCCGCTGGCCGGAGGCGGGTGGGAGAGGCCCGAGTATGTCCAGCCCCCACTGCGCGAATGGCCAAGCACAGTCGACGGGGGTGAACAGGACCGCCGGCTGTCGGGCGATGCGGGCGTGCTCCTGGCATGAGCTGCATCGCCGCACGAAAGCTTTCGCGTCCTGGCGCATGGTCGGCCAGTAATACCCCTGTCGGAGTATCTTGTGCGCCAGGGCTCGTTCGCCCATATGTTCCCCGCAGGCCCCTTCATGCATGTCGGACAGAACTGTCCGGGCTTCGTTCGGCTCTAGACAGCGTATCAAGGGGCGCGAGAAAGACCGCTTGTACAACCGTCCTCCTTCCTCAGAGTACCATGCCTGCGTCCGACGCAAGCGTCGAGCCGCTGTTTCGTCGTCGGGTAGGGTCCCGTCTCGCTTGAAGCGTAGCATCTCTTGTACCCAGGTGGCCGGCGCGTCGTCCGTGACGGTGGCGACGACCTCTATGGCTCGGTGGGGGAGCTCTTCGGTCTCGGGTCGAGCCCTGGGGGCCGAGCCGGACGCCAGTTTTGCCAGGGTGTCGGCTCGCTGGTTCTCGCTCCTAGGAACATTCGACAATTCAAAATGGATGAACTTGGTGGCAAGGTTTTTTACCTGTGCCAAGTATTTCGCCATGGTCGAGTCCCGGGCTTCGTATTCGCCGTCGAGCTGCCTAGCCACCAGCTGTGAGTCGGTGATTACGCGTATGTCGGTCACCCGCATCTCCAGCGCCAATCGGAGCCCTGCCAGGAGAGCCTCGTATTCTGCTTCGTTGTTGGTGGCCCTGAACCCGAAACGGAAGGAGCGCTCAATCGAGCGGCCATCAGGTGTCACCAGCACCAGCCCTGCGCCGGCGCCCTTTGCGTTGGCCGACCCGTCTACGTGGAGAGTCCACGTGTCACGCGGTGGCTCGAGTTCTTCGCCTGTACTCGGGGTCAGCTCCGCGATAAAGTCTGCCACGGACTGGGCTTTAATGGCGGTCCGAGGCGTGTACTGTATGTCATGCTCGCCGAGCTCCACTGCCCATTTGAGGAGGCGCCCTGCAACGTCGAATTTAGACAGAACGAGCCGAAGCGGCCGGTCAGTTATTACCTCTATCGGGTGGGCCTGGAAGTAAGGGCGGAGCCTTCGCGCTGACAGGACGAGCGCTAGTGCCAGCTTTTCGATTGGCGGGTAGCGTCCCTCTGGTCCGCTTAGCATGTGGCTGACATAGTAGACCGGCAGTTGGTCGCCGGAGTTTTCCTTGACCAGAACCGAGCTGACCGCGTGCTGAGAGGCGGCGAGGTAGAGGCTCAACTTCTCCCCTGGGGAGACTGACACGAGTCGGGGGAGGTTGGCCAGGTGTTGCTTCATCTGCTCGAAGGCCCTTTCACATTCCGCCGTCCATTGGAAGTTTTTTGGATACTTCAAGGCCTTGAAGAAGGGGAGGCAGCGATCTCCCGATCGGGAAAGGAAGCGTGATAGGGCGACTAACCTCCCGTTAAGGCGTTGCAGGTCTCTGATCGTCCGAGGGGGCTACATGTCTATGACAGCCTGGACCTTTTCCGGGTTGGCGTCAATCCCTCTCTCGTGTATGATGAATCCGAGGAATTTTCCCGAGGTTACGCCAAAGGCGCACTTGGCAGGGTTGAGGCGTAGGCCGAACTTTCGCAGGGTGTCGAATGTTTCAGCCAGGTCGGAAGGATGAGCTTCGGCTGTTCGGCTTTTCACGATCATGTCGGCGACATATACCTCCATGTTTCGTCCAATCTGGTGGGCGAACATCCTGTTCACCGTCCTTTGGTAGGTGGCCCCGGCATTTTTCAACCCGAACGGCATGACTTTGTAAAAATATATCCCTTGCTCGGTGAGGAAAGCTGTGTGTTCTTGGTCTTCGGGTGCCATCCTGATTTGGTTGTACCCGGAGAAGGCATCCATAAACGAGAGACGGGCATGGCCGGCTGTGGCGTCGACTAGCTGGTCGATCTTCGGTAGGGGGTAGCAATCTTTTGGGCAAGCATTGTTGAGACTGGTGTAGTCAATGCACATCCGCCAGCTTCCATTAGGCTTTTTGACAAGGACTACATTGGAGAGCCATTGTGGGTACCTGGCCTCTTCTATGAAACCGGCCGCCAGAAGTCGGCTTACCTCTTCTCGGATGGCAAGTTGCCGATCTGGGGCCTGCCGCCTGGGCCTTTGTTTCACCGGACGGGCATCGGGCGAGATGTTTAGGTGGTGTTGCGCGACTTCCGGGTGGACTCCTACCAGGTCAGATGGCGTCCAAGCGAAGATGTCGGCGTTGGCTTGCAGAAGGCCGACGAGCTGCTGTTGCTCCTGTTCGGGCAGTCCTGACCCGATCTTGACTGTTTGGTCGGGCCTGCCTTTGATCAGTGGTAAGTCGATGGTGGATTCCTTCGGCTCGGGGCGGGGGGTCGGTTTTTTTCCCTCCCGGGGGTCCTCCAGCGGGGACTGGATCCTCGCTCTCTTGTTTAGTGATACGGCGGTTAAGTAGCAACGCCTGGACTCCCAGGAGTTCCCCGCTACTTCTCCGACCCCATCGTGGGTCGGGAACTTGATGGTTTGGTAGTAAGTTGAGATGACGGCTCGGATCTTGTTGAGGGTTGGTCGTCCGAGGATGGCGTTGTATGCCGTGGGGAGGTCAACCACTAGAAAGGAGGTCATCACTGTCTTTGTCCTCGGGGAAACTCCCAAAGTTAGGGGTAGGGTGATAACCCCTAGTGACGAGATTGAGGCGCCGGTGAACCCCGTGAGCGTTGAGCATACCGGCTTCATGTTCTCCTTCACCAGGCCGAGCTTTTGGAAGGCGTCCCAATAAAGTATATCGGCCGAGCTTCCAGTGTCGACCATGATCCTTCTTACTTGTGCGTTGGCGATTCTGGCTGATATCACCAGTGCGTCATCATGTTCGGCTGGCACGGGTCCCCCGGTCGGGAAGGTGACTTCGGGGCCTTTTTCATGTTTGGAAGCTTCGGCTCGGGAGGCCCTGGCGTAGGCCTTTCCGCCCGCCATGGAGTTCCCTCCGGACGCTGGCCCGCCGGTTATGACATCTATGTGCCGCTCGATGGGTCCCTCCGGGCGTGGCGAGAACTCCTTTTCTGGCCGGAGGTATGAGCCGAGGTGTCCTCGGCGGATGAGCTCCTCAATTTGCCTTTTTAATTCTCGACACTCCTCGGTGTCGTGACCGGGCTGTCGGTGAAAACGGCAGTATTTAGAGCGGTCCGCGAGTTCGCGCGGGCTATTCATCGGGTGAGGATCTTTGAGAAGACCTTTCTCCTTGATGTGGAGAAATATTTCGGTCCGGGAGGAGTTCAGGCTTGGGGGAGGGGACCTGGGTACCGCATTGTCGAGTCCGCCAGCCCTACGCCGGGAGGTAGCGGGCTGTTGCTGCCGGGGCTGCTCTGGCTTAACCCTCTTGCGCTCGTCGCGCCTTCCAACCATCCATGCTTCAGCAGCGACGAACTGGTTTGCGCGTTGTAACATTTCGGGTACCGAAGTGGGGGGTCGCTCCACCAGAGACCAAAAGAATCGGGTAGGCCGCAGGCCCATCATGAATGCCTGCATCATCAAAGAGGGGTGAGCATCAGTCAGCCCGCGAATTTGTATGGTGAAGCGGTCCACGAAGTGAGAAAGGGGCTCGTCCTCCTTCTGGTTGAGCCCGAGGAGCATTGCCACCGACGGCCTCGGCTTGGCGTGAGCCAGAAAGTTAAGTTCGAAATCCTTGGCCAACTGGTCGAAAGAGGCGATGGACGCGGTCTTCAGATTGTTGTACCACGCCCGGGCTGGGCCTCGCAGGGTTGTCGGGAAAGCCCTGCACGTCAGGGCGTCGGACGTCCCATACAGCGCCATCTGGGTGCGGAAAGCGGCTACGTGGTCAGCCGGGTCGGTGGCGCCATCGTAGGCGTCTAATGAAGGGAGCCGAAAATGCGGCGGGATCGCATGCTCTTGAATCTCGGGGGTGAAAGGGGACCCCCGGTGTTGCTCGGCCCCCGGGTCTCCCCTGGTCCGGCGAACCTCACGCTGCACCTCGTCCAGTCGGCGGCCTACGAGGCGTAGCTGGGCCCACAGGCCCTCCGCCAAGTCTGAAAGCGGGGCTACGGGCGTCGGGTGCGTCGCTGGGTCCTCCGCTCCTCGGCTCCCGGGTTGGGTCGATTGGCCCGGAGGCGAAGTGGGAGACTCGGGAAGCGGTGCGGGGTTCTGGGCGGCGGACCGTTGCCGTGGTGGAGGCAGGGTTGAGTGCGAAGACGTTGGAGGAGAGACCAGCGGAATGATGGTCTGCATCACTCCCGTAAGAGCCCGGACTTGGTGTGTGAGGTCGTAGAAGGCTTCAGGCGGCACGGGGGACGGGCCACCGGGATTGGCGATGGGCGGCGATAGACCAGGGTCGTTGAACGATCGCCAATAGCGCTCCGAGATCACAGCGGGGCGCTCGTCCCGAACCCCCTCCTGTTGGGGATGCTCTTCCGTTGCGTCGGTCGTGTGCGACCTGACGGCTGGGGGTTCGTCGGAGTGAGCCTGTTGATCGCTTGACATTCGGACCGGCCCTCCTTCTAGCGCCATTATGTTAGGGTAAACACATTTTTCTTAGCCGTGACCCGGGGGGTCGTCTCGGCTCGTTCGGGGGTCCGAATGGCGAGGATCTCCCTGGGGCGTTGCTCGTCTCTGCCAAGGCGGTCGGGCGCGGCCTCGGCCTCGGGGCGACGCTGCGACTTCCTCCGGGCGGGGATGCTGCGTATCCGGACGGGGGCCTCGGCTCGGTACCTGCACAAAGGTCGGGTCGGGATGCTCCACCCGACCCCTCCGATGATCAAGTTAGAGAGTGACGTGGAGGTCGTTTTCCTTTCAGGAGCAAGTCCCCCTCTCCTTCTGGCTCGGGGGTGTTTATAGGGGGACTCGGCATTACCGGGCGCGCCATCCCGTCAGTCGGGGCCGTACCTCCGATAGCGTCCGACATCGTCGAGGATGTTGCGTAGGGGACCGGGGAATCGCAGGGTATGGGCGAGCTCCAACCGCTACCTACTTTTGTCTCGTCCTACTGTGCAGGGTCAACTGAAGGGGGCTGTGGGCTCAGCGAGGCTGTCGTCCGGACGCAGGTCGTCACCCTCATTGCTCTTCCTGGGGCGCCGCGCCTGTCCACGTGCGGGGGACGTTGCCAGGAGTGGGGTCCGCCATTTTTTGCCATATCACTACTCATTGTTGCATGCCAGTCATGAGGCTTGAAGGATGGCGGCAGCAGACTCTTCTTTTCCATTCAATGTTTTGAGTATTCGGAGAGATGGAGTGCTGCTCACTGCTTTTATCTTTTTCCATCAGTGGCTTGTTTTCTTCTGTCGATGCAACTGCATGAGTACAAACCTCCACTATAAGATATGATTTATGAGAGTAATAATAGCAGTATTTGCTTAATATCATTTTGTGACTATAAGATTTGGCTAAAACTTGAATCCGAAATTGCGTAGTCATGCTGGTCGATGGGAAAACACAATTCGACCCCTTGCGGTCTAATTAGGACCCACGATTCGATTAAACCCGGCCCACATTGCATATGGGTTGGACTTGGCGGTCTAATAATAGAGGCGATGAGCAGCAGGTGGAATTGTCCAACGAAAGCTGTGACGTTCCACCGGTCTCCTCCATCCAAACTCGGTCAAAACGGCATCCTCCGATATAATCGCCAGAGGACTCTCTCCGCCTCCCGCTAGAAGGCATACGAGCTTGTGGAGGTTCTCTCCATCTCTCTTCCTATATATATCACGCTCCCCTCCTCTGCTACCATTGGACACCAATCCCTACACCTCTCCTATCTAAGAAGGCCAAAGGCCAAAGGCCAAGGCCATTTCCAAATGGCCTCCAAACCCAGAGCCCTCCTCTCCTTCCTCCTCCTGGCCCTCTTCCTCTCCTCAGCTGCGGCTTTCGATGTCATGGAGATCCTCGGCCCTTACCCCGACTACTCCACCTTCACTAAGTACCTCACCGACATGAAGCTGGTCGACGTGATCAATAGTCGTCAGACCGTCACCGTCCTCGTCCTCGACAACACTGCCATCGCTCCACTCAGTTCCCTCCCCGCCGACAAGCTCAAGAGTGCCATCTCCGCCCACATCCTTCTCGGCTACTACGACCCCTACGTCCTCGACGGCGACCTCAACAAGTCCGCTCTCCTGCCCACCCTCCTCGGTTCCAGCGGCGCCGGTTTGTTGAAGTACACGGAGATGCCCGACGATCAGATGGTGTTCGGGTCGGCCGCGCCCGGCGCTCCTCACGACTCCATGGTGATCAAAGTCGTCGGAGCGAGGCCGTACAACCTGTCGGTGCTCCAGATCGACAAAGCCATTTTGCCGCCCGGCATCGGGAGCGCGGTGCCCGCGACGTCGACGCCGCCTGCCGCTACACCCTCGAAAGCAACGGCTGCGCCACCGACGACAACGCCAGCGACGTCTGTCACACCGTCACCGGCTCCTGAGAACAACGGTAGTCCTGTCGTCCCTGTGGCAGCTCCTGCAACTAGCCCCTCGGCGTCCGCGGCAGCTCCCAAGCCAATCACCAGCACACCTGTTGAGGCTCCAAAGCCAGCCACCAGCGCACCTGTCGAGGCTCCTCAATCGAGCAGCAGCTCACCTGTTGAGGGTCCACAGTCGAGCGCCAGCGCACCTGTTGAGGCTCCACAGTCGAGCACCGGCACACCTGTTGAGGCTCCACAGTCGAGCACCGGCACACCTGTTGAGGCTCCACAGTCGAGCACCGGCACACCTGTTGAGGCTCCAAAGCCGAGCACCGGCGCACCTGCTGAGGGTCCAGAATCGAGCACCGGCGCACCTGCTGAGGGTCCAGAATCGAGCACCGGCGCACCAGCTGAGGGTCCAGAGTCGAGTACCGGCGCACCTGCTGAGGGTCCAGAGTTGGGCACCGGCGCACCTGCTGAGGCTCCAGAGTCGAGCACCGGCGCACCTGCTGAGGGTCCAGAGTCGGGCACCGGCGCACCTGCTGAGGGTCCAGAGTCGAGCACCGGCTCACCTGCTGAGGGTCCAGAGTCGAGCACCGGCGCACCTGCCGAGGGTCCAGAGTCGAGCACCGGCGCACCTGCCGAGGGTCCAGAGCCGAGCACCGCCGCACCTGCCGAGGGTCCAGAGCCGAGCACCGCCGCCCCTGTTGAGGGTCCGGAGCCGACCACCGCCGCACCTGTCGGTGCTCCAAAGCCGAGCAGCAGCGCACCTGTAGGGGCTCCAAAGCCGAGCAGCAGCGCAACTGTCGGAGTTCGAAAGCCGAGCAGCAGCGCAACTGTCGGAGTTCGAAAGCCGAGCAGCAGCGCACCTGTTGGAGCGCCAAAGCCGAGCAGCAGCGCACCTGTTGGAGCGCCAAAGTCGAGCATCAGCGCACCTGTTGGAGCGCCAAAGTCGAGCCCCATCACTCCTGTAGCAGCTCCAAAGAGCAGTCCAAGCAAGTCTGCAAAGGCTCACAAGGCCAGAAACACCACCGCGGCCGCAGCTCCGCGGTCTGGCGCGGCCACCCCAGCGGAGTCTCCGAGGACCAGTGCCGCCGCCCCCGTCATGGATGCAAGTGCAGATGCACCCGATTCAAGCATTGGATTACCACCATCGTCCACAGCACCTGCAGAAGCGCCTGGCCCGAGTTCTTCAGCTGCCCGGGTGGTTGCAGGTCTGACCCTTGGGCTTACCATGGGTGCTGCTGCTATCCTTGGTGCCATTTGAATTGGTTGAAGAGGAGGAGGGTTTTGATTGTGTGGGTTTGGAAGGTCTCACTGTTGGGTTTGGAATCTAACGTTCGTTTTGGTTGACATTTGTATTCGTTCATTCATCTTTTGTTATACCAAATCTGGTAGGAGCAGGTTGTCCACACATTGTGCATGGATTGGATGTGCGTTGACTACAAGATTTCACCACCATCGTTGAGTATTAAATAAAGACATCTCAGCGTTTGACTTGTGTTGTGGGAAACAACTTTGAGCTGTGGCCTCGGGGCCGACGTGGCTCGGTTCGGAGGGGACCTTCGGCCTCACACCTGCACGAAGTGTTTTTGTGTGTCTGTCCATTCTCCTGAGGGTATTTATAGGGAAGCTTACTGCTTCTTGATTTGCAGGGGACAGGTTGGTAGCGTCTGACTTTGTGTTGGCGTGGCGTGAAGAATTGAGCTTTGGCAGGATGTTAATGCGCTTCGGTCAGCGTTCCGGTTTGCATTGACTCATCAACTTGGAACCTGAAACAATTAATGTTGGTACTTATAATGCACATCAGGGGAATCGAGCCAGGGTTAGAACCGTGGGAGGGTACTGTTAGTGTAAACAATCTTAAGTCGTGACCTCGGGACCGACGCGGTTTGGTTCGAATCCGGATACAATTAATGTTGGTACTTATAATGCGCATCAAGGGAATCGAGCCCGGGTTAGAATCGTGGGAGGGTACTGTTAGTGTAAACAATCTTAAGTCGTGGCCTCGGGACCGACGCGGTTTGGTTCGAATCCGGGGTCTTACCGGGATGCTCCTCCTGATTGCTGAGATGGCCGATCACGGTGCTCCAATTGGGACGGGGTCGCTATTCCCTCCGGGCAAGAGCTCCTTGCCTGTACGTTCAGTGGAGACCTTCGGCTTCGCACCTGCACAAAGGTCGGGTCGGGGTGCTCGGCCCGACCCCTCCGACGATCAAGTCAATGAGTGATCATGAGGGATTCTTTTCTTTAGGCGAGTGGTGTCTGCCCTTCTTCAGTCGGTGGATCGGGTGCCTCATCAAGTCGACAGCGTCATGATGCATCATTTGATGCAGCTGTCATCACGTGGAACACTGTAAACAAGGATTAAGCGAGGGTGGAGGTTCTCCATGGCCGAGACCTCGGTCAGGAGAAGCTAGCCACAGGATCCTCAACGTCTCACTGTCTCCAAAGTGGTCTTTCACCAGATTGATTCAGTCACAAGATTCTCTTGCCACCGAAGCCTCCACTTGTGTTCATTCTTCTAGAGAGTCAAAGAAAGGGTGGCTGCAACGTCGTGGAAAAGGTGAGTGAGCATCTCTCGTCAGCGACAACAACGACAAGGCTCGGCTTTCCTTTACTTCGTGAAGGCCACCTTCGTAAAGCGTCGAGGGCGGCGATGGATGGGAAGCGAAACGAATTTCCTCCTTCATTGTTTTTCTCCGTTCCTCTTTTTTAACTGTTTCCTCAAAAGTTGTCGGATCTGAAATAAACAAAGTAAATGTTGAGTTATAAATTTCTGTCAGTGATCTGAAATTTCTTAGAGGGGTTTCATCTGAGGAATCCGAGTTTGAACTGCTATTGGGTGAGGCTGACGATGAACTTATTGGAGCAGGATCTGTCACTTGATTCTGCGGAGTGTCTAGTTCTGCTGGAATCTGCATTTGTGTTTCACCTTTATTGGTCTCCCAATTCCAACTTGCCCTTTCATCAAACATAATATTTCTATTAATAATAACTTTGCCACTAACAGAGTTATATAATCGATATGCTTTAGATCGTAAAGAATAACCAATTAAAATGTATTTCTCTGATTTTTCATCAAGCTTGTGATGATTTTGTGAATTCACTAAAGCATAAGCAATACAACCAAAAATTCTTAGATGTCTAACACTTGGTTTCATACCATACCAAGCCTCAAAAGGAGTTCGATTCATAACAGCCTTTGTTGGTGAAATATTCAACAAATAAACTGCTGTTGCAACTGCTTCTGCCCAAAACTGATTTGGAAGATGTTTTCCTTTAAGCAAACTTCTTGCCATTTCAACGACGGTCCGATTCTTACGCTCAGCTACACCATTTTGCTCCGGTGTATATGGTGCTGTCAATTCTCTGTGAATACCATTTTCTTCACAAAAAGAACTAAACTCATTAGATAAAAATTCACCATATCTATCTGTCCGAAGTATCTTTATATATCTACCACTTTGCCTTTCTACAAGTGCCTTGAATTTTCGAAAATTATCAAATGTTTCATATTTCAATTTCAAAAAATATACCCAACTCATGCGACTATAATCATCCGTAAACAATAAAAAATATTGACTTCCACCAAATGATTTTGTATTCATAGGTCCACATAAGTCAGCATGAACTAATTCAAGACAATTAGATGCTCTCCATGCTTTTCCAATAGGAAATGATTTTCTACTTTGTTTGCCATAAATACATCCTTCACATACATCAAGTGTATTAATCTTAGGCAATCCAAAAACCATTCCTTTTTAACTTAACAACCTTAAACCTTTAATGTTAAGGTGTCCATATCTTAAATGTCATAAACTAGACTCATTCTTTTGAGTTGTAATAAGCGCATGTCTTTCAATATTTGACACATCAAGTGGAAACATCTTGTTTTGTGTCATGCAAACATTTACTATAATCAAACCTGTTTTCTTATCTCTAATAGTGCATGAACCATCATCAAATATTACTGAATATCCATCATTTACTAATTGTCCAACACTCAACAAATTATGTGATAAAGTAGGAACAAAGAAAACATTATCAAGGTATTTTACCTTCCCTTGCTTTGTCTTCACCTCAATTGTTCCTTTCCCTTCCACTTAGATTTGCTTGTTATCTCCAAGTCTAACATTCAACTTGTGAGTCTCATCAATATCTCTAAATATTGATTTTATGCCTGACATATGATTAGAACATCCACTATCCAAAAACCAAATATCATTTGAGATGTTATGAATTTGTGAATGAGTCATAAACAACTTACTATTTTCTTCATTTTTCTCCACATAGCTTGCTTGCTTTTCTCTTTTCCAGTAATTTGCCTTCATGTGACCAAACTTTTTACAATAGTGACATTGAATTCCACTTTTGTAATTTTGATCATAATTTGATTGCCCTTGTTCATCAAAGTGTCCTCTTCCTCTTCCATTTCCTCTACCACGAAATCCTCCTCTGCCACGTCCTCTTCCTGTTGATTTTTTGTCTTCTTTTGAAGTAGACCTCTTCCATTTCCTCTACCACGAAATCCTCCTCTGCCACGTCCTCTTCCTGTTGATTTTTTGTCTTCTTTTGAAGTAGACCTCTTCCATTTCCTCTACCACGAAATCCTCCTCTGCCACGTCCTCTTCCTGTTGATTTTTTGTCTTCTTTTGAAGTAGAAAACTCCTCCTTAATCTGAAATGCTTTTTCTTCACTTTTTTCAAGTGATCTGTTCAACCTTACTTCATGTGCTTGCAATGAACCCATTAGTTCATCAAATGAATAAGTAAATAAATCTTTTGATTCCTCAATTGCGGCAACAACATGATCAAATTTCGGAGTTAAACTTCTCAAAACTTTTGCAACAATTATATGATCAGGAAGATGTTCACCATAAGATTTCATTTGACTAACAATTTCAGTCACTCGAGAAAGAAAATCTTGCACCGATTCATTGCTTTTCATGAACAAAATTTCAAACTCACGACGGAAGGTTTGAAGTTTTACCGTAATCACCCTTGATGAGCATTGAAATTCATTTTGAAGTATCAACCAAGCTTGCTTTGAGGTTGTCGCTGCTGCAATTCTTGAGAAGATCGTCTCATGTACAGCTTGTTGAATGAAGAACAATGCCTTTGAGTCCTTCTTTCTATTCTCCCTCAGCCTGATTTCGTCATCTGGATCTGCATATCCATTCTCTATTAAGTCCTAAAGATCTTGAGACTTGAATAGAGTTTTCATCTTGATACTCCAAAATTCATAGCTTTTACTCGAGAAGATAGGGATAAGGGGTTGAGACACGGAATTGCCGTTAAAAGCCATAATGCCCAGTTCATATTGAAACTAGGCTCTGATACCACAAATGTTGGGGATAGAGGAGCAAGGAAAAAACAGAATACTACGATACGAGTAAAAAGAATCCTTTTGACTCAAGAAAACTGATGTAGTATTAAAAGCAGGAGGATTGAAAAGACACTTACAAGATACCAAATGCACACAGACTCTCTATCTTCCTCTCCTCAATCTCTCTTTCTCAATGTATATACCAATACCTTGCTACATGAACTACGGTCCTATTTATAGGACCTAATGAAAACCACCCTATAACTACTAGATCATAAGGTGGTTAATGAAACCACCTTATAACTACTAGATCATGATTCAAGTGGTTATTGAAATCATCATGTAACCACTAGATCATGATAATAATCTAGATAGATAACTAGAATCAAATCTCAACAAAAGCAATAGAGTATTATTTACTTTATCAACCAAAATGAGCATAATAAAGCAACAATCTATTACGAAAAATATGGTTGATGCCTTTCGATAGGATCCGGATTCATATGCATAGAATTATATGAGATATCTCTAAGGTGAAAACATCAAACTCCCTAAATGTTACCTACATGAAAATTATGATCAAGAGAGGTTTTCCGACTCAGTTCCTTCGATAGTCAAATTAGTAATATGAGATATACAAATATGAATGTATGTCATTCAAAGAAATCTTCTTGCCCTCTATTTTAAGTGAGCTTTTATACATGATTATAAAGGTAAGAAAGAAGCTTACGATTATTTTTTTGATTATAAAGGACAAGAAAAAAAGCTTATGATTGCCTGCTTTGGATAATCCTCCATGTGGGCAATTGGGTCAAGGGGTGACCTTTGTCTTCTCCTTCCTCTTTGGACATCATGTGGTGGTGATGTGTTGGATGATGATTAGTCGATAATGTATTCCCACATATTGAATATCGAATTCACCCAACTCTACTAACATTCTCAATAGTGGACCTGAGACGTTGAATAAAAATCTATTAAAGTGGTTGGTTGGTGATCATCTATATGGCATGTGCTTAAAAATAGGGGTGGAGCTTTCTTGCTGTAAGTATTATTGAAAATACTATTAGGAAATCTAGGATATCATCATATGCATAGTAGAAAAATAGAAAACAAAAACCTTAGATTTCTTGCATAAAATAGTTTCTTATCGTCGTGTGAAGATTGGTGTGCGAAAAAAATGTAAAATCGATTAACTACACATATATAAAAGATGTGTTACCTAAAGAGATCGTATATCCCTAAAAAAATTATATATCTATGGGAGAGGTTGAAGGGGGTCAACTATCCTCCTCTCTTATAGTGATCCATACGACATGCACTGCGAAGATACTCTTCAAATCATTGCATAATCCTTTTTCCATATGCACCATGCAATCAAGAAGGGGTCGGGCCTTCTTACTATCTACACACCCCAAACTGGGGTGTTTGGCTGAGGAGAAGCGGGAGAGGTTAGTATAGGAGGTGGTAGCAAAAAAAGGTCTAGCTTATGCCCTTTTAGTTCTCCCATATTTATAGATGTTATTGTCAACTTAACCATAATGGGTCCTGCTCTATTGCGCATTGGATCTCCATCTAACTACCTAAGCCTCTTAGTTTAGTGGATTTCTACCAAGTAATCTCTCATTGGCTCTTATTGGATCTTATCCACACGATCCAATAATTCATGGGTTTATTAGATATCCAATAAGATAGGGGCTTAACGAATATCTCATATTAGAACCTCTACTTATCGCAACACCTACTATATGTGTGTGATTCTCTAGGTCCAATTTCGAGTTGGCCGTGAGTCATAACTATCAGAACTCATTCTGGCTCAGTAAATTATTATTTTTATAATAATTCATATGACTCATCGACTACGAACATACTTATCCACTATACTATAGTCCTCAAATGATATAGAGGAATCTCATTCATTCGACTAGTCTGTCCACGTGTGAAAAGGGTGGTTGCTGTTGAAAAATCTTAGGGTTGACATCACATGCGCAACAAAAGAACAAAAAACAAAATCGCTAATTCTCAAAGATATGTTCGTCGTTGTGCGAAGATTGGTACATAAAAATCCACGAAATAAAAAACCACGTGCGAGATAGATTGTGTTACATAGAGATATCGTATATCCCTGAATCCCTACAGATCTCTAGGAAAGGGTAAAGGAGGTCAAGCACCCTCCTCTCTAGTGATGATCCAAATAACAAGGCTGCGACGACGCTCTTCAAAACTTCAGGCATGTTCTGAGGTGGAGAAGAGGAAGAGAATATGAGAGGAAGTAAAAAGCTTTAGCCTATAAACAATTGAAACCCTCATATTTATAGAAGTCTCATGTCAGCTTAACCCTAATGGATCATATCCTATTGGGTATTGGATCTTTATCCAACTACACAATCTCTTAGATTTGTGGATCTCTATCTAATAATCTATTATGGGCTCTTATTGAATCTCATCCATTAGATCCAATAATTCAAGTACTTAATGGATATCCAATAAGATAGGAGCTTCGATGGATATTTCATATCCGAACCTCTACTCATCGCAATGCCTACCATATGTGTATGACCCTCTAGGCCTAATATCGAGCTAGCCGTGAGTCATACCTGTCAAAACTCTTTCTAATGCAGTGAATTATTATCTTCATAATAATTCACTTGACTCATCGACTGTATATGTACTAGGCTATTACGCCGCAGTCCTCAAATGATACAGAGGAATCCAATCCATTGAATATGTCTGACCTCAGTTGTCGTGCATCTATAGTCCCTCATCCATCTAATATTTCATAGATCGTATACCGAGCATGATGCTGTCAGACCCATACAGTTTCTACTCGAGTCTTGCTCTAATCGGATTCTCCCGGAGACCTTTCTCTCTCAATCTGAATGACTATAGTCAGGGATTTGTCTGAGCAATAATACATGAGACATTCCTCTCATGACACCGAGAGTGGATTATCCTCTATCGACACTTAATAGCCCTCGTAAAATTGATTATCACTCCCGATGACCGGTTGTGTTAGATTTGGGACATCCAAACATATAAGTCTCGTATCAAAGAGTTGAACACTTATACAAGATATCCTTGGTGTCTTTAAGTTTAAGGACCAGATACACTACTGGGACTATGAAATCACTACCTGACAATAAGGCATCATCAATCATTCAACATTCTGTAAGCGAATCAATCAGTAAACTCATTCCCTAATGAGCACCTGTATTATATCCCTAGTGTCATCACACGAGCAACTATGAGATCAGTTGCATCTATCATATGGACGAGTATAAATACATCATGGATTATTTACGATATGTGTTTAAAGGTGAATCGATCTCATTATCATGATCTAATCATGATTTGATTCATATTGCATAGATAAAAAAGCATCATAATATATATATATATATATATATATATATATATATATATATATATATATATATATATATATATAAGTATTGTAGGTCCATGGTAGGGCCTCCTCACTCAAGCATTCATTATGAGGATTAGTAGAAGGCCCGTGCAGAGTTATCCAAGATGTCTTCAAGGTGGAAAGTACTGTAATCATGATTTATATATATATAAATCATGATCTAATCATAATTTGATTCATATTGCATAGATAAAAAAGTATCATAATATATATATATACTGTAGGTCCATGGTAGGGCCTCCTCACTCAAGCATTCATTATAAGGATTAGTAGAAGGCCCGTATATGTAGAGTTATCCAAGATGTCTTCAAGGTGGAAATATCGAGCTCCCTAGGTGTCACCTACACAAAGATTAAGGTAAAGAGAGGTTTCCTGACTCGATATCTCCAATGCCCAGTTATTAATCCAAAGTGAGTAATCCAAATAAGTCCCTCATCCCATTATATTAAAGATGAGTTTTATACTTGATCTTAAAAAAGTTTATGATTCATTAATTCATCCTTTGTTGTATTCGTGCTTATAATTTTACAAAACAAAAATGATAATGCGCATCCGGGGAATCGAACCCCGGTCAGTACCGTGGGAGGGTACTATGATACCACTACACCAGATGCGCTCGTTTAGTGGTCTCACACGTGGTACTTAATTATCCAATAATAAAGGCCCTTCATGGCACCCACGCCAAGTATTATAAGGAGCACATATCTGCTTAGTCGAATATCCGCCATATTGCAGATCTGCTTACGTTCTCTTGCGGCCGAAGCCTCTGCTTATGTTCGTTCTTCTAGAGAGTCAAAGAAAGGGTGGCTGCAACGTCGTGGAAAAGGTAAGTGAGCGTCTCTCCCCACGACAGCGACGGCAAGGCTCGGCTTTCCTGTTCTTCGTGAAGGCCACCTTCGTAAAGCGTCGAGGGCGGCGATGGATGGGAAGCAAAACGAAGATGGAAGTCTAGACGGCGATTCACGCACCTCGCTGCCGTCTCGTACGTATTCAACGAGAAGAGCTTGTCGTCAATTTCCATGCCAGACACATGTAGCGTTACTTCTTCAGATAAAAGCAAGAGACGCACGCAGCACTGAGTCGACTTTATATTAGACTGTGGATTTACGAGTGATTTGCTTTTGCTAGGATCAGACACTGATATAGACGATACTATTTTGTTCCTGCCACGTAGAAAAACTCACTGCTAAGGAATGAATCGCGTAAGATAACCGAAGTAGACATAAGAAAGCAACAGTCTATTATTTACCATACTCATGGTAGCATATCAATCACTGCTGTAGTGAACTCCAAGTTTAAGTATTTACATGAAAATATCGTTCACTCATAACGGATATTATTTCAATAAAAACCATCATCTACATATCAGAACATTACACAGAAAGGGAATTAATGCGTGGAATGACTGCCAACCCATTTGCATATGTTACAGAGGCATCTTGAGTTTCTTGCAAGCACCATAAATTGATACTTCAAATGAGTAAGGCCCACCCACCTACCCACCCACCCCATTATATTCTTTTCCCTGACGAAGAGCAACATGACAAAGTCCCAAATGCCTTCGCATCCCAATGTCTTTGGGAAAACAGATGAGGACAGACCCCAAAGGCCGAAAGATACACCAAAGTCGTTCATTCCCTAAATGCTGCGCCCTTTCCCTTTAAATAATGCTTCCCTCCGCTCTCCAAGCCAATCAAGTTTGCCTTCTCTTTATCGCGGGTGTCCAAAGTATCTTCTTCCCGGAATACCCTCATCCATGCCCACGCACCAAAGTACAGGCCATGGCAGTTGTCGATGATCAGAAGCCGTCGATGTCCGACTCCCACGATTCCCTCTCCTTCCGATACATCCCCATCGCCGTCCGGGAAGGACCCAGCGGCCCGGAGCCGTCCCCCGTGCACCGAGCGCTTTCCTCTTCTCCGGAAGCCTTCGAGTTCTTCACCCCCGCCATCGATATGTGCTACGCTGAGGACGTATTCCTCGAGGGGAAGCTTCTTTCTCCCCAGCCCCGTCCACCGCCGCCCAGAACCCTTCCTTTGGTCCACCGGCGGACTGAATCCCTCGACGAGAGCCGCCAGCCCCGAGGTCCCGCGGGGAAGCGGCAAGGGCAAGGGAGGGCAGCGTCGGACCCGGACCCGCCGTCGGCCATGAAACCGCAGCCCAAGTGGTATCTTTTTGTGCTCGCGCCGAAAAGGATGCCGGCGGCCATGGTGATGGAAGACATCAGAAATCGGCAGACAAGGCGGAGATCGCCACCGACGGCGACGGGGTGCAAGAACAGGGAGAGAAACGGCCCGTGGAAGCTTCTCCGGTCGTTGAGCTGTAACGGGGCCCATAGCGTCGCGACAGGTTCGAGACTGGCTCGAACTAAAGCGTGAACCACTCAAATCCGATTCAGACCGGGTCGAATTGCTGAACCAAGACGAGTCGATTAAAATCGTCACGACTCTTATTCACGATAAAAGAGTGATTAGATTGGGATTCATACTGAAACAGTACGGCCACCATATGATATTGTACACCTACATGTCACGAAAACTCAACCCTGCGTCTTCGAATTACTATCGGCTGTTATGATCCCAAACAAAACCAATGACAAGTATAGCTTCTAAATCCACAGAAATCTGTAATGCCGCTAATAAAGCACGTCTTTGGAACTCCAATGAACTGCTCTCTTTATACATGATGACATACTTCGATCCAGTCACTAAGGAGAAACCAAAAGAAATCCCTACGGAGGCCAATGGGACGAGCACGGGAGGGGAGCTCAACCGCCGAAGCCGTAGAGGGTGCGGCCCTGGCGTTTGAGGGCGTAGACGACGTCCATGGCGGTGACGGTCTTGCGGCGGGCGTGCTCGGTGTAGGTGACGGCGTCGCGGATAACGTTCTCGAGGAAGATCTTGAGCACGCCGCGGGTCTCCTCGTAGATGAGCCCGGAGATGCGCTTGACGCCGCCGCGGCGCGCGAGGCGGCGGATGGCCGGCTTGGTGATGCCCTGGATGTTGTCGCGGAGGACCTTGCGGTGGCGCTTCGCCCCGCCCTTCCCCAACCCCTTCCCTCCCTTTCCTCGCCCGGACATCTTGCTCTCGCTGTCTCTTTCCCACGCGCTCCTCACGTTCCTTGATCTGGTGCTGGAACGGGAAGGAGAGAGGTTCATTATATCGAGGACTTAGGAAAAGGATGGCCGTTGGATGAGTTGTCGATCCGTGAGAAGGCCTTCTTTTTGTTAATAGCCGTGCGATGTGGACATCTAGTATGCCATTGGTTGGAACTGGAATGAGTGGATCGAGCCTGCTTGATACGGCCCATGGGATCCGATAGCCTAATAGAGCATACCCGATCTAAATCCCAAACCAACGGTCTATTTCTCTGGCCCATATTTAAGTGGTTCGGTTCGGATTATCAAACCTTGTTTCTTTCTCCTTGGTGGCTTATGTTTCGTGGTCGATGGTTTGAGCACCTCTCTTTGCTGTCTGCTGAAGCACTTAATCTTGTTTTTATTTGCTACAGTGGTTGACCCGCTGAAATCAATACTATAGTCAGATGTCGATTCTGTGTCTTTAAAGCCAAGTCGATGGAACTCGGTTTCCAAGATCGTGCACGATCCCATGATACATGATCTCCCGAGGAACAGTAGCAGTAATGTACAATGTCCAGCAATGAACAAACCTTTGTGGTGCATCCTGTGATCCGAGTGAAGGAGGCAAACAACATCCCTCGTCCTTAGGGCTCCCTTACACGATACATTTAAAACGTTGCTTCGTGTTCCCAGAGTTGACATCAGATCTTAGGAGTCAAACCCAACCCCTTAAAGAGTGCAGCAAAGACAGGAGGAAGCAGCTTGCATGAAGACTATATTATTATTGTAAGGCTAAACTCCTCCTCACCGTCGCATTCTCCCATGCATCGTCACGTGCGGGTAGATCGGTCATGTGATCTTGTGGAATTGAAGAACCATGTTTACTCCGAGTCATTGGAAGACAAATTGCTCATCTTCGAGTAATCGGTGAAACACTTCCAACTATAAGACTCCCAACTGTTATCATCTTTCTGGGTTAGCCGGAAAAGTCATGAAGAAGCCTTCCTTGCACTCCTCTCCATCCACCATTCCTTTCATCCTCCTCTCAGCAGCGCTGGTAGCTTTGATCTTCTTTGTTGTCTACCCGAATGAGTTCCGGCTCCAGTCCATCGTCACCTCCCGGTGCGGCTCCCAGCCGCCCTCCTCCGTCGCCACCTTCATCGAGACTGTGACCCCGAAGCCGGACTTCCGTCTCCTAATGGGCATCCTCTCTCTCCCCGACAGCTACGAGCGCCGCCACCTCATGCGAAACGTTTACGCCCTCCAATCCAACATCACTAATGCCCAGATCGACGTCCGCTTCGTCTTCTGCAACCTGACCAAGGAGGAGCAGCGAGTGCTGGTGGCCATGGAGATCGTGCTCTACGACGACATCATCATCCTCGACTGCGGCGAGAACATGGACCACGGCAAGACCTACGCTTACTTCTCCAGCCTGCCGAAGATGCTCGAGGGCAGCAACGGCGGCGACCGGCCTTACGACTACGTCATGAAGGTGGACGACGACGCCTACTTCCGGCTTCATAACCTGGCAGAATCACTCAGGAAGATGCCTCGGGAGGACGTCTACTATGGGTTGATCAATCCCTGTTGGATCCCGCAACATAAAACCAACTACATGACCGGAATGGGATATCTATTATCCTGGGACTTGGTGGAATGGATCGCGACGTCGGAGTTGCCCAGAAAGAACCAGGTTGGGCCGGAGGACTTCCAGACCGGGCTATGGATGAGAGAAGGAGGCCGAGGTAAGAAGTTCAACATGGAGCCGGCGATGTACGACTACATGGAGGAGCCGCGGACGTGCCACCGCCACGAGTTCATCCCGGACACCATCGCGGTCCACAAGCTCAAGAGCCACCTGAGGTGGGCGCGGACCCTTAATTACTTCAACGTCACTGCGGGGTTGAAGCCCTCTAAGCTGTATCATATTCCTTGAAGCGCTTCCCTTCTATCTTGCCTTCTTCTCTCGGTCATCAATGATTCTTTTTTCCCACATGACTTGCTCTGCTCAGCCATGCAACGATCGATGGAGATCCATATTAGACATTGTCAACTGCAAGATACCGTAACAGTCAGTTCTCCGTCGGAAATCTAATAGCAGTTATCTCATGCGTTGGAAGTGATTCAATATTCCTAACTAAAACATGTGTTGGAAGTGAAAAGGAATGATGATATGGAAGATTTTAAGGAAAAGTAACACAATAGCAGGTGTATTCTTTTATTTAATTGAGAGCACAAATCGATTTAGGTAGGTGAAAGAGGTCATTGGGATCTGCTGGAACGTATCAATTTGCAACAGATCGAGACCTAAAATATTGTTCGAAATCTGATGCTGGCTGCCATAATCGTGCCACGAATTATGATTCGACTTAACATGAAAACATTACCATTTACGCGACTTACTCGAACCATATAAATGGTGACTCCGTAGATGTCATGGATGCTCAAATGGATTGCCGGAGTTACATACTGTGCTGTTATTATTATATTCCCTTTAATTCAACTTTCCAATTAAGAGATGAGAATCCATCGCTGCGAGTTGACTCACTTTGTTTGACTTTTATTTACGGCCCACCGATGAGGAGATGGAATTATCTATGCAAGAGGCAATAGACATATGTATCTACCGATTTTAGCCGTATAACTACAAAAAGAAGACATTAACCTTCTCAGCAATCGAAGGAAGAAGGGTTCGGTCAATACCCGTTCAAGTCGTAGCCGCACACGAGAACCGAGGCCACCTTCTTCTTCCTTTCAAGTCAAGAGCCCACGTGATCACCATCTCTTCAGATCCGTCTTAGTAATCCGTGTGAGATCTCTTCAACTCTCTCTCTCTCTCTCTCTCTCTCTCTCTCTCTCAAACTTCGCCTTTACTCCGCTTAGATTCACACGTTTTTGATGCACGACGGTCAAATATGGCTTTGTACCCAATCTGAAGCTTTTCTTCTTCTCTTCTTCCACGGCTTATGAGATCCGTTGTGGCCTTGCACCTAACATGAAAGCTCTTCTTCTTCTCCTTGCATCCCTTGTCGCATCCGATTCCAACTCAATGTTTTAACTTATTTCTTTATATACAGTATTATTGGGTCGCAGTTTGGGTGGGCAGACGATACGACTATTAAGTCTTCGCCTTGTGCTGCTCTGTGACAGACTCCCCCCCCCCCCGGCCCTTGAGGCTTGAGCGATCACCATCCACATCACAGCAGCCATGAAACCCTCCTTGCACAAGCCACCTCCTAAAACTGTTGGTATCGTCTTCCTCGCTCTCGCCCTCCTGGCTTTCATATACCTCGTTATCTACCCGAAGGAGTTCGAGCTCCAGTCGTTCGTCACCGCGTGCCGCTCTTCGTCCGCCGCTGCCGTCACCCATTTCACCGAGCCCGTCACGGTGAAGCCTGACTTCCGCCTCCTCATCGGCGTCCTCTCCCGCGCAGATCTGTACGAGCGCCGCCACCTTCTCCGCCTCGTCTACTCCCTCCAGACCAACCTCACCGCCCACGTCGACGTCCGCTTCGTCTTCTGCAACCTGACCAAGGAGGACCAGCGCGTGTTGATCGCCCTGGAGATCATGCGCTACAACGACATCATCATCCTCGACTGCAACGAGAACATGAACGATGGCAAGACGTACACGTACTTCTCCAGCATTCCCAAGCTGTTCAACGGCGCCGATGGCGACGACCAGCCCTACGACTTCGTCCTCAAGGCGGACGACGACATCTACTTCCGGCTCCCCAAATTGATCGAGTCGCTGAACAAGATGCCGAGGGAGGACTTGTACTATGGCTTTGTGATCCCCTGCGACAGCATGGATCCGTTCCACGAGTACATGTCGGGGATGGGGTACCTGCTCTCCTGGGACTTGGTGGAGTGGATATCGACGTCGGAGATCGCCAAGAACAACACCGTCGGAGCCGAGGACATGATGACCGGGAAATGGCTGAGGGAAGGGAACAAGGGAAAGAACAGGTACAACACCAAGTACGCCATGTACGACTTCCCCATCCCGGTGCCCATCGACACCTGCTCGCACGAGTTCATGCCGGACACCATCGCCGTGCATCGGCTGAAGGATCACCTCAAGTGGGCGAGAACCCTCAAGTATTTGAACGTCACCGACGGCCTGAAGCCATCCAAATTCTACCACATCGACTGAAGGAAAAACTTGCAACCTATTATTTGATTTGTTTCTCTCTGTTTCCCTTTTTTTCGCTTTGGCCATTCTCTTGCTCGATCGCTTCATCCTCAGTTTACCATATGAAAGCAACCTATCGCTGGACATATACGATTATCGAGGAGACCAACTCCATCTTAACGCGTCAATGAGCTTAAAATATTGCAGCAAAATCTAGTTGCAGTGCATGCAAATTCCGATGCCCGGAGACGAGACCATAGTATTTAGCCCTCGAGGAGACGCTGTTCATCCGGAGATCCATGCTTGTATCCCCGTACAGAGTGACTCGTCTAGCAACCCGTTTGGGTTCCATATTATACGATCCACTCGTTGGACTTTGTTGGAATCCCATCTCGAGGTTGTCTACAAAAACGAGATGAAGCTTCTCTCAAGAGACATGTGGTCGTAGGAATGGCTCGAGACGGATATCGACGAGCTACACCGAAACGGAGGAGAGTGAGACAGATGGGATACTGAGGACACGCCACCAAAGTAGGCCATTAATGGCCCTGGGACATGCAGGAAACAACCTTCCGTCGAGCCCGAAGTTTTGCTGGTTAAAACAGGAAGCCGAAAAGGATGACAAAAAGAGTGGGAGAAAGATATCGTAATGTCTGCAGCAGATCTTTACCACTGTACACTCCACCAAATTGTGTGAATGCTCCATAATCTTCATCAAAAGCTGAAGTAGCAGGTAGCAGAGGAAGAGCTTCAAGACTTGACAGATGATGAGCAAAAGAGGAGAAAGGCCAAGTGATCTCACCAAAAAGCCTGAGACCCTTGCCTCAACAGAGGACACCACCACCATGGTTTTCTTCTTTTTGATTTGATTTAGAGTACACCATCCGAATTCCATACTTATCACTGCAAGCTCACATGCATACATCGCCATCAACTTCTACACAGTAAATCTCTAACCCATCCTCTCTCCTCTTTGCCACTTGTTAGATCTCTGAAATAATTTGAAGTCCTTTTGGACGGAGGAGGTGGAAGGCACCTCTATATAATCCCCGTCCCACACAAGGAAGACTGCCCATCACTCCCCTCCCCCCGCACTCTTAAAGACATGTTCAAGATATCTGCCATTTGCCAACTAGTAGAGAACTCTGTCTTCTTCTTTTCTACCGCATTCATCCCTTTCCTCTTAAGCTGAATTGATACATCTATGAAAAAGAAGAGAGAAAAGAACAGTACTATAGAACGACAGAGTAGGAGAACACTAAACCAGAGGAGAACCTCTTCTCCCCTGTTCCCTGAATTCGGTTCAATTCTTATTTGAGTGGGAAGAAGAAAGCATTCTTCAGGGTTCCACTACAAGAAAGATAAGATGGAGTTTTGGGCATTTCTTGCCTCTCTCATGGGGGTGTTCGCCTTCTTCCAGAGCCTTATCAACATCGTATTCCCTCCCGACCTCCGTTTCGCATCCGACAAGTTCCTCTACCGCCTCTGCCACTGCTTCTCTTCCTCCTGCTACTTCGACATCACCGAGATCGACGGCGTCAACACCAACGAGCTCTACAACGCCGTCCAGATCTACCTCAGCGGCTCTGCTTCCGTCGCCGCCTCCCGCCTCAGCGTCTCCCGGCCCCTCAACTCCTCCGCCTTCACCTTCGGCCTCGCCAGCAACGACCGCCTTGTCGACACCTTCGGTGGCGCCACCGCCACGTGGGAGCACGTGGTCACCCAGCGCCAGGCCCAGGCCTTCTCGTGGCGCCCCCTTCCCGACGAGAAACGTGGGTTCACGCTCATGATCAAGAAGAAGGACAAGCCCCTCATCCTCCAGGCCTACCTCCAACACATTATGGACACGGCCACCCTGCTCCGCCGCAGTAACCAGGACCGGCTACTGTACACCAATTCGCGCGGCGGCGCCATGGACTCCCGCGTTCACCCGTGGGAGTC
Organism: Musa acuminata AAA Group; assembly: GCF_036884655.1. Classification (NCBI taxonomy): domain Eukaryota; kingdom Viridiplantae; phylum Streptophyta; class Magnoliopsida; order Zingiberales; family Musaceae; genus Musa; species Musa acuminata. The sequence continues at coordinate 3,302,450 of NC_088329.1, read as the reverse complement.
TGTGCCGTTCAAGCACCCAAGCACGTTCGAGACCCTCGCCATGGACCCGATCAAGAAAGAGGCGATCATGGCCGACCTCAAGGACTTCGCGGAGAGGGAGGTCTTCTACCAGAGGACGGGGCGTGCATGGAAGAGAGGCTACTTGCTGTACGGCCCACCGGGCACTGGCAAGTCGAGCATGATCGCCGCTATGGCGAATTATCTCAACTACGACGTCTTTGACCTCGAGCTCACCGAGGTGCATACCAATTCGGAGCTTCGTAAGCTTCTGATGAAGACGACTTCGAAGTCGATCATTGTCATCGAGGACATAGATTGCTCGATCAATCTGACCAACCGTAGTTCCGGCTGGAAGAAGGCAATGCCCCTTTATGACTCTACCTTCGGCTCGGATGACGCCAATGCTGCGAAGACGATAACTTTGTCCGGGCTGCTGAATTTTACCGACGGGTTGTGGTCGTGCTGCGGGAACGAGAGGATCTTCGTGTTCACCACGAACCATATCGAAAAGCTTGACCCGGCGCTCCTCAGGTCGGGGAGGATGGACATGCATATCTGCATGAGCTATTGCTCCTACGAAGCGTTAAAGACGCTGATGCAGAATTATCTGTCACCGGAGGATGTCGAGCTGGAACACGAGGGGAAGAATGCAGAGCTACTGAAGGAACTGGAAGAGGTGATTAATGGTGTCGACATAACCCCAGCAGATGTCAGCGAGATTCTAATAAAGAACCGGCGACGAAAGAAGCTTGAGGCCATGGCGGAGCTGTTGGAGGTGCTCAAGAACAGAGCAAAGAACAAGGGAAGAGGAGGAGGATCTCTGAAGGCCTTCGAGAAGGAGAACGAGGAGGAAGAGCAGGAGAAGCGGGCATTAGGGAGCCCAAAGGAAGGTAAGGAAGCAGCAAATCGGTGCAATGGGGAGAACGAAGAGTAGGAACGTGTATTAGCCTTCCATCATTGCTTTTATCTTTCTCTTTCTTTTAAGTTATCAGTGTCAACTGAGCATGTAAACTGTACTCTTCTTGAACATGTAGGTTCCTATTGTTTGGATCAACTTGCATGAGCAAGCATGCATTGTTTGTCGATGTCCACATTCAACTACACGCTTTGTTGCCTGTATTCCCATTTTACATGACTGAGCTCTCTCATTGAGCTTCCAACTACTGCAAAATGGAGGATGATGACAAGTCGCGTATGGAAGGCAGCATCATATCTTGCGGTACGATGGTCGAAACCTAATGGTTTGTCTTATAAGAGACAGCGCGAGCGACTGAAGGATAAAAATGCCACAAAAGAGAATTGGTAAGGGAAAGCTGCCAGCCAGCAACGATGGATTACCGAGAGATACGTGATGGATAATGCATATCTTTGTGTGAGAAACAGTGTCGATCGAATCCCTCTGCTGAATGCGGACAAAGAAGTCCTTGCAACTCTTTCAGAGCCTGAGGAGGAGATTCTTCTCCCCCCTAGTGGGACTCATCCTCTTCCTCCCACCACCTAAAACGATGCCCCAGAATTAGTTGGCACTTCCTGCAGTCAAATCATTTCTCTGCAACAGCTCTCTCTCTCTCTCTCTCTCTCTCTCTCTCTCACACACACACACACACACACACATTGCTTGAAAGGGAGATGCCGATATTCTTATATGTGCGATCACAAGCTTAAGAACATGCAATGGAGACTATGATGTTCTGCTTGGACATGATCACCGGTTGAAAGACTTGGGATGAGGAGTTGAATGGAACAGGCATCAACCATGGTCCAGCTACAGCTGATGGCAGTGGACCCATGTTTGATGACCACAAAGGAGGTGATCAGCTGGAAGCATGCAAGATATATATTGGATGCCAATCATCAACCTTTAGGTCCTTTTGACCCCACCACCCCTTATGAACCCATCTCATCATTCCAACTGGATTCCCCTTTTGTCAACCTTTTCAAGATCTAAATGGATTGCCCCCCAAGAGGATCCAAAGTTGGTTAACCCTCCCTCTGGGGATTCATTATATACGTTCCTCTGCATTTAGACAGACTCTTCCATACTAACTGGAACCACTTTTAGAAGTGATTCACATGACAACTTAAACTAGTACTAGAAATAAGTCTGACGTGACTAATACTAGAGTTAGTCGCATGATACACAAAATTGATCTTAAATATTATATTATCTTTTCGTTTGTGAGTATGCATCTCAATAATTGCCAGCCGAAATCACGTGGGTTCCCCAAGGCTCGTGATGGACTACAGTTTGATGGGGCTGCAGTTTATGGGGGCCTGCAGCTCATTGTTATGGATCCAACAAGCGTATCAGTATGGATCTCGGATCCACACCCGATAACGAGTTAATACTAACGTTTGCATCCACAAGCTTATCGGATTCGGGCTTTGGTGGATTCTGTTGATATATATATACGGTGTGGTTTGAATCCCATCTCATTCTCCCCCTCTTCAAGAAGCGGTTTCGGCATACCCTTCGGAAGAGATCAGATCTGGGATGGGACGAAGGAGGAAGAGGGTGAAGTGGAGGCTGTCGGTCCGCCCCGCCCCGCCCCTGGCCGATTCCCTTGCTGGCGCCAGTAGGGTAAGCTTCACTCTCTTCGAGGTCGATTGATCTCAACTTTAATCCTCGATCTTTAGCGGTTCTCGTGATATCTTCCCTGCTTCGTTTGTGATGTCATTTTGATAGCGTCGATCGGAGCCCTAACCCCCTTCTCAGTTGTTCTCTCCACTCGTGATCTTCTTCTTCCCTTCTTTGATTTGATGTGTGTCTTTCAAGAAGCGGCTTCGCCATCACCTTTAGGCGAGACCAGATCCCGTTGCGGGATGGAGGAGGATGAGGTTGAAACGGAGGCTACCGCCCGGGCCGATCCCCTTCCCAGCACCAATTGTATAGAATCCATTCTCTTGTAGGTCGATTGTCTCAATCCTAATCTTCGAACTTTAGCAGTTGTCGTGATTTCTCCCCCTTCTCCTCGTTCTTGATTTCGGAAGTCATTTTGATGGCGTGGATCAGAATCTTAACCCCCATCTTTCTTGTTCTTTCTTCTGGCGATCGCCTTCTTTCCTTCTTTGTGTCTCTTTCTGTTTCTTGATTTGCGATGCTTCTCTAGTGGCGTAGGCTAAAATCGCGGGGTGGAATCATGGGGAACGATCGGATCGGATGTGCCCGCGTCGTCTGCGACGGTGGGGATGTGTTCATGACATGTAATTATTATCCACCTGGAAATTACATCGTAGAGAGGCCGTATTAGTGATGTAAAAAAGCACTTGGAATCTTGGTTTAGGTGGCCATACCCCGTTGATGTATGCGCGTAATAAGGTCAGCACACATGGACACATGTCCGTGGCTAGTTGGTTTCGACAATGACAACGTGTCCCCTAAATGTTTCGTCTGCCACCAAACGACCCAATTTTTGTCATGATTCAATAACTAATTATATAATAAATCTTATCATTTTCACAAGAACATTTTGTGATAGGCGAAAATGATATTATCCATAGCGTACATATTAGGCCCACTTGCTCTTCACTCCGACCTCATTTGGTCACGTCGGCATAACATCGATACACCGACAAGGGGTTTGATTAAGCTCCACGGGTGAGTTTCGACATGAAAATTAATTTGATGAATGAAAATTGATTTGATAAATCATTGTTTCGCATCTTTAAATTTGATGCATGATTTCACGACCACAATAATGATACTCGTCGCCTGCCTCGTCGAAACCCTCGTAGCCCCAACCGGACCCCAACCGCCGATGGCCCACGTTTTGGATCATCTAGCTGTAGGGATGGCGGCAACTTGATCAGGTGCATTCTCTCTTTCCCAATCTTGATGTGGATCTGTTGTGTTTTCTTGGGTTCTTTATGGTTCTGAGATGTTATCGGGGGTGTTCTTTAGTTGTGTTTTCGCCGCCTTCTTAAGGCCCCCAACGGTAGATGGTCCACGTTTTGGATCATCAAGCTGTAGCGAGGGCGACTACTTAATCAGGTGAGGTGCGTCCTCTCTTCCCAATCTTGATGTGGATCTGGTTGTGTTTTCTCGAGTTCTTTATGGTTGTTGGGGCTGTTCTTGAGTTCTTGTGTTTTCGCCGCCCTCTAAGGGCCCCCAACCGGATCCCAACCATATGTAGCGATGGCGGCTACTTGATCAGGTGCATTCTCTCTTCCCAATCTTGTGTGGATCTGGTTGTGTTTTCTTAGGTTCTTTATGGTGCTGAGATGTTATTGAGGCTGTTATCTAAGGAAGTGGAGGTTGCCAAGAAATGCATAATTAATTATCATTTGCTCTTGTTTACATCAACCAAAGCGAGTGTAACCTACTACGCCATTTCGGTGAGTACCAAATTATGCCTCGACTGTCACCAAGATATTGGTATATTATGTGGATTTATGCCAGCTTATCATGTCTCGTGTATGCATCTTTACAGAGTCCGTGCAACAAAATATAGACTGCCACTCGAGGCATGCCAAACCTTGCAAATGATCATGACAACATTTACGATTTAGTTGTTTGATATTTGCTGCAGAGAAACAAATGAGAGCTTTGGAGTAATGTTGGAATTTGGAAGAAGATACTATATTCATTTATGAATATATATTATTTATTAATGCAAAATGATAACTGAAGTTTATTCCACAGTGATCAGCATTACAAAGTAAATGAAAGATATAAACGCTGATCTTATTGCTAGCAAACTAGAGTTTATCTTTGAAATTAAATCTTCATTCTTTTAATTAAAGGCTATCATGGCTGCTTGTTTACATAATATACAATTGAATTTACAAAGGGTCAGCCCATGATCAACACCATAAATGCTCATCGTAGGTAGGATGCCCATCCAATGCAGTCATATCAGGCTTTGGCAACCAAGTTGTTGGAATTGTTGGAATGGTGGATGCTTAATTTGATCCCTGCAGCACTGCAGGCAAATGATCTTTGTCAGTCTATATACTTTGATTAGCAAATAATCTGCTTATAACTGACAAATGAGATGACTATTCTTCCAGCATTTTGAATATAATACTTTCTGTAGCAAATTGAGGTGGAAAGATGATTAAACTATTTTTGGTCGAACCATATTAACTTCATCTAAAAAACCTCATCTAAAAAACACACAACACCTATTAACTTCCTTTCACTTGTTAGAGTTGAACTTATGAGTGCTAGGGTCTGGTTTAATGAATTATATGCTGATTAGATAGTAAACTAAAGAAACATTTTTCTAGTTTCCTAGGAATATTTCCATTCCCTTTTATGTGGGTTAAATGTGGCACTTTTAGTTGTGTATTGTCTTTACATTCCCCATTGCTCTGTCCTTGCTGGACTATAAAGATCATGGGCTATTCAACATTTGATAAAGACATCAAGTTTTATGGGGTTATAAACTGCCTATGATTACAAGTGGAGAAATGGTTTGCTAATTTCCCAAGAATACGTCCTTTCCCTTCTTGAACTTTCGCCCCTTTTCTAGCTTTTAAGGTAGCTGGGCTATGAAAACCTTGTTTTGTTTTTGCTGGGACTATGTGAATCGAGGGAATACGGGCCAAAAACCTTTTAATAATATCAAATGCAGGTTTCTACAATTTTGTGCTACTGTTGCAATGATTCTTTCAAGTTGACCTCGGTTACCTTTGATTTTCTATGTTCTTGCTTCATCATATTATCAAATTCCTGTTATTAAAATAGACTTGAATCTCAGTGAAAATTGTAAATAAGTGATCCTCATCGGTCAGAGTTTGATGTATGTATAACTTGAACCCACCTGGTTGGGATGGGTTCTTTGGTGTAACTTGAATATTTTTAGATTTTGGTGATGCAAGAAAATATTTGGTTTTGGAGTTTCTCTTTGTGGTCTTTGTTCTTTCTGTCAGCTTTGATTGTTTGACATCATTCTTTTTTCCAAACAAAATTTAAAAGATAGTCATCAGTTTGGAATTTAAAATTGTTGAACAAAAATCCTGATAATTTTTTAATTTAGAATTTGTTGAACTCATTAAAATAAATTTCCAATGAAATTGAAATTTATTATTTCAATGAAATTTAAAACTAAATAAAAAAGAAAAAAAAAACGACATTAACTTCATTAAAAATTATAAAAATTAAAAATTTCTTGTTAAGAAATATATTAAATATTATAATTATGAAATTTAAAGGTAGAAGGAATTGAAATTTTATTTTCAATAATCTTTTTTAATACTTCCTATGGACATGTGCAACCACGAATGAAGTTATTATTTATATCGATCTTTTTATAACAATATTAGACAACAATCTCAACATCTTCATCTCCATCTCATTTTATGTTAATGTCACAGAAGAATTTCTAGATACTTCAAATTTCAGATCCATAAAACATAAATAGCCTTACAACTAATTTACAAAAAATTTCTTTTACATAAGTTGCTTCTTTGGTTGGTCTCTTAATAGAACAGAGTAAGAACTGTCTTATAAGAGTTCTTTATTGAATATATATTCTTTTTTCTAATATTAACAGACTAAATCCCCAGGAACTATAATATGCATTTCTTAGGGCTAAGCCAAAAATGATACACATCTTTCATCCCTTTTTCTCTATTTACAGTTGCTGCTTTGGTTGGTCTCTTAATAGAACAGAATAAGAACTACATTTTTTTTCTTATTTTTATTTTTCTTATGTAATTATTTTCCTTTTTTTTTCTTATATATAACTCAACAACAGTTTCTAGCATTGAGATCCCTATTTTGATTAAATTGATATTGAAATATCCTTTGAAATTCATATACAACGTCAAAACCAAACACTGTAAAAAAAAAAACAAGTTATTGGCAAAACTGATCTGCAGAAAAGAGAACGGGAAATAGCTATATACCATGTACCATATCCCTTTAAATTCATATTACATGCAAGGAAGAACCTATTTAAAAAACACATTGAAGAAACCAGCTAAAAAACTCCATTTGATTCAGGTTAATGTTGTCGGTCAAATCATTTGATTCCATTAAAGTGTATGTGCAAACAGTGTTAGCATATGCCAGCTCGACAACTAATGACCTATATATACAAAATTGAGGGAATGCAAATTTATTTGTAATATGCTGTGTCCACAATCCACAAGTAACATTACATCAACATTCTGCTTATTTATCAAAGCTAGCAAGTCTTGAAGCAAATTATATGATACCAGTCAAGAAAACATATGAAAACAAGGCACCTCAATCATCAAAACAGAGGAATAACAACATCATACAATTGGATGGTCACTAGCCTTGGTAAGATTTTTCTAAGTCAAGCTGATCAACTATTAGTAGTACTCAAGAGGTGTATCATATATATATATATTGTTCATATGAAAAGTATATATGATCAATAGGTTGTTCGTATGTTGCGCTAATGATTTCTTGAACATAAAGAATATATTACAACTAGTGATTTCTTGAACATAAAGAACTTATTACAACTATCCTAATCGTTAAGTCTTCCAATTCTATGGAGCACATTAGACCTTTCCTATTCATGATTGGGAAGTCTTCTTTATAAAACATGACTCCATAATAGCATCATAATAATAGATTACCAAGCGATAAAACTACAAAGCTACAATTACCTTCAACAAAATCACGTAGGAGACTTACCAGCACAGCCATCCGGTTTGGGCATCTCTTCAAACACCTGGCGTGCAGAATTCACGTCCCAGCAACAGATGCAAGCCTCCGTGAAGAACAGCAGTGTTTGGTTTGCCATGGCGTTTCTTGGCGACCTCCACTTCCTCGAAGAATATCCCCCAATAACATATCAGAACCATAAAGAGCTCGAGAATATACAACCAGATCAGAACCACAGCAAGATTGGGAAGAGAGGACGCACCTGATTAAGCAGTCGCCATCGCTACAGCTCAATGATCCAAAACGTATGCCATCTGCGGTTGGAGGCCTCTAGAAGGCGGCGAAAACACAAGAACTAAAGAACACCACCAATAACATCTCAGAACCAGAAAGAACCCAATAAAACACAACAGATCCACATCAAGATTGGGGAAGAGAGAAAGCACCTGATCAAGTAGCCGCTATCCCTACAGCACGATGATCCAAAACGTGCGTCATCTGAGGTTGGGGGCCTTTAGAATGCGTCGAACGCAATACTTAAAGAACAGCCCCAATAACATCGCAGAACCATAAAGCACCCAAGAAAACACAACAGATCCACATCTAGATTGGGAGAGACAATGCACCTGATCAAGTAGCCACCACCCCTACGGCTCGATGATCCAAAAACTTGGGCCCATCTGCGGTTCGGGCCACGAGGGTTTCAACCAGGCCTTTAGAAGGCGACGAATCTCGTACCGTTTCACGATCACCTCCACTTCGTGGAAGACCTGCTCCCAAGAACATCTCAAAACCGCAAAGAACCCGACTAAACCCCCATCAAGAAACGGGACGAGAAAGCTCACCTGATCGAGCTACCGCGCAGCGAGATATAGATATCTACGATCAGCAACGGGAGCCATCGGAGGCTAGGGATTCGAGTAGGATTTCGACGGGGTTTCAACGAGCGTCGGGAGGTGTTCAGCCAACCATACCGTTTCTTGCGACCTCCATGGCCACCACCGTCGTCAGGGCTCGACGATCCGACACGTGAGGCATCGGAGATCGGTCCTCGAGTTCGCTAAGGAGGAGGAGGACGAGGTGCGGCGAAGAGGGAAAACGGTGGCTTCTTGAGAGGAGATGGAAGTTAAACGCCGAAGCGATGCACTGGAAGCAATAAATAGGCTTGGCGCCCGAGGGATTATGTTCTCCCCGTGTATTTGCACGTATGTATGTACGTATGCAAGCATATAAAGACACAATGTATATATATATATATATATGATGTGCACTGCACATTTTGACACGGAGCCCATTGCCACATCGAACGATAGGACACGTGTCGCCCTGGACTTGATTATGATGGAATTCGAAGAGTCGTTCGTCACTCTGTTGTTTTATTGGATCAATTAATTGGTGAGGTAATGGTCTTGGAATTCAATAATCACACATTATTCATACTGTAAAACACAATTAAGAGTTTAATTTAATTTCAGGCAGAAGGAAATCCAGTAGCGAAGCGAAGTTTTTGGTGGAGCTCCCGCCGGGCGCCACCGCTTTGTTGGCCATCTGCTTCAGCTCCGCCGCTCGCGCCCTCAACCTCTTCCCCTCTTCTCCTCTCAGCAACGCGTCCAAAGCCTTGAACACCCCGTCCTTCGTCATCGCCTCGCCTTCGAACCCGATGCCGTTTCCCCACGCGAGCATCATCGACCTGGCGATCATCCGGTGGTCCCCGAAGAGCGGCCGGCACGCCATCGGCACACCGGCGACGATCCCCTCCAGCACCGAGTTCCACCCGCAGTGCGTCAGGAACGCTCCGACCGCCGGATGATCCAGCACCGCCAGCTGCGGCGCCCAGCCCACCACCATCCCCCTCTCCTTGGTCCGCTCCAAGAACCCCGGCGGCAGGCACTCCCGAGCCGTCTCCTTCAGTGACCAGATGAAGGGGACGCCGCTCGCCTCCAAGCCCTCCGCCAGCTGGGCCAGCTCGGCGGGCGGCGGGGTCATGATGGAGCCGAAGCTGACGTATGCCACCGCATCGGGGCGGTGTCGGTCGAGCCAAGGGAGGCAGCGGTTCGGATCGGGTGCGGGCGCGGAGGGCGGGGCCAGGATGTGGAAGGGGCCGATGATGAAGGGCTTGGAAAATACCGTGGCCAAGCTCTCCTCGATGGCGGGTTCAAGGCCTGGAATGGTGTTGAAGGCGATGGCCGCGGCTTTGGGGAGCCTGTCGGCCATGCGGTGGAGGAGGACGGAGAAGGGGGAGTCGAGTGGGCCGGTGACGACTCCTTCGGGGAGATCGCGGACTCGATGCACGGAGAGGCCGGGGATGAAGTCGAGGAGATCTTCCTCGCGGCCAGCTAAAGCTGCACACGAACAGAACCATCGTACCACATACATAAACACAGCACGTATAATAACGGAGGAGATGTGCCTGCCAACCTTGGTCGCCAACCCCGAGCTTTCGGCGGAGCAAATCGGTGTGGAGATGGGCGGACAACGCCGCGGTGCCGCCCGGGCACAGCGGGACCCACGGCACCCTCATCTCCTCGGCCACCTCCCCGGACTTCCACACGAACGCGTCGCTCACGACGCAAATCACCGGCGCGCCGCCTGCGCCCGCCACCGCCGCCGCAATCCCCTCCTTCAGGTTCCCCGGCGTCGCCTCCAGGAACAGGCCGATCAGCTCGAGGACTTCCCGCGGCGGCCGAGATCCGTCAGGGACGCCGTCGGCGACGGGGACGAAACGGAGGTTCGGGGTATCGTCGGCAGCGGGGAGGGAAGCGAGGGCCCGAGCGGTGGCGAGGAAGGAGACGACGGCGGAGGGGGCAGCGGCGGCGACGGCACGTGCGACGGGAAAGATGGCTCCCGGGTGGGAACCGAATGGGAATGCAACGAAGGCTACGTGCTGCTTGGATGCAGGGGATCCCATGGGGGGCACTGCGGCTGGTCGAGGAGGAGGGCGAGGTACGGATGTTTATAGAGGGAACTGCAGGTGGTAGAGGAAGACGTGTTGTTGAGCGGCCGTCATAAAAGGTCCATAAGTGAGCTCTCGCCGTTGCCCGGTCTCACCTAATTCCAAGGCTACAGAGGCGACGTGTCATCATCTTATGACAAAATGTTCTTACGAAGATGATAAGATTTATTATTCGAATCACGACAATAATTGGACGGTTAGATGGCGGACAACCATCAAGGGGCCACGCTGTCATTGTCGGAGCAAGTTAACCGGTCACGGACATATGTCCATATTTATTAGGCGCATACATCAACATTATGATTCCAAGTACTTTTTTACATCACTAATACGGCCTCTCTCCGATGTAATTTCCAGGTGGAAAATAATTACACGTCATGAACACACCACCACCGTCGCAGACGACGCGGGAGCATCCGAGGCGACGTGTATCCTTCCAAACCATTTGGGTGTAGTGGCCGCAGATCCGGCCCGGGGCGCAGGCGTTGGCGGCGTACGAGTAGTCCCGCTCCTCCCCGGCCCAATTACGGACCGCGTCCAAAGGCCCCCACCCCGAGCCGGAACCCCAGAAGATGTTCTCGCCGAGCTGGAAGCCGCCGTCGGGGAACGAGTGCTGGAGCCGGCAGTCGCCCTTCCGTTGGGTGGCCCACCACCGGGCGTAGGACTCGAGGGTTGGGTCCCAGGCCAGGGGGAGCTCCCAGTGGGTAGCCCGAACCACGTTGTGGGCGTAGAGGAATTGGACGGCCTCCGCCCAGCATCCCCAGCACAGCGTCTTCGTTATGTTGTAGATGGTTTGGTTGATGGGGGAAGCCAGCAATGGCGAGGAGGCGTACGAGGGGCTCGTCGAAAAGTGGAGGAAGAGGAGGAGAAGCGTAAGACTGCTCATGGCGAGGGAAAGAGGAGGACGAGGACGAGGAGAGACGGCTATAATGGAGATAGCGAGGACGGCTATAAAGTGCGGCCGTGCGACTGTTGCTCTCGTGACTTTGGGAATGAGCAAAGCAAAATTACCTTTTGCTGCCCCATTTTTTACTCGCAATCCTGACTGAGGAAGCCATTCGATTGGACGATGGCGTCGTTCCCACAATGGGTCCCAGTTTCCCTCCAGTCATATCGTTTCGTTGCTGGGGCCCGACAAATTGCGAGGGGAGTAACAAAAGCATTCCTCAGATCCCTCCCGTGATTGCTATGTGGTTTGTTCCCCTGGACGGGTCATGTGACCATCTCCTGATTGAGGTGGCATCACGAGGGAAGTATACATATAGTTGACAATGTGGACTCAGAATCGAACAGTATGGGTTGAGACGATGAATGCAGTAAAAGGGTTTCTGACCCAAGACATTGCCATGGGGAATGTAGTTGCATGTGAAGAAGGTGTCGCCGGTGCTGCACGTCACCAGGGCGCAGCCGAGGCGGGTGCTCCGCCTCCATCCACACCAACTGGGTGTAACGCAGGGTGGCTGGCACGAGTCGTAGTCGTAGAACCACATGAATGGAGTTAGTGAATGCGATGGACGTAGTTGGGCCGACACGACACCCCCCCCAGTAATTGCGAAGTCAGGCGTTGATGAAACCATAGCATGACAATACGATAACGAGCGTATTTATTTCGTGTTATATAAGCGGAAGAGAATGTACACATGACGCCACTGGACTTCACATGGTCCCATGTGAGCGACTGGAAGTATCACTGGTAGGAAGAGATCGTACATAGCCATTAATTACCACCTTTAGTACTGTTCCTCCAATCTGTTTTCAGAGGACATATCCATATGCCCTGTTGCGCTGCATATTTATACTGCTAGTAGACAAAACCTATAGCTTGATTGCTGTTCTGACATCAAATTTTGTGTGTTATTTATGGAGCTTTTAAGTCGATCTCGACCATTAATCTGTCACATTGCAATCCATGCAGATCCGATTTCAGCCCAAGGCCACCATGGCAACCGGAAGCCAGCAAGAGAACATTACTGGGCCGATGAAGAGAGGAGAAAGGTGTTCAACTAGAGACTGAGGTAGAAACTGCTACCAACATTGGATTCGGGAATTAAATTGCTGATCACCTGAACAAAATAGTTTAACATGTTTGACCTCAAACTAATTTCCTATGTCGAATATCCACCACAAGTGCTCCGAATTCAATCTCAGGAGATGTGTTTGGCGGCCCTAAGATTAGATTCATCGATAATATAGCTAGAAGCCAGCCATCACTCTGTCCTTTTCACTGGTTACCAAAGAGGTTTAACATGGAAAGGAGAGGAAGGCTTGTGCTGCATCGTCCCCTTCCTTCCTTCCTTCCAACTCACTTGATGTGAATAGAGACTGGTGCAGAGCTGCTGCTGCTGACATGAGCTCTCTATCACATGCATCCCATTGGGAGTGCCAAGCATTGTACTCCTCCTCCTCACATGCATCCCATTAATGGTGTTCCTTTTCCTCATCAGCACAATCTCGCTTTCCGGCCACGACATATGTCTCCCGTAATGGAGAGCTCTCGCTGCTCCCCCCGACCTCCGTTCCGTCCTTCAATGCGCCACTCATTTATTCATTCTCGACGACAAGGAAATCTATGCAACTCCAACGACCAAATCCATACGCCCAGCTACAGAGGGGGGAGGAGGAAATGGGCGGCAGAGCCCAAATCTTAACACATCGAAGAAAAAGAAGGACAGAAATGGTGGATTAATTTCCACATCAACTCGCTCCCATCACCACCACCACAATATCAGGAAGAACAAGAACAGAATGGAACGATGAAGAAAACAGAACCATCCATCTTGATCTAAACAAAGTCGCCAACACGTTTGGAGGAATCCATGTCTTATGAACTCGAGATCAAAGAAGAAAAGGTAACGAAAAGCTAGCTTCAAATCGAAAACAGGATAAAAGACACACCTATCCCATTTCCCGCACCGTCGAGCTCGCGCTTCTCATATCCAGTCCGATCAAACAGCGAGGAAGGTCGGGAAAGACTGGCACCTGTTCGGTTGCCCACGCCCATTGAGCTCTCTCCTTTCGGCATTCATCGTTCGATGTATCCGAACTGGGATTAGGGGTGGGCGGAGGATGTCAAGGGGGAGGGCTGGTTGTTGACGATGAACGGGTGCTGGAGGAGCTGCACCGCGGTGAGGCGACGCGCCGGTTCCTTCTGGAGGCAGTAAGAGATGAAGCTCCGGAACTCGCGGGAGGCGGTGGATGGCGCCTCCGGCGGATCAGCGTAGCAGATGGCGCACATGAGAGACGCCCAATCCCCCTGCCGGCCGAGGTTTTCGCCGAAGGGGAAGCGGCCGAGGTAAAACTCGAGGATGCTGAGGCCGAAGCTCCAGATGTCGCCGGCGTAGCCGTCGTAGATACCGTGGTTGAGGTCGGTGTTGATCCGTTCCGGGCTCATGTACGCGATGGTGCCGACGGAGGAGTTGCAGGGGTCCATGGTCTGCGCCAGGATTCGGCTGACGCCGAAGTCCGCGATCTTGACGCGGCGGCCAGAGTCGATGAGAAGGTTGGAGGGCTTGATGTCGCGGTGGACGATCCTCCTCCGGTGGAGATAGGCGAGCCCAGCGAGGACCTGGCGAGCGACGTCGGCGAGGACGGACTCGGATGTGATGCGGCGGCCTTCGAGGGAGCCGCCGTCCATAAACTCGAGCAGGATCTGGATCTCGCCGCCGTGGTCATACATGGCGTGGCACCGGACCACGAAGGGGTTGTCAGCGGTGCGGAGGATCTCGATCTCGCGCAGGATCTGGCGGCGGACGGCGTCCTCGTGGTTGCCGTAGATGACCTTGAGGGCGTAGTGACGCCCGGTGAGGCGGTGGCGGACCATCCACACGGTGCCGCCGCTCCCGCTGCCCATTCGTCGTAGCCGCTCGAGGTCGGACAAGCTCGGCGGCTGGGAGGAGGAGGAGGAGGAAGGGGGGCCAAGAGTGGGCTCCGCCGACGGGGCGCCGACAGTGGACGGGGCGGAGGGCGGCGGGAGGGGGAGGGGCACGGCTAGAGAGGGGTCACGCTGGGGGAGGGGGAGGGTTAGGTCTGGCCGGCGGCGTGGCCTGCTCGGGATGCCGGGATGACCCGGCCGGACGGGTGCCGGCCCGGGTCTCATGGCCGCTTATAATCAAGAAGAGGAGAAGAGCACACGCTTTATAACGATAGAAACGGAGCGAGAGAGAGAGAGAGAGCGTGGTGGGCGGTGGGTAAGGAGGAAGAGAGGAAAGGATTGAATGATTGAGAGAGGGTGGGTTTAGATTTGTGATTTCTTTGTTCTGTATTGTATTGCAAGGAGGCGGCTAGAGAGAACAGAAGCGGAGGCTGTCATTTTCTTATTAGATTGAGTTGGGTGTGAAGCAATGAGAGAAAGGGGAGGAGGAGAGATTTCAGAAATTAGATGGGTGTGGCGGTAATTGGAAAGGAGAGAAGAAATGGGGGAGTGAGGTGCCAAAAGGAACGATGGAAGTTAGAGGTCATCTTGCCGTCACATTATTCTATTATTTTTTCCATTTTTCTACAACTCAAAAATCGATCTATACAATTGTCAACCTTCTATTTTTCTAAATTTCTGATAGTTTTATTTTGCCATTAGAATAAGCTTAAATATTGTTCTTAAAAAAAATAAAGATAAACTGTTATCAACTAAGTTAATTGATACATTCAAATAATTATAAATTTATTTTTTTTTCAATTGACTAATCAATCTATCACTTATAAACTGTTATCTCACATTACACATAACTTGGAAATAGACTAATTTTTTTTGTCTATCTATAAGAGTAAAAAAGATAATGCCAAACAGCCTCTGACCTCCTTTGGCGTAGTAATAAATAGATCAATATACATATATATAATGAAGAAAATGCTAATACGACTGGTTCAGCCAAAGTAAGCCTGCTGGCACCTTTATTTCTTAAATTTCCAATGATCTTAATTTTATTTATTTGAGAGATAAAAATTATGAGAAATAAAAAATAGCCTGGGAAATAAAGCTCAAGTTGTCATCCATAATCTAATCCTCATATGCCTAATATTGCTTTAAGAAAGTCGATGCAGGAATTCAGCTTCTTTTTGTAAAGAAGACATGGGAGAGAAAATAGTCGGTGTGAATTGATCCAAAAGGAAAACGTATCCAACTTGATGCTTGATTATCCAACCATACATGTGCTGTGCATCACATGCATCTTAAAAGAATTGGGCCAAACGGCACAAGAAAAAAGTCAATGGAGATGGCACAGCTAGAGGGCCTTGTGTGGTAGAAGGTGCACATTGTGTTTTTGTCTTCATAGATATGGGATATTTGGGTCACATCCCATGTAGACATCATGTATCCAAATCACCCAATCAGATCAGTATAATATTAATCATCTGGTCGTGTCAACGATGTTATTAGTTGTTATTATCTATCAGTCTGACCAATCATTCCAACAACAGTTCATCTAAAAATATTTACTAGTACTCCCAAATAAGTAGGATCAATTATATAGAAATTTTAACAGAGAAGATAACTTAGAACAATATTTTAACGAAAGAAAACGAAGTATTACTACATGCATGTCTTTTGGCATAAAGCTTAAGCTTATGCATGCGCTAGTCTTATTTAGATTCAACACTGGATCCAATTGACTTTTGACCATCGTCAGCTGAACTATGAAGTAGGAGCAGTCGAAATATAACCGAGAACAAATCTAAGTAGTACCTACTGTTGCACACCTTTATGCCGTATCCCACGAATCAGTACGATTCGATCATGCACGGTCCTCAGGGCAAGGGAGGTCGGGTTAGGGGGTTAGCTCTTAGCTTTCGTTGCACATTTCGTGGGATTCAAATTATCTTGCTTGCATTAGGTTCCTATACAATAAGTCCGGAAAAAGAATTTTCGATTCGATCCCTCTGATGTTTAAGTTAGCAGGTGGTCTTGTAATATCAAAAGTTTGATTCTATTTCATCAGGTTAAGAGGTTGACATTTATACTTATGAGATGACCCAAGGGTATGCGTGTTGTTAATGTCCACCGTTATCTTGTTCAGTGTGATCGTTCGCGATCAACCCGTATGTTTCCGACGACATGACTCAATCCATCCAAAGCTCTGTTGCACAATGTCAACCCGTATGGTTCCGAGCGACACTGAGTCGTTGATGCACTTTACCAAGTCAGCTTCTCTCCACTAGTCACGTGTCGGGTCATTCCACGTCGGTTCATGGCCATCAGTTGTCGCTCTATGACTGCTACGGGAACCTTTCCTATCACCTACCACCAACAACTACACCATGTATAAGTTAAAAGATGTTGAGTAGCAACTGTTCGATGGATTGTCGAGGTAGCACGACTCTTAAGATACCTGGCAAACAGCTGAAGCGAGTGGACCCAAAACCTGAAAAAGTTGGGGGTGGTAGAAATCACCAGCACCGCCTGATGAAAACCTGGTTCATCTGATCCTCCTCAAAGAGGATCAGACGGTGCCCGATATAGCAAATGCTCGCGCAATCCCAAATCTAATCCCAACGTTTCATTCATGGCAGCAAAGGTTGCAGCAGTAGCAGGCAGGATAAAGTGATAGGATATCATTGAACTCTGCATGCAATGTGAAAAAGGAAAAGAGAAGAAACAAAAGGAGTGGGGACGGGATGATTCCTCCACGAGAGAGGAGAGAGAGGATGAGAGGTGGACGCGACGTGGTGGGCTGCGGAAAGCTGAAGGAAGCGGAGAATCCCATACAAAAGCGAGAGGTTGGGCAGAGGGATTTGCCTTCCTTCCTCTCACTCTCTCCTTTATCTGTGTTCAGGTGGTGTGCGCGCATGCATCTCAAGCTACAAGTAGCTGGTACCCACCCTCGATGTACTAAGTTAAAGATTCCATGAATGATACTTAGAGAAGTGGCTGATACCCACTTCTGATGTACTAGAGATTCCATTAATGATACACAACTCCTTTCTTGCTTTGAAGGTATACATGAAGTTGACGTTAAGTTTGCAGAACAACTTATCAACCCGTGTCACTGGTTGGAACATAGCTTATATTCACACGTTTTACCACTGCATTTGGACTCTATCGAGTAACTTGGCTTACAAGGGTTTGTGTAGATCAATACTGTTAGAAGTATATATTGGGGTGGGTATTTTCCAACCTAAGCATATGAGCTTTACGATCGCATAATTAAATCTTCAAAATGCTATGAGAGCTATGAGGATATGACTCAATATATGTTTTAATATCTCCTCTCACAACTAAGTTGGTTAGGTCTGATGTGTAAACGAAAACTAAGTCTATGTCATGAAAAAAAAAGTAGAAAATTTTTAATTGAACACTGAAAAAAATAACTACAACATTCAAACTCATGATCTACACTTATGCTACATTAAGGATTTGATTGTTAGTCACCCAATCAAATCTTTAAGAAATACAAAAACAGAATATGTAAAAACACTTTTAAGATCTACAACGGCGTCTATTTGCTATATATTGATCAACAAAATTATATTATAGCTAAATGGTAAACTCTAAACCCTAAATCATGTCGTTGGATCTAAAATAAATACTAATTTTCCACTGCCCTTAAGAGTTCACGGATAAATTAGTCGATGAATACTGGAAATGGAATGACATGATAATAAGCAAAAAAGTCTGAATCCTCTCACAATCCCATGTGAAAGCCAGTACACAGTGTCAGGCTAATCCCAAAGAAACGCCTATCCAAGTTTCACCTCATTCGCCATGAGACACACAAACCGCTACATCCTTCTTCTAATTTGTTTAATGTTTCCACGGTTCGTACCTCGAAAGCCCTGTTGCCTTGTCCATTTCAAAAAAATTATACACACACACCGGACAGTATCTCAAGACGCCCTATTGGACTTCTAAGTGTCAACGTTTAGGCAAACGAATGAGGCCTCTAAACTTTTCTTCGGTGTTGGAGGTTTAATTTAGTTCCTCAACCTAACAAAGTCCACGCTTAGTGTCAAGGACGACAAGCTGAATAATTCTTTCCTTTTTTTTTATCAAAATAGGTTTAACATCAAAATATCAACTTGATATCCAAATGCAAATATCAACTAGCACAGCATAAACAATAGAGCAAAAAATCAATCACACGGTGAGATCTTTTAACGTGGAAAATCCAATGTGAGAAAAACCATGGGACCGTAGTCCACCTCAAACTTCCACTATCAATAATAATGATAACGAGTTTACAGTGGGTCTTCTTTAAAATAACTAGAGGATTAGAATAACATCAAGATCATAGATCTTGGCTCAAGAAAAGCATATCTTCATCATGTAGGATGGATCTCCTCAAAAGAGAATTCTAGGTCTCACAGAATATATATCGCAGGAAAGTACCTTTGAGAGGGTAAACTGTAGATCAACATCGTTAGGATTGTAGAGTTTGCTGCAAGGATTCTCCACATAAAATTTGGGCTGAAACTGACAACGTTTGGCCACCATCGTTAAGCAGAAAACTCAGAAACTTAATCTTTCTCTCTCTATTTTCTCTCATCTTTTCTATGCACGCTGCAATCTGATCTATTTTCCTCATCTTCTCTCTCAATAAGCCCAATTATCTAAACCTACATATGGGCTGGACCCAACAATTCTCCCCCTCCAACTCATATGGCGGGCTGTACCAATTGAACAGCTACCTCCACCATCAATTGTTGGGTCCAGCCCATATGTGGACTTGGACAATCGGGCCTATTAAGCCTAAATCAACAAATGAAAAAAATTAAAAAGAGGAGAGAGAAAGTGAGGAAAATAGATCAGATTACAACTTGTAGGAAAGAAGAGAGAGAAATAAAGAGAGAAAGATTAGGTTTCTGATTTTTCTACATGACGATAGATGGCCAAACGTTGTCAGTTTCAACCCAAATTTTATGTGGAGAATCTTTACAGCAAACTCTACAATCCTAACGATGTTGATCTACAGTTTACCCTCTCTAAGGTACTTTCCTGCGATATATATTCTGTGAGACCTAGAATTCTCTTTTGAGGAGATCTATCCTACATGATGAAGATATGCTTTTCTTGAGCCAAGATCTATGATCTTGATGTTATTTTGATCCTCTAGTTATTCTAGAGAAGACCTACTGTAAACCCGTTATCATTATTATTGATAGTGGAAGTTTGAGGAGGACTACGATCCCGTGGTTTTTCCCACATTGAGTTTTCCTCGTTAAAAGATTTAGTCTCACTGTGTGATTGATTTTTTGCTCTATTGTTTATGTTGTGCTGGTATTTTGATGAGAAGCCTATTTTGATACACAAAGAGGGAAAGAATTATTCCGCTTTAACAGGTTTTTCCCAACCAGTGGTATTAGAGCATCAGATTGTTTTGTGCTAGTTTTTCTTGTTTGATTGAAATTGAGCAGTCAGATGGTATGATTAAATTGAACTCATCAAATTATTTCACTTGGAGGCGTCTGATGGAAGATTTGTTATATTGCAAAGATTTGTATAAGCCTATAATGGTTAAAGATAAACCTTCTACTATAGACGATGAAGAATGGGAAGTTCAACATAGAAAAGCTATTGCCTATATTAGAAAATGGATGGATATAAACTTACATGAGCATATTTGAGATGAAACCAAAGCTGATATTGTTTGGCAAAGGTTAGAAAACCTCTTTGCGAAAAAGATAGTGGAAAATAGAATTTCTCTCCTCAGAAGGCTTGTAAATTTGAAGTATAAAGATGGTGGTAACATTGTTGAGCACATAAGCCTATTTCAGAGTCTTGCAAACAAGTTGGTTGCTATGAAAATGAATATAGATGATGAGATGCAAGGATTATTACTTCTTAGCTCTTTACTAGAAAGTTGGAAAACGTATGTGGTGACTATTTGTAACTCCACGCCAGAAGGGACACTAACTATAGATATGGTTAAAGACAGTTTGCTAAATAAAGATGACAGAAGGAAAGAACAGGGTGAATCTTCTTCTGGTGCATTTGTTACTAAAAAACAAGAAAGACGTGGAAGAAGTCATATCAGAAATCCACATGGATATAGAGGAAGATCCAAGTCTAGAAAAGATATCAAATGTTTTCACTGTAACAGGCCAGGTCACATGAAGAAAGAGTGTAGGTTTTGGAAGCGAGAATAGAATGAAATGAAGAAAAATGAGAAAGAGACCAATACAATTACTGCTGAAGGTAATATCACTAATCTGTGATGAAGGTTGTGTTAGCCTTGTAGCTCAGGACAGTAATTGGGTAATTGACTCTGGTGCTTCATTTTATGTCACTTCTCATGGTGATTTCTTTATATCTTACACTGTTGGTGATTTTGGTAATGTAAGAATGGGAAACAATGGTACATCTAAAATTGTGGGTATTGAAGATATTTGCTTGAGACCAGTATTGGGAGCAAATTAATACTCAAAGATGTAAGGCATGTTCCAGATATTCGTCTTAACTTGATATCTACAGGTAGACTTGATGATGAGGGCTTTACACACTATTTTGGTGAAAGTAAATGGAAACTCACTAAATGTTCTCTAATTGTGACAAAAGGAAAGAAGATTAACTCTTTTTATGTCATGGAAGCTAAGCTACACAAAGGAGAGATTAATACAATTCGAAAAGGTGAAAGTATAGATCTTTGGCACAAGAGGCTTGGACATATCAATGATAAGGGACTTCAAACTCTTGCTAGAAAGCAGTTCTTACCAGAGTTGCAAGGTACATCTCTTAAATCTTGTGATCATTACTTAGTTGGAAAAACACATAGAGTTGCATTTCAGACATATCCATCATCTAGAAGATCAGATGTTATTTATTTAGTTCATACTGATGTTTGTACTATGCAAACTAGAACTCTTGGAGGTGCTCTTTATTTTGTTACTTTTATTGATGACTATTCTAGAAAAGTGTGAGCTTTTGCTTTGAAATCTAAAGACCAGGTACTCGATGTTTTCAAAGAGTTTCATGTCAGTGTTGAAAGAGAAACTGACAGAAAACTAAAGTGTATTCGATCAGATAATGGTGACGAGTACAAGGGTCCTTTTGAGAATTATTGCAGGTTCCATGGTATCAGGCTTGAGAAAACAATTCCTAAAACTCCTCAGCAGAACGGTGTGGTAGAAAGAATGAATAGAACCATTGAAGAAAGGATTAGGTGTATGCTTTCCCACACCAAGTTACCAAAGTCATTTTGGGGGGAGGCTATGAGAACTACAGTTGACCTGATAAATCTTTCTCCATCAGTTCCTCTGCAAGGTGATGTTCCGGAGAGTATAGAGAGGAAAAGATATATCTTATAATCACTTAAAAGTCTTTGGGTGTAAAGCATTTGTTCATATTCCCAAAGATGAGAGGTCCAAGCTTGATAGTAAAGCAAAAGCATGTATCTTCTTGGGATATGGTCATGAAGAGTTGGGTACAGATTATGGGATCAAGTGAACAAGAAGATTATTAGAAGCAGAGATGTTATGTTTCTTGAAGACTAATTATTTGATGATGGTGAAAATGTTGAGAAGCCAGAAACCTCTATTTATATTCCTTGGAGTTTGGGTCCAGTTACTTCACCTGTAGTTCATGATGATCATGGGGGAGATGAACAAGAAGATTGCGATGAGAATACCAGTGATGATACACCTACAGTTGATGATGCTGAACCAACTAAACAGCTACCTCCACCACCAATTGAGATTCTATTGAGAAGATCCACTAGAGAGCGACAACCCTCTATCAGATATCCTCCACATGAGTATGTTATGCTTACTGACGGGGGAGAGCCAGAAACTTACCAAGAAGCTATTCTACATGAGAATAAGAACGAGTGGGTTAAAGCCATGTAAGAAGAGATGAGATCCTTGCTTGAGAACTACACCTATGACTTGGTAAAGTTGCCTAAAGAGAAGAAAGCTCTCAAGAATAAGTGGGTTTACAAATTGAAGACTGAAGGTAATAGCTCACAATAGAGATACAAGGCATGACTAGTTGTGAAAGGATTCAGTCAGAAGAAAGGTATTGACTTTGAAGAAATATTTTCTCCGGTTGTGAAAATGTCCTCTATCCGAGTTGTTCTTGGTTTGCCTGCTCGCTTGAATTTAGAAGTTGAGCAACTTGATGTAAAAACATCATTTCTTCATGGTGATTTAGAAGAAATTTACATGGAGCAACCAAAAGGTTTCAAAGTCAAGGGAAAAGAAAATCTTGTATGTAAGCTTAGGAAAAGCTTATATGGACTCAAACAGGCACCTATACAATGGTATAAGAAGTTTGATTCCTTTATGATGAGCCAAGGGTATGATAGAACCACATCTGATCATTATGTGTTTATGAAGAAATTTTCATATGATGATTTTATTATTTTACTACTATATGTTGATGATATGCTGATTGTTGGCCATGATATTGAAAAAATTGGAAAGCTTAAAAAAGAGCTAAGTAAGTCTTTTGCCATGAAAGACTTGGGATCGGTGAAACAAATACTTGGCATGAAGATTTTTCGTGATAGGAAGAAAAAGAAGATTTGGCTATCTAAGGAGACTTATATTGAAAATGTTCTTGAAAGATTCAACTTGAGTAAAGCCAAACTAGTTTGTTCCCCACTTGCAGGTCATTTCAAGCTTAGTTCGAAACAATATCCTACAAGTGAGAAAGAAAAAGAAGAAATGTCCAGAGTGCTTTACTCATCTGCAGTAGGCAGTTTGATGTATAATATGGTTTGTACTAGGCCAGATATTGCTCATGCAGTTGGAGTTGTCAGCCGATTTCTCTCAAATCCTGGAAAGGAACATTGGGCAGTAGTGAAATGGATATTAAGATATCTAAGAGGTACTTCTAGGTTGTGTTTATGTTTTGGCAGTGATGAACCTGTGTTATAAGGTTACACATATGCAGACATGGCAGGTGATACTGATTCCAGGAAGTCCACTTCGGGATTCTTAATAACATTTGCAGGAGGAGCAGTCTCTTGGCAGTCTAAGTTACAGAAATGTGTTGCTCTATCAACCACATAAGCAGAATACATAGCAGTTACTGAAGCCTGTAAGGAAACTTTATGGATGAAAAAGTTTCTACAGGAATCGGGCTTGAAACAGGAAATATATACTTAGAATTCTTTTTTGAGGAGATCCATCCGACATGATAAAGACATGCTTTTCTTGAGCCAAGATCTATGATCTTAATGTTATTCTGATGCTCTAGTTATTCTAGAGAAGACCTACTGTAAACTCGTTATCATTATTATTGATAGTGGAAGTTTGAGGTGGACTACGGTCCCGTGGTTTTTCCCACATTGGGTTTTCCACATTAAAAGATTTGGTCTCACTGTGTGATTTATTTTTTGCTCTATTGTTTATGCTATGCTGGTTAATATTTGCATTTGGATATCAAGTTGGTATTTTGATAAAAAACCTATTTTGATACACAAAGAGAGAAAGAATTATTCCGCTTTAACATGTTTTTCCCACCACATATCAAGACAGGACAAGTTAAGGTGTTCAAGTAGAAGTTGCGTGAGTGGACATAGACGAAGACGCATATGATCTTCAACTTCATGTGAAATTTAAGAAGATTAATAGATATATATAGATCACTCTGTACTACTAAAGACTTGAATGCATCGGGATGAAGAGTATAAACCCAAAAAATTTAGATTAATCAGCAGGCAAGGATTTGCGTGATTTTGTTTCATGATTATTCGAACAAGTGTGCCACTACAAATAAGAAGCATGTAAACATACACAATAGACATAATAATAACCATATAAAGCTAATATAAAGCTAATAAACATACGCAACCAGCACGCAAGGAAAAATGATATTAGGTTATTTAAGTCATTAAAAAAAAGCTTCTGGTATCATTTAATTAATCTAAATAGTGCAATTCTAGCCAAAACAAGTAAATAAATACTCCACTTTGAATAGGGTAGAACATTAAGGAAACAAAAAGTACTGACCTGTTTTGTTCTCTGAGATATGAATATAATATACCCAATCGAAGCCTGTTCAAAAGAAACCATGACCGATGACAAGACATCGCGAGCTGAGGAATGTCCATATCAGAAACAGGACAATCATTCTGCAGTTCACGCATTGTAAAATCTTAAAGCAGTCTTCAGCCCTGATTAAAAGAATACATAGAGTTAGATAATTCGCACGAATAATCAAGGATATATAATTGCATCTAGTGGAAATGAAATATTTATATATTTTGAAGCTTGCATATGAAATTGCACTAATTTTAATATTATAGTTTTTCTACAAATTTGTGTAATTACAAGTGACAGAAGACGCAATAAAAGAAAGAAAGATGATGATTCATCACTTTGCCCATTGATCTGAGGTGTGCATCGCATTACTTCACGTAACCAAAATCCTTGATAGATATGTCGGCAAAATGAACCAAGTTGTGTTGAGCCCACTACCTTCTCACAGCCTAGAAACCCGATAGCTGGCACCTCATACTACCAGGGGAAGGCGATGCGCATAAAGAAAAAGATGCAAGAATCCTAGTTCCATCAAATTGGGGTGGATCCCGACCGTCCATCATGTGTACCTTTCAAGACGGACGGTTCAGATTCCACCAACTCATAGGCGCTTGCCTGGTGTTGTAGCTCCTAGGCTACGAGAGAATCGGATTGGTGGGAGTGGATCAGATTCTTCCAAGTGCCCCTACGCGAGGCCTTTTTGCTTAAATCATCAGCCTCATCTCAATCCAGCTCACAACAAGCATATGAATGAAAACGACAACTACTGCTGATACACTTCATTTCCACGTACCGCGGGGGCCTCCTCCAGTGCCATTCCAGGATGGCGACGGATGATGGAGTGCATGGATTAACATCATCATCAACAGCTACCGTGGAGATATGCATCACCGGTCCCCTCTGCAAAAGATTTGGTCCTTGATGAGTTTCCTGAGCATCACGACATTGTCACTTTTTCCATGGCTTTGCAAAGTCGGCATAAAGCTATTTGGCAAACCTTAAGATCAAGTGATAGTGAGGTAAACAGCTGTTGTAAACATCTAGAAGGCATTACCTTGATGGTTGCGGCACAACCACAAATGGCATCCCATAGCCATTCTGAGACAGGAGGACCGTTGTGCTTGGGAGTTTCGGAAATGTTCAGCATCAGCTGCTAGGTTGTAGGTGGATGGCCAACACAGTATCAAAAACCTGATGTTTAATAGGAAACACCGATCAAACAGTGACATAATATGAACTGCAAAAGGCTGCTACATATGATTTTTAAGGGCATTTCAACCTAAAACTATGTCAGCATCACCAACTTACATTTTTTAAGTACTAAACATGGGAATTTTGTGTTACGAACAAAATAAAATTTATAGGTCTGATATCATAAGATAGTATGTATATCAACACATCAAGCTGAACTTTGAAACAAATTGATTGATGTGCAAAACTTAAGTTGACAAAAAGAAGCATCAGCATATTGCTTTAGCAAGCAAACTAATCATCTCAAGGAAAAGTAGACTGATCAAGAACAATTACCCGAAGTTTGAGGCAGCAGTCATTTTCAATATTTCAATACAGCCTTAGCAAATAAAATCTCAAATATATGATGTGTACAGATCTGGTGTCAAACAGTTTCTTTGGCCGCTAAAGATCTTGTCAGTGGTTCTCACTTAAAATTTCATTATCCACTATGGAAAAGGTTTTGCCGCTCTGATGAATATGGATACAGATTTGCCAATCCAAATCAATTATTCAGAAGAAGACAACATAAACTGTAAAACAATGTTCCAAAGATATGATTGGAATTCAACAGTCAGGCCCCCTCCATATACAAAAGAAACAATTGGAAGAAAAATAAATTTACAGACAAGAAAAAAGACAATCTAGAGCTATCAACCATGTGTGACCATATTAAATATTTTCAATGGTAAAAAGAACAAAGCAATCTATAAATAACTGTTGTTTTCTTAATCTGACCTATGGAATAATGATAAATATCTTCAATCCTACAAGGATTATAAGCACCTTTGAGCCAAAACATCATGATGCTTGTGTTGAGTATGAAGTAGTATATAGGGCAAAGCAAAAAATATCAATCAATTAGACAGATCTTCTCAATTTTTTTCAAAAAATAACCTCTTCACTACTGGTGACTTGCATTGTTCCAGATGGTGACAATACAATCTGGTCACAGAGCAGCTTTGTGCAGCCTTACATATGTGCTATAGGAAATCCAACGCTTCATGTACCAAGAGTTTCCAGACTTTTCAGTCTTCAAGGAGGTACATCATTAGAGCATCTAGGTTTTCATTGCTCAAGGGTCTCATTTTGCATGACCATCTGCCGCGGTCATCAGATGACTAGAGTCTCAAACTCGAATCAATTTTAGCCACTAAAATAGTAAATGAAAAAACATAAGAGAAATGGATCTGATAGATTTGCTTCGGCGGCAGCAATTAATTACTCGAAACAATTAGCCATTATTGTTCTTGGCCACAAAGGCAGAACAAAGATGAGAGATAGTGACAAGAAGCTTCATGCAGGATCCTTATGCAAGCTTCATGCCTCTCTACTACTCAAATGGAGATAGTGACAATAAGCTAAAAATAAAAATTATAAAGATGTAATTTCAATTCGCTTTTGCTGTAAGACAACAGTGGGAAATTGTGCTATATAGGCTGCAAGAACCACCTCAACACTTATAGCATCCCCCATTTCTTTTGTATAACCCATTAGACATGTCCAACTATTTGTGGTCACCTACAAGGATATTTTTTGTCGTTGTGTTTTGTAGTGTGATATTCTAAAGGATATTTCAGAAAAATAACATCAAGTAAAAGCGAATGCTTCAGATTCACATTTTGGCTCTTCACCGGTAGCATCTCCTGCATATACCAAATCTAAAAACAATGTGAAAGCCTTTCAAGTTTCATAGACAAAAGATCACCTATTCAAAACCATGAAAACCTTCATATCACATATTCCTGAAACAAGCCATCATATAAGCACTAAAAAGACAATTAACTGGTCCCTTTTAAACCTGATCTATAGAACAATAAAAATTAACCCAGGGGCCACTGGACTTGTTAGAAAAGAGATCAAAATCCACATACCAAAGTTCCATTTCTAGAGTTTCTCATATGAAGTGGTTCTCTTTTAAACCTGACTTGTGGGAGCCTAAAGGTGAGGTCAGCAGAAATAAGATTCACGAGAGAGCCACCTCATATGAGTAAGTATGGGGATGGAATGAAAAAAAGATTGAAAGCAAGGTTTCAAATACCCGATTGGCCTGATATGCACTAAGAGGCCTTTATCAATCCGGAGGACCAGTACACAGCTCAGCATCAATTGGTAGTCATTTTACTATTATGCTTTCAGTACTAGAAGCTGTACAGATTTGTATACTATCTGATATGCTGATACCATATCGGTTTGACAAAATATTGAAACTAGTATCAAATGTAGATTATAAGCCTTGATTCAAAATAAGATCTACAGTTATACTATAGCAGGCACTTGCACAATTTTTTTTATGAATGGGGAAGCTCTTAATAGGAAATAATGCACAATAAAATTTTCATATGATTGGAAAATCTTAGACTCCTGGTGTGAATATCATGTACAGAACAGATTAATTCGGTCAAAACTTTGAATGGATCTATTAGTGTTTACACAACAGAGCTTGCAAGGCAAATATGACCTTCAGTAGCTATTTCTAAGACAATAAGCCACACTATCTTGTAGTAAATACGAGACAGTAGGGTTGTACAGCAGGCTCCTTACATCAACAACCATTGGAGAATAAACTTTTAGCGAGGCCATAAGCCACCGCTAGAAGTAAATCTCAGGGGCTGTATCACACTTACAATGCATCCGACCGAAGGTCTTGCTGCTAATTCTATAAGCAGACAACCATTTGCTGGCCCCTGCAAATCCTGTGCATGTAGTTGCAACATGTGATGGATTTTATCTATTCACTACTAGTGCCCCTTCAAGTTACCAAGCACTTGCTTTTGGCATCGGATTTTTCTGTAGAAACACCTTAGAATCAAGGCGTTCAAAGAAGCTACTGTCACTTTCTAGGACACAAGATTTCATTTGACCCAGATCCAGTGAATGTATAATTCTACATTCTCCTCTCTACAGCAAAAGCATCATCGTATAGGACTGACCAACTAGCACGCCGAACAGTATCATTCCCGCCTAACTACTATAATCCAGATGGTATTGGAGTCCCAGCACATACCCTTTTCGCACTACCGCTAGTGCAGACTGTGAGACTAATGCTGGAGGTCGGCAAGAAAACCCACACGTGAATCTTCCCGGAGCAAAGAATCGCAGCCTGGTACCAGATGTTCCCATCACCTGTTCCTCCGGTTCCTGTACTAGTCTTCAAGATACATACGGTCATTTAGTTCTCAAAATTTCATGTCTGGAAAAAGATTAAGGTAATCACCATGACAAAATTTTCCAAGGATCATCGGAAAAAACAGATCCAACAAAAAAAAGAGCATCAGAAAATCCAAATCTTCTGGTCGAGTAACAACTCCGACACAAATCCAAAGCATCCGCAGCACTTTCCTGCTAATCAACCATCTATCCTACAAATGGATCAGAAGATTACGGACTAGTTAGCGCTGCAAGAGCTATCCGGAAACTACAATGATGTCGTGGAGTGGGGGAAACGCCCTCGAATGGATTACCAGATCGTGGAGGGCTTCGCTTCGCGATTCGCTCGAGGATGCGACAGGCGTCTTCTCGAGACCAACTAGAGGCCTCAAAGACCCGTCACCAGAGGATCGGAAGCCCTAATCCGAGATTGAAATCGGAGCAGACCTTAGCGGGAAAGCGTTCAAGAAAGGGCAGCAACATACCCACCGCCGATTTGCTGTCACCTCTGCTACTCGTGTGATCACCCGTCGATGTCTCATCTCGACCGTCCATCTCCTACTGCTTTCGAAGAAGGTACGATTTTGGCACGGATTTGAATTCAAATTCGAATTCAAAATGATGCATATACCGGTGGAAGTATCGGCTTTATATATATATAGTTGAGGAAATTGTTGATGTTTTGATTACTCTAACATGATTCGAATTCGAATTCGTATTCATAGAATTATCCGAGTTGTCTCCGAGATAAAAATGTTAAACTCTCGAAATATTACCTGAATGAAGACTATGGTCGAGATAAGTTTTTCGACCGATCTCTCCGATACTCAAACTAGTAACCAATGTATATGAGTGTAAACATAAATGGTCAAACAGGTAATCCCTCTCTTATTGTTTTAAAGATGAATTTTCATGAAATATTCTATTAGAAGATAGTCTATAATAATTTATTTTAGACCCTTATCTATATACGTAAATGGGTAAAGAATAAATAACCTGTCTTCTCCTTTCAACCTTAAGCATCAAGTGATAGTCATATGTCGGATAAAGATTAACTAACAATATAATCTCTAATATATATATATTCTTATACGTACTCTACCGATCCATCGGCAAGTGAATCCAAACGGGGAGATGCTCAAATGCGGTCCATCAAATAACGTAATTCGATGGAATTGGGTTAGCAAAGGGTCCAACCTCTCCCTCTCCCTCGAACCCAAATCATAACCAAACATCCGGTGTCCTCCGACGAGTTGTCCGAACGCCATCACCGCCACCGCTGTGCGGTTCGCCAGCTGAAGACGAACCACCAGAAAGACGAGTCACGAGCTGCACCAACTCATGACGTGCAACTTTTTCCGTCCCACTAAAAGAAGTCCACCAGAAAAGTGACATTCACAGATGCAAGAGGACAAGTCAGCGAAGCTTCAACCTTCTTCTCGGTTCCTCATCGAATCCGACATTCGGACGGAATAGTTTCAATTAAAAAGAGATCATTTTGATTTGTTTTCGCTAAAAGGTCAGTTCTTTGTTTCATCTTCACCTGAAAATTTTACAGCCTTGATGGCTCGAAGAAGAATAAAAGGAGAAGACAAAGGGAAAAGGAGCCTCAGACTTGTGCGTCCTGGTTCTCACGGTGGCTTTGGGTTTGGTCCTTCGTCTTCGTCATCGTCTCATTTCCAGTCTCCTCCTTCTTCTTCGCATCGTGATCATCATCATCATCGTCGTTCTGAGAGCTTCGATCACCATAAGAGGACGCCCGGGTCGACATGGGCGTGGCGAGGAACGTCGGCTTCGCATCGCCGGCCATGATCACCACGACCTTCTCCTCGTAGACCGTGGGCGCCGCGACGGGCTTGACGTACAGCTCGACGCCGCTGCCCGTGTCTTCGCCGCCCTCGAGGTACCCGGAGAGCTTCCAGTACGAACAAGCAAGGATAAGGAGCGCCAAGGCAATGAGGCCCAGCATCGCCGCCAGGCCGCCGAAGAGGTACGGCACCGGTGAGTGCCAGGTCAAGTGGTCGCCTCCCCCCGTCACCACCGGCGCGGCCGCCGCCGCCACCGCCGTCGCATTGAAACCCGCCCCAGCCCTCATCCTGGACGTATCCCTCCGTTGTCCACAGAAGAGAGAAGTTGACGGGAGGTGGGAAGAGGGGACGAATATTTATAACAGGAAAAGCGGAGGACTATGTTATCATTAAAGTTGTCATTACATAGCAAACACTTACGTTAATCATAATGAGAGAGAGAGAGAGAGAGGAGTGTGAGGGACGCTTTTGCCTCCATGTCTCCGATTACTTGTGGTTTGGTTTGGTGGGGGGGATGAATGATGGGAAGTGGGCATCATATTCGGAAGGTGACGACATCAACAATTGGAGGGACCAAAGCGAAGGGGACTGCAAGATGTTGGCAAGTCATACATTATAAGATTACTTCATGCATAAGAAGAAAAAATAAAATGTATGAACTCGATATTATAAGTGTTGTAGTAAACAACTTTGAGCCGTGACTCGGTTCGGGTCCGAAAGGCGGGATC
Source organism: Musa acuminata AAA Group (assembly GCF_036884655.1). Classification (NCBI taxonomy): domain Eukaryota; kingdom Viridiplantae; phylum Streptophyta; class Magnoliopsida; order Zingiberales; family Musaceae; genus Musa; species Musa acuminata. The sequence goes on along the minus strand of NC_088329.1, from coordinate 3,271,085 downwards.
TTCCCGATGCGGCCCTCGGGTTTGCCGAGGTGGTCGGCTGCGGTGGTCCGATCAGGACGGGGTCGACCGACTCTACCGAAGGGGACTCCTCGGCTGGGCACGTGCTCCGTCTACAGTCCTGCACATAGGTCGGGTCGGGAGGCTCTCAACCCGACCCCTCCGACGATCGAGTCAGTAGAAGATGGAGGGGGTAGAAAGGAGAAAAGTTTGAGATGTCTCCCTGGAGTGTTCTCTCCTGCGTCCCTTCGGTCCCCCCCTCTTTGATGAACGAGAGGGTATTTATAGGGAAGCTTACTATTGTTTGATGTGCCCGCCTGCAGGAGGCAGGTTGATAGCGTCTGACATGGGCATTGGCGTGACGTGAAGAATCACGCCTGAGTAGGCGTTAATGCGTCTCGGCCGGTGTTCCGGTTCGGTCGATCGAGTACAGTCACATCGATCGAGGCATGAGGCGTCGACTGACGTCAGCCGAGTCTTATCATAATTACTATCGTCATCAATAAGATTACTTAAAGCATACATTTGAGATCTAATCGTATACATATTGATGTGATGAATATTCTCGGTTTATGACATCAGCATTCGGCATCAACTCGAACGGAGCTCTCCTTCTTTTAAGCATTCTTCCGGAGGAGGACGGCATCAGCGATTAGGGCATGTTGCAGGGTGTCATCAAACAGAACCAGACAACGATCATGTGGTCCAGGTTGTCACCTGACGACGACTCATCCCATGAAACACCAAGCACGAGTCTCGGATACTTGGCCACTCCTCTTGCACACAAGACGGACGGACGCTTAACTAAGATCCAACAACGTAACGTATGATCCCCCCCACTCAAAAAGGTGTGGAGTGGAGTGGAGTGGAGTGGATCGGATCCATCGTGGTCGTCGCATTCGGCATCTACGCTGCTCTCACCAACACCCAATTGCCCCAATACATACGACTGTAGGCCTTATGATCTCACGGTAAGTCAACGTGGCAGTGATCTATCTCACTTGAACGGAAGATGATTCGGCGTCGACATGGCCGTCACATCCTGTGGGGAATACCGGAGGGAACGCTTCACCACCTCGAGAAATAGGATCCCAATGCAGAGGCTTTTCCGTGGGAGGGGAATCGGCCACTGTGCTAAGGAATCGACCACACAATGACTCCATTTCTCCACGAAGATAGGACTTGTCGTGATCATGATGCATGATGCATGATGCATGATGCATGATGCATGATGCATGGAGAATAATGTTTGAAGTTTAGAATTTGTGCTCGTTGCTTGCATTTTGATTCCTATCCCTCCCCATTAGAGAGTTTCCTTGTGGCTTGTGCTACTCGGAGATAGCTTTACAAATTGTATATTTTAGTTTTACTACGATCAATATTCTTTCATAATTAAAATATCTAATCTATGATCTAATTAATTTCTTCTTAGATTCAATGTTAAATTAATATTTTATATCTTATTATTAATTTAAATTAAAAGGAAGTCAACATGAGAATTTAATATTTTTTTATGATAGAAAAGGCTATGTTGAAGGTATAATAATAACTCAAATTGTTGACTAATTTAGCTTATTTTATATGTTTTGGATGAAGCTAAATCTTAACATATGAATATGCTTTAAATCGGGCTAATTATAAATAATCCTCTGTAATTAACTATTTTTAGTATTTTGATCCCTATACTTTTCGAAAGTTACATTAAGAACTCTATAAAATATTTAATCTTATTTCTTCGGTGATTTTGACGATGAAAATATAGTACGTGCTCAGTGGTAAACCCTATAATATTTTCGTCAGCAGAGTCAATGACGTGAGAAGAAACGATGTTAAATATTTTACTTTGATAATGTAACTTTTAAAAAATATAAGAATCGAAATACTAAAGTTAACTAATTATAGAATATAATTTATAATTAACCCTCCTAAATCCAACCGGATCAAATCATTTTGGGACCTACACGCTATTGGTGATCCTGTGAAATGAATTATTTGCTTGCTTTCCCTTTGTTCTAGTTTATCCAGAAGAACGACATCGACCTATCATGCATATCTTCCCGCAGCATTTATATTAGAATTGAATTAGTAGAAGCCATTAGGTAGACACTAGGCTTGGGGGCATCGTTGCATCGCGGCTGTGGATGGCGACGCTGTATGCGCTGGGTGTACAGGTGGGTGACGCCCACAGCCAGTCGGCCACCAACGCAGAAGCTACGGTCGCCATCGCCGCACACATCGGTGCCCGAGTGGGCGACGACGTTGGCTCTATATCTGCGCCGCTGCAGCGGCAGTTGTCGTTGCCATCGTCGCACACGGATTGGCGGAGCGGCCAGGCGAAGGCATCGAGCTGCCTCCACAGGACGGACCCGGATAAGAACGTGTTGCACACAAGAGAGTGGTGGTGGTGGTGGTGGTGGCCGCCAGGGGAAGAAGCTTTGTCCTCCACCTCCTGTATGTTACATCATTCTCCACCGCACCACGTAGTGGGTGAAGTAGGTTACTGTTGTGACTTCTCGCACTCACTAGGGTTACTGCAATGAGTTCCTTCCTTTCTTCCCATTCATGCTTTCAACTCTCTGATTTATGTTAGCTGATACCTACACCGTGTTTTCGATTTGCTGGTGCCACATTTCATTTAGGCTAAACAGACACATCCATGCATGAATAAGATCTTCCAGAATAGTAGAGCATGAAAGAGTAGGAAGCATCATCAAGTTGTGATTCTGAGTTATTGTCACTGACCACTATGACCTGTCCATACTGAGAACCTGATGTTGAATGACAAATCAGATAAGGCAGAATATGTTTGGAACTAAATATGATGTCACATCAAGACATGGAATCTAGCAAAGTAAATGGTTAGCTTACATCGGAGTTCATTTAAGAGGACCTTTAGGTAGCCAAGTGAGGAGTATATGATATGATGGGGCATCCAAAACCAAATCTAGCTGCTTTTTCATATGATACTTCAATCATTTATATTATAGTCAATTTCAAAAGATTTTATTGATCACAGCTACAGAGATAAGACCTAAGAGAGTTGAAATAAAATTCAAAAGGGAAAGCAGCATGCATATAAGAATGTTTGTTCCTGAAAGAAGGAGACCATGAACTTACTTATCCTCTTTAAGTCTTTCTTTCATGCTTGACAGGATGATGAACTGATGATTCAACCTGTTTAGCCATTGCTTTTAACCATCAAGTTTTGCTCATTTCACTGCTGCTACTTCACTTACAATGCAATTTATCTCTAGGGTTTCCACTAACATGTCTCTTGCTTAAAGACTGCATTGCATTCTTAGGAGTCATTTATTGTTGTTTGTTCGCATCACTGTGAACCAATAAATTCCTAGAAAAATTGGTAAGCCAATTTGCAGGACGATTGCTATACGAATGGGTTGAGTTTTGTTGCCTTAACTTGTATGGGAAGAATTAAATTCTTAGTATCTGTTCTTGCATTAACGACGATAGTCTCATCTTCTTCTCCTCTTCCTCGTTCCCAAGTGCATCCCTAAGCCTTCTCGATGAAGATCTCATCAAATATCTATTTATTTGATATGTGGTGTCATATATATATATATATATATATATATATATATACTATAGAATGTAGAAAATGATCGGTGTGATAAGATCAAGAGGTAGCTGAATAAAAGAAATTTTCTATCTAATCTATTGATGGATGAAGAATGAAATAAAATAAATTGAATCATGCCTTCCTCTTCTCTTTGGATCCCAATCTGTTTACAGCCCTATAAACTACAGAAGCTCCACTATATTTGGCCAAGTAACCTTTATGTCCTCACTCATATTTGGCTTTCATCATCCAAAATTCACATGATTGTTTTCTTGAATTAAAATACTTTAAAAAAATTATATTCAGATTATAGATTTCGTAGAATTTAGTTTCTTTATTTCGCCAACAACTATTGGTCGGTATCTCCAATTAATTACATCCAAAAATTTTGATGGAGCAATAATGAATCTTAGTGATCCGATCTATATTAACTTCTAACACAACTCGTGCAGCGACCTCTACATCCTTCCTCTCTTGGGGCGGCGGCCATTCCTTGACACAAGAGGGCGTCCTCACAATAAGACTACGCCTGTCGCCGATGATCTCACGATTGACATGAAAATTCCTTCCCACAACAACTATGCATCCGCTGCATTCTTATATCGTCTTATTGCTTGTCTTTCGAGTCCAAATCCTTCTATTCCCGCATGACAATGTCGAGATCTTGCCAGCCATTGACCTTCTGCACTTGGCAACTTCTTTATAGGAACAAGTTGGCACTCGCAGGAGGACTCAAAGAGACGAACCGGTCGTTCTATCCTCCCGTCTCAGTGCAATGACGACGTTGAATCCACTTGACATCCTCTCTCTCCTCATCGACTGATTACAATACTATGGAACAGCATCTGATGGACACACATTCCCACGACAAAATAATCTAGAGAAGTACAATATGATGACACATGAATAGACGCAGAAACCACCGTGAAGCTTCATCACACTGTGCCCGACAAGAACAAGGATCGTCTCTGTCCCCAAAGATACCCAAGTAAACAAGAAACAAATTTGTTTGATGACACACTATTGAAGCTACAGAAAAGCAATCCGCGTCACCACAACATTATTCTTTCGACACTAAGAACGCATGAATGAGGTCAACTCCATTCATTTGGACTTGTCATCAAAAAAATAATCGTTGACTTTGCGAATCCAGAATAAAAAACATGAAGTAATCGAATAATAGGGAAGTCATGCTGAACGCATCCTAATTCACGATAGATTGGGGTTACAAGCAACATAGAATAGAGGCTATATTCTCCATGACCAAACTCCAAATATTTTGTTGCAGGCTCGTCCCTTTCTTTCTCTCCATTAGCTGAGTCAAATCAAGGTCTAGAATTTTCCAATCATATTAATTGCATGCCACATAACTAACGGAGATTATTGTGCTTCTTCTGCATTCTTCCCAAGTCTTTCAAATGAATCCGACAGCAACATAATTGATGAATTTGATACTGCCAACTCTGCAAACATCCCAAGAAAGAAAGCAATCCGTCTCTGTTTTTCTCTTCCAATCATAATATATAACTTTGACCATCGATGTCAATACTTGGTTGGCATAACCTTCGCGTAAAAGAATCAAACACTTGGTCGCTTTCTTTAACTTGAATTAAAACCATCATTCTAGACTTCCCACTCCAAGTTTTCCATCAAAGTCTTGGATCGACCGCGTTTAGCAGGAAGTATTTTTTAAAAGAAATTATTATTATATACGTGACGTTCACACATGAACTTGAACCTAAGACCTTGGATGTCTCAATAAAGACTCGTGCACTGCACTTACCGTTCTAAGCTGGAACAACACTTGTTCTCCTCAAGTTTCAAAGGCGGTGGCCGGAATCCTTCAAAGTCCAAGGTTTTATGGACTGGCTTCCTTACACTTGAAACCATATATGTCAAAGCTACTGTACCGATTTCTAAAACAAACACGCTAGATTCTTGTCCTACTTTGACTTGTTCCTTCTTCTTCTTCTTCTAGCCAACCTCCGTTAAAAGGACGGGAGAACTACTCGGTTGGCTCGGGGGATGCTGCGGTTGGAGTAGATGGAAAGATTCCTCCATCTTCCCTTCTTGGCCACTTCCTTCGTGCTCTTCTGCTGCTTCTCTTTCTTCGCCGGCCACTATGACTTCGGAGTACTAGTTTCGGCGCAGAATTCGACCGTGCCGGTGGACGTCGGCGTGATTCTCCACCTTCGGTCTTTGCCGGGGAAGAGGAGCCGGACGAGCATTTCGATGGCGATAGAAGACTTCTATGCCGTCCATAGCAACTACACCACGAGGGTGATTCTACATGTCAAGGACTCGGAGAACGAAGCCATCGGGGCAGCGGCAGCAGGTAATCAATCCCCTTCCCCAGTATGGCACCACTGATCTCACGGCATATAGCAGATACTTAGGAAAACCCAAGACGGACTGGGGGCTGTGATTGAGATTTCGATTCCATAAAGAAACTTGCATTCGGAATGACAAGCAATCAGCAAAAAATGACTCCAGTCACGTAGTTGTCTATGCTTGCAAGTCAAATTTACCATGTTTGACTTGGACTTGTCAAAGTCGTCGTTCGAATTACTAAAAATAATAAAATACAAATAAGCAAATCGTACCTTCTGGATGTGGCCACTTGGGCTCTGATCCACCGTGTAACGAGGGCCAAATTGCGGAATGAAAGGTGCGTTTTGTCCATTTTTGGCGTGACGTCTAACTCTTTAACTCTTTGCGCTTTGCGGCAGCGGTGGCGATGCTGAAGGACGTCCAAGTGAAGGCCATCATCGGGCCCATGACATCCACGGAGGCCGACTTCGTCATCCAAATCGGCAACAAGACGCAGGTCCCCGTCCTCTCCTTCTCGGCGTCCAGCCCGTCCCTCTCCCCAGCCCACACCCCCTTCTTCGTCCGCACCACCACCAACGATTCCTCCCAGGTCGGCGCCATCGCCGCGGTGACGCAGTACTTCGGCTGGCGCCAGGCGGTCCCCGTCTACGAGGACTCCGAATACGGCGCCGGCATCGTCCCCTTCCTCATCGACGCCCTCCAAGCTGTCGATGCCCGCGTCCCCTACCGCAGCGTCATCCCCACCGAAGCCACCAGTGACGAACTCGACAAGGAGCTGTACAGGCTCATGACCATGCAGACGCGCGTCTTCGTCGTTCACATGCTCCCCGCCCTCGGCGCCCGCCTCTTCCGGCGAGCACACCAGCTGGGCATGATGGACGACGGCTACGTGTGGATCACCACCGATGGGATCACCGACGTCCTCGACCTGCTCGATCAGCGGACGGTCGCCGAGGCAATGCAGGGCGTGATCGGCGTGCGGCCCTACGTGAACCGATCCGAGGAGATCGACGACTTCACGGCCCGGTTCAAGCGGAAGTTTCGGCAGGACAACCCCACACTCGAACCCACCGACCCCACGGTGTTCCAGTTGTGGGCGTACGACACGGCCCGCGCCGTCGCGATGGCCGTCGAAAAGGCGGTATCAGCCCGCACAGCCTTCCAAAGCCTACAGTCCGGGAATAACTCCACCGACTTGGGGCGGCTTGGCGTGAGCCAGACCGGGCCGGCGCTACTGGAAGCCATTATGGGCACCCGATTCCGGGGGTTGGCAGGAGAGTTCCAGCTCGTCGACGGCCAGCTCCAGTCGTCGGCCTTCGAGATCGTCAATGTCAACGGAAAAAGCGGGAGGACGATCGGGTTCTGGATTCAGGGAAACGGGATCTCGAGGGATCTCGAGTCCACAAACGATACGGGCCTGAGGTCCGTCATCTGGCCGGGCGAGCCGAAGGGCGTGCCCAAAGGTTGGGAGATGCCCACCAACGGAAAGAAGCTCCGGATCGCCGTTCCCGTCAAGCACGGATTCGACCAGTTCGTGAAGGTGACTACCGATCCGGCAACCGACAGAACCACCGTCACCGGCTTCTGCATCGACGTCTTCCAGGCCGCCATGGATTCGCTGCCATATGCCGTCCCCTTCGAGTACATCCCCTTCCCCAATTCGTCCGAATCTTACGACAACTTCGTCTACCAAGTTAAACTGAAGGTTGGTTCACTTGCCACACCGCTTGAATAACGATAATAAATGAGATTACCATCGTGTGTGTCTTCCAACTAATTGGGATGGTGAACAGAACTTCGATGCAGTGGTGGGCGACACCACTATCCTTGCCAACCGATCTCAATTCGTGGAGTTCACAATGCCATTCACTGAATCAGGAGTGTCGATGATCGTGCCGGTGGAGGGGGACAAGAGCAAGAACATGTGGATCTTCTTGGAGCCGCTGACCATCGATCTCTGGCTCGGGAGCTTAGCCTTCTTTGTGTTTACTGGGTTCGTGGTCTGGGTGATCGAGCACCGGGAGAACGAGGAGTTTGCTGGGAAACCACTGGAGCAGTTTGGAATCATCTTCTACTTCGCCTTCTCCATTCTCGTCTTTTCGCATAGTATGTCCTCATCGTGATGACCCCTATCGTTACTCCGAGTGGATGATGACAACCAATTCAACTCGTTTGGTCTTGCTCTGTGTTTTTCCAGAGGAGAAGCTGCAGAGCAACCTCACACGGTTCGTGGTGATCATCTGGGTGTTTGTGGTGCTGATACTGACGTCGAGCTACACAGCGAGCCTGACATCGATGCTCACCGTGCAGCAGCTTCAGCCGACGGTGACCGACGTGAACCAGCTTTTGAAATCAGGGGCCTCCATTGGGTACCAAGACGGATCATTCGTGGCTGGTATGCTCAGAAGGATGGGATTTCAAGAGCAAAAGCTCAAAAGCTACAGCACGATTGAGCAGTACGCTGAAGCTTTGTCCAACGGGAGCGCAAACGGAGGGGTCGATGCATTCTTTGATGAGATACCTTATCTCAGGCTCGTCCTATCGCAGTATTGCGATGACTTCGCCATGGTCGGTCCGACCTACAAGACCGACGGTTTCGGCTTCGTAAGTTTCTATACCTCCTTTCTCCTTTGTTGCAGATGAATTCAACATGCATCTGTATCTTTGTGTCCTGTAGGTTTTCCCTAGAGGGTCGCCGCTGGTGTCTGACATTTCCAGGGCTATCCTAAACATAACGGAAGGGGAAAGGATGACAGAGATCGAAAAGGCATGGTTTGGGGATCCGACAAGTTGTCCAAACCAGAGCAACAACTTGGCATCTTCGAGTCTAGCCTTCAGGAGCTTCGGGGGCCTCTTTCTCATCACAGGAGTTGTCTCGGTGCTCGCATTGTTGATCTTCTTAGCAAGATTCATCTACACGGAATGGGATGAGCTACAAGCTGCAGCTGGGCGGCAGAGTTCACTTTGGAAGAAAATGGTTGTACTGCTCAAGTACTATCATGATGTCAACGAGCCTCTGCCTTGCCCTACCTTGAAGAGGGATGACTTTGCTGCTATAGACATTGGGGAAATGAATCAACATACGCAACCCGGAGTTGGTGCAGCGCTGCCTCATCTGGTGGGTTCCTTGAGCCCTGTGAGCATATCCAATCATTCACGGCTCAGTTTTACTTCGCCGGAAGAAGAAATGTCCTCCACGGAACCCAGTAGCCCGTAGAAATGACTGAGGTCCAGGAAGCATGATGATCTTGTTCATGTCCTGCTCCCGTTTGTCTCGTAACCTCATGCTTTTATTGTCACTTGGCATGTAACCATTACTCAGTTGGTGCCACTCAATTGTAAACATACTTGAAGTCCAAGGGGGCATTCTGTTCATAAACTTAACATTTAATAAATACGAAAAGCATCGACGGGTGAGTTGGCCCGATTGATCCTCTGCAATAAAGTATAGATTCTTCACATTGACTCCCTCTTGTTGACACAAAGGGTTAGCATTGCATTGCGATCTTGTGCAGGGAGCTTGTTGGGGGCAGTCCAACCCTTAATATGGTGGAGTCGGGTTGGAGAGCCTGGGTCATTTTCTGGTTACGTCACCGGATGGCGTCGAGGGTCCTTCACAATAGATTTGCGTCGGGAGCATCTTGACTTGATCCCTCCGATGCTGAAGTCAAAAAGAGAGAGAGAGAGAAAGAGAGAGAGGGAGAGGTTAACAATGTAAGTGAGAGAGATATAAATGAGAGAGTGAAGAGCTCTTGCTCGCTTGCCCGTGCTTGGCCCGGGGATCAACTTTTATACTTGGGTGCTAAGTGGCTTGGATGTATGTTCGACAAAGCCTCATTTACCTTGTATGGTGGAGGTATTAATGAGATCGGCTTGCTGGCGTGTGTCCTCTGGTGCCTAGGGTGGACCTTTGGGAGGGCTCCTCCGGTTGATCCCTTTACATTTTTGGGTCAAGTAGGACGTGATCCCTCTACCGATCGTTCGGAAGGAAAGGCTTGTGAAGTCGGATCATGCCGTCAATCATTATGTAGAGGCATAGCTTCTGTTGATGTATCAATCATGAGTAGGTCATGTGGGCCCATTTCTAGAAGCCAAGGTAAGCGGTGCAACCCTTGGTCCTTGTGCTTTGTTGTTCTGGGTGTTGTCTTTTAGCCCATGTGGCAGAGGAAGCCGGCAATGTCTAGGATTATCCATATCATTTGTCCTCCTCCCCGCCCCCAAAAAAGATGTTCTTTAAAGCTTTGAATTGAGGTATCAAAGGATGTCATCTTTCTTGCATTCCTACGTAGTGACATGATCGTTGTTTAGCTTTGGGTTTGTTACTAGCACCGTTGTGGTTGGTTCGAGGCCCATTTGGGGTGGGGTGTACTTTCTTATTGGGGCAATTTTTTATTTAGATGAGTGTTGACTTAAGAGACCTCTCTCTTTTTTTCCTCCCTCTCTATCTTCGTTCTCCCCCTTCCACACGAGAGTTCATTTTCTCTTATTTTTTGACCCCCCCCCCCCCTTCTGCTTCGAGAGGTTTCTTTCTCCATTTTTGCCTCTCCTTTATGCTTGGGAGGTTGGGTCTTCTTTTGGGCTTACCCCTTCTTTTACTTATAGGGGTAGGTACTCAACCGCCTAGGTGGGAGTGTAGGTCCACAGTAGCAAGTGTTGGCTCAACTGCATGAGCAAGAGGATCAATATTAGTCCGCCATAGTAAGTCTTGATTTGATCATCATGGGCTGGAGTATCAACATCAGTTTGCCATAGCGACTTCTGTTGTAGCGGGTCTTGATTCGACTATCGTGGGTGGGAGTGCTGATATTAGTCCACTGTACTGGGTCTTGATTTGATCGTCGTAGGCGAGAGTAGGAAAGCAAATATACCTTAGCATCAGCTTGCTGGAAAGGGGGGGGGGGGGGGGGGGGGTGGTCGGGTCTTGATTCGACCTCCCTACTCAAAGGGGCCGAGGGCCATGGGTCGTACCTCCTCATTGGAGTGCTCATTGGGAGGGGTACTGGAAGGATGTTCATGCAACATTCGGCCCTCCTTCGACATTCAGCTTGTTGGAAGGGGGGCACATACCCTCGTTGCTCAAAGGGGCCTAGGGCCATGGGTAGCACCTCCTCATTGGAGTGTCCCTAATAAGGAGTAACCCTCCTTCCACATTAAGCCCTATAGCAAAGTTCATCCCTAATAAGGATATTATCAAATATCTATTTATTTGATATGTGGTGTCATATATATATATATATATATATATATATATATATATATATATATATATATATATATATATATATACTATACTATACTATACTATACTATACTATACTATACTATAGAATGTACAAAATGATCAGTGTAATTAGATCAAGAGGTAGATGAATAAAAGAAAATTTCTATCTAATCTTTTGATGATGAATGAAGAATGAAATAAAATAAATTGAATCATGCCTTCCTCTTCTCTTTGGATCCCAATCTGTTTACAGCCCTATAAACTACAGAAGCTCCACTATATTTGGCCAAGTAACTTTTGATGTCCTCACTCATATTTGGCTTTCATCATCCAAAATTCACATGATTGCTTTCTTTATTTCGCCAACAACTATTGGTCGGTATCTCCAATTAATTACATCCAAAAATTTTGATCGAGCAATAATGAATCTTAATGATCCGATCTATATTATCTTATAACACAACTCGTGCAGCCACCTCTACATCCTTCCTCTCTTGGGGCGGCGGCCATTCCTTGACACAAGAGGACGTCCTCACAATAAGACTACCCCTGTCGCCGATGATCTCACGATTGACATGAAAATTCCTTCCCACAACAACTATGCATCCGATGCATTCTTATATCGTCTAATCTATTGCTTGTCTTTCGAGTCCAAATCCTTCTATTCCCGCATGACAATGTCGAGATCTTGTCAGCCATTGACCTTCTGCATTTGGCAACTTCTTTATAGGAACAAGTTGGCACTCGCAGGAGGACTCAAAGAGACGAGCCAGTCGTTCTATCCTCCCGTCTCAGTGCAATGACGACGTTGAATCCACTTGACATCCTCTCTCTCCTCATCGACTGATTACAATACTATGGAACAGCATCTGATGGACACACATTCCCACGACAAAATAATCTAGAGAAGTACAATATGATGACACATGAATAGACGCAGAAACCACCGTGAAGCTTCATCACACTGTGCCCGACAAGAACAAGGATCGTCTCTGTCCCCAAAGATACCCAAGTAAACAAGACAAACAAATTTGTTTGATGACACTTATGAAGCTACAGAAAAGCAATCCGCGTCACCACAACATTATTCTTTCAACACTAAGAACGCATGAATGAGGTCAACTCCATTAATTTGGACTTGTCGTCAAAAAAAATAATCGTTGACTTTTCTAATCCAGAATAAAAAACATGAAGTGATCGGATAATAGTCAATGCTGATAGCATCCTAATTCACGATAGATTGGGGTTACAAGCTGATAGGGCACATTTTGGTATCGCGCACGTTGATCAAAACAAGCTGACATAATGATACGAACGTGGTAGGTAGCCGCTCGCCACCCCCTCCATATGAAACGATATCATCACAGTACAATCGTCCCAGAAAGCTTGAGGCGGCACCGCACGATGCTGATCCATGCAAGTCGATCGACGGTCGCACAGAAACTTAAGCCGACTATAATTAATTGACCCCGTACGACCAACTCATTCTCGTAAGTATAAAAGCTAACCCTCCTTAATCAGATGGAGGAGGACTTTTCACATATTCAACTCACTCTTATCACTCAACACTAACTTAAGCTTCAAAAGGATCGAGTCAGAAAATCCCTCTCCCGATCTCGACCCGTGTGCAGGGGTTGGCGACGCAGAAACAAACAACAAGACTCTTAGCTCAACCCACCCGACACGCACTTCCGCTGTCCGAGTCTCCACCTGAGCGACCTTACACATCCGGGATCGAACCGAACCATGCTGATTCCTTCACCAACACAAGCAACGTAGAATAGAGGCTATATTCTCCATGACCAAACTCCAAAGTATTTTGTTGCATGCTCGTCCCTTTCTTTCTCTCCATGAGTTGAGTCAAATCAAGGTTTAGAATTTTCCAACCATATTAATTGCATGTCACATAACTAACGGAGATTATTGTGCTTCTTCTGCATTCTTCCCAAGTGTTTCAAGTGCATCCGACAGCAACATAATTGATGAATTTGATACTGCCAACGCTGCAAACATCCCAAGAAAGAAAGCAATCTGTCTCTGTTTTTCTCTTCCAATCATAATATATATCTTTGACCATCGATGTCAATACTTGGTTGGTATAACCTTCGCGTAAAAGAATCAAACACTTGGTCGCTTTCTTTAACTTGAATTATAACCATCATCCTAGACTTCGTGCTCCAAGTTTTCCATCAAAGTCATGGATCGACCGCGTTGAGCAGGTAGCATTTGAAACCAACTTAGATGTCTCAACAGAGACTTGAGTGGATAGTCTTTGCCTCGCATTCCGAGATGAGGAAGATGTGGCCCTCGCATCTCCTACATGTCACATAACTAACGAAGATTATTGTGCTTCTTCTGCATAAGAAAGTTCTCTACATTCTTCCCAAAGTCTTTCGAGTGCATCCGACCAGTAACATAATTGATGGATTTGATAATGCCAACGCTGAAAACATTACAAGAATCAAACGTAATATATATTTATTACCATCATTGTCAAGACTTGGTTGGTATAACCTTCGTGTAAAAGAATCAAACGCTTGGTCGCTTTCTTCAACTTGAATTATAACCATCATCCTAGACTTTGCGCTCCAAGTTTTCCATCAAAGTCTTGGGTCATGTTGAGCAAGTAGTATTTTTCTTAAAACTTGAATATAGGATTTATTACTTGTGTAATAATATATTAACCAACTTAGATGTCTCAATAGAGACTTGAGTGGATAGTATTTGCCTCGCTTTCCGATACATTATCGAGATGAGGAAGATGTGGCCCTCGCATCTTCTACATGTCACCCGTCTCTGTTTTTTGTTTTCCCAATCGCAATATCTATTACCATCGTTGTCAAGACTTCGTTGGTTTAACCATCGTGTAAAAGAATCAAACACTTAGTGGCTTTCCTTATCGTGAATGAATTATAACCATCATCCAAGACTTCGCGCTCTAAGTTTTCCATCAAATTATTACCATCAGCCAATGAAGAAGTTGAAGAGGAGGGCAGGTGAGGGAATAGGACTAGTAGACGACTACGGGGCAGATGGAGGAGAGAGCGTGGATGAGATGTTAGTCGGGCAAGTCAATCATGCGAGTAATAACACAAGAGACATCACATCAACTTTTTTTACTTATTATTATTATGATAATTTCTCAGTTTATATTATTTATCATATAAATATATTATGATATCAATGGATCTGTACAATGGGAATCAAATCATGATAAGATCACGATAATGAAACCGATTCATCTTTAAACACAAACCATAAATAATTTTGGTCATATATTACTCGAGAGAGACATCGATATAACTGAAAAAATCGGTATGTTATATATCTATCCATATAATGGAGGCGGCTAATCTCATAGCTGCTCATATGGGGACACTAGGACTATAATGTAAGTGCTTATTAGAGAATGAGTTCACTGATTGATATACTCATGGAATGCTGAATGATTGATGATACATTATTGTCAGACAACGATTCCATCGTCCCAATAGTGTATTTGGTCCTTAGACTTAAGATACCAAGGATGTCCAGTATGAGTACTCCACTCTTTGATACATGACTTATAAGTTTAGAAGTTTCAGATATAACACATATGGTCATCGAGAGTGACAATCAACCTTACGAGGGCTATTGAGTGTCGATAGAGGATCATCCGCTTGTGGTATCATAAGAGGAATATTTCATATGTTCTTGCTTAAACAAATCCTTAGCCAAGGTAATTCGGAGTGAGAGAGAGAAAGAGTTCTCCGGAAGAATCCGATTAGAACAAGACTCGAGTAGAAACTGTATAGACCTGATAACACTATGATCGGTATATAATTTTTGGGATATTAGATGGATAAAAAACTACATATATATGGTAACTCAAGACAGATATATCCAAATGATTGGATTCCCTCATATCGTATGGGGATTGTAGCATAATAGCCTAGTGCATCCGCAGTCGATGAGTCGAGTGAATTATTATTGAGATAATAATTCATTGAGCCAGAAGGAGTTTTGACATGTATGACTCACGACCAGCTCGATATTGAGCCCAAAGGGTCACATGCATATGATAGGTGTTGCGACAAATAAAGGTTTGGATATGAGATATCCGCTAAAGCCCCTATCTTATTGGATATCCATTAAACCCCTGAATTATTGAATCTCATAGATGAAATCAAATAAGAGCTAATAAGATATTATTATATAGAGGCTCACTAATTTGAGAGGCTTGAGTAATTAGATAAAAATCCAATACCCAATATGACAAGATCAATCAGGGTTAAGTTGATAAGGGACCTTTATAAATATGAAAGAACCAAAAGGGCTAAGATTTTTTGCTGTCACCTCCTATTCTCCTCTCCACCTCTCCTCCTCAACCAACAACCCATATTTAGGACGTGTGGACAACAAGAAAGATCGGCCCCTTCTTGATTGCATGGTGCACACAACGAGAAGATTTGAGCAACGATTTGAGGAGCATCTTCAAAACCCCTACCGCATGGATCACCGTTAGAGAGGAGGACGCTTGACCTCCTTCATCCTCTCTCACATATCTATAGAAATTTATGGATATACGATATGCTTAGGTAATTATCTTACACGTAGTTTTTGATTTCACGGGTTTTTGTACACCAATTTTTGCACGATAATAAAAAACCTTTTTTATATAAAAAATTTATAATTTTTGTTTCTGTTCTTTCCATACGCATATGATATCACCATAAATTTCTCAACATAAGGACAATGACATAGTTGCCATGGCAAAGGTGGCGAACATGCTCGATGCTGGGGGCGAGGGTGGAGAAGGAGAAAGGGAGGATGAGGGGGGAGGTGGAGTGGTAGCAACAAGGAAGTGGTCGAGGAGGCAAAGGGCGACGATCACTCGACATCGGGAAAAGGGGGGAGGGGGAGGGGTCCGCCACCACCGACGCCATCGGTGTTATCATATGCCAACATCGACACTAGTGGCATTATCATATGCCATCAATGCCATCAATTATCAAACTTAAAAAAAATTTATCTTTTATTTTTATATTTTTATTAATAAAACCTGATATTATTAGAGTAAATAGATCTAATTATTTTATTTTTTTAACCATAAAGATACCAATATAACTTTTTAAAACATAAAGATCGAAAACAGCTAAGTAGAGGCAACATGTAGTTAGCCCCTCCTCAAGTTTTAAAGGCGGTGACCGGATTCCTTCAAAGTCCGAGGCTTTATGGAGTGGCATACTTACACTTAGAAACCATATATGTCAAAGCTATCGTACCGATTTGTAAACCAGACACGCTAGATTCTTGTCCTACTTTGACTTGTTCCTTCTTCTTCTAGCCAACCTCCGCCGTTAAAAGGACGGGAGTACTACTCGGTTGGCTCGGGGGATGCTGCGGTTGGAGTTAATGGAAAGATCCCTCCATCTTCCCTTCCTGGCCTCTTCCTTCGTGTTCTTCTGCTGCTTCTCTTTCTTCGCCGGCCGCTATGACTTCGGAGTACTGGTTTCGGCGCAGAATTCGACCGTGCCGGTGGACGTCGGCGTGATTCTCTACCTTCAGTCTTTTCCGGGGAAGATGAGCCGGACGAGCATTTCGATGGCGATAGAAGACTTCTATGCCGTCCATAGAAACTACACCACGAGGGTGGTTCTACAAGTCAAGGACTCGGAGAACGAAGCCATCGGGGCAGCGGCAGCAGGTAATCAATCCCCTTCCCCAGTATGGCACCACCGATCTCACGGCATATAGCAGATACTTAGGAAAACCAAAGACGGACTGGGGGCTGTGATTGAGATTTCGATTCCATAAAGAAACTTGCATTCGGAATGACAAGCAATCAGCAAAAAATGACTCCAGTCACGTAGTTGTTCTATGCTTGCAAGTCAAATTTACCATGTTTGACTTGGACTTGTCAAAGTCGTCGTTCGAATTACTAAAAATAATAAAATACAAACAAGCAAATCGTACCTTCTGGATGTGGCCACTTGGGCTCTGATCCACCGTGTAACGAGGGCCAAATTGCGGAATGAAAGGTGCATTTTGTCCATTTTTGGCGTGACGTCTAACTCTTTAACTCTTTGCGCTTTGCGGCAGCGGTGGCGATGCTGAAGGACGTCCAAGTGAAGGCCATCATCGGGCCTATGACATCCACCGAGGCCGACTTCGTCATCCAAATCGGCAACAAGACGCAGGTCCCCGTCCTCTCCTTCTCGGCGTCCAGCCCGTCCCTCTCCCCAGCCCACACCCCCTTCTTCGTCCGCACCACCACCAACGATTCCTCCCAGGTCGACGCCATCGCCGCGGTGACGCAGTACTTCGGCTGGCGCCAGGCGGTCCCCGTCTACGAAGACTCCGAGTACGGCGCCGGCATCGTCCCCTTCCTCATCGACGCTCTCCAAGCTGTCGATGCCCGCGTCCCCTACCGCAGCGTCATCCCCACCGAAGCCACCAGTGACGAACTCGACAAGGAGCTGTACAGGCTCATGACCATGCAGACGCGCGTCTTCGTCGTCCACATGCTCCCCGCCCTCGGCGCCCGCCTCTTCCGGAGGGCACACCAGCTGGGCATGATGGACGACGGCTACGTGTGGATCACCACCGATGGGATCACCGACGTCCTCGACCTGCTCGATCAGCGGACGGTCGCCGAGGCAATGCAGGGCGTGATCGGCGTGCGGCCCTACGTGAACCGATCCGAGGAGATCGACGACTTCACGGCCCGGTTCAAGCGGAAATTTCGGCAGGACAACCCCACACTCGAACCCACCGACCCCACGGTTTTCCAGTTGTGGGCGTACGACACGGCCCGCGCCGTCGCGATGGCCGTCGAAAAGGCGGTATCAGCCCGCACAGCCTTCCAAAGCCTACAGTCCGAGAATAACTCCACCGACTTGGGGCGGCTTGGCGTGAGCCAGACCGGGCCGGCGCTACTGGAAGCCATTATGGGCACCCGATTCCGGGGGTTGGCAGGAGAGTTCCAGCTCGTCGACGGCCAGCTCCAGTCGTCAGCCTTCGAGATCGTCAATGTCAACGGAAAAAGCGGGAGGACGATTGGGTTCTGGACTCCGGGAAACGGGATCTCGAGGGATCTCGAGTCCACAAACGATGCGGGCCTGAGGTCCGTCATCTGGCCGGGCGAGCCGAAGGACGTGCCCAAAGGTTGGGAGATGCCCACCAACGGAAAGAAGCTCCGGATCGCCGTTCCGGTCAAGCACGGATTCGACCAGTTCGTGAAGGTGACTACGGATCCGGCAACCGACAGAACCACCGTCACCGGCTTCTGCATCGACGTCTTCCAGGCCGTCATGGATTCGCTGCCATATGCCGTCCCCTTCGAGTACATCCCCTTCCCCAATTCGTCCGAATCTTACGACAACTTCGTCTACCAAGTTAAACTGAAGGTTGGTTCACGTGCCACACCGCTTGAATAGCGATAGTAAATGAGATTACCATCGTGTGTGTCTTCCAACTAATTTGGATGGTGAACAGAACTTTGATGCAGTGGTGGGCGACACCACGATCCTTGCCAACCGATCTCAATTCGTGGAGTTCACAATGCCATTCACTGAATCAGGAGTGTCGATGATCGTGCCGGTGGAGGGGGACAAGAGCAAGAACATGTGGATCTTCTTGGAGCCGCTGACCATCGACCTCTGGCTCGGGAGCTTAGCCTTCTTTGTGTTTACTGGGTTCGTGGTCTGGGTGATCGAGCACCGGGAGAACGAGGAGTTTGCTGGGAAACCACTGGAGCAGTTTGGAATCATCTTCTACTTCGCCTTCTCCATTCTCGTCTTTTCGCATAGTATGTCCTCATCGTGATGACCCCTATCGTTACTCCGAGTGGATGATGACAACCAATTCAACTCGTTTGGTCTTGCTCTGTGTTTTTCCAGAGGAGAAGCTGCAGAGCAACCTCACACGGTTCGTGGTGATCATCTGGGTGTTTGTGGTGCTGATACTGACGTCGAGCTACACAGCGAGCCTGACATCGATGCTCACCGTGCAGCAGCTTCAGCCTTCGGTGACCGACGTGAACCAGCTTTTGAAATCAGGGGCCTCCATTGGGTACCAAGACGGATCATTCGTGGCTGGTATGCTCAAAAGGATGGGATTTCAAGAGCAAAAGCTCAAAAACTACAGCACGATTGGGCAGTACGCTGAAGCTTTGTCCAACGGGAGCGCAAACGGAGGGGTCGATGCATTCTTTGATGAGATACCTTATCTCAGGCTCGTCCTATCGCAGTATTGCGATGACTTCGCCATGGTCGGTCCGACGTACAAGACCGACGGTTTTGGCTTCGTAAGTTTCTATACCTCCTTTCTTCTTTGTTGCAGATGAATCCAACATGCATCTGTATCTTTGTGTCCTGTAGGTTTTCCCTAGAGGGTCGCCGCTGGTGTCTGACATTTCCAGGGCTATCCTAAACATAACGGAAGGGGAAAGGATGACAGAGATCGAAAAGGCATGGTTTGGGGATCCGACAAGTTGTCCAAACCAGAGCAACAACTTGGCATCTTCGAGTCTAGCCTTTAGGAGCTTCGGGGGCCTCTTTCTCATCACAGGAGTTGTCTCGGTGCTCGCATTGTTGATCTTCCTAGCAAGATTCATCTACACGGAATGGGATGAGCTACAAGCTGCAGCTGGGCGGCAGAGTTCACTTTGGAAGAAAATGGTTGTCCTGCTCAAGTACTATCATGATGTCAACGAGCCTCTGCCTTGTCCTACCCTGAAGAGGGATGACTTTGCTGCTATAGACATTGGGGAAATGAATCAACATACGCAACCCGGAGTTGTGCAGCGCTGCCTCATCTGGTGGGTTCCTTGAGCCCTGTGAGCAAATCCAATCATTCACGGCTCAGTTTTACTTCGCCGGAAGAAGGAATCTCCTCTACGGAACCCAATAGCCCGTAGAAATGACTGAGGTCCAGGAAGCGTGATGATCTTGTTCATGTCCTGCTCCCGTTTGTCTCATAACCTCATGCATTGTCACTGGGCATCTAACCAGGACTCCATTGATGCCACTCAATTGTAAACCTACTTAAAAGTCTAATGGGGCCTTCTGTTCATAACCTGAACATTTTGCTCTCCACCTCCTGCACCACTTGGAATGGAATGTGATGCTTCCTTCAGTCTTGCAGATGACTCGGCTACAACTGGTTCCATTTTGAAGACTGAAGACAACCGCAATGTTGCTGCCGGATGCCGCCTTCGGAACGTCTGGAGCCCCGTGATGACACAAAGTTGCTACCCTTCTTAAAGCCCTCAATTTTGTTAAATCACACGTTAGATTCGTCAAGATTCTTAAATAATTTAAGAATCCTAATCAGATTTTAACTATTTAGGAGGGTCCTAATTAAATTTAAATTCTTTGATAGATTAAGATTTAAATTTAGATTAGGGATCTAAATAAGAAGAATACTCTTTAAAGAATCAAATTTTATTTCTATAAACGCATCATGAGTCTTAAGGTTCAATATTATTCGTGGAGAAAGGAGACCAAAACCTATAATAAGACTTCATCGTGGTGCCAACAACACAATGAAGAAATGCATAAGGAAACATTACAAAACCTATTTTCCTCAACGATTCATTTGGTATGGTTATAGAAGGCATCAGATATCTTATGCAGAAAGTTTATATAACGAGTGAAATTGTGTTAGGTGACTGTAAAATACGTCATAAGCTAGAAAAAAGTTTCAGCAAGAGAGCCATAGGAAATATTAGGAAAGCAAAAAACAATTAAAGCAAACAAGGACAATTTCAGACGCATTATCCTGTAAAGGATTTAACAAGGGGAACTGATGGTGAAGACAAAATCGATTGATATCAATCACGATAGAGGCAATCAATTTGCAATTAATGACTATCAAACAATAACTGCATATTATAACAGTCCCTCGTGTAATCAGGCTGCAGATTCCTCTTCATTTATTTATTTTTGAATGTGTTGTCACTTTCGAAGTGTGTCAACTATATCGATAGAAGCTTGCCATACAATTTTAGCACTTAAATATTTGAAAGCAAGGCTGTTGGCTCGTGGAAGGTAATGATACGGCCCATGATAATAGCTTGATCTTGAAAGTCACTATTGTAAATATTTTGTGGATAATATGAAAGGTCCAAAATGATGCTAAACTCAACGGGTGAGACCTAACCTTTACATAATTTTAGTTAATTTCATTATAGATTGTAATCGCACCACATGTTCCAATGGATCTGAGAGTAGTGTGTATGTGACTCTTAGCAAACTAGAGAAGGGTTGGCACAAGCTCAATACAGCAGGATGATGATATAAGTTTTATTTTGAGAACTGATGAGGGGTTTGCTGTTTTTACAAGATGCAGGGATACCATGGATAGATCTGCCTTACATAATGAAATTGTCACAATTAAAGAAGGGCTATTGGCAGCAAGAAATAAGGGCATACAAAGAATCCACATCGAATGTGATGCGGAAAGCCTAATCACGATGTTGAATACCAAGATAACTCCTCCTTGGATGATCACTAACATACTTCGAGATATTGTTAGATTGCTTCAACATTTCAGTGAATATATATAGGATAACGCACATTTTTAGAGAAGCTTACTGTGTTGCGCATTGGTTAGCAAAGTTTGAAAGGGTAAACCATTATAATGAATTCTGGTATGATGTGTTTCCTTGGGACTTGGAGGTTTTGATCTCTTCTAATAAGAAAGGAGATGGCCATATTCGCTTTCTTGCTGAATAAAAATTAATTTTCTGTTGAGCTAAAAAATATATATATTATAACTCGATGTGCATTAATTTAACACAAGTTAGGGACTCGTACCAGTAGGCTCATTCATCAAAGCAAGATCCAAAAGAACACAGCTCTCGCTAAATTTGCCATTGCCATGCCTCATCATCAAACTAGCAAAAGCAAAAGGAAAGAAAATAAAGGTAATATCCAAAACTAATTCCAACAAAAGAAATTTAAAATTAATCCAAAGAAATAAATAAAGCATATCAAGATCCTCAAATGATTTTATAATGCAAAAAAAAATTCTCCAGGAAGACTTCAAAGGCATACTAGTTTAATTAGAAGATAAATTTTAAACATAACTTCAAAGACCATAATAGTTAAGAAAAGAAGGAATTCCAAACTTTTGTTGTTCCAGTTTCAAACTAGATAATCAAACCTGGTAAGCATGTACAGTTGTCAAGAGCATGGTTTTTCACAATCGATTTCAAGCTGGGGCTGATTGGAGCCTTCCATCATTTGTGGTAACCACAAACTCAGTCACATTTTAGCCTATGAGCTAACAAAATCATCTGAATACATCAACCTATCCATCTAAGTTTTCTGCTATAAGCCTTTCCTAATATTAATATGCAAAATCGAATATGCATTTACATCTCTGCTTGTGCATGCATGCATGTCTTTCTGCGCAACAGAAAATAACAACAATCTCAAACTATAGTTCCATCTAATGAAATTCCAAAATATTGGGGGCAGAAACGATAGTTGGCAAAAAAAGAGATCATTCGAAAGGGGAAAAAAATAATCTGTTTCTTGAACTTTCAAACATAAAGCAAAAGAAAAGTTTCAATAGGTTCTCTTTTCCATTCTAGTTGGTTAGGAAAATCCAAAACTCTTCCAAATTATTTGCATTCCTTGTGAAAGAGAATTTGACATTTGCTTTAGCTTCTAATGAACTCAATTCATGCCAAGTCATTTACTTGTGATTATATTACATAATTTCTGGACATTTTTAATATATCTTTCAGATAGGGCAAACTTCCACATAATCTATGTTAGTTATCACTTGAAGTGCTCAGCAATTTACACTTTTGAGTTCCTATTATGTTTCTAAGCCTCATTGATGTAAATTATAAAAGCTCAAGAACTTTCTGATTGGGTTGTATAAATTAGATTTCCACAGGTGTCTTCAAAACCCAGTTCCTTAAATAATTTCCACTTGAACTTTGGCAGTTTGCATTTCAGTCTGTTCTTCTCTTTGAATCTTCAGGACCCTACTTTGTATGAAATCAACCCTTTAAAGACTACTTTTCCATATTACTTAACTTCAAAGGCTGATCTAGCAAGTGTTTGAGATAGGCATCTTTGATCTATCAAACAAATGCTTTATCTAAATAAATCTATGAAACTCACTGCCTAGGTCTTCAAATCTTTGTTTAAGCTTTAGATCCATTTGTGCATTGTATACAGACCTTCGCTTTCGCATCCTCACAGAGCAGCGCTCTAAACAGTAGAGCGCCGACTCGGGTTTTTTCATCGCTTGTGGCTTATCTGAGAAATACAATCAGTTAACAAAGCAGTAAATTAGATCAAAAGTACAATGAGAATACTACCCTCGATCTTCAAGGAAAACCCAATTTCCAAATCAGTTCGCAAAATTAGCATAAAGAAATTTGGTACCACAATTATCCTTCTCAAAATTCTAATCAAAGTGCATCCAAGAAACGGGAAAGGATGAGATTGCTAATCCAAGAACCTGAAGAGCGATCGGGATTCGCACAAAACCCGCTCCGAATTCGTCGACGAAGAGGAAGTGCATAACAGAGGAACAAAAAGAACCTCAAAGGAACGAAATCGGAGATCCACTGCTCCGATGTGATCCCTGACGAGGAATCCGAAACGATAGGAGTGATCTATGAGGAAAACCCTACGGGACAGCGGACGGAAGAGGAGATGCGTATTTTGGCCGCGAACTGAAGCGGGAGAGTTTGAGGCGAACAGAATTCGGCGCCTCGGTTTTTATGTATTCGTTGTAAAGGGTCCACGTAACGAAGCGTTATAATCTCTCGGACACGATTATAACGATATGTTCTCTGACTAAAATATCTACGATTATAACGATATGTATTTCACGGGCAATTTCCTTAGAAATTATATATATATATATATATATATCATTTTTAATTATTATAATATTTTTATTTGGGTCCTTTATGGTATTTTTAATAACATTTATAGTATTTTTATATACTAAAAATATTATAAATGATATTAAAAAATATTATAAGTAATATTATATCGTGTCTCTCTGGTTATCATAGCTTATAGATCATTATAATATTATATTTTTAGGTTTATAGTTAGTTTGGTTAATGTTAAGATTCTATTTATATCATTTATAATATTTTTAATTAAGTTTTATGGTATTTTTGTTATGATGGCCAAAACATTGTAACATGCTAAAAATATTGTAGCAAACGAAAAAAAAATTCAGGAACACTTTGAGTAATTTTCAAATTAGAAGCGCTATTTGAAAAAAAAATAAAATGAGCAAATTGATTGAAAAATATCCAAAATATATTTTTTTTAAAAAAATCTATAAAATAAATTAATATTTTAAGGGAAAAAATAGATCTTATATCATAGTTAGCCTCTTACCTCAGGAACTGAAAAATAATTAGTCAACGCTTTGACAATCTGTTTTCTTGGATCTTTCATGTACAAAGTAAACGCCTGGAAATGGTGTGTCGCAGTCTGCAAAAGAGATCCCAATTGAGATACCAACAAAGAATCCGTCATCACTCCTTAACTCCCATTAAAAAATGAGCCGACTCCTAATGATGACGATATCACATTCCAGTGGCTTAATAAGCATCAGGTCTTGCATATACGCAGTCGAAGCACGGTGCCAAAGATCTTAGAACATGTAATAATAATATGTGGGATTACTGTCTTAGTCAGACATCATGTAGCTCAATAAAATACATCCAGATAGTGTAATATATTACATGTGCCAAACCAACGTGTAAAAGACTTTGTCAAGCTAGTAAATTGCACTGTGAGTAAACCATCACCCCAAAATTCATCTTATAAAGTTACAAATCATTTATAATATATAATCTTCAAGGAATGTATATTATAAAATAAATATCATCAAGCTGACAATCAAGTCGTCTGGTCTTTCGTTCATTTCATGTAACTCTCCACCCAAGCTCTGAAAGAATCCTCCTTTCAATCTTTGTTGCAATCCGGTAAACAATAAAATAAGCACAAATGTGCAGTAGAGAAAAGAAATAAGTCAAGGGTAAGCTAACAACAATATGCTATATACATAAATATCATATGTAAAAGCTAATCATATATTATGCATGAATCGATAGGGTCAATAAAAAAAAAGAGTAGAAAAGAATTCTTCTATAGATAATAACAAATAACATCATCAAACTTATGCAATCATGCATCATTGCGCACATATATCATCAATGGCATTTGGACGCTCGAGATGCACTCTCTCAATAATAGATGGAGACGTCTTACTCATCGAGATGACTCGACTCTCTCGATAGCCGGTAGAAAGGAATCATGTCACACTCTCGACAACTGATGGAGTGATGTCTCACCCGCTATGGTGACGACACAACTCCTCCATCCCGAGCAGGAGACCGAACAATCATCACGTTTGACGACTCGCTAATCCCTTAAGGTCTCATAAGCATCTGAAGGGAATCGCCTTATTAGTATTGGCCTACTACCCTTGATAGAAAATCAAGTGTCCATAATCATCATCACAATATCGTACATAATCATATCACAAGCATCAGGAACTCTTCATGTAACAACATCAAGTATTTCACAATAACATGCATATACATCATGATAGGCATTCATCCATGTGTAACAATCTAAGATATCATATAAAGGTATATGCATAGAATTTCACCTATTCATAGGGTTGCTGTATGGCTGCACGCAGCCATAACAACATTCCTTTCCCACCCCAATGATGGTGGGAGGAAACTCTAGGAATTCAGAATGCTATCAGGTTTCTTGGATGAATATTTCGCATGCATAATACATAGTATAAAAGAAAACACATTCTTTATCCAGATATATAGCAAGAGAGGATGTTCATGTGATCATACCAAAATCATTTGTGCAGTGAAAACAACAATATAGAGAGAAAGAAAAACCTAAAAGATCCCTACCTGTTAAGGGTCGTGCACTACCTCATCTTTCTCCTCTTCAATCACCACCCGAAGAGCTTCCATCTTCTGCTCCTCAAGGAAAACTCTCGCAAGAAAGGGAAAACAAAATAGAATCATGTAATATTATGCTGAAAAGAGGGATACTATCTAATCTATCAAACTCCCCAACAACAATCACCGTTTCAACCATCCGATATGATATCAAAATGCATAATCACCAGTTTGCCCTCCAAAGCCTAACTTAATTTGTTCAGGTATAAAATTGGTAGTTGACTTCAGAGTTTACCAGCATCTATAAAGGAGACCTTTTTGGGTTTGCTTTGGACAACCATAGCTCATGGAGAGAACAACTCGATTCTTCCTCTTTGTTTATTCATGCTTTGTTCTAGCAGCAGCAGCAGCAGCTCAGAATGGAAGCAGGAACTCGACTGCTGCTTTCCATGTAGGAGTCATCCTCGACCTGGGCACGTTGGTGGGGAAGATGGGTTCTACCAGTATTTCCATGGCAGTTGAGGACTTCTATGCCATGCATGGGAACTACACTTCCAGGATAGTTTTCCACACCAAGGATTCCAAGAGTGATGTGATCCAAGCTGCATCAGCAGGTAGCTTTTTGTTCTTCCATATCTCATTTTGAGTAGTCCAAGCCCATCTTCTTTCCACAACAAGGAGAAAAAGATGAACAAAACAGCAGTAACTCTAATTCTGCAGTTATGCATCCCACTCTCTTGTACCTAAATTAGTAGAATACGAATCCATTCAGGTTAATCAAGAGAAATAATATAGGAATGTTTGCCTGACTCATGTATAGTTGCTATTATCTTGATCAATGTGAAAACCATTCACAAGAATCTAGGAAAGTGTCAAGCAGTTTCATAACAAAGAAAGTCAACTTGGCATTTTTGATTTGTTCTAAAAAGTAAGCTGACAATTTCTTTATTATTTTCCATACAAAGAAAGTCAATGGTCACCTACTACTCTTACCATGAGAATAAGAAAGAGCCTTTAATATGTGAAGATAGACCATAAATTATGGATGGCATTATGACAAGACAATAAATACCACAAACTTTGAACAGAGTGATACAGCAAGTATCCACTGCTTAAAATGCAAGTTTTTCCCTGTCACAGTACGTTTCTCCTGCTCCCTTTTAGCAAAAAGTGGGAAAATAAAAGAACAAAACAAACACTAAACAGAAAGAGAACAAAACATGGAAGAGTACCATGAAAACGTAAACTCTTATACAGCTACGAGTATTTTATTCATCAATCAGAAACAATCTAGGTCAGTTTAAGAAGTTGAAATTTATTTCTGGAACCTTCAAAGTCTTTCTTCTGAACTTTTGTAATTGGACAAGTTCTCCAGTCAACCATAAGTTGAACAAAGTTTTGAGCAAAATCAAAAAATTGCAATAGTGTTTCAATTTTTGTTATTCACCAAAAATTAACACTTAATAATGGTTCAGATCCTCCACATTCTTCTTATCCATGAAGGTGTTCACATTGATTACTAATGAAAATCTAGCACATTAACTAAGGTTATATGTATAATTTTCACAAAAGATGAATACTGGTTAATCTCGAATAATTTATTTTTTTATCATTAATTTTGAATGGGATTTGCTGTACCACATAATACTATGCTGCTGACAGCTTGATCCACCTGTCGCTTGGATTTACATTCATATGAAGTATTTTTAACAAGAGGATAAAATTCAGGTCTGCAGTCCAGTATTTTTAACATGATATAGAAATGACAAACATATTGATGTAGAATAGGGTAGAGAAAAAGAGAGAGAGCAAGAGAAATAGAACAAGAGAAGAGTGAGATTAGATATTAGAGAGGAGAGAAAGAAATCTGAAGTGTTTCTTCAAATCTGAGAAAGAAATCAGAAAGAGAAGATTAAGATTAGAGATTAGAGAAGAGAGAAGATGCAAGATTTTTTCGTTTCTTCATAATATTGACAAGCTTACTATTTGTAGGGGTTTAGAAGCCTTAGGACAATCAATGTAAGCAGTGATCACCAAGAGTAACCTCCTAGGAAACTTTTATACCTCCTAGAAACCAAAAATGTGACTTTTAAGAGACCTAAATAGTTTTAGAACTTATTATAGCAGAGAAGAAAAAGAGTGCACTTAATATAAGTGCACACTTTACAAAAGCAGAGTTCCAATGTTTACACCTAGAAAAGACCAAATGACACTTCACATTTTCACACAATTTTTAGAATTTCTAGACCAACTAATTAATGATATTTTTTGTTTTGCCTAGTATAAATTCTTCTGAAATCCTTTATAAATCTAGATGTTCCCCATCACACATAATGCTAGAAACTTCTATAATATGTCTTGACACAAAATTGGGATTTAAGGATCTTACTCCCATAAGTTATTTTTAAATTTTCTCAAATGGAAAAAGGGTTATTTATTTTTGGTTCCTTTTCCCTTCACATATTGTTCAATGCTTTATAACCAGTAGAATTTTATTAAGCTCTTCCACTACAGTTTTCTTCCAGCTGAAACCTGTTAATTTCATATGTACCAGCTCTGGATTTGATAGAGAACTCTGAGGTGGAAGTCATCATAGGACCCCAGAAATCCTCTCAAGCAGCTTTTGTTGCGGAGCTTGGTGACAGAAGTCAGGTTCCAATTATCTCTTTTTCTGCAACAAGCCCCACACTGACCTCCTCCCTTATCCCATACTTTGTCAGAACAACATTGAATGACTCATCTCAGGTGAACAGCATCTCCTCCATTATCAAGGCTTATGGATGGAGAGAGGTGGTATTGATTTATGAGGACACTGACTATGGTAGGGGTGTTATACCTATCCTGGTAAATGCCTTGCAAGGAATAGATACACGTGTACCCTATCACAGTGTCATACCAGTATCAGCAACCGATGATCAAATCATGGAAGAACTTTACAAACTGATGACCATGCAAACAAGGATCTTCATTGTGCACGTGTCATCTTTTATGGGTTCCCGTCTCTTTTTAAATGCTAAGGAGGCAGGGATGATGACTGGAGGGTTTGTGTGGATAATGAGTGATGGTCTCGCAAACATCATAGACTCACTTGACCCTTCTGTCATTGAATCAATGCAGGGCACCTTAGGGGTGAAGTTGTATGTACCCAAGACAAGAAAACTTGATGATTTCACTACCAGATGGAAGCGGAGATTTCAGCAAGATCATCCCAATGATCAGCAAGCCGAATTGAGCATATTTGCACTATGGGCTTATGATACAGTTTGGGCCGTGGCAATGGCAGCTGAGAAGATCGGTATCAAAGTTGCTAGCTTTAGAAAGCCGAGAATTGTCCCAAACTCAACAGTCTTGGAAACGTTAGGAGCTTCGATGAATGGTCCAAAGCTTTTGAAAGCAATACTGGAGAGTAGATTTAAAGGTTTAAGTGGTGAGTTTTATCTCATCGATAGACAATTGCGATCCTCTATATTCCAAATAATTAATGTGGTTGGTAAAGGAGAAAGAGGGATAGGCTTTTGGACCCCAGAATATGGAATCTCAAAACAGCTGAATAATACTAAAGGGTATTCAACCTTGATTACTGATCTGAATACTGTGATCTGGCCAGGGGACTACAATGCAGTGCCAAAGGGATGGGAGATTCCGGTAAGTGGAAAGAAGCTAAGGATTGGAGTTCCAGTCACCCAAGGATTTCCTCATCTCATGAATGTAGAAACAGATCCTGTTACAAATTCAACCATGGGAAATGGATATTGCATCGATGTTTTTGAAACAGTAATAAAGAAGTTACGCTACTCTATTCCTTATGAGTATATTCCATTTAAGACTATACAAGGGGAGCTAGGAGGTTCATATAATGATCTCACCTACCAAGTCTATCTTCAGGTGAGAAATGAATAAGAGCAAGAAAGATGTAGCTAACTAATGATAATAACAAGTAGTGCATCTAGTATAATTAAACAACAGATTTCATGCTGTTTAAGAATCTGATACTTTGGCATCAATCGATTTATTCATTTCTAGTTGTTCAATAAATTATCGTGGATATTGGTTGTGGTTTGTAAATGGTTTATCTCCACTCATGGTTTACCTGACAAATTGAGGAAGCAGAGTTACAACTAAAAATTCTTACATATATTGAATGTTTTTTTTATTTTCAATCCACTTAATATAGTCTTTAATTACATAACGTGGTTAGAAGGATTACACTATAATCTTCCTCATATAATAACTGATACGGACAAGTTTTTGCGTTGCAAGTAATGGACTGCTTAATCAGCTTTTCTCAGAATTGTCTGAACTATTAAATAGAACAGATGATCATTTTCTGGACTATTATAAGTTTCAAATTGTGGAACAAGCATTTTCAATTTTCCACTTGCACTTAAATGGCACAAATTTAGTGTCCGTTAAATTTGCCATAAAATATTTTACTACAATAACTTGTTTCTCCTGTGCTTTTATGGGACGAGAACAGAAATATGACGCTGTGGTGGGGGATGTAACAATTAGACACAATAGATCTTTGTACGTGGATTTCACATTGCCATTTACCGAATCAGGTGTATCAATGATAGTTCCCGTTACAGATGGTACAAAGAAGAATGCATGGGTTTTCTTAAAGCCATTGACTCTGGATATGTGGCTGGGAAGTTTGGCATTTGTCATCTACACAGGCTTTGTCATTTGGGTCATGGAGCACAGGATAAACACTGATTTCAGGGGACCCTTCTCCCAGCAGCTTGGGACCATCTTTTTCTTCTCTTTCTCGACACTAGTCTTCTCGCACAGTTGCGTAAGAGATTTCTCTGCCCTACGAGTATTAAATTTTAGCACAAGCACCAGTTACTCAAAAATGTCACTTGAATTTAAAGAGCATTCAGAAACTTCTATTTTGTTGGATAATATGAACTTTTCAGCCTCATAATATTGTTGACCCACCTATATGCTTCGCCCTTTTTTCCTTCAAAGACACTCCTTCTGTGTGCTTGAACCATTTCCCTTTCTTGGACAAAAGGAATCGTGTCAAATGTTTCTTTCTTGCTTGCTTGCAGGAGAGAAGATAGAGAATATCTTATCTAAGTTTGTTGTAATTGTATGGGTATTCGTGGTGTTGGTACTCACATCAAGCTACACTGCTAGCTTGACGTCAATGCTCACAGTGCAACAGCTTCAACCAACAGTGACTGATGTGCATGAGCTCCTTAAGCATGGGGACTATGTCGGATATCATAAAGGATCATTTGTGGAAGGTCTTTTGAAGCAACTAAACTTTGATGAGTCAAAGTTGAGGGCCTATGAGACAACTGGGGAATATTTTGAGGCCCTCTCAAAGGGAAGTCAGAATGGTGGTGTTTCAGCTATTGTCCATGAAATTCCATACATCAAGCTATTTCTTGCAGAGCACTGCACGGGATTTACTATGATTGGACCGATTTATAAGACTGCAGGATTTGGATTTGTGAGTTCAGTTATTTCTCTTGTTCTCTTTTGTGAGCCTTCCACATGTAGAAATACTTACAACAAAAGAAAACTAGTAAATCATAAAGAGAAGTCAGAAAGTAGATCTACTTATTAAATGCAACAGTTCTCAGAGGCTTGAATTTATCAGCAAATTAGCAAAGCAATGAATATGAGCTGTCTCCTAGAAAATTGGATTAAAGTTAGTTTGTATTTTCTGTTTCTTCAGCGAAACATAATCTGATATTGGTCTGCAACATTCTTAGTCTCCGCCACAACCAAACTTGGTCCAAGTAAAATTGTGTCAAATGAACATCATGAAGTGAGATAAAAACAATAAACTTTACTTTGATATCAAACAGTTCCATGTATAACAATGAATTGTTTCAGAACTATATATTCAACTGTAAATGCAAATGTAAAGAAATACTTGCAACTTAGTGATGGTAATGAGGAAACTAATTGTTACTTGAACCATATTACAATGCTTATTAGATGATTGTGCAAATGCTTACCTTAATTCTGATAGCACCTGCTACTCCTGCAGGTATTTCCCAAAGGTTCCCCTCTGGTTCCTGATGTTTCAAGGGCAATCCTGAATTTGACTGATGGAGACAGCATCCTACAGATAGAGAGGAAATGGTTTGGGGATCAGAATGCTTGTCTAAAACAAGGTAGCATTATCAGCTCAGATAATCTTAGTTTCCGTAACTTCTGGGGACTCTTTATGATCACTGGAGTGGTATCGACTTGTGCCCTCTTCATATTCTTACTTATGTTCCTCCATAAGAATTGGCATGAACTAAAAGGTATTGATTCCAATAAGCCAATCTGGCAAAGAATTGGATCTTGGGCAAGATACTACAACAACAAGGACATGGACTCTTACACATTTCGGGCTGATGGACCTTATAATACATCTCCTGCTACCAACAGTAAGTATGGAGATGTGGCAGACCCTGAAGCCACAACCTGTGAGAACTCACCGAATCAACAAGGTTTTCTTATGACTGACTCGGATGCAACCCATTACCCCCTAGTGGAAGAAAGCTCCTCTGGAGAGATTACCAGGATAGCTGCATAAGGTCAACTAGGTACTGTTGTTGTAATTGTTACAAATATGAGCTTCATATGAACATTATGCTCACTACATGTATCATTTTCTAATTCATTCTCATTCTCATGGTAAAACCTCCAAGAGTTTCTCAAAGATGTTTCAAGTATCAGTGATCAGATCTTCATTTCTCCAAATCCCGTAAACCGAAGGAGGCGAAGATGATCCCATCAGAATCATATACCACTAACTAAAACCATAGGCAAAAAATTTCAAGCGACAAGAGCTCAAAGTATGAAGTCCTAACAAAGTTCTATGATTTAAGTTGACGCTTTTAAACTTAACGCAATGCATGGTGACATATGAGTCCCTGACAGCAGTATTTGGTGTTGTTTGCCATGGGTCAGTGCTTCCGTGATTCCCCTTTTTCTTTCTCTTACCTCCCTCATTTTGAACTAAAAGAAGCCTACTTCAAGGTTGCAATAATGGCTCTATATATATAACTGTGCATATGGAGTTAATATAATGGAGAAAAGTTGTATGCTGATGAGAAGTTATAGCATGGAAATTTCGCTAATGAAAACGAATGAATTGCCATAATCCTCTAAGATGAAAGATCAAAGGGCTCCTATATATTTCACTTCTTGGCCTTTCTATTTTTTCATAAATAAAAAGATCTGGCACAACGATCATTGATTTCTCTTACCCATAGTGCATTATAACTGGAGTTTGCAAAGACGGTGTGAAAAGAAGAATTTTGACCAACGCCGGGAAATCACTATAGAATTCAGAGGTTCAACCACAGATGAGTCTGCGACTACATCCACTGGAAGACCACAATGTTATAATGTGCATCCAGTATGATTAAAGCTAAATGCACAAGATGAACATCTATCTTACTATCTTGTTTCTAGGAAAAACTTGACATAGGAATCAGAAAACACAAGAAACCCTAATACCAATTCTCTTCCACATCAGATCCGTGTCGAACGAATCAAGCTAAGTGGTTCAAGACAAAGGAACCTATCGAGGTTCTCGGGTGACATGTCGAGGAACCGGAGCTTGATGACAACATAAAGAAGTCATAGACCTAAAAATAAGAACAACTCTCGACACACGAAGAAAACTTACTTCGCAGGAGAGCTGCTTCTTCGCCCCTCGACCTACTGTTCCTCCCTGCCTTCTGATCTCTCTCGCATTCCCTTCTCTGCCGCTGCTGTGTCGAGCAAAGGGAAAAAGAGAAAGCGAGCACTCACCTCGCGCACCTCCCAATATCCACGTGGCAATTTCTCATTAACGAAAAATGTGAACAAAATTAAATAACTATTAAAGAAAAATAATTCAATCATACAACAAAGAAATTAATTATAATAATAAATATAAATCATAATATTTCAACTATTTGGATGGACACTTTTTCGTGTTCCGTAAAATGATAACAAAATTAAAAAAAAAATTCTATATTCCACTATAATCTTTTGCTTTACCTAATTTGGATGTGTAGCATTAGACTCATAATATCCAACGTGATGGAATGTATGATAGTCTTTGCACTAAAGGATCCAACTTAGTCTATAATCAAATCTACTCATAGTATATGTGAGGCTTAGTTGACTCAATGTCCACTTTGCTATGATATTATTTGACATATTAATTGTCATGATCCGATTTTATGGGATTATTAAGCTTCAACAAAATATTTAAACTAAAATTGATAATAATATATTTATTAAATTATTGTAATTCAATCTTAAACCCCATATAGTTAAAAATTTAGGATCCGATCCCTATATTTAAAAAAATTATATTCAAATTCTTATAGTTAAATACCTTTAGCATCCCGATCTCTATACTTATAAAATTTATACTGAAATTTTTATAGTTATAAAAGTAAAATATTTATCTTAACGTCATTGGGCTTTACCTAATTGGATTAAATGTTTCACCGTAAACTTTTTTAACTCTAAGGATCGAAATGGTAAAAAGGTCTAATAAGGATTTCGATACAAGTTTTTTAGGTATAGAAATCGAGATGCTAAAGAGGTCTAACTGTAACTATAGGGTATATGTAATTAGCTAGGTGTGTGCATGTTCTTGCTCCAAGATAGCCCATATGTAAACCCATCTTTAGGCCCAAAATAAGTGAATGAAAGTTTAGGCCCATTTATCATGTTGCTTCAATACAAGGCAAGCATATTAGCAAGGTTTGATCCACTCAGTGGGAACCCAATATGACAGTAAAAGAAACAGGGAAGAAGTGCCTGTTGTTGGTAAACCAAAAAGATAAGGCATATGAACTGACAGTGGAGGGCCACTGGAAAGAATCCATGCAAGTGAATGGGAGGAGAGGAGAAACAACAGATGCATGGATCCATGCAGTAAACAACCAAAGAGGAAAAGAGTGGGTGACACCCTCACATGGGCCAAGGCCTCTGAGATGTGTGGTCATCATGATCATCCTCCACACAGCAAAGGAGACTGATTGCAAGAGAGGAGAGCAGTTGAGGTGTTGTTTTCGTCAGGAAAAAGGCAGATTTGGGGTGTGGGGAAGAAGGTGGAGGAGTTTAAGGTGAGGTGGGTGTTGGAAGCATCTGTGTGCACCCACTGGATTTGTCATAAAGCAGACCTTGTCTTGTTTTGGGTGGAAGTGGCTGTGGGCAATCAATTCCTTCAACCTCTTCTCCAGCATCCCATGATCTGTCTTATTCTCTCTCTCTCTTGCCTCACCATTCCACTCACTCTATTTAACACCCACACAATCTAATGCCTGTTTATATTACTTCTCTGCAGTTAAACATGCTGACAGAATCATGAATGTAGCTTTGGATTTAGTCCTATATTTCCAATAGATAGAAATGATAAGAAGTCATCACTGAATTAAACATTGATTCTACAGTATATTAGTGGATTTTAGATCCACAATTTAGATTTTATCTCATGTGATTGGATCTAACATCCACAGTGAGAGAATCTTTACATCCAAATCCTGGTTGTGGTGATGTGCAGAGAGGGCCGGAAAACATATATCAGTGTCAGGTTGGTCACATCCAAGCGATGAACATGTTGCCTTTACGCTTTTAATGATCTGAGAGAGAGGTCTGACGGCAAGGAAAAGCTGAAGAAAGCGACGAGGACGCAGGTAAAGAGAGGGCCGGAAGTTGCCAGGAGAAGCCATCACCACGCCATTGGAGGTCGAAAGCTTACAAAGCTGGGACGGCAGCACAGTCTCGATGGGCGTGCCCTTCTTTTGTGGCCGCATGGACTGCCAGTACGTCCTCTTTCTTCCACCATCGATTGCCAACCCACAGTTGAGGGCTGAAGCCGTGGCTTTGCAAACAGGAACGAAAGTGGGAACAATTAACTGACACTGTCACATTCCCTTTTCCTTCTTTTGTTTGTAAAGTTCGTCCAAAAGCTGCTCTTCTCCTCTTCTCGCTTTGACAAGCCTTTTGCAGAAGCAGAATCCATGGGTGTTCATGAGGGGAGAGAGAAGAAGAGGAAAGTTTGATTGCTGAATGAGTTAAAACTAGATTCCATTGCCGATCTCTTATTTACTGCAGATGGATGACCAGTGTTCCTTTGTGGAGCCATCGAGACCTTGTATCTTTCCCCATGAATTGGTATCCATGCACACTGGTTTTGGTGGTCCATTGCAGACATGATCACCATCGAACAGCGATGAGAGCGAGTCCAAAAGATGAAATGAGAATGAGGATTTAGGAAGAACAAAAAGAAAAGATCAATTGGACCACTAAAAACCACAGGTTCTGTTCACAGTCACTCTGATATTTCTTTTCTTACTCGATAAGAGAAAGTAAGGATAAGGCGAGGAATGAAAGGGAAAGGCAAAGACTGTTGGAGTGCAGAAAGGGGA
Organism: Musa acuminata AAA Group; assembly: GCF_036884655.1. Lineage (NCBI taxonomy): Eukaryota > Viridiplantae > Streptophyta > Magnoliopsida > Zingiberales > Musaceae > Musa > Musa acuminata. The sequence continues at coordinate 3,234,666 of NC_088329.1, read as the reverse complement.
CCGACTGTATGTGGCAGCGCAGCTTTTGGTCTCGCTGGGCAAAGGTTAATCCTGAGTGCTTCCGCTTTAATCGTCTCATGGGTCAAAAGATTAAGCGGTGTTCATCGGTCATGTGCTCGCCATGGCCTCTGCCATCTCTGAAGCAGCTCCACCCGCTTGTCTTCTCTCGGAAGACGTGCTGCTGCACCCACACAGTGACACGGCTGCTTCTTGCTTCCATGCTCTTTCCCGAGTGTCGACAACATGATGCTCGACGTCTTCCACACTCTGCACTCCGTAGTTATCCGGTAAGTTTGGCAATGGTGCATGAGAATTTACGTGGAATTAAACGTACTCCATTATCATTAATTAGTACATGAACAGAGATACTAATCAATGTAATCGCTATGAACAAGAAAAAGAAAAAGGAAATTATCCTTCGATTATATCCTAAGCTTTCAAGCTCCATGTATGGCGATGCTGACGGAGCTCGGCAGCCAATTCCCGGCGCAGCCTCCCTTGTTTGTATCGTTGTTCGCCTTCACCGATGATAGCCGTACCGTAGATCGGTTGTTGACCTCTGAATTGCTCCTCAGTTGATTGATGCTTGGCACCAGTACCCTGTCGGTCCATTCGTCGAACACCGTGGTGGCTCCGCTTTGCCAAACCCCGCCAACTATTCGATCGAGTGCCTCCTCATCGATCCGTAATGGTCGACCGGTGCCCATGATTCTTGTGAATGTCGAGGATATCGACTCGGAGAGTGTCTTCTTCAATGTGCTAAAGTCTACGGGGTTGAACACGATGGCTTCATCCACTATATCGATTAGCTCAGAGGCATTCGACGATGATGTTGGGCAGTCGACGGCGAGCTGCCCGTACTTGTGCTCGTGCTCCACTGTGAGGTCACTGGAATTCCACGAACCCTCTTCGCCATCATCATCATCTTCGCTGACAGCCAAATTCAAATCGAGAGAAAGGCCCTGACTGCAAGACTGCTTTCTCTGTTTCGGCGGCTGCTCATTCTTCAATGGCGGATCGGGATGTCGCTTCCTGCTCTTTTCCCCGAACGAGAGCTCCAGTTGCCACCCTCTGCATTGGAGATGGCAGTCCTCTGAGTTCCTGAGATTGTCAGGCCACCGATCTGAAATGAGGATGAAGATGATGCCGCCATGGCTGACCTCCCGGCCACGAGAATCCAGGAGTCGACCGCTTTCGATGGCACGCTTGATAGTCCCCCTTACGAGATCGTCGGCATGATCGATGTCTTCGAGCACAATTATGGAGCAGGGATTCTGCTGGATGGCCTCAGCGATTTGGTCCAGCAAAGTCTTGACATCCATTTCTCCATCATCACCATCAGCAGACGATGGGCTACCGAGATTGATTCTGACCGGTGCAGCGTTGAACATGAGCTCCGACAGGGCAGCAGCCATCTTCCTCTTCCCAACCTTATCGGGTCCAGTGAAGAGCAGCCATGAACCAGCCCTGGCCCCAACGCTGCGCCGCTTACCATTCCCGGACTTGAATCGCACCACTGCAGCGGCGATGGCAGAGGCGGCCTCCGGCTGCCAGCTGACGGCCTTGGTCAGGCCATTAGAGATCCTCTTCAGGGAATCAGCATCTGGAATACCTGTGATTGTTTTGCTTCGTTGGTCACTAAATTGATCCCAAGATCTCTTCGACAAGGCCACCGTGCGCTCGCCATGGGGTTTCTGCAATGGGGCACTGAGAGGCCGCGAGAGCCCCAGAACAAGGTCTGTCTTCACCGGGCTTATATGGTCTTCCAGTGAGTTCGGCTTCAGACTGCCATCACCGTCATTTCGAGTTGGAGTTGGTTCGAGATGCTGCTGTGGAAGAATGGTGCAGCTTCTTGAGCTTAGCATCGGAAGACTTGGGGCCGGAGTTCTTCCAGAGGTGATAACATTTGCACGAAGATTCATGTGGAGGCGAGTGCATCTGCCACACCATTTCCTCAGCAACTCTTCAGCCTTTTCCTTCTGAAGAAGCTCCTGCTCCTCGATCTGTGCAAACGATGTAACCTTAGCTCGTATCTTGAATCCATGGAGATGAATTTGAGACTCGCAATCGATTCAAAGTTCAAACCTGAAGGTGGTGATCGGATGCGGGTGTCCTGCTGGGAACCGCGATCTGCAACCACCGGGGTAGACTTCCCTTTGACTGCTGTCCGGGCTTTGAAGAGCGGCCCTCTGATTCGTTTGGTACGAGCTTGGCAAGCTCATGCTGATAGCCCGCCATGCAAAGTTGGCACAAAGCTGCCGGCTGCGAGCAACTGCTGCTTTCCAATGGTCGAGTCAGGACGATGGCAGCGGTACCAGCTGCCATGATCGAGCTGCTTGCGCTGTCATTGCCTCCGGACCTGGAATCATACAAGAGTTGTCGCAAGATCAGAATGAGCAGAGCAACAGAGTAGGTGGAACAGAGTGTAATCTCGGTTTCATGCCTTGGGAACAAGCCGGCCATCGGTGGCGACCTCGGCGGGATGGGCACGGCCTGGAGGTCCCAGTCTCCCTCCATCGTCGGGTGGTAGACTTGGCATCTCAGATACGTCGCGCATGTCGCAGTCCCGACCACCCAAACTCGGCCTCTGCTTCCGTCGCCTTCTCGGAGCTTGGACAGTAGCCGCCCCATCTCCGTCAGTGCGGCGCGGGCCATCTGCTGAACCGAGCTTGCACCGGATCCGCCGGGGCTCTCCACAAGCCATTTCAAGTCCCCCAGATCGAGAACTAGACCTGCCATGCCACCATTGGTGGAGCGAGCACGAATCACGTGTTCCAAAGTGCCATATAATTCGTTGATCTTTCTGGGTATCAAGCTTCGTTCCGAAGACGAGAATTCCTTCTCCAAGGACACGACTTGAGCCAAACGTAATGTTGCCGGGTTGTCCATGCCGAGCTCCTCCTTTTCGATCATCGTTAGCACCTCCTCCATCACCGACGCTGCCTCGAAGTCGCCGACGAGAACCGGGTTCCTCTTCTTCACCCTCGTCATTATGTCCAACACCTTCTTGACCTCCTCCCTCTTCTTTGCGTCCGGCCTGCTCCTCCCCTGTTTCTGCTGCAACCGAGGACTGATGTATACGTTCCTCGTGCCCGGAAGGCTCGGCGAAGCGGCGGCAGCGTCAGAATCGGAGAAGAGCGAGTGCTCGATGGCAGCTTTCACGGCGGGGCTCGAGAAGCCGGCCTCGCGCATGACGCGGCTGACGGAGGGATCATCAAGAACAGAGACGACGAGGTGGCCGAGCTCGACCTTGACGGCGAGCAGCGGGGGCTGCTGCTGCTGCTGCTCGGGGCACCCACGGCGCTGGTGGGCCTGGGCGCGCTTGACTGCCGCAACCAGCGCGTTGGAGAGTGGCGGCTGCTCGGCGTCGGCGCTGCTTGAACTGGCACTAGCCGGGAGGCGATCGAGCGCGACGGAGAAGCAGAGTTCGAGGGCCCGGCAATGAAGGGGGTGGGAGGAGGAAGACAGGAGCGGGTGGGAGACGGCGCAGGCTCGGCGGAGGAGCCCCGAGGGAGCTGCGAGGAGGTTGGCTGCCACGTGGAGCGGCGTCGTCTGGCCATGGCGTCGGCGGCGCGCTTCCTCGACAGACCGCATCAAAACCGCTGCCGCCTCCGGCGTCAGCATCTGCTGTATCGTCGCCACCTCCGTCCTCATCGATTCCCCCACCCTTTTCTCCTTCTCCAATATGTACACACACTACCACAAACGAGGACACCTCTCGGTCTCTGCAGCCCCAACCAATCCGAACTATACAGTGCGACAATATAGAAGAAGGACGTACGACACAGTCTCTCCTACACAGTATAGAAGGCAGCTTTGAATAAGAGAGATGATGTACCCGTTCCAAGGTGATTAACCGCAGGTGTAGTTCACAGTGAGAGAGAGAGAGAGAGAGAGAGAGAGGACCAACAAGAATCTTCTTCCTTTTTGCCTAAGATTACACGTTAATCTTGTGTTTCGTGATGAGGATAACCCCACTATACTATGTATGAGCACAAAATCTACAGTGAGAGAGGGAACTTGCAATCCAAGTCTGCTTTCAGCCATCATGAGCACTCTGTAGAGCCTTGTTGACATCTTCCCATCGGCCCTTCTCCATCAGTCCTTTACTTACCCAAACTGCACCGAGCTCTTCCTCTCAGACTTCAGATGCAAACAAGTCCATGCATCGATCTCGTACTTGTATGGAGAGATGCAGCCAAGGCTTCGATTACAAGGGGAAAGTAGTACGAGAGATGATGATGAGCGTCGCCGAGACGTGACTCGCACGCCCGCTGGCTTTGCCCTGCCATTGCTTTTTGGCTGCGCGCTTCTCGAGCAGCGGTAGGGTTGGTAAATGGTAAAGAGGTAAACCACTTCGCTTTGAGTTCTCTATTAGTCGGTGAGCAGCTTTTGTCAAAGCTCCACTTTTAGCTTTTAATTATTACCACACCACCACATGAATTGAGATCTCTTTCTCACTGGAAACACCCTTTAAATGAGCAATATTTATTATTTACCTGTATATACATAACATGCGCATAGATTTGATTTGATGATCATGTTGACTAGTTTGACTTAGACTGACATTAGACACAAGTGAATAAAATTTGATTTGAATTAATCATAAAAAAAAAAATGATCGAACTAAGATAGATTTGCTAGCCAAAATTAAGCTATTGTTTGATTGAATAAATTAAAAACATGGTATCGATTGAACTAGGGTTTATCTAGACGAAGATGAGTCGCATAACGATGATGAATATTTGTTGACGAGTAAATCGCCCTAAAACATGTATAGATTAAGTAGGGAAAAACAAACAACCTATACGTGCATAGAAATATATATTAAAAATATATTACACTAAGGATCGAAGAAATCAAGTTATATATATTAGAATTGACTTGTAACTTAAACATTTAAGTGTTTTAGTTGAATTTGTGCCCAATATGATGTATGTTAAATTTGAATCCAAGAATTTATCATTTGCAAGAAAAAAAAAATAGATAAATTTGCTTCCAATGCCTAATATTCCAAACATACCATTCCAAAAAGCTTGAGCTAGAAATGGATTAAATCAGGCTGAAATAAGGTCAGGTTGATGCAGTTAATAGAAGTTAATTCAAACATGATCATCTAGTTGCCAAAGGAACAAAAGAAACAATCTCATCACATAATGCTAAAGCTATTGGAACTTTCATTTTGTTATTGCTATTTAATTTGTTTGGATTGGATGTTTGACCAAGCCCAATAGCATTAATTTATCTACAATAAAGGAAATCTTTCTAATCTATTAGAGAGACTAAGATGGATATGATCAAGTCAAGTTCCCAACAATTGTGCCCTACCTATGTCTTTATGACATGATAACTAACACCTGCTTTCCATTTAATTAGTAGGGGGTTGTGCTTTTTATTCTTGCTGGTCAATGAAATGGATTGTAGAAATGGAAACAATACATTCCCTTTATTTGCATAAATAAGGTCTTTGTCCAAATAATTCTCCAAGTAAAGACATTATGTCCTCTTTGTTTTTTTCCCAAAAAAAAGCAAAAAAAAAAAAAAAAGTGGGGGCATAAATTTGGCTTTTCTTTTGTCACTTTTACATATAGAATGAGACAATGGCAAACATCAAAAAGAACAGGTAAGATGAAATAATTAAAAGGAAACTTTGAAGGAAAGAAGAATAGACTCAGTCCATGAACACCATCATGAGCTCAGATGATACTGCATGATGTCCTGGGAAGAAGAAAAAGAACACTTTTTATTTTTATGAAAGTTAGCAGCTGAGCATGTTGCTTTGAAGGGTGTCTGAACTTTCCTTGAGAGTTGGTATTCCATCTCTACCAAACCAAATCTAAACCATCATACTTTAATGATCACTTCCCCCACTCAGGAAAAGGTCATGTCATGCCTCACATCAAAACTTCTTTCACAAATCTTCCATGGAGGGGAAAATGCAAGGACTTGACTAGGCTATGATGGCCTTGTGCCAATATCTGTGATCATGACAAATAAAGGTCCTGCCTTTTACAAGGGTTAGGCAGTTGATGAACATGGAACTCCTTTTGGGAGAACAAGGAACCATCATCACAAAAGGTTAAAGTGGAAAAGGAACTCTGCATCATGACCATCTCTGAGTGGGGATGCACTCAGAAAAAGCTATGCTTTCTCTCTTTATGAAGTCATTCATTCACATCCCTATTAGCTCCATAGCTTTTGTGCCATTGGATTCCTTAAAACTTGACAACACAAGGAACCCACCTTGCACAAGAAAAGGCTGATTCCTTTGGTGAGGAGCAAGCATATGCAATGAACAAGAATCCTGGACAAATGCAGACAACGTCACAGACATTTTACAAAGGTGATGGCCATGTTTCATGGGAGTTGTCACTCACCCATAATTCTTGCACACATTGGAGTGATGGATTCATTTGGAATCATCAGATTTGAATTGTAGACCTCAGTCAACAGTATGCTCCATGTTTCACCAATTTGTCAAAGCTATACCCTCATTTATGCTGCTCTTAACTCTTATCCAAAGATATAGATAGAAATCAAAAGTGGGCAAAGATAAAAGGAGGAAATGAATAGGTGTCATCATATAACAAATATGGACTGTTCTTGGCATCCTAGACATGATTATACAACACCAAGCCAAAAAAACCCATGCTAAAATACAAGATATGCGAAGCCGATTAAACACTTTCTTTGATTCAGTTAAGGTGATGATGGACCATCCTATTAGCCATGTGTATAGATTGGTTTGTTGTGAAGATTTACATCCCTAGCATCGTAATTTACAAGGTAGAAACCCTAACTCAAACCAGTTTGTGTTGTAATTGTAATTGCAGTGAGCAGAAAGCAGTTGCCATCATAACAGGTTCAGCGATAACTAATCATAAGGGTCTGTGGAGAAGTCGGGCTCCTCTGGCTTCTGTAACTTGATCTTCTGAGCTCCCTTTCTAGTGGTTGCAGCAAACTTAGAAGCTAGAATTGTGGCCCCAAGATTTTGTTTTGGTTGAGAAGTACTTGTGGAATATGTGTTTACTTCATCTTCTTCCAGCACTGTCTCCTCAGCAGTCTGCTCATCTGTCTGGGAGTTGAATGACTCTCTCATGCTCAAATCCTTTGCCATCTTTCTCCTCTTGTAGCGGCGCCAAGCTGCCTCAATGAAGCAGGCAGCCCATGTTCTCCAGTGATGAGAATGTAACCGGAAAGTATGCTGCAGCTTTCTGCTGTGGAGACGCCGAAATTGATTTGCAACAAACTTGAGGTCCTCTGCCCGTAAAGCAAAGGCCTCGACTTCGACAAGTGCTCTTACAGTTCTTGTGGAGGAAGGCAAGTTCACCGTGACCTTTGGAAGAAGAGCCCAAGCAAGCAGTTCCTCACCGCAGAAATCACCAGGTCTGAGTGCTATGGAATTGAAGAAACCTGTTCGACCTCCATTAGTAGTAGAGCTCTCCAATCTGCCACGGATAATGAAAAGCATTTCCGTCACAGGATCGCCTTCTCGAACAATGTAGGTGCCTTCTGTGCATAAAGAGGATACGAGACGCTCACATATGGCATCTAGAAGTTGATCATCCATCTGTGAGAAAAAAGGGACCTGCAATTTGGAATTGTGAAAAGAAAGCATTAGCGAAAACTTAGAACTTCGTTAAAGATTGCAGAATCGTGGGAATGTTCGAGATGTGGATAATTTGCAAGAGAGAAGTAAGATTGCAAAGCCATAAAATGAACTCCAAGTGTCCTTTATGGATGCAATTGTTTTGAAGGAGTCTGCCAAGGACAAAAACATCAATAAAGAACCAATACAAGAATAGAAACCAGAAACCGGTTCAACAAAAACCAGTTCTCAACCGGCTGCATCGTGGGATCAGTAGAAAAGAAGTTAAAATATTCCTGGTGTTTGGTATGATTGATATGTTCAAAATGAACATTATGACACACCTCTTAGTTATACACTATACATTTAAATTTTTGTTTAGCCATCAGTTTGCAGTTTTTTTCTTTTTTGAAAATTGAACAATAGCATTCACTTATCTCTGTCAGGGTTGCAGTCTGATTAAACACTTGAAATTACACAAAATCAAAGGTCATACAAAAATGAACAATGTTTTGAGGGAAGTGTAAAACAAATGGGTGGTTCTTTCTTTTGAATGTATAAAAAAATAGGGATGTACAAAATGGATCTAGGTTAACTTAATTGAAGTGTAATACACTGGCTTTTTTTGGTGGTTGTGTTTGGTTAGCTAATTTCTGTTTACACCATGCTCCATGGTCAAAAGAATATCATTCCTCTACTTAATTATTCCTAGGCATAGGCAAATACAGAGATTGCTCCCCATATTCCAAGCAGGCAATTCTCTTGACCCAATTTGCCTTGATGAGGAACTTGGCACAAAGTTTATTGAATCTCCTATAGGAATTTTTTGAATTTCACCTTTCTTTTATTACTCTAAAGCTCAACCTCTTCTAGGAAGAGTCTGATGAAGATGATGATTGATAATTTAATACATCCTGTCGCATCTATCCCCTACCATCTCCTCCAATTATTCTTGCTTAAGAGACAGCTCACTATCTGTTACCTGATTACATTTCTTACTTTCCACAGGGATGAAGAAAGATATTACAAACAAGAGTTTCACCATGAAACCACAAGAATTTTGTGTACTTCAGCTATTGTCATAGAAAGAAGGTAAATTGCTAACTTGAGGTTCGTTTAGAGTAACAATCACAATAATCCAAAATGTCAGTTTATAAATGTTGGAAAATAGAGGAAAAAAATGAAGCAGATTTATACCCGTCGAACAAGATCCAAACATAGATGACGTTGGATATCTCGACGAAGATCTGCAGGTAAAGCCTGCAATATAGATTCTTCATCCACTCCACGTGTAGCAAGCCATTTATATTGAACAAATCGTCTAACCCTATCCCGCAGATCATGAGGAAGTTGGCGATGCCTCATCCACTCTTCTGTATCTCTCCGCTTCAGTCTCCACTCTTCAAGTCTTACAGTTATGGATTGCAGATATGTCTAAGGTACAGAAAAAAGGTACAATCAGTTATGGATTGCAGATATGTCTATGCAATTTTCCAGGAACTACATAGAAAAATTGTACCAGAAGGCAAATCTCTTCATGAAGTAAGTTACTAACTGAAATAGTAGAAAAGATGAGCATCATTTAGCCAGTTCATAAATAAATTCAGAATTACATGGATGAAATGGCTCACTGATGGCGCTTAGATTATACTTATGTTGAATCTGGATGAAATTTTTAGAACAGAAGATCTGATCTGGTAATCATCCTTGTTTTCTATTTTACGTGACAAGATATTCCTATCTCTTTTTCTGACTCTATTAACACCCTAAACCAGAAAGGTCATCAATAATGAGTTAAATGAGAAAGTCTAAATAGTTTTGAACAATTATATTAACTCTTATCTTCCCAAAGTCGAGTCTTCTAAACCAGGATTCTCTGCTCCGGGAAGCATTGTTCTTTACTCCACCAGCTACAACGTACCAACAGCCAGCTTCGACTTACAATCATCAAAACATTCATTCTAAAGATAAAAGTAGAAAACCATAATACAGTCAAACATTTAGTAACATGAAAAATCAGAGTGTAGGCTAACTATTTGATTGACTCTTAGCTTTATCAATGATTCTTATGTCTGGAGCATTAATTTGGTTTAAGAATTTGACTGGCTCTTAGCTGTCATGATCGAAAAGGATATGCTTATAGGCAGCTATAAGTTCAGAACCTATAAACTTTCTTCGTATTGTATTGACACTTAACACAAGCACTCAAATATGACCTTTATTAACTTCAAAATTTGTGTCTTTACACAGTCAGTATCCATGTTTTTATCTTTTTGCAATTAATAACAATGACAGAAACATCCAAAATCTCCACTTAGTATTTACTGACATGAAGTTCATGTACAAACCAGATGCATCCACATCAAAACATCTATCATACTTTATAGACAAATCTTGGTAGCTGTGACACGGGAGTGTCTAATTTACTACAATCTGATTATATGAGCCTTGATTATGATCTAGTATCTTTTTCAGCCAATAATGATGCCTCATAATCTTTATCTCAGCACACTCTAATATGACAGCTCATCACCATATTCTCTGCATAAAGTTAAAGTTGTTTCAAGGTGCTTTTCTTCAAGACAAAGGAATGCATTAAAGGAGTTGGTTGGCAGCTGTGAACATTTCTTCATTACCAATGAGTGCATTAAAATAGTTGGTTAGTAGCTGTAAACACTTAATTTCGAAATTTCCTATGCATGAATGGTTGTTTCATGCACTAGTATTTATTTTGGTGTTTAGGACTTAGAAATGACTTTTAGAAAAACTAAGGATATTGGCAGAAGCTCTTTTGGAGTGCTCTTGTGAACTCTGTATCTCTTGGAAGTGTCCTTGAGTGGTGAGTCTTTTGCTTTCAGTTCTGTATCCTTGCTTATTATCATTAGGGTGGTGATCTTCTGTATCCCTTTTGATTTTTAAACTTGGTGATGAACTATTTTACGTTTTACCGAAGTTTCTTCACGAGTTCGTTCATTACCTTCTATGACATTTTCTATCTGAACAACTGTTCTATCGGTGTTCTTTCAAAATCCATTCTGCAATTCTACCCTCCCCGGTATCAGTTTGGTATCAGAGCTAAAGGCTAGAGATCATGGCAAGGCGGAATGGAAAAGGTGTAGTTAGTGAAGGTAGCGACCATGGAGATGACGCTGAGTCGTTGAGGCTGCAGCTACAAAAATTGCTGCGTAGCCTACAAGAAAAAAATGAAATAATCGTCGAACTTCAAAGTAGACACAACCAGCATGAAAATGATGCTCGAGAGTTTACTTCTGATGATGAAACACCTCATCTTCCAAGGGAGTCAAGAAGCTGTCGGAGAAGAAATGAAGTCAAAGACGAGTGGCAGAATAAATATAATCCCAGATTTGATATTCCCGAATTTGAAGGTAAAATAAATGTTGATGACTTTATCGATTGGCTTAATACAGTAGAAAGAATTTTCGATTTTCATAAACCACCAGAACAAAGAAAGGTCAAACTTGTGGCACTCAAACTCAGGCGGAATGCATCTTTTTGGTGGGAAAATCTGAAGAAACAAAGAGAACATGAGGGGAAGAGTAAGATCGTTACATGGGAGAAAATGAAAAGGGAGCTAAAGAGAAAATATTTACCTGATAATTATAGACAAGAGATCTTTCTCAAAATACATGATTTCAAGCAAAAAGATCTTAGTGTAGAGGAGTACACTGCAGAATTTGATAATTTGATGTTAAAGGGAGAGCTTGTGGAACCGGAAGAGCAAACAATTGCAAGATACTTAGGAGGTCTGAAGTATGAGATTTCTAAAGTTGTTCAGCTACAGCCATATTGGTCTTTAAATGATGTGAGCAAGCTGGCATTAAAAGTTGAAAAGCAACAGAAGTTTGAAAAGAGTTTTCGGTATGGCTCAAAAGAAGGCTACACAAAAGGAGGAAGTTCCAAGCCTACTGTCCAAAGCAAGGTGATATCGAAGGTGCAAGAAAAGGGTGAAGAGTCTGCTGGCAACAAAAAAATACCTAATTCTTCTACCCCAAGTGGCCGAAAATGCTTCAAATGTCATGGTTTTGGGCATATTGCTTCGGATTGTCCAAATAGGAGGATTGTAACTTTGGTTGAAGATCATAGTGATGGAGGCGAAGATGAAGCTGACGACGAACCAAAATACGATGATGATGAGGAAGAGATTACTTATGCTGATCATGGTTTGTCTATTGTATTGCAACGTAGTTTACAAGTGTCATATGTGACCGACGATGAAAGTTGGGTGAGAAAAAATGTGTTTCACACTAAATGCACTTCTCTTGGCAAGGTGTGCTTGGTGATCATCGACAGTGGCAGTTTTGAGAACGTGGTTTCTTTGGAGATGGTGCAAAAGCTGAAGTTGGATACGATCTCTCATCCACATCCATACCAATTATGTTGGTTGCAATAAGGAAATGACATCAAGGTAACTAAAAGATGTTTAGTTTCATTTTCTATTGGCAAGTATTATAAAGATAAAGTGTGATGTGATGTTGCCCCTATGGATGCTTGTCATTTACTATTGGGAAGACCTTGGCATTATGATAGAAGAGTGTTGTATGATGGTTATAAACATACTTATTCTTTTAAAGTGAATGAAAAGAAGATTATCTTAGCTCCGTTACAACCTTCCGAAATCAGTGCGCCAAAGAAGGAAGTTAGTGCTTTTATTTCTTATAGAGAATGCAGATATGAATTGGACAAGGGCGGTCATGTTTTGGCCCTAATGGTAGTAGAGGAGAACGAACAACATAAGGAGACACCGAAAATCATGCAAACAATCCTAGAAGAATTTCAAAATGTTATACCGGATGAGATTCCACATGGCCTTCCACCCTTGAGAGATATCCAGCATCACATTGATCTTATTCCTGGGGCTGTTCTACCTAATAAGGCAGCATATAGAATGAGTCCCAAGGAGCATGAAGAACTTCAAAGGCAAGTTGATGAATTGGTTAAAAAAGGGTTAATCCGGGAGAGCATGAGTCCTTGTGCGGTTCCTGCTTTGTTAGTGCCTAAGAAGGATGGTTCTTGGAGAATGTGCGTGGACAGTCGCACCATCAACAAAATCACAGTGGACTATCGCTTTCCTATTCCAAGGTTAGATGATTTACTTGATCAATTGTGTGGTGCTTATATTTTCTCTAAAATTGATTTGAGGAGTGGCTATCACCAAATAAGAATGAGGCCCGGAGATGAGTGGAAAACAGCGTTTAAAACTAGATAAGGCTTATATGAATGGTTGGTTATGCCATTTGGACTATCTAATGCTCCTAGCACATTCATGAGATTTATGAATCACATACTTAAGCCATGCATTGGAATATTTGTTGTAGTTTATTTTGACGATATATTGGTGTACAGCAAGAGTGAAGAGGAGCATATGAGTCATCTGAAAGAGATCTTTCTAATTTTGAGGCAGCAAAAACTTTATGCTAATCTAAAGAAATGTGATTTCTTTACTTCTAGTGTGGTGTTTTTGGGGTATGTTGTTTCAAAAGATGGAATCATGATGGATCAAAGCAAGGTTGAAGCTATTCTCAATTGGCCAACACCTGCTTCATTACATGATGTGAGGAGTTTCCATGGCTTAACATCTTTTTATAGAAGATTCATCAAGAGTTTTAGCTCTATTGTCGCTCCAATCACCGAATGTCTGAAATGTGATAAATTCAAATGGACTAACGAGGCTAATGATGCTTTTGAGCTTTTGAAAAGAAAGGTTACTGAAGCTCCTATCTTAGTTCTACCAAATTTTGACAATGTGTTTGAAGTTGAATGTGATGCATCTAATGTGGGAATTGGTGCTGTTTTGAGTCAAGACGGAAAGCCCATTGCATTTTTTAGTGAAAAGTTGAATAATACGAGAAAGAAATACTCTACTTATGAAAAGGAGTTTTATGCGATTTATCGAGCTTTGTCTCATTGGAGTCAATATCTTCTCGCCAAGCCATTTGTTCTATATTCTGATCACGAGGTATTAAAGTTCATTAATCATCAGCACAAGCTAAACAAGAGGCATGCAGCTTGGGTGGAGTTCTTACAATCTTACAACTTTACAATCAAGCACAAATCTGGTGTTCAAAATGTAGTTGCTGACGCATTGAGTAGAAAGCATTCTTTATTATCAGCAATGGAAGTCAAAGTGGTTGGATTTGACACATTCAAAGATCTATATGAGAATGATGTGGATTTTGGCTCGATATGGCAGAATTACAAATCAGGTTCCTGTCAACAATTTTCGATCTTTGATGGTTTTCTTTTTCGAGCTAATGCTTTATGTGTTCCATCTTGTTCTTTGAGACAAGTAATTCTAGCTGAAGCTCATGGTGGTGTTTTGGGAGGACATTTCGGCAGGGACAAGACTCTAGCTCTTGTTCAATCAAATTTCTACTGGCCTAAAATGTTCAGAGATGTGGATAGACATGTGAAGCAATGCCGATTGTGTCATTTGGCAAAAACAAGAAGTCAAAATTATGGTTTGTACACTCCATTGCAAGTGCCAAATGCTACATGGGAGGATGTGAGTCTTGATTTCGTCTTAGGACTGCTAAGAACTCAAAAGAACATGGATTCTATCATGGTTGTTGTTGACAGATTTTCAAAAATGTCTCATTTTGTTCCATGCAATAAATCAAATGATGCATCTCATATTGCTGATTTATATTTTAAGGAGATTGTTAAATTGCATGGTATTCCAAGAACTATGGTGTCTGATCGAGATTCAAAATTTGTTAGTCATTTTTGGAGAACTCTTTGGAGGAAGCTGGATACTTCTTTGAATTTCAGCAGCTCGCATCATCCACAAACCGATGGGCAAACTGAGGTAACAAACCGAAGCTTGGGAAATTTGCTTAGAAGCTATGTTGGCAAGAATATTAAGCAATGGGATGTCATTCTTCCACAAATTGAGTTTGCCTACAATCGTTCTATGCATCAGTATTGGTAAGAGTCCTTTTGAGGTAGTTTATGGTGCTAATCCTGCTGGTCCTTTGGACTTAATCCCTCATTCTACAACAAAGCAATTTAGTGGAGATGCTGATGAAAGAGCTAAGCAGATAAAGAAACTACATGAGGGTGTGAAAGCAACCATTGAGAAACAAAATGAGAGGTACATGCAAGCTGCTAACAAACACAGAAAACTTGTGGAGTTTAATGCAGGTGATTTGGTCTGGATTCATCTAAGGAAGGAGAGGTTTCCGCCGGGAAAATTTGAAAAATTGAAACCAAAGGCTGATGGTTCATTCAAGGTGCTTAAGAGAATTGGTCGAAATGCTTATGAGATAGAGCTACCTGAAGATTACGAAGTATCCCCAACATTTAATGTGGCTGATTTGAGTCCTTTTTATAATCATGTTGATGAATCAAACGAAGACTTGAGGACAAGTTTCATTCAACCGGGGGAGATTGACACGGGAGTGTCTAATTTACTACAATCTGATTATATGAGCCTTGATTATGATCTAGTATCTTTTTCAGCCAATAATGATGCCTCATAATCTTTATCTCAGCACACTCTAATATGACAGCTCATCACCATATTCTCTGCACAAAGTTAAAGCTGTTTCAAGGTGCTTTTCTTCAAGACAAAGGAATGCATTAAAGGAGTTGGTTGACAGCTGTGAACATTTCTTCATTACCAATGAGTGCATTAAAATAGTTGGTTAGTAGCTGTAAACACTTAATTTCGAAATTTCCTATGCATGAAGGGTTGTTTCATGCACTAGTATTTATTTTGGTGTTTAGGACTTAGAAAGGACTTTTAGAAAAACTAAGGATATTGGCAGAAGCTCTTTTGGAGTGCTCTTGTGAACTCTGTATCTCTTGAAAGTGTCCTTGAGTGGTGAGTCTTTTGCTTTCAGTTCTGTATCCTTGCTTATTATCATTAGGGTGGTGATCTTCTGTATCCCTTTTGATTTTTAAACTTGGTGGTGAACTATTTTACGTTTTACCGAAGTTTCTTCACGAGTTCGTTCATTACCTTCTGTGACATTTTCTATCTGAACAACTGTTCTATCGGTGTTCTTTCAAAATCCATTCTGTAATTCTACCCTCCCCGGTATCAAGCTGAGACAAACATGGTATCAGTGCAGCGAGAGGGAAATATACATAAAAAATGATATTTCCCTGGTTGTTTTCACACATGATATCACGAAGCTATGTCTACATCTTAATTACCACCGAGGTGAATATAAATTTAACAGCAGCCGACCCTAAAGGTCTCATGTTTTTAGGAGACAGACAGCAGTGAAGCATGTCATCAGAATATAAAACTTGAGTTGATATGGCAAGCATGCAGGATGTAGAAAGATAAGATAAAATATAGAAACCCTTCACTCTAGTAAAAACCGAATTAAAATTTTCTCTGTAAAGTATATAATGACGCAATATGTGGATGCCAAAAGACCAATTAAATAGGCCAAATTTGAAAATAAAGAGAAGAAAAGCTTCTTTTTTTTAGGAAAAAAAGCATTTGATGTCATGCTAGAACTATAACGAATCAACTAATCATTTTCATAACAATAGTTATTTTTGTACAAGCCGAGTCTTTCTCATGCCAAGTCAAAAGACAGACCAAATCACTTGGTATTGCACTAGATCGTTATATAACGCATTAAAATATAAGAAAGAGCCTCATGCAGTACCTGCATATTTCCGATCAAGTGTGCAAATAGAACTAGTCCAAGAATAGCGATGAGTATAGCAAACAATGTCTCCCCAATGAAAGTGCTTGTTGTCAAAGTCTGACCATAGGAACTGATAAAACAAAGGTAATGCCTCATGAGAACAACTATTAACTGAAACATTAAACCATCTACTTTTTTGTCAAGACATGTGCATTTAAGAATGTGGAGATTTATAATAAAACTAATATTTGCATTATGAGACAGTACATTAACTATGAGTACTAATTAGTGAAGATACCATACCACTAACACATCAAACAACCCTGCACGAGATGTCCCTGCTAAATGACATCTAAAACTGATGGGGTTTTTGTAAGGCTGGCAATGGTTCAATACATAGGGATCGATTGTGGTCAAGGTTAGTAGCAAGACTAATTATTGCACCAGTATGTGGATGCCTGTGCTCTGGATGCAACCCAGATACACAAATGGTCGATTCAGATTGATACAAGCATGTCAGGATGGAGTTTCAGCTTGACTTTATAGTGTTTCCCAAGACAAAGAGTTCTAAATCAAAGTCAAACATACAGTCCAATGATGGTAATTGAGATAGATAATGCAGATCATGTTTCCTATAACAACAACAATAACAAAGCCGTAAGTTTTAACTATTTGGGATCGGTTACATGGATTTTTTGCCGCCATTGAGATGTATAAAAAGTCATATATTTAGTTAAATTCAGAGTACTTAAATCTTTACTTATAATTTCTATTAAAGTCTTTTTAGGAATGTATTCGAGTTCATAAATTTGGAGTGTATCAAAGTTTATACCTCAGGTTTTGCAAACCCCACCAAAGACAATAGAAGTACTTTTTGATGAAAGCTGTAGAGAGAGCTCCATTTGTTAATGCACTTTCAAAAATACCATACTTGAAAGTGATATTATCATTGCTAGGATCACAATTGTGGAACACATTTGTAAGGTTAGCCCAATTGTGATGAACTGATTCATTGAAGGAGCTACAATCCAAAAAACTAGGAACACAAGATGGCCCATCAGTGCCATTTTCCTTCATGCATTCTGATTTCCAACATGTTGTCTGACGTTCAACTGACAGTAAGTACCATGAAGCTCCTAAAACCTGCAACATTGAAAAGCAATTCAGTAATAAGCCTAAAGGAAACAAAAGGACATGCTTATAACATGTGTTCATAGAACATTGTGTGATGATTCTCAAGGATAGCACAAGTGACTGACTGACAAAAGAAAATATGGACTTACATGACTAGCAATCATGTAAAGGAGTAGATTATATGCAGCACCAGCCCAAGCAGTTTTCGTGACAACACCATCAGCTTTGACTATTTGACAACTTAAAGGAAATATGAGATAAAGCCTTGGTATGTATTGTACAAGAACAATCAAAGCAAGGGCATTATTGTTATGATCAGCTCCTGAGTTCCTAATAACCGACCAAATAAGAATCTGAAAGATAATAAGATGTCAGAAAAGTTGTGATCTCAAATAACAGAAAATTTGATGTAAGAAAAAAACATGAATAATTTAACAACCTTTACATAAGTATAGCAAAGGAACTATTCACTTTCTGAAACCATCGAACTGTCAAATCTATAAGGTTGGCAGAAACCAAAAACATATCCAGCTTCAACACCTTTCCACCACCGATGACCTTCATCACCAGACCATCACCTCAGAAGCACTACATCATCGCAACTAACAATACTATAAACCCCAGATCACTGACTGATACCATTATTTGCTCTGCCATCCTCAGATAGGTTCATTGCAGCAATGATAACATGTAGGTTCATTGCAACAAATACTAAACATGTTTAATTCTTCAAACAAGAACAAAACATCCTTCCCGGTTCATAAGAATTGACTATAGGATTTAAAAAAACAACTATAATAATGTCATCTCTAGGATTTAACCTTTGCCTTATCCCCTGCTGATGAGAATTATGTGTTTGTATCTCAATTTACATATCACCGGATGCCTAATTTGATCTACCAGCAACATAAAGCAACCAACTAATGTCGAAATATTTACCTTTCTTTGAATTAAAAAAAATCTTAGCTGTTAAGAAAATTAGTGTTGGTTTCAGCAAAATCTCTAAAAAGATCATAAATCATCACTCACTTGATGAGATTGACTTTGAAAGAAGCATGAGCACAAACCTGCGGCAGAGGAAGAGCAGCTGCTAGATCTATAATGAAGTCTGATTTCAGATATCTCATAGCAATTCTTTTAGGGTCCATAACAAGCTCCCCTCGTCCAAACACTCTTGAGCTTGGGGCCACATATGCAGTCCGAAACTTTATCACTATGTGTAGTATGTAAAATAGATCAGCAAGCGTCCGGAAAATGGTCACAGCTACACTTACGTTCTCATCCATCTTCATACATGTACTATTGTTGCTTGTCTCGAGTTCAACTTTAGGCAAATAGAAATACAATGGATCTATGAACAGAGTGACCAAGCTTGAGATGAGGAAAATCCGATTCCATTTCAATGCAATGTCACTTCCTGGATCAAGTATGCGCTTCCTCCAAGGCTCGTGGTCCTCGGCAAATACTATGGACTTCCCGGTGTTGAAATTACCAACTCTACTGGATATGTAACCATCAGGCTTCAGTCCTTGGTACGTGGATTTAGCTGGGTTTTGCTTGTCATTAGGATAGAACCTGCATAAACAAACAGCAAGTTAAAAGCCTCGGCAAAAGTACTAACAGATCAAGAAGATGACAGAAGTGGTCATGTTCTGCTATGTTACCAGAAACCAAGAAAGGTTGAATATGCTCATAGGATTATTTAAAGAATTAGTTTCATCTCTCTACGAAATTTTGGATGGGAATCATAGAGAACAACCCATAATATCAGGAACAGCAGAGGCAAGGGTTTCTGTATCATGATTCGGCCCGAGGCTTCATCAAGCAAAACTTCGAAGCAAATCCATAATTATAACAGAATAAAACTAAAATTTTGTTCATTCATGATCTATTAGCTAAGAACTGGATCCTTGGTTCAGATACACCTCTGTTCCTAGACAGAGGACCGCATCAAGATAAGATCTTTTCACTCAATCTTCTCGAAAGTACGAGAAACAAGAAACGATAACTGACCTTACGGCCCGCTCCTTCTTAACTTCCATCTCGTCGTCAACCCTCCTCGACCCAAACATGGCTCCAAATCCGGTCTCGGCCACTGGAGAACCACAAAATCCGATCGGCAATCAACCGGCGATCTCAGAAATCACATGCCTCCTCATAGCTCGCGACCAAAAGCGACCGAAACGTACAAGACCACAGAAGACTCGCTTTTCACTTCAATTGGACCTCCGAAACCGCCAAGGCCGGATCTTTTTCTCGGCGGGGTCTTAGGAACAGCAGAAGAAAGAATGTTTCAGGCCGACTCTAATCCAGACGCCGACGGGGAGAGAGAGAGAGAGGGATCCCGTCAACGGTGACTACGGCCGATGGGGAAGACCGAGGGGAGACTTAGAACGACGCAAGATTAATTAATCCGAGAAAAAGCTTTTTTGGATTTTTAATTGCAATAAATTTGTTTTTTTTTTATCGTGAACTGTAAACTTAGCTCAGCAGAGACAAGGAAATGTACGGAAACGACTCGAGCTCGAAACCTTCTCCCTTCTTTTATGTCGCCTTTCCTACTGTCAAGTCAAATACTCGGTTTTCAATCGCCCTGTGATTCGGGACGTCTGAGTAGGTCCCATATTTTCTCCGGTCACAAGAAGGTAAATGACATGGATAAGAAACAAAGGTGCATAAGTCATGGCCTTCTTCGGTCGCGGTGATGAGTGGGTCCCAACTTCCTTCTATTCGTAAGAAGGTAGAAAGAGCAGGTAAGGAAAAAGGTGAGAAAAGTGTTAGTGTTCTTCCGCCGCGGTGATGGCAGGAGAACGTGAGGAATGAACCGTCGGTTTTGGGACCCACCTAAGCAGAGGCAACGACATGGCAAGTGATAGTGTGCGGAAGAGTTTTTATGGTTTGCGGAAGTGGTCGTGACGGCCATTAATTGTGTCAGGGTTGGAGGCAGAATTCCAGCGACCTGCCGACGAGCACCCACTTCCGCCAGTAAAGCTACCGTCAAAAGACAGCTCAGTGCCGACAGGTACCTCGAGCGTGGGCCTCAGAGCGTGCGGGTAGTAGGAATTGCTATCCTCTGCGGCACCGTCCGATCAGTCTTGAGATCCGTGCACAAAACAGAGAAGGACGGACAAATCAACCCCATCAAGAAAAGAAAGACCGAGAAAATAGAGAGCTTTGGATGGATGCGGCTTCACGTGTACATCACGGAGAATGAATGAAGCATGAAAATAATTGTTATATTAAAAGAGAATCGACCGGTACCTTAGAATTTCATGGAAGGTCCTCAAATTAGTACACAATTTGATATCTATTGAAAAATGGATTTAATCAATCAGATTCAGCACAACCTTCTTTCCACTGACCACCGGCAGCAAAATATTTTACCATCAATATCTCACCACATAATTTTTTTGGCACTTGTTCCAACTCTTTCCCTTCTTGCCATGCTTGCCCTACCATCACTCCTGGTCCAGCATGGCGTACATAAATAACCAAATGATCGTTGAATGGCCACGGATGCTCGGCTGTCAACAACAAGAAGAAAATGAGAACCATGTGGTATTACTCGTATATCAGTCATAAGACATGCATTTATAAGGTACCGAGGGAAGTGGCATTTCAACCATAGTATTCATTGTATAGGAGCACATCAATTTTCCTATAAGGATGGAAGTAAATAAAATATACTACAAGGAGAGCAGCAAAGAACTAAATATGGCTTTGAAAAAAAGAAACAAGCATGATCTACAGATGTACAAGTTAAAAATCTTTATGAGCTTGCAGAAATAGCACTGATGGCATGTAAGTTTTGCAATGAAAATCCGACGTTAACATAAGTTATGAGGAACTATATAATGTACTGCAACACAGACAAACATATATGATCGAGATTGCAATGAAGCTTTTGAGAATACCATCAACAAAGAAATTAAAAACAGTTATGTCTTATGATGTTGCAAATAGAAACACTTGCAGTTGTATGTAGCTGCCAGACCTCACTTCTGGTCTAATCAGATCTGTTAAAAATTCGTATGGTGTTTATTGGTGTAAGCATATGGATCGAAAGTTGAAATAACCAACAAACTTTTGTAAAGCTAACATCACCACAAACAACACGAAACAGAGCCTGTAGTCAAGTACAGTGTGATTGCCATTATACAAGATGCAATTTGTAAAACCTAATTATCTAACACAGTGGTTCATATCATATCAAATGCCAGAACCGATGCTATTTAGTAGTTTGTTGTCCACTAATTGGTTAGTTTTACCTGGTTTCGGGAAGCCTGCAGGAATTTTCCATGGATCCAAAAGCCCATTTCCAAACTCATAAGCCACATCACAAGGCTGCTCCGTTGACATAACTTCCATGAGTGGTGTCACCGTGAAGTACAGAGGACTATAATATTTACCCAAACCGAATGGTATTGATCCACCTGAAGCGTTAAAAAGCATAAACTGATTACTATGTTTTAGTGACCACTAACAGAAGTACAGAGCACCAATATTCGATGAGATATACAAAATTCTAAAAACTTTCAGGTCATCCCAACAAATATTAGTTAAATTGCATGAATCTCATAGGTGAACAACAATTCTTGGAAACTTTTAAAATTAGTAAAATTTTAATAACAGTTTCAGGAGTTACGTCAGTAACAGTAAATCAATATGCAAGTTGCATAGTTGATTTGAGATGGCTCAGTCATCTTGCTGCTTGCTCTTCAGCGAAAAGGATCCAAAGGAAATAACAAGAACAAATGCAATTGATATACAGAACGTGGTGTAAATTGGAACATATCCACCAGCAGAAATAATACCAATAATTATTCGTCCATATGTATCCCCATCCTTGGCATGGAAGATAACCTGAACTAAGTGATAAAGAACAATAAGAATTTATGCACACAACCGATACAAATTGAACCAAGATTTATAGCAAGGAAAAGAATTGAGATGTTGGACGGAAGCACAGACCTTTCCGAAGTCATTAAGCCAATCAACAGGCAAAGGACCTGGTTCAATGTAAACAAGAATGTGAGGGAAGTGAAACTTGGCAGATAAGAGGTCTTCCTCATCTACCAGGTGTTAAGACGAGGTAACAGAAAGTACATCAAAGAAACATAACTAATCAGATTAATAGCTTAGTAATGACAAATACAAATGCAAGTGCAATTACAATTGAAAACTTTAAGATGAATGTATAGCTAACAAAAGAAATGTTCCATGCCATAAATTCAAGTAGGCTATGACAAATTTTGGTGTCAAGTAAAAGCAACCTTGTAATAACCTACAATGTTTTAACTGTCCAACCCATAGACGTGGGTTATCATGGCTGGACAAGGCCAGGTGGAGCGAACACCTACATACAGTATTAAGCATATAATTTCAGATCTGAGGTGACACAAGTACAGCACAAGTTGGATAATTGTCAATATGCCATTGTGATCTGCATATCATGTTAACCTATTTTAATGGCCAATGGGCCCATAACAGGCATGACAGCTGAGCTGGCACAACAAATCCTTGATATCCGTGACTAGAACAAATAAATAAATAATGACAGAAGGATTTTTATGGAGTTGAGTTCAAAAGTAATATTTGAAATCAAGATTTACACTTTATCAAGCAAAAGTACCTCCACTTGTTCGACAGTTCCAAAATTCCAATGCCGTTGAATTATTTTCAAAGGTCAACAATGCAGATGCACTTTGTTTTGCCAATTTAGCATCCTGATAACGTGTTCCAGCTAGTTCCCAACATCTTAATACTAGTCTGCACTATAAAAAGCATCTGTATCAATTACTTATATTTTTTGTCTAAAAGTACATGAGATTACACCACACTATAGAAATAAAATATAGATAGCTACAGCAAGGTGATCATTATTTCTATGCACAAGGATAGATTTCGGCAATCAACTATAATTTAAGTGGAATACCTTCCTTTAACAATAGAAAGCAACCTATGTCGCCTTTCTTCAGGAATATCTCCGATTTTCTTCCTGTTATGAAGTCAAACCATTTAACAAAACTTAAATGAAAACACTATTAAAAAATGTGATTGCAGCTGCAAAGGAGCCTATCAATGGTACCACCTCAATGCAAAAGTGTTTAACATATAGTAACACCGACGTTCACATATAGTCCAGCCTGGCAATACAACTTATTGCGCTTCATAAAAAGAAAACATAGCATTGACTACATCTGTGCTGCAGTTCATTGTCCTTAGCAAACTCAATACACATTTAACCTCTCGATAGTCTCTTTATACCAGTATAGTCAACGGCACTAGACACTAGAAGGCGCCAAGGTGCCAAAAATCTCACTTATATAAAGTTTACATAATCTTCGACAATATGCAAAGACCACAAGACCCTTACACACTCTTACAAATAAAGTATGATTATTGTCTTCAGCAACAATTACTTATTTGCTTCATTTGTTGGTTCAATAGTTATAGCTTTTCTCGCTGTTGAGGCATATGGAGCATGACTAGAACGGAGGCACTTAATTATTTTCATATGATTAGTTTCATCAACACATTGTGCCCAATAAAACAAGTACAAAAAAATCATATATACAACCCCAAAAATATAAGAAAGCAAAGTATAACAAGAAAGCATGATGCTGCCAGCGGAATCTCACCACAAATAAGCGGCCGGGTGGTAGGAAGCGGGATCGATGGGAATAAACTCCTTGGGTGGGTTAAGGAAGCTCACGACGTCCTGCTCGTCAAGGTACGACCTCCTTCCACCGGGAAGAAGCTCGTACGGCTTATCGTCCCACGGCGATAAGCCTTCCTCTCGCACCGCCCGCGGAACCGCCTTGAGGCGAAGAGGCTTCCAGCCGAGCAGAAATCTCGGGCGCGAAGCGAGACGAAGAGGACGAGCCGGGGGTTCTCGACCCCCTAACCCTAATTTGAAGGCTTGCAGTTGGATTCGGGGAGGGAGAGTGGCAGGAGAGAGGACGGTGTGACCCATTTCATGCGTCGCAATTTTGCGCTCAATCGGAGTTCCCCAAAACCCTCAGTGGGGTTTCTTATGCTTTCTTGGGGCGGATCTTCTCCAATAGACCTTGTTGACGAATCGTCCAATCTCATATCCAACCGTCCATTAAGTTGGACCCCACCTATTATAATGCCTTCAACCATTGGATCATAAAAAATTAAAGTGTGGATTCCTATCCACACTTCTGGTGTCACGCGAAGCGACTTCGCTGACTAGAAAAATGCTCTCAGTGACCACTGAGACATTACTTGTCACTTCTACCTGCCTTGTCATTGGACGTAACCGTGAGGTCCATGCGAGCCCCACAGGTGAGAACATGACCGCCTTGCTTGTTTGCGAGTTGAATAAAAACAAATCTATATTTGACACCCATACCTATGTTACCCAAGTAGTTACCTAGATTTTTATTGGGAGAAGTGTGGCCCAAACTGTATCCTGAAATCGTAAGCCAGACAAAGCAACCACTGGTCGAGACATAAAGTAACTCATTAAATAAGACCTCTGATGTTCTACGCACCGACCTAGTGAGCTTAACCGTCAAGATAGTTGTTATGACGAAGGTCCAAACTAGCCCAACTCCCGGCTCGCCGTTCTCCTCCTCTCGAATTCAAATCTCTCTGTTGCGCCATGTACACGATCGCGAGGGCTTGGAGCTCTCCGATCTGGATGAAGAAGACGCTGAAGAAGATTAAGGAGTAGGTGGAGAACAACAAGATCGTTAAGTATCCGTCCACCAATCTGTCGAAACCCTAATCCCGACCGGGGTTCATCAGACGGACATCGAGAGTGAGGGGGTTGGATGACATAGGCAATGGCGTTGCGGTGTGAGGGACTGAAGAGGGTTCATCCTACGGTGTTGCAGCGTTCGCCTCCACGAAAGGACTTTGGGTTGGTGTTTCATTCTGCCACATGATACTTAACTTTTCAACCAGTGCTTCTATCTCATTTCCGAACACGTTCTCGTGCCTTGTTTGCATCACGAGGCGTGGATCACTTGTAGCATCGTTGAACCCTGTGTGTCTCCATGAATTTCCTTAGATTACAGTATTTCTTTCACTCCAAAATTTATCCAATGGAACAAAAAGCTGCTGATGCAAAGCAGAAATATGTATGAAGTTTAGTCAGATTGATGTTTCATTCTTGTATGTTGCTCCATAGTTTAGAAAGAAGGCTGAGATATTTGCAAGCATATTTTAAACTTCTTTTCTTAGTAAGAAAGGAGAAATAAAAGAACACTAATTAGACATAATGATTAAGCCGATATTTACTGTTGTCAAGTGACAGATTGGTTTGTTCTCATAATAGAACTTAACTTGAAGCCCATACACTACGGGCTATGAAACAGGATGCACACTGTCATTATTATTACCCTTTTTAAGTTGAGATATGAGACCTCCAAAATCTTTCTATCTGCATTTCATTTTTGAATTTTTTTGCTTGAGATGATGCTGCCCTGTCTTTTGTTTGGGTTCATAAAGTTGGTTGACTATTAGGTATTGGCCCTTTAAGGTCGTACTTGGTAGATGATTTCTGGCCTTCATTGATCTAATTGTCTATATTTTATTAGAACATGGTAAGATCAATGTTTGATATAAATCTGAGCATTTATTACTTCTAGAATTGCTTCTTGTCATTTTAAACAGTCTTGTTTTTAGTTATGCTTGAGATTAGAAGTGTTCATTGGACATCAATGATTTGGGTGCCCACATCAATCTATAATTGTTGTATTGGAGAGTATAATATTTCAAAAGTTGTTACCCTTTTGAGTATTCTGCTTCACCTAATGGATTTCTGAGAATATTTACAAACTTACAGATGACAGAGGAACCACCAAAAGTATTTAGATCATCATAAATGGTTTGATAAGTAATATAAGCTTTGATTTCATGACAATCCTTGCATAGACATTTTTTTGGTCAGTGTGTTATAATAAGAAAGTGATAAATTCATCTCCTTGAACTGACACCTAATGACTGGCATAAAAAGGACTCAATGCCCACGTTTTGTTGGTGTGCTGGAATTCATTTGCGTTGTGAATGAGTTATATATTTCAGTTTCATAGTTGTAGGAGTGGGTCTGAGCTGATCACTGTATCAAGAATATCTTCGGCAATTAAGACAAGTAAAAGGCTCATAAAGTGGATTTTAGAAAGGTACTGCTGATATCAGAAATTTGTTGGTTGACATAGCTAAGAGAAAAGCTCAGATTAAACTTTAAAGAATGTCATGAGGAAATGCACTTCAGGATAAGATGAAGCGGAGATTGGTGGTTAATTTGGAAAATATATTTTAGGATATACATTTCATGCATAGTTTAAGTCCCAAGACTCTATCAGGTCTCACCATGAAGCTAAATCATCAACACCTTTAGTGTCTTTAAGCTCATCTATCTCATCAGAAGAAAAGAGGGTATCTGTTTGCTTGCTGATGTGGCAGATAAATTTTTGTTATTATTACAAACTATAAGTTGTTTGTGGAGCTTCACCAATATTTGGT
Source organism: Musa acuminata AAA Group (assembly GCF_036884655.1). Taxonomy (NCBI): domain Eukaryota; kingdom Viridiplantae; phylum Streptophyta; class Magnoliopsida; order Zingiberales; family Musaceae; genus Musa; species Musa acuminata. Next base: position 3,207,819 of record NC_088329.1, on the reverse strand, counting down.
AGTGACAAGTGAGAATGTGGTCCTATGTGAATGCTTCACATAGATTTGGCTAATGTCTAAGCAAACAATAGAAAGATTCAATGTGGTCCTGTGTAAATGTTCTCTGGAGATTTGGTTGCTGTCCAGGCAAACATTGAAAGATATTGAAGATCCGTATGGAACATTGTATTTGTAAGGGCTCACGGTACTGGGTCCTGAAGAAGCAAAATCTACAGACCAAAGTGTATCTATGTTCTGTTAGCTACCAACTTATATCGTTTTAGTCAACAATAGTACATCACTCTACGATAAATTTGACAAATAATGTATAATATGTCATGCCATTTATCAAATAAATTGACAAATGATCTCTGCAGAAGCAAGCAATATAAATTTTCTTTTCCGTTTGTTTTTGAAACAGTGGGTCGTACTCCTGCTGAGACTTCTGGCAGTTGCAAGCATTTCTGTTTTATCTGTCTTTTTCCATCATTTACTGGAATTCCTCCTGACTTTTTCTTTTGATATGATTACATTATTTTTTAACTTGTCTCCACTCATCCTCTATAAGCAGCTTGAATTTCTGCTTGATGATTTTGTGATTCTTTATGCATCCAGGTGATTGAAAGTGGTAAACAGGAGAGACATCTAGCTGCAGTTGTGGACAGCAACCACGAAGAGCTGCTACTGTTACAAGTTTGTGGTGAGCGACTCTCTGGAGACTGCTCGACCAGTGCAATGAAGGTGAGTTCGTTCAGTATATCAATTAGGCGTTGACTTCTTAGATTCTGTTTACATTGACTTCTAGGAATTCTGATATCTGTCAATTTCATGCCACGTATTGAAATTCCTCTTTGTGCTGATTTGATGCTAATTATTTGCTCTCAAGGTTTTGGGTTTGGAGTTCATGAGAAATTTCAATTATATCTGTTTCTGGTGTAGCAAATTCTTCCCAAGGTCTAGTATGAACTTAAGTCTTATAACACAATTTATTGACTCAGCTGGAGTATTTTCGGATGTTTAGCTTCAACATTTAATTTCCATCTAGTCTGGACTTAAAGCCCATGTTCCCATCGTGCTTGTCTTGAACATTTAGCTTCCGATACATTACTGGCTTTTGGACTTCTACACTTTGCTCTTATCTTTCATGACAAGTTAAGACCATGCCCCAAGTGACACCCAAAAGTTAGGCACTTCAACCTGTTTCTGTTCTTCCGTCCCTTTTTGCCTTTCACTTGCTGCTGTTAAGCCACGAATGCGAGCTCCGTTCCAGATATTTCCTGGTTTCGGTACAAGTCCTCCATGGATCAGATGTGTGGAGGGGAGGTGGGGGGTGGGGGATGGGGGGGAAGAGAGAGGAACCCCACCCTGACAGTGTAAAGGTCCACGTTTTTCTCCACCATTAATGCCAACACATGGGAGTTGAATCTCCCGGACAAGTAGGCAGTCTTATCTTCTTTGGATTTGAACAAGAATGAAAAGCGGCAAGGAGGTTGAATCATTTGTTGACAAAAGCTAGATAGCCAATGACCAGGGAACTGGTGGGTAGAGTGTGGGGATCTTGTATGTGGGCATTGCACGCTTTCCATGATTTTCGGGTGGTTTTCATGACATTTGTTTGTGATTTGCAGATATGGCCACTCCCTTTTTTATTTTGTTTTAATCTCTTGATGAGGGGTATGGAGCTGAGGAGGATTAGGCAGAAGTTTTATCAGGAAAATTATCTTAAATCACATTTAAGTACATGACGCCTGTAGTCCTTTGTAAAGTTGGGTAGTCCTTGGACTTCATAGATCCAAATGGTCCACCAAAATTGTTGATACTTGTCCAGTAACAACTCCTAATCTTGGTACCAATGATAATTATAGATTTCAAGTGATATAGGAGTTATGATTTCTTTACCAGTACTTGATCAGATCAGTAAATATCGAGTGCAAGAAAGGTTTGACCCAATATTTTGACATGTGAAGGTTTGACCCAATAATTTTTATAGGAAGTGGCAGATTCGTCCTAATTAAACTACTTGGATACGAATCGAATATTGGGAAACCTATATCGATGCCCCCTCCTAAAAATGAGGACATAGGAACTACCCTAAAAAGTCGATAGGTGTCAATGTTCGAAGGAGGTGTGCACGTTAATAAAATCATCCCAAGTTAATGAATGGTACAACGTAAAAAGCGACGGAGCAGTGGTCGATACGTGCACAAGTGAAAAGCACTTTTTAATGGTGGAAGAACAGAGAACGGCACTTGTCTTTATGTTCACGACATGGTTGTTGACTTGTTGCTGGTGGAAGATTCGCAGGGCCATCTTTTCTTGGATGAGGTTGGAAAGCGGTCAATATTTATCTCTGAGACTTCTTTTACTTCGACATGTGGACGAAACCGTCTCCCCCTCATCCAACTTTCTCGTCTCGTATCTATCATTCATGCCCCCTTATCTTGAGTCTCTTTTCTCAGCGTGTTCTCCCGAGAGATAAATCAAAAGGATTGTTGTATGACCTCGTATGAAAGTCATAATTTGTAGTTGAAGTTGAGAAGTGCATGCATTCTCCGTGATCGAGTGACACATGATTTTGACCTAATCCTGCCGGCCATTATTCTTGATATGAATGGGAGACGTGTCGCGCACCCAGTGGACGAGGAGTGCACCAGTTTGGGGATTCGTGTCCCTTGTCCGGCGACGAAACGTAGCATGTAGGGTTTCTATAATTTATAATATCTATGTAACTTTGCCTCCTCTTTAATCTTACCCTCGATGTCGTCGAAAACGACAGAGACTAATAAGGTGCACAAGGTATTTGATCCAATGCACACCTCTACCTCTTCCATTAATTTCGAAGATATTCATACGACACATAAGAAAGGTAGGTGTGTTAGGTAGGATATGTAGTTCGTAAAACATACCACCTAAATCGCCAAACAAATGTGTGACCTCTGAAGACGATTAAGAACATGGACAAGCGTCAGCTTCCTAATTGGTCATCCGATGCATTTTTTTTCACTGAATTTGCCATAACTACCTTAGGATTTACAAAGTCATGTATGAAAATGATAGACTAATCGCTGTTCGTGTCTGGATCTGACTAATCGTTGAAGTATTACAATTTATTCTTCACTTAATTCCTCTATCATTTTTTTTTTATATCTCAAACCTACTATGTTGTGTTTTTTGTATTTTGCCTCGAGGAAATGGAAGCCTTGTTATGGATAACGTGGGTAGGCCTCATCGGTGGTGACGTGTTGTGCCGTGCGGGGTAAGGATGAGGATGATGCGTGTGGCGGCTACCTCGTGCACTGCCGAGCCAGGGAACATGGCATCTTCCGGTTCGTGAACCCACCGTCGACTGCGAATGGGAGGATGCCTCTTCCCTGCTCGACGACTTCGACGATCCAGGCGAGCAATGCTTCCCGCATAGAAGCTCTATGCGGGGACGCGGAACGGACGCGCAAGTCTATCCGTTCAATCCGATCCCGGCACGCGATGTTGGAGGAAAGGGTCCACCACTCTGGGCCCACTTGGATCGTCCCATTGCTCGGCCGGCCGATCCTATCTTGCCACGACCCGAAAGCCTTCCCGTCCTACGTGGCTCTCTCGCGGAGAATTAGGTACGTACTTTCACCGAACGCGTCCTTTGCACACTTACCCCCACCGACACGTGTCGGATAAGGTGCGCAGTCTTCGAGGAGGTGCACGTAATTATCCGCGCGCCTCCCTCCCGACTCTTCTACCACCCCTCTCACTCTTGTGTCCTTTTAAGGACTTAATCCAACGCATTTTACAGAAAACAAAAAATTAAGAAATGAGTTTGGAACTCATATTATAATCATTGTAATTGTAATTGTTTAGATTAAACGTGGATAGATGGAGTGGTAGATGCAGGATAAAAATGGCATGATAAATCGATGGACGGGTGGGAAACCCAAAGCATGCGACAGAGACAACTGGACAATGAGAACACACGTGACTTTAATGAATCATCCAGCCCAACATTGCACGGGTCCTTCCTAACGCCTGTCCCACACGGCTCCATCCACACTCTTAATCCCCCCACATCGATTCCCTCTACCCAATCCGGACCAAACAGTGCGTGTTATGAGCCACAGTCAATTCTTACCTCTATGTAGATTTTGGATTTATTAGGGCAAATCTGATCCATGCAAGGGCACAATTTTACCGAATTTATGGAGAAGTTGTATCGGATGGATGCATCGATGGATGGATAGCGTCTTCCGAGTTTATCCTCTTTCCCTCTTTATTCCGCCTCCGTATTCCTATCGCCTCTCCTCTATCCATCCTTCAGAGATGACTCCAATGCAGGAGATATCCTCGCAGGGATACCTTATTCCGCCTATCCGCCCCTTTCCTATATATATATATCACGGTGATCCCAGAGATGACACATTGTGGTAAACCTCGTCGCATCAAATGCTTCCGCCTCTCTCCTTCCTCCTCCCCCTCTGTAACACCCACCGATAGCGAACCCTAATCGCGGCACTACGGCCATGCCTTCCATCTCATCTTCCAACCTCCTCGACGTCGCTGCCGACGAGCCCGACCCTCGCCGCCCTCCCCGACTGCCCCCCGCTCTCCTCATGTCCGACGCCGACGCCGACGCCGCTCCTGGAGATGACGACCAGCTCTCCTCCTTCTCACCCACGCCGGCCCGCGACCGGCGGATCGTCGTCGCCCACCGCCTCCCCCTCCGCGTCGCCGCTGATCCCGCGGAGTCCTCCGGGCTGGCATTCGCCTGGGACCCCGACGCTCTCGGGCTCCAGCTCCGATCTGGCCTCCCGCCCGACGCCGAAGTCCTCCACGTCGGCACCCTCCCTGCCGCCGTCGGCCCCGCCCACCGCGCCGCCGTCTCCCAACTCCTTTACGCCAGATTCCGCTGCCTCCCCGTCTTCCTCCCTGCCGACCTCCACCACCGCTTCTACCATTGCTTCTGCAAGCACTACCTCTGGCCCCTCCTCCACTACCTTCTCCCCCTGTCGCCCTCCTCCACCGGTGGCCTCGCCTTCGACCGCACCCTCTGGCTTTCCTACCTCTCTGCCAACAAGCTCTTCGCCGAGCGCCTCATCGAGCTCCTCAACCCGGACGATGATTTCGTCTGGATCCACGACTACCACCTCCTCGCCCTCCCCACCTTCCTACGCAGGCGCTCTCCTAGAGTAAAGCTTGGATTTTTCCTCCACTCTCCCTTCCCTTCCTCTGAGATCTTTCGTACCATCCCGGTCCGCGACGAGCTCCTGCGGGCCCTCCTCAACAGTGATCTTGTCGGTTTCCACACCTTCGATTACGCCCGCCACTTCCTCTCCTCTTGCTCCCGACTGCTTGGCCTCGACTACCAGTCCAAGAGAGGGTATATCGGCATCGAGTACTATGGCCGGACTGTCACCGTCAAGATCCTTCCTGTCGGGATTGACTTGGGCCAGCTTGAATCGGTGATATCTTCATCGGAGACGACCGCAAAGATTCAGGAACTCAAGGAGAAGTATTCAGATCAGATCTTGATACTTGGGGTTGATGACGTCGATCTCTTCAAAGGTATAGGCTTGAAGTTCTTGGCGATGGAGCAGCTGTTGGAGGAGCATCGGGAATTAAGGGGACGGGCTGTGCTGGTCCAGATCGCCAACCCTCCCAGGAGCCAAGGGAGAGATGTTCAGGAGGTCCAGGAAGAGGCCCGTTCCATCACAAGGAGGATCAACGAAAGGTTTGGAAAGCCTGGATATGAGCCCATTGTGCTGATCGATCGCACTGTGCAGACACATGAGAAGGCAGCCTTCTATGCCATGGCAGAGTGCTGTGTGGTGAACCCGGTGAGGGATGGTATGAATTTGGTACCCTACAAATACACAGTGTGTCGACAATGCAGCCCTGCTCCTGGAGGTGTTCCAAAGAAGAGTGTGATTGTGGTTTCAGAGTTCATCGGGTGCTCACCGTCCCTAAGCGGAGCTATTCGGGTAAATCCATGGAACGTGGATGCTGTAGCAGATGCAATGTATTTGGCCATCACAATGCCAGAGGTTGAGAAGCAGTTGCGGCACGAGAAACACTACAAGTATGTTAGCTCTCATGATGTTTCTTACTGGGCAAGGTCTTTTGATCAGGATTTGCAGCGGGCTTGCAAGGACCATTTCCTCAGGAGATGTTGGGGCATTGGGTTTGGGATGAGCTTCCGAGTAGTTGCACTGGGTCCCAATTTCAGAAAGCTATCAGTCGAGCACATAGTCTCAGCATACAGGAATACAAATAGTAGACTCATTTTGCTTGATTATGATGGGACGATGATGCCTCAGACTTCCGTCGACAAAGGCCCAAGTGACGAGGTGATTTCAGTTTTGAATGAATTATGCAGCGACCCGAAGAACATAGTCTTTGTGGTCAGTGGTAGAGGGAAGGATGAGCTGAGCAAGTGGTTTGCCCCTTGTGAGAAGTTAGGAATCTCTGCTGAACATGGCTATTTTACAAGGTAATCACTCATATTCAATTCTTATTATAATTTTTAGTACCCTTAGTACCTTGTTCTATACTGATCTTTTTGTTGGTTATCACTTCAATTTTGAAACCGAGTAAAATCAGATATTAAAAAAGAAAGTACAGTGTCTTGCACACAGGTAGACAGTTCAGATACAAACTGATTTGACTTACAGGAACTCATATATTCCTCTATAGGGAGTTATAAGTCTACTAGACCAGTAATGTGCTTGTTGAAAATCACATTAAATTATCACTTTATTTCCATTCTGATATGTACATGGAAGATTGCATGATGATGTAAATCATATAGAATGATCGTAGCAAATTCTTGTGATTGTCGTGAACCAAATATTGTTTTGGCATTCCATGTAATCAAATTAGATGACATGGTCATAGTTTGCTATTTAGAAGTTCAAGTGGAACATAAGAAATACTTGAAAATCCTTTAAACTATGCACATAAGCACCAACGACATTATGAACTGTCTTGTGAAATAAATTATGTTTAACCATATATGGAGGATACTGAACTGATTGGTGGCACTATAATGCTATTGCTAAGTATCTCCAGGCTATAAAATTTGTATGGAGTTGTCACTGTTTAATGGCTAACAGATTATTGTTGGGCTATGTTTCGTTGCTATTAGGTGGAATCGGGATTCTCCATGGGAATCATTCATGCTAGCTACAGATTTTAATTGGAAGAAGATTGCGGAACCTGTAATGAGGCTGTACACTGAGGCAACGGATGGATCCAGCATTGAATTCAAAGAAAGCGGCTTAGTTTGGCATCACCAAGATGCTGATCCAGATTTTGGATCTTGCCAGGCAAAAGAACTCCTTGATCACCTAGAAAACGTGCTTGCCAACGAGCCTGTCGTTGTGAAAAGGGGCCAGCATATAGTGGAGGTGAACCCCCAGGTATGGAGGAGTAACATGGATTTTTGGTTCTGCCACCTTGCTTTAGTTGTTTGCTTCCAGTCCAACCAAAAGAATAACCATCAATGTCACATCCATAACATGTTCACGGTCTAATAAGTAACAATTTCAAATAATGGGGTATGGATTAGGATTGACTTCAGACAATTTCTGTCCATCACCATGTGTGGCAAAACATATATCTGAATGCATATGACAGTCTTATTGTGCCCACACCTTTTGTTGCCATATTTTTTTTAAACAAATCAGGACCTCTGTAGAGCCATGTGTTGAATTGGTTCAGTTGTTTCTTCCTTTTTTTAGTTAGATGCAGTTTTTTTAAACATGACTTCTTGTTTCTTCTGTTAAATTGATTTGGACAACAGCAACTAACAACTAGATCATATGGGGGATCATTTGCAGGGGATAAGCAAAGGCGTGGTGGTTGAAAACCTTTTGTCGACCATGTTGAGAACCGGAAAGCCACCGGATTTCATATTGTGCATTGGTGATGACCAGTCTGATGAAGACATGTTTGAGAGCATCATTAGTTCCACAAATGAGGCATTGGTTCCAGCATTAGCTGAAGTCTTTGCCTGCACTGTTGGCAAGAAGCCGAGCAAGGCTAAGTACTATCTTGATGATATAGTCGATGTCATAAAACTGCTTCAAGGCCTTGTCCATGCATCAGCAGAGCCACACAAACATACAGACCTTGGAGTGTCATTTGAAGGGGCTCTCTGAATGATACATCTCTTCTGCAGGAGCCGAGCAAGTAAGTTCTCGCATGAAGTATCGGAAATTGGCTGAACTGGGTTTTGGTAATCGAGGAGGAGGATTTATTGCATGAAGAAGTGGAGACACCACCGGCTGTGGAAAGCTTTAGGAACTTTTTTACGAGGAACAAAATAATCATAATGGTTCAGATGTCTAAATAATCGACTTACACCTTAAGCAGAGTTGGTAGGCAGAAATCAATTCATCCTTTCCATTGTAAATATCCCCTAAAAGTATTTCTTTCTTCCTTTTCTCTTCTTTGTAGACCATAACAGATACATAATCCGACACGGCTCATGTTTTCCTTCTAACGTTATGTCATTTTCTAGGTTTACCCCATGCATTTGGAACCCTAGAATGCAAATTCATCCCCATGGATCATTTTCCAGGAACTTTTCAGAGACAAGGACCACTTCATCGAACAGCAGCCTCCTCCATGTCCATGAAACCCTAAACCCAACATGAATTTGGCAGCAGGAGGCATGCACATCTGATGGTTCTCTTCCCTTGCACAGATTCTGCATCTGGTCTTCCTCCCCATTTGCACAGAGGAGGATAACAAGTTGAACAGATGAGTGCAGTGTAGTGCTGTTGTGGTCGAGGAAAAAGAATCATGTGTTCTTGTCGAGTGCAGTGTTTGTTGCCATGGTGAGGTCCAAATCTTTATCCCTAACCACTGGCCACTGGGCATTACCGTCTTTGTCCAATGGGGCGACAGGAGAAACGTGAGGAGATCCAACTCTATTATTTTTTATCCACTTAGATCCTTGGACGAATCTTTGGCGAGAAGACCGGAGAATATTGGAGATGGGAGAGTCGTGGGAGACCTGTCAACTATAGATATATCCTTGTCGTGAGAAATCATGGCAAAGGCCAATAGTGGCGTTGGAATATGCCATTGTGCTTCCTGATCTCATCTCGGCGTCCACGCCGTGCCACATCTCAAAATGAAGGCTGCTTTTGCCTGAAGATGAATTGACTGCTAAGAAGAATATTATGGAGGAAAAAGATCCCGTAGAAGATTTAAGTCTGCAAGAAAGAACAAACTGTGTTACATTTTTTTTCGACTTGCGATGGCTGCCTGCCACCAACTCTTCTTCTGTAGAGTTACAAATACTCGATTGATGGTACTCATACTGACCATAATCATGACATCAGATCTCTTCTAGCGGTAATATATAGTTTTTGTGGTCACCAATAACACACGATAAGTTGTTCCAATCATCTGAGATTTTTTATATCAATCACCTTTTTGCACCATTAAATGAATACTTTTATCTCTTCTGAACCCAATATTAATTATCTATATTTTTTTCTGGGAATAATTACTCCGGTGACTACCAAATTAAGGAATCAAAAGATGCATGATGAAGAACAGTCACTGCTGACATCAAGGATTTAAGATCTTCTTAACATTATCCGTAATGAAGATCTTCTTAACCCACCTCAGCACAAGTAAAAGCAGGCTTAGATTCAATGTTGGCATCAAGGATTTATTTCAGAAAAAGTAAAGGAAATTATGAATATTGAGAACAGACATGAACAACAAATTTCACCAAGAAAACGCAAGTCATAATAAGTTCTCACGATCCACAGTACATCGAATAAAAAAAGAGATATTAGTTCAATGGAAACCTAATGGGTAGGGTAATATAACAGTCAATGAGAGTATCTTCCAAGCAATAGGAGCAAAATGATGACCAAAAACCGGGGGGCTTGCTTTACGTTCTTTTGGATCGATCTACTGTATTGTCTCCGGCACTAAATTCTACCACCTCTGCTGAGATTGACCATGCCTGCAGAAGCTTCCAACTGTGAACCTCTCGCAGCTGCCCTCCCAGCACTCCCGTAGTAGCCACCAGCACCCCGTGAGCCCTGTCCGCTGCGATCTCTCTGATAACCTCCGCCAGTTGCTTGTGCAGAACCCCCTGTCCTGCCGCCATATCCAACGCGTCCTCCATAGCCACCACCCTGCCTACCTTGCGAGGCAGAACCAGAGCCGTCTTGCCATCTGCCAGATGCTGAGCCGGTATAGTCCTGACCCTCTCGACGTCTTGGTGGAAGACCTTCAAGGCCCCCGCCGGTCCTCGCCTCAAATGCCCTCTCATTGTTTTCAGCCAGAATTACAAGCTTATCTGCCATCTGGAAGAGTAGACCCTGCAGCCTGGTTTGCTCCACATTGTGGAAGACGATGCACTTTGTTGGTTGGTCCCAGCTAGCATGCAGCTCATCCATAATCATCATCTTACTAGCGATGCTATGGACATGGACCTCAGAGAGGTCAAACATTGAAGTAAGCTGGCCCAAACTCAATGAATCATAGCAGGACGAGAATGCAAAGAGGTAAGTCCGCAAAGCCTCTTCCTTGATCTTGGACTTCACCATCTCTAGCACACTTTCTCGGTTTCTAAGGAGCTTCCAGACGTCAAGAGAGTTGATGACATTGAAAGCTTTCTGGTAGTCTCCCTTGGTCAAGGCTCTTGTGGCAGCCATGGCGTGGTCCCTTACGTTCTCAGGAGGACCAACAAATGTCTGCCTCTGACTCACTTCAAGAAGCCTCCTGAATGTCTTGCTAATAGGCTTGCGCTTTGGATCATATGTGGTAGCAGCCATGTTGGGGACCTCAAGAAGCATTGCACATATCAGGTGAGTCGCTTCAAGGAGCTCAAGGTTAATGTGCATGTGATAAGGCATCTGCCTTCTCCTCTCAGCCTTTTCCTGATGAAATAAAACTAAATGAGTCGACATACAAGAAAAGTTGAGTTCAACCAAGGCTGATAATGCTATCATAATCATCAAAAGGAGAACTAAAATCATTGTGCTATGAAATCTCAAGCAGGCATATAATGCTATCGCAATCATCATTAGGCCAACAAGAATAAGGAATGCCACAATGCTAATGGAGATTTAGTAAAGGGAAAGATAGCTATTGAACGATCAAATAATGCTGCACATTCAAAACAAGATATCCTAGAAAGAAAAGCAAGTTGAGGTGCAAGCTTTATTGCAAGAAATTATGTTTTAGCAGATGTTCCAACTCTGGCCTAAAAGAGAGAGAAAAGCAAAAGAAAACCTTTGTAATGAGTGATTTACAAAAGATATCATATAAGTACATGCAACAGATTAAATATATCTTGTTGGAGACTTGGAATGCCAATTATGACTAACATTTCACCAGCTGCTTCAACTTCAAAACAGGATGACCAAAGTTCTTTAAGCTGATAACTGTCACAGCAGGAAACATACGGTTTTCTGGTTCCCATAATATCTTGCAGTTACCACATAGGTACATGCACCCATAAGCTACTCCACTGGGGAAGCATATCATTTTGATTCCCTGGATATCCTTGAATGAGCTAATAAAGAAAATACATGAAATCTAACTGGAGGGACAAAGAATGATGATGAAAATTGGTAAGTCAATAGTGAAAAGTGGCAGCAGTCCAAGACAATAGAGATAAATAGAAAACATCAACCCTATGAGAGAAGCACAAGGTATGAAATGATGTGGAGACACCTTGCTAGGCTAGGCCTCACATACACCATGCCAAGATACTGATTCTCGATGAATAAGTTAAGCTCTTACATGACCCTTATTTAGTGTCACATCGGAAGCAGGAGAAGATTCAAATTGATTTTTAAGACTAGTTGGTTGTCCTCCTATTAATCAAAGCTTACTAACATGAGCTTAAGCATTTGAATCAATGGTCCAAACTCAAGTAATGGGTCAATTTCCCATTGAGTCGGATTGTGACAGAAGTCTTTCAGGATATATTCTGGATGTGTATCTGAGAACACTTACTGTATACTTTGTAACTTTCAAAAAAACCACTTGGAATCCAATGGCTAAAGGTATTCACTAAATAATTATGTTAATAGATTAATTCTACTATCCACACCTACTTTGAAATGACATTTGCTTAGAAGACAGGCAAATGTAGTTAGCACATAGTAGTAAACATCAGTTTTTAATGTTCAATGGTTTTTTAGAACATTACAACAATCAGAAGTAGGTTAATGTTTAACTTTTTTTTCCCAATAAGAAAAGAATTTCTATTAATTCAAAAAGCGACTACAGACTGTGCTGTAAAATGTAGTTAGCACAGAGTAGTACACATCAGTTTTTGATGTTCATCGGTTTTTAAAAACATTACAACAATCAGAAATAGGTAGGTTAATGTTCAACTAGATGCATGTATCAACAGATCAGATTGGTGTTCTGGCATTGCAATCATTCTATAATCTAACGTCTACATTTTATGTACAATTAGTTAGTTCATATAAGCTGGTATGTTTATTAATAGTACTTAACATGTTCTAAACTATTATGATAATACATTATGATGACAGAATCAAAAGCTAGATCATGCCTTTGTTGATCAGTACATACAACATAAATTTACAAGCACATTAGAAGATTTTATCCACACATACACCAAAATAAATAGTTTGAGTTCAGAATTCACTTTGTGATACATACAACATTCCAAGATGAGATGCTCATATTATGTAAAATACAGAGAAATCAATGAGAGTCGGAGAAAAAAAACCTGCTCAGGAGTTTTTTCATGGTAACGATTTTGTGACATGCCCTGAGCCAGTAACTCTTTTACTCTACCACCTTGATATAGTTCAAAGAGGCAGCCATGAGCTTCCTGGATCAACCCTGCCCTAAAGGCACATAGCCCAAGTTGTGCCATTACTCTGTTGAACAGGATTTGCGAAGATATATCCATGAGCTGAATCCCATCCTGCAAATGACTCATTAACAGAAGATCACGAGCTACAGGAAACTCGTCAGATATAGCATGGTGATATATATCACACAGCATAGCCCTGGCCTTGGTTCTCTCATCACCATACTTATAGATAAGAGACACCAATGCATCCACCAATGTTCTACTACTTTCTGGAAATGTAGACCTCCTAGGCACAAGTTCAGGGATTGGGACAAAATCTGGTGGGCCCCTATTTTCCTCCACCGTCTGACTCTCATCACTTTCATCTGGATCTCCCGTCTCCCCACCAGCTTCTGTCCCAGTCTGCTCTGCCAATTTCCTCATTGCATCATAGACCTCCTGAGGTTTATAATATATAACCTCAAGTCGGCGAAGTGCTACCCTAGAAGCTGCCTTAAAATCTCCAATCCTTTCAAGGTATTCTTGAACATTTTGAGCAATGACAAAAAATAAAGGCTCATCCCTAAGCCTCTCGACATACTCACGAGTGTGTGGATCAATACACTGCAAACTTTTAAAAAATTCTGAATCAAGACGTTCAAGGAATGCAACCAAATTTCCCCAGACCCGGATTGTTCCCTTATGATCTGCACCTTTCTGTGTCTCATTTTCTTCAGGCTCAACTGTGTCATCGACTACAATATTAGGATACTGCTCAAGGATGTCAAGCACAAGAAGCATATTACCAACACACTTCTTCCAAACACCTACAGGCATATGGCCAAGCAAGCTTGGGTTGACATCAAATTGTGCGGATATCACACTGAAAAGAATTTCAAGCTTCTGAGCAGGTGTTTTGGCAACACGAGTCAAGAAAGTAAGCTGCTCAACCTGCTCTACCCTCCCTGTTCCTTTTTTACCCCTCGCTGCCACAATCTCTTTAAGCTTCTTGTCGACAATATCCCACGTGATCTTGCTAGGGTCTTTCATGAACTGCTTGTCCATGAGCTTATCCTTCCTGCTCATCTGCTTCTCCCAGGTCCCACCACCCTCAGCCTGCTCATCGTCATCTTCCTCTTCATCATCCTCTTCGTCAGACATTGTGATCTTTGACAGATCCTCCTCAACCTCCGAGCCTGACTCCTCTTCCTCCTCATCATCCTTATCTTCAGCTGCTTCATCCTCACTCTCTGGCTTTTCCCGGTACTTTGCTATCAGCTCCTCATACTGCTTGTTATTCTTCTTCAGCTTCTGCTTCATTGAATTGAGAGCCTTAGCATTGGTACTGCTCATCTTCTTTTTAGCGTCCTTAGCATCCTTATTAGCCAAGGCCTGAGCCAAGAAGTCCTCAAGCATCACCAAAGCTTTAATGTAAAGGTTCGGGACCTTCTCAGACTCTGTAACCCGGATGACCTTCTCAAGCTGCTTATTGATCTTTTCAAAACTCTCCTGCAGACTAACCCAGTCATTGATCTTCATAGCATTCCTCATCTGATCGATAGTTGCAGCCATCTCATCGAACCGCTTGTCGCGGGCCGACTTGACCACACGGTGCTGCCCGTCCGAGTCATCACTATCGCTAGCATTATCTCGGAGGTAACGGCTTCTGGCGTTGGCCCCGGCACCATCGCCGGCCGGCTGCTCAGTCTCACTCCCGTCCTCATATTCGCTGTTCTCCTCCTCCTCCTCGGTGTCACTGTCACCGCCCTGAGACCAAAAAAAAAAAAAAAAAGGTTCTTAAGCACAACAAACCAAAGGAATGTCTTAGGACTCGCATCTCGCAACCCAATCGCACCTGCGTCCAGAAACGAGACGCCATCGCTCTTGCTGATTTCTTCTACCTCGAACCGTGAAAAGAACCCTAAAATTCCACAGGAAACGATCTGCCGATAATAAGCCCAATCTCCAAATTAATTAGTAAGCGGTAATTTTTGCGTCGAAATGAACCGTATCATCAGCAAGAAAAAGACAGGATCGAGAAGGAAGGGGAAGAAACCCCAAATAGCGCCGAAAAAGAACAAAATAACCTAAGAGAGATGAATTTCTGATAAACCCTTGGCACGGAAGCTAGAGAAAAACAGATCGGAGAAAAAGGCGAAGGAATTCGAAAGAACCTACGACAGAAAACAACACGGAAATCAAATCGAACGGAGAAAGGCTTGAACTCCGACCTTTTAGGATGCTCAAACCACGACGCTCTCGTTACAGATCCGCAGAGACCGGGGGACGAGGCGACTGACAGCAGAGGAGAAATGGAAGGAAGGGGCGGCGGCGTCGAGTCGGCCAAAAGAATTATATGACAAGGAAGCGAACGGAGATGCTGGTATCACGTGCTTCTCACGTGTGTATGCTCTAGGGTTTCGGATATTCGGACCGGAACGAACATGGTCCGGTCTGTCGTTATAAAAATAAACCGGAGCGGACCGCGCCAGACCGGACTTGAATAAATAAATCGATAAAATATATTGAAATAATAGAAAAATAAGAAAAATGCTAATTCTCCCTATCATGCAAAACAAATAACCCAAATCAACCAATTAAATTCAACCTAGCAAAAAGAAAAAAATCTGACCTCAAGCTTATCATTCATTATTTATAAAGTAAATTATAACTAAAATGATATAAAAAATTTTATAAAAGAAAAAAAAATAAAATAACATGATATAATTTAATCTTATAAATGTATTTTAAAAACATAAAATAAATGAATAAAATGAATGTTGAATCAGCAATATGAATAAAATACTTTGAATATAGATAATTTGAAAGATTTTGGTATTTAAGAATGAAGGAAAGGAAAAGAAAGAAAAGAGAATTAATTTCCTGAAGTAGGTTTTTGTTAGCACTGATAACTCAAGCAATCAATTCTATCAGTCCAGTTTATGAATAATCCTCACTTAATTCAATCACAATACCTTCAGGAGCAGCTTCCCTCTTTTAATTCTGAGTTCCAATGGCATTGGTAAAATGAGACTGTGAGTTGATATCTACTTTGTCTTTATTCCTCAGTAAGAATCTGCAATGCTGTTGAAACAATCCAGAAGTGACATGAAGTACCTCTGTTTACTCACTGCTGCATTCTTTATTTGAGTAGAAAAGAGTTCAAAACCTTAAACTACTTCAGCAAACATTAAACTCACAGTGTTTTACGTGCATTCATGTTTTTTGATCCTTCAATTCTGGTTAAACCATATGACAAGATATGAACATGAAGTTGTTTTGATCTCACTGGTACACATGATATAGTGAGAAGGATCAGCCTTACACTAAAAGAGTTTGGTTGATCCTTCTTTACTTCACTTGATCATAATCATCTGAACATTTTTATGAAGGACAAATGTACATAAGTTTCTAATTGCCATATAGGAGAATACATTGAAGTGTAGCAACCTTTCTAGCTAAAAAGAATTACATGGGGAACTGTCTTCATCTGCATGAGTACAGTGATAACTGATGTTTACAGTGAGGTGAAACTTGTAAGTTGAATGGAGAGCTCCTTTCTGCTAGCTCTAAGTTGAAACAGTACCAACTTACTAGACAAGGAAGAGAAGCACATTTGAATTTGAGAGTGGAATTTGCTGCATCTTTTTTCTTTTCATGAATGAGTCTTTCTTTTCATGAAGAAGTCTGGTTATTTTAGTCTAATAATGTTGCTGCATATATCATATTAATTTTCTGCTGTTTGTCTTGCAGCTATTTACTTCATTTTGGTCAGAATAAGTGGATCTAATCACATATTCAGTGACATAACACAATTCATGACAACTTTGCTTACAGTCAAACTGATGAACAAATTCCACTTCCTGCAACACATCAGTTTCAGATTTTGATGAGAAACATGTATATGACATTCCATCAGTTTCTTGAAGAATTTGCAAGCAGAAGACAAAAAAAAAAGAAAGGGAATCTCAAAGGGTGTGTGCAATGATCTTTTTTCTGTCTTTCTTGATCACCTCCTGCATCTCGTAAATGCAAGAATGCTCGGCACAGACAATCATAAATTCTGCCTTCCTGCTAACCGGAGCAATGTTCTCCTGGCAAATGAGAATGCCCCATCAGACCAAGATCCGACGCCGTCGTTGCATCTTCCTACCTCCACATCTAAATCTACTTCGCTTGCACTCTTCTCCCCAGCTGTGGGATCTAATTCAGATGCAGTAGCAGCATGGCTGATACCGTTTATTAGATACAATTCATCGCCAGTCCTGAAAGAAAGGGCCCGCCGGGAAGAATCCCCGGCCATAGATTTCTCTTTCTCGGACTGAAGCCATATCTTGGAAACCGAGAAGCTCTCTTTCATGTGCAGATGACTGCTGATACCGACATTACCAGCGTCACCTCTGAATTCTGTAGCTCTCAGTGCATCCGATCCTTTAAACACACCCCTTCTCGAATGGCAACCGAACTTCGACACCGCAAACCGGTGCTCGGGCTTCATCTTTGGTGGTTTGATGGGAACCTGAAGCAATGCCCTATCATCCATCACATACTCGTACGAACCCATGGAGAAGCACCTCCTCTGGTCCAAGTTACCGTTGGCAGTGCTGCTTCCTTCACCGACATACACGCTCCTAAACTTGCCAAGTTTGACGGGCACTACCTTTGTCTCCGAAGCCTCTGAAACTGGCAGTGCCATACCAACTTCTTCCCTTTCTGCCATCTCCACCGCCCTTTGGGAAGTGTGGACGATGGAAGGCCCAGTGTCTTCGTCTCCATTAGAACCAAGGTCAACATTGGGCATAGAGTCCTCCCTCTCAGAAGCAGTCTCTCTTGAGCTCTCACTTCCAGGCTCAAGAACAAGGACTACGGGACCAAAACTGTCGGTGGGAGAGAGGTCGGGAAGAAGGCTTCTTCTGCAAAGAGGACAGGTGGAGTGGGACATGAGCCAAGTATCTATGCACTGTACATGGAAGGCATGGCTGTACTTTGGGAGCAACCTGAGCTTGTCATCAGCCTCAAACTGACAGAGGCAGACAGCACAATCGAATGGGTCCCCGAGGTATATGATGGATTTGTAGAGAAAGACTGGGAGAGTGTCGATGAAGGACTGGTCCACCCCTGCATCATGGAGATGGAACAGCCGCTGCAGCTGTCCTTGCAGTGCTGTAACGTTGTTCAAGTCTTCTCGCTCCCTGCTGGTAGGCCTGAGAAGGTATCTCACAAGGAGGTGGCGGAGCCCAGTGATGAAGAAGATGATTGCTAGTATGAGAAATATGATAAGGATACTAAGATTAATCCTTCTCTCAGAATTAATAACAGGAGGAGGAGGTGGTGGGACTGGTAATGGGAGTGGGATTGGGGAAGAAAAGTCCCCTCCTTTGATGCTTTCATGCAAGACCCAGTCCATGTTTTGGTATTGGCAAAGGCACAAAGATTGAAAGAAAAGAGAAAGATAAGACTCACCAGGCCTTTGTTATCTTGTCTGCAGTTCAATTGGATCATCTTTATCTCGAAATTCCCCTGTCATTCTCTTCTGAATTGAGCACTTTAGGCTCACGAAACTTGATCTCTGTGGTCGTGGAAGGAAAGAGAAGCAGAATTTGCAGGTCAATTTAGGAAGATGTGATCCTTAACGGGAGGAAAAAATGAAGAGGTGACAGCTGATGGGACCTGATAAACAAGAATTGATTACTGTGCAGGGAGGGAAGGTAAGACCACCACAAGAAAGGCCCCCAGCTGGTCAAATAGAATTGAATGTGTTTATACATGTACAGTTATTCGCCTAATGGTACTTGTTCAACACATGATCATGAGACTGGAAATGGAGATCATGGCAGTTCATCTTCCTCTTCACCACTGTGTAATGCATACATAACTGGGGGTGAGAAAGCTCATGGCTTTTGAGCAAGGAGGAGGATTGGGGTCTCATGGGAGGCCTTGTGTGCTATGGGATCATGGAGTCTTCAACACAAAGCTGACATTTAAATAGAATTTTGTGGTTGCCATTGATTTGTTTAAGAGAAAGATCAGTAAAGAATCTACTTCACTCACCCACAAAGTATCTGAATTCCAATAAGAAAACAGTTCTTGCTAAATTCCAGTATCAGTCAGCCTAGGAGGGTACAACAAGATTATCATTTAGATTTGAAGTATAGCTAACTTGTAATTCCATGAGTGTGGCATTGTTTTAGGTGAAGAAGAACAAGTGATGTCAGTTGATAGCCACAGTGGTTCCTTTTCCAATGCTATTGAAGCTTCCATCTATATGGTTTCTGAATAGGAGACTTGTATTCTTGTTAATAACAAGTATTATTCTGTCAGTGCTGATCCAAGTTCTTGTTCTCTTCCAAGTGCACTTTATCTTTATCATTTAGTTTCAATCTCACTAGACTTGATTTCTTGAAGTCAAGATTTTTCAGCTTAGAAAGAGAAGAAAGAAAAGAACACCTGTCTCATGCAGCAGATGAGATGCAAACATTTACTTCAAATTCAGATTCAGAACTCAGCTTTAACTTTGAATCTTGTAAGCCTGTCTTTACAACCATTTAATGGACCAGTAGACTTGTCACACTCATGATCATGTGATGAAACAAAGGACAGAAAACGAAAGCTGTACAAGGGATTGGCTACCCTGTCCTCATCTTTGTTTATATGGCTGTCTCTCTTGATCTTCCAAGACACAGTGTGTGGTGTTTACTGAATCCACAGACCCACCCAAGAAACCATGCATGGTTGGACCAATTCATGACCTTTAAAGCATGAACAATGTGGTTCTGCAAGTAGGAAAATATGGATTTGCCTCTGAGTTCCTCAGCTATTTTCTGCATCACAAAGGATCCCTACCTCCTTCAATGACTACAGATATCATGTGAGCAACAAAAAGTAGTTCACAGAAATAACAATAATGATAATATTCTGTCACAAAGGATGCTCATCAATTGGTTACTATATCTTATTCTGTCAGATGTAAGAATAAAAACTCATTGATATGGTGAGATGGACTCAATAATATTATGATGAGAAATTTAGGAAGTTAATTGTCACCAAAATATTAGATGGTTTTCAAGAAGGCAATTTGATACTCGAAAATTTACTTGCTTTCTTGGAAGTGTCTGCAAAACAATCTCAAATTTTTTACTTGATTTCTTTTTTTTTTCCTCATAAAGATGAAGAAATTCATCTGAAGTCAAACCTATTTGCAACTTGAAATATAATTAATTTGAATCCATCAAGTATTTTCCTTTCCTTGAATCGAGCAGTCTCAATATGAAACTTTGAACCAAACAGGAACAGTGTGTTCATCAACATCACACATTCTATCTTCTGTTGTATCATTCATTCCTCTTCAGAAGAGCAGCAGATTCCTCCCTGCCATCTTCAAGTTCAATTCCATACAGAAAACACTGCAATTTTTTCTCTGGAAATACTCCACAGTGGTCTTTTCTTCCTAGTGATCTCTTACACTGAAAACAACGTTTTAGATGATAACAACATTTTTAAAGACTGTTAAAGATTATTCTCTCAAAGAATATTTAATAAAATATATTATCCATTCACTATCAGTTATAAAAGTTTACTTTTTAACATAATTATTGGAGGTTATGATATCCATTTACCTGAGTTACTAACTTGCACGTGAAAGAGATCGAATTAGAAAACCTCTTTCAACCTCAATCTTCGTACAAGTGGCACCTTTGGAACTCGACGTTTCTATCTCGGAGACAGCTCGACTATACTTCGGACAATCTTATGCATACGAGTCAAAATTACGTCAAGCAGATCAAGATGTCAATGACACATTCTCATAACATTTTCAATGCTAGAAGAATAGCTCGATATTACACCCGTCCGTCAATCATCTCAATGAACACTTGAGTAAAGAGGCTTTTCCCCCAAACCAAAGTACTTTCACCTAAGGGGAGCAGTAGCTATCATTTTCGTACATTAGTGCATCCACTTCGATATAGACATAGATGAATTACTAATGCCTATTCAACAACCTAGGTCTCTCACCTCTAAAAATGGCCTCGATCCACCTATTCATCCCTGTCAATGTGTTCTTAAACCTCATTTAACAAGTGCATATGCTATCAGGCTTGATACAAGCCCAACGGGTGGTGCCACCAGCTCACCTCATTCCCCAGCTATACCGACACCCGTCAAGATTCCCCAACTCAATGTGATATCAACATTCCAAGAGCGCTTGAGGTCTATCGAATCGTCGGCTAAGGGGGCACCATAGTCCATGATCATGGAATTCAACGGACCACACCACTCTCGGTCTGCCTCACCTGAATCTAAGGCCCAATCAATAAACAGATGGATTGACGTTTGGATGAGATGCGATGAACACTCCAACAACCAGAAGGGGAAGTGCTTATTAACCCCACATTGGGTCAATCACTGTTCACTTCAAACATCTAGGAGGAACTAATTTTAGAAAACTTTCATCTCCCATCTCCCATCTTTGAAGGTATTTGACGATAATATCGATCTGATCTGATAGAGAACATTACAATTTTTATGCCCAAATGTCACTATATGGCACCTCAAACACCCTAATATATCATACCTTTCCGTCCAAGCCTAGCATAAGAACAATACACTCGCTCAAAGCTACTTTCTATATGCTCTTTCGCACAACTAGTGAAGGAGTTTGAACTTCATTTTCTTAGGAACGTACATCATTGGCCTTCAGTGGCAACACTCCTTGGACTTATGTGGCAGGAAGAAGAAATGCTTACAAACTTTATCACTCGATTTGCGAATAAGATACGAGGTATATTAGATGTTCATTTATTATATAGACCTTTATGATGGGACTTAGGCTCTCTCGTTTCTTTTGGTTATTGATAGAAAAACTACTAACAATTGTACCCAAAATATTTCAAAAGACCAATCAATACATTGTCGCTGAGACAATGGTCTTGAGCAAGCGTGAATAGTCACATAAGAGGCCAAAGCAGGAGTAGCCACAATCAGCCCCAATCCCGAGGTCACCTTGATAGAAGAGAAATGAACGACCGAAGCTATCTCGTTAGAGGTTTGAGCTGACCCATCTAAATATAACTAGAACTAAAGTTTTCCTCCATATAAAAGAAAAAAATGCTCTTATGGGACCCCGATCTAACGAAGACCCCATTGACGAAAAGAGATAAGTCCAAGCACTATCGGTTCTATCGAGATTACAACTATGACACTAAAGATTGTCACAACTTGAAAGAGCAAATTTAAAAGCTTAAACATCGAGGACACCTCGGGTAGTTCATCTGAAAGCATTAAGAACCCTCACCCTGATCTCAGGGGCTAGTAGAGAGGCAAATTGATATCATTATTAGTAGACCAACCCTAGGGAGAGACAACTTCTCGGTCCATAAGACTTATACTCGAGCTACCACTGAAAAATACTTGAGGATAGCGGGTGACTCGAAAATAACTTTTAAAAAAGAAGAGGTAGAGCACCATGACCAAAATTATAATAATGCTTTAGTAGTATCTATAAGGATGATCAACGCTTGGGTGAAAAGGTCATGATCTATATATATAGCTTTACTAATATCCTTTACTTTGATATTTTCTTAAAACTTGGGTTGTCAACCAACGATCTTACCTCTCTAACTTCTTCACTGATGGGGTTTACCAATGACTCTATCTTGCCTCTCGAGGCTATAAATCTACACATCACATTTGGAGGTAAGCCCTGCTCTAATACAATATTGATTAAATTCATTATGATAGATATCCCCTCGACATACAATGTGATCATTGGCCAACCCACACCGAGTAAACTAAGAGCGATGGTGTTGACTTACCATATAACGATGAAATTCCTAATGAGAGCTAGTATCGGAGAGCTAAAAAGCAAGCCAAGAGACTTATGCCAGTGCTACCTAATAGTGATCTCTGAAATCCCGACCCGAGACACCACCTATGGACCCTCGAGACTTGACTAGGTCCACCCTACATCTCGAGCCAATAGAGCTACTGATCAAGGTACCCATAGATAAAGCCTGACATATCTGAACTATCAAGGTTGGAGCGACCCTTCTTGAGGAGAATCAATTGTAGCCTATTAACTTCTACTAAAAAAATTCTAAGATATTCACATGGTCACCGAAACATGTCGAGAATCAACCCTAACTTAGTTCAGCATCATTTGAATATTTTTCCTAAGACACGATTAATAAAGCAAATGCCTCGTAAGTTTGCCCTTAACTGCCAGCAAGCAATTGGTGAGGAGGTGGATAAGTTGTTAGGAGTAGAGTTTATTACCAAGGTGCAGTAGCCCAATGACTCGCTAATGTTATACTCGTTAAAAAAATCTCATAGAAACTAAAAGATATGTGTTGATTGTACCAATCATAATAAAGTATTCCCAAAGGATAACTGACCTATTTTTTAAATTAATCAATTGATTGATGCTACCTCAGGTCTTGAGCTCCTCACCTTTATAGATGCATTCTCATGGTATAACCAAATCAGAATAGCATTGGAGGATCGAGAACATACTACCTTTATCACAAACTACGATATATATTATATCGAGTCATGTCATTTGGGTTAAAAAATAAAAGATCAGCATACCAAAGGATAGTGAATATAATATTTAAGCATCAGATCGAGAGAAATGTTAAAACTTATGTGGATGACATGATGGTGAAGAGCAAGATGACCAACTCATATTTGGTAGATATGGCTGAGATATTTCAAGTTTCGAAAAAGTTTAACATGTGCCTCAATCTAACCAAATGTGTCTTCGAAGTTAACTCGAGGAAGTTCCTCAAGTTCATCATACATCAGAGAGGAATAAATATAAACCTCGAGAAGGTATAAGTCATTATTAGAGATGCATCCACCTTAGTCAGTAAAATAGGTTCAATAATTAATATATTGGCTAGCACCACTTAGTCAATTCTTATCCTAATTCGATGATATATGTTTGCCATTCTTTTGGGCATTGAAGGACTTGAAGGATTTTCTATGAATCAAGAAGTGTCAAGATGCATTAGAGAAGTTGAAAGACCATATCACTGAGTTACCACGGTCCACTTCCTTTAACTTAGGTGATATTCTAAGTCTCTTATTTCGCTACCACCAACTTAGCTATCAGTTTGGTGTTAGTACGAAATGATACAGTACTTTAAAGGCTCATCTACTATACTAGTCACATTTTGAGTAGATCCGAGAAGTGGTACCCTGTATTAAAAGGCTCACATTTGTGCTAGTCTTGAATACAAGGAATATTCACCTCTATTTTCGGGCACATGCTATACAGGTTATCTCTCAATTTGATATCTCAAGTCGGCTGCTAAGGTGGTTAGTAGAGCTAGGGGAGTACGATATCCGATGTCTCAATGATTATTATAAAGACCTAAGCGTTGACGGACTTTATGTTAGAACTAACTCTTCCTTCGTCCGAGGTTGACAAGCACGCTCCTCTTATAAGGACATTGTTTGTGGATGACTGTCATCTCGGATGGAGGCGACGTCGAACTAGTTTTCAAAGGCTCGAACAGACAAGTGTATAAGCAAGCTCTTCGATTCGAGTTTAAAATATATAATAACGAAATTGAGTACGAGACAATTCTCTCGTAGCTCTAGCTCACCTGAGAGGTTCAAGTCTAGGATATGATGATGTTCAATAATCTGTAATTAATCATGAACCAGGTGAATGGAAAATATGAGACACTAGATGTGATCACTAGAGGTGAATGCATTATATATATACATATATATATATATATATATACATATATATATATATATATATATATATATATATATATATATAATTATTTTTTATCTTGCAAATCTCCATACATTTGGTTATAGGACATGGGGATATCTCACCCTTAAAAATTTTCAGGGCTGATGTGGTCAGGCACAATCATGCCCCACTCCCATGATAAAAATGTAACCCTCGAAATCTTTATTGATGATATATGTATCAACATTTATCCTATATTCTTTTTATTTATCAATGCCCAAGATTTCTTATATATATGTATATTAAATCCTCTACTTATTCTTAGGAAAGATAAGTTAGTCTGCAGGCAGCCTGAATCACCGCTGACAAGTACAATGGTTGTTGTTAAACCATGCACAGTCCTCGTGACCGAGAGACCACGTCAACCCTGAACCGTTTCTTGGGTGATTCAATAGGAGTTGACTCTTGTAGGGATCTACAGATATATGTCAACCTTCCTATATCTTCACTGGAGAAAACAGGAGTTGACCAGGCAATTTGACTTGAGTTGGTGCTGTCCACGCCGATCATGGAGACGTGCTTTCCTTTACAGGATCATTTTGCTTGCAATATCAACTCTCTCTCTCTCGCTCTCTCTCTCTCTACCATTTGCTTCCCCCGTTTTCCTTTTTTCCCCCTCTCTCTCCCTTCTCTTCCCTTCCCTTCCCTTCCCTTCTCTTCTCCTTTCCATTCCTCTTGTGGCCTTTTTTTTTATTTTCTTGTGTTCTCATCCTATATATATAATATCTTCTACCATTCCTATGTCCTTGTTGTTCTAAACAATTATTCCTTCCTCTTGTTGTAAGCGCCGTTTGGTATTCCATTGTTCTTTCCTTGCAACAAGCCAAGAAAAAGGCGTCGTCTTTGGGTTGAATCCCATCTGGAAGCAGGCCCGGGCGACAAAGGATGGCGACTGGGGACATGTTTTCTCGATGATGCATGCCAATGGTGGGGGATTCGCGTTCGAGCTCTCATT
This sequence comes from Musa acuminata AAA Group, assembly GCF_036884655.1. Classification (NCBI taxonomy): domain Eukaryota; kingdom Viridiplantae; phylum Streptophyta; class Magnoliopsida; order Zingiberales; family Musaceae; genus Musa; species Musa acuminata. Next base: position 3,182,325 of record NC_088329.1, on the reverse strand, counting down.
TTCCTCGTAAAAAAGGGGTCTTTTTAGTCATCAGAAGGATTCTTTTGTTCTTTTCTTTTTCTTTGAGTTCTTGAATCTTGGTGGAGATTGTTTTGGGTGGTAATCTCCCCATCCTGAGAGTTTTCTATTAGATTGCTCTTGGTGGATTTAGAAAGGTGTTCTTGCCACAAAAAAAGTAGCGATTTTTTGTCCATTGTTCTCCGATTTGGTTGCTAGCTTTTGGGGATTATGGGGTTTCTAAGTATTATGGGGAATTCCTTCGGGTGCTCTGCATCAGGGGAGAGACTGGTCTCCGCGGCAAGAGATGGGGACCTTCAGGAGGCCAAAGCGCTACTGGAATACAATCCCCGGCTTGCCCGGTACTCGACCTTTGGTGTTAGGAACTCACCCCTTCATTATTCTGCAGCTCAGGGCCACCATGAGGTAATTTCTCACAGGCTCCTGTTCAATTTGATGTCTTTTATCAGAATTTATGTCAATCTATGGCTTCTGTAGAAGCTCATTTGGTCATTTGGTCTTCAGATTGTCTCTCTTTTGATCGAATCTGGAGTTGACATTAACCTGAGGAACATAAGCGGACAGGTGAAACCTAGATCCTTATCCCTCTGATTGTTCTTGTTTTGTTGTGTGTTACATGGCCGGAAACTTGTTAAATATCTGGTGATCTTTTATTCTGGAAAAGTGGATGTTGAAATTAGTTAGTGTACATTCTTTGTCTTCAGGAAGGAGAAAAAGTTTAAATTTCACATTTATTACTATCAACAATTGTGTTCTGTTGCAGACTGCATTAATGAAAGCTTGTCAATATGGTCACTGGGAGGTTGTTCAGACTCTTATGCTTTTCAAAGCTAATGTAAGCTGCTTTTCTTTTTCTCTTCTCCCATGGTGCTTGTTTTTTTGTTTCTTTGTTCCATGGTGGTCTCATAATAACTCTCAGGTAGTATTCGGAAATTGTATGATAGATTCACAGAACAGATTATCTCAATGGTGGAACAGCTCTCCACTTAGCTGCTCTGAATGGGCACACTCGTTGCGTCCGTCTTCTCCTTACCGACTATGTTCCAAGCATACCTGAATTTTGGAATATGATGAGGGGAAAATCAACCCATGAATCCTCTATTCCTGACTTTGACAAGAGGTACGTTTTTATCCTTATGGACATTCTCTAAATCTTTATTAGAAAAAAAATTATATCTTCTACTGGTATTTGGCAGTTCCTTGTCTAAACTAGTTAACCAAAAGGCAGATGGAGGCATCACGGCACTTCATATGGCAGCACTAAATGGGCATGCGGAGACTATGCACTTACTCTTAGACTTGGGTGCTTCTGTTTCCCAGGTCACGGTGGAAGACGGGTCAACAATTGATCTGATAGGTTTGTTTCTTTTGTTGTCATCCTCATTCTTGGTCACTTTAAGATTCCACCGAAAAGCTTCATACCTTTAGTTGTCTCTTGTACAGTCATGTGGTTGCTGCTTTTAAACTAGTTGCAGATATCTTGGAATTGCCAGTATCTATGTGGACATTGTTAAACTTATTGTTTCAGTTATAATCCTACTACAACACTGGTGTGTCTAGGTTCTCTAATTGCATGTCAGTTCTTGTTTCTAGTAACTCTGGTTGTTTTAAATTATTCTCGTAAGCATACCACCGGTTATGGTTCTAGAATCATGATTTTATTAGAATGATGCATGCTAGTCCCATTTTAGAGAGCTTTGGAAGATGGAGATATAATCATAATATTTGGGAAACAACAAAAAGGATTTGCTGGCTCTTAGTTTTAATTATTTATGTTGCACTCAACAGTTCAATTGCAAAGAAGAAGTTTCCATGTAGCTGATCCATAGATAGGTAGGAAGAGGTACTCAACATATGTGACCACATGCCTACCAAGAAAATTTGGGCTTGTTCATATTGTTTTGGAATAATGAGAACTGGTATTGTTTGGTTGTGAGATCCATCCTTACATCCCTAGTATTAACCTAAGTGGGCCTACTACTTAATTCACTTCCTATCATTTTAATTCACACAAAGGCCGCTAACATTCTTAGGAGGGATGATTTCTTCTTTTTCACATTCTTTTATTGCAAATAGTCTTAAGTTTTAACCTGTTCAGGAAAATTTGTAAATGATAATGGTTGTTTTCATTTGTCTGTCTGTCTTAGGCATTATTTATGTGCTCGTGTAATATAGTTCTCTGCTCATGATAAGATGAGATGTTCCATTTGGACCTTTCTTTGTGCTGTCATAACAAACTGTTGTTGTATTTTAGTTCCTACAACAAAAATCCTTTTAAAATATTTCTGTGTGGTTATCTTGCGTGCTTTTATGTGGTTATTTTTGTCTTTAAACTTTTTTCTTCTATTGCTTATGTTTAATGTTTCTGCCATACAAAAGGAACTTCATATTTTCCTGATCTAGGTTATGGATGGGTGCATATGTTAGATTCTAGGTTGATAGATACTTGGCATATGAGGAAGTGTTGAAAGTTCGTGCACAGAACAGAGTAGTCATAGTAGATATGGCTGGGAGTTTAGGTTCATGAGAATAGATCAAGAACTTCATGAAGCATATAATGCTTTCAATTGCGTATAATCTGATATTGCATCTAAGGTCTCACAAGTTGCAGTAAAATAATAATTCACCTGAGATATACACAGAAATTTTATAAGTTGATGGTGTTGATGACATTTTTTGCATAAAGGAAGCATTAGTCACTGGATAGAAACAAGGTTAAAGAAAGACAAGTCATAATTACTTGATCATGGAGGAACTACATGTTGATGCTTGTAGTTGAGACTGAGCATTACCCATAATGCAGTGCTAGTACTGTGGGAAACTAATTCCAGAATCTGCACCAGCCAAACGATGTCTTTGTGATTGTTGCACTTCCAGCACATAATTTGGAGGAGAGATTTGATGGAGGTTCATTTTTTAATTGTGCTCAGATGGGACATACTATTAGCATGACTTAAAAGGAAGACAATACTGGTTTTTGTATAAGGTTTTGGCGATGTGTAGGAACTAGTTGCAAATGATGTGGAAAAGAAATGTTACACTTAGCTGATGGATTGATGGGTAAACTCATTTATACGGAGTGCTCTCTGTTGCTTTCAGTCTTTCCTTCTTTGCTTCCATTCGGTTCTCAAATTCCAGTCATCACTTTTGAATACCATGAGAAAGAAGTAGTTCTGAATTTTCTTGCTTTACAATAAAAGGTTTCTGTACACTGTATTGTACTTCAGCTTATTAGAGTGATAATTCTCACTACCGATTTCAATTACCATATCTTTTAACCTGATCTAGCAACCAAAGATATCGATAATTTAGAACAATGCAAGTTTATTCCATATTGCAAATTATAGAGCTAATGCGTGATGTATGAACAAATTGTGACCATATTGATGTCGCGTTTAGCTTAACAAGTATAATAAACTCATTTTGCAGGTGCTGGAAGCTCGCCCCTCCACTATGCTGCTTGTGGTGGAAGTGCAGTTTGCTGTGAGGTAAGTTGGTTTCATGTCTATTTGGTTTTGTCTGTTGGTATGCTAATTACTGTGGTTACTTATTAGATGTGGGCATTCAGGTTCTTATTGCCAGAGGAGCTAGTTTGGATGCTGAAAACTCGAATGGGTATGTATCTGATATGCTAAAAGCTTTCTAGGTTGATATGGAACTTAAACTTTAGATAGAGCTAGAATCTGCAGGACTAATTAGATGCTTTATCAACTGCAATTTCTGTTCTTAATTAATCTAAGTAACAAGTTTGGCAAAATTCATTTCAGGATTGATACCTTGTCTGACTCTCTGGACTTTAATCAAATCCTGATGAAAGTGCAAATAGATGATACATTTCCATGGTAATTAAAAGGGGGATTGAATCAGTTGATTTTCTGTTGCACACTATCTAATGAAGTGCCAAACTTGACTATACATTGGAGAATTTTGTTGTGTTGACACCTTTTTTGACCATATGGACTTCAATTATCCTCTTTTATGGCTCAAGCCGATTGTTAATTCTTCAAAGATAGTAAGGGGAAGTACATAGCACATAGTTAACAATAACAAAATATATACTGATCCATTGCATTTGTTAAGTAGCCTACCTAATGTAATAAATAAGCTTGAGCTCTTAGTTGTTTCTGAAAATTTAGCTTGTTTAATCCCAGCTCTTTTTTTAGTCATCAAACAACCAAATTCAATATTCTTTTCTTTTCTTAATCGCTCTGAAGAATTGTCCATGTATTTCCTTGGGGATCCTTTAGTGTCAACCATATCATTGCCGATTGATGGCATAAGCTGATGCTGGCTCTCTAGATATACTGCAACTTGATGCCTTCTCTTACCCATTTTTACTGTTTTACTTCTATTTTATGTTCAACTTATTTCCATCTCTCTGTCAAATTGGAATGCATGGATAATCTTATATAGTGCTGCTTTGCTCAACAGTTGGACTCCTTTAATGGTAGCCCGTTCATGGCATAGAAATTGGCTTGAGGGCATCTTAAGTAATCAACCAGATCATCGCGTAAAGATCCTTCCTTCCCCGTATATATCTCTTCCCCTTATGAGCATCATGAGGATTGCTAGGTAAGTGTTCTGTGCTTTTTTTTGTTTTGGTTGTTTGCTAAATTTCATGTATTTTATTTTAATTATCTAATCTCCTGCAGAGAATTTGGTTGGAGAAGCACAATCCAGTCGCCTGCATGCATTGATCCATGTGTTGTTTGCTTGGAAAGAAGATGCACAGTTGCTGCTGAAGGTACACATCTCTGAAACTTTCAGATTCCATGTACTAATAATGCTTTCAGTCAGGACCTACCTGATCACTCAGATATGAAGATTTCAATAGATTGAAGTGAATCATGTAGTTTCAGATTTTTGGAGTTAATTAGTCAATTTTCACATTGGGTCAGATGTCAGATGATGACAATTAATGGATCAAGAGAGGATTATTTGTGAACCAAACTGCAGATGCATACATCATGCAAAGTCACCATTCAAGTAGGATTAAGTTGATATATAGGACAGGATGAGTACTATTATCTTTAGGTTAAGCATTTTGGAGTCTGATTAAGTTGATCTATTAACTGAACATAAGGGTTTATTGTTACTAAGTTAATGAATCAGTTATCACATTAGGTTGATCATGACACTTTACTCGAACTAATTCTTTTGTGCTGAATGATTTGTTTATGAATGCACCTGTAAATTGCAACTGTTAGTTTATGATACTCCTAAAGCCACAAACGGTTGTCGATTAACATGTTAGTTGTAAATCACAACTATTTATTAATGATACTCTGAGCGGCAACTGTTGTCGATAAACAAACATGTTAGTCGTAAGTGTCACAATTATTTGTTAATAATACTCCTAAAGCCGTAAACTATTGTCGATAAACAAACATGGTAGTCGTAAATCATAACTATTTGTTAATGATACTCTGAGTGGCAACAGTTATCGATAAACAAACATGTTAGTCGTAAGTCACAATTATTTATTAATGATACTCTAAGCGGCAACCGTTGTCGATAAACAAACATGTTAGTCATAAGTGTCACAATTATTTGTTAATAATACTCCTAAAGCCGTAAACTATTGTCGATAAACAAACATGATAGTCGTAAATCATAACTATTTGTTAATAATACTCCTAAAATCGTAAACCGTTGTCGATAAACATATTAGTCGTAAGTCGTAACTATTTGTTAGTAATACTCCTAAAGTCACAAACCGTTGTTGTATGTAAGTCGTTAATAATACTCCTAAAATCGTAAACCGTTGTCGATAAACATATTAGTCGTAAGTCGTAACTATTTGTTAGTAATACTCCTAAAGTCACAAACCGTTGTTGTATGTAAGTCGTAAGAGAAGCCGCAAACTATTGTCGATAAACATATTAGTCGAACTCTTTGTAAATGATACTCCTAAAGCCACAAACTTTTGTCGATAAACATATTAGTCATAAGTCGCAACTATTTATTAATGATACTATGAGTGGCAACTGTTGTCGATAAATATGTTAGTCATAAGTTTAATGATACTATAAGCGACAACCGTGATAAACATAAACATGTTAGTCGTAAGTCGTTGTCGATAAACATGTTAGTCGTAAATCGTAACTATTTATTAAACTATTTGTAAATGATACTCGTAAAGTCACAAACTGTTGTCGATAGACATATTACTTGTAAGTCGCAATTATTTGTTAATGATACTATGAGCGGCAAACTGTTGTCGATAAATATGTTAGTCGTAAGTATTTGTTAACAACCTGTCGTCGATTAACATATTAGTCGTATTCGCTGACTACGAACAAGATTACATTAGCTGATGTTACAAGTCAATCTCTCTCCACCTGTAGTCCAATTCATGGATAGAAATGGTGCTAAGACTTGGCTAATGCATCTGTTAGGCACAAAGAAGCTTTGGCTTAGAGAAACTGTAGCATACTGATAGCAGAATTATTCTCACATCGCAGGTTGCAATCATGAGTTCTGCACCAGATGTGCTCTCTACCTGTGTTCCACCAACAGCACATCCACCATCCTGTCTTCTCCGCCGGGATCAATACCCTGCCCCCTCTGCCGGCACGCCATCGTATCGTTTGCCAAGATCCCAGGGATGAGCCCAATGAGGGAGCTGCCAAGAACGAGCCTCTCCTTGTCTCTCTGCGCCACATGCCCAGCCGCGGACGGATCGGATTCTACTACTCCCATGGCCACTCAGCTCTGCAAGCCAGACTTCCACTGCACACGGATCCCTCCTCTGGGTTCCTCCTCGTTCTGGTCATTGAGCTGCCAAAGGTTCCCCCCCACCAAGCTATACTCCTCGCTCTGCATGGGAGTTCCTGAGACGAGCTCATGCCTGATGAGATGCTCGAGGTCTTTGAGGCGATCGGCCTCTCAAGGGGAGAGCAGTGGGAGATCGTGTCTTTTTGCCTTCAGCCATATTGCCGACAGCAGTTGACTTGGTGCATGGCCGCGTCATGTCATCCTCTTCTGCTGCTGCATTGCGTGAATGGTTTGATAGAAATATTCTTATTATCTGTGAATAGATTGTTTTGTGCTTTTGGTGTGCTGTGTATGGACGGCATTTTGCTAGTTGCTTCGATCACAGTTCTTATTGTGCTGCGTCGTTGAGCTCAGCTTTGCTGCAACCATCAAAATGCAATTCTTGCCGTTGTGAATCAGCAATGTTTGGCTTCAAAGTTTTGGGATGGCATCAATCTTTATACTGTGATGTATGGAGTGAGGCCGAACACAATTATATGAACATTTACTACTTTGGAAGTGAGTGAACCATCACAACATTGTATCTGTGGCATCCAAACCTTGGAATTCATTGCAAGCAACTTGAAATAGTGCTTTGAGTGAGTGTAGCCATAGAAGCTCAACAAGCAAGATAATGGCTGGTTATAGCTAAAACCCACCTAAGATTACAAGTACAGCAATTGCATCTCTCAGCTAACTCACCACTTCCACATTCTACTGCTGGCAAATCTTGTCACTGCAGATTCAACTACTGATCTAACATGCTTCAGTTGGAGAGAAATCCAGAAAAAAGAAAACCATCCAAAAGTGGAAAAAAAATTATAATCAAGTAGACATCAAAAAGAACAAAAATATCACTACATATCAAAAAGAAAAAAAAGACTGAAGCATCTCACAAATAGTTGAATGCAAAGTTCTCATATCATGAAACTAAAGCTCAGAAGGGATAGAAAGAAAGGCGAAAGAAGAAGGGATTCACAAGAATAAAAAAATTCAAAGTAAATTAAAACGGAGTAGAGAGCGGCCAGAAATATTATCTCATGTTTAGAAAGTCTTGCAAGGTCAAGAAAATGACATGCAATCCTTTCAACATTGAATAAAAATAAAATCATATATAGAGGATGAATGAAAAAAATAAATAAAAATAAAAAAGAGAGAGAAAAGCTCGGTAAGGATAGCACCCATTAGAAGTGGCACAGCTGACATTTAAACCCTTCGATCTCCTCCTTTGATACCATTCAAAGCCAGGAGGCCAAAACGAAGCAGCTCTCCATCTCCAGCAACACATCATAGCAGGCGAAGAAGAAGAAGAGAGGCTGCAGCCGGAGGCAAACTGCATGTTGGCTCTTCCCAACCGTAGGCACTCGAAAACGGCAAAAGCTGTAGTGCATGGTGGAGGGATGGAGTCGTCTTATATAGGAAAACAACACCGTGAGGATTGATGTGATGTGATGCGATAGAAGAGTTATCCTAACATTCCCATATCTGTGTTCCTTTACCTGCCGCAGAGAAAAAGAGTCAGCCTTTCCCACCCTCCACTCCACAGACAATGAAGTCAAACATGACACAACCAGCAACCAATGCTTACAGTCGCTCACAGTGGGGGAAAGTACCGATGAGAGGTGCAGTCTCGTGCAGCAGCTGTGGTTAGTGTTACTTCCACATCACAAAATACCACATCTCTTAGCTGCTAACTCACGCAACTTGAGATGGAGATGTGTCATATGCGAATTATAGGAGGAAAGAAAGCCAATAACTGTGGACTTTGCACGCCATCGGAAACTGCGGCAGTGCCATTGTGCTGTTCTTTTCATGAGATGAAGACTCTTTTGACTTCGATGTGTGGGTTAATATTTGATATGGTTATGCAGTCGACGTACGTAAGACTCTCGGCCACCTTGCATGTGCATGCATGCATCCCTTCACAGATACTGTGGTGTGGCGGAGGTTTACTTGCGTCTCCCTCCCTTCGTCAGATCCAATCGGCTCGCCTCGCGACCAAATCTTTTGCTCAGTTGAGGCGAAACAATCAGCAGATCTTCCCAAAAGCCTGCACGCTGTGGTGTAGCTTTCTAGGTTTTCCTTTCCGTTCTTGCTTTCTTTAAGATTTCTGTGCCCTAGCGAGCTTGGCCTACGCTAGGCGTAATTATTCGAGGGCACAGAGAATCCCTGCGAGACTTGACGACCACCCACCGCTTCATGATCACTATGCCCATCCACGGCAGAAGTGACAACACAGGCGGAGACGAAGCTAGGCTTGCAAACAAAGTCCTCTCGGATTCGGTCGAGAGAGAGAGAGAGGGGCAGTGTTTGCTTTCAATTCTAGAGTTACTGTTCTTGTGATCTCATCACTGCTCCAACCACCATATCAGCCGAAGCTGCTTTCGTTTCTGCAAGAAATGGATGGGGAGGGATCAGATCAGTGTGTGTTGGGGTCTGCCACTCGGCAGGGCGCTGTTTCCTTTCATCGATTCTTGATAGGTGATGCTAGTTAGTGTTGTTGACCTACGAGGACGAAGAAGCCCTGCGTCATTGACTTTGCTGAGTCCGAGTGATAGAATGCTTTGACATCAGAGAAGTTGTCTTAGCTACGTGTGTTATTTTGATGTGCATGGAATCCTCGAATCATTTGAATTGCTACATGTAAGAGGACAACATTGAATTGCAAAAGATGGTAGCTTGAGAGTTCAGAAACAATTTGGATTCAAGAAACAATCATGAAACAAGAATAATAGCTCTAATTCATTTTCATGTAAACAAACCTGTTTTATCAGAAAAATGTAAGTGATACTCACATGTATGAAGAAAATTTTGGATACATTATTGATTATTGCTATCATTGTTATGAACATGAAAATTTCAGCTTGTCTGCTGTAGTCATTCATTTTTGTGTCTTAAACTTCCCTTTGCTCAATGCAATAGGTTCCACCTGCAACCTGGAGAGGCTCATATACAGTATCTGCATTATGTAGAACCAACCAGATGGATTTATGTGGCACAGTGAGGCAGGAAATATTCAACTTGCATTCTTCTTGATTTTATATTGGCATCCTTGTTTAAGAGAGCTGTTGCTGATCTAAATCTGCATTTACCTGCTTTGAAACATGAAGAGGAAACAATATGGAATATGAGCAACATCATAAAAGAAAACTGACTGATGATGAATTGTTTGACTGACCATAAAACCCATCTCTGCTATTTCTAGTTGGATTTTGGGCATTTGACATCATTAGTCACTAATTCATCTATCAGAAATTGAGAAAATGCTGTAAATAATAAATATAAGAGTTATCAAGGAGAACATTCTAGTAAGTTACTTTGAGTAGCTCAACAGTGAATAAAGTGAGGCAAACTATTTGAGATGTTTGACTGTTGATAGTGGAGGCTAGAGAATGATGAAGGGCTATATCTGAGGCCCCATTTTTCCAGGTCAGCTGGTTTGAAATGTTAATATCAATCTCAAAAGAAGCTAATAAATTTAGGATGTAGAAGCTTTTTTTGGTGGCAGTAAATGTCAAGTATGATTCCTGGGGTCATCACCAGATTAGTTATAGATATGATTGAGCTTCAGCTGGATTTCATAGAACAGAAAATGAAATCAGAACTGTATAATGTTATTTACCATCTGGTGATGCAACAAGGATATCATCATCATCACCCTTTGCGAGTAATGCCCTGCACCTCCCAAAGTCAAGTTGAACTCATCAGAAGGAAGTGTAGGTGAACTCCCCTTTGTTTTCTGGTGATCTTGTCTTCCTCTTGCGTGTGACTACACCTTCCATTGCTGACACAAAAAAGAAGCGTTACATTTGCAAGCTGGGATGGCATCAGCTTATTGTTTACCTACAAAATTTGCTAGCAGAGAAAAATATTTACGTTCATATCATAGTACTTTTTTATGAGTCTATGTACGCTTCAAATAGAATAGGTAAGGCTATTGAGATTACTTGTTGCTGCGGTAGTAGCTAATTGATGATGTTACTTGCATCTGTGGCAAGCTTCTTAAATAGCTGAAGACATGCTGACACTTTGCACCCCACAGCTTCTGCAAATTGGGCTCATTGAGCTGCGACTAAAGCAGCTGCAGTGGCAACTGCGCGCTCTTTCAGTGACTTCTTCTTGCTGGCTTCTGTGTCATCTGGTGCAATAGCTTCATGTGCTGCTGCAAGCACTTCTGCTCTCTGCAAGCGTTTTGCTCCCTGCTGCTGCTGCTGCTGCTGCATTTACTTCAACCATTTATTGATGAAGACCCCATTGCAGGTTGCAATTTCCCTGCAAAGACCATCGTGTCTTCACGATCATGTAGGTGATTACAGATATATCCTTGCATGTGAAGAACTCTGCATTCAGCTTTAGTTGGTGTCTATATGTTAAAAACAGGAGAATTAGTAGCCTCCAAAGAGTGTCCAGAAGAACTTGTGAAGCAATTCATGAATATAACCTAAGATTTGTTTGGTAAATCTACTGTGACCTTCTGAATCAGACCCCAGCCAAGCAGGAAAGATTAAAGCAGGCTTTGAGTTGCTAGATCAACACGAAGGTGCTGAAATGAATCTGATAGAGACACTGTTCTTGAACTGTCCAAAAGCCTAGAGTTGAAAACTCCTCAAACTGATCAGTGTACTTACAACTCCTGCAGCTAAAATCAAGGGTGGTCACATGTGATGTAGGAGAACACACACCATGTGTTGGGATGGCCCTACTAGTTGATTTATCTTCCTTGGATGTACATCTAGGACTTGGACTTTTTCTCTCAGGACATGCCATGGCTGCTGGCTGAAACAGCCTAGTATTGCACCCACATGGAACAGTAAACATGCAGTACACCAACAGCCAAACAGGCGGGGGATGATTAGTGCTTAGTACCACCATACATATTACGAGAAGAAGAAGTTCAAATAGGAGATGTTTGATGGATTGTCCATGTCTCCTAGCACTCTCTCAGTTTCTCTTGAAAGGAGATGGCAGGCATAATGCTGTTGGAATGGTCTGTCTGCAACTGCTAAGCTAAGAAATCAAAGTCTTTTGGCTCTTCCACCGACATACACAGAGCTCAATCTTATGAGCTCAAATCCAAACATCCTATCACCGATTTGTGAAGCCCCACATGCACAGGGGAGTTTTCCTCCCTTGCATGGGTGACCATGGAACTTGGTGCAACCCATGAGGGGCTGGGGACTTTCACATGCCTCTTGTCTCGGCATTGCCTATCCTCACCAAACGCCTACGTGTCCTTCTCTCTCTCTCTCTCTCTCTCTCTCTCTCTCTCAAAAGCTATCCTAGAAGAAAGTTTCTTCATATTCCTCATGCTAGTGAATCAGGTTAACACAGAATGGTCAACTTCTACTTGATTTCATTTGTTTCAGCAGCATCAGACACAAACAAAGCTCGGAATGTTGCAGAAGAGATTATCTGACACAACTCAACTTATAGCTTCCTAGCATATTCAATGTATACCAACATTATCTTGACTACATTTCTGGAAGCAATGATATCATATAAGCAATTTAAGTGCATTAAATGATCAGCTGAATAGCCCATACTGAACGTACAAGGATTATATATTCCAATTGTTATGAAGGAATAGCCATTATTAAAAGAAGATATCCTGGATCTATGTATATATTTGTTTGTGATGGATATTTATTTCATACTGTAGGATTATATTCTTTATGATTCCAGCAATATATGCACAGGGATACCTTGACTGACTAAATAGATTTGTCAGCAGGTCTAAAAGCAATCTTCCATGTCTCAAGGGGTGCCCATGATCATGCCCACTAACCTTGAATAGGCTCCATCAATGCTTGAAAGGGAAGCTGGATTTGCCTCCCATCTGTGACTAGTGAATTCAGCAAATGTTGCAGATGAACTTTGCTTGTGCCCTCTCCTTGACTGATGAGGATAAAGATGACCACTGTCCCTTTTTGGACCTGAAAGGTTCAACCAGATCCAAATGTTATGCACCTGAAGTATTACTCACCCAATACATCACAAGATATGATCATGACAAGTTAGAACATGGCCAAAAGCAGACAGGAACCAATTAATGCAGTTCAACAAAACACAGGTTATATTTAGATATATAACCCAAAGCCAACCTAGAAAATTTTGAACTTATATCCAGTTTGATTATTTTTTCCAATATTCTGAAGGTGGATTCCATCAACTTTCGTTTACAGACAACATACCAAGTACTCGTTTACAGGCAAGTAGTATTCCCAAATGGCTTCAATTCACCTTTCTATCACGGTACTCATTTGCTGTCAATCATTAAGTTCTGAGAGACTTTCCATGCACATGAAAACCTTAAACTTGTTAGAAAAGGAGTTGCGTCTGTCTGCTGCAGAAAATCTTCAAACAGCATGAATCCAAGTTTGAGCAAGAGAACCATTCTTATAGAATAGACATAGATGGGCACATGAATAGGAAGGCTATGCAGACAATGCTGAACATGAGGTTTCATATCATGCCTATCCACAAATCTATTTTGCTGTCTTGTAACCCGGAGAAGGCTACCACCTCATTCCCAGTGGCATACATCGCCAGCTGTATCAATAACATAGATAATGTCTTTTGCAACATTTGATACTTACAGAGCCAAGATTCAGAATTTTTTGTAAACCATCCGATAGACACATTGTAACTCAGTATGTTGTCAAACAAGAATGAGGTACTATTATTGGTTGTCATATAAGCTTTTAGCTCAGATCTGACACTGTTAATTGCTACTTCAAAACTAAAATATCTCTACAAATATTATACTCTGATAAAAAGGTCAAGATGGTGCTAAAACTCAGGGCATCATTGTATCATATCAAAGTCAGTACTTTTTCATCCCCACTTGGCCACTAAGTTTACCTGGGTGGTCCATAAATTAGGCAAACTTGCCATTTAAAAGTAAGAAGGCATGGCCCGCATGCTCTTGATTGCTGCTACATGTCATCTTGTCAGCTGGTGATCTAGGTGAGCTCCAAATACTGCTATGACTTGACTTGATAAGCTTTGCATGGGGTAGGAGGCTAATAATTGTTCCCAAATGCCAAGCAAAATCACCTTATTTCATATCTATTTATACTCCATCCTACTTCCCTATGGCTCACCAACTTTCTCTTGCATGGATAGGTCATCAACAATGGGAGTTCCCTCAACTTCCCTGAGAAGGAGAATAAGAGGGACAGTTCCAGTGAGGGGGAAGAGCCATGTTCAAGCTATGGTGACAAGGAAACTAAAGAAGCTCAAGAAGATCATCCCAGGGTGCCAAGAAGTTGAATTAGAAGAACTGCTTCAGAGAACAGCCGAGTATATTGCCTTCCTGGAGCTGCAAGTAATTATTCTGAGGAGAATATCAAACCTTCAGGGTGATTCAGGCTATAGTTTCTCTAAAGGCTAATCCAGGCTATATGGTTAAGAAATAGAAAGTAAGTTTTATTTTCTGTTGTAATTCCTGCTAGCAACTCTACTAAGATATTTGGCAAGATTATCTCATAATATATCCATTTCCTCTGTCATCATAGTTTCTTGATGGGATCACCTACAATGATTAAACTCATCATTCACCTAAGCAGAAACACAACTTTCAAGAAAAACAAAAAAACTAGTGTAACACTTGATCAGCCGGAAACTCATCATGATCTATTAGCACTATAAATCGAGAAGAAACTAGTGTTACTCTTCCAGATCTCCAAATTGCTTTTTTCAGCTGTCTAAGCCTTAAAGTTAGAAAGGTGATGCAAGGAATTCATGCACTACTATTTTAAAGTGATTATTCACAATCAACTACAAAGATAGTCTGATTGAAAAAGAATGTCTAAGAGATGCAACATAATGTAACACTTGATATTTCTCATGCCGTCTTCATGTGAGGCAGTCAGCCAAATCTTAATCCATAAAGAGAAAATCTAAGAATCAGCCATTTTGAACTGGAAATGCATGTTTGAACTCCTATTGAGCTGACTCTTTTTTGACCTGATGTGACTGAAAAGAAGATGTTTGCAAGAAAAATCTGGGTGCAAATGTGATTCCATTAGACAGACAAGAAACAATGGCAGTTATGGTAAACAAAACACATGACAAAATGTTTTCTCTTCACACAAGAAAAGAAAAAATATATCATGATGGAGTGAACTGAGTTCATGTGATTTCAGTTCCCTGAAAAAGAGGTGAAGTGGTAGAACCTGAAGATTTTTGTTTCTCATCTACTTATGACAAAATTAGTCTGGCATGGCTATAAGTTTGGTTTTGCATCAGAGACCATCCTCAACAGCTGCTAAGATACCATCGCCAAAAAATGATACAGCAAGCATACATGTTCAGCACTAATAGGTTTTGGTTCATGATTAGTATGAACAAAGATGTCCACAAATAACTCAAGGTGGTTCATTATAAACATTGGACAAAGCTAATTGAACCATAAGAGTAAATGATTTGAGAATAAAATTGAAATTTAAGGAAAAAAAAATAAAGCCACCAAAATTTCATGGTTGGATCAGTTGCTAAAGAAGCAAAATCATTGAGGTCAGTAGTAAGAGTATATATTCTGGCTTTGAGTATTTGAGTTTCATGGCCAAAATTAAATGATGTGGTGAACGGACAACATATGCACAAATCATAAGAAGATCTGTCAGAGAAACAACTACTTGTTAATAAAAAAAGTTAAAAAACAAACTAAGAATCATTGCAGGACAAAGTGGAGCTCTTTTTGTCTTGGTCAAGATTCAGATGATAGCTATCAGGTATCTTTTTGAAGTTCATACTCCTATTCAATGCGCCAAAAACAGCTTACTCTGTGACTGACCTGATCATAGTCTCATCCATAACACCTGGAATATTAGTTAGAATCTGTGCATCATACATACTATATATTATCATTAAATTATACATTCTCTAGCATCTCTTGTAACTTGAGCAAATCAAACAGCTTACACTACAACCAAACCACATGCAGCAACTGAGGAAATATCTAAAGCAACACATCTAATTGTTGCTAGGCTGTAAAGAAGAAATCTACCTACTCCTGTCCTTGTTTCAAGAGTGGAATTATATCCAAAAGGTTCTTCCATCTCTTATGGTGCCTAGTGGCTAGTGCAAGCAAAATAACATCAGTTGGTGCTTAAGATCTATAACATGTAGGGTTTAAAATTAACGGCCTTTCTATGCTTAGTCTCAGGAGTTTATCTCAAGTCCCACCAGTTCAGGCACAGTAAAAAGGCTGCAGAACGCTGCATGCCTCTCGGCAATCAAAGGGGTCAAACTATTAGAAAAAGGCATGTCCATAGCCGAACAAGGCAGACAGCCAATGTCCCTCAACCATGATCTCAGCCAGCTCTTGGATTGCCACATATAAGAAGAGAAGCAACCTAGTGCAATCCCATCCACCCCCAAGCAGCATATGCGCAAGCATGTGGTGTGCCTTTTAACACAAAGGCACTGGTTTCCTGTTACATCCTTTCCTATTAGTTTGTTCATCCCTTCCCTGAGGTCCTCCAAGTCTCTTTCTCCCTCTAATGTTACCATAGACCCCATGGTTTGCAGCCTCCTCCTACAAGCTAGGCCTGGACTCCCTGGTGAATAGGTTGTACCAAGAAATCTGCGCAAAGCAAGAAAGTAGAATGCCCAAATATATCATATCAGCTTAACAAAAAAGTAGGGTTTCTTACCGTCACACACACTGAATCCAAATTGTTTGTGTCGATTCGTCTTCATTCTCATAGAAATGGACCGAGAGATCGATCGAAGCCTGCCGGACGGTAAGGTCCTAAGACTTTTTTCGCTCGCTCATCCAAACCGTGAAGTGATGAGCGATTGCAACGCGACAGGTACACTTAAAGGACCGAATCCTTCTCCGGCTACCTAATAATAGAATGAAACTCCAAATTGCCGACTGACTCGATCATCAAAGGGAATTATGTCGGATTCACTGTTTGCCAATAGGAAATTAGCACTTATAATCCATCGAAAGCTACAACTCGAGATCGCAGAACAGTCCTTTTTGCAAGCATCCCGTGATAGAAGCCAATGAACAGATCTGCAATTTCATCTCTTAAATATTATATATATAATCCTAGTTAGTCAACAGTGATCTTTCATCATTCTATGCTGTACTTACAGATGAAGCTTTCGATACCAACAAAATCACGACATAGTCCCTGGAAAACATATAAACTAAAATAAATACAGAACAAGGCTTTCAATAAATGCAAAAGGTAAAGAAACCAGTGAGAGAAGTTTATGATACAACACACTTTCCACTGCTTGTTCATAAGATGACCCGACAAAAACCTCATGAAGAACAATCTCCCTTGTCCACATTCAATGATAAGAGGAGAAAACAAAATCACTCGAATGATAAAAGCATGATAATGAATCCAGTTTGCAGAAAAATTCATGCGGTCTGGTGTTTCGAACTAGTCATTTCCTATTACTGAATTATTAAAGATAGCACCATCTGAAGATAAATTCTCTTCTGACAAAAACAGGACTCTCGCTAATTTGCAGAAGGGACAGACAATCATTTACATGAACTGCAGTGGAAAGAATGAATGAATTGTGAAAATGCGTTAACGACGCCGCTGTATCAACTTCATTTTCACAAGAAACAGGAGTTAACAGACAGCAAGCGTAATGCAGCTCAATCCGAGTTTGAGTCGTAGAAATCGCTAGGGCATGGTGTCATCACCTCAGATTCCAGCATTTGCACCACTCTGTGCATTGTCGGCCTGTCCTCCGGAGAAGATGACACACATTGAATGGCAACTGAAAGCAAAGCATCTAGGCTTTCCCTCTGCACTCCCTCACACAAAGGGTCTATAATTTCTCTTTGGCGATTCTCCACAATCAAAAAATTCAGCTGAAACAGAAAATGAGAATGATGTACAAGTCATTTCTTACCAAATATAGGTTCGTTCACTTATAAAATCAGTTTGATATGTAATTTCCCCAGTGCATATTTTCCAAATGTAAAGCTTGCGCATGAGAAGTTAGAAAGACCCATTCCTACCTGGAATTTGTGATTGTGGTTATACAAAAAAAGGTCAATGAGAAAGCCTCCACAATTGGCATGCTCTTAAATAATGTTTACAGGCTTAAAATTGGCTACAAAAGATCGTGTAGGAAATCATCATGCCATTACTTGATCCAGGAATAAGCAAGAACAAACCCCTAGAGTATACCTGAATAGGTTACTGCATATATTACAACTAGCCCTCAGCAAGAGATGTGATTAGGACTTGTTGCTCATGAACAACTTAAGCTCAGCCCCCAGGCTCGAGCAGCTCGAGCATAGCTCGTCTTCAAAGCAAATAAAACACACACTAACAGTTCAACGCTCCTGAGCAGCTTAACGAGCCAAAAGCCCAAACAAAACCCAATTAGCTCAGGCTCAGCTCATTAAGACTGAGTTATTCGATCAACTTATGTATCAGCTAATCTCAGCTGTGTAATTTCATAGAATGTTGGAGATCCAACCCTCAGATCCAATAGATATAAACACTAGTGTTTTTTACCCCAAATAGATGAAAGAGTATGGTTTGTTTCTGCAGTAGGATCCCTCTCTTCATTCAGATTCCAGCATCATCACCATTTCCCCGTGAACTCAACAACCCTGACCATATGCCAGGATGGACAAAAAAGGAAATAAAAATGGAGTACTTGCAATATGCCCCCATTACATCTCTCACTAACAAAGTAGCATTGTAGCACCATGATCTGGGAAATTGCATTTGGAGAAGAATAATGGGCAACTATGAATCCATTAAATATAACTTAACTACCCGATCCCACTAGGCTGCGACTCTAGATCTCTCCTCAATCTGCACATCCCCGACTCCCCCTTCTCTGAAACCAAAGCAGACTGATCTCAGAGCCCAAGTCTGAACATGGGTGTTTGATCCTCCTAAAGCTGAGCACAAAAAAAATCACCCTGTTCACTTGAACTCAGACAACTGATAGAGCAAAGAGAAAAACTCCAATCTAAAGATAACTTCCAGCTCAGGAAAGCCCCAGCAAACAGAGAACGAGCTCCATGCAAAACCCAGCATAGACATGCTAATCTGACAAACCAAGAATCATCAAAGAATTTTATTTTCAGACTCCATATGTCATTATATAACCAACACCAAGTAGTTGGTATAAAGGCTCGGTTATTCCATATCCAAAGAAATTTAATAATCTTCCATCAACAGCATAGTAATTAGAAGATTAAGTACCCGGAATCAAGTCTTGTTATAAGCAAGTGATGCAAAAATTGACAAGGTGCCATAGTGGATCCACAACAGGTCCAATGAAATATCTGCCCGAATAAGGTTAAGCAAAGGTTAATATGAACAGTATGATAATGGATGCATACAGTCACCCAGTCAAAATAAGACATAGAGGATTCTGACAAACTGCATTGTGCAAGATCCTTAAGCCTGATTTGATCCATTTAGACTCCTCTTGATCTTCTACATGTAGTAAATTTTAGATCCTCCATTAAGACCATGCCTATATCTTGATGGTTCTTAAGAGAAATTTTAATGCAAATATAAAGTCAGAAGAAATTAGTAGATACCAGACTTTGATAGATCAAATGCACCAGTCAGCAACACAATAACTAGAGTTAGTCATAGAAGTGGACTTTCCCTTATCTCATTTTCAACCATAAGTACAGGCCTTTTTCTTAAGAAAAACAGAAACTGAAATAGATGGTCTCCCATCCCCATAATATCTCCATTTTAAAAGACTAACTCTCAGTATACAACTCTAACTAGGAAAGTAACCACCCTAATCTATACTACAACCATATTAGATTTGAGTTCCACTGCACCATGGATGTAAGATAGCTTTAGCAACATACTTCATGGATGTAAGATAGCAATAACCTTTAATTATGAAGCCCATTTGAATTTCATTAATATTTAATTGAAGCTTAATACAAATGGCATATGATAGTAGATAACTATATATCTAATTTAAAATCAAAGACGATAAACAATTAAGAAAAAACAAATTTCTTCAAAGCAAACCAAACAATAATTTCACAGATCAGTACATATGGATCATGTCAGATAAAGAAAATAATTAAGGCAGATGATAAAAACTTACCCATCCAACTATATTCAAACCTTTCTCAATGAATGATGAATCAGTTGGCCGTTTTCCACTCAATACTTCAAGCACCAAGACACCAAAACTGTACACATCAGTTTTTTCTGTAGCCCTACCACTCTGCATGTACTCTACAAACAGAACAGTAATAGTTCAATTCTTCGAAGAAGTAAAAAAAGTGTTCAGATGGTCAAATTGTTTGAGAAAATAGAAGAGCAGCAAGCAATGCTTCGATGCCAATACACAACCAGAAAATTGGTGAAACTAACTTAAGCTATGACAAAGACATGCCAGGTATAAATTGCAATTAAAGTCAGACGAATATGGTACTGAGTTGTGGTGTTTTATTAAAAAAACTAAATAACAACTGCAGTTATTAGCCAAGTATGATGAAAATACTTATGGAAAGAGAAGCAGAATGCTGGATAGCATGAAGAAATAACTGTGGTATTAGCTATTAAGTTTCCCCATAATCACATTCGTAAATACTCAGTTAGGTAAAGATGACTGGCTTGTTGCAAGAAACAAACACCAACTGTTCAATTACTGGTGCTTGCCACCTAAGCAATTAGTCATTCGAATAAGCCACCTATTGGAGTAGAAAAAGAATTAAATCCCCAAGAATAGTTTAACAACTTTTTAAATAACAAAAAAATGTATAGTTCCATCTTGAAATATATTGCCACCAGAGTAATGTATCCATATTTAAAAGAAAATGAAGAAATA
The DNA here is from genome assembly GCF_036884655.1 of Musa acuminata AAA Group. NCBI lineage: Eukaryota > Viridiplantae > Streptophyta > Magnoliopsida > Zingiberales > Musaceae > Musa > Musa acuminata. Next base: position 3,161,739 of record NC_088329.1, on the reverse strand, counting down.
TTGATGCATCATTAAGTCACAGATGAAGAAATATATAGACGCATCATTAAGTCGTAGATAACCATGACCAACGTCCAGTATGGTTTACAGTTACACTACCAAGTAAAGATCTGTGCTTGTTCAAGCAAATTGAAATCCTAGAAGCTTTATAGAATTTGATACGAGAGCATAAAATTCATCAACAAGAAAACAGATTTATCTAATGTGTATTGTGTGATGTACCTGGAGCAAGATAACCAAAGGTTCCAGCAACTATTGTGGTTATATGTGACTCTTCATCCTCCAACAATTTTGCAAGTCCAAAATCAGATACACGAGCTTCAAGATTCCCATCAAGTAATATGTTGCTGGACTTGATGTCACGATGTATTATTCGAGGTGAACAATCATGATGCAAGTACGCAAGTCCTTTTGCAGCGCCCAGGATGATATTAAGGCGTGCATCCCAGTCCAATTGTTCTGCTCTTTCTGTTCAATTACAATTATAAATATCAAATTGTTATGTCAATATGACTTGTATAAATGACCAGGACCACCTCATCACATAGATAGGACGCCTAATAATATGAACCTGCAAGTAATACTGAATTCATTGAAAACATAGGGGCATACTATTAACGTGAGTCTAACTCAAAAGAATGTACTAAGCCGATAAAAAGGGATGAAACTGAGTGTTTAACTACAGACTTGCAGAAGCAAATAAAATCCACAGATGTTCTTACCAAGGTGCAAACCAGGTTTAACTGGTAGATGAAAATGATGAAATTGAGTGTATAAACTACATACTGACAGAAACAAATAAAATCCACAAAAAAATTGATCAAGGATTTTAATCTTGGTCACACACACTAGTTTCAGCAAGTGATCAAACTGGTAGTCCAAGAATATATGGGTATACTGACTTATACCACCTGGTATCGCTTAAAAAAATTTTAATTGTATTCCGTTGTGCCTTTAAATGATTCACATGGTATTGGTGTACTGGTGTGCCTATCATATGAATGATGCCCATATATTGAACATTTAGTTTCCTTTCTTTTATAGTGAGGCATACTGCACCGGTGAAGAACTATACATACTACTCTGATAAGATTTCAGTATGAGTAATATGACTAGTATTTATAAGTTTGAATTCACAAACCATTTCAAGCTGTAAACAAAGACAATAGTTAAAAAATGAAAATAAAAACTAAGTGCTCAATACAAGAAGCAAAGGAGTGGCCTGCTCAATGAAATTCTACTAAGTTTTCAATGCCAAATTATACTAGAAAAAGGAATTAATAATCATAACAAACATGTGGAGCAGAATAACACTAAAAGAAACCAAGTTCAAATTGACAGCGAGTGCAGAACTAACCATGTAATACTTCATCCAAGCTTCCACCAGGTAAGAAATCATAGATTAACAACTTAGAGGAAGGTGAATTGCAATATCCTCGAAGATTAACCAAATACCGATGTTTAATGCTCCCCAAAATTTCAAGTTCTCTGTCAAAGAACCGATCCAGGACTTCATTTGTCTTCATTATTCTTTTCAATGCGAAAACATTTCCATCATCCATGGCAAGCTTGTATACAGTTCCAAAGCCCCCAGAACCGATGATGTTTTCCTCATTTAAGGTCTCTAGTTTCCTAAGAATATCTTTTGATGAGTAGGGCAAGTCCCCGTGAAAAATTACTATGGATGCACCTGAAATAGGATACTGTGTCAGAAAACTCTCCAATACTTATCTCCAGAATAACAAAATGAATATGTCAATATGCTTGTAACAACAACTCAACAAGTATTGGTACCTCCACTAACATCCATCGCAGGACCACTGATGTCACCTTTACCAAACTTCTTATAAAGGAAGCAACCCCAGAAACACATTAGTGCCACCAACAACAAAGCTCCTACTGTTGCTACAGCACTTGTAACAAGCTTAGCAGAATTCTTTGACGGGTGCTTTAGGTTATCTGTGCAGGTACATTACAATCTCATAAACAAACAGTGAGAATAATGTTAAAGGAAACAAAGGATGTTAATCGTAATTACTTAGTTTTTAGACTTCCAACATTCTCTAAAGTCAAATATAAGTCATCCTGGAAGTGCTTGCATAAGCCAACATTGTGAAGCCCCGAAGAGTAATATTATTTTACAACAACATGCCATGGTCAGAAATTTTATAATAGTCAAAATATGTCAATAAGGTCCTCATTTAGATGTATATTCCCCAAGTTAATAAAAATTCAGAAAAGTAAATACAAGTTCTAAATCTATTTAAAGATGCACATCTTATTGCAGAAACCTAAAGTGACTGTTGTTAGGATCCAGATCATATTAGAAATAGCAGATGAGCTTAAATTGGATATGCTCATAGTACTCAGATCCTTTTAAATTCCTAGAAAATGTAATATATCTGGAGGTTTCAAAAAAGTGTAAGCATATGCAACTTAAGTGGTAGATGAATGGCAAGTTATACTAAAACAAATATGATGCTGTCTCCTAATTATTATTTGTATAGAGGACTCCATAAAATAATAGTTTTATAAAAAGTTACAAACACATTCTCAAGTGGTCGATCCACACAAATATTACCTTTGTATGCATTTCAAATTCTAAATCTCCTTTTCTTAAAAGCAAGTATTGTTTCACAGACATGGACACAATCATTGGTAATACATTATACATGCATAACTATGGTAATTAAAATGTAAAGAAATCATAAATGTCTTGTATGAATCTGCTTATTCAGGACTCCACTACATATTTCAATCGTCCAACAGTCACTGGCATGCCAACAGTGAAGACAGAGTTGATATACATATTAGCAACAACATTTCACTTTCCCTGATGACGAATTAAAGAAACATAAAAACTCATTTGGTTGTTAACCACTTCTAAATAACAATTTCAAGCTGCACATTTTCAACTAAATCCAAAAGCAACAAGAAGCCAAGGCCCCAGCTATGAGGCTGATTATATGATTTTTTTTCCTGACACAGAGCTCTATTGATGGCAATATCATTTGTCAAACTAAGAGCCAACAATCTCTATCTACTGTTTCAGATAATTTTTTCATAGAATCATTTCCTCAAATAGAAAGGTTTTCTGAGATCTTCCTTTACCAATCCCATGCCACTAATCCAAATTGACTCATCTCATTTAGGTAGAATACCTATCTGTTTTTATAACATGAAAGTTTAGGCCTATGCGTTGTGATTCTACCTGATTCAGACCCCAGGATGATATGGAGATCATATGATCCCAGGAACATAATTCTCTAAACAAACACATATGGACAAATACAAACTTAAAAAAGCTAATTGCCTTTCTTTCAAAATATCAAGAAAATAAAAGCTTAAGATAGTTTTGCTTGCATAGTTATGAAGACAACAGAAATTGACTTCTCTTAATGAAAATGGTGACAGATACTGTGAGACAATGTGTATCTGAAGGAGAGTGCATACTACCTGGATAGAATAGTTGAGAACCTCCTGAGGGTGATGGAATCTCATCCTTGCAGACAACACCAATTTGCTTTCCACACAATCCACGGTTTCCAATAAAGCTGAATGTCATTCATACGAGACCGATTAAGTACGATTTGCATGAGTAACCAGCTTTTTTTTAATTATTTTATTCATGATCAGCCTAGCCCTTGCTAATTTATAAATGAGTACAAGAAATAAAATCTAAAGCACCAAACCTGCAGTTGGTTCTCTCAGATTCGTGTGGTATGCAAATATGTTGAAGTATTTTGCAGTAAAATAATAAAAGAAAGTAATATATTCGTATTTGCATGTAAGCAGCTCGAATGGCTTGGTACTGTTAGTTAATTGGCACATCACAACATTTAAATCCATGAATGCAAAGTATGTTAATAAACATAACCTTTAGATTCACCTTTCGTGTTAAAATGAATCAGTATAAACAACAAAATAATTAGATGGAGAAGCTTCAGTAGAGTGGAAAAGGAATTTTTTAAAGGTTCATACTCCTGACTAGCTATCATCAAAAGTGAGCATGTACTACTTACGAAGCCTCATTAAATTTGAAGAGTGCACCTTCAGATGATATTCTTCCAGTCAAAAAGTTCATTGATACATTGCTTCAAAAAGATATCAGAAATCAGTTTTGATGACTAATAAATTCATTCTAAACATATATGAACATAGAAAATCACTTACAATAATGTTAATTTTGTGAGGTTACCAAGAGATTGAGGAATGGTTCCGCTCAGAGTGTTGCTAGAGATATCCCTAACAGAGTAAGCAGAAATAAATGTAAAGTACAACAAAGAAATACTGAATTTCTTGACATCCAAGAAGATGACAGAAAAGTATTTCATAGCCAAAACATATTACATCAACAAGAGAAACATAAATCAGCTTAAGGTCATAACAGAGTATGTTCCCAACATAAATGTTGGCACATAACATCAGTAATCGACTGGCACCTGCATTGGTGTGGTACAGCACCATGATATTTAACCATGCCAGTAATACTGCTCCCAAAACACAATAACCTATCTTACCTTCTATAAACATGGATGGCGCATAAACCAGAAGAAATAGCTTGAGGTTTGTTAATCATAGTCAAATAAGATATTTAGCTATCAGACAGTTAAAAAGTTGTAGATAACCGTTAAAATACAAGTGGAACAACAAGAATACAGACTTACAAAATCTGCAACTCCAAAAGATTACCAAGCTCTGGTGGAATAGTTCCACTCAAATAATTTCCCTGCAAAGATCTGCAAAGAGTTGATACTATGAGGTTCCCAAGTTGTAATATATTTTTACCATAAGATAAATGAGTACAACTGTAGGAAAAACTAAAACATAAAATAGTTCATGAATCTGATCTAAGGGCTGGTCGGTCAACCCAATCCTACAACTGGAAAGGTCATAAACTCTGTTAAACACATTGGTTGCTACATCAGAAAGAGTCTATGTAGAATCTTTAAAAGGTAGCTAATAGAGCTTAACTTCAGGAGATGATTTAATTTATTTAAGCACTTTTTGGCTTGAACCTTGGCTATTCTCTGTCGTGAGATGGTGACATGAATGGCAAAGATCCACATTTTAAGCAGGTCAAAAGCTATGATTAGAAATTTAGAATTGAATAGCAATTTCAGTAATCAAAATCTCAATCTATTTATCAATCATCTCAATGTCTCTGCACCCCAGCAGGGAACATTTCTAGAGGCACTCCCAGTTTCCTCTCTGTTAGAAGGGGAGTTCTAACTCTTGAAAAATTGTGCACTTCCTCTTTCCATTAATTAGTGACCAGGACATGGACTTCAGTATCTTGATCTCATGTGATTGTTTCTTTAGAAAAATCATGAGTTTTTGGATGGGTGCTGTCAGTTTGACAGCCCATCATATGATTCTTGCAAATCTTTCATGAAGCCAACTCAACTTGGAGGCAAATTCTATAGTAAATTTCATAAACATGGGAAATGCCTGCTGATGACAATATTAAGAAGACCATTCAAAAGATCCCTTTTGAGAGGAAAGTTTTGAGTGTTAAAAAGTGAAATCAAACAGATGAAATCTATCCTTGAGTAATGATGAACTTTCCAAAAGTATATGTGATATGAAAAGGAATGGCAGTACATTTGCCACAAAACTCGAGAAACAAAGTACATTTCTCTGAACCAGGACAATTGGGTCAATGACAAATTGACAGATGAAGTGACGAGCATCATCAAATTGCAGTTTGACTTAGGCTGATGGTTTAAGGGATGACAAGCGAGAAAAATGGCACATATCAAAACCAATAAACTGAAGAAATGGCATGGATGGCAATGATATACAGATTCCTTGCAAAATGAATCCTCATATGTGTGTTCTATCCTAGTAGAAAGAATTCATGTAGCAACTTCAAGAGAAAGCACTACAAGCCAGAATAACTCGACCAACTCTCAAAGTTGCTCATGAAAAATCTTAGCTTTCTGTTCTCTTTAACACTCTAGCTAAGTGCTTCAAGTTGAATGTAGAGTAGTAATCACAACAACACGGTCTACCCGATATAGATTATGCATGAATGAAACCCTGGACAAAATTCTAAAATGACAATCGCATAACAGACTATTCACCTAGAAATCCATATGTTTGAACTCCTTTTTGGTCCATCAAATGACATTACTAATACTTTTGGACAATTGCTGGATCATACAGGATTGCTAGTGCAATAATACCAATCTCAACACATCTTAACATTGAAAACAACAGTTGGCTTTTTTTCTCAAAGGAAAAAAAGTATGCATTAATAATATGATAATTACAATAATTGATAGTAACAAGTTAGTAGCAGTTTATGCGTATAAGTTAATAGTACATCCAGTAAGCAAATAAGAACTTACAAATATTGTAGCTCTGCGCAATTTCCTAGTTCTGGAGGGATGACACCGTATAAGCTGTTGCCATGCAGAGCTCTACAAGAGAAGGGTTAAGGTAGCAGTAAATAATGACTATTTAACAGAAACTGAGGAAACTAATAGACTCTCTTTGGATGATACTGACAGCAGCTTTAAGTAATTTAGCTTTCCTATTTCTGGTGATATGGAACCAATCAACTTGTGGTAGGCAAGCCTCCTGAAACAAATAACACACTAAACTAGTTATGCATAACAACAATCCCAAGACCATTAAACTAAAAAGAAAGGATTTAATGACCAAAAATTATCCAATTGATGAATTTTGTGAACTCCATATACAACATACTGGACACCAAATACAAGAAGCAGCAAGATGATGCCTTACCATCATGACTCTCACATGCTATAAATGAGATTCAAATATGGCAAGACAAATACTACCCCTTTTGAGGTGAAAAAAAATATAGAAATATCTGATGTCTAATCATGATTACTTGAGCATGTGAAGTTTACATATTTTAAGAGCATAGTGACAATCTTGACCCACATACACTACAACAAAGAGTTCAAGCTCCCCTTTGAAGTAAGGTACCAGTAGCTGGTTGATAAGAAGTATCTATTGAGCAATAGTGGTTTTAGATGCAGAGTAACAGGCACTAAATACAACTGCTAAGGTTCACAGGATAAGGTTGGGTTCAGGGTCACTTGTAGGATTTTGGAACAGGATAAATTTGTACCCATCAAAACCATTTATGGAATAAACTTTTTGTTTTTTTTAAATGACTGGAAATCAACTGAAATCATCAGGATTGACCAGAATCCATTAAGTTGGGAAATTAACTTGAGCGAAAAAAAAAAAAAAAAAAAACCTAGCTAGGACACAGGGATTTGCCGAAAGTCTGCCAAAACCAAAAGGAAAATGGTTGGTATTCACAGGATCAGATTGGAAGCCATTGGGAGATCGGCTGAGCCTACCAACATATACTTACAGATGAATAATTCTCTTAGTACTACTGTCACATGTTACACCTCTCCAACTACAAGGATCAGGATCTTCTTGTCTCCAATTGAGGAAAACACCATCTGAACCAACAATTGCTGTCTTAATGCTAAGCAACACCTCACCTGTAAAATAATTCAGCCTAAAAGTTATACATAAAATAATAGAGCAAAACTTAGTAGTCTAAAGAATCATCTCATACCATCTGGACTCATTGCGTTGGTTAAACTCATTAAAAGTGGCACTATCACAACAAAGAGTAGCCTCTGACATTTCATCAAAAATTGTCTCATTGAAGTGCTCGTCAAGCATAATGGGACTACGTTAAACAATTATATGGTCCACATCTGCTCCATCAAGAACCTAATTTTCATTGAAAGTTCAAATTTCCATCAATAAGATGAAAGAATAAAAGAAATCTAAACAGGTAAGAGAAAAACATATAAGTTTTGCATAAATAGCATTGTCAGCAAATGACTAATGAGCAAGCAAACAAACACTATAATATATTTTGGTTATTGAATGGAAAAACAGAAACAAATCAAATTCCTCAGACACCTTCTTTGAGAATAATGAAAATATTATTCCCCACAAATAGAATTACGTGGATCAAAGACACTTGGACACAGTTTCAACATATATTTGAGCCAAGAACCTTTTGGATGAAGGGAGTAAGCCACTAGGCCAACGCATGGTTTGTGAATTTCTCACTTATGATGATGCCTTGGTGGATCTCTAATAAACTAATTTGTTCAAAAATTTCTTTTATTGAAGGGTGACATCAAGTGCAATGATTGGTTACCAACGGGTAACCCAAGCAGCAAAACAGCATCTACCTCCTCTAAGAAGTAAGAACATTGTCAGGATCATGATTCTACCCAAATTAAGGATCAATATGAGGTCCTTAGCATTGAAATCACAGAATCAGATCAAAGATAATAAGATTTTACAGACCATTTAACAACACTTGGGTCCATGATCCAATAAACATCATAATCCATAAAGCATAGTTAGCTTTACAACTTTCTTACAAAATTTTACTTTTTAACGAAGAAGCATATTATAATCACACAAAACACCCGATATCTTTGATTTTTACCACCCACTTTTACTCTGTGAATAATGTTTTCACCAGGCTCTCCTTCCTATTTATTAATATATACAAGATACCTAAAACTTTCACTTGCAGGAATGTTTTGTCCACCCATCATTACAAAACCCTCAATTTTTCTAGTGGCATTACTGAAATTGGGTTTCATATAGGTCTTAGTTATACTTAGTTTAAAAATATCAAATTTTTATCTTTGTTACTCATGTTCAAAGCTAATTCCAATTAGACTCATCGGGTACAATAATATCATCGGCAAACAACAAATGCCATGGAAGTTAATCCTACATATGCTAGTGATATGTCCATTACCAATAATAAAAGGATACATACATAAAATTGAATCTTTGTGTAAACCAACAGTTGAAAAATAAAGACTCACTGACTAATATATATATATATATATATATATATATATATATATATTATTACATCAACAATAACTAATTTACACACTCACTATTTCGTTTTAACTTTTCATCAACTCTATTGTAGGACTAATTTACATATCCACAATCCAGTACACCCTTTTAAGTTTGCCTCCAATGATAATGCTTCATAAAAAATATTGGTTCTGATCATTTCAAAAACGGCTCATATCTTAGGGAACAATATGAGTAACAAATGAAATGCATGAATGAAATTTACAAATATGGCATACAAAAGTCATGAAACTTACATGCACAACTTGCATAACGTAATCATCATAATAGATAACAACCCCCCTCCATTAGTATTCAAACTTGGTGAATCAAACCTAAGTTAAGGGTCTAAACTGAAAGACCAGTGATTAATAGACACACTGCCGACACTCCAGTAGTTTGATGGCATTCAAAGATCTCGACATGCGTGCAGTCGGAATCACTTCTTCAAGGCATGGTGGAGTCTCACAACTGAAAATTTTTTATTAAGTCTTTGCCAACATACTTAATGTCTTCGACCATCAGAGGCATCTTAAATTCGCATATTTCATGAGAAGGATGTTAATATAGTTGGGGGAAAAGTAATTTCTTGTTCCTAACTTTGTCCAAAAGACGAAGCAAGAGAAGATCTCTGCTCAAACGAAATCTTCGCTTCTCATCGCAAACAACGAATACCAAGAACCAAGAGAACCACGAAATCAAGAAATGCTCACTAGTCCGAAGACCTAATTCCACCGGCAGCTGGAAAACCAGAGCTCGGAAGAGCTGGAAAGCGGGATGCGGGTGGCCACGCGGAGATCCGCCAGAAATCTTGACGAACCGGCGGAAAGAAGACAAATCGGTCCCTCCCCGCCGGCGATCGGGGCGGGGAAGAGGTGACGATCGGGCCGGAGCTGCGGGAGGAGATGCTGACGCCGGGAGATCGCCTATGTCGGCTAGGGGAGGGGGCGAGGGAGAGACAGAGCGACTGTGAGAGAGAGAAAGAGAGAAGGGGGTGAGTGTGATGGTTTTGTGGTTTTGCCACAACAGGAGGTGAGGTGGAATAGAGGAAGCAGACGGCGGATATGTTCCCGTACGTTGATTTCTTTATGCGAGCAGTCCATCCGACCGTCCGTTTAGCTCAACAATAATAATAATAATAATAATAATTTCAAGGTAAAGATGAGGAGGAAAACGAGAACATAAAATACGAAATGCGATGAAGACTACGCTCGGTATGTGCGAGACGTCCGCAGTGGTAAGTGTAGTGGAATATGGCCGTGGGTGGACACCATCTCCCACATTATATAATATTCTCTAATTAAAAAGGTAGTATATATCTAATCTATATATAGATTTTTTTCCCATGAACATCTTGGTGATGTTGTGTGAACGCACGCACCTTTGATTTTAGTAGATAATTATTTGATCTTTTGTCATGTCGACAATAATGCATCGAGTTGATACAAAGGAGCAACTTATATAGAAAAAAGACAACAAAATAAAAAAGAGTTTTCTTGTCTTTTTTTTTAATGAACCCTGCCAAATTTGTCCATGATCAGAGCTGTAAAGTTTCCTTCATGGTACTGAAATGTCCAAACCAGGCACTTGAGATTGACGTTTTCACATCAGTTTTGTTTTGATGCTACATCAGCTCTTGCACAAATGTATAGATTCTGGACTAGTATCAAATCAGTACTTTAGGTGAACCCTTTTGATCATAGATGATCCTAAAAAATCATTATCCTTCGTAGAAACTGATCTTACCATTGGTGATATGGAGACTTAAACTGGTCTCGACAATATATATAATATGGATTCCGTAGAAATCCATGTAATGCAAGCAAACTATGCGATGTTCATATCCAGAATGGTAACCTGATATAAATAACCAGTACAAAAAATTTAGCTAGCACAGAAACTATGCTATGGATGACATAACATACGATAAAACTTTATTAACATGTGAAATGAGGAAGAACAGAGTCATGTTACCGCAGTTAGTCCTCCTAAAATGTTCCACCGGAGATCCAATTGTAGGGCATGCTACTCTTCAGGCGGTGTCCCCTCCCCTCTGCCGCAATAATTAGATGTGGTCATCACAGAACAACTGTGCAGGCAACAAGATTCAATTGTCGGGTCCATTTCTTAATTACAGAAGCAGAGATTTTGAATGAGCTGACCAACAGAAACATGCAAGCCGACAACAGACGCAGTACTTGAAATAGAGACAAAACCTGGACATAGATTTATCCTCTTATTACAGCACAGTACTCCAAAACATCAGAGACGGCAATTCTGAACTGATCATGTAACATTCAAACTAAAGCAAACGATTGAGTTTGGAACGACGTTTTGATTCTTGAAACACCACGATCAGGGGAAGAGGTTGTCTTCTCATGCTTCTGACCATTACAGGGGACCAGGAAATGTGCCATTTGCCCTTTGCTCATTCCACTTCTCAACCTAGGTCATAAGGTGAAAGATGGTGAAAAAGCCCACCAGTAGATGAATGAAAACTTGTTGAAAACACAGGATCTAATCAGATAGATCAAATAGCCCCAGGCATCATCAGAGAACTCATGAACAATTTGTAAACACAACAAAAATAGTTGATGCCAAGACAGACCTTATGGCCTTGAAAAGATGATAAAGTTAATCACAAGTATCGAGGGTAGAAATAAGAAAGCATAACGACTTACCCATTCCCCCGGGCAGAGAGATCTATAGTATTTGGCAAACTTATGACAATCAGGAGTCTCCTCACCCTTAGCTGCCACACACCTACAATGTAATATACATCAGACTAATACGAAAGTTGATATTAGATATTTACACTAACGTATTCTGTACCAAAACATTCTCAGCTGTTGAACCATACTTGTGATATTCGATGTAGCGAGTGAAACAGTGCCTGGTTTGATTTGTAGTGGGAAAGCGAAAATCGGCTGGTGCTGTTTTCAACTCAATCTAACAAAGAGAAGCAAACCGTATCAGATACATAAGAACAAGTTTTTTTTTTTTTAACCAAGCTATTTTATAACAACTAGGCCAACCATGTGAATTAATGACCAAATAGACACAAATTTCAATTGGTCAATGCAGGAGTAAATATGCGTCTAATGAATGACAGTTATGACTGTTATAGACAAGAAATACATTACTGTTTTTTGTTAACCCAGCTGCATGGGAGTGTAGAATACGATTCACCTCCTAAAGAGTCAAATTTTACTCTCAAGTCTGAGGATCATGGGAAGCAAGTTATGTCGAAAAGGCTCTGGTTTTTATCGGTTGCTCCTTTATGACCTAGGAGATCAGAGTTCGTATCACGGAAACAGCCTCTTTAAATATTTAAAAGTAACGCTGTGTACATTGATCCATCCTCAGACCCCGCACTGGCAGAACCTCATGCTCTGGGTACGCCCTTCGACGTGCGGAGTTAATAAGAAAGATAAGAGAAAACAATGTCTTCATTGGTGACCAATTAATTATAGCTTCAATAGAGGATAAAGTAATGGAGAATGTTTTATGAGGGCACCTATAGATTTTGTAGTTAGAAGATATGAGATAATTACTATTAGTAATACAAAAAGAGGTGGAAGGCGACCTTAAAAGACTTTCCCAAGTAAAGATTAAAATACTTTAAATTTGACTAATAGAGGCAAAAGATCCATTCAATCAACCTTAAATAATTGGGATATTACGGCTTTTTTTTTGGTTTGCTGTTGTTGTGAATTTTATCACATGTATTTTTAATAGACTGCATGATTTAGTATCTTCCTTAGCTTAAAAGCAAGATGATTTTTAAGAACACTGTTATTATATTAAAACTTAATAATTTACCTCACAAGCTAAATACCATAATACAGGAATTCCTCATTTGTTCTTTTACATAGGTACCAAATACTTTTCCGTTAATCCAGCATTCTTCTATTTATTAAAATATTATTGGAAGAAAGTTAGAAAACAGATTCAGCCTGTTGTCCTCTAAGCACTTTTGCATCAAGATTATTCAGAACAAGTCACCTTCGACCGGATTTGTAGTTCATGTTTCATTTCACTTGGCCTATTTTTTTCTCGGTAACAATTTTATTTTTGCAAAATTTCCAGTTATTTAGCTCCAAACTAAATTAACCTGCATGAATCTCATTGAATAATGTATGAAAGGGAACTCCATCTCCCTACTTATAGGTCATTTATTTATGTTCAAAATCTTATCATCTTCAAACTGAATGCACCTAATATTTACCTAAAAACCTAACATTTCTTTTCCAAATTTCGGCAAGCTTGGGAATCTCACTCTCAGCCTCTATTACTAAACTTCTTGTAAATAATATTAGAAGCCTTAAAATTGTTTTCACTAGCAACTTCTTGATTTCTTTTCGACCAATTTAAATCTTTCGATGTTCTCTCCTCTTACTATTCTCACAAAGTTTCCAAACTTCATGACATTCTCTTTTGCACAACCTAATTCATTAACCTTTTAATTTGACCAATCAGCCTGTCAAAGAAACTACATATTACCTTTAATGCCTTTTAAGCATTCCTTTGTTGCCTTTGTAATATTATTGGGACCATCAAAGTCCATGTAGTATTATCGATCTTCCATGTTCTTTTTTATTTTATTTAATAATTAGATCAAGATATCTTGCTTAGTTAGTAGATCATTATCATCGTCCTCCATTGGGTTGCAAATTGTCTAGAAATGAAACAGATGTCCTTGTACAAGAAACATCTTCAAGTCGGCTTTGCATCAGGAAACAACCTTCATCTCGAGTATCCAACACAATACACAAAATTTCTTGATGATGTTGAACATGACAACAACTTCTACCGTACTCTACAACGTTGAAGTACCACTTTTCACACACATGCACAAAATAATCTGTAATAAATCTTTCTAGATATCGCCGCAACCTTAAGCCTAATTGGAAGCTACAGAATCAATAGATCAGCAGTCAAAGAAGAAACCCTAGTATCTGAAATAGACGAAACGAAAAAAGAAAACATCCCAAAAAGACGCCGATTTATTCCTTGATCCGATGGCCATGGGAGGACAGGATGATCTACCAACCAAAAGATCCACAGGCCGACCCGACACGCGAGAGATCCAAATCAAGGCTTGTGATCTACGCGCGCGCGCGAGTGTGTGTGTGAGAGAGAGAGAAAGAAAGAGAGAGAACGAGGAGAGAAAGAATGAAGCAATCGAGCTGAGTACCTCCGCCATCGGAAGATCCCCAAAGCGAGACAGAAACCAACGAAGCTCCCTTCGAACGCGACCTCGCGAATCAATGGGCTGTGCGACCGCGGAGGCACCTAATTAACTCGGCGAACCGGTTCGCGACGAGGCCTCGCGAAAGATCTACACCGTCTATCTTTTTGGTTTGCTAATCTCGAGGATGGTTAGTGTCCCCATTGACGGTCCTGAACTGGAGAGTAGCCGAGCTGGAACGGAACGAAGCCGCCGGTTGCGGTTCGCATGTTGACTTAGATTGGGATTGCATGGCCCGTTTAAGGCCCATATGATCCACAATTGGGCCATTAAAAAAGTTAGATGATGATGATGATACATACTTGAATAACAATTTGGTGAGAAGGTGTGGAGGCATATGATTTGACTAATTCAAATATGTTTTTTTTTTGTTTTTACAAATAATAAGTTAAGATGGTAGGAATTTAATTCAATAATCTTGTGATGATGCAAGAAATTTTTTTTCAATTAAACTAGTCTATGTGAAATCTTATTGTTTACCATAAAAGATTCATATAGCTAATCTTTCAATATTTTGAGATATTATAATTTTGTTGTTGTTAATGAGAAAACATTTACAACTGATGCAGATCGAGTAAAAAAATAATATTCTTGAATATTTAAGAATTTTTAAATGTATATATATGAAATATATGCATATATATGTTAAGTCAAAATTTGGTTGATCAATTGGAATATTGATTTGGGACCCACTGAGGTTCTATTTTATATTTATTTCTAATTAGAATAAAAAATATCGAGTCATTAAGGGCGTCAAAACTCTATAAAATTATATCGAAGATGTCTATCAAACTCTTAAGTTAATTTATAGAGTGAAGTATCAACTAAATGTGTCAAGATTGCTATAGTCAAATGTACACCATGAATTATTGGGTGGAGTGGAATATATCTAGAGGATTTTTTATAGTATGATATTAGGAATGTTATATTGATATTGCGGAAGGTCACACACATCTCCCAATCTTCATGGAGTTATGTTTGTGTTGAATTCATAGAATGTGTAATGATCATGATACGATTGGTAATATCCATCGAGTGGATGATGCAAGTTAAAATGTCAACAACACAACGATCACGTTGTATCAATATGTGTCACAATGTACCACTAATGTGTCATCTACGTAACGTCAAGGTGTCAATAAAATAGTACCAAGGTTTCGATCATGTAATATCAATGTGTTCAACATATAGTATCAATGTATCGGCTACTGCTAAGATATCACTCGCGTCATAATTTCCTTACCAATATGTATGGTACATACGTGAATATATAAGGTGTAGACCACATACCATAGTTGTTTTATTCATTTTAAATTTATTTAAAACTTCGAATTTGAACATAAATTCATGTTTTTTTAATAATTAGTTATAATGATAAAAGGTGGACGTGAAGATGATGAGAAAGGGAAACACCCCATCTTATTGACACAGTGCATGGAAACAACTTCGAACGAGACCAATAGAACAACAGAACAAAGAAAGATACGACCTCCGTAACAACCTAAGCCACAACCTCCCTCCTTATTCGTCCACTATTGAACGAGCCGCATCGACTCAGACTGACTACTTAACGTCATCAGTGACGCCCATCACCGGATCCGGATCCATATCCATAGCCTTCGCCATAACCCGACCCGGACCCGTTTCCATGGCCCTCACCGTAGCCATGGCCCTCGCCGTAGCCAGACCCCGAGCCCCCGCCACGCCCGCCTCCTTGGCCGGCACCGGACCCCGCACCAGAACCAGCCGAAGAGCCTGCGCCTGAACCGCCCGAACCAGCGTACGAGCCCGCGTACGACCCGGCGTAGGAACCAGAACCCGAACCCGAGGCAGAGCCAGACCCGGAGGCGGAGGCGGAGGCGGAACCGGAGCCTGAGCCGGAGGCCGAGCCTCCACCACCTAGCCCGAGGTCGAGACCGAGGCCCAGGCCGCCACCCAGGGCGAGGCCGAGGTCTTTCCGGGCAGGCCGGCACTCAGTGGCGACCATTGCCAGTGACAATGAGAACAACACCAATGCTACAGCGGAAGCTCTCGTAGCTGCCATAGTCAAAACTCTTTTAGTGCAACCACAAGCTTAGAATGAGATGGAGTGCAGTGGCATTGGTGACGAGATATTTATAGGCGATCTTCTTCTTCTTCTTCTTCTCGAGCTAATTATTGAGGCATGCGACAGTCCTGTCAATCATGTGGAAACGGGACGGGGTAAGTTGGAACGATATCGGCCGAAAGCAGAAAGGTGGCCGTATAATTAAGTTTGTGGCTGAGAGAGGTGGTGCAGAAGGTAGTGGTGGCTCCACGAATCCATCATCTCTGTCAAAGGGAGGATGATGCAAGAGGAAGAGAAGCAATAAAGACAACTCTGAGGCCACCCCCCACCCCTCAGGCGCGCACTAAAGTTCCGAAAAGAACACGTAAGGTGGCACGTTATCAGCACTGGGCTCTGCCGGAGTTGGACATCAGATTGTGTGTGCTCACCTAATCACTTAGGTCTCAGTGCATGGCTACGCATGCACAGCGAATCTTACACGTCCATCTGAGAAAGAAGAAGCCAAGAAATAAACCACTGCCCGAGACACCTACCATATACGAGACGCAGGAATGCTGCCACATAGTGCTGCTGTGGTTGCACTATGTGTTGGGAGTGCAGCTTCAGCTGAACTTTCTGCCAAGACATTGTTACTGACTAAAAGAAGGGCATCTTCCCATTAAGATCAACGAAGTAGCATTTCAAGCTTTGACCAGCTGCTCCTAGTTTATCCTACCGATCTGTCAAGGTTAGCTTCATCTAAGATCGATATCAAACAGTGACCGGGTTTCGGCGTAGTGGTTTCCTCTTCATGCGCACTAGAAATCCGAAAACAACATCTCCACAGGCACGTTTTCAGCACCTGAAGTTGCCATTTTTGCTGCACAGGATACTGGAATGTGTTCACGTAATCACTTCGCTTTAAGTGCATGGCTATGGTTGTTCCGGGAATGTTCATCATCTTTCTCTTGGAGCAATAAACTATACAAGAAGCCTTCTACATGGTTGCTGATCTGATCCACCGAGAGGTTTAGACTACGTTTGCCTATGACATGCATACATAGTCACCAAGTGCACCTGACTAAAGTTGCTTTTGTGTATAACGAAGCTCTGAATGGAGAAGAGTACTTATCCAAAACCAATTAGTTGCTTGACTCTCCTGTGGCGTGTGGTGTTTCCCCCGGCAATGAACACTTCAGCGTTGACTTGCGCACTCATGCATGGCGCCCCGGAGGCCACATGGTTCGGCCAAATGTTGACCTTAGTTAGTGCGAGGGACCCAAGTGGATGTTGACTGCCTGTAACGTGTCGTGCGAGAAGAAGAAATTAGCAGCAGCAATTGCTCCACCAGAGAGCTAATTGCTACTGTTAGCCAACTCAGATCATTCCATCTTCTTCGACTCCTCTTCTGCGGCCTATAAATAGCATTTGCCTCGTCTGTTCTTCCACAAAGGAACCACTGCTCCGGTAATACCAAGAACACGGCCATGGCTCATTCGAAGCTCTTGCTCCTGGCCACTCTTCTCGCCGCTCTCTCTGCTCTGGTGGTGGAGAGCCGGGTGGCAAGGATGGATCTTGGGAGCCTTGGCACCGGGGTCGGTCTCGGCACTGGGCTCGGTGTTGGCGTAGATGGTGGTACGGTCTCCGTCTCAGGATCGGGCTCCGGCTCTGGCTCCGAGTCTGGGTTTGGTCACTCCAGCTCGACTTCCAGGTCGGAATCACGTTCGTTTTCGGTGACTCTGCCTGGTTTAGGCTCCGGCGCGGGCTCTTCGGCAGGTTCCGGCGCAGGTTCCTCCGCAGGCTCGGGCGCGGGATCATCGGCAGGTTCGGACGCGGGTTCCTCCGCGGGTTCTGGTGCGGGGAACGGCGAAGGTTCCGGCTCGGGCTGTGGCTCGGGTTCTGGCAACTGAGAGAGACGTACTCGGGTGTTTCTACTGCCATCCTTGATGTATAAATAAATAATATAAAATAAATAATGAGATGGCGATGCTTTGCCTTCGCGTATGTGGAAAATAAATACAGTGACTTCTGATTCGATTAAATGAGGCCTAATTATCTTATACATTCGAATCTCATGCAACGAAGGGGGAAAAAAAAGCCCTAATTTTAAGAAAAAAATGGGTCGGAGATGTAAGGGGAAAGAGGCATCTTTACAAGCTCTTGGCTGAGCCGGCTAAGCCGCCGCTTCTCGTGTTGTAGCCGTAGTAGAGGAGGTACCACCTAACGAACCTTTTCAGGCCGGTTTCCAGGTTGGTGGTCGGCTTGTAGCCCAGCTCGGCTCGAGCCAAACTGATGTTGGCGTGGGTGAAGGGGACGTCCCCGTTGCCCGGCATCTCCACCACGTTCCTCTTCGCCTTCATCTTGAGGTGGTGCTCCAGGATGCCCACCAGCGCCGGCACCGTCACCGGCGAGGTGTTGCCCAGGTTGTAGATGCGGTACTGGGCGGGGCCACGCTTCCGGCCGCCGGTCCCGGTGCTCTTCTCCGCGGTGTCGAGGGAGGCGACGCAGCCCTTGACGATGTCGTCGATGTAGGTGAAGTCGCGGGCGAGGTCGACACGGTCCTTGCCGCGGTAGACGGTGATGGGCTTCCCCTGGAGGATGTTGCGGGTGAAGGAGAAGTAGGCCATGTCGGGCCGGCCCCAGGGTCCGTAGACGGTGAAGAAGCGGAGCCCTGTGGTGGAGAGGCCGTAGATGTGGTTGTAGGTGTGGGTGATCTCCTCGCCGGCCTTCTTCGTCGCCGCGTACAGAGAGGCCGGCCGGTCGGTCCGGTCCGACTCCGAGAAGGGCACCTTCTCGTTGAGGCCGTACACCGACGAGGACGACGCCCACACCACTGCCGGCTGCGGGTCCGCGGACTTGCACGCCTCGAGCAGCGCGACGAGCCCCGCGATGTTGCTATGCACGTACGACGCCGGGTTCTCGATGGCGTAGCGAACGCCGGCCTGGGCCGCCAGGTGCATCACGTGGGTGAAGGGCACGACGTCGAAGAGCTTGGCGAGAAGGCGAGCGTCATTGATGTCCCCCTCCACCACGAACACGCCGCGGGAGTCCAGCAGCGCCACGCGGGCCTTCTTCAGCGAGGGGTCGTAGTAGCTGTTGAAGTTGTCGAGGCCGACCACGCCGTCGCCGCGCTTGCGGAGGGCGATGGAGACGTGGGTGCCGACGAACCCAGCAGCACCGGTGACAAGCACGGAGAAGCCGCCGGGGCGGCGGACGGTGGCGGAGGCCCGGATCTGCTTCTCCCATTGCATCCCGCCCCACGACGCGTCAAAGTACCGGGACGAGGAGTCGACGAAGCTCTGGAAGCTGAGGTAGGAAGCCGTGAGCGCGATCAGGAACAGCGCCCACAGGAACATGGTACTGGTGGACGCGAAGCACTGGTGGAGCTGACGATTGATCGCGTGCGTCCGCTCGATCTTCACCTTCCCGGGCGTGGACGGAAACAACTCGTCTTCCATCGACCCCATCATCTCTTTCTTCATCGTCTCCGCTGTCTTCCAGGCGGAGGAGGCAGAGCAGTGAATGCAAATTGGGTGTTCGAGGAAATGCCGAGCGGGAAGCGAATGCAAATTGGGTGTTCGAGTATTTCGCCTGTGGCAGTTTACCCTCCGCCTATAAATGGCGAGCGAGGCCCGTTTACTTGGAGGCCGAGGAATCGGCCCACCGTCCACCTCAGCCGTGGATAAATTCTAATCACACGACATTTCTAACTGCTTATTATACTTGCCAACCTGGCTTGGAGACGGGATCCACGTGCGCCCTTTAACAGCAGAAGGGTATGGGGATGGGTAAGTCGGGAAGTGGTTCTGCCGAACTGCGAAGAGCTTTTTCTTGCCACGTTGGCCCGGGGGGGGCGGGGGGGAAGACACAAGAGAGGGCGGGGTTCGCGGCGGAGGATACGTGGGGGTTGGCGAGGGGAGAGGGATGAGCGGGAGAGGTCCGAGGAGAGCCGGTGATCGCGAGATGCCGTGGGAGGGGGCGACCCGGCGCTGCCTTGTCCTCCTCCCATTCGCCAGACGCGCGCCGGGCCCTTGTGAGCTTATGGCATCGATTTAACTCCAAGAAACTGTGCTTGATAGTGTTTTTGAATGTCAAAACGAGACTTTCTAATGACTTGGTGACCTACTAAAATGCTGTACTGATCTCCGATGTATGTGCCAAACTTGGAAACATAAGAGGTCAATGGACGTTGAATTCAACTTATCCAGACATCAATCCTCGTCTTCTCAAAGAGAAAACTGCACATGAACAAGTCTTAGTTTTCTCATCACTGCAAAGTCGGTGGCCGTCTTAATGCATTTCCTTCGGTGACGGTTGTATCATATTACTATCGCTATTTGTTTGGAGAAAATAATTCAATGTTGAGGTCTGATTCGATTATATATGCAGTTGAGGTACTATCGAGGTGATGATTATTTTGATATTCGAAGTTAGTCCGACAGAAGTGCTAAAAAGGTGACTGATATCGATTCTTAAGTCGAAAATAGATTTTTATATTAGATAAAAAAGGGGATAGTATATTATTTGAGAGGATAATCCTTAACAGTTTCTAATAGTTCATTTTGAACTTTTTATGCATGTAGACCGATGAGGTAAGTCTTGTCTTTCCTATGCTAACTAGGCTATCATGTATTTGATAATATTTCTTCTATTATTTGTGTCTCCCCTCTGAGATGTTTTTGAGAGGTTTGAAAATACAACTATAAACCATCTCGACATGTGTGCCATATAAAAGTGGAGGAATGTTCAATGCATGGTCAACTTACATACCTCAAGCTCTTTGGGGAGGTCAAATTGACCTTGCTCGACCTATGCACCTCGGGCTCTCAAGGAGGTCAGATTGGACTTGGTGACTTATGAATCTTGAGTCCATCTTGGGCTCTCCAAGGAGGTCGGGTCGCACTTGGCCAATGTACGCACCTCGAGGTCTTCAAAGAGGTTGGGTCTGACTTGACTAACCTATGCACCTTAGGGTCACCTTGGGCTTTCCGAAAAGGTTGGGTCGAGCTTGTAGATCTACACACATCGAGCTCTACGAGGAGATTAGGTGCAACTTAATTGACCTACACACATTGAGCCCACCTTAAGCTCTCCAAGGAGGTTGGGTTGTGCTTGGTCGATCTATACACTTTGAGCCCACCTATAACTCTCCGAGAAGGTCGACTCTTGGACTCCTATTCATGTAGACAGTAAAAAAAAAAAAAAAAAAAAGAAGACAACTCATAATCATCCACTTTGAACTTATGTCCATGCATCTCTCTTATATCAAGTTAATAGATCGACAATATTTTCTCGAACACTACTATTTCTGTTGATTCATCTAAAAAGAGTGTAGATGAAAACAGATATAATTCATACATATTTTACAGTTTAGATAACTTTAGGGACTAAATGGTGCTAAATGAGTGCCACGTTAAAGCAGGTCTGAGTTAGATATGACTTGGTACCAATTGAACCAGAATTTATCCATATGGAACAAAGCCTTCATAAGCATCACAGGTTTCAGCTTCAAGAAACAGATGCTGTAGTTGGCTATACCCATTAAGCCCAAAATCTCAACACTTTGGGTGGCAATAGAAACTTAAAATGTTCGTGATTATGCAATTGAAGAACCACCCAGCATCAACTTTGTTAAATATAAATTCTGTGAAGAGACACTTACAGCTGATCGAATGCGGATCATATGATTTGAAGCAGGTTTATTTTCAATTCTTTCTTTCCTACATCAAACAAACACCCTGTCGAAACACTGGACTGTGCAGGTAGAGATTTTGAGCAACACAGGAAACAATGGATGCAGAACAAGATGGTAGTTGTACAAACGGTGGTTCATGCATTATATGGAGGAACACTATCAATGGTATTGAAGCTCATAAGCTTGCAAACTTTGCTATATTACACAAGATGATTCTGCTTTTGCTGTTAACCTCATGAAGAAGGAAGAGATCCAGATGGAGTTGAAGCAGCAGCTGGCTCACCGGGTGTTTGAGCTGCCAGAGATGGTCGAACGTAGATTCTTGCCTTCCGTAGAATCTCAGCAACAACCCAGTGCTTTCTTTTGCTCAGTGGCCTTGAAGAATCCAACCTAACCTGGGGAAAAAAGAAAAGAAAAAGAAACAACACATGAATATTTTACGGCATAAGGAACCAAGAGCTTCTGACAAAAGCTTTAGCTAAAATGTATTTCTGGAACCATTTTTTCGCGATGCAGCTTTTCAGAGCATGCGACAAGGACATATGTTTTCACACTACAAGAAAGACAGTAGTCTTAGTATAATAGCCAATAGAATTTGAGGTAAGCAAAACATTTCCATCAATGGATGTCATAACTATGAATATTGAATCATTGTGTTCATTTTGCAGTTAAAAGAAGTAAACTGTTATTACTCCAAAACGAGGTGAAGATTCTGTGGACTTTCTTTGTATCAAGCAAGACCAACACCATGGAACAGGTTATGAGCAAAAAAGCAAAAAAAAAAAAAAAAAGGTTCGTCAAATAGATACAATGAACAGAACAGATCAAAACTCAGAGGTCAGATATCTTTATGGATTAAGCATTTTCAGAAAGGAAACAGACTAAGGACTGAAGATTGAGAAAGCATGTATAAAATTAGCTAGCAATGTATGGTTTTTGCATCTCTTAACGTTCAACATTGACGGAAATCTTACTAGCCCCTCTAGCAACTCTATCAGCCATATCGATGTATGTAACCTTGTTCAAAGGTAATCTGCTCTAACTGGTCAGCAGTTTAAAAAGGACCGGAGCTGCATGTTGTTCAGGCTAGCCAGAATATTTGCAAGTAAGAAACAGAATACAAGAGTAACTTACCACAAGCAATAACATATAAGATAAAAGAATTAACTTATCACAAGAAATATTTCTAGGAGAATCCCAAACATGTTCTATTTTAAACATGTACGAATGATTAGAGACATTTTAAAAAATGCTAGCATTTGAAACATGCAAGTCTATATTATTGACAAAAAAACAAAAAGCTTACATTTCCATGCATTGGCCTTCCTGTTGTAAAAAATATATTTTCAATCAGCATCCACTTCAAACTCTTTCTTGAAAGGACCATGGAGCACACTATGCCACTTGTACTACCTCAGCATGAAGCCTTCGTTGGTAATTCATCGCTTGAAATTTAACTTTTCCTTAAATGAACTTACATGAAGATAATTTCTTATCTACCTGATCTAGTACATCAACTATTAGGATGCAGCATTGGTTCTATTAATAAAAAAGCAATATCTTATTAACTTGCATTGTTGGCATTGATTAACCTTTCAAATGTTTGGTTTATTCTGATAATTTCAATCAGATAATACTATTGCTTGCAAGAAATTATTAGAAAGTATAAATAAGAGGATAGAATTTATCTGTCAGTATGGCCCTTTTTTGTCCATCTATGTACAGCATTATCGTAGGAAACACTTAAAAGCATCTTTGTTAACTGTCCATGAAAAGTCATAATAGTTGACACAAAATCTAGTGAAACGCTAGAAACAATGTCACAAACGTGTTGCTAGTTTATGCTCATCAGATTTCTCTGCACTGAGAACAGAAAAGATTCCTCCAGCAGTCATCTTAAGCATAAGGCTTAAGAAGAACATTAAGTGCATCAAATGATTAACCAGTAAAGGAGAGAGACAGCTGATAATGTGAACCTAGAACTTCAATATTTTGGCAATTTCTTCAATAGAAAAATAGCTTCCAACCTCCAAGTACAGTTACTGCTCACACAAATCTTAGAATCCATGTTTCCACATTAAGAAATTATACAGACAATTACTGACATAAAGACATAATTCTTACAACTCATTAAGGCATTCCTACATTACAAGGACTGAACCATCAAGAGCATGCTTCCAAGGTCCAATCTTTCTCAAGATAAAGGGAAGGCGAATCCTATCAGTAATCTCACCGGCAACAACCCCAACATCAGTGGACTAAACAAGACTAAACAATAAAAGACGTCAGTGGAAAACTACCAAACGCTATCCGATCAACAAAGGAACCTACAGATGACCTTCACATCAAAAAAGAGGGAAGCTAAGTACGATGGGAACAGCGGGGGACAAGAGATGTAGGGGGTAAGAGGAGATGACTGACCCGGTCGCCGATGTTACATTGGTTTTTCTCGTCGTGGGCCATGAACTTGCTTGTGCGCTTGACGTAGCGATTGTAGAGCTTGTGGTGGAAGAGCCGGTCCACCGCCACCACCACCGACTTCTGCATCTTGTTCGACACCACGATCCCAACTACCGGCTTCATTCTGCCGCGCCTCCCTCTCCTCCTCCCCCACGCCGCCTCCGATTAGCAAGAGCGAAGCCCTCGAGAAGAACTGGAGCAGAAAAGATCGGTCCGTCTTAACGGGTCGGAGGGACGAACTGAGTTGGCCCGACTAAATCCGAAAAGAAAGAGAGAATTTTAATCTTTATTAGTGCGAAAATATTTTTTTTCGTTAAACAGATTGATCAATCACCGTCCATTTGAAAAGCTAGGGCCAAGATGAAATGGCGCGGACGGCTGTGATCGATCTCCTGCATTCTTCACGGGTGACGAACAAGAATGATCAGTGTTCGGTCACGTGCAGCACTGTTCGATCACGTGCTCGTGTGCTGCTCCCGTGGCGCGCGCACTCTCTGGTTACGAAATCTCTCTCTCCCCCTAAATCTCGCGGTAGCTTCTCTGCATCACGAGAAAGCCCTCTTCGACAAGCACTCTCCTCCTCCCAATTAGCGATTCCCTATCCCCGATCCGATCGAACAAGGCGTCATTCCCCAATTTTCTCGTTCTTTCTCGCGCCTCACTTTCGGATTCTTTGGTGTTGCTTCTGATCTCAGACTGGATCGGTTTCTAGGGATTGATGTCGCAGCGGTTCCCGCTGCGAAGAGAGCGATGGAGAGGAAGAAGTATCCGATCCGCGCTGAGGATTACCAGCTGCGCGAGCCGGTGGGGCAGGGGGTCAGCGCTTCGGTCTACCGGGCGCTTTGCATTCCCCTTGACGAGGTCGTCGCCATCAAGGTCGTCGATTTCGAGAGGAATAACAGCGATCTGGTGCGTTCGTCATTAGCTAAATTTCATCTTTTTCTTCTATATTCTTTTTATTCGATGAGAGGAACCAGGTGCACTGAGAATTGGTATGCCATTTTGATACAAATAGAAATTTCAATTTTTCACTTAATTCCGTAGATTTTAGATTGACTATTTGACAAACGAATCATTTTGCCTAGGGAGGATTGTTTTGCACAAAAAATAACCTTAAACTTGTGCATATTTCTTGGGATTTATTTGTTCCTTATAGTGTACGGTCTCCGATAGAAGAATACAACCGTTAGGAAATAATGTCTAAGGTCATTAATGATAACATGTTTAGAACAAGCAGTTCTATGTATCTAACACAAGTTTATAAACTTAAAATTTCCTCGTGTCACAATGACCATCATATCGTGTCAACTTCTTGCTTGCAGTATCCATTTCTTTTTTTATAAGAATAGTTGTCACTAAAATTTATGGTGACTGCTATTGTTAGTTTTCTTTTTCTTTTTTTCATGTGGCAGATGACACAGCATGACAACTTAAGCAAAGCATGTTTCTTTTGGCTATATCTATTACTGTGTACTTTGTGTTTCATTCTAGTTCATCAGGGTATAATGCAGAAAATAGGTGTCTTAATTGCGTTTACCTGATTTTCTAACTACTGGCAATCTCCACAGAATTATATTATTTATACACGGCTGTGTTCTTTAGAAAAAAATACAAATATCTATAAGTAACTCTGTACATCTAGTTCATCCATTGTCTTGAAAGTTGTAAATGATTTTTTTCTGTATGCTCTTTCGAGCACATCGTCTGTCTGGAGGCTTTGTAAATGATTTTTTTTCTGTATGTTCTTTCCAGAACAACATCTGTCGGGAGGCACAAACTATGATCTTGATAGACCATCCTAATGTTCTCAAGGCACACTGCTCCTTTGTGAATGATCACAATTTATGGGTTGTCATGCCTTACATGGAGGAAGGGTCTTGCCTTCACATAATGAAGTCTGCTTATCCCAATGGCTTTAAAGAATCTGTAATTGCAACAGTGTTACGTGAAGTACTGAAGGGATTGGAATATCTTCATCACCAAGGGCACATTCACCGTTATGTAAAGGTTTGGTTAAGTTGACTCATCTTTATGTGATGGAGACTTTTCAAAGTGGTTGTCATTATAGTTATTTTGTCATGAATCTTAATATCGACTCTTGGCAATTGTATGATGATATATCATCCAATGTAGTAGCGAGAGTCATCAAGATAAAAAAAGAGGTTAATCTAACAAATAAAATCTTCTTTTTCACTGTAGGGTTGTTTATCTTTTTTCTAAGGAAATCAACTTTATCCTTTCTGTTTACATACCTATGGCAACATCATTTCTATCAGTTTCATATCATCATTTTTCTACCTTGCCAAGGTCGGCCCTCATAATTTTTCTTTGTTATGTGTTTTCATCTGTTAACAAAGCTAATGTGCATGTTGTTCTTCAATACAATCTTCGCATTATTATGTAACTGATCTTGTTCAGTATATTGTTTTCAGTTGAAACTTCAGAATGAAATTTCATGCTAGTATGTTTAATTTACTAAGGGCATGCAAAGATGCCCATTCATCTTATGCATGTGAAGCATCAACTTAGGAGAGGAGATGGAGAGGATATATTGTTCACTTGTGATGGTGTAATCATTATGTGTTTGTTGATGCCTTAACGGTGTATGAACTGCACACGATATACTGATCAAAATCAGGTCCAGTTTTGGTTTATACAAATGGCATGTTATGTTGTATATGTTTGGTGTTTGCATATTTACTTGGTATTAGATTCAATACACTAATGATTTACAGCTCTCCAAAATAAATGATAAGAAAGATCAATATACAACACTAGCTGGTAAAATAGACATATGAATATATGCTGATAAAGCACACTATTAGACTTGACAAAAATTACATTATCAATGGTCATGTAACTTCATAACCTATTTTACCAGATAACCAAGTCACTTAATCTTAGAAAAAATGGATTTAAGTACCATCCACAAACCTAGTTTTTAAGGATGTATTTTATTAATTTTTTAGAAGATTTGAATTGTTTTGTTATAGTAGAACTTTAGTGACTTATACCCTGAGAAAAGCACTTGCACAGTTGCACATTAATCATAGGTGCTCATGTGCTGTCTTAGTTCAAATAACTTCCCGTGAAATATTGTTCACTCATGATTTTAGGCTGGGAATATTCTAGTTGATGCACGAGGTGGCATTAAACTTGGAGATTTTGGTGTTTCAGCTTGCCTTTTCGATTCCGGTAACAGGCAAAGATCAAGGAATACATTTGTGGGGACACCTTGCTGGTGCAAATGCTCTTTTGTTCAGATATTTCCGTATGATTATGATATAATATCCTTTAAATGAAATATAATGTTTTTATTTAAATAGGATGGCCCCTGAGGTGATGGAGCAACTGCATGGTTATGATTTCAAGTTGGTCTACCAACTTCTCTATGTCTGGTAATATCATTAATTTGTTATTTTGAGTGCAAGCACTTATTACAAATTATCGGCAGGGCTGATATATGGTCTTTTGGAATTACTGCTTTGGAACTTGCTCATGGTCATGCTCCTTTTTCAAAATATCCTCCAATTAAGGTATGTATTTCATCAATTTGGAATTGTGCATCATTTATCAATAATTTTGTGTCAGTGGCACCATATTTTCCCCCAATGCATCAAGCATACTGTCTTATATTTTATCTGTATTTTGATGCCAAACAACATGTGAACGTATCACAATTTGCTAAAGATTTTTTCTTTTCATATTGGTCGCAAATTATGTAGATAATTTTGAGACATCTTGGAAGCTGTCATATGCCAAAATTTCTATTTTTCTTGAGTTGTTGAATCAAATTATTGGCAGGCCTTGCTGATGAACTTGCAGAATGCTCCACCAGGCCTTGATTATGAAAGTGACAAAAAATTCTCAAAGGTATTTTTGTGTTATACTTAATTGTAGTCTCTTATGCGGATGAGCATCTCATTCTCAAGCTCTACTTCTGCTACTAGTCTTTTAGGGACATGATTGCTATGTGCATGGTGAAGGATCCTTCAAAAAGACCTACTGCACATAAGCTGTTGAAACAACCATTCTTCAAGCAAGCCAGATCTCAGGACTACATAGTACGAAAAATTTTGGATGGGTTGCCTACACTAGGTGATCGCCATCAAGCCTTGAAGGTAATGAATTGTGATCTTATTTTGCCTATAGTTTAATTTAGCATCAAAGTTTATCACATTGATTTTGCATTGAGAACAGGAGAAGGAAGAAGATTTGCTTGCACAGAAGAAAATGCTCGACAGTGACAAAGAGGAGTTATCACAGGTTAGGGTTATTATGCACTGAGCTAAGCCGATTAAAAGTATTTTCCATTTTGAATTATTGAGGATCGAAGAAATTAATTAAAAACCAGCTTTCTCTGGCCCAATTATCAATTCCATATAATTTCTGGATTCCCTTTGCTGCATGTAATACAAACATAAATGACATTGTAAAGTCTATTAATAGGCTCTCAATGAAAAAAAAATATAATCATGTCTCTTTAAGTATGAGATATGGGACAAGTAACAATGCTATTAGAGTGAACAGACTAAAGGATGAAAAATTCAAAAACTAAGAACTTATCAAGCTTACAAATATTTATGAGACCTTTAGTAAGAATGAATATTTTGATAGCATCATGGAACTGAAGGTTAAAGGATCATGATTATAAGTTTTGAGTGGATAAAAGTCATGAAGAAAAGAATAATTAATATGGCAACCTTTTGAGTGATGGTATGATCAAGCTGAAATTGGATGCATCAAATGGTTGAGCTGGGAGCATTGTAAAACTTGGTCCTTTATATCATCCTCCTTAAGTGTAAATGCACAGATCAACAATTCATTCTTTGGTCTGAACTATCTTTAGTTCAGGATGATTGTTTTCATTCCATTCAAATAACTTGGTCAAGGGGCCATATGGAATCTTATGCTATTCTAAAATATGGATGCTTAAATTTGCTTGGTATATCTATGTCAAACACATTAATGCATCGTATAAGTGTGTTGTTCTTTTCCCTTTGATTAATAGGAGATGAATATATATATCTTCAGATTCTACATTATGAATTTTAGATTTTGTTCAATGAAATAATGAATGACTTTATGTAGCTTTGTTATTCATGTGTATCTGTATTATAGTCTCTACATTGTTCGAGTCTTATCTCTTATGCTATTATCTTTGATGACTAATAGGTCTGAGATGCTAGTAAATTACTTATATAGTTTTTAATAATCTGAATTATGAAAATACATATTTTCAAACAAAATAAATTTAAATTCTGTAATATATAATATCATTTATCTTAAGATACTGTTTTATTGTGTCCTCATCATGTATTCCTTTTTTTAATATTTAGTGGACTCACATACCTGCATCATTTTGTATCAGTATCCCGTTCCCTTATCCTTTTACATGCTTGATGCTAGAGATTCTCTGTTGCATAAATTCATGGTCATATATGTTTTTCACTTATTAGTGATGCCATTTTGATCATGAATAGAGGGAATACAAACGAGGAATTAGTGCATGGAATTTTGATGTTGAGGATCTGAAAGCTCAGGCTTCATCGGTAATCATGCAGTCTTTTAATCCTTCTCTCTGAATTCATTTGTCACAACTTTTTGGTAAATTATGTGCATTCCTGTCAGATTCTGGAAAATAATGAAACTACAGGATCAAATGGATGCCAAATGTTTGGGATTCATGCTTTGCAAGAAAGAATATCAGAAAGTGCATCTTGTTCATCAAAGGATGATGATGATGATGTGGTAAGTTCTGATATATATTTTTTTCTATAGTGGCATTAGGTTATTCAGATTTCTATATTCTAACAACATATCAAATGAACAGAAAAAAGAGGTGTTGGATGAATCAACTCTCTCGTCGCCTTATCAACCTGCATGCTACCAGAGGTAAGAAATGTTAGAAGCCATCCATAATTGCTATCAAGTCAGTGGATTGATCATTCACATTTCTTAAATCTAAGGGGGTTGATATTTATAATCAATATGTTTAGTATCTTTCCTTGTCACTGAGAGTTACAGTCTAAAGATCATGGAGGCCAAATGTTGATTATGTCACTATGTTCTGCATATTTTTAGACATAAAATTCCGGTTTGTAATTACTGTTGAACTTGGATGGTAGTAGATTTGTTCAATTTTTTACTCCCAAAAGCAATTCTGATGGATCAGACCATGAATTTAAAGCTGCTATATGAGTGATCAAAATTTTCTTGCGAAAACACACTTCAACCATGAGGGAAATAGTTTCGGTAAAAGTTACTGACTAGATTATGATGAAAAGCATCTAGACAACTTCCATGCTCAATCTTTTTATGAACAGAGGCCTTCTATGAATTTGTACTTATCAGGAATATTCTCTTCATCAAATGGGAACTAGTTTGTTACATCCCCTATGAAACATAACATAGAACATATGCAATAGTTATTATCATTCTATGTGTTGTGTTTACATGGTACCTAATTGCCTTCAATTAATACTTATTCTATTAGTTTCCCATGGGCTTTATTTCCCTCATTATTGTTAACGTTGCAATCATGTGTTGCTCATGAAAAATGTTTCTTCTCAAGCCACCTTTTGATAGTCAATTAGGGTTCCATTGCTTTGATTGAGTCATGTTATGTTTCCCTTATTATTGATCAGTATCAATGATGTATTTGCATAATGTATAAACTTCCTGCCTTGGTTGGAGGTAACTGAACTGGAAAATCTCAGAGGACTTAGTTCAAACTATAGACAAAAGGAAGCCACATATGCAGGAAATCAAGAACATATAGAACATATAGACTGATGAAACAACTGATGGATGAAAAAAAAAAGTGAATGAAAGGATTAGCGGCACTTCTCCTTGTTTTTCCTTTTCTAATCTACTTAACTCAATATTCTCCAGTAAGGATTTTTTTTCTGTTTTTGTTCAAGGATATTACTCGCTAATGTCATGCTTATTCTCCCATTGTTAAATGATTGTAAAAGTCCCTTTTCTGGTTCATACTGCATCGATCTCTTGAAAACTTTCCCACATATGAATCACTTGAAAATCATCCATGTACTAATCTCTAGTTTTCTTTTGCTCGTGATAGAATTGTTAATGAATTAATACTTGTTAGTCCGAAGAAACAAAATCAGCACGAAAATATTGGAAATTACAATGGAGAGTTTCAAAAAGCAACTGATATACCTACTGAAGTGGCACCTAAATCATCCAAATCGACAGGCAAGCAATTACAATATTCAGTTTTTGTTTTTTTACCTCCTTATCTAATATTTATTTATTTTAGCATTGTGTCGGAAACCTCCTCCATAAGAGAAAATTCTAGATAGAATTTTGTCCTCACTTTAGATCTTTCTTCAGCAGCAGGTGTTGAAGATGCTGAAGATAAATCAAAGCATCCACTCGTTCAACGTAAAGGCCGTTTTAAGGTGATGTCTGAGAATATTGATTCAGATAAGGTAAGCCAGTAAAACTTGTCTGACCTTTAATTCTTTGCTAGTATTGTCTAATGTAACGGTAATTTGATGTCTAACTACCACAGGCTTTTGCACCTATTTGCCCTCAAAAGGGTCAAAGCACACAGGTTAGTAGATATTACATTTTCACTCGTAGAATAAAACCTGTCGTCTGTCACAAGCCATTCCATCTTGTCACAATTGAGAACCTAAATGTTCGGGGTCCAATGATATTTCATGAATTATTTTTAATGAATTGGCTTCTGGAGGTTGGGATTTCTTTACACCACCAATGCATCACATCTTTTAATCACTATCAAGAAACTAACCTGAACCATTACTGTATCAAACATACCTTGCAAAAGCACTTACCACAAACTATTTTACACGCTGCTTCTGATTGCTTCTTTGCCCCACTCTTTTGTTTTGGTGGTGCAGATGGAAGCAGCTACCGAAAGGGAGAAGCAGCTGATACAGGAGATTTGTGATCTGCACTGGAGGTGACTGCAATGCAAATGAAAAGTATCCTCAAGCTTCAAAACTTCCCATCTGAGACATTTTGCTTGACGCTGCAGGCTATCATGCACGCAGGACGAACTAAAAAGGCTAAGAGCAAGAAATGCTCAGGCCAATCCCTTGTGTCCTCAACACGACTGACCACCATTTCAGTTTGCTTCAGCAGCAGGAAAGGATGGATGAGCAGAACTCCTCTTCCCACCCCAATGAGATTGAGGCTGAGAACTTGAGGTTTCGTCAAATGTACATACAAAGTCCTGCATCATGGTATATTCTAAGATTACCTTACTCGTCTAATGCATCCTTCACCCGCTGCCTTTTATGTTCATTCTCATGAATGTGTTTTTTGGGGAATAATAGTTTACTGAATCAGTTTTATTTATTAGCCCAACGGTAAGAAGAAAGAGATCCATGCATAGAGGTCATAAATGACTGATTCATATTTCTACTGTAAAATAGTCCATTATAAATGCTTCCATTTTTTTTTTCTTATGCTTCTCTCAACAACTAATAGTACACAAAGATAGGTTTTGTGTTAATTATCTCCCTTTTTTTATTATTAACTTTAATGTTTTTTTTCTTCTTTTAATTAACTCGAAGTTTTTCTTTAAATAATTTTATCTTACTTAAAATGTAAATAGTTCCTGTAGGTGAAGAAAAGGCTGCTTAAAAGAATTAAAAAGAAATCGCTTACATTTACAGCTACAAAAAAAAAGAAAGGAATTATATTCTCCTTTCATTTCTGAAACAGATAATGCACGACAAGCAACATCGTATTCTTTGGTCGATCTACAATAGGGTGGAGTAGTTCAACCACCGCTACCTGGGACCAGATAGTTCCATTTCCTCGACCATGTCGGCCGAAGCTGCGTCATCGTTGCTGCCATCGTCGTCGTCGCCATTGACCGCGAAGAAGGCGTGGGTGTCAGGATGAGTGCCCGAGCTGGGGGCATCGGCTTGCATCACCGGCCGGTTCGAAGCCTCCCACTTGTCAGCGAGCCCGTCACCCTCGAGCATCCGCACCACCTCCGACATCTTCGGGCGGTGGGACGGCAGGTTTTGGGTGCACAGGAGCGCCACCTGCACCATCTCCGCCACCTCTATCCGATCGTAGTTGCTGCCCAGATCCCGGTCCACCAATGCATCGAGTCTTCTCTCTTGATACACCTTCCACACCTACGTACGAGACGAGACGTGTTGTTCATGCATGCATTACGTAGCAGCGATGGCGCAGAACACCGGGAGGCATGAGGTGATAACATACCCAGCCCAGCATCGCACACTTGTGGTTCTGGTTCGGCCCCTTGCCGAACTCGAGCACGCGCCGGCCGGAGACGAGCTCGAGGAGGAGGACCCCGAAGCCGTAGACATCGGTCTTGTCGGAGGACTGCCCCGTCGAGAGGTACTCGGGGGCGATGTGGCCGACGGTGCCGCGGACGGCGGTGGTGACGTGGGAGTCGCCGTGGTCGAGCAGCTTCGCGAGGCCGAAGTCGCCCACGACGGCCTCGCAGCAGCCGTCGAGCAGCACGTTGGCGGCCTTCACGTCCCGGTGGAGGATCTTGGGGTCGCACTGCTCGTGCAGGTACAGGAGGCCCCTCGCCGCGCCCACCGCGATCCGCTTCCTCGTGCTCCAGTCCAGCGGAGGCTTACCTGAGGCAGACGATCACAAAGCACGCATCTTAATGCACGTCAACACCCTATTACAGATCGAGATCAGAGCACATGAACGGCCGCGGTAGCTCGCGGCGGTCAAACGGAGCGGAGACGAGGGCGGCTCACGCGAACCGAACTAACCGTACTCAGCTCTGTCGTACCCTCGACTGACTACTAAGCGACAAAACAGGACCCTCTAGTGGGACCCAGTTCCAGACCGAAAGTACAGAACAAGCCCCTCACCGCGAAGCCTTAGCAGGGAAAAGGAAACGGATCCTCTCCAATTTTATACTGCAGCGACACCTTCCAATGAGCACATTATAGCCGTCGGTTTAAGGGGCCCCACGTGATTGACGGGCAAATTTGTTCTTGTGTGCTTGCAGCAATTGGAGAGGATCGATCCTGAGGCTCGCGGAGGCCGATGGAAAAGCAGGGTACAGGGAGGAGCGTACCGCGAAGGCGGGCTGCGACGCTGCCATTGGGCATGAAGGGGTACACGAGGAGTCGCTCGCCGGCGGCAGCGCAGTAGCCGAGGAGGCGGAGTAGGTTGCGGTGGATGGCGAGGCTGATCATCTCCACTTCCGTGCGGAACTGCGCCTCGCCGTCGCCCGAGCCGACGGCGTCCGCCCGGAGCCGCTTCACCGCCACCACTGTGCCGTCAGCAAGCCGGCCCCTGTATACGTGCCCGAACCCGCCCTTCCCAAGCACGTTTCGACAGCTGAAGTTCTCCGTCGCCGCCCGCAGCTCCCGCAGAGTGAACCGCCGCAGGTTCCCCAGCCCCCGCACCACCACCTCCTCCTCTTCCCTCTCTGTTCACGTATGCCCTCAACGTAAATTCTCCTGTAGGAGAAGAAGAACTCAATGATGATGCCACACTTACCACTCAGCCCGAGTCTCCATTGGTTCTTCTGCCGCTTTCGGCGGCAGAGGAAGAGAAACAGCGCGAGGAGGAGCAATAGCGACGAGCCGCCGACGCTGGCGCCCATCGCAATGGCTAGCTTCTTGGCCTTCGATCTCTCTGAAACACACGGGACAGCAAATTCCAGCTTAAAGTTCTAAACTTGCTGCACGTCTAAGAGATTGGTAAGATGATGAGGAGATGAATTAATTACTCTGATTTGGTGAATCCAAGAGGTAGGGAAGAGGGCTGGGGGTTGTTCGCGAGCACTCCTCCCTCCTCCGGCTTCCACATATCAGAGGATTCCCCACAATGCTGACAGATACAGAAAGTGATAAAGATGAATTAGAGACGAGTGTATGAATCGGAGAAAATTTCCATTGGAGGAGAAGAGAAAGCTTACTTGAAAGTTCTGGTTGGGAACACAGGAACAGGCCCGCTGAGATTGTTGTAAGACAAGTCCCTGGAAACCAGTGAAACTTTGGTGAGTTCCAAGCTTCTAAACAGAACAGAAGACACAGCAAAATCCATTCTTTTAAGAGGAAACGGAGCGGAGTTACTTACAGGAAAGAGTCCTGTGGAATTCTTGACAGCGACTCGGGGACGACACCAGACAAGCTGTTGTTGTTTAGTCGCCTGTGGTGAGGATCGAGGAAGAAAGATTAGAACAACAATTCAAAGGAAACAAAGATGCATGCTTGGCTTGGACCGATGTTGGAGATCTCCTATTCTTTCGATGGTGTTAAGGATCAAGACTGGTGAAACAGCTCACAGATATCGAAGGCTATGGAGGCGGCCCAAGGATTCGGGTACGCTGCCGTTGAAGCGGTTGTTGGAGAGGTCCAAGGCCTGGAGCTTTGGAAGTAGTCCCAGCTCCGGTGGCAGCCCGCCTGATATGTTGTTGTTCTGCAACAATCTGAAGAAAGATGGAAGCAGAGTTACTCATGCAGAGGAAACAGGCATAGTGTTTTTGAGGATCGAGATGAGTAGTCTGTGAGTGTCGCTCACACTTGTTGGAGATTGGTGAGGTTCCCAATCCTCGCAGAGAGCCTTCCTGAGAGACTCTGGCTTGATGCTTCCCTACAGATAAGCACAAACGAAACCCAATATATGATCATCAGGAGGTCTCGATGTAGCTGAAGAAAGATCTTCCACAGGCAAGCACAGAAATGAAAGAGAGGAGGTGGTGGCGGGCTCACAGGCTAATAACATGATTCTCTGAGGAACAAGTGATCATCGCCCAGCTGCAGGGATCAACAGAGTCTTCGTCCCAATTGTTCAGAACCTTATGCGGATCGTGCAATTCGCTTCTAATGGCTATCAGAGCCTCCACTGGAGAGCAAGCAAGCAGATCAATCCATGGGAAAACACACGCAAGGATGGAAAGAGAAGATCCAAAAATAAGCACACACCTTCAATGTTTAGTGGTTCAAAGGAGAAGGAAACGTCGAAGGAGGAGAAGAATACGACAAGGAGATTTAAGTAGAAGCACTTGGAAGCCATCGGAGCAGCAGAGAGAATACACAGCATAAGAGGCGGTGTTTGCTATATGTGACCAACTGGGAGAAGGGAGATGGAGGAAGGAGCATGATGGATGTGGCCTTCTGTCAGGAACCATGTCATCCCATCATGAAGAAGACCGATGATAGGAACAATGAGAGAGGCTGCTGATGAGGAAGAGGGGTCCATGATGGGGGCATGACATGGGCATAAAGCAGCAATGCATGGGGTGGGCTAATTTGGGTGTCAGAATCTGATGAAGCTCAGAAGCTTAGAGAGAGAGAGAGAGTGGGAGAGTCATGAACATGTAGCGAGCCCTCTTCCCAGAGCGACAACACTCATTGGGACAGAAGAAAAGGAGAAACAGAGAGAGAGAGAGAGAGAGAGAGACAACTGGTAAAGGCGAAAGAAGAGAGAGAGATGTCATCCATTGTTTATGCATTCTTTTCTCTGCTTTGGATAAAGGTGGTGGGAGGGGATTGGATTCGGCTGGTGTTGAGCTCCATCACTGCTGTTGCTTGCTCAAATGGACTCTGCCTCCTTGTGGGACTAAAACAGCAACTTTGCAGAAAGTTGGAACTTGCGTAGATTTGAATCCTTGGTTTCTTGAGCTGTCTCTATTCAGAGGTTTTGTCTCCCAAGTTTCAACCAGTGATCATATTTTCCTTCTAAAAGCTTGTGAGTTGTGCTTGGTGTTGGGACTAACAAAAAAGACGAAGAGAAATTGCTGAAAGTTAAGATAAATGATGCAGTTTGCTTGCTTTTCTAGAATCTAATGCAGCTTACATCACCATCACCATTCCTGTGTTTGGCAGAAGGCCACCATCTCTTGTGCTCAACGATCAGTTTAATCTGCAAGATTGGAGCTGGACAGATTCTACTTGTCAATTGGCTACCGATGAGAGAGAGAGAAAGAGAGAGAGAAGTCCAGCTCTAAAGTCCTTGTACATGAAAGCATTGCATGGTTAACCTCAGAGGATTGGCAAGAGAAGGTGTTTGTGTGTTGATCCGCGCAAAGTGATTCGCCCACGATCGACTAATCGCATGCTTTTGTTGTCAAAAGTATCAGAAAGGCAAAGTGGAGGAGAACAAAGCTAAGGTGAAGAAGAAGGCCAAGCACCTTCCTCTTCACTTTGCCATCTCCCTTTGCTGCACCTGTAAAAGTTAAAGATAAGCATGACCTTGGAATCATCTCCTTTTTTTGGGTGCTAAAACATGCTACTTTTTCCAACTTGAGATCTCTCTTATCAACCACTCTTGATGTGGAAGACCCACGATAAATACTTGATGTATGTCTAAGGAAGAAGAAGTCTTTGTTTACTTGTCTCTGCTTCTCACCATTTTCTTCTGTTGAGACTTTGTAGGTGCAGATAAAAGTTGGAACAGATCTTTGAACCATTAAAACTAGGAAGAATGGCTATGAGAATGTAATGGTGATAGAAGTCTAGGAAGCAACATCTCTCAAGATTATGGAGAGAGGATCATAGGAACTAGCATTGTTCTTTCTCAATATATTTGCTACCAGTGCATCATGTCACATGAAACAGGTGATGAAGTCTATTGCAGGAAAGTTCAGCAATGGTTTTCTCCATCATAAGCACCAAAACCTCACCACATCTCACTTACAAATCAACAAATGAAAGGGGCACCAAAACCTCAGTCAACAAAGTAGCATTGCAGATGAACCCAAGTTTGTCCACAACTATGAACAAATGGAAACATCAGTGTAGATCCTCCAAGAACAATAGAATAATCACACTGATTAGAGGAGAGTGGCTTTGTCACTAATTGGAAATGTTGGTGGACAGCATTTCTTTCTCCACTGCCAAATCCTCTGCAAGCAAAAGAATGAAACAGCTCACAGGTGACAAGAGAATCTATGCCTAACAGGTGACTAAATCTTCTCAGCTTGTGTGGGTTGTGATGGTTGTGTTCATGTGAGAGGAGGATGAACTCTTCCAGCATGCATTCATGAGAGAGGAAGAAGTGGTGATGATGAAGGATTGGTGGCAAAATGCTGCTCTGCTTTTGGTGTCAATTCCATGTTGTGATAGAAAACAACACCTTCAAATATTATGTTTATGTCTTTTAATTATTAAATAATATATAAAATATTAGTTATTTTTTAAAGATATCATTTGACTAAACCGATAAATCTTTAAAGATATCATTTAACTTAACAGATAAAAACTTAGATTGATTGTTTGATGGTAACCACAAATTGTGTTCATCAATTAGCCATTGCCAAAAAAACTTTATATTAATTTCTATAAATCTTTAATAACTGTGATAGAAATAATAATATAATGGTTGAAATTTTCTTCTCAGAAAACAGAGAAGATGATTAGCCGATTAGATGGGGCCCACAAAGAATTGCCAGTGGATTCTTCGCTTGAATAGGAGAGTTAGAAGGACCGTGCCTCGTTCGTTACACCGGATCCGACTAAAGGATCGGGAAGTCTCCCGTCGTTCGCGGATTCCCTCTGCGCCCTATATAAAGGCCGTGCTCGTTCTCGTTCCTCGCCGCGTCCGTCTCTTCGGCTCGTCGTCGGCCCTCGTATCGTCCGCTAGGGTTTCGCGCATCCTTCTTGTTCTCTTCATCGCCTCGGCCGTTTGATTTGCTGATCCTGTCGGCTTCGATTGCGTAAGCTTTTCCTCTACTCCATCTCTGTCTTATCGTAAATATTATGCTTTGGTTTCTTGATATGTTATGATCATCACAAAATTTGCTTCGCCTGACGTTGTGTTGCCAAGCGGCCATCTTTTGTCTTTCGCCGTCTCTTTGTGCTCTGCTTTGAGGATATAACATTGGATTTGTTTCGTGGGGTGCTTTCTGATGGTAGATAAGAGAATCGTTGGTCCCTGATATGATTTAGCCTGTGTGATTATCAAGTAATTGTTGGCCGTCATGTATCGCGTTGTGTCAGCTGTAGTTACTACTCTTATGTCTCAGGGTATGATCTGCTATTTCTAGTCGCGTTTCCTGTTTACTTTTGTGACTTTCTTTTTCCCTGATTTGATTTGCATTAAGGTGGATCTTTTTGTGTGTTGTTGTCTTGTAACCTTTATTTCTGTACAGATCTTTTTATTTCTGTTTTTTCCTCAATGAATTATCCTGTAGTTTAGAGAATATGTTGTTTTAATCTTTATGTTCTTATTTATTTCTCCCATTGATTTGTAATGTAGTCATCTTTCAGCCTTTCCTCTTCCAAAAAATGCAGCCTTTTCAGTTCTTCTTGTATCCTTTTACAGCTTTTTGTTCTAAGTTATGTTCTCATGGTAATAATTGCTCCTGTTTTTGCTCATGTTGTTAGAAAGCCATATCCATTGTCTAAATTTCTTTGTGGGTCTTAGAAGAATGTCTCTTCTGCCTTGTTGACGAACTTGGACTTTATGTTGTCCATAATCTTGAAGACAAGGTGGTTGTTATGATTAACATGTTCTTCCATTGTTGCTTGCTGCAGGAGGTGCGAATGTTTTAATGGAATTTAAATCTGGGAAGAAGCAGTCTAGTAGTAGTAGCTCATTACAGTACGAAGTTCCCCTTGACTACACTGTTGAAGACGTTCGACCACACGGCGGAATCAGGAAGTTTCAGTCTGCTACATACTCCAACGTAAGAACCAAATTCTAACTATGGTTATCTTCATTTAGAATGTGGATATTAGTTTTGTTGTATGCATATGGTGTATTGATTGTTAATTTTTATCAATTTTCAATCTTTTTCAGTGTGTGAGGAAGCCATCCTGAGAGTCCTTCCGATGCTGCTTTCTTCTGTAGAGTAGGATTTCCTGTGCTTCGTTTCTGCTTTTAGACAATCTCAGCCTACCGTCTCTCAAATACTCCTTTGACCTCCCACTCCCTTTTTCCTGTCACCACGCTCACCTGTTCTTGCTTGATTCGATGGCACTCTCACTGGTCGATTCTCCAAATTCTCTCCTAGCCTCACCGATCGGTTTTGAAGGATATGAGAAGCGCCTGGAGATCACTTTCTCAGAGCCATCTATTTTTTTGGACCCCCATGGATGGGGGCTGCGTGCCCTTTCACGGCCACAGATTGACTCCATTCTGGATCTGGCACGATGTACCATTGTTTCTCAGCTCTCGAACAATGTCTTCGATTCATATGTTCTCTCTGAGTCAAGCCTGTTTATTTACCCCTATAAGTTAATCCTCAAAACTTGCGGGACTACAAAGCTCCTTCTGTCCATCCCTAGAATTCTTGAACTTGCCGCAGAGCTTTCGCTATCTATTCTGTCTGCAAGGTACTCCCGTGGGACCTTTATTTTTCCTGGTGCACAGCAGTCTCCCCACCGGAGCTTCTCCGAGGAAGTCGTTGTGCTCAATCAGTTCTTCGGTAGCCTCAAGTCAAGTGGTAATGCGTATGTGCTTGGTGGTTCAACAAATGCAAATCGCAAATGGCATATATACTATGCTACTGAGAAACCTGAGCTGCCGATGGTGACACTCGAGATGTGCATGACCGGATTGAACACTGATCAGGCGTTAATATTCTATAAGAATTCAGCGGAATGCCATAGTTCTTCCGCCAAGAAGATGACTGAGATATCTGGGATCTCTAATATTATTCCTGAGATGGAGATATGCGACTTTGAGTTCGAGCCCTGTGGCTATTCCATGAATGGGATTCATGGCCCGGCTCTCTCTACTATCCATGTGACACCTGAGAAGGGTTTCAGCTATGCCAGTTATGAAGCAATGGGGTTTAATTCTCTCACCTTGGTGTATCAGGACTTAGTTGAGAGGGTCCTTAGGTGCTTTGGCCCTTCAGAGTTCTCTGTTGCAGTTACTATCTTAGGTGACCGTGGACTAGCAGGCACTTGGGCTGAGAAGATACATCTTGATGGTTACACCTGCAAAGATAGAGTGGATCAAGAGCTACCAGGTGGTGGGCTGTCGATATACCAGATGTTTGCTGCTTCTGCTGTGACTGCGGTGTCACCAAGATCCACCCTGCCTTACTGGGAAGGCAAATATGTGGATAGGACTGCGAAAGATCATGCTAAAGGATGATGCTTTTAAAGTGAAAAGGTAATGGAGAAATAAGAAGAGTTTATGAGAGGACGATATTATTTGTAAAGTTGGCCATGCTTTAAGGGGTTCTAGTGTTTTGTGTTTCCTTTTAGCTTGTTTGGTCAAGAAGATGGCGAAAGCATAGGTATTTGCCTACACAATGATCTGAGTCTTTGCCTTGCATTGAAGTAATATGTATGTGTAGGAACACTAGTGTCAAGCATAAGCTCTAGGTGGCTTGCTGTGTCTGCCACAATGAGCAGCATTTTCATAGACTGAATATTTGTTCTGGTGTTGTTTGGTCATCCAGAAGTTTGCAACTTGCATTAGATTGTGCCTTGGGTAACTGCGACTTGAATGACAATGCCACATGCAGTGACTTCTGATTGATGAATTGTTCAAGTACTATTTCGGGGTATGGAAATCAATATGCTACTTTAATCATGTTGTGGGCAATTCTTTGTACACACAAATCGTGAAGAAGTCTGGTTTTTATAGGAATCAGATGTCAGAAAATGGTTGTGTTTGCTGATGCTCGTTGTCTATAATGCTACTTGATGCTTGGTTATTCTGGGGAATACAATGTTAATCTTTTCTGTTCTTTGCTGGCTGATATAGTTTCACCTAAGCTGTTCTGCAGTTCATTGCTTCAGTTTTTGTGAGTCAAGATAAACAAACTTTTCAACTTATGGAAGGGTTATACGAGTCTTCTGTGCTATGTGGTTCATATCAAATCATATTACATGGGTTCGGTGAGCCACTCAATGATACCCAGTGGATTATTTTGCTTATCAAGTCTTCCATCTTCGTATTGTTTTGTTACCATGGAATTACTGCTGTAAGGTGACACACTAGTGCCGGAAAGCATTTTTGAAGGTTGTTTTGAACAATCTAAAAGCAGCATCAATCAGGTGACATATTTTTATTCTTCTTGTTGGTCATCACATAAAAAGTATTGCTTAAGAAGAAGATTAGTTTTTATTTATGTGATCCTTTAGTTGACTGAGTTCCAATTTGTTCAGGAAGAGGTTTGTTTACCATTATTA
This sequence comes from Musa acuminata AAA Group, assembly GCF_036884655.1. Classification (NCBI taxonomy): domain Eukaryota; kingdom Viridiplantae; phylum Streptophyta; class Magnoliopsida; order Zingiberales; family Musaceae; genus Musa; species Musa acuminata. The sequence goes on along the minus strand of NC_088329.1, from coordinate 3,119,311 downwards.
TATAGAATTTGTTTTAAAGCTTATTCAGAATTTTTTCTAGATGTAATCATGGTTATAATTGGAGTGATTATAATTGTTAATAGTATTAAAAATCATTTAGTGATGCTGCTGCTGCTGATTGTTTCATTTTTTTTGGGTGCTTGTGATGTAAAATTCTTATTCATGATGGATAAATTTCTAGAAATCCTACTTTAACATGAGTAGGCAAATTCTTATTACTTGAGTAGCTTTCTTCTTTATTCTGGTCCAGCTTCTAAAGCAAAAAGTTTTCAATGAAATTAGCTACTGTGTAGGAGGTATATATTCCTATTCTCTTGTTTGCTTGCATTAAATAAGACATCCCATGTTATAATAGATCATGAAGGCACACAGTTTAAATTTTCTGAGTCTTTGTTATTATGAATACTTTCCTGTATTGCTTGCATGTTTTTCTGGGTTAATAATGCTTATTCCACTGAGATGGAAATTAATCTTTTAATTTTTTTTTCTATTTTTGTGGAAGCTGTAACTCACATATATAGTTTGCTTTTCTTGTCTCAAATTGGATGGTTAGAGGTCCCAGTTCCACAATATTCATGCACATGTTGCATAGGATGCATTGCAAACACTGAAGTTCCAAATTATTTCTATGTTGCTACAACTGATTATGTCAACCTATTAAACACTACTTAAGGTATAGTTTATTTTGGGTTCATTTTATAGCAGGATGGGTTAATATTTTGGTCTCCAAGTAGAAAATTATTATTTAATGCCAGCAATTAATGATGACATTTTGACATCTTTAAGCTGGATGGCTCTTCAACAAAGAGATTCTTATGAGAAAAAAAGTGATAGTAAGCTTAGCTTCTTGATGGTGGTGGTTAACAAAGTAAACCATTGAGACAAAAGCCTGTGATAGTAAACTTTTGGTGAATTCTTAGAGTATACTTTATTACTTTCCAAGGCTAAATTGGTTTTCAATGGGGTGGTGGCTACATCTGTAAGAACTTCCCTTGTAAAGAATGTCTCTTCAAATCTGTGTTGAGATTGGTATCTATGCTTTTTAGAAGAGACACTTGTGGCATGATAAAGAGCTGCAAGTTTGAACATGAGCACCTTTGATGTTGTTAGATATGATGGGAATGTAAGGCCAACATTTTCATGATAGAATACAAGAGCATGAACTGGTATTTGAACAGTTAGCTTCAGATACAATAATGCATCCATGATGCATGATGCTCATCATCATCCCATTTTGAGATCTACACCCAAGTTGCATAGACAAGGGGGAATTACAACCCCTTGCATATTATTTTGAAGAGAGAACTTAGCATATGATTATTATTTGCTTAGCTATGCTATGAAACTTGACAAAATCATTCTGTGCCTACCTAGATTGCTGTCATCCAAGGCAAGGGAAAAGAGAAACCTGAAACTATTGTGAATGAGCAATGGTTTGCAGCACCACTGTTGCTGATTCATTTCATCAATCTGCCTCTTGAAACACTCACACTGTGGCACCTGCTAGTGCTACAGAAGAGAGAACATATGACAGTAGAACATGCATCATTCTTCTTCTTGAATGGCCCACAATTGGTCTCATATTTCCTTTGAGGGCTACAATGTCAATTGGATAGCTTATTTAATGGCCACAATGCAACTTGGGAATGCCTATACTTGTATTCAAGTGAATTCAAACCCATTTTGTGCAGCAGAGTAAGTCTCACACTGCACTGATTTCCATCCACATAGCTCTTGCAACTTTTTTCTAGCAAACAGTGGGCAGACATTACAATAGCAGCTGCTGTCACTACTGCCATGGTGACCAGTGTCTTAAAGTCTGTACTTACTGCACACACCTCATGCATTCAAAGGGTAAGAGGAAACACCCAATTAATTGCATTGCAGACTAAACCATGCCATTCTTCTCAGACCATTTGCAGTAGTAGAGCAAATGGCTAGAGAGATTGATCAACATAGAGAAGGCAGTTCCCAGAGGACTGCTGCTTTCTGCTCTATCCCCAGGGGCTAAAGCCCACAGCTCACAAGAAAGAGAGCAGAAGCAGAGAAGAGAAGTTTGTCCAGTAGCCCCCTACTACAAATGTGGCAGCTGACACGAGGGTGGTTTGGGTGACAAAAGATGCAAACACAGGATGAGCCTAAGAGAGAGAGAGAGAGAGAGAGAGAGAGAGAGAGAGAGAGAGAGAGATTGGTGTCCCCTTTCACCACCTTGTGGTGTGCTTGAGATACACATGGATAACATAGGCAGCAATGTGGGTCTAAAATATTTTTGCTAATGTTAGCCAACCAGAGCATCCAATCAACAAGGGACAAAGAGAAAGAAACCAAACAAAACATCCCACAATACAAAAGGGGAGAAGATGTGGGAAAGGAGGGGGTGGCATGATGACCATGATGCTGCCAAGCGAGACAACCCAGGCCAACCATCCACTGTCCCATCCCCTTCTTTCCACCACCACCACCACCACCAGTAGCAGCAGCAGCAGCAGCAAAGGAGAAGACAATGTTACAGGATTTGGCGACGGAAACAAGAGGCGATTACAGAACCAAATGTTGGTAATGTGAGCAAGAGTAGCCAAAAGAAACAAAGAAGAAGAAGAAGAAGACGAAAGAAGAGTGATTGAGCCGCTTATGCCAATATCACAGAACCCATGAACGAACTCACGAACCTCAAAACAGGGGAGCATTGTCCGCACTTTGGGCATCCTCACCTTCGTCTTCATCTGCACTGTCGTGAGACCTCCCCTCACCCGTCCACCGCACGATGGCTGCCCTGGCGGCCACTTGCACCATTTCCATCTCTTTCCTTCCTCCTCAGTTGGCAGACCAACGAATCCTCTAACGAAGCACTGCTGCTTTGCTTAGCTTAGCTTAGCTTTCTTCCGGCCACTTTCTTCCTTCTCCTTCACCTTCACCCTCCTCTCTATAAGAAGATACGACAGAAGAGAAGAGAGGTGTTAGAGCAAGCACTAAATCCATGTACCGTTCGTTTTGCACTGCCTCGGGTGCTCACCATGCCGGCGCTTTAATAATAATGCCTTTGCCTCGTCCTCTCCTTCCGCCCAGAAAGAAAAGAGTGTCTGAGGAAGACAACAACTCGCTCTCATCTCTCCTCCACTTTCTCTTCCTACTTTATATACATACAAAACCCAGCACAACACGCCCGACCCTGTTACAGTTCAACTCTCGAAATGACTATAAAGCCCTCGACCTTCTTAAGACATGACTCGAGATCGAGGGCCAGTTTGGGAACTCCGGGCTGAAGGAGACGTACTTCCCCCCGGCTTTCACGTATGTCTCCCACCCCTCCCCTCCTCTCTCTCTCTCTCTCTCTCTCGTTCGCTGCCACAGCGGCAGCCAAAGCCCACCTACTCGCTCACTGAGCTTTCAGAGGAATGGAAATGCGATGGGCGGCTTATCCATCCATCAGCTCTCCTTTTCGCCATTCAAGACGGGGTAGAGCGAGCAGTTATTGGCCTCATTTATTTCCGCTGCACTCCTTCCCTGGCTGCCTGATGCATCGTAGAAGCGTTCAACGTTATCGATCAGAGCACAACAGTAGAGAGAGAGAGAGAGAGAGAGAGAGAGAGAGAGAGAGAGAGAGAGAGAGAGAGAGAGGTGGTGTAGCTGCAGCTGCAGCTGCCTACGCCCACCCATGTGCGTGTGGGCAGGCGACCACAAGGCAACAAGACGACCACGAGATCTCCACCCGCGGGGACCACCGGCGCGACGTGGGGGAATGGCTAGATGACCACCCCCTCCTCCCTCAGATATGGCGAGGAGCCTTTGGTGTGCAACGGAAGCACGGGCACGCCATGGTCGGACCACCCTCCCGCGTACTAAATTACTGCAGCGGTCTCGGTGAGTACCCCCGTAGTAAAACTATTCCCCTAAGGAAAAGAAAGAAGTGGTTGATGGGAGCTTGGAATCGAGCTTCGAGGAAAGGGAGGAAGAGAGCAGCTGCAGGACGCCATTGTCTTCTACAAGGAAATGAGATGGCTACGTGGAGGACCAGACATGGAATGTCTGGAGATACAGCCAAGCTTGCCAATTCTGTCATATACACTAATCATCAGCTTCGAGATAAAGATAACAAAGACGAAGGGAGAGAGAGAGAGAGAGAGAGATTTGAATGGCGATCGACCTTTATGGTTTTGGGCAGATCTGACGGTGTCTGAGCTCCGTCGCTTTCCATGAGATCTCTTGAGATCTACTTCCTCTGTTAAACCTGTTTCTTCCTATCTCTACGAGCAATCATACTGCACGCATGCAGGCAGAGTTACTCAGTCCCTGAGACGAGAAGCTAATGGAGCTGTTATCGCAGCTAAGTGGTACTCATTAGCATCCCCAAACCTTACATTCTTCTTCTTCTTCTTCTTCTCATTGTCCTTCGTCCTTTCCACCTTCTCTCGTTCATGGAAGAAGCCCATCATTCACTGGTCCTTGCAGAGAAGTAAACCGGCCAAAACAACCAGAGAAATTTACCCTGCATGCATCATCGAGGGATTCGTTGTCGAGGGGGGTTGAGATCACACAGCGTTGCTGGTCCTCCGCGGTCCCACTCTTCTTGTCCTTGTTCTTTGACCGCTTTGACCGCTCACCTTCGTGTGTACGCCTACTTCCTGAGGAGCAGTCGGATGAGGAGGAAGAGGTGGCCATGGTTAGTGCCTTCCACGTGCTGTCCAAGGTTGGGGATGCATGAATCGATGGAGAGCAGCTGCATCGGGCAGTCGATGAACTGTTGGCTACAGGCGGGCGACCTGCTGTTGCTCCATCTCTCCACTTGCAGTGCGGTGCAGCGGGAGGCGGGGGGGGGGGGGAGCCCGCTGATCCCAGCTCCGAGGCTTGACTCCCATGTCGGTTTCTGGCCACAGCCTGCTTGGTGCTGCTCGGATTAATCCAAGAAGAATGTTACCCATCAAAAACCATAAGTATGCCAAGATCAAGGCATTTTCATGAATCATTTGCAGAACCAGTAGACATCAATCAGAGTTTCTGTAGTCACTGGTGCATTTATACAACTCGACATATACCAGAAACTAATACAAAATTACTTTATTAACTTGGATTAATAGCTCTCACCAACAACAACGGAGAAAGTGACAAGACATTATTTGCTGTTGGAAGAGGAAACAGTAGTACATGGTGGAGCAGAGGTCAGCCATTTTGGGAGCTAAGGCAAAGGGAGAGAGGAACGATGAGCAATAATGGAGTTGAGGACGAGAGAGAGAGAGAGAGAGAGAGAGAGAGAGAGCTTATCTAACACTAGTACTCCCCATTACAGCACCTAATATTAAAAGGATGCTCCATCCAGACATGAGATTTGCTGATAGATCTGTTCTTCAAACCAAAAAAGAAAAGAGAAAGAGAGAGAGAGAGAGAGAGGGATCTGATGGCAGATCCTTGTCCAGCTCCTGACAAAATTTTGTCAAGATCCTGAGGGGAAAGGCCATTCAACCCTAAACTAACCATCACTGTCATCGAAGTAAGCATACCATAATTGAAGCCATCAGTGGCTGCATCTTTCTCTCCATCTTCTTCCCCCTACTTTTTCGATTAATAATGGCATTATAACATTACTTTGTGGGCGACGCGCCGTTCCCATTGAATAACATCTCCACTCATGCCTTTCCCTCTCTCTCTCTCTCTCTTCGGTCACTGCCCTACTCAAATATACTAACTAAGCAATGTGTGCTTTAGACTTGCATTCCCTCTCGGACTGGAGCATCTGCTAACTCGGTTGCTTGGATTCATTGCCGCCCATTGTTGAGTGCACGTGAAGCAGTGGCAAGAGATGCGTTTGGTTCTTCTTTATGCCCCTTTGCCGAGCTTGGAATCCTCGGGCACTTGGCTTGATGTGTTGGCTGCTCTGCTCATGTTGCAGCCATGAGCCATGGCTTCTCCTTCTACATCAGCACACGTTATCTGAGGGGCAAACTGTTGGGAGATCTCAAATGGCCACACGAATCTTTGGGAGTGTTTGGATGTGGGACAGCTCGTGCCATTTCATCAGGTCGTTATTTGGATTGGTGGCTTCCTTCCATCCCATGCACGTGGGACAAGGAATGAAAAGGAGAGGAGAATGTGGAGTAAAAGCTGCAACCAGAGGACCTGCTTCCTCTCTTTATTCATATTCCTTTTCCTTCTCTTCTTTCTTTGTCATGGCAGCCCAGTGCCTGCAAGCAGACAGTCTTGTAGGGTTCATGGTTTCTGTGCTATGGCACACCCACGACTGTACTCTGATTCCTTGGATCATTGCTTTGCGCACATGATTGGCTCCTTTGTTGGTTGTTGAATGTTGAACACTGTGATGACAGGAGTTCAACAAGAACTCCAATTTGTGTTGTCTTCTCTAATGAGGAGGTCAGGAACTAAAAGCACTGTAATCACACAACCATACCAAATTTCTAAGCAGACTGGATCGCTACTCTCCACTGACACACACCACTCATCAACGAACCAGTGGAGATTCATTGGAGGGCAGAGATAGGTTCAGATTGAGACCTTTTGAAATGAAAAAGGAGAACCAACTTTTTTGTCTATTAGTTCAGCATAGATTGTCATTTAGCACTTGTTTCATGCAAGTGTAGCTCCATTCTCGAGTATCTGAGCGAAGAAGAAGCCAATGGTTGTACAGAATACATGATAAACCAGGGGAATGTCTTCTAACTTTTCGAATGACAATGCCATCTTTTACTTTCATCTCTCTCTCTCTCTGATTTGAATCTGAAAGAAACATGGAACATTTTTTGGTGATTCTTGAAACTAAAATTAAGCAAGCACAGTTCTAAAAAGAGGGTGCCAAAATCTGTATATGATTTTGCTGCTACTTGATTTGTTGCAGCAGAACATCATCATCATCATCAACTACTTGCCTCGGGAAATCTCTTAATCATGACATTGATCTCCAGAGTTGATGGATACTGATAGATGACATTAGAGTTGAAAGACATGGAGATCTTATCTCCAGAGTTGATGGATACTGCTCCCATGAAGACAAGGAATCCTTGTGCAGTCATCATTCTCCTACTTGCATGGCTGATTGAGATGAGACAAGACCCAACTTGTAGAAATCATCCAAGAAACTAGCTTGGAGTTTTCATCTTGTCCCCTCTCTCATCTCATCAGCTGCCTGCTCCATTCTTTACTAAGGTCCCTTTTGGATCGATTCACTTGTAATGAAACATGTCTGCAATAAAGGAAGCCTGCTGTGTGTATAAACTTCACCTATTTGGCCAACAGGTCTCGAACGAGGAAATGACATTTACTCAAGCAGATGACGTAGAATGGATTCTATCTTATGTTTATGTTTAATGATTCCATACCTTTATTTATACTAGTTTTAGTTCTTGAAAACTAGTTAACTAATAATTGGGATAAAAGAAACATAAAAATGATAAGTGGATTACTTTAAATTCTTTGAAAATAATCTACAAAAACTATTTTTAAAGATTTTAAAGTTATTCATTTATTATTTGTATTTATATTTTTTTTTAAATTTTACAAACTGATTTTTAAGATCTAAAACTAATATAAATAAAGGCTCCCTCTAAGTTTATAGAATTATAAAAATATTTTTCACTATAAGAAATTAATTTCTCTAATAATTTTGTTAGTATTTTCTTGATTTTGTTTTCATTATGTTAATTGGTATTAGAGCAAAAATAATTAAGGTAGAACGAAAATAAAATCAAAGAAATATTATTAAAAGGGATCATAACAAAATGACAAAAGACAACAAGCGATATCAACTCTTTATAGTGGAAAAGACTTTTACTTGAAGATATATTTTTTTTTCATTTCATATATTTAGAAGAGTCTTTATTTATATTAATTTTAGATCTTTAAAATTAATTAATTAATAATATGAGATAAAAGAAATATAAAAAATGACAAGGGAATTTCTTATGCTGGTTTCACATTATCTGATGCAAGTGATATTTGCCACGCTTATGGAGAAACAAGTAGTTATCTGATGAAGAGAACCTGAGAGGTAGGATAGAGTAGAACCAAAGATTGAAAGAAGAACTGCACAACGAATCCACGATGAGTTATCACCCTCTCTAGCCATTCACACTGGAGCAAGAAAATCTAATCTCCCCATCGTCGCCCGTCTTGACGTCGATGATGGAGAGCTTCACGAATGACTCCGCCCAGCTCATGAAGAAGGCATCCTGGCTCTCGGAAAAGGCCTCCACTGTGTTCCTTGTTCTGGCATCGGTGACCAGGACCGAGTCCGAATGGAGAAGGCCCCTGTTGGCCAGCAGATTGACGTAGTACTGGTTATCAAACAAAGAGGGAGTCGAAGGATCGTTGTCGACCATGGTGGTGGCGCTTGCACCGGCCCGGCATGTCTCGGCGAGCTGCTTTGCGTACCCTTTCTCCAGAGAAGTGTCGACGGGCACCATGGTTCCATTGGAACTCTGCTTGAACCGCTCGCTGAACGCGTCGCAGTGAGATGAACCGACGGTATGAGCACCTTGGACGGCAAAGGAGATCATTCGGTGAGATTGGATGAGCTTACAAAAGGCATTGGAAGTTAGTATTAGCTATGAGGATTACCTGAAAGGACTACAAGGTCATCCATGGACAATCCTTTGGTGGTGAAGCGTTGAGCCAACTCGTCGACAGAGAAGCTCGTGTCCACCATGTTTGGCCTGACATTTGATGCTGATGAAACCAATCCATCTCTTCGTCCCAGTGGAACCTCAACCGAAGGACCTCCTGTCTATCAAAATTCAACAATTTGCCTTGAGTCATCAGTCAGTGAGTGGTAATTGTATCAGAAACTTGCAAAGACTAAAAGAAGCACAAATATGATGGGTCAAAACTAGTTCATTGCCAACCTATGTTATCTGATGATGAAGAGCATGTGCCTATTTTTGAAGCAGCATCATAGCAAAGTACAAAGAGTATTAGGAAATTACAATTTGTATATACTTGATTACCCAAATAGATGATCTTCTCCACTAATATGGCAGCATCCTTCAGCTTCAGCTGTTACATGAATTTGGTTCTTCACATAAAGACAATCTTAAAAAGTCTACTTTTGAATGGTCAATTAAGTGTCCTTTTGAATCAGGACAAAATTAAATCTTCAGGTGTCAAATACCTATATCCCTGTGAACATGATATAGAGCCTTAAAATTGTTGACAATATGATCAAATTCTTCGAGAGTTTGTTCAGTTAGCTACAATAGTTTTGATCTTCCTGCTCTATGCAACTGCTAAAAGGAATGACACAAATGGTTCTGAGGTCACTAGCAGGCAATTTACTCTGTTACGACCTACAATTCATTAAACTTGTTGATTTAAAAGGCTATGCTAACATTTAATTCAGCCTTTTTTCACCTTAAAACACCCATGATAATGCGGTGAAAAATGCACAGCCAATATTTGAGCTGAGTATTAATCTTGTTGATAAGTCAAGGTAAGATGAAAGCATATCCAATTCCAAGAACTCAGTTGACTATACTCGATGATTCGAAATATTGCATTAGATTTAGTGGAATAAGATGCTTATGTGTTCAATGAGAATGCATCGATTGGTTAATTCAAATTGCCATCAAATTTCAAGGTGTTCATTAGATATAAGTCATTGATTCATGAAGACTCTAATGCAAAAAAAGGTTTTTAAAGCAACATTGATTGCTATTAACTGAAAGATTTTTGAAACTCTACAATTTCCACAGGAAGATTTAAGATAATGTACACTTTTTTGTTTATAATCATAACATATGATCTATGTGTATTAGAACAAGGACAACTATTCATGTATCGATTCATCAAAAGTCGATCAACGTCATTTTGGAATGTAATTTGATCATTTAGAATCATGAAAGTTCATCATTCTAAACTTACCAGTTCCACAGCATCCCTTGCAGCAAGAACCAGGATGTCAGCACAAGACACAGTTCCAGGGCACAGGACTTCAAGCAATTCCTTTGCTGAATCTACCACGTAGAATCCACCGAGCGACTTGTTTGCGGGATCGCTCCTCTCGGTCCCTTTCCCTTGTATCAGCACAGAAGCATCACATCCCTGTAACGAGAAACAATTCTTATAAGATATGTAACAGACATTCAGGGCTACTCTGTTCTCCAAGCAGCAATCTTAAGACTAATATTGGAATGGGGTGACATTGTTAGAACCTCAATTAAGCAGTCATGGAAGAGGAGGCGAAGGAGTTTGCCTGGAATGGTGGAGTCAAGCGCAGAAGCCGACTCCACGGTGTTCCTTACAAGCCGTTCTACATTTGGACATGAGAACAAGTAGAAATCTGAAGAGAGTTGTGATGCCGAAGGAGTTGACAAGAGAAACACTGCAATAAAGATGAATGGTATGAGCTTGAAGCTAGAGAGAAGGATGGTTTGGTGCAGTTTAGGGTCCATCAAAGAGGTTTAGGAGTTCACCATTGGCTGTATGAGAGAGGGTGAGGGAGCAGGGCTGGTACTTGAAATGGTGTGTATGTTTAATGTGCAGAGAAAGTAGGCAGGATAAGACGAGTGTCTTAAAGACAGCATTAAGTTGGTGACAGATAGGAGAACATAAATGGAATCCATCCGTCAACCACAGTGTGCTCCACTTGATCGTATGTAGCTCAGAAACAGGTTTTATTAGCTTGAATTCAATGCCAAAGTAGCTCTCCAGCTAAACCACAGCTGTCCATCGAAGGCTGCAACTTTGCTGGTTGAGAAGGGACCAAATCCACACTGCAAGAGTTAAACTGGACATTGAAAATAGGTTAGATTCTGAACCAATCATTAAAATGATAATCAGCTCAAGAAACTTATCTTTGACGCAGCGGTAAAGATTCCTGCTCAGCACAGTGAACACTAGTTATGAAGTGAGGCAACATTTTCTGAGCTTCTTTTGGCTGGAACCCATAATGTTTCTTCTTGCCATTTAGTACATCTACTGGTTGAGAATGTTTGACAAAGCTGAGTACTTAACCAAAGTACAGCACCACCAAAGACCATTTATCGTGGGAGAGCTATGGCCTACGAATCTGACACCCTTAATTCAATGTCATGGTAAAGGTATTAACAGGCTTCCCTTGTAAGTCTTCCACCAGTCTGTCATAGACACAACTGTATTTTACCAAGCTCAACTCAGGCTTCCAATACATAGCACAATAATGCACCCATTTGACCGGCTTCAATGCAAGTGCAGTTCTTGAGTGTTGCAGAATTATCTCAGAAGTCAGCAAACCTCCATCTGCTGCTTGCCTTTAGTTCAGCTGCAAAGAAACAAAACCTGAAATGTTTGGGCTGCAGAGTGAATATGTAAAGAAAATGCTCGACAGCTGCAACTTGTGCCCACTGGCTACAGTGTGTAAATGGGTCATTCTTCATTGAGATGGAAGCCCTGTCCATGCTGCTTACATAACTTCGTTGACCTGCTTCTGAGATGCATTGGTGAAATTGTATACAGTCACTAGTTCAGGTAACCACATCAACTTGGCTGCTAAAAGACTGCACACAAAGCCATTGATGTGCCCTGACAGGTAAGTAAAGCTAGTCCTGATGCATTTTTTAGTTCTCATAGGATATACTGGCATCATAATTCTCGGTGTAGCTTTGGAACAGGATATGGATTTCTTTTCACTGCGATATGAGGTCACTTGGGTTGAAGTGGATGCACACTGTGGGCACATCAAGTTCCTGCACAAAGATTGAAGACATTAAAGCTTCAACTACCTCTATTTATTTGCACAACTAACTAGCCAAGGTTTGACTCCATACATCTGTATCACAGCTAGCCGTATAGGTTTAATTTTGGCATGCTTATGCACATTTGGGCATAGAAAATGATACATGCTCATGCACATAAATTTAGAAGCATTGCAGTATCATAAATGCTAAACCAGCTCATACCTTCCACTGCAATTGGAGCTTTTTGTTGTGATAAATGTGGGGAACTTTTATTTGGTGGTCTCTTGGTAACCTCTTGCCATAGTCAAGCAAAACTTTTGTGGAGCGACTGGTTATCACCCACTACAAACAGTGAGTTCGGTCACCTGGTTTGCAACAGTAATGTACAAGTTAAGCACTGCAGAATTCTCAATCATAAAGAAGAAAACACATGTGAAGGTTGAAGCATCAAGCTAAGTATAATAAGTACCCAACGGCAAACCTGCCAAGTGATTGGAAGCACTGGTGGAACCACAGGTTGGTATATTTGACCAGATCCATTGCCACCTCCAAGTTTATGGCAGGTCAACAAACAAAATCAAGAACAAGATTAGCAATAAGCTCGCTCTATATTGAAATCTGATAGGTGAGGAAGCCTAGTGCTGTTTTCATTAATCAGATACTTCAAAAAACTGCAAGGATACAAGATGGAGGAACAGAATCATTAATCCAAGCATCGAAAAGGTCTGCAAAACTGGGAGGAGAAGCTTTATCTGATACCTATACACAGGTTATAGGGTTTAATTGAGGTCGATAAAGGATAAAATTTGCTGAAGAATTCAAAGGGAAAAATGGAATAGAAGATTTCAAGCATGAAGATGTCATAGGTATCAATGGGAAATATTATCACTGATATGCTATTAACAACAACAACAATAATAAAACTATAGGTCTCAACTATCTTGGGTCAGCTACATGGATTTTTTATCATCATTGAGATATGTAAAAAGTCATATGTTTAATTAAATTTAGAGATTATAATTGATACTCTATCATCCACAAAATGAGCAACATGAATATCACACAGGAGTAGGATAATACATTTGAACGATTTCAGTTTATATGATACACTTCTTAGCAACTAACAAAAGAGGCTAGCACTAAGAAGAAGGTTCAGATGCTGCAGAAGGGGGGGCTATCAGGATTTGCATAAGAGGAAGTTATCCTGGTGTTAACATAACATTAAAAAATCTTCCAGTATATGCATACATCATCCATGCACGTTAGCTCAATGGTTTTATTGCTCTTTGCCTCTCACTTCAGTTGTCCTGAACTAATGCCCATAGAAGCATCTGATTTATGTACTCATCAGTGTCTTTCTCGTCCCATGAAATAAATTAGCATCCCAGCCTCGTCTCTATGAGAAAGTTTAGTCATATATTTTATATTGTGGAGGTGCAGAGGTAGATCAGTTTTTGCTTTCACTTGAGCTGTCCATTCTTCAAAATCCTGTATGGGTGCAAGAATTTTGTAAATGAGTTAAGCTGTTTTCCATATAAGATTGGTCATTTATAATTTTGATGAGCAATATAAAGTTGAAGTTGACAGGAGCTTCAATTTTCTGGTGAGGAATCATAATCACATTGACTTTGATTGTGAGAAGAGGAACTATTTTCATGGAGCAAAGGCATTCATAATAATGAAGCAATCAGATATAGTTAACTTGAGCTGAACAAGATAAAAATTATTTAAAATAAATGGATTGACCAAATTAAGATTCTCTTGCCCAGCCAAGTTTCTGAGAGACCTTAAGCCAATGAATTGACCAAACATCTCAATAAACCAAACGATTTTTTCTTTGCCCATAGAGTATAGGCAAAACAATGCTGATCCCCGTGCATTCCAATATTTTGGGGATAATACCGACAATCTGAAGTTAAAAACCTATGAGATATGTTGGCTGAGCACGGACATATATCTAGGGCATTGGCCACAGTCGAGCAAGCTCAACTGCAAAAGTTTAGCTATGGTGTGCTTTGGCTCAGCACAAGCGTATGTTCAGGGTATGCAGGTAGCTTGATCGAGTTCAGCTGGAAAAGTTCATATTTGGCTGTCATCCAGTCAAATGATCAGGTCTAGATTCATGATCAACACTCAACTTTTGTATGTGTATCATCTACTATTTCACAAGCTATCTTAACATGCTGCCTTAATTTGACTAGTCACCGTACGGGTTTTGCTACAAGGCTTAGCAACTCATGATGAGCTCAGCTGTTTTAAAGCACAAGTTCTCAAGCCTTTTCAAATCAAATCCCATATTGTTATGGATCTTAAGACCCACTTTGGTTAGCAATGATGGAAAGTCTACATAAAGTAACAGTATCCTGTACCATCTAAAAAACCAAACACAAAGTAAGAAAAGGTGAAGAATTATAAACTTACACTCTTCACGACATCGTGGAAGCACTCGATGTACCAAATACATGGTTTATCCTCTAAAGGCCTCTATAACACATTTATTTTGCTTCCTTCTGAAGGGTCAAGCACACCTGAGACAGTCCCGAAGCATTTCATCACAATGTGCTCGTACAGAATTACATAAAGGATGAAGAAAGAAGCTCAGATGTTAACATGATTCAACAGAAATATTCAACATTACACAAAATCTACCAAGGATAGAACAAACCAAGAAAGAACACACTAAAATTTGTCATAATGAAGCAACAAAAGAAAGAGTATCGATCACCTAGTTCAAATTTGTGCATGCCATGTCATCAGATTCAATTTATGTGCTCGTGGAGGAAAGACCAGAAGAAGCCAGTAACCCCTGCTACGAACGTCTTTGCCCAACCAAAACATTTTCTTGCTTCGTCGATTAAATCCTGCAGGTGAAAATGGTGAGCATTCAATTTATTTCCAAATTTAGTGGAACTTGTTGTCAGAATCTATCAATATTTTATGACCAAAGGCAGACTTAAAGCAATGTGTAGGTACAAGATACAGTATTTCACCCTTCATTTGCAATTACATTTTGTATTGAAATCCTATTGAGATGACAAGACAGCTTTATAATGACAATGGATGTAGTTGTCTCATATGATTGGTATCCTTATCATCCGAGTTCTAAAGATGACCAACTGAGACTTTCCTACGCAGAGATAACTTTACATCCTCTTTAACGGGAGTCAACTTTACATTCCCAGTGCTACTTTGACCCAGGTTGCAAGCAACTGCATATCGCCGAACACTCTTCATGCGCCCACATGCCTATAACATCCCCACACCATTAATCCGTTCGATACTGCCCATGACTGGGTTTTTCTCTTCCTAGCTCCATATAATCAATACACCACAAATTCTTACACGTCTAAGCAAGAGAGAGAAGTACCGTGCGGAGTTCGCGGCAGATCTCCTCGAGCCGATTGCACGGATTCGCCTGCAGATCAAAGGGATAAAAATCCAAATCCAGAACAAGCAACAAGACGAGATAATCGTTCTTGATCTTTAGGGTTTTGCTCTGGTAGGAACGCCGGGACTCCTGATCGTGCTGGTGCTGGACGAGGTCGCGGCTCGCCTTGCTCAAGGCCTTCATCGCGTCCTCCATCGCCGTTCCGTTATCTCTCTGCTCCTTTTTCTTTTCGGTGCTTCTCCCGCCTCTTTCCTGATTTTGAAATTATTACGTTCCCTTTTTCTCTTAATTTCAATATTATTTTTTTAATATTATTAAATTGGAAAGATAATAAAATAACTTGATTTTAATGATCGATAATTTCATATAATCATTTTATGAATTAACTACTCATTTTAATTCAGTAGTTTTATTTTCTTGTTCATATTGTTGTTGTTGTTGTTATTATTATATCATTAATATTTATTAAAAAATAGATCAAATGCTTCACCGATCATTGACTGTGCCAAACAACGTGATCCACTTGTATGACGTCCCCAAGTTAATGGACCCAATCCCCTTCCGCCACGTCCCAAATCATCCATTATTAAATGGGAGATGTTATACGTACGTTCGAATCATACGCGCCCAGATCCAAATGTCCCAAATCTAATATTTTTTTCTCTGCTTCCCAAACCTAAAAAAAAGAAGATAGTGTTATCAATAAATAAATAAATAAATATCAGAATTTCTAGAATTTTCTATTTGTGTAGGACAAGGGTGTATATGTAATGTTCTATTTATTAGGTTGAAGTTTGGTACTGATTTGTGAAGTAACCCTTTGATTAAATGATATCACATACAACATTTGCATGAGAAGGGTGCAAAAAACGGGTGGCCGGTCAAATACAGCTAATTTCCAACAAAACGGCCGGCACCAGGACGCGGGTCCCACGCCGTCGGGGACGCGCGTGTGAGGGAGTGCCTGGTGCGGGAAGTATTCGCCTCTGGGGTTAAGTTTGGATCGAGCAGCGAGGTTGGTCAACCCCGCGGCTCGGCCCATAGCATTCTCTGCTCACCGCCTTCCGGCGAGGAATCCCGGATTTTCTGAGAGTTTGCGGCGTCGTTTCTACAAATCCGAGCTTGGTTTCGTTCTCGTCTTCAAATTTTGTCTTGTTTGTGCTTGTTTTGGTGGTTCCTTGTCATAGAAATTGCTTTTTTCCCCTCTCTTCTCAGTAATTTGATCCGAACGCAAGTTCCTGTTTCGCGGGATCGGAGTTACTGGTGCCAAAAGGAACGGTTCTTGATCGAAAAGTCCTTTTTTTTTTTTGTCTTACTTCGGTGTTCTTGGGCCATATTGGAGCGCAACAAGGACACCTTTCTCTGCGACGCCACGTGAAATCCATGGGAAGCAACGTATTTTTCGTCTGAAATTTGTTGACTGGGTGAGAAAATCTTGTATCCTTCTGGCGCTGTGATGATTACGGCAGCCTCTGGATCTGAAAGTTCCCTTCTTGTAGCCTAATTTCATGGTTCGTGTTCGTTTGGATCTTAACAAGGAAACCCATATGAGTGAGCTCAAACAAGAACCGTGAGAAACGATACCTTTAGGCATTTATTGGAAGTTCTCTGTGGAGATCTTGACAAAGAGGAGCAAAAATTGGTTGAATGGTGTCTCCATTATCTTCCCAAGTGTACGACGATGCGGAGGGCATGGAAGAAAATATTAGGTTAGCTGGAGAGGGCGTGAAGCAGAAGGAAGCCCCTGATGAAGATTTCCAAGATTCCAATGGAGGGTGTCGGTATCCGAATTGGTCTCCTTTGCGCTGGTTCAGAATGCTTGCGGAGGAGATGCACTGGAGCTTTGTATTTGGAGTCATCACAGTGTATGGAATCAGCCAGGGGTTTGGCGGCGCCATTGCTAAGGTTGCCACGGATTACTACTGGAAGGATGTCCAGATGGTGCAGCCTTCGGCCGCGCAGGTCTACCATGGAATCATTTCGATTCCTTGGATCGTCAAGCCTCTCTGGGGTCTTCTTACTGACGTACTTCCCATGGCTGGGTATAGGAGGCGACCCTACTTTATCTTATCAGGCAAGGAAGCCGATGCCATTGTCCTTTAGCTTAATATAGATTATATTTATTTTGCTCTGATCTGCAAGTTGCATTTTGTTGAGCATCTGGATTTTTCGATGTTAATTTACTGTGGGTTGGCACCTTATGTATCTTTAGATTGTGAAGGGTGTTATGGAGTCTACACCGGTCAAGAAAATTCAGGTTTTGATCCAAGATCTGCCCTGCGGATATCAGTCATTAGACTTGCAAATAAAAGATTCAATTTTCTATTTGTTCTTCACGGTGTCTTATATTGAACATACTAGTGATGTCTGATAACAAAAAGGATATTAGTCATATGCTTCTCTACTTAGATTTTTGGTAGGGTCTTTTGCATGTTCTTTGTGCATCTTCTTGCATCACTGGTCCCTTAGTTATCGTCATTCTGCCTCTTGGTCCTTAATTATTGCCTATCCTGCCTCTTACTCCTTAATTTTTGCCGATCCAGCCTCTTAGTCATTAATTGTTGCCTATCCAGCCTCTTAGTCCAAAATAAACTGTGTTTTCATTATAATTTCTTTATCATTGTTCTAACATAAACTTCATCTATGGTTCTTAACTGGCTAAAGCTATGATCTTATGCATTGATTCATAGCTATTAACCTTAACCAATACATAACTGTGTCTTCTGTAGCTATTATTCAATAACATCAGCTGAGAATATCTTAATGAAAAATGCAGGTCTTCTGGGAATTATATCGATGCTCACTCTAGCTCTGCATAGCAAACTCCATGTTGTGTTTGCTTTGCTGGCGATAACCACAGGAAGTGCAAGTGTGGCAATAGCAGATGTGACTATAGATGCTTGTGTTGCACAGAACAGTATAAACCATCCTTTCCTTGCTTCTGATATGCAAAGCTTGTGTGGATTAAGTTCATCTATTGGACGACTTTTGGGTTATTCCATCAGTGGCCTACTGGTTCATGCACTTGGTTCTCAGGTTAGTTTCTTGGAAGGTCCCAGTTAAACTAGTTTTTTCCCTATCAAGCCTTTGTCTGGTTTATTAGTGCTGCAAAAATAGCAATGATTGTGTTCCACCTTCCATCCAAATACTAAAGTATAAATCCAAAGCCTTGTTAGTAAAGAAAACAGTTTCTTCCTTCTGAGTTTTACTTTGTCTAAATGTTCACTTTCTTTAATCGCAAAGGGGGTATTTGGCGTGCTTAGCATCCCTTCAGCACTTGTACTCTCTGTTGGATTAGTACTAAAGGACATGCACATACCAAACTTTGCTTATGGACAGGTTAGATTTGGCTGTTGAAAATGAGGATAAGTTACATTGTCAATTTTAAATATTTTGTTTCATTCTTTTATGTTATGTTCTTTTATCAGGTCTTCGAAAAGTTACAGCAAGCCAGCCGAACAATGTGGACAACTTTACAATCCCCTTATGTCTGGAGGCCATGTGTATACATGTACGTGTCTCTTGCTTTAAGCTTGAATATCCACGAAGGAATGTTTTATTGGTACACAGATAAAAAATCAGGCCCATCCTTCTCTCAGGTATTTCTTCTCTTTAAGTGTTTGAACATCATATTCATTTCTTGGACCATATGGAAACTCTGTTTTCATGCAGGAAACGATTGGCTTTATCTTTTCCTTTGCCTCTGTGGGTTCTCTCCTTGGAGTGCTACTGTACCAAAACATTCTGAAGGAATATCCCTTCCGCCAGTTGCTCTTTTGGAGTCAGTTGCTTACTGGTCTTGCTGGAATGTTGGACTTAGCTTTGGTACTTCGTTTAAACTTGAAGATTGGATTGCCTGATTATTTCTTTGCCGTGATCGATGAGAGTGTTTCACACTTGATTAGCCGTATCAAGTGGATGCCACTTCTTGTGCTGAGTTCCAAGCTTTGTCCTTCTGGCATCGAGGGCACCTTTTTTGCCCTGCTCATGTCCATTGATAACTTCGGCTTACTCACATCGTCCTGGGCTGGTGGTCTACTACTTCATTTGCTAAAAGTTACACGAACAGAATTCAGTAATCTTTGGGCTGCCATACTGATTAGGAACATAATGCGAGTAATACCATTAGTTCTGTTGTTTTTAGTACCCATAAGTGATCAAAATTCTACGCTTCTTCCTGCTGACTTGCTTAATGGAAATGATAATATGGAAGCTCATGAAAGAGACATAGATGACATCAAAAATATTGAACTGGTTTCTCTTGTTGATCAAATCCGATATTGAGTGGAAGAATGTACACATGCCAAATTTGGAGGGCTGTTGTAGGTTTGATTTATTTGAAGACTTTTTTTATTTATTGCTCAGTTGAGCCAAGAAGTCCATATATTTGACAGGAAGAAGAAGCTGTTGATTCTCTTGTGGTATCCATAAAATGATAATTGATAGGGCATCCAGAAGAAAGGGTCAGTTTATTCAATATTCATCTTATTAATAGAAGTCAAGATCCAGAAGTGAGATTGTAAGGTCTTCATTCTTCGAATATTTGTTACATTCAGTATGCAATATACTCATGAGTTAGGGATTGTAATGCCGAAAAATGTAAGGGCATTTTTCTTTACATCTTTCACTTAAGACTGCTGTTATTGTTGTTGTATCTTGTAACGGTGTGTATTTTGTTTCCTTGTTCTAATTAAATGGTGGTTAACAACAAGATATGACATTCAAAATATTTTAGGAATTTTAATGATTTTACTACATAATTAACAATTTTCGGCTTCTTTAACACAAACAGCATCAGTTTTGACAATTTTTACTTGCAGTCATTCAGTCTTTTGTCTTTCCATGCAAAAATTGTGGTGGACCTTCTTTGATCTAGTTGATCTATATCTGTTGCTTACATCATCATGTTAGTCATAGCATTTATCAAATTTTTGAACTTACACTATGACTATAAGAAATGCAAATGTCTATTTAAATAGAATTCAGTAAATAATTCTTAGTAGTCATAGACATACACAAGGAAAACAAGCTGTATAACATGTTCTGAAGTTTCCTTTGTCTGATATTTCATGTTGTTCCTTTTCCCTATGCTATCATTTCCTTTTTGCTCCTAAAACATCAAAGACGCCTCCCCCACACCATATTAGAAAGTTGATGATATGAACCAACAATCTCGGTTAAGTTTGTGCAAGATAGAGCTTGAAGTCTCAGTTTTTTTTATTGACTATTGGCAATGTTATATCTGTTTATTGTATAAGCCATAAATACATGCTTGATTCTTGAGAATAAATCAGTTCTATTTTGTTGCCAAGAATATACTTTGCTGCAGAATATCGTTGCCAAATCTAAATGTATAATCGTTTGTAAGAGGTTGCACAAACTTGAGTGGGACAAGTTTGAGCAATAATGTTTAGATGTTATGAATCCCCTTAGGTTGTTGCTACATACTATTGCAGTTTGTTTCTTTCTATGCTCTTTCTTGTTCTTTCCAAATTTATTTTCCATCATGCCAGAAACAAATAATTGCATTAAACATTTAGAATACCATCTGAATCATGTTTATATCCATTTGCTTCAGTGCCTTTAGTAGTTAGATGACTTGTGCTTATTCATATCTTTACAAATTTGGCAGTCATGTTCAGTAAAGTTTGTTTCTCAACACCAACATGAAGAGGATTGTTAGTACTTTGTACCAGAGATCAATGGGTTGTACTGCTCATGATTTAAGTTCTAATGCTATTTTAGCTCATGTCAGCTACTTGGTATACTAATCTACATTTATACTGGACTCAACAAGATTGATTTCTTTGTTTTACTTAGCCAGTTAATATTTTACATGACTTGCTATGAGTGACATATCTAGAGTTTACTCTCATATTAACTATTTGATTTGGGAGTCATGACATATTTGATGAATGGTTTATCAAGTAAGGTATTTTCTGATCTAAACTCTTGCTTACATAATTTTTTTTGTTAGGACTCTTCTTGTGGACTTATTTGTATAATCAATCACACCATTAAGCTAGACCTACAAATTGAAGATTTGTCTACTTAATCTTTACATATTTCATGACCTTGTTTGCTAATTAGGATTTCATTTGCATCACCTCCCAACAACTAATATTAAGCATAATGGTATACTTAATGAACGGAAGTCTTTCGTCTTGCTCCCCCCCCCCCCCCTCTTCTTAGATCTATCGTTGTTGTTTTTGCTCCTGTGTAGCGGGCTATGATGATGACCTTGTTGGATCCTCTTCTATATGCGAGGGTTGTAAACAAAAAATGATGAGGATCGTCATACCCCCTCCATTGTATGATGGTTATCATCGTCACATTCATGGATCTTGCTAGATCTTTCCTCATGCAAGAGGGTTACGAGCAAGGATGTTGAGGGCCAATGATCGTCGCTCCTCCTTCCTCATGCAAAAGCAAGTGATATTTTATGAAAATTTATTAAAGATCAAAAGTTTTTCGATAATTCGCCAAAGATTTGACTGAGTGTCAAGTCAAAACATCAACTACGTACGTGGAAACGTCGGAGTGACACGTGTAAACAAGTGTACGGTTGCTTTCGTGTCAGCCGTTCTTCCTCGTCTCCATACCGTCCTTCGACTCCAAATCGACCATCTTTGTCCCCTTCCTTTTCCGGAGAAATCTCTCCACCTCGGTGACGTGGTCCATATGAAGCTATGTAAAGATGTTGGCTGTCCCACTCGTGTTCTACCGAATTCGTGCGTCCGGGGTTAGGTCTCAATCCACTCTTCTCGGGGACTTCTTGAGGTCGTAGGGGGTACGGGGCGGTGGAAATCGTTTTCTAGTGCGTCGTCTTTGGAATCTTTTCCGGTATGGTTTGGCTGCCGGACGACCGCAAGCGCTGATGTCGGGATTCGAGGACTCGTTGGGCGACGAGCACGGCCCTCCGAACAAGAGATCCGGGCATGCGAACCCTCCAGATCAGCAGGTAGATATATCTCTCGGCTTTACGGTTCTTTCCTTAGATTCGTTGCTCTTTGATGCCATCCAGTTTCTCCATTTGATCTTTATTTACTCGATCGAGTAGAAAGTAATCGTCAAATCTTTTTTTTTTCTTGATTTGGTTGCTTGTGCGGTAAAGGGGTAAGAAGGGCTTTTGATGCTGCTTTGTTACAGGCTTTTTAGTACAATGCGCATATGGAAGCTAGCCCGTTTGGTCTTCATCTCACGAAGAGCCCGTCTGTAGTGGATGTGGTTCAGAAGATACTTCCTCCATCAGGTTGTGTGTCGTGCTCCACTAGCTTTGGGTGTTCGGAAAGTGGTAGCAGACATGGACTGAATCCTTTAGCTTCTTGGTGCTCTTCTAACAAGACAGAACCTACGAAATTTTCTGTATCACTTTTGAGGATTGGGAACTGGGAGGTGAGAACTTCTGTAGGTGACAACATGGTTGGGGTTTTAGATAGATCGTGCGGCCCATCCATTCATTCATCACAATTTGTTGTACATTCGTGCATCCTAAGTTACTCGATTGTTCAAATTTTCTCTGCTTATGGTCTACATAACTGCTCATTCTCTGCTTCTTATATGACATTAGTTCCTTTCTGTGAAACGGTTGATTATTGTGAACCAAGCTGTGTCACTCACCTTCACTTTCTCGATTTCAATCGTTATAAATCAGAGGGTTTTATTGTTGAGCACATTGTTTCTTAATAACAATATTTCACGTATCGATTGTACCAGTCAATATGAATCAGTATTTACCACTTGGACCAAACTTTAGTATTGAGACATGCAGCTTGATACTAGTACAATATCATTTATCTTTATTTTTTATTGTTTCATTGAATGTTTCCAAGCTGCACAGGTCAGTTTACCATTCAGGGTATTGGTACTTTTCAATATCTGGGTTACCAAAATCAATATTAGACTGCGATTTAAATCTTTGATTCAAAGTCCCTGTATAAGATTGTAGCTTGGTTCAATTATAATCTTGGATTCTTGATAGTAATGCAGATCAGTATGTTTGTGTTATTCTTTTTTTCAAGTATTTTTCCTGATTTGGCATAATCATTGAAAATTTAACTGAGTTCTGATGATGAACAGTTTGTTTCAAGGAATGAAATTGATCTAGTGGCAAAATGCTACTTTGCGAAGCATAAACTTATATGGGAAGTTCTCGGATACCACCTCAAGAGCAAGATTGAATTTCACTGGTCTGGCATCATTGTTATTAAGGCAAAATGCTGTAAAGGTGGTCATGGAACTTTGGATATAGTGGTATGTTTTTGTTTTTTTTATGGATGTTGTTTAAGTGGATGTTTATTTCACTAACAAGCCATTAACAAGCTAAGTTTATTAGTTGTCAATACTCAATACCATCTCTTTTCTTCCAAGAGACTGATCCTCAGTCGAAGAAGCAGACGATGTGGCAAGCAGCACCAGACTTTACAAATGGTCAATCAAGAATACATAGGTAAATTGCATTTCTTGATTTGGCCATCGATGTCAAATGTTTGTCCTTTCATGATACCAAAATGTCAATAAACTCAATTTTTTACTTTTGAGGAAGTATACTATTTTATGCTGTTTTTGTCTTTGGTGTTGGCTAGTTAGTATGCTGATGGTCTTGTGAATCGAATTGTCTTGAACTTGCATTTTGTTTTTTTTTTAATTTCAGAAAAACTTGCTTTTTGTTTGTTGTAAATTGACATCCTTGATACAGGACTGTACTTTTCCAGTTGATGTCCATAACTGGAGAGCACTGGTACAGAATTCGCAAGATGCATGGATTCAAATTTTTTATTTTGTGTCACTAAAGCTAGTTTTTAAGCTAATAATGAACCAGTTGAAGAAAATATTGGTTCCAATTTAAAAGCTTACTCATATTTGGGCAGACAAAATAATGGAGGTTTGGCATACCAGATATCCATTGCTGATAGTCAGAACTGGTCTGTTACCACTTTGGCGTACCAGATCTCTGAAAAAAGGTGCATTCATTTATTAGTTCCTTATGTAATACAGTTTGTCCTTAATATGCATGCATATATATTCTTTCCCAAATTATGCTATTGCTGTTAGCAAGCCCATCTCTTTTTGGGTAAATGTCTAAGGCATCAGGCTAGTTTAGCAATAAAAACCACTTTGGAAGGCCCCTATACTTATTTCCCTATGCTAAAGTTCCACTAGGTATGTCATCTTCTGCTAATTAATAGATCTGATGTAGAAATTTGATCATAGTGATGTCCCTTTTGCATCAAATTTTTGTATAAGCCTACTTCCAAATTGTTATATAGATTTTCTCCCAACTTAAAATGTAGAGCCCCTCCTTTATTTTTGTCTTTTTCTTTTCAAAATTTAAAGTAAAATAGAAATTAAAAAAATTGATGTAAAATTCATGGTTGGTAACCAGGTGTATGTTTAAAATACTATTAAAGAGGTTGAAACTAGTGACTGATGAATATTGGGGTATTCACATTATCTTCAAAATTGAGAAATTATTTATCCATTTTTATGTCTGATGAACTATTTATCCTATTTCGGGATTACAGAATGCTTACTCAACCTGAGATTAGGAAGTTGCTCTTCAGTCACAAGAGATCACCTACTCATCTCGAGTGACTATTTATCCATTTTCAAAGTCTTGGGGAACTGTCCACCCTGTTTTAGGATTAGTGACTGCGTACTTGACCTGAGATTAGAAATTTGTTCATCTTCACACTAGATCACCTAAACTAGAGCAGAAGTTCCTCATTCAAATGATGGGTCAATAGATAGAGCTTTCAGTACATTGTTCATTACGAGTTATCAACTAGGCATTTGATCTAATACCTGGGTGATAGCCAAGTCTCGCAATGGCTGGGCAATAGTTAACTAATGTATCGTATGTGTGATCATGTATATTTGTACTGGATGTATATTTGTATACTCATTATGACAAGAACAAATGCATTTATGCATGCATATGTGCATTTATTTACTGCTTCACTTGAGATACAAATCATAATGTTTTTATTTTAAAATGTTTAGCCTAATTGCTTTTTCAAGTTATTATAGTATCATTGAATACCGATATTACAACAATACTAGAGGTATGTTGAGATTGTAATTTCTGAAAAATAGTATCAGTCACTTACAATGGTTATGTGATAGCTAATTAAGAAAGATAAAGTGACATTATCTAAGCTTTTGACATTTGGTTTTGCTTATTTGCCTAGGATATTGCCTAAACTCAAGGAATGGTTTGTCACCTGGGGCTGAGTGGGCTATTTGACTACCATGGAAGATTAGTTGGGGGAGGGATAATAATTTTGGGAAATCTACTAGGAAATTGTTGTCAGAATGATTACCTGTTGTCTCCAAAATTGTCTTATGAGGACATTTCATATGTTTTCACACAATATACATGAGATGCATTTCTAACCTTTGTTAATGTTCTTTTGCTTTTGAATGTTTTAATCTTTGATTAATATGCCATGCGCACCAACATAATCTTGGAGTTAAAAAAAAAAAAAAAATTCTTTGCTCTTTGTCATTTATATTTTGCAAGGATTTTGGTGCTTCTACAAATCAAGTATGGATCCAGTTATGTGTTATCGAAGATGCCATGCCGAAAATGAACAAAATTTATTCTTGTTTCAAAATTGGTTGTTTCTGGAACATGTTTAGAATAGACTATGGTACTAAAATGACATGTTTCCTTATATTGAAGGAAACCTTTTTTTTTTTTTTCACTTTGTAATATATGGTCAAACGCCAGCACTTTAATTTACTAGTTTGGTGTTGTGTTAATTAGCTACTAATTTGATCAAACCGGTCAGTAACAAAATTTTGTAAGTTTAATCAATGCACCAGTTTATTATTTCAAGCTGTTTAAAACATAACTGCAGCTGATTTATGTACTGCAAAAATATACCAGTTTTCTGTAAACTACGCAATTAGTGTATTAGGCATTATCTCTGTCCAGTAATTCTCTTTTTGTTAGGCCTAGAAACTACCTCCACCTCTGATTTATCATGTACAACAGGTTTATCCCTATTCTTCACATTACAAGAATAAGTTTGACTGCTGACTGCTCGACTATGGTTTCTGTTCCTAAATTTGCAATATGCTTTTGACTGTCGGATTGGAAATGCAAAAGCAATACTACTTTTGTCATACCTAAGTGATTTTTCATGTGGTGTTGTTGCTGTAGGAGGCATCTCCTTCAATGTCCCTGAGGCTAGTTAATCAAGTTTTCGAAGCAGCTTATTGATCGTGATCCACATCTGAAGTCACTAAGTCAGCAACCAGTCATTGTATCAGATTCTCCATACTTTGATTCTTCATACTCTGTCTACAAGGATCAAGGTGATAATAAATGCCATATTCTTGATGACATTAAGGATGATTATGGAGCCTTCTCAGCCTTCTTTGAACTTGATTCTCCTTTTGCAACTTCGTCAATGTGTAATAAGAATGAGGTACACAATTCTTTTGGAAGGACACCAGATTTTGATTCTCAGGATATTCCTGCACCAAGTTCAGGTAATAAGACCAGCTCCAGAGCTATGCTGTTAAACTGGTTATCCAGTATTACCTTGATCTTTCTCAATTTGAACCTGCACTATCATTTCAGATACCAAAGCTTGGTCCGTGGAAGAAAGTAGTATCAATGGGGGACGGGCAATCTACCCGAACTGGTGGGATCGATTGAACTTTCTTGGACCTCAAGGATCCATGCCGATGACCTCAGACATTTCTTCTCAGTGTTACAGTGGCTGACACAGCTTCCAAATGGAGCGCAGCAGCGACGTGCAAGCTGATGCATCTTCTTCTCAGTGATAGAGACTGACACGACATACAACGCTGGATTTGATGATGAACATCATCCAACACGAGTTACTTGATGGTGGACAGTCACTCATCTCATCTCAAGAGATAGATATTTGAGGTGCTTCTCGATCTCCCTCGAGTGGCCAAAGTTGTTGATCGACATGTCTCAAAGATGCTGAAACAAGCAGGCATGGAAACCAGGTAACTCTTTGCCCCTCCTCAATTTGTGCCTCTATGCAACTGATGTTAGCCTTCTTCTCATATGCTTTGGAGCCATCAATCTTTTGATCGAATAGCAAAACTAATCTTTTGTATATATGCTTTGTTAATTACATCTTCACACCTTTCGCAGACTGCAACATTACAAGTGAATGCACACAACACACGTACATGAATTTAGTTGAACATATGAATTTAATGTGATCCATATAGAGTAGAAGGTAGAAGGAATGGTATCGTCGGAGGCATTAGTGATCCCCAGAGGCCTCCTCTTCTACTGCCTGGGTTTCTTCCAGCACGTTCATGAGCATCGAGACTTGGTCCTGAAGCATGGCGTTCTGCCTCTCCGCCTCCACCCTTTTGCTCCGCTCTTCCAGTAGTTGCACCTGCAGGTGTTCCAGGCAGCGCGCGTCCTCCTCCAGCTGCTCGTTCAGTCCGTCGATCTCCTTGTCCTGTCACACCAATCGCACACCCGTGAATCCCGATCTGCCATTTCTGCAAATACCATGCGTGCGTGGAAGCTACAGACCTTTCTGTTCATCTCTTGGATCGCGATCCTCCGCATGCTCTCCACCACGTCGACGTTCACGAGCTTCCGCTTCTTCCCCACCAGCCACCCCTTGGGGTAGCAGGTGGGATCGAAGTCGGGCGGAGGGAGCAGGACGTCGGCCGGGGTGCGACGCCCGTAGGAGCTGGGCTCCAGTGGCTCGAACAGCGCCTGCCGACGTTCGGACAAAGCGGCTTTGCCTACCTTCTCCTCCTCCTCCTCCTCCGGGCGGTGCTCGTCAGCCGCAGCCGGGTGGGCTTTCGCTGTTTCACCCGGTTCCTTCGCTCGAGCGACGGCGCGCACCGCTGCGTCTTCCAAGCTCCGGGCAGTAGCTGTAAGCAGATTCCGATCACACGTCAGTACTTCTTCTTCCTGCGCCATCAGCAGATTCTACACAGTGGCAAGCTCGAGGCAATGTGCCCTCTGCTTACTCCCGGTGATGCCGGCAAAGCGAAGATGCGGGAATAACTGGCACGGCAGCCCCAAATCGGCAATCACCGGTAAGAAACCTGCACTGTCTGATCCGTGACGTATCGTATCACCCAAGCAATCATCTCTGCTCTCTACCAACAACAATAATAATTCTCTCTTCCGTCTCGACCAAGAAATTTAGGAAAAATATAGATAAAATAGACTAAAATTGGAGAGGGAATCCGATGAGATTGGGGGGAAGAGAAGAGAAGACAGTGATGAGAATCTTTGCTTCACCTGATCTCTTGCGGGAATTCCAAAAGATCCGGGGAGGAGAAGCCGGCGAGAAGCCTTCCATCATCACCGCCTGCTCCCTTCCCGAAACTACCTCGATCAAGCGAGCAGAAGAAGAAGCAATAGGTGAGCACTGAAGCTGATTCACAAGGAACAAGTGTGGATCGAATCGTCACCTGCGTCTCTTCTGTGTGCAGTAGAATTCTCTCTGGAAAGAGGAGATACCCACGAGGAAGACGAGGAGGAGGAGGACCCGTTTCTGCTTTCCCTTTTCCCTTTCTCTCTCTCTCTCGCCTTGTTTGTTTCTATCTTGCTTGGTTTACCTCTCGTTGTCTTCCTTGAGGTGAACGTCAATAGCCGGTAGAGGTGAGGAGGTGAGAAGGCGAATGGGTCATTCGACGCAGTGATGGCGGCCCGATCCATGTGGACGTGTCGTTCTCGACGACAGCCCATGAGCACGTGTCACGCACGTGAATTCGCTTAATCGTCTTCTACAGCTTTACTTCCCCTTCTTACGTCCACCGGTCAAGTCAAAGACTACATCAGTGGTTGAAGCATGCATCACATGATTCCTCCTATTTCGCTGTACTGATCTCTTCCGCCGTTGACCCGCCAACCTGGGAATTGACTCAGGTGCGCTAGCCACATACACGCACATAACGGTCAAGTCAAAGCCTTCGTTCTTCTCACTACATGGCTATATCTTGATGATATCCTCGCCACCACACGTCCGCTTCTCCCACGCAAATGAAGCCTTCATCACCGGCACATGCACCAGCATGCAACCCCGATGCATCACCGCGACCGCCGTCAATGGGCTCACCCTCGTCGCCCTTGACATCACCATCGCCCACTCCCTCCTACATCCAAAACCTGGCCGACCAGCACACCGGGACCGCCCCATGGAGGAGCTCTACGCCAACGCCGTCGACGATCTCAACACCTCCGAGGACGACGTCAAGTCGTAATCGTTCGGCGAGGCTTCCAACTAAGTGAGCATATATGCACCACTGTCGACGCGCGGGGGGAGCTGCGAACAGGCCTTTATCGATCGGTCGCTGGCCGCCGGTGACGCAGGATGATCGGAGCATGGAGGACAAGTGTGACGGTTGATCTGACCTCAGACATTTGTTCGGTTCCTAAGTCTATCAAAACAGTCAACGCCTACTAGGCGTTGACTGTTTCCAATATCATCACCATCATCCATGAGTACATTCTGTTGTATATAGAAAAAGATGTGCTTTAGTATTCCTTAGAACATAAAAGATTAAAGTTCGAATCTCCGAAAATAATATCTCTATATATAATAATACAGAGTTGCACACATCAATCATCTTACATGGCACATTGACAAGAGCCTAATGCTATATTTACTTTCTTTTAGATTCTATTGTAGAAAGAAAATATACATATCTCAATGCTCCTAGAGAAATATACGTTCTTAATAATCTCTCTCTCACACACACACTAAAACTTTAAAACTAGTTGATGAGTTAAGATCTTCTCTAATTAGGATGCATAATATAATATATATATATATATGAGGTTATTATCTTCACTTATGAAAGTAAAATATTTAAGTTTATTTATAAAAAAAGTAACGACAAAAGGGTGAGAGTTGCTTTATATTTACGTCGACATAGTTGTTGAGCGGTCTTTTCACCACTCTGCATTTACATCGACAATGATACAGTTGTTAAGCTGAGAAAGGGTTGCTCGATATTTACGTCCGTGGCATTTTTGTCGCTCAGCAATTACGTCGATATCAACATCCATACCATTAATGTTGTCCGTCATCACCAACTAAAACGATAATATTATATTTTTATATTTTATTTTCGTATTTCTATCGGTAAAACCGTTGGTGTTTTGATAAATAGATTTAGTTATTTTACTCTTGTAACTATAGGGATGTCAATATAATTTTTTAAAACATAAGAATTAAAATACTAAAGATAGCTAAATACAAAAGATGATCTCTAACTAGCCCTATATATATATATATATATATATATATATATATATATATATATATATATATATATATATATATATATATATATATATATATATATATATATATATGAGCTCTTTTATACACACACATTTAAGGCTTTGAAACTAGTTGATGAATTAAGATCTTCTCCAATTAGGATGCCCAAATACATCATAAATGGGCTCTCTTTCTTTTCTTTTTATTTTTTGAAACTTTAATGATAATTTCTATGTCCTTATGACCATTTTCTCACATGTATTCTTCTCTTTCTCATTTACTACAAGATTTTTATTTTTATTTATTTTTAAGAAATGGTAAGAAGTAAAACTGAGATTTAATCCCCAAATCCTATTATCAAGTAGACTTCTTTCGATAGCAAAAACCGATTAAACTCGAATGTGGTGTCTTCCCCTCCATCCATTAGTTGACTTTGGATTTAGATTTAGCAGCTTTATGCCATCACGACTATCCATTTCTCTACTTGCTTCGATTATCCTATATGCCTATACTCAAACATTGAGCTATATGCATATGGCTACATAGATTCTAACCTATCTAACAAAAGCTTGCGGCTTCTGCTCGTAAGTGGTGCCAACGTGCGCCCCACCACATGATTAATGTGCTGAATTCTCTCTTCCTGAACCAGTCAGAGGCAGTCCTCGTGTTCGTCCAACACCTCCATCAATGCGCCCGGGAAGTGGGGTTGACTCCTCGGCCCTGAGGTCAGACTCCAATGAATACATGATAATTTAGAACGAAGAGGGATATTTGGATTAACTCGTTAGATTATGTACTCCTATTTAATTAGATAAAATATATTATTAAATTATATAATTTTATTCAATTAGATAAAATATGTTATAAAAATAATTGGATTATAATTATGATTATTAACTAATATAAATGAAATTCAATTAAGGTAATATTCATTTGGGAGGAACTCTCCTAAATAAAAATGAAGCATAAATCATCTAAGTTTATAATTACTATATAAACTCATAAAAAGTATCTTCATAATAAAATATTACTTTTGTAGCAAGAAAAGTTACGTGAAGAAGAACTTTGTTTTGAAATGAAAATATATAAATAAAACCGATCCAAATCAAATATTATAGAAATTATTTTTCTAATACTTAGTAGATTAATTCGATGCTTCAACATATGTTACTAATAATAAATATTTATTTTAATTAAAAAATATATATAAAAGAAAAAAGGTAAAATAAAAAGAGAATGAAATATTCATTATTGCAATGAGAACGATAGTAATTTGTATTTATCGCTTATGTCATTTGATGGATCTTGAGGATTTATGTTATGTTCTTATAATTCTAGGAATTTGGGTTATATATCTAGAATTGTTAGAATATTATTTCTGATCATAAACATAATGTGATTCAATAAAAGTTAATATTTGAATTCTGTATAATAGTATATATAGAATTAATATGAATTTAAAGTTTACAATGATCGTATAATTAAATATTAAAAAATATAGTTTCATAAACTCCTTAAAATTATGCTTATATCTTACTCTATATTTTTGTCTCATTAAAGAGAGATATTTTATCACTATAGATAACCTATTGAGATAATGATTATATATATCTAATTCATGTATAGTCTTAGATTAAAGTGTACATAAATAAGGTTGAGAAACAATTAGATAGAAAGGTTAAGATCATCACATTTGATAGGAGTGATAAATTTTATGGTATTTATGATGAATCCAATTATAATTCTAATTATTTTACTAGATTCTTGGAAAAATAAGGTATTTATGTTTAATATAATTTACTAAATATGTTATAGTAGAATATGATTGTTGAAAGGTATAATCGTACTCTTATAGATATGGTTAGGAGCATGATGTATTATCCTTTTATACTTAAATCAATGTTAGAAGAAGCTCTAAGAATAACTATGTATATCTTGAATGAGGTTCCTAATAAATAAATTACATAACTTCTTTTGAGTTATTGAATGATAGGAAATATAACTTGAGATATTTACATATTTAAGATTATCCTATAGAGATAACAATCTTCAACTTACATAAAAAAAAATATATTTAATAAATATTTCTAAATATTTTATTATTTATTTTAAAAAGTTTAAAGAGGTACATATCTTATTACTCTAACAATAGTAAGGGAATAGTTAAATATGGTAATGTAAAATTCCTATAAAATAGCAAATCAATATGAGTGAAAATCTCAAATTTTAATTTTGATATAAAGGAGATATAGGTCGATACTCATTTATATATGTGCAGTTGGAAATATATGTTTTGTCAGAATAGATATTAGTTTTACAATTAAAATATTAAGTATATATTGGAGTTACCCAAAAGTAAAAATACTAAAGGACTAGAAAGAAAGTAATAATATATATGGAAATACGAAGTATTATACACTCACGTGTATGAAATTATATTAAATGGTATTTTTCATATTTGATTCTATAAATTATCTTGATAATAAGAAGTCCATACTATGGTTAATATCTATATTAATTAGAGAGGTAATTTATTATTATATTATTATTAATAGAAGTTGATTTTGTAACATGCTTTGAGACCACTAATCAAACTTTATAACTATGAAATTTTATCTCAAGATTCGGTGTGGTCAAACTTAATTGCTAGGCCGCCGAAGATATTTTATGACATCGCAATAATTTTTTTCTCTAAGAATGACAAATACTATTGCATCTCTATGCATTATGACATAAAGTACTTGATGGTTAGAGAAGAAAAATTAGAAACATCTAATGTCAATTAATTACTTGAGTCCCACTATATTGATTGTTGATTAATTTACTTATAGTTTACAACCTAAAGTGTTTTGAAAGAATATGTTCTTATGATTGTGTTTGTGAGCAACCTATAAAGGATATGGTGATGCATGTTTGAGTGGACATTATAATTGATATTTTTGCTTACGTACTTAAAGTCATTTGTTTCTGCTATCTTATTCACAGTTATGTATGCACATATTATAGTTGAATGTAATGATAGGATTGTCTTAACAAAATAAATTATAAGGGTCATTTTGGACTGTATTAGGAAATACTAATAATGTTATAGTATATAGAAGAAAGTATGACATTGATGACATACAACAACTATGACTCGTATTGTTAGTTAGACTTAATGTAGTATTATTATATTTATTGGACTTATTGGCATATTTTTAAAATTCACTTATATGTAAATAGTTTTTAAAATTTTCATAATCTAATTAGGTAAAATTATTTTTAAATAAATTTTATTTTTTTATTTTTAATTTTAAGTCTTTTTGTATTTTATCAATTAATGGGTCAAGTGGAAAAACGTTAGATTACGTAGCCCTATTTAATTATGTAAGATATATTATGGATATGATTGAATTCTGATTATGGTTATTAGCTAATAGAAAGAAAGTGTAATTAAGGTAAGATTATTACAAGATGTCCTTAATGGGAGAAACTATCATAGTAATTTATCGTATACCCTTTGCTCTCATCTATAAATAAACATGATCTCTAGGGGATAAATATGCATATCATAGAGGATACAATTGAGAGATTACAGTTTCTCTCTCAACCTCCATAAATTATCAATCTAAATAGTCTTATGAAAAGATAGGAAGAGAGGAGAAGAAGAGTTTAATTCTTTTTGTAGATTGACAGCGGTTTTTGGATGAGGAGAAGGAGAGTCTAGTTCTCCGTAGTGATTTTTGGATCTAAAGACGGTGCCCATATCACACAGAGATCCTTTTCAGATGACATCTAAAGGTATATATCGTAAATACCGATCTAATGTTATTTGATTTCAATCATATCATAAAAGTTTTTTTGCATCATATATAACATATCATAAATTTTATACTTACATAATTTACCTCGACTATTCATTTTCGATTCAAATGGCCTAGAATTGAAATTAAAATCGTAATCAAAATTGATGATCCTACTTTGATATCGATTCAAATCGATTGAATTAAAATAATTAAATTATCAATGATTAATTTTTTTAGATATTTAATTTTATATCATTAAACGTATGAAAAATACATCAACTAAGTGAAACTTTATCAAAATTTTGAAATCAAATTATGAATTTTTGTTGCTTTAAATTATATTTTAATTAATTTTTTTTAAAAATAAAATTAATCGAAATCTGCTTCGATTTGGATCCTTAAAAGCCTAAAACTGAAACCGTCAATTTTAAAATCGTATCAGTATCAATTGGAAGGGTATTAATCAAATGCAAAGAGTGCTTCAAGTATAATATAATATATTATTGTCAGATACCTCTTGTTTGTATTTTATTATTTCAAATAGGAATTAAATGTTTTATATATATGAAAAATTAGTGGTGCAATTGCTAGTAACGGTAACTGCACCGCCCGGTCAAAAAGAGAGGTAAAAAGCCGTTGTTGTGGTTATTATAATGTTATTAGAAAGACAAACCGCCGCGCTTTCATCAACTGCCTTTCTCAACCGGAAAACCCGTTGTAATATCGGAGCGACACTTTCCTCACCCGTTTCTCGACCCCTCGGTTGCCTACCTG
Organism: Musa acuminata AAA Group; assembly: GCF_036884655.1. NCBI lineage: Eukaryota > Viridiplantae > Streptophyta > Magnoliopsida > Zingiberales > Musaceae > Musa > Musa acuminata. The sequence continues at coordinate 3,084,459 of NC_088329.1, read as the reverse complement.
ATGGGTCCCCCACGATCTCCTAGCTTCGCACCAATCACCGGGCGGGGCGAAATTGGCCGCGTGAAATAAGTCATTTGATCATCAAGTACGTTTCGCCACGCTCGGGGAGCAGAACAAATCATCCCGTTCGTTCGACGAGTTCCCCCGGTCGCGAAGCAGTCGTGGCGGCGGCGGCGAGATTAGGGCTTCGTCGTGGGAATCACACCCTGTTCTGCTTGTCGCTGTTCTCTTCCGCGAGATCCGTGTCCCGATCGATCACTCGCTGGGAGGAGCGAATCCGCTTGCGATTCCCGAGGTCAGACGCTTCCCCCCGTTCTTTCTGTTCCTAACCTGCCAAAAAATAGAAAAAACCCGCATTTTTGATCGCTGGTACCGCTGCTCTAATTGTATGCCAAAATGAAAAGTTTGGAATCCAAAGATTTCTTGTGTGTCGTTCGTAAATTATATGTTTCCTCTTCTTCTCAACCCTAATTTTCGCAAATTAATCTTCTGTATTTGTTCATTCCTTTGTCAAAAATCAGTTTTGTTTTTCGCCATTTACTGCGTCCTTTCTCGACGACCTCTTCATCGATTTCGGTGATTTGTCGTAACCGAAGCTTACAAATGTTTGAGCTCAAGTCGCCGTGGTTGCGAATAAAATTACTGCGTTGTCTTGTTTGTAGCGCGTTTTCTATTTGCTTTGACGTCTCAGCGCGTGGATCTCTATGGTGGCCACCAGAAACCTGGAATCTTTCCGTATCCGCCCCGGAGCTGGATCAAATGTGCCTTCCATTCCCTCGAGTCGCCGTCGCCCTCGACCCGTTTGTAAAAATGTCTGCTGTTTAATCTTGTGGCCGTCGCTTTTACTGCGGCGGTTTTACCCTCATCCGGTTAAAGAACAAAGCGACTCGTCGCCACTCGGCCCACCCACCCGTTTAATTCCATCTCCTTGACTCCCCACTTTTCTTTATCTCCTTGGAACGAAGGGGCCTTTGGGAAGGGAAACCCACCCGACCATGGCACTCCCGTGAGGAGGACAGAAGAGGAACCACCAGGCCACCAAATCCTAATAACAATTCCAATAAACATGACCCTACTTCGGTTATCACCACCCACCCACGTCCTGCGCCAGTGGTCTTCTGATGTCCTCCAATCCGCCCCCCGCCTTCGTCCTCGCCCAATGGTGACACCCTCCGATGGCCATTGCTGAAGCATCTCGCTCCGATCTGCCTCAATTTGGTATCTTGAGATGAACTCGGGGGATGAATCGACGCTGTATTTCCCGATTCTCCTTGCTTTTGGTCATCTTTACTCATCATTGTTTTTAAAAGAAGCTTCCTTTTTATATCTGCTCTTCTGTTCTGGGTATCTGCTTTTCCGCTCTTGATTTTACCGATTTGTGGCAGATTCTTGGAGCTCTTGGCAGCGAGAAGTGGTTTCAATTTCGAACAACTTGTCAATGTAGCTTGATTTGGGGGGATTGGACGATGGATGTATGTATAATCGAGCCGCCGGGGCCTGCTCCTCAACAGAAGACAGCACAGGCGGAAGATCATCGGAGGCGGCCGTTAGTTCCGTCTGAGAAGAACAATGCCTTCCCTGCCTCAGGGAAGCCCCGGACCAGAGATGCCACATCTAGGTACAAGTCAGGGATCTCGTCTACTCCGGCTTCCGCCCCTAGTAAACCGAGGCGATCCGCGTCTCCTGTCACCGGTCGTACGTCTCAAGCGCAGGAAACGTCCCTCCCTAAGCGAGCGCAATCGGCCGAGAGGAGAAGACCATCTACTCCGGCAAAGGTTTCGGAGCCTTTTTCCACATCTTCTAGGCCTTCGACACCCTCCTCTCCATCTTCCAGGCCAACGACACCGGTGCGGGATACGGTGACTGAAGCACGTAATGGTACGCGGAGATTGTTCAGCAGCAGGGCTCCTGATGGCTTGTGGCCGTCAATGCGGAGCCTGTCTTCCAGTTTCCAGTCAGAATCTACCTCGGTTTCTGCCAGTAAAAGGGAAAAGGTGGTTCTTGCTGGTTCCACGGATCAATTAACAAAGACTTCGGCCAACAAGGAGACCGAGAGGAAAAAGACTCCCCTCAGGGGGAGGAACACAATTGAGCAATCAGAGAATTCTAGGTCGCTGGAAAACTTGAATGCAAAGATCATAAATCAACACCGGTGGCCTGGTATTTTAGGGGGAAGAGTGTCTGCAAATGGCTTGTCGAGGAGTGTAGATCTCACTAATGACAAGGCCACTAGATCTGCCTCCTCGCCAGTTTCAACAAGAGGGGCTTCACCAAAGAGAATGCCCACATCTGATGGTTCAGCCAGAGGTCTCCAGCAATCGGTTAGTGAGGTGGCAAGGCAGTTGGCTATTGACGGAAGTAAAAGAGTAGAGCTAGATGTGAAATCTGGCGAAAATTCAACTTCACAAGCATCAGGCAGATCATCATCTGTGACACGCCCAAGTAGGACTCAGTCATTACCATCCCCAGTTTCTCAACGTCCTGCATCACCAAACAGGGCATTGTCGACAACATCATCCAACTCAAGGGGCATATCCCCATTTTCACAACGTCCTGCATCACCAAACAGGGCTTTGTTGACACCATCATCTAACTCTAGGGGCGTATCCCAAGTTCCACAACGGCCCTCATCACCAAACAGGGTTTTGTCGACACCATCATCTAATTCTAGGGGCATGCTAAGTCCATCACGGACAAGACCATCAACTCCTATCTCATCATCTGGCAGTACAATGATTCGAGCAGGTGCTACATCCTCTGCACTTAATTATATTGCTGATGCACGAAAAGGAAAGAAGATACCAAACCATGTAGAAGATGGTCATCAGCTGAGACTGATATATAATGCAGCTTCACAATGGCACTTTGTTAATGCCCAAGCAGAAGAACAACTATCTATTCAGAAAATGAGGGCAGAGGTAAAATTTTGATCTATTGCAGTTTAAATGCATCTTCAGATATTCTACTGAATAGTGGTTTAGACTGTTAGTCAATTCATCATTTTAGAATTCATGTTGTTTTGTGGCAGTAAATTTTTGTTAGAGCTGTATCCTGCTGAAGGTGTTGCTTTCTCCAACATGCTTCATGTTCTTGGAATAAAATCTATGCACTTTTTTGTTTGGTCTAGTGTTAAGTCATAAAACAAAAGTGGTTTGTTGGGAGGTCAAGTTAGAATTTCCTCAAGATTAGACTTTGATGTGTTGTCCATGAAGTTCTTCATCATTCTCTGCTTGATTGTTGCAGCACTAAAGCACCCTTCTGGATTCTTTTCTATTAAATTCAATAGCAATTGCATAAATAACATGATTATCTCATTTTATTCTGAAATTTTGTTTACTAAACTCAATAGCAATCGCAGTGGTAACTTGATTTTTTTATTTTGCAACACAGAAAATCCTTTACAACATGTGGCATACCATCTTGAAGTTGCGTGATTCTGTCATTATAAAAAGGATTGCAATGCAGCACCTGAGACAAGAGTCAAAGATGAGCACAATTTTGAATGAACAAGTAAGCTATGTTTTGACATATCCCTTCTGCTACACCCGCTGAAGCTTGCTACAGTTTTGTCTTTTACTTTTTCCTTTTAAATTTTTGTTGTATTTTCTTATTCTGTGATCAAGTAGATCAACTACTTTTCTTATTTGTCTTCAAAATTTTAAAGAACATGGCAATTCTCACTGTCTAAAAAACTAACCATATGTGATTTTACTACTTAGGTTATATAAAATGTAAAGTATAAATGGATTGGTGGAGAATGGTGCAAGAAAGTCATCCATTTGTGCTTTTAGGCTGCTATCCTGTGGCCTGAATGGAAGAATGGAACTCTATGCTGCAAATTATGTGCTTCAATATTCTTATGCACCCACACACAGATTCTTTTAGAATCTGCAAAGTGCACTAATTTGTTACATGCCCACGACTATTATATAATTTGTTACATGGCCACAATTATGATATCATGTCTGTTTCAAGCATACAGATTCTTTTTGTAATCATGACCAGGCAAAGATTGTCTTCTACATGTAAATTTATGTTGCACTCTTCTGGATTGATCTCTCAGATATTTATGATTATACTACTGAAATATTATCTCAATTTTGAAAGATTTGCTTTATTCTTTCTGAAGCAGTATAAGATATTGAGAATATGCTTTATTTTTTCGTGAAGCAGCATAAGATATTGAGGAATGATAAGCCTGCATACATCTGTAGGTGAAGCCAACTTACACCTGCATTCGGTCACCCATTTGTGGTCCACATGGCAGACATGTGCAGCTCTACTAAATGAATTCATGCATTCTGGATTAACAGTTTAATTCTTTTGTTGGTTTAATTTCCTTACATGTAGTTGTAGGCCTTATCATTTCTTGAAGATATTAAGCACTATAGATTAATGGACCTCCCACTGCACATACCTATGCCAGGTTTCAATTTGTTCCCAATTTAAGGATCAACTAGATGAATTTTATGGATTGTGATGTGAGTGTTTGATGCCATTCCAACAAATATACAGTACAAAAGATTAGTCCAAAGAATTCTAGGAGGCATTTATGATACTTTCTTTGCCTTATACAATTCATACAACCCCTGATGTGGGACGACATTGGTATTACACAAACAACACAAATAAGTATCCAATTTTTTTGTCTATATTGAACTTTTGTGCTTTTATTTTATACCTTAAGAGAATCACTAGAGGACCAAACTCTAAGGGGTTTGCTATATTTCTTTAAAGCTTGTCAGAACCAATTCACTATGTGTAATATCCAGTAACTTCTTTGTGGCTCTTATCTTTTTGTGGTTAATTTTTGTCGCAAGAAATCTGTTAAAATTTTCATTGCAAAGCTCAACCAGTGGTTTTTATGCTACAATTTTGTAGATTGCATATCTTAACCATTGGGTTGCTCTGGAAAGGGAACACTGTAGCTCTTTATCGGGAGCAGCTGAAGTTCTTAAGGCAAGCACACTTCGGCTTCCTGTTACAGGAGGGGCAAGGGTATGCAAATATGAAAGTTGATGGCATTACTTTTAATCATGCAGCATGGGTAGTTTACATGTGTGAATGTGAAAGAGTTAAAAAAATCTTTTTAGGAATTGCTCACCTCTTTGTGTCTTCAGGCAGATGTGCTTTCTATGAAGAATGCTGTTAGTTCGGCAGTTGATGTAATGCAAGCAATGGGTTCTTCAATTTGTCATTTGCTCTCAAAGGTTAGATTAGTTGCAGAATACTACATGTGTTTTTGTTTCACTCATCTTTATCTAGCATGAAAATGCTTGGAAATGCTTTAGGAGCAACACATGACTGACTTTCTTGGTATTATCCGGAAATGCATTCTGTCCCATATGTTTTGGAGATGGTTGTATTACATTTCCTTGATTTTTTATTGAGGACCACATTCTTTAATGTGACTGAAGGCTTTTATACCACAACTGTTGATCTTGTTAACTCTTTAATTTCTTGTACCTTCTTTAATTGGAATTCTCTTTCAGTTAAACCGTTGTGAAACTCGCCTGAAACATGAGTTTATATTTCCATTGGCATTTTGGTATCTAATATTGTCTATTCAAATCTTTAAGTGCAATAATCACCAAATTATATGTTTAGTAATTAACTAGCACCAATTTAAATGCATTTGCTATTTGTAGAAAATGTTGAACTCTAGTTTTGGAATAAAGCAAGCATTCCTTAATATGACATTATATTCTGCTTCAAGGTTTTCCTACGTTACTTTTACTCTGTGATCAATGAAGTATTCTGGAGGCTTAATTGCTTTATATTTATCTGCTAAGGATGATAATGTTGTTTTCTAGAATGATAAAAGCTTGTTCAATGCCCATAAGGCATAGTTTGAAATGTCATGGGCCATAGCAAACCAGTATTACCAGTATACTGATCACTATTGATATACTACTATACATTTTCAGTATGTATCGGTCACTTGACATATCATATAATACCCAACAGTACATACTGGTCTGATAGGATATTGGATGGCTACTAGTATTAGTATTAAATAAGGAAAACTTGATTATTTGCTGCCGTACCAGAAATTTCTAATTTTTTTTACTTGCTTTGATTGATATTTAACATTTTCTCCTCCATATGGTATGTGACGAGAAAATATACCTGCTATATATCTAAAAGTGTCTCTGATTTAACTTCTTTTTTGTTAACCATGTCTATACAACAAGTAGTTGAAGAATTATTGAAGGTTCTTTTGGCTTTGAAAATGAGCTGATGATACCTGGTACCGTGATCCACAGGTTGATGGCATGATGTCTCTGATTTCTGAGCTTTCATTTGTTGTAGCAAGAGAAAGAGCCCTGCTTGATGAGTGTAGAGAGTTGCTAGCTACAACAGCAGCAATGCAGGTAGGATACTAAGCCATACTAATAGTGCATGTACAAATTACTATTTCTCAAGTTTGAAGAAACATGAATACCTATATTATTATGAAATATGGGCTATAGACATTGTCATCATCATCTACTCATCGTCCATGCCTGTATACCTGTGAATTAATGTAGAGGCGCACCTAGAACTCGAGAATATTCAAGTTCTTTACTAATAAATACTCTATAAGAAAGTTATGCTTTAAGCATCTCATGAAGATTAATATCCAAGAAGTTAAAGATTGGTGAACCAGTAATAACTTATTCTATTTTCTGAGTTGGCCGTTTGAAGGTCTGAATATAAAAATATAACAATTTACAAGTCCTATGATCAAGAACTCATTTATCTCTAGTTTAACTTAGAGATAAATATAATCACTGAAGATTCAACAATTATAAATACAGTGGAGTATCAATTGTCTAATTGTTAAATAGGAAATTGTTTTATGGAAGTCTTTGTGCATCAGATTCTCTAATTAATTCTCTGTGACACTGACAATGTATGTGATCAACCAACTCACTTGACTAGTTATTGTATTCTCCTCTTTAACCGAAAGAAGTAAATGCATGACATAATGGAAACAAATGACATATTTAATATTGTATTTTAAGTTGTTATCTGTTAGATCTATGAATGGTTGAGACTGATTCAAAATTTCCCAATTCTGAAAGGAATATAAGTGGGTAGTTCTATGGGAACCTCTATTGGACTGAGCAATCGATACTTGTTATCTTTTCTTTTTTTTCCAATTTTGTAAGAGTTAGCTTCTTGAAGTAATTAAAATTTTATGATATCAGCTCCTATATTACATTATGAACATTTTAAGTCAAGGGGAATTTGTTCAAGCAGCAGACCCGTAATCATTTATTTGCTGTAACTATGGTCTTCAAATATTTAAAGTGGATTTTATATGCTCAGGTAGACGTTTGAAGGGGCTTTACCAATTGCATTAATTGGGAGGGCTTCCAAGAGCTGGTTTATGGGGCTTAAAAGCTGTTCACCTACTAGAAAATGGTCTAATCAAAAATTTATATATCAGTTTAAACTAAGAAAATCTGAAATTTATATTGGCCACTGTTGAATCAAATATATACTGAAAATTTACATTGGTTGGATAAATTACCTCTTACAGTTGTGCAAACAACTTTTTTTTTACTTTATAGTTCTACTTGCATTTCATAGACGTATACAGGGTTTACAACCAGCACATGGATCCTCTTAGAATGAAGTTACGGTGCAAGGTTGAAGCTTAAATTTTAATCATTCTTGACATTTTTCTGCAGTAGCAAATATAGGAAAAGTGACTTTACAGCACATGGAGCTATATGATTGATGTCAGGAGGGTTTGATCCTCCTCTAACATGCCTTGTGTGTATGCTCGCCTTTACCACACACACACACACAATATATATATATATATATATATATATATATATATATATATATATATATATATAAGATACTTTGTTTCTCTACTAATTGTGAATGTGAAAATTTCTAATGTTCTTGATTTTGTTTTCCTTTTAATCTATCTTGTTTTATAAATAGAAAAAGAGTGTCGTCAAGTTGGTCTATTATTGTTTGTCCGAGTTCAAAGTAAGAAAACAACGGGTTGGTTACTGTTTTACCCTTTAGACTGTTGAATTCTGCACCTCTGAATTCAATTCCAGAAAACAAACCTCCTCTATAAATTATGTAGCTTACTGGTTTACCCTTTAGACTGCCAGGAATCAGACCAATGGGAACAAACATTTTTTTTCTTCTTTAAATTTCGTAAATTGGAGTTGCTTATGTTGGTTTGTCGTATCATATTATGTGCTTTTTTTTTTTTTTTTTCCTTTGCATGTAGCTGATAAATTTCCATGACACAGGTGCACGAGTCCAGCCTCGGAACGCATCTCATACAACAAAGGCAAGATGCTCTTAAGCTGGAGTAGCCAGCCAACCATGCAATTTTGAGATACTCCTGAAGACCATGGTGTGCAATGCTCTTTCTGGCTAACAACTTAGATGCTAGATATAACCACAACTTATGGGCCTGAGTGATTGTTTTTATTTTTCTCTTTCTGCGTGCTCATTCATTCTCTCTTCTCTTCCCCCTTCTTTTTTTTCTGTCTTACAAAGGCTGAGCTGAGCTGTGTTCTCCCCACATGTAATTTTTGTTACCCCTGTGGGGAAGAAAAAAGAGAAGCTGCAAGAAATGAGAGCTAAGTTTGAACCCATGCAACAAAGGTGTTTATTTGGATACTTTTTCACTAATCACTGATATAATTTGTGATCCATGATGATTATGTTTTCACTAATCTCAGCCCTCAGGGATGCATCCACTTAAGATTTAACCTTGTAATGCTGAATTTTCTTTGTCCGAGTTCCGAGCGATGCATCCATCTGAAATATTCTAACATCTGTTTGATCGCAACCTGTTGTTGATGATACGTGGTTGCTCCGTGATCGATGGCAAACCACATGTTCGAAGCGGGACTCGCAGGAGGCCAACGCAAACGAACATGGTTTTTGCATGTGAACTAATTTGATACTGTCTAGGTGAGTGAGAACTTTTATGAATTGAAAGACTCAATAAAAAATGGATGAAGGGGAAAGCGAAGCCAAAACATATGATGTGACTTATAAGGTTAGTCACCCGATCAAGCAAATACCAAATCAAACTCGATCGATATGTGATAGACCTCCCATAATATTTTTAGGTCGAAGATTGACACTACATAATTTGAGTCAAAGGACTTCGCCATATAGGTGGTAGAGCCTTTATCAAAATAACTTATTCAACTCCTTTTGAGAATGAAACTCTTGCCGTCAATATGGAAGGTAGTGATGAAACAATAACCAATTTAAGCCCAAGGTGTTGGAGGAGAAGGTTGAAAATGATAACATCGTGAACTTTTAGTTGTTAATTGGTCGAAGCCAAAGTTATTATCCGAGTTACAAATAAGTGTGAGGAGCAAGTATCAACGTAGGGTGGATGGGGAGACAAATATATTATGGTGAAAATGACATATCTGATATGCCAGCTATATGGGCTTAACACATCAGCACCATCTCGATATCTCATCTCTATGTGACTGACATGATAAAGCCATTTAGTCTATGAGTTAGTTCCACTAAAGGATATACATCAGCTCCATGTGATGGACCAATGAGAGTCACTTGAATGATATGACGGAGCCATCTGACCAACCACTCATCACCACCTCAACATCATACAAACTCCCCACAGAGTAAAGCCGATTGGTTATGCTTGATGAACGCCATGTGAAGAAGAGTTCTATAATTCCAAGTTCAACGTGGGCTAATGACAATTGTGACATAACTCCATGCTTCCATTATTGCACGAACTACATAATAGGCAAACATAATAGTCTCGTACACCCACTACAAAAAGGGATGCACAAGTACGTCTCAAGATATTGTACACTCACTTGTCTGACTTGTCGACTAACTTAAGCTTCGAAGAAACATTGTCAAGAGTGCCCTTACATAGTTTTCATATAGTTTAAATAATACTCGGAGGAGTTCGTAGACTAAAATAAAATTAGATTAGATCCAAATTATAGCACATAAAAGATGCTAGTTTTTGTAAAGCTGCTCAGTTTTTGAATACATACAAGTTATTTTCCCTTTAGAAACAAAAATAAGACTGATACAGTTTAGGGCTCAATTCTATCATGCTTAAATGGAACGAAAAGAATAAAAAAACTCACTGTAGTCACTAAATGTATCACACTACATGTTTCACAGGACTCTTACAAGTATCCAATATTAATCTTCCTCTTCTTCCCCATCCTGTTCGAGTTGTGCACCTCTTCAAGATGTCATATTCATCTGTCACCCTCCCGAAGGAATTAACTAATATTTCGAGAAAGTCATCAACTTCTCTTCAAAAATTTATTATATCAAACTATATATATAAATATTTTTCTAATATAATCTCATAAACAATCATCACATTTATCACCTCATCTTGGATTCTCTTCCAGTAACTTGAGACTACTACCATACTATCTTGAAACAATCTATACTGTAGTTTGCAAAAGTAGTTTTGGATGAGCACAAATACCCAACACGGAATAAAGATCAAAGAAAAAGTTACTAATAACATGTTAATCAAATATCATAATGAATTAACTGTGCATATGATATATTAGTCATATAACAACTAATATCGCATATGCGATATTAGTAATGATACTAGATAGAGAGTTATTACCCTAACGGAATGAGCTAATGTAGATAAAGAGAACACATATTGCATATGCAAGATAACATTGATGCATAAGTAAGAATGTAGGTCAATATTACAAGTACCATTCAAGTATTATATATATAGAGTATGGATCATGATCATAACTAACGAGGCCAATAGCGTAGACTACACGATGTGGGTCATGTATTAGGATATATATATCATGAATCATATATAGGTCGATACCTCTAATAAATCATGCCATATCATCAAACAATACCTTACGTAGCTAAGTCTTGTGCTAAGTGCGAATCATAAGTCTAAACTCTCCATACTTATTTAGGATTATGCATCATAAACAACAGCGTTAATAATTCATCATAAGTTGCTAGTCCACAAACAGACAGTGAGTGACATTAGGTAGGTAAGCACTAGATTGCTACCTACTCAAAGTAACTCATATAACCCCAATTAATGTCCCAACGATTCTCCCCCAAGTAAACCAAATAGAGTCATGTGATTTGATTAGGGCCTTCTGAACTTGCTTCTCAGCATTGTGCCAATCTGCACAAATGAAGATCCCATGCATTGTGTGACCTTTCTAAAGAAGCTAAAGATTTGTGATGATGAGGAGATTGTGAAGCTGCATAAGGAGATTGTGATAAGGAGGTTGGGTTGGCAGCCACATAGGCCCATTTCCTCAAACACCACCTATAGTAGAATAGAACACAATTAGATTTTGTTGAACAAAGTCTATGTTGTATCACACCCACTTATTTGAAGTTTCAAATCTTATGTCAGTAAATTTATATCTAAAACATTAGCTAGAAGAATATCAACATTTGATTCGAAGATGTCAGCAGCTGACTTAGCTGGAAAAGACTTTGACCATTGATAGTAAAGTTCTGAGATCTAATCTTTAATTTCTAGTTATCAGAAAATATTTCATCACATAGGCACCAACCTATTCAAAGCATGCATTCATGAGTCCTCAGAAGAACTCAGAAGACCCTCCTGCTATTCTAGCTAAAAGTTAATGCAAATGTGTGTCAATCTTGCCCACTGTTCAAGTAACCATGAGTTCTTGGCACATCTGCTCACTTCATTATTCTCTGGCACATGACTCAGGCAATCTAGTACTTGGGGACTTCCTCAGCCTCTTGTGTCTCAAAATCCAAGTGGTTCCCATGAAATCAATCTAATGTATGCATAGATTGGTTTCACCCTCCTCAGTTTCAGACTCAGTGTCACTTGTGTTCAAAGCAAAAGAGAGCTTTGATGCATATGAAGTAGCCCACACTTTTAAGCTGAGCTGCTCTTAGCTCATGCAACCATGAATAGAACTGTCAATCTTAGGAGTGGAAGAGGCAGAATTCTGCACCAAAACCAGCAACATAGATAGTGAGATTATATGTTGCTACGAGTTGTAGTTTCTGCTAGACTGTGAAAGATCAATTCAGCATCATCCATGTCATTGATGGTGATGCAGTCTAATGGAATTCGAAATGTAATTGTCCAGTACCTAACTGAAGGGTCTGGTCATCCGATGACAAGTGCATGAGCACTCTACCATCATAATTCAATCATGCAAATCCATGTGACCTATCCACTCAAAAGTCACATGAAATATTCATGCAAATTATCTTAGAGCATGTCTTAAAGGATCAAAATAATCGATCTAAGAATGGTCTTCTTTTTTTCTTTTATTTTCAGCATCCCTCGTCTTCTTCCCATTTACTCTCCAAGTTTCTGACTGCATTTTGTTCAGCTCTCAGCTCCAGAATTAGCTTGTTATGTAGCAGATGCAAGCAAAACATCAACTTGGTGAGGTGAGGTGAGGTGAGGGCCATAGTTTTCCTGTTCTTTTAGACAACGAAACCTATTTCCAGTAGCTTGAAGCACAAGAAGTCGAGGGAAAGGTGGAAAGGAAGAAGCTTTGCTGATGTAACAACTCATCTGACTGTGAACAACATCACAATCTCCCCATACATGGAGGACCACAAGCTTTCCCAGTTCAAAAGGACCATGGGAACACCAGCTTGGAGACTCGGAAAGCTTGCAGAGGGGTAAAGGCAGAGGGGCTGTGTTGATGTAGCAGTTCAATGTATCCTTGCGGAGACCTTTTGACACTGTGGGGACTGAGTTGTGAACTGCGAGCAGTCACTGTTGTGAGGTAGCCCTTATGTTACGCTCTCCTGCACCCTTTTTGTAGTTCTTCGTAGGATCTTTTCCTTTTGTCAAATCTTTTAGTTCTTCTATCCTTTTCCACTATATAAAGCATCACAGTGACAGAGTTAATGATCACAATCCTGTTGGAGCTGGAATCCTCGGAAAGGCTTAAATTTATGGCCCTGGAAATTTTATTTGTTGATTAATTTTCTGTTCTTCAATTGTCTTCTTCTTGCTCTGGTATTTCTCTAGCCTGCACTTTCCTTTTTGCTAGCACATAGCAATGCCTGAAGCATTCTCGAAAGGTACATGTAGGAGGAAAACAGACTGAGAGAGACAGCAAGCAAGGAAACAGAAGATGAGACAGATGAGAGTGCAAAGATTTTGAGAATCCATGGTGCAAGATCACATAATGTAGAGATGAAATGAAGCTTATAGATACAGATGAAAAAAGGCTGAGAAGGAAAAAGTTGAGAGACTTGGAAGTGAAAGGAACACGAGACACTTTCCATACCAAAAGGCTTCAAATGTGAAGTGAAACAAGAGAGAAAAAACACAGGTCTACTGCTATTAGGGTTGAAAGGACCACAGTCCAAAAGAGACATTGCATGGTAATAATGCACACAAACAGCAGCTACTGCTATTAGGGTTGAAAGGAACACAGTCCAAAAGAGACATTCCATGGTAATATATAATGATTTTAGTACAGAAACATCCATTGATACTGACTGTATGGTGAGTTTGGAGATTTCTTTTCCATTTAATTTCAGATCTCAGCTTAAATTAGAGAACACAAAAAATTCACTTGCAAAAATAATAAGAAGTAATTGTTGGGAGAATTCTTCCCTTGGCAACAGGAAAAACAAAAGGTGTCTTTAAGATAGATAGATACAAGCAAAACTGGACACATCGAGAACAACTCTGTTTGAGTAAAATTCCAATCTACACCGGAAGATCATGCTCGAAATTGAGCATGGGGTTTCTTTTTCTGTGGTATTTGTTTCCCCCAAGTAAATGTTCACTCTGGAGGCAATAACTCCAAGGACAGAAGAGTGAGATCACAGTGATGGCTCTCCTCCGACTGCTATTAGTCAGGCAAAGAAGGCACACACTAACACTGTTGCGGACGCACAGCACTGCCCCCGCAGTTCACCGTCACCTTTGCATGAGAAGTACAGACAACACTTTGAGCATGTCCTCTGTAAGTTCTTGATGGCATCCGAATGTGAATCCATTTTCTGAAAAGGGGTGATGGGACTGTGGAACCATGGACCACTTGGTCCCAAATGCTCCCCATGGCCTCCGATGGCTCTAAAACCCAGGACTGAGCCATTTGTTTCCCTGCTTCCAGTGGTGCTGGAAGTAGATCCTGAGCACTTGCATCCATGAGCATGTGGGCATGATTCTTGTTTTGGCCTTACTGCTGAAACAGAAGAGGGTAAAGAACCACATTTCAAGAGAAGGTTTACAAGTGTGGTCTCATTTCCACACCAATCATTAGGTGAGAACTTTGAGCTATGCCTTGGGCTGCAAACTGCCAGCCAGCCAGTATTGGCTTTGGATCAAGCATGTGAGTGACACTAGTACATTCCATGGCTAAATCCAATAGGAGCTGGTAGCATTATACTGGTTCCTACATGGTCTAACAGTGCAGATCTTGTTGGTGTTTGTCAAGATAACACCCAGTTTAATGCCTTCTGTTGTCATGTGAGATGGTTCCAATACCTTGTGTGCCTGTGATTTACCCCATCTTCATTGATTCTTTCTTCTAGATTACACCAGTCAAACAGCAGATTAAGGTAGATGTAGACAGTGTTAAGACTCAAACAGAGTCGATCACAATGTCCTCATGGAGAGCCAAAATGTCTGGTTGATGCTCTCCATTTAGGATTAGTTGGCACACAGCTTGTCCTGTTCTTATCTAGGGAGTTAGGCCATCATGCTATCAAGCATTGAAAAAGAAGCTGCTTTAGCATGCATTGAACCAATCTGAAAGGCACAACAAGCATGGTAGAAGCTACCTTATCTTCTACCTCTGTCCATATGAATTTGGATGATGCATGAAATCAAAGCATTTCTCCTTCTGAAATGGCTTTTTCTGCTTCATTCCACCAGACTTTTCTTTGGATAAAATTATTCCCACAATTGAATTAAATTTCTGATTGATGTTTGCCTGCATGATCACAGGTCTCTTTCATTTCTGTTCTTGGCTCAGTGTAGAGAGTGCTCTTTTCAGAAAAAAAAAATCTGATCTCAAAGCTTTAAAGTAAATCTTTTACTTTCACTCCACAGCAAAAGTAACTTTATATTGCACTCATCTTAATAGGACTGGTAAGCTGGTGCCATTTCTTGTGTACCATCCATGACAGTAAAAGACAGATTTTGTTTCCCAAAAGATAGAACAAGCTGCAGTTTTTTTTTTTTTTTGCCTTTGTTGATTGGTTTCATAAATATACACAAAAAAAACATGAGAATTACCTCTGTCTATTCTATCTTTCCTGGTTTTGTTTCATTGCCACATCACAAGTGGAATTTCAACACAAAGACATCTATATTCAGAATAATTCTACAACATAATAAATATAATCGTATAACTCCATTTTTCTCTCATTTGATCTACATGATCTTAATGAGTATCAATATGCAATGAAAAGACAGTAGTAAGATATCAATTTGTATTGGAAGTCCACTCGAGCCTAAACAATGCTTTAGCAAAAGATAGAGAGATAATTTATGCTTGATATTGATGGCCACTGTCTCACTGAGTAGACCAGACTAATACTTTGCTCTGCAGATGCTGATGATCAGTGTCGCAATCACACAATGACCAACAAGTGAACCTTCTATCGAACAGTTCTCCATCAATTTTTATGAATGCAAAGGCTCATCTTGATGATTGTCAAGTGCTTTTCACCTTTGCCTGTGTGTGTTCAGCGTCACCTCTCTCTCTCTCTCTCTCTCTCTCTCTCTCTCTCTCTCTCTCCATCAGCTGCAAGCAACCATTGACAGTGGCTTCTTCCACAGTCAATTGCTCACATATGGAGTCACAGTATGAGGCCATCGCTTTGGGGGAATCGATCACCACTGAAGCTGTACCACCAGACTTATCTTTCGATCTCGGACAAAGTAAACAACAAGATCCAACCAGCTTGCAGCTGAGCGGATACATTGTCGGAGAGTTGGGGAGATATGCTTTTCAGTGTCTCTCACTGCTCTCATCAGTGGTTTCTGCTATGAACTACTGCGAGACCATCTTCACCATGCTTTATGAGAGCCACTTGTGACCTACTTTGCTTCAACTCCCACGTGATGGATGGACCGGGGCGATCTGAAAGAGAGGCCGATGTGATGGTGATCGCACTACTAATAGAGGTGGAGGAGAACCATGCGAAACAGGTCTCCAAGTCCCATTCAGAATGGGGCTCCTTGTCGGCGTTGGACCACATCCCACTTGGTTTGCTGGTCCAGCATTTTGGTGTAGGAAATGTTTCACTAACAGCAATTGCTGTTCTTTCTTCCACCCTCCTTTCATTTCTACCAATAATGATATCTGTGTGCTCTTCGATTTCGGTAAGGAAGATCAGCTGGTCGATGACTAAGCTGTACCGGGGAGCAGCTGTGTTTGCTTTGATTGGCTCCTTAAGTGCGATTACATGAGCCTTTGCTCATAGATCTTACTCCATAAAACAGTAACATCATCAAGTTGTCAGCCTTTGCGGGACTAACAATAGTGAGAACTAGTAAAGTGAGTGTACTTTCATGATATGTTGGTGTATTGATCTTAGCTTGTGGTTGTCTCTCCTTCATACCAATAATCTAGCATGGAGTTTCGGTAATTGATGGTATAAGGTCAAATTGAATCTATGTGTAGTCTAGAGCAAGCCAGAGAAGGATCCTCCTGTCTTTGGCTTATCAAGTGTATTGGAATAGTAAGTTATATATATAGTCTATTAGGAAACTTCAATTTGACTTTGTATTGATGTTTCTTGGGTTGTCGAGTGGAGGTCCGATGAAATATATCTTTGCATTAATCGTCTTAACGACTCTGTTAAGTTACATTTGCCCACTTTCTTATTTATCATTTTAGATGATTCTTGGGTGCTTTTTAGGTTCCACTCCAGACTTTAATTGGAGATGATATGAGGTGAGCTGATTAAGATTAGTGGATGAAGCTGCCCATATTTGACATTTTGTGTATGTCCAATGATTTTGTTAAATGTTTGAGGTTCCGCTTTTTTGATGCAGTGCGATTGAATCGAATTCTTGTTCATGTTTATGCATCCAAAAGCGGAATATTATGGGCTTAAAGAGTTGCTGAAGCAGTTGGTCAATCGTTGAGAGGAGGACCGAGGAAAACAAACCTAACTTGCTTCGTAGACACCTCTACTTGAATTAAATGATTTCTATTAGAAAAACCTCACGGAAGTCTGTTGCTTTCACGGACCTACTATCACTTCCAATTCACTTGATTTGATCGCAACAATTATATTTCTTTTTTGACACGATATTTGTATAAAATTTTAGATTGATGATTGATTCATGCAGGTTTGTGGTGTCTGAGCTACCAACAGATGTAATTGTACGTGTTGGCGAAGTGAGATTTTTCTTGCACAAGGTCAATTCTTGTCCTTATATCAATTAAATTAAATTAATAACTCTTTTTTAGTAATTGTGTTGTTCAAAATATGCATTAAGCATTTCTTATGGTTCTTGTCCATGAAAGAACAATCTTATATTGCTATATTTACTGCTCTTCTATCGGCACATCAAGCGATCTAGCTGCTTTTTAGTATATTTGATTCTTCCCTGTCAAGCAATCTAAAAACCTGTCACGTAATTAACATTAAGTCTTGTCCCACAGGTATTTTTCACCAGCTTAGGTGACTTCCTGTATTTTAATTTATTATATAAGTAAGACTACAATCCTTCATGAAGAAGAAAAATGAAAGGAGGAGAATGGGTGTATCAGCATGAACTATTTTTATAACATGCTAAACAATATATATCTGCTTTTATCCTAATTTTAGTACTTTCATGCCTTCTACATAGTTATTGTCGATTGTTGTAGATGTTTTAATCTTTTTTCTTTGCACATGCCGAGGCAACTTATGCCGTATCTGGTGATCGAGTTACTCATCTGTTCTGAAAATTTTGGACTGCAATTTCTGAATGCAGTTTCCTCTTTTATCCAAGAGCAACCGATTACAAGGGTTGGTACTCAAGGCTGGTGAAGGCGGCACAGATGAAATCTACTTGCATGATTTTCCTGGTGGACCAAAAACCTTTGAGATTTGTTCTAAATTTTGCTATGGCATGACCGTGACGCTCAATGCCTACAATGTTGTCGCGTCTAGGTGTGCCGCAGAATACCTCGAGATGACTGAGGATGTTGAGAAGGGGAATCTGATATACAAAATTGAGGTTTTTCTGAACTCAAGCGTGTTACGAAGTTGGAAAGATTCTATTATTGTTCTACAGACCACAAAGTCTATGCTACCGTGGTCTGAGGAACTTAAGGTGGTTGGAAGATGCATAGACTGCATCACTTCCAAAACATCTGTAGAACCGGCTGCTGTCACTTGGTCATATACCTATGACAGGAAATTGACAGCCTCAGATGATATAACTGAAACCCAAAAAAGAATGCATCAAGTTCCTAATGATTGGTGGATCAAAGATATATGTGAGCTGGATGTTGATCTTTACAAGCGAGTGATGGTCGCCCTGAAATCGAAAGGGAGGATGTCTTCAGACATGATCGGAGAGGCCCTCAAGGCCTATACGGTTAGATGGTTGCCAGATTCTTATGATGCACTGGTTGCTGATGATTACATGAAAAGGAACAGGATTCTGGTAGAAACCATTATCTATCTACTGCCTTCGGATAAGTACTCAGGGTGTTCATGCAGGTTTCTCCTGAAATTGTTGAAAGTTGTTATCTTGGTCGGAGCTAGAGATCCATCAAAGGAAGAACTTATAGATCGGATTAGTATGCAGCTGCACAAAGCATCTGTTAAGGACCTACTGATTCCAGCAAAATCAAGTGGTGATACAATATATGATGTACATCTGGTGCAAATCCTTGTTGGCAAATTCATGATGCAAGTTGGTAGCACTCATGACATGAACATTGCTGATGAGAGTGAAAACATATCTTTGCTGGCGTTAGGAAGATTGATCGATGGTTATCTTGCTGAAATTGCCTGCGATTCAAACTTGTCGATTTCTAGCTTTGTCGATCTTGCTGAGTCCATTCCCGATGCAGCAAGACCTGATCATGATGGATTATACACAGCCATCGACATCTATTTAACGGTACACTTATGAGAGCCTTCTAACTATATGTTAAGAGCTTTTGCCTACTTGAATTCATGACTCGTTTAAGTACACTCGAGTTCCTGACAGGAGCTTTGCACATAAAACTTGTCATTATTATTGGATTCTTATAAAAAGCATTTACCTGTATGTTACCTGTTCCGGTATTTGCACCGTATCACATTGTAATGACAATGAACTTTTAGAATCTTTTTCCTCTCACAGTGATTCATGTTGAATTTTGCATTTATATTCCCACCACTTTGTTCCTGAAATGATTATCGGGTAAAATTTGATTCTATCAGCTTCAATTGTTAATAACTCTTGTAGAATTACAGCATTTCTTTCTTTCTTTCTTCCGACTATATCTACTTATCATCTGCTTTTGCTACCAACGATTAAGTACTGATCTTGTGAACATATCAGGAACATCGAAACATGACAAAAGCAGACAAAAAGAGGATCTGTGGCCTGATGGATGTCAAGAAGCTCTCAACAGAAGCTAGCATTCATGCAGCACAGAACGAGCGTCTGCCACTCCGTGTGGTCGTCCAAGTCCTTTTCTTCGAGCAGTTAAAGGCGGCAGGGGGTGCATCAGCAGCGACCAATGACACTTCACATGACAGTTCGATGAATCGAGCCATCTTGGAAGAAGATTGGGAGGGAAGAGTCTCAGAGAATGACGACAGTCTAAAGCAGCAACTAGGGAGCATGAAGATAAAGGCTGATGAGTGCCAGGACGGTGACGACAAGAAGAGTGTCAAGGACAAAGGTAGTAGCTTACTACTCCTGCCATCTAGATCAAGGAGGATTTTTGACAAGCTATGGGTTGGGAAGGGACAGGGTGAGACAATTAAAAGCTCTGAAACATCTGGGAGTTCACAAAGCCCTCCTATCTCTGTGAAACCTGGAGAAGCCAAATCTTCTGGCTCTTCAAGGCACATGAGAAACTCTATTTCATGAGAAAGATTCTCATGTAGAATGTCTCATGGGCACACTGTATAGAAGAAGGTGTTTCAGCTGCCGATCTTAATACATGTTTTCTGCTGGTGTTCAAACTGTTCTCGTCCTCACAATTAAGGGAGGTCAGAAAGCAGATACAAATCTGCTCTATATCATCATCATCATCATCATCTTTTGATTTAATTTATCGACATCTGATCTTTAAAGTCCTGGCAAGGATGATTGTGTATGTGAAATAACTGCATGCGATTGAAGGATCATAAGATCAGATTGCTTCCACTTGTTGCCAGTTGATGATAATCAGTGAAATATCCTTAGATTTTACATAAGATCAATTACTTTGCTGAGAATTTATGATGTACAGAGTAGATTCTCATGTAGATCAAATACTTGGCATTGTTGGATCCTACAATACCTGGATTCATTTCTTTAGATGGTATTATTCCTTTTATATATAATCATTTGAAAATTTAAGATGGTATTATTCTCCTTTTAATGCTTAAAACATTGACTATTTGGGTATCTATAATGTTTTTTTATGTAAGGTTAAATATTTATGATGATTAGAGTTTCAATATTAGTGTTCTGACAGATTGATGATTAGCTGCAGAGATTACCTTTAGGGGCTCATATGTAAATTTGATTTAGCGGGGATGTGTGTGTGCATATATACATACATATGATGTAAAGGACCATTGAGAGAAATTACTGTCTGTGGAGGGATGTCTATGTAATTTACGTTGATATTTATATGCGACCATCGCCGGTGGAATTGGGCGAAAGCAAGGGTTCCATTTCTTGGACACTTACGTGTGAGCGAAACCCTCGATTCCGCTGCAAGAATGGTGGCGACGAACCTGAAGGCCGAGACGATCTCGCTCATGGACATGAGGGCGTCCATGGAGACGGAGATGAACGCCATCATCGAGTCCCTCTGCGGCCCCGGCGGTCCCGGGATCTCCGGCAACCTCGTTGATTCCGAGGTGAAGACGCCTCTCTCTCTCTCTCTCTCTCTCTCTCTCTCTCTCTCTCTCTAAACCCTGGGTTAAATTCCCTGTCCAAGTTCCTGATCGTGATCTTATTTACGCGTGCTAATCGATCGGTTCTTGGAATCTTTAAAGACTCTCTCTCTCTCTCTCTCTCTCTCTCTCTCTCTCTCTCTCTCTCTCTCTCTCTCTCTCTCCAAATCCTGAGCCCAAATCGTTGTCCAAGATCCTGATCGTGGTCTTGTTTATGCGTTCCTAATCGATCGGTTCTTGGAATCTTTGAAGAAAACCCTTGTTTCTTTCTGAACTTGATGTCTCTATTCGTTTCATGTTGATGTAGGGATTTCCTAGGGTGGACATCGACATCCCGGCTGTTCGATCGCAACGTCGTCGGCTCTCTGGTACACTGATGATGTTCTTCTTCTTCTTCTGTTTTTCTTTTGCAGGATGATAATAGTAGTGAAGATCGATCTTGGATTCAATAAATCGAAACGTCTTGGTTGTGATTTATATAGGTTATGGGCTGTTAATTAGAAGCATGGTGTCTTGATTCTTGGAAGAAACAAGATCTGCAATAACGGTTTTAGGATGAACAAAGAAAAAGGACGAAATGGGCTTTTCGTTAGACAAATGTTTTTATATTTCTATGGCATGCTTACCAAATAATGGATAGTGTAGTTGATTATATTGATTCAGTTTGTTAGTATTACATTTCTGCTCTTCAGAAACCGAACCCAAGTCTTGTGGGATTTTACTGAATTAGAGTGTCTGATGGAGTTAGCTAGTGGACTAAGATTCAATTATTTGTTTTAGTTGCAGTTAGATATGAATTCAGACCTCTTGTGTGTTGCCAGTATTAGTTTGGACTTTGCTAGAGTCAGTTGAATTTATAGTTGACTTGTTTAGACCTATAATACCTGTCTTATCTATGTAATATCAATTTCTTTGTGAGTTCTGTATATTGCTTTGTGATCAATTGCATCTGGCACCATAATAATTTTTGTTTGGGTAAAAAATGTCAGTTAGCTCTCCAGAGTTGTAACAGATAGTATGGAAAACCAGATCTTACTAATATTTGTTTTATATTCTCTCTTATTATTTTTTTCCATTTTTGGATGTTGAACTCTTGCACTAATTTTTGATGTCGTTGGATTTTTCTGAACCATTTCTTTTCCTGTGCCAGAGGTAATAAATTAAAATATATTTCTAACTCTGTTGGCCAGTGCATGGCTTTATTCTCTTTGTACACATGATAAGGCTCTATTAGTTGTAAGATTTTCTCAACTTTATACTAAGTTGTCCTTCTTGCCCATATTAATTCAATTCTTTTATCACTGGTTCAACTGGTTCACGTAGTTTTTTATTTTGTGAAGAAAGTGGTCATAGTTGACTGAAATGAATGTTGGCTCAACATTTGGCCTACTCTTACCTAAAAAACTCCTGTTGTTTCAAAAACTTATTGCAATTCTATGGTGCATATGATCTGGTCATTTCATGATTCTTTTGAATGTAACTATTGACTTTTGTCAGTTCTCTTGTTTCTGTGACTGTAAATCCTTTATGTTACTGCTTGGGACTAAGAATCATATTTTGTTGTGCACAAAGTCGTAATCATGTTCATGACGTTTGAACTGCAAAAGTGAAGTACTTTTTCTCATTCTCTATACACATGATTTATCTTGTCGTTTTTCACGCTTGCTGTCTCCAAGCTGAATACCAGGATTTTGAGCCTTATGTCTTATCTCCTAGCCAAAGAGTGCAATAAGTTTCGGAAGTTTGCGTATCCATGTTAAAATGAGGGCAAATATAGTCACAAATAGGTCGTTAGTTTAAGTACATGCTATTTTTGTGTCTATTTGGTTTATATATAATTGAGGATTTCTGTTTACTGATATCATAATTCTTTTGGTAGTATTATTCTATTTGGTTTACATATAATTGAGGATTGCTGTTAGCTGATATCATAGTTCTTTTGGTATTATTATTCGTTACTGGCTACTTTTCTATTGGTCCATTTACCTGGCAGGACAGAATTTGACTACAGAGGTAAGTAATAGTTAAAAACAAATCTTATATCTATTCTGGAAGATGCTGGCATGGAACCGATTACATTCATGAGTCCTTGAAGTCAGTTCACGTTCAAAACCTTTTTGTACCATGTTTCCAGTCATCTCTTGAACTGTGGGGAAAACTAAATTGTAATTTTATTCATTGTAAAGTTTACCACTTGTATTTTAGTGATTTTCTTTTGCATTTGTTTTTTACATGTCATCTCCAACATGTTAATATTGATTATATCTAGCACTTGATGTTGAAATTTAATTAATCCGAAAATGAAGAAAAAGAAAAGCTGTTGCTTATTGGCCAAGTACATCATCATTTTCCTCATTTGATGCTTCACAAGGAAGTATGACTATGATAAACTTACCTGCTTAAGAGGCCTAACATGATTCTTCCTTGGCTATTGCTTTCTATTCTTCCAACATATGAAGAGGAGATGTGAAATCATGTTTTTTCTTTGGCAGAGCTGCGGAATGATCACAAGGTCATCACAGAAAAAATTGACAAGAATCTGCAGGTTTTGCATTCATTGAGGTTGGATAAAGTTAATCCATTGCCGTTGGACGGATCAGGTATGGCGATGAAAGAAAAAACTGATGTTTGCTTAGGCATGTTTTTAAGATTCAGAAGAACAAACAGGTTTGCATGCTTCATATTGGACATCATGTAGTTGATAATGGTCATTCATTTGGAACACAATTGAACAAAATTTCACATAATACTACATACTCTTAGCATTTGTTGCATGCATCAAGGTTGTCAAAATCATTGTCTGGACTGTAGGATTGCACAATTCTATGGTTAAAATTAATCTAAACAAATTAATTTGTTTAGTGGATTGGGTTTTACTGAGATTAAAATCAACTCAAGTGACTTGGTATACGAACCAAACAAAAAACACTTACTCTCTGTTTCCGAAAGCGCATTTGCCCTTACCTATAAGCACCATCTTCTTTTCCTGGATAGTTGCCACCATCTTTTTCCCCTACCCTTTCACTGCCATCTTCTCTTCCTCCAGGCCAATTTCGCCACCCATCTGTCTCCTGTTACTGCTGCTTCTTTCACTGTCTTTGTTGAGTTCTTACAAGTCGGTCATCACCATCTAGCTGCCTTCCACAGACTAAAAGTCTGTCACCTGTTCGGTATGCTTTTGCCACTCTTATCATATACTTTCTCCTGTCCACTTTCTCTATGACTACCATCACTCTTTACAATTCCTCCTCTGTCCTGTCGTTATCTGTTTTCCTTCTCTCTCTCCATGGCCAACATACAA
Organism: Musa acuminata AAA Group; assembly: GCF_036884655.1. Lineage (NCBI taxonomy): Eukaryota > Viridiplantae > Streptophyta > Magnoliopsida > Zingiberales > Musaceae > Musa > Musa acuminata. The sequence continues at coordinate 3,060,095 of NC_088329.1, read as the reverse complement.
GTGACATCCCAAACTGTTACTGTCATTCCCTCTTTTCAAGATTTTTTTTTTCTTGTTGAGAGCAACTCAGATATGATCTAAATGTGCCTCATTCTTATGCAAACCTCTTGTTAAAGGTTTGATAGGGGACTGTATTTGGATGGGATTGTATTTGGATATACTCTAAAAGCAAACTCTTAATAATGTCCCACTTTCAATATGATTAGTTGATTTATTCAATAATTTCATATTTTAACAATATGGTAGATGATTTACAGCTTCCATCCATGATCACATCTTTGGCTAACTGTGAACAAAATTAGCAATTTAGATAGAAGTGGAAGATCATCGAAATATGGATAATATGTTAAAAGACTATATTTGGATGGGACTGCAATTTCCAAATAGTCCAACTGGAAGTATGTCTCAGATTGGTTCAAGCATGAATGTCTCTGTTTTTTTGAGTTGCATGCTTCCTTTTTCTGCCAGTGTGTAACAAGGTACAGTTTGCTTGCTATAGAATTATTTGAATTAACTAGTCAGTAGTCATCAACTGTCATGAATAAAGACTGTACTAACATCCCACAACATGAACTGACTGATATCTGTTTTAATCATTCCATAGGTTAACAATCATATATGTAGAGTGACAAAATATAGATTCTTTATGATGTTAGAGATAATTGTGTTAATTACTTTTCAACGTTGATAAAAGACATTCAATATGCTAGTGATCCACAAGTTCAATAAGCACAAAATCTGGCGATCATAAGTACGATCTAGGTACATCAATAAAAGGATCATAAGATCTCGAGGAACTACAATAAAAGGATCATAAGATCATTCTCGAGTTGAGTTGCTTGGGTAGCTGCGAGGAGACCAATCAATGAAAATTGAACACCAACAAAAATATTATTATTGATTCAAATAAGAGATAGTATTGTTTAATTGTGTATTTGCTTCAACAAAAATATAATTATTAGCTAAAGAACATATGAGAGTTACTGAACTTCAATAATTTTATTTAATTTTTATAAGAATGATATGAATTATAACCCTCGTTTGATACTAGTTAGGAAAGCAAGTTTGACAATCTTGGCAAGTATAGTCAATACATAATAATGCCACATTAGGTTGACCTCGTTTTGGTATTTAATCCTTGTATGCAACCTTTGCATAACTTGTTGATCACGCATTGGCTATTATGAACATTGAAAACTTGTGCTGGAAATAGAGACTCAAGTTTAGGCTCATAAGTTATTATGCTAACGTTTTAGTTTTGGCGTTGTGTCAGAGCAATAAACTCAGTTACTGGCAAAACAAGTGACTATAAGAAAAATCAAGACCGAATCTTCTGACCATAGTATTATTGGCTTTATTGCAGATATATCAGCTTCTGTTTCTGAAACTATATCTCAAGATTCACCTATGAGAGAGGAACCTATAATGAGGATACCCTTTGCTATTATTGATGAAATTGCTGATGACTCACCAGCTGCAGAAGACGGACTACAACTCAGCGACGAGATTGTAAAGTTTGGGAATGTGGAGATGGGTGATAACTTGCAATCAAGACTCATGGCAGAAGCACAGTCCAACCAGGGCAATCCAGTTCCTTTGGTAATAGTCAGGCAGGGTTCAGTGATGAATCTAACTGTGACACCCAGACCATGGCATGGTCGTGGAATTTTGGGGTATTTCTTTTCCTCTATTTTTCCAATTTTACACGTGAAATGTTTTGAATTATGTTCTTATCATCTAATTGATATTTGTACAAGATTATTCTTTTCTAAGTTTGTTAATTTTCATATTGCATGAGCCATAAGTTATTTATGCTCCAGGAAATCAACACATATCTAATGTAGCATTCTTTAATATCTTTTGCATCACCATCAATCAATCCTTACAAAATTCTTATAATTTGTTAATTAACATATCGCATAAGTCAAGCTATTCACGTTCCAGGAAATTTACTTAAGCTGAAAAAGGTAAATGATGTAAGTTATTTGACAGCAGACTGTTTAGAACTCTGGTTTTGATAGTGTAAGTTGGATTCATTGTAGAATCAAGCATCAAGGAATGGCCAGTAGTTTGCTAACTACCATTTAATAACTAGGCGGCCATCTGTGATGCATTTTGTTATTTATTTTAAAATTCTAGTAATTGTGATACGAAGTTCTGAAATTATGGATCTGCATATTAGTTAGTTCCTGCAACACAATTTTTATGTTCTCTTCTATTTGTGCTAGGGAGGTATAGTTTGTACTATGCTCCTTGCAGTTGACACATATCTCATCGGGCTGGAAATCATTGTGTTGATGGATGAATATACGCCTTCATGATAAATGATAACTGATTACATTGTGAAAATTTCTTTTGGTTGATTTATATTTCTTTTTGTCAATTTCAATAGTTATATGTTATCTAAGTGTTAGGCGTACATGCAATTTGAAACATCAATTTGAGAGTTGACTTACATAATCATGCCATGCCCCAAAAAAAAAAAAAAAAAAATGGTGATTTATTGGATGGGAATCTAAATATTATCTTTATATTAATAGGAAAAATTATTCATGCTCTTACATCAATGTCTCATCGTTTGCATCTTGTTGTTCCTTTTTTTTGTGTAATTGTTTTGATTGAGGTGTTCTGCAGGTGCCATTTTCGTATCCTATGATTTGTATTCTTATGATGATGAGGAGCTGGTACAATTGGTGCGAAACACTCGGTGAAAAGTTAGTTTTTGCTCAGTTCCTCGAGAGTTTCAGGACTGTTGCAGTATTTCTCGGAGATATGATTCATACGTAGTCTTGAATGCACAACTTGTTGAAATTTCTGACCAAAAGATTGTACTGTATAGCGTGTGGCCTGGTGGTGGTTTTAACTTTGTTGTAACACACCGTTAGTGGCTCCAGCAATCGTTCTCGTAATAAGCGTTTTTGTGGTGCTCGCTTTTTATGGCGCGCCTTTCAAAGTGAAAATTGCGAGTTATGCTTTGTTTTCAGATGTTCTGCACAAAGTTTCGTTTGGGATTTTCGCTTGCTCTCCAAAGTAGGCTGCTCTTTTTGTGGTTACATGAATTTGTACAAAGCGTGCGGTAATATGACACACTTCTAAAATTTTATTTTTTAAACTTTTTTTAAAAGCATTCTCGGATAAAAACGTTTGAAGGTTCACGTGAAAAAGATGATTTTGCAGTTCCTCTTGCACGGGCTCATGATCATGACAGCCCCCTCGTTCGAGTGCAAGGCTGTCCCCTCCGCTGCAACCCCCATCAACGGGCCGAGCTCGGCAAGGCAGGGGTGACAACTTTAAAAAAAAAATATTTTAATTTACTAGACTAGTTCAGAAGACCACAAAATAATTTGAAACAGATCAGTCTCGAACCCATTACATGTTTTTTTCTCGAATTTATTGGTCCACTTGAAACAGATGACAGACCGAAAGCGGAACACGCCACGAGTAAAGATTATTTTCATACTAGACTGGTGATTAGACAAAAAAAAAAAAAAAAAAACACCAATACGCCGAAAGTAGCGTAAAATGGGAGGCATTTCACGTCCATACTGTCAAATATACACAGATTGTATGCATCATGAAACCATCAAAATATACAAACTTAAAAAGGCACAAGCAACATGAAGCATCTTGTTCTTTTTGCACCAATGAAAAAACTATTGCGATGGCAACAAACTTGGATCCTTTAAGACCAGTCAATTCAGAATTTAAGTTCTATAACGTGAAGTTGTTTGTGCCTTTTTTTAAGTCCTGGTATTTTTGTAGGAAGAATCACTATATTCACTAGTGACTGACGACTGAAAACAATTATAAGAAAAAAAAAGGGGGGGATCAGTGTTAGGGTCATATAACTAGCAGAGTCTATGATGGAGTAACATAAGAGCAAAGATGGGTCACATCTTCTTTTCCGGCCATTGGTTGCATTTGTAAATGTCTGTGTCTAACAGCTTCGAGTCGTAACTAGAATTTTGGTTACTAGAGAGTCATAACAGAAAAGCTAGAGGAATCTGCTTCACTACACTTTGAACCAAGCCCATAAATTTTCCAAGCTTTGTTTGCATGAGGTTTTCTGCTCTGCTAGTGTCAATTAAAGTTCTATCCTCTTCTATTTCCCACGTATCATCTCCATTTGTACTGTAAGGATACTACAAAGCGCATCATTGCTCCTCTCCCTCCCCCTCCCCTCCATTTGGAAGATAATAAATAATCTTCTATGGAATGGATATATTGCAATCATTTGGAAGATAATAATAATAGAGATTGATAAAAACATTATTCGTAGTAAAAGAAGGAACTTGATAAATCAATACCATGATTCAAGTTCCTATAGGTTGGTTTATGCCCCTGGTCATGGGTGTGTAGTAAAAAAGAATAAAAGATCAACCTAATAATATAAGAAATTGAACAAAGAAAATTGCCATTTGATGGCAAAAAAAGTAGCACAAATTCATGAACATTTAAAAGATACCGATTTAAGGCCACATCATTTACTTGTACTATTGAGTTTCATCTCTAGTTTTCTCTAAAAATTTTTAACTGCTCGAGGCCCATTCCATCCATCCATCCATCCAAAAGGGTATGTATGGGTGGCATTAAAATCTTTTCCAATTAAGCACCATCCAAGAACTGAATAAACCCAACAACCAAGAGAGCATTGTGACTTGCCAAATTCTTCTTTGCTCATGCATTGTATTCATTAACAGAGTTTCTGATTATTTGAACTTTCAAATGTTTTCAGATCACAAAGTACAAGGCCATCTAGGCAAACATGTCATCAAAATTCTTACTACTTGTTAGCCTATAAATCTCACATAAAGAAATGAAACTTCTGATTACATAACTCTTTTAATTTATAAATAAGCTAGGCTTCGTCAAGAAAAACAATAATGACACATTACTGAAAATTATTTGATTCCATAGACTAAAGAGGAATCAAGACAGAAGACTCACAACAACTAAAGTCGTTCGGAGTACACTTTTTAACTAGGATTAGTCAAGACTGGCATATTTAGTCAAAATGAAATAATTTAAAGACAGGAAGATATCTGTTCAGTCATATTGACTAAATTGGAACCATCAGTCAATCTGCTAGGTCTCAGGAAAGTAAGCGACATCAGGACACACACATCATTTTTCTCCGCCATAGAATCAGTTAAATTATTGTTTAAGTCGAGTGAATAGTTGCTTACCCTCCTGAAACCGTACCAAGTTTATTAACTAAGCATCTGAGAAATAGGATTGCATCTTCGAGATGGACAATAAATATAAAGCACAGGTATATTATGAGGTACTAAATGGTTCTGAAAGTGATGGACACTAATAGCATCTTCACTAATCATGAGACCACTATCAAATAGCTGCAAAGAAAAAAGGACAGGGATGACATAAATCATTTGGGTCCAGGTGCCAGATTATGTATGGTAAAAGTTGCAATATTCTTACAAGAACAATCATGTTTTACATCCTGATCATAAGAAGCATCATGCTGTGTTCTACTGTTAAAGCACTTACCCATGACAAAAAAATTATTTAGAAGCACTGAAATTTACCTTAGCAATTTGTTGTCATAAATCCACCATGGTAAGTTCTATGATTCCGCTCCTCCTGCATTTTCTATGGTGAAAAAGTCTAGTTAAGCTAATAGTCAGATGAATTATCAGGGTTTTAAAAAGAGAGAGAGAGAGAGAGAGAGAAAATAATCTGTGATAACTTTTAAACTCAAATTCATATGATTTAACTTGTGTCTAGGATCCTCTTACAAAATTATGGACATCACAACAACTAAATTTTATATTGCTAGATAGTGTTTCATAGATTAAAAAGACATAAACCTAGTAATTCTTCTTCTGCAAGGTTATATGTTAGCAAATTACACAATGTTGTCAAACAGGACATTTTATTTCCCTACCATCACCACCTCCACTACCACTAGGAGAGCAAACACAAATTAACGAGACCTAATATCAATCTGCCTGTGATTCCTAATAATTCAGATGTCAAAAAGCTTTCGGGCTAAGATTAAGGGGGAAAAGATGCTAACTTTATGAATTGCCACTCTTCCTCAAGTCCATTCCCCTAGCAAGGCCTGCTGCTAATCTAACATACATCAAGTCAGATATATCAAAGACTTGGGTGGAAAACACGACTGAGAAGAAAACCATTAGAAGCTCTCTCGTTACCTCATGTACTCAAAGACTTTTTCGACACCAAGTAGTTGTAACTGAAGCATCTGACGAGACTAAAGCAGATAGATCTCCTTCCTCAACTTTGATCTACCACAAACAAATGACATAGAACATCAACCACTAAACGAAGTCAACTTACCCTGGTCTCTTTATAAAGCACCCATACATACACTTGACTTCCAACAGATAAAGGAGGACAAACCCACTGGTCTCTTTGATGCGTGCGTGATGTGATAACACTTGACCACACGTATGCAAGAACATAAAGGATCAAAAAGACAGGAGGGGCAGATCTAGCGACGAGCGAGAGAAATACCATTGGATCCACCGATAAATGAGAAGCTGAAACACTTGAAATAATCAAGAAAAATGATATCAACAAGCAAAGTTAGATAAAACTAAATCGAGAAAGATCTATAAAATGGATGCATTTTTGAGAGCCCCAAAGACCGGTCCATCATACGGCCGCAAAGATAGAATCAAGAAACAAGACAAAGAGGATAAATCTATCAGCGAAAGAGCTTTAAGAGAGCTCCAAAGATCGATCCCACATCCGTCTTCAGATATAGAATACGAGAAACACGGCAGAAGAAACAATGACTTCATAAAAAGAAAGATCAAGACGACGAACCAAGAAATGCCTCCCAAGATCAACATCCCAATGGTTGTTTGATGGTTTGGGACATGGATCTTGACGAGAAAGAAAAGGAAGGAAGAAATGGGACTAGAAATGGAGACAAAATGAGACCAGTCAACAGTGATTTCCGTTGAATCCGCACAGATGATGAAGTTAGCGAGGAGACGTGTATCCTCGCCCGCATCTGATCCCATTCCCCGAGGGAAAACAATCGTCGTCTCAAAAGCCACGCTTCCGCTCTCAAACCCATCTCTCTTTCTTTGTTGATTTCTTCGTCCTATTCACTCCATCCCATCCGTATCAAGCAAAACAAAGACGCCAAAATTAGAAAGAAATAGAGAAGGAAGCACACGACTACCGTGACATGATGGACGGTACGCCACTCGTCTTTTGTCTGCCTCGGAAAACCCAGTCGAGACGAGACGTCTCAGAGACGAATGGATAGAAGCAGCAGCAGATGGCCGACATAAAATGAAGAGAAAGACAGCGTGTGCAGAAGCCGATCAGAGGAAACGAAAACCCTGTCGCCACTCTTCTTACCGCTCCAACACCAAACCACCACCGCGATCGTAATCACCATCATCAGACGCAGAAAACAATCCGGGGAGATCGGGATGACAGAGAGAGCAGTGAGCACGCAACAGCGACGGCACCCCGACGATGCGATCGCCGCTGCGTGCTCACTCTCTTCTGTCAACCCCAATCACCCGGACGACGCCACAGACCCTCGGATCAACCACAACCACCAGAAAACAAAGCGATCAAGAAGACAAGGAGAAGAAGATCCTCGACCGAATCGGAGATACAGGAACCAGAGGAACGAGGAACGCCTGCCTCCTCCGCCTTCATCTTCGTCTCCCGATCCCTTCGATCCAATTCTAGGGTTATGCCCTCGCCCTCCCTCCTCTCTCTCTCTCTCTCTCCTCCCCTATTTTTCAAAACTTTAATCGCTGCGTCGCACGTGTCGCCCTCCGCCCCACTCGGCGCCTCTTCGAAAGCATGAATACATCATCGTATTAAGCCGGACGCTGTCGCCCGCACGACGGATCACCCGACAGGAGATAGGGGTACCGATGTGGGGTCCGGGACGCTGTCGACGGCTGATTGAGTCGAGCGTGCCATCACGCGTACGCCCGCCTAGTAACCCCGACACCAAGGACGTGATGAAAAGAGCGCGCGAAACGTGGAGAGACGCCGTACGTACGATCGAGGTCGAACCTTTGATTTTTATTATTATTATTATTTGGGCCGGGCCGGTTCGATTTAATATACGAGCGAGATGCGCTGAGGTAGCGTCACGTTGATGGGAGGCCTTGATGAATCAGGTGGTGACACGTACGCGGTTCGCTTGGACCGACATGGCGATTGCTACTTAAAATAGAGGAAAGGGGTGTTTTGCTTTTCGAGATTAGATAGATGATTAGATGCTAATGAGAGGAATGACCACATTTATCATACCTTAGTAGAAATCTGCCTTTAGGTTTTACTGACTGGCTGTCGTAGGATGAAGTCCAAACCCTAACAAGCAGCTTCGACCAGGAAGAAACCTCGTAGCTGCATCAAAACCTAACACTGGGAGATCTAAATCAGAACTGCTGCATCGGCTTTGAGCAAAGGCGGATCATTTTGAACTCGAAACAAAAACAATGAACGGGTGCGTGCATCCCCCCCCCCCCCCCCATCTTTCTATGCCATGGTCCCCCTCCCTCTACTGAGCTAGAGGAACATCTCGGAGTTAACCTAAAGACAAAGCAGAAGAGCTGACACGCCCTCGAGCCATTGCTTGGATGCATCATCACCAGCGATGGGATTTCATGGCACTTTCGTGGGATTCTGAAACCATTAGCAGTTATCGGCATTGGATAGCAGAATAAACAATGGTGTGTCTGCAACTTTTCACAGGCAAAACAATGAAGAGGGATGCATCCAAGGTCTGAAACATATATATATATATATTAATTACAAGGTAATCTTGTCCTTTAATTACTGTACTGCTCCGTCGCTTGGGAAAGTGCGAGGTGTGGCCGCTCAGGGGACCATATGATGCAGATCGAAACCAGTTTCAACTGAGAGATCACCGGAAGAGGGATCCCTCATGTTGGAGTAAGAGAAGGTCATCAATGGTTCCTCGACGTCAGGACATGGAAGCTGCATGCGCATGTAACTCCATGCAGCCTTCGCTTTGCAGAGGGAGGAATCCCTTCATGTGTGGGTGTGCACTGCATTTAGTGATTCGAGTTTAAGGTTTTCTTTTTCTTTAGATCAACTCAAATTTATATGTTGTTTAAGAGGTAAAAAAAAATGTTAAATAAATTTTAATTTTTGTCATATATATATATATATATATATATATATATATATATATATATATATATATAATAGACACACACTATATTCAATAAGAGGAGAAGTAATTAATATTCATAAATACACTGAGATAAAGCAGAAAAAACATGAGTTCAAATTCAAGCATAAAAGATGTCGATTCTTTTGGCTTCCTTTCCTTCCTTGTCTAAGTTTTCCAACTTTAGGTATGTATCTCAGATCATTTTCTTTAATCTTTGAGAAGGAAATTGGATCATACACATCAATGTTTGTGTGACAAGCAAGTAGAGTGCCAATTCCAAACAATTGATGAGAAACAAAGTATTCCTTTTTATGGACATCTCTTTGGTTCTTTAGAAGCTTGCCTTGACGCAAGGGATGCAGCCTTGGAAGATGAATGAATGAATGAATCATGATAGATTGGAGTTTCTCATGCTTTTGTTGTTTGATGTATCGAGTAAATGAGTTTGAATACTCTTCACCCACCTGAATCCGAGGACAGCCAGTTTCATCTTTCTCATTTGCTGCCATTGGACTCTCTCTCTCTCTCTCTCTCTCTCTCTCTCTCTCTCTCTCTCTCTCTCTCTCTCTATTCATGTCCCTTGTGCAATAATAAGAGCATGCAAATCGAAGAAGAAAGGAGGTTGCAATGCCCGAGTACTCAAAACTCGGGCATAAAGATTTCAGTTAATTCCATTTCTATGTGCTGTACTAATCCAATCTGATACATTTACTAGCACAATAACTCGAGTACTCAAAACTACTAGTAGTAAGAGTCCTACAGCTCAAATGGTTTGTAGCAAACTAAATATGTTATTTATATAGAGAAAAGGTGTAAGAAATTCTTCGTATATAAGCAAGTTTATGTTTATGTTAAGCTGAGGTCAACTTATTGTGATGGTTGGTAGGTATTTTTAGGAGTCCTAAACGTATTCAAATTAGTTGGCAAGAGTCCTAATTAAATTAAAAATATTTAGTGAATTAGGGTTTATTCTTATAATTACATCTTGGTTACTAATGATGGTGATCTCTATGGTTTCTAAATAGAGTTGAGAGAGAAGGTTTTCAAGTTTTATGTGAGAGGTGTACAAAGAGAGTTGTATTTATGTGGGATAACTGAAGGACCTTATAACTGATCTCATATATTGAAAAATATGATCCTCTCCATGGTCTATAGATAGAGATTTGCTGAACTACGTTAATCTTGTATCGACTTTCTCTGTTGTTGTTAGAACTCTCCTCTCTCTCCCCAACAAATATGCTTACGATTAATCTTGCATGATGAAAAAATAGTTTTCTCATTGTATAGGCAAGAAGTGTCGAACTATTGATATCTAATATTTCTTTTAGTTTTCGAGATATTGTCTCCTCTACTTTTTTTTTTTTTTAGACTTGTACATTCTTTAGAACTCTAATGTACTTTGGTTCCGATATAATATTTGATATTTTAAGATCAATCGATCCAAAGGCCTAAGTTTAAGTTATCGATCAAACTATAAATATATCCGGTTCTTTCGATCTTTAGTGATATAGAACTATTCTTTGATCCTCTCTCAATCTATCTCCACACATGAATATTCTTTTTAGTATGTTACAAGCTTAAGTTCAATTTGCCTCGTTTTGAAGCGTAGTAAAGAAAGCAACATTTGAGTCATTGTAGGAGGAGATTAATTTACCCTACGATGGTAAAAGAAAACCAAAATCGATAATGAATTTATTGGGTGGAGTTGTATTGTCGCTTTGGAATGGTCTTTTCCATCTCCTACACTTGTCATATCGATCCACCGTGATTGATCCATAGAGTAGAACAACCATAAACCAACTCTTGTGGGAAGTGAGATAGATGATTCACATCATTCGATTAGTGGATGAGCTTCATTATTTGCGTCGTATATAATTCCTTGGGATGGGCAAAGCTTTTCATGATGGGGAACAATTAATTGGTTTGATTGTCTTCGTTCATTAGAGGAGTCCGGAAGTTAATACTTTGATGAGGACAAAAATATTGTTAGTAGAAAACATAATTTTGTTGTCTTCCACAAATTAGCAATGGTTGTATTATTTTTTCTTACTTCAACAGTGGTGATGCGATCCATCCGTCCATCCTTGAAAGAAAAAATAATATCAAGGGATTTATTTTCTTTTTTTAAAATAATAATAATATCCTTGTCATCGTATAAACAGATGGGTAGTTGCTATTCTCTCCATTTTGTGTGAATCAAATCATGTCCGGGATTCATCCTATAGCATGACATATGTAAATCATCACGATAGATGGGGACATACGATTGGGATGTAAAAAGTACTAGAGGAATCGAAAATGAAAGTAGAATAAATCAGTCCTCTATCATCATTACAATGAGATTGATTTACCGAATGTCTAGAAACTAAAAGTGATCATAGTTAAGTTTGACTTTTCGTGTTTATAATGATAGATGCTATAATTCGACTTATGAAGTTGGATACAATAAAAAATATATTCATTAATTGTTTGTTGATGCTTCGACAAGCCTAATCCTTCTTCTCTTCGATCCTCTTTCTCTTTGTTTGGATAACACATTAATTATGACACCTCAAATTTACATAATCTATCTATTTCCCAAAAGAAAGAGGCTATTATTTAATTGATCAGTTGATAGATCATTTTGCTATGTTTGCAGCAATCCTCTACAATGATTTACTTACTTCAATCTCCTCTAATAGGATTCATTCATTGTGTATGTAATACAATCCATCCATAACAAAGGCAGTAGCAACACTGCACTTGATTCTAATATATGCTAACACTGTGCTCTGATTGGAAATTTCAGCTACCTGCAGGCTTTCTACCTGTTGTGATTAGACATCCACCTGAAAAGATGCAGTATTTAATGCCAATGATTCTCCACTATAATTCATTTAGCTATTTGTATTCAACCAGAGATGCTCAAGTGGGGCAAGTTTAATTAATATTACCTGGTTGATTAAGTGATAAGCTTTGAATCTATCATCATCAACAGCAGTTTCTTCCAAAAGTGAGTACATCAGCATATAATAATAATTAGGAAGAGGTGACAGAAACACCATTGTCTTTATTGTTTGTACGATGTACAATGATGTATGTATGTATGACTAATTGCATCCGTAAGGTCAACCATGTTGGGAGCACAAGATACATCTCTTAGTGCAGAAGAAGAAGATAATAGAAATAAAATTATAGTGTAAAAATTTTATATCACGTTTGAAATGAAGTGTCGTAAATCAAAAATAAAATATGTATATCGTTTGAATATAATAATTAATAGGATATTTCAGATTTTGTAAAAGTCACAATCAAAAATTTTCATAGACGTTTACGTGACACAATTGTATAACAAAATAACGAACTAACGTTAGATTCTTTGTCGCGTAATCGTTCAAAGCTTACGAAGTTTATATTTATAATTTATGGTTCTACGAGTTAAAAGCTTTCGTTTCAATCCAGAATCGATCAACACGCTGTGAGACGTACCAAAGCAATATATGCACACAAATAATTCCATGTCCTCGGTCTCGTAGAACCACAAAGATAGAATTGTCTATGAGATGGCTTCTCACGCTACAGACAGACAATAATAAACCAGTAGACATTCTCTGCACTGTAAACTGCAGAGAGATGCACGAAAGCAGAGAGGATGCGAGGGAGAAACGTACCTCTCTTTACACACCTCCTTCACAATAATTCCAATACAAATCCAACCAAAAGCCTTCCTTTTCTGAAGCCAACCTCAACCTCGATGGATGGGGCCCCCTCCACACCTACTCAACTCCGACCCCAGCCCTGGGCCCCATGCCGTCACCACACGTCATTGGCGGCCCCCATCTCGGTAGATATTTTCCCGATCCGACTATTTATTTCCGGTGTGCTCTGCTCTCCGGTCTCTGTTCTCTGTTCTCTGTTCTCTGTTCTCTGATGCCCGATACGACGTGATGCGATGCCGTCCGCAGGAGAGGAGCAGCCAATGAGCCGTCTCCGCTTGTACCCGAAAACCAGGTGCTTCCATCCCATCCCACTTTCCATCGTACGCGTTCCCGCTTTCTCCGGTCCTTTTTCTCTGTCCTCATCCTGTCGCCTAATTCAGCCCATAGCTCGCAGATCCGACCTCTCCCCACTGTTCCATTCATGTATGACGAACGCAGAAAGGGATGGTGAAGTCTGAAGCCGGTAGAAAGATTCCATCTATCTTCAGCGAATCGGGGTTCTGATAGGACGGACAGAGAAAGAACAGCCGCAGCAACAGAAGACCGACATATCCCACCATTTCGTGATATGGCGATACCAGATTCTTGTTTCGACTGCTTACCAGAGGAGACCGATGGTAAAGGTCGCGCCTTTTATCAGATGGTTGTGTCAAGTCATCGCATTTAACCGAGATCGGAGGAGCGCGGCTTCTGTTCGATGGCCAGTGCAGGATCGTTGTTTTGATCGAGAACAGAGGACCAGCAGGACGAAGCGAAGCGAGAGAGAAGGGGATGGGGAAGGAGGCGGAAGAAGGGAGCAGAGAGGCGCGGAAGCTGGTGTTCGGAAAGTACGAGATGGGGCGCGTCCTGGGGAAAGGAACGTTCGGCAAGGTGTATTACGGCCGCGAGCTCAGGTCCGGAGAAAGCGTCGCCATCAAGGTGATCGACAAAGAGCAGATCCGCCGGCAGGCCGGCATGATGGAGCAGATCCAGCGGGAGATCGCCGTGATGCGCCTCGTCCGCCATCCCAACGTGGTGGAGCTCCGCGAGGTGATGGCCACTAGGTCCCGCATATTCTTCGTCATGGAGTACGTCCGCGGGGGTGAGCTCTTCGCCCGCGTCGTCCGTGGCCGCCTGCCCGAGGACCAGGCCCGCCGCTACTTCCACCAGCTCATCTCCGCCGTCGACTTCTGCCACAGCCGCGGCGTCTCCCACCGGGACCTCAAGCCCGAGAACCTCCTCCTCGATGAGCACGGCGACCTCAAGGTCTCCGACTTCGGCCTCTCCGCGCTCCCGGAGCAGCTCCGCCACGACGGCCTCCTCCACACCCAGTGCGGCACCCCGGCCTACGTTGCGCCGGAGGTCCTCAGCCGCCGCGGCTACGACGGCGCCAAGGCCGACTTCTGGTCCTGCGGCGTCATTCTCTTCGTCCTCCTCGCCGGATTCCTCCCCTTCCAAGACGCGAGCTTGATGCGGATGTACCGCAAGGTATTCAAGGCGGAGTACCAGATCCCGCCGTGGTTCTCTGGCGAAGCGCGCCGCCTCGTCTCCCGCCTCCTCGTCGTCAACCCCGAGAAGCGCATCTCCATGCCAGCCATAATGCAGCTCCCCTGGTTCAAAAAGGGATCTTGCCGCCCACCACCCATCCAAATCCCTCCGCTGCTGCTGCAGCCAGAGGAAGAGGAGGTGAAACCAGCGACGCCGAGGTTCTACAACGCGTTCGAGCTCATCACCTCCATGTCCTCGGGGTCCGACCTGTCGAGCCTGTTCGAGAACCGGCGGAAGGCGGGGACGGTGTTCACGTCGCGGTCACCGGCGGCGGAGATTGTGGAGCGGTTGGAGAGGGTGGGGCGGGCCCTCGGGTTCGGGGTGGCGCGGGCCAAGTCGTACAAAGTGAGGATGGAGGGGAAGACGGAGGGGAGGAAGGGGCGGCTGGCAGTGACGGCGGAGGTGTTCGAGGCGGCGGCGGGGGTGGCGGTGGTGGAGTTCTCCAAGTCTACCGGCGACACCTTGGAGTACACCAAGTTCTGTGAGGAGGACGTCCGCCCGGGGCTGAAGGACATAGTTTGGACATGGCAGGGCGACGACCCAACCTCCGTCGGCAACGGTGAACCGCGTCATGACACCGGACGGTGAGCCGATCAAAGGCTTCCTCTATTCCGCTTGTGATCACTAGTCCTAGTTTTTATTCTATTTTATTTTTATTATTCTCTTTTTGGTGTTCTTTGACAAGGAAGGATTGTTAGTGGTCTTAGTTTTTATTATATTTTTAATTTTTATTGTCTCTTTTTGGTGTTCTTTGACAAGGAAGGATTGTTAGTGGTATTCTATTTGTATTTTTATTGCCTCTTTTTGGTGTTCTTTGACAAGGAAGGATTATTAGTGGCAGCCTGTTAGTATTGAGGGGGATTAGTCCTTAACCTTAATGGCTGTGTTTGTGAATGAGAATGGGAGGGGAGATGGATTCATTCTTGAATGGAAATTCTAATAATTTGAATTTTTATTATAATGTTATTTTCTTTCTCTATAATTTGACTCTTCCTAGTGAGAAACTTCAATTTAATTTCATATGGGAATTAGATATAAAGATCCGAAACGAGCTTTGTAAGTGTACCATTATAAATATGCCGAGGAACCGATCGGATTGACACCGCTTCCTTCCTCCTATGATCTCACACGAAGAAGAAGAGGAAGAGCCGTGCAATTTACGTATTGCGCCACGATGTTGACATGTAAAGATGAGAAAGTAGATAGCTAAGTTTGCAATCAATCGTCTCCCCTTTGAAAGATACGTGACATGTGTCATTCTCAATTGGTGATTGAAAGAAACATTTCATTCCACAAAATTTCATCAAGTGAAAGCTAAAAATGTATTATGCTATCCATACAAATAAAATGACATGTTCTAGCAAATTGATAATTGCATGATGGGCCATCACTACAGCTTCTGCAAGTACCCACCAGCTTGCAACTGAGAAACATTCAGCTCATTGAATTGAATGTTTATTTTATGATCTGTGGCAAATCAATCAGCTGCAGAGAGCATAGCCTTTGGAAAATTAAAATCACACAAATGTTTCTCCAAAAAATTATATAAAGAGCATATGGGGTCTCAGCTCAAGACTTTGGAACCATGTCAACAGATTGGACTACAAATATGGGTACAAAATCATGAGCACTACTACCATTAGCAGAGAAATAACTGTGGAGAGGTATTGTTGCTACCTGAAACCTTGATGGTCGAAGCCGATTCGTTCCCCTCCATGATTGTAGCCTGCTAGGTTGATTTGCACCTTTGGTTCCTACAGAATGCCGATGATCTGCAAAATTCTAGTGAAAGAGCTGCACAGTTAGATCTAATCCACTCATTTGATTAGCTTGTAAGATGAGTTAAAGCAAAGAGTAATTTATGAGTTTGAGGTGCTTTGAGTACAAGGAGACAAGTTTGATAAGAATACAAAAGGCAAAGAATACAAAAAAAAAAAAAACCTGATAGTTTACATCAATCAGACTATGGAACATCTTGCCCTGGTAAGGGGAAAAACAATTGTATACACATTGTATGTACATTAATAAAACTCCTGAAACGAATGCAAAATTATCTGCCCGGCTTTACAGCAAATCACAAGATTCTTGACATGAGTATACATGCTACAAGATCCCCACTGAGGGTATTCTCTTGTGCTATTGCATGCCTTGTAAAGAATAAGCTGCATGATAAAAGTGGGAGGCAAGTCTTAATCAATTGTTAAGTAGTATAAAAATGCTAGTAAATATCAAACATGTAAAGTCATAATTACCTAGTTAACGACTACTGTTGGCCCAAACAGTAATAAACATGTTACCGTGATGAGTTTTCATACTCAACGGGACCTCACACTCGAGACATCCCTTCACTTGTATGGTCAACGATGCCTGCCACCTATGGAGCAGAAGTTATCGTCTCCCGGAAGGATATGCTGTCTTTGTTGGTTACTAGACTGCAAGGACCCGGATTTTTATCACCTGGTGTGGCCACTAACATTGCGAGACTGCATTAAGTGATCTGGTCCTTTCTTATGTATAGCATGCCTAAGTTTTTCATGCTCTGCTTCTTTCTGGGCCTTCTTTCTCTCCAGCTCTAGCTGTTTGCAGTTCTCCTCATGCGCACGTTCAAACATTCTAGTAAAATCAAGAAGTGTAGAGACAACTGCAATATTGAAAACAGATTACTCTTATTAGATAGTCTTCAAATTTACTAGAAACCACAGATTCTAAATGAACTGAAAAAAAAAAAGCAATAATTAAACATTGTGAAGCTACAACTTTTGAAGAATTCATCATTGTGAAGCTGAAATGAAGGTTACCTTGCTCAAATGGACAATGTGCAGGATCTTCACCAAAATATCGAGCCAACATGTCTGCACTTCTACCCTGTAAACCAATCAACGCTTTATCAAACATTAGATATATGTTTCATATTAGACAAGCATAATATCACCTTGAGAACATACCACTCCAGAATAAAGTGAAGTTAAGGATCTCACATCAGCTTCAGCAACAACAAGAAACTCCTTCAGAGTCTAAAATGTAATGTTATAATTAGTCAGTGGAAAGTTTTCAAGAAAGAGTAAAAAGTTTAAACATAACAAAAGCTACTCCTGTTGATGATATGAACTTAATCATGTAATGATTTAATCCATTTGATTTTACAGTGGGCCTCACTTTATTCTAGAAGATAAAATGTTCTTGAGTACCAGTAGCCATTGATGTGCAAATGCTGGTGACTCCCAAAGAGGAAAAGAACAAAATTTAATGTCCGAGGCATTCAACCAAAAAGGAAAGTGATGCTAAATTAACATTAAGGATGTTTAATATAAGAAAAGTCGAAGAATCCAAAATTTAGATGGTTCCATAGTGTTAAGCAAAAACTAGCCCAAGTGGAATTCCAACTGTCAGATATCTTAAAATGACATCAATGCATTTAGCATGGAAGACACATGAAGCAAATAAAATTTGATCCTTTCAGAAATTTAGTTCTACCAGGCTGTTTATTGTGGCCTTTTGCTTTAAGCTTCCATCTAAAGAACACATTGCATCTACTGAGAATTATTTCCATGCAACTTTTTGAGTAAAATGTTGGTTTCTCTATACCGGTACAAGACCTTTTGCACTGAACAACAATGAAAATTCCGAAAAGCAGCAAATGAAGAGACAGGATATTAAATCTTAACAGATTAATAAAATTTACTATATTATGCAAATGAATACCTTACAAAATGTTTCAGATACAGGACCATCACTGTCAGAAGATGTTAATTCTTTTTCGACTTTCTCCAATCCTTTACTTATAGCTTGCATTTCCTCTGCCAGAATCTTTAGCTGTATCTGTATAGATTCAACCAGTTTGTTGCCAACTTCAAATTTATTGTATAACAGAAGGTAATAAGTAAATGCATGCTATAGTACCTTCGATGCAGCTTCTAATCTAACAAGATCGTTGTGAAAATCAAGAACTCCTGGAAGCTTATCTGCAAGAACCTAGATATGAAATAAGATGAATATTAGAGAATGTCTGCTGCAGGTTATAGAACAGAATCAACTATCAAAAGCTTCTCAGATTTAAGTTCATAAGAATGTAACTTGAAAAGCAAGTGCCCTAGATTATCCATTCAGATTAAGTTGTGGCACTAGACAAAGTAGAAATGCTTAATATGTAGCATTTTAAGTTAAAAGTAACCTTTTACATAATTAATAGTCACTGATGATGGTCTCTGGAGCTAACAAGAGGGCAACCAGATTCTGTCCCTTGGTCTATTAGAAATCCTTGTAGCCAATTGCTTCTAACCCGTTCTTCTTCAACCTTATCTCAGTTACACTGCCACTAGCAACCCACTACAGGATCTTTTCCTATCCCCTTACACGAGTTCAATTAACTACCTAGTACACTAAGAAAGACCTTCACAGTTCAAGATTTCAACATATTGACCTATTTATGATTTTATTTTTCCAAGTTTACATCCACAAGCTGTGAAACCTAACTAAATATGATAAATGAAGTGCATATATATGCAGCAGTGATACTCCTCTGAAAATGACTCAAGAACCAGTTTGTATGAAAGAATAGTCTGCTCTGATAGGAACCTGTGAGCTTCTTAAAGACATGATCTAAGCAAGCATCAAGGAACATGTGACCAAAATTAGATGATGTCTTTGTGACTATCAACAGACATGACATGACATGACATGACATGACATGACATGACATGACATGACAGGACAAAACCTCTAAGCTACTAAACAACTCGACACAACATGGAGCAATTAGACTGATACCAAATGAAGTTTGGCATCATCAACACATGAGAAACAAGATAATTACTCCTAGTGAGACTGAAGTACAAGAATAGCAAAAATAGCAACAACAACAACCATTTTATCTTGCAGCCCAATGTATCACAAAGAATTCAAATTCAGTTGTATACACTATACAATAACTAGAGTTTGCCGAAGACTCTGACAGCATGTGCAGCAAACTCATCAACCCAACAAGTATTAATCAAGTCCAACAGTATGGAGCCACCGTCGCATCGGATGATCGATTTGACTAGAGATATTGGGTTTGGAATATGTAGAAATATTAATAATAAAAAGTAGATAAGATTGTGTTTGGAAACAGCTTTGTAATGAAAATTATATATTTCTTTAACATAATATCTCCCCCTCATTCATGGTGTGGTTCCAGATCAGGTTGTGTTCCTCAATATCCAACTCTATTCCATTTCAATCACATGCTGTTTGTATGCTAGTGAATACAATTAACTGTGAAATTTATGCTAATCAAGCTTCCCCGAGTTGATTACACACTAAAATAAACCATTACCATATATATGCATATGTTTGAAGGAAGCCATACAAAGATTTGAAATCCTTGTAAGGTTATCACAAAATTATTTTAATTAAAAGAATTGGCTAAAGAAGCAGATTGCCATGAAATAAGAGAATAAGACACCTTGCATAAGTAATGCATAAGAGTCATCTTATTGTTGCGAGCACGAATGTCAGAAAGTTTCAGGAGGCTGTCCAACCTAAATCCAATGGCAGAACCTGAAAAGGTAGCATAGACTCTCCAAGGTCAGTTTTCCCAGACATGGTGCAATAGATGATATCAGTGGATTTCAGCCAATAAAAGAAGTCACATGCATGAATACTCAAAAAACTGAAACGATTTTGCACATCAATTATTACAATAGTCCAGACGTAGAAGTCCAAAACCAAAAATATAACTGAGACAAATAATGTTCTCAATGAATGAGAAAGAAGCAAGTGAATTTAATCCTCTTAAAGATCTTCAAGACAAATAACTTTTGGGTCCCAATTTATACACAAGAGAAATCTTACCAGATGAAATTGTGATATGTTAAACAAAGGTCGTTCTCATATTTGTTTTCTTTAAGGAGGTTTAATAAGACCAATGAAATGCTTGGTAAAGTTTCTTAATTTTCTGGAGGCCTTGATATATTTCACACTGACAGCAGCTATGAACTTGGAGACTTGCATAACAAAACTCATTGATGGTTGGAAATTAACAGAAAGAAAGAAAAGTTATTAAAGAGAAGCCGATACTAAAAGCTTTAAACTTTGACTACAGGCCCAATGATACATTCAGTTCTTCTAATTAACTTAGAGAGAAGCTGATATTAAGTGCTGATCAGTTCCTTTATTACCTTAGAAAGTAGCAGCAGAATATATCATTACATTAAAGAACCACATGCTATAATTGATCTAAAGATAAGAAGAAAGCAATATTGTTGGTTTTACATATATTTTAACAAGGTTGAATTCCTGGTAGACATGGAATTTGACACATGGCATCATTGCCCCACCACTAACCACCTCGGTTATCAAGCTGACCCAAATAAGCATCCCTTGTCAATCATTTATTTTATTGTTTTGGGTTTCTGGTGTCAAAACGTTTCGCATCCTCAAGCTGGAAGCAAGCCCCCTTGTTTGATCTTTTATCTCCCTTTATATGTGTGTGGGTGTGGGTGTGCAGGTGTTCAGTGTGAGACATGCCTCATCAGCATAGTAAGTAAATTCTGTTTGTAGTCCATTTATACATCAGATAAATGAATATATCAAATATGATATTTAGCAGTCCAACTTACCTCTGGCAGTTCCCTGGTTTAATGCATTTCCCAATGAAAGAATTGTCTGCATGATTTTCTTCAGCTTCACAGAACTTCGTATCTGATCATGAAGCAGTGCGAACTCAGTATCTGAATTTATAAAACATCACTTATGGATATTGTCTCCATCTAAACTTTTACCTCTTCAGATACAGAGTTTACAGTGTTCAAATTGCTTCTTAAATCAGCAACCTGTAATGATCATTACACCAGTGGAAGTAATATCTTTTGCATAATATTTGCACACATAAAACAGAACATACTTTATCATTATACCTGAGAGCTAAATTGTAGCTTGAAGGAGAAGACTCTCAGTTTGCAGTCCACTCTTGGTACTTTCATCAACTCTAGAAAGAACTGGTATTGGATCCATCATGGAGTTAGTTATTTGATAGATCAAACAAAACCCACCAAATAGATATGAGCAACAATTATGATACATCTAAACAACCAAAATATATTAATACGGTTGTCTTTTCACAGTTCATCATGCATTATAGCATAGCAAAGTAAAGCATTGATCTATAAAAGTGTAGAACATCAACAGGTGGACCTTGTTTGGGACAAACCGGCCAGGTCTCAGAAAAACTATATTTTATTAAGAAAGATTACAAAAGAACCCATTGGGACCATAAGAACAGGTGATCCATATACAAATTATTAAATTATACAATGTTCACCATTTGTATCCAATATCATTTGTAGGGACTTGCATCATGAAATCTTATATAGTTCAAGAAAATATACAACAATTATCTTTCCCTCAAATTCTCAGATTATAAAAAATGCAGTCCAAGATGCACCTTGATAGAAAAACTTCTTTGTTTCTCCCTACGGTAACGAAAATTTTGTGGAATCAACATAAAATGGAGCAACAAAATCAGTACATCAAGGTCACCATCTAAAAATCTAAAAGAAAATGATCAACAGAATACAAGAATCCAATCACATATTGGATCTGAGATATGGAATCCAACCACAGTTGGTTTTCCAAATTCTAAGAGAACCAATAGCACGAGAGATTACAAAGATAGTTCTACTTGGTCATGGAACAAAATCGGAGGATAAAAGACAATGGGTAGTTCATAGAGAATTTAAAAAAAAAAACATTGGGGAATTTCCGTATGTGCTAAACAAACTATATCATCAGTTTGAAGAGATCATCTTACACTTTTTTAAAAAAAATTACTGTGTGTGACCTTGTCAATTGGGATGATGTCATCAATTGTAAAAAGCGACTTGTATTCTGAAAACAAAGGGTAGCATCAAAACTTCAACAGTTGTTAGTTTTTTCTAAGTTTGCTATATTACTGAAATCAATACCATAACTATAATTTATTTTTTAACTTCTTCCTCTTCTTTTGATTATACATATATCTTCGATATTTACACATGAAGATATCAAACAAACAAAACTTGACATGCTTATCTCTGGTTTACTGTCATAGTTACCCAGAACCAAGAACATAAATAAAAAGCAAGAATTGACTGACCTGTTCACATTTGCCTAGGCTTTCTTTATCACCTTTATAACCCTGAAAATTCATATGAGATATATTAAACATAAAAAGAAAGAGAAATCAAACAAAGGTGTCATCAGGCAAGAAAGCAATAGGAAAGGTTGTTATAACAGAAGTATTGACAGTATATGATTACCTGTAGTAGTTCTATTTCCTCTTTTGTTGGACAGAACTTTATGAGATTATCAACCTGATCTGCATCTAAAATAGACTCATCAAGGGCAAGAACTGAACTCTGAAACAGATCCAAGAAACAGTTATGAGGAAGTGAAATCAAAAATTGTGAAGGAAAAAACGTTTTTATGGGACAACATATTAGGAAAAATGATCTAACACAAAATGTATCTTCTTGATGATCTGTAGAGTCTGAGGATTATATAAGTAAACTAGATCAAATCCTAGTTAGGATATTCCACAACCCGAAAATAAATTGGACAAATTACAATATTTTATGAACTTACCATTAAATCAGGTATTGGCACTGTAACCTTTGTGAGCATTATTTCACAGTTATTAGCTCTCCTAAGAGCAATCTGCAAGAAGCGAGATTATGAATCATGTATCATCACAAGAACAATGTCAGATATTTTAAGATTACATCCTAAGACAATTACAAGTTTTTATAATTTCTTATGAATCATGTATTATAACAAGAACAATGTCAAATATTTTAAGATTACATCCTATAACAATTACAAATTTGAATAATTTCATTACAGATAAAAAAATACCATCATGATATTTTAAATTAAAAGTCATCATTAACTTCTGCCTCTTATTCATCAACCTTAAATGTAAACTAATACTTAAAAATGTAAACTTATGCCACGATTGGAGAAAATCAAATGTAGCAATGGTCTATTTTTTTACTGGATTTGTGATGTAAAAGCGTAAAAAGGATACAGCGACTCAATCACCAAGACTATTATAACAGAGGCAAAGCTACACATGTTGCCCCTCACAGCTTCACCATACCCTGCATTGGCAGGAACCTCTTTACTGGGCTGCCCTTTTTCTGAAAGTTTAAGAAACATTCAATCCATAAACTAGGCATCATAAATCTTAAAGAGTCTTAACTTCCATGTATAATAGTTTTTAACCATGGTGGTCAGATTGTGTAGTGATACCTTGTCTCACTTGATTGCTGTAACTTTTATAAAGATTTATTCGATAACAGAACCTGTGATATTTAAATTGTCATGTTTTGTAAATGGAGACAAACAAGTTTTGACTAATGGACCCTGAGAAATAGAGCATCAAAAGCTAATAAAAGCTAAGACGAACAAGTCAAAAAAACCAATATCACAAACAAGGAGAAAAGTTACTAATGCCTAGCAAAATATGCATAGAGGTGAATACCAAATGAACTTTATCAGATCTTCCACTAAGTGAGGAACGGCGTTTTGATTTTTCAGCTACACTGGAAGAATCTGAATTTGGCAATTGTGCAGAGAAAAGACTCTCAAGTTCTGACATGTCAATCTCTGGAGTCCTACAATAGGTAAATAGAAAATATAAAGAAGGTGATAGATTTATAATAAACATAAAGTTCACTAGTACAGGGATAGATTACTTTGGGAGTTCATCGGATATCTGTGTGTCAGCCCATAAACTTCCAGACATCGCTCTTGTTACTTTAGACCAGTGCAGCGGCTTGAGAGACATCCTTCTTGATGATGATGATTGGGAGGTATACAAACTTCTGGGACTTCTGGAACGTGTCAAGTTCCTTCCCTTGATACCTGATGATACACTATTAAATGGGCTTATAGTAGGAGTAGGTGGTGGGGGTACAGACTGAGTGCGACTAGACTGAGAGGCTGCGGTTGGTATCTTATTACTTTTATCAGAGGGTACAGAACTTGCTAACACAGAAGCTGGAGGTTGCATTGATGGTAGTAAAGGAGATTTTGACATTACTGATGATGTTGGAACTGTAAATGGCTGTGGAGGTGGCGGCGGTGGTGGAGGTGGTAATATTGGAATTGATCCCTGTGAGGCCAACTTTGGTGGTGGTGGTGGCAGTGGCGGTGGCGGTGGCGGTGGTGAAATGCTGCTAGTGGTAGCAGCAACAGCAATAGAAGGAGGAGGAGAAGAAGATGATGGTAGCTTTGAAGATGGCATTGATTCTGATGGCAGAGGTGATGACAAAAGTGGAGGTGGTGGTGGTGGTGGTGGCGGTGGCGGTGGCAGTGGCGGTGGTTGGAGCACTGCTGATTGTATAATGTGTTCATCAGGCTCAGGTAACCCAGGAGCAACAATCCTTGAAAATGGCAAAGATGATGGTAGTGATGATGGTGGATCCACTGATAACTTAATGCATTCAGAAGATTCAAGTAATCTAGGAGCAGGAGTACTTGACAGTTGTGACAAAGATAATGGCATCACCTTCACTTCAGCAGTCTCAGATGCACCATGATCAGTTCCTTGATCATCCTGCAGGTTCTTCATGACTATGTGAGAGCTAGATGACTGTGACATATTACAGGATTGCATTTTTTGATGAGAAACTTCAGACAATTTATCTTCCAGTGAATTAGAGGATGTTATCTGTTGAAGAATATAAAGTGTAGAATCGCCCTTCCCTTCTAGCCAATCCAAATGGCTAAAAATCTCATGCACCTTAGCAAATGCTTCTATAGGAAGACCATCTTTATCTTCCATATGGGCCAATTCCAAAGTCATAAGTGATGATGCTGTATCCATCTCAGAAAGAAGAACCTTCGAGCAAGAAGATTGTGAATCAGAAGAGCATTACATGTAAAATAAAGAAAATCCCGAATGGGAAAAAAAGATACACACCTCAGCTCTGAAATCCTTTGGGAATCGATCCTTAGCATCCCACAGAATGTCAATCTGATCACGACTCAGCATCAAAATATTTGACCTGATGAAAGCTGTATTGAAAACAACTCTAAACATCATCTCTTCTCGTTCTTGATCTTCATCCAAGCTAATGCACTCAATTACAACATCTCCTTGAATGTGGCAACCTATGTCAATTTTAACTAATTCACAATCTGCCTGCATTCATTTAAAGAACATTAGTACAACTCTTTAAGCAAATTTATGGTTAAGAAGAGACAAAGAAACAGATCTGTTTCTGTCCTTTATGAAGTATACAAAATCCCACCTACATGCAAAATAATGAAGGGAGTTCTACTGTAGAATGTCATAATGAGTTATGTGGAAATAAAAAGTTACCGGTCACCATTTGGCATATGGTCAGATGAAATAATGGGGATTTAGCATGCAAAAGTTTGTCCTAAGATAATTCACTTTATGATTGATGGATCCAAGAAGCTCAGATTAGGTCACTGCAAAAATACTGTGGCAGTCTGAAACAGATATTATACATGCCCATTTGCCCTATTTCTAGAAGTAAATTACATGTGACAATCCAAATCATGTAGTTACCTGTTTATAATGTCGGACCAATTTGCTTTTCTTTGGCGTTGAAAACAAAACTTTTGTAGTATTCTCAGAGACAAAAAAAGGATCTTGTCCATAAATTCGAAATATTGGCCTGCATCCACCTTCTGAATCAAATATTGGTATCATTCTGAGAATGACACAATCCAAGGTCAGTGCTCTGTCAAGTGGAGGCCACTCTGAGGCAACACTCCTTGAAACATACTGCAAGTATCTCAATTGAGAAGGGACAGGATTCAGGGGTGAAAAGAACTCTAAAAGTTCACGGGGGGCCTGCTTGTAAATCATGTCCAGCGTTCTCTGCTCACCTGTATACTGTCTTAGGTATATCAAAAGTGCCGCTAACATGAATGCCATAACCGGCCAGCCACCTCGCTCGCAGTGCATCAGTACGAGGTTCTGCTGTCCTAAACAAAGCCAACTCTCGCATGACCTCAACATATGGTGGACCATCTCCATTTTAAGCAAAGGACATCCTTCATAATGACGGGGATAATCTATCACAGTCATATCAAACTCAGAGAGAATGCTGGCTAATTGGCTTTCAGTCTCTCCATCCCAGAAATTAAAGATCATGAATGAGGCATCAGGAAAATGATTTCGCATTTGCATCACAATGCCTCCCATACATTCTTTATAGTCATCTTCCCTCAAGGCGTCAGTCGAGAAGCATTGATCAAACACTGAAAACAGAAAGTCTCTCATTGAGAGGAGTGAAAAAGTAACACTAGAAGCATAAGATAGCAAAAGAAGATCTTTTCCTGAACATAAGCAACAGATATTTCAACTAGAGAACATCATCAAAGAAGATCACAGGCTTATGCTTCATAACTGCATAGAAAATCATAAAACCTGATTCTCCACAATGGCATGCTAAAAGTTGCATAGAATTTCTGTGTAAATATGTACTAGGCAGAATTCCTGATCATAAAGCTTCGCATGCTTTGCAAGAAGCCAATCAGACTGCTGACTGACTGACCATACTTGACATGTTCATTTTAATTGCAGTTGCACTAGTTTAGTCAGTTCCACCAGGCTAGCTCACATTTTTAACTCCGATCTGTTTGTTGGCTTTGTAATTGAACAAAGTTGTCCTTTTCTTAAACTAAAGTGAAGTTTCCCTAGGCTAGCCCCCAAGTATGGTATAACTGCTCAAAACTTGAGATGGAGTATCCACTGGTCCTAGTTCCTGGTACCTTTTTCAGACCATTAGCATTGTTCATGTTTGAATCAGAAAATATATAAAATACATCTCATCCAAATTTGAATTCCCTTTTTGCATGAAGATAGAAAAAAGATATCTCAATGCATGTTTAATTCAGTATAAACTATTGACTCAAACGCCACCAAATATTGAGAAAACTAACTTAAAAACATGTGCAGGTATTGCAAATGAGGCACTTGGCCAGGTAAGTGTTTCGTCGTGCACCTGGAGTAACCATCTTTTGATTTTTCTTTTTTTTCTTTTTCTTTTTCTTTTTTTTGTTCCTCGGTGAGAAGAGAAACGTGCTAGTGTACTAACCAAATGGCAGCTCTTTGCTGAATCAGCTCATCTCTAAATCGTTAAAACCCGAAAGAACAAGTAATATTCACCCGGAACATAAACGCAAAGATATCGAGACAAATAAGAATATTTTTGCCAAAAATGATCCAATCTTTGGTTAGAAAACAGTAGCAGAAAAAAAAATTCTTGCAACACCAACATCACGAATCACACATGCAAAATAAAAAAATAAAAAAAAAACTAGGATGTCCTCTCGTAAAAGGTAGAATTCACAACGTACCGTAGACCCTCTCTGAGATTTCCAGAAGCCCATCGGGCGGCTTCCTGTAGAAGAACCTTTTGAACAGCGCCATGTCGCCAGACCAATCGAATCAAACCGAGCCTCCAAGAACCAGACCAGAAACCCTAGAAGCAGAGCTGAAGCCCAGCTCCACTTCGTGTCCAAAGCCCAATTAGCAGGAACCAGAGGAAGAAAACGGAAAAGCAACTCGAACGCCGTCTCAAGAACCGAGAAAAATCTCCATCGTTGCTTCCGATGACACAAAAATTCTGACATTCATGTCGCGATCGAAGGGCAAGCAGTCGGAATTTGAGAGCACGCTGCACAGATCTAATTGACGGAGGAAGAGAAGAGAAGAAGGGGATCATAAAGAAACAGCACGGATACCGCCGCGGGGAGGGAGCGCCTCGTCTTCTCGCAATTTGGAGAGTTCGGTGGAGACGAGGGAGTCGTGCCGAGAGGATGTTTCCGTGGCTTCTTTTTGTCACTTTTCTCCCGGCTTCTATATCTCGGGCGGGTGGTCGTGTGGCTCACGAAGGGGGGAGGGGGGCGACAGACCGAGGGGCTCCCCCGTCATTTCATATTGTAGGACGGCGCATCACCGCCGCGCGGCACCAACGGCGTTACAACCGACAGCGGTCTGTTCGAGGACCTGCTGAACCGGTTCGCCCCCCGCCCCCCCCCCTTGCGGGTGGTAATCAGGTGCACGGAACCGCATTTAAGTGGGTCCTCCCGCTCGTTACGATTTGGACGGTGGGTGATGAATCAATGATAGCAACAATGAGTTCGATCTCGAGTCCGTTTGATCAGATTATATTTAGAAAAAAAGTTCCGAATAAAGGAGCTGAAGAGCATAACAACTTCATTCTTTGTATCCAGCAAATCGAGGTACCCACCACCACCACTTACATGCACGACAAACAGCAAGAGAAAAAGCAGAAAAATAATGACTACGACAGGCTAGAGGATGAGGACCAAGACATGTTTTCACCAAAAAGATGGATGTATACAACGTTATTATTACCACCGTGAAAAGCGTTGCCGGGCGATGGCAGTTCTTGAAGGTTTGAGATTGGTGATATGGCAAGTCTTAGGCAGCTTTTTGACTTCGGTTATTGAACGTAAAAGTTGAAAAGTTAGGCCTTAGAAGCTCATCCTATGACCATCAGGCCACATTGTAGCATGATTAGGTATGACATACTGATACAAGGGTTAATCAGGATAATGGCCCTCGAAAGAGGAACATATATTGGGCGTGTCTTACTTTCTCTTTTCTGCACCAAGAGAGAGGTGTTCCAAGCTTCGAAGAAGAGGTTCGTTCCGGGATGATCCTCGGACAGCTGCGGATCTGTAGATGGATGAAGACCTGGAATCAGCAACCGGCTGATGCACCCTTTGGGCACTGGAAGGGCGGCTGCCACTAGAAAATATCCTGCTTGTTCTGCCGTGCTGAGTCTCATTAGGCTCGACGGAGGAACTCGGCCGGCTGCTTGAGAAAATAGCCCTCTTGGATGTGCTCCCACTGCGAGACTTTGTACGGAGTTTCTCTGGTTCCATCTAGAATTAAAAGCAGAAGCAATGGTTACAGCAATGAAAGCAAATTACAAAAATCCAATGAATGAACTAACATGGGTGATTACAATCATCAGAAAAATAGAAGATTTACCACACTCAACCATAATGCACATGCATGCACACACACAGCAAAAGCAAGCACATGCTTTTATTTGCGCAGAGAGAGAGAGAGAGAGAGAGAGAGAGAGAGAGAGTTCAGCTTCCTTGTGTGTTACATGAGCATCTTCTGATATTTTGTGTTTGGAGTGTTCACCATGATGACCATAATTTGAGGCATTCCTTCTGGCAAATGCCTCAACCGCACCTGAGAACCTATCCCGAACCTCTTGCCCCGCTGATAAAAGAAAGAACACATGAATCAGCAGATCAATTAGTATATTGTAGAGAACTAAGCCTTCACAAAAGGCAAAAAAACAAACCTGAAGTTCCTTCTGCCCTTTCCAAAGACTGACCAATAGTTCCACTTGTTCTTCCACTTGGTTGCTGCGAAGAAAGAAAATATTGCAATACACTAACAAAAACATGGGACAGGTCATGGTGATTTAGAATTCCGACCATACCCGTACTCGAGGATTAGCACCAATCTGGGGATACTTCAAAATAGTCCAGTCAAAAACATAATCAAACTGATACCCTACACAATAATGAGAGAGATTTGTATGTGAAGCTTGAGGGGGACCAAATATTAAAATAGTTGCTGCTGTTAGAAAGAAAAATAACTAAAGCGGCAAGTAAAAGAGAAAGCATCATAAAATAATATCTGGACCAACCTTCTCGAATAAATAGATCACGAAATAGCCGCTTCAAGTAAGAATAATCTGGCTTGTCCTCAAACCGCAAGGAACGACAATAGTGGAAGTAAGATATAAATTCTGATGGATATGATCTGCAAAGTGCCTGATTCACAACAAAGATTTTACCATTAGTTCTCATTCACCTTTCTCATAATGCCAGTAAGTTGCAATAGAAAATGATTCCATTGATCAAGTTCTTTGAAAGAAGATTCTGAATTACCTCTACAGGAGTAAGCATTTTCTTTTCACTAATTTTATCATACTTCTGCTTTTTATTGCCAGCTTTTAGTCCTTGCCATGGAAGACTGAAGATAAAAAGGCCAAAGGTTGGAGGATGCAAAATAATTATAGTCGTATCAACTGACTGTTCAATAAAAAAAGATAAAAAGAATCAATCCTGACCTTCCTCTTAGAAAATACATAAGTACATAACCAAGAGATTCTAAATCATCTCTCCGGCTTTGCTCTGTTAATAGACATGTGACCATAATAAGAGAAAAATGAAGCCAAATAATATATAATTTTGTAACTTGTCAATTACTAGAGTGAGAGATATTCACCAACACCAAGATGCGTATTAACACTTGCATAACGTGCTGTTCCAGTCAGGTTCTTATTCTCCCTGCAAATAAGCAACGATATATTACATAACTGATCAAGGACTCGAAAAGGACTGGATATGCTAATAAAGACGTAATGCAGAGATTATCAAAATGTTCACCAACAGAAAATACAGAAACATAACAGCAAAACAAGAACCAACATCAGGATTCTTGAAAACAGTTACAGCCATTAACCACCAACCCCGCTTGCAGAAAGAACCTTAAAAGACATGGACACTGCCTTAAATATAAACATGCTATCTCTCTGGCAATAAAAGTGAAATTTCTTCAGGGTGTGATGTGCACATTCATTTTCTAATGTCCATGAAGTGAGCATTACTTTCTTCAAACTAAATTCCATAAACATTCCAAAACAGGCAGATCAATAACTTAATCTTGTTAGAGTCATCAAATTACAATGTTCATACTTAAAGTTACTCATTATTTTATTTTAACCCACAGAACTAGCAGATATACAATTTAAAACTCTTTTCTTTTTGCAGGTGTGGATGTTTGAGCTAAAATTATTGGGATTCATCACTCTTAAACAAAGGCAAGGTAATTAGTCACGGAAAGGCGAAAGGTTGGCAAACTATTTTTAAGCCTATTAATAATGTTATTAGTGATCAATCCTATAATACTCCTTGAGCGATGGTTATGTGATATATGAAACTACAAGCGCATCCGAACAAAATATTCCAAACTTTTGCAGAAAGAAGAAAATTTTAAGATTAGCATCTCAGAAGCAGATACAGTACCTGTATGGTATGTGTGTATGAGTTTGAAGATCCCTATATTTCTTTGCAAGACCATAGTCAATGATGTAAACCTGACATCAAGATTAAATGTCAGGATAAGAAACAAGAAACGAAAAGAAAAAGAGCATGCACAATAAACTCAAGGCAATCTAAGCAAAAATTTGTTTAGGAATTTTTTTGTAAGAGGAATGATGAACAAATGCAAGCAGTTACCATCAGGTGATCCATGAGCCTTATGGCCTCCTTGTAACTCGTTAGAAATTCTACAAAGTTGCTTCAGCATATATTCATAACGTACCATTGATTGTCAAGTCTATAAAAGGCATCAGCAAAGTTATCATCCATGGCCTCAGACCTCAGATATGATCATGTATGTTCGATGTCTCAAATCAAAGAGTTTTTAAGTAGAAATACCAAAAGTAGCTACTCAAATTAATTATCCAATCAACGTAAACAAAGATCAGAACCTATAGTGAGGAGAAGGATATAAAAGAGCGAGTATAGTAAATAACAACAATGCCTTTATAATATCTCGGGACACATATAGCAAGCACAGTCAAGGGAAATTGATTTACCATCCATATATTACAACGATTCTGAATCAAATATGTTAACTGGGGCTTGTAGTAGGTAAAATCCAGCCCAATCTCCAGGCCACTAATATCCCCGGCTTCAGACGAGATATGGGCCTCTAAGATTATATGGACATTGAAGTACAAGTTCTGGATAGATTAAAGTCCAAGGCCAAGTGCAGAATCAGCAAAAGGTCCATCTTTTAACCATAGAAGGGCCATGAGAATTGCAAAAAGTACCTTCTGCTTCTCATTTCTAATTTCTCCATCTCTATATGACTGATCAGTTTGCTTGGTGGATTCCAACAAGAAGCCTACAAGAAATGATCCCTCCCTCCACTGCCCTGGCACTGCAACAAGCATCAGTCAAGGTAATGAACCCTGCCACGAAGCCTCGCCAAGCTCTCACACCGGACCTCCTCTAGCTCTCAATTATTTTCTACAGAATGTCCCTCTAGACCAAATTCCCTCCAAATAAGAGATTCCTCTAATACGTTTGCACCATCACCATCCATTACACAATCCTACCTTGATGGCCATGATAGAAATCTTGTTTCTAGCAATCATGTGATCCTTGCTGCTCGGTTGTTGTGATCCACTAGTAAATCAGCAAGGTTATTTCCAACCTATATGCAAATAGAGATACTGTGTATGTCAATGTCTAGCCTTGTTCAATCAGCTAATGGAGAGAGAGGAATTTAATGGGTAGAGATTATGCCCCCAAAGTATCAAGGAATCAAACAAGATTCATCTGGTAATTAATTGTACTCAAACAGGTCTACATCCGACAGATTTCACCAATTCTAACTGGTTACAAATGGTTTTCTAGCCCATTCTAAAATCTCCTTGCGTTATCTCAATGGGCTGTTAGCAATTTTTATCCAATTCCAAAGACACTGATCCAATCAGGTCCCACTTTGATCCTCGAGAAAATGCCGATCCAATTAGAAGATCGATGCTGCAGAGTAGTTATGCCAGATTTGCCAAATCCATCATCATCTGTCACCAGGCACAGCAACTTCAGCTCCATCATGGCTATATCATCCTTGGTTTAGATAAGCATAGCAAGCATCCTCTTCGTCAGGGCCTTGGCACTAAAGATAGGGTTAAGTCAAATGGTGAAAGCCTACAATTTAGCAAGGTGGGGCAAGGCCTGCAGAACATTGCAATCAAGCATGCAAAAATAGTGCATGAACAAAAACAGTGCCCTAAGGAAAATACAATATCATAGCATGAATCAAAGTCCAGACAGAAAGCTCATCATAATTATACGACTTCACTTGGCACGAAATGATAATTCCATTTGCCTGTAGTGAAAAATTTGAAGACAGAAAATAATATGACTACCCACCTGATTTGCCTTGCGTCCAAGGCCCATAAGAAAGTTATCTGGCTTTATGTCACGGTGAAGAAAACCCCTTGAGTGCATATACTCGACTCGGTTTATCTAAAAAAACCACAAAGGAGAAGTATTATGACAATTCTTCTGGAAAACAGGACAATACAGTCTCATTTCAAATATATCAAAATTTGTATCTATAAGCATTACAGCTTAGATAAAAAGAACCATGAAAATAATTTTATTACCATCTGATCAGCAAGCATTAGCACTGTTTTCAGTGAGAACCTCCGAGTACAGTAGTTGAACAAGTCTTCAAGGCTAGGCCCGAGAAGATCGATGACCATGACATTGTAATCTCCTTCCACACAAAACCACTTTAGGTGTGGAATTCCAGCTTTATTGAAACAGAAAATCCAAAATCATCAGCAACATTGGCCAACTAAACTGAAACAACATATTTATAGATTAACTTACTTCCTCCCTGAAGAAGCATATACAACTTTGACTCATAATGAAGTTGGGGGTGCTTGGATTTCACAGACTCCTGAAATATCAGAATTATGTAGTAAATGTCAAGGTTCAATGAGTTTTCTGTTGCAGTTCTACAAAAAGAATGCTACAAAGAGTTGAAAATGCTTGGAATCCATCAAATCCTGAAATATCAGTGTCAGATATTAACTGCTAAGGTTCAATGAGTTTTCTGTTGCAGTACTACAAAAAGAATGTTAATAAAGGCACTAAAACACAAGACAAGGAAAAAAAAAACATTAGAATCATATTCAAACAAAAGGAATGGGTAAAACAACAGAATGTTTGATAAACTTCAGAAAACAACTATCAGAAAAAAAAATCAAAAGCAGAAACATACTGAAGCGTTTGAATTTAACAGACGTGAAATCTCAGAAAGGAATAGATCTCTACAGGCATAAGACTGGCATTTCATACACAAAAAAGCAAAATCACATGCGACATTCTATGTAATATACCAAATAATTCAACATTTGTATAAGGCTGTTTGGATAACCATACAAGCATTGGTTACATGGCACTACTCCATAATGATGACTGGTTGCAAAAGTACGTTTAATTAGTTCCTGTTGTATGTATCTTCGGCCACCTAGATAGGTTAATGGCTACACATGCAAAAAGAGTTAAAAGTTTCGCTTCATTAAATACAGTCACAAACCAATTCACATTCAGAGGAAGCATGACTCCCCATATAAGTAGGTTGGAATCAAAAATATTTGACCTAATTCTGGTCAGTGATAACTACGTACCAACTTTATTGCTACTTCCTCTCCACTTTGTATATTAACACCTGAATCAAATAACCAAGTGAGGAAAAAAGCTTAGCATCAAACATATTGGAACAGAAGCAAAGACATATAGAGGTCCAAGTTGGACACTATCAAAATCAATCACAAAGGACAACACAGACCAAGATAAAGCTCTCCAAACGATCCGCATCCAATCTTTTTGCCCAGCTTAAACTTTCCACCAATAACGTGCCCCATCAATGAATGTAATCCAACAAAAACTACTACCGCAAGAATCAAGCAATAGCAAATCCTGTATATCTCTAGGCTTACACAAAAAAGACCCTTCCTTACCAGCGATCTGCCTTGCAATTCTCTCCTACAGATTAAACGGAACCGAAACAATCTAATCCGCTAGATATCTACACCCACCGCCAGAAGAAAACTATAGAATTCACTCGATCAGCGTCTAAAACCCCCGACCATTTCAGATCCTAGACACCTACATTCCACGGAATCGGAAGCCGCAAGCACCGGGCCACCGAATCTCCCAGTAATCAAAAGAATCCAACCAAAGAAGTACTACCACTCTTCAGTGAAGGCCACACCAAAACAACAGCCATCCTCCTCGATCTGCACCAATTTTACCGCCGCCAGAGACAACCTCAGCCCTAAAAGATCAAGATCTCCACCGACTCGACGGATCCAAACCCTAATCCGTTCTCGGAGCGACGCTCGACGATCGGCTCCTGCAGCACATGGATCGGATCGAGGAATCGCTAAACAAAGAGAGGCGAGAGAGAGGAATCGAAGATCTGGAGATCAAAAAAATTCCCCCATGATCCTCGCGAAATTAGTCGCAGTCCAAACTACAAAAAGGAGACAGGCGACCCGAGCGAGCGAGAGAGAGAGAGAGAGAAGGGTGGGGGAAGGAGGCGATAATGTAATCCATTAAAGGCTGGCTGGCAAAGGGTTATTTTATTTTCTTCGACTTTGCGAACAATATGCGTGTTAATATAAAGTTGTAATTAATTAATCGTTAATTGTGTGATTCAGTTTCGTAATTACTGGTTAACCGGCCGACAACTTCTCATTACCGCATAGGCGTTCCGTGGCTGTCGAAATTATGAGGAAGACTGCATACAATTGTCGTGGATGGAAAATATACATATACATACATAAATAAATATTTATTTATTATTATTATTATTATTAT
The DNA here is from genome assembly GCF_036884655.1 of Musa acuminata AAA Group. Classification (NCBI taxonomy): domain Eukaryota; kingdom Viridiplantae; phylum Streptophyta; class Magnoliopsida; order Zingiberales; family Musaceae; genus Musa; species Musa acuminata. The sequence goes on along the minus strand of NC_088329.1, from coordinate 3,024,233 downwards.
TATTATTATATATATATATATGATATTGCACCGTATCATATATCAAAAATATACAATATTTAGTTTAAATTAGGTATGTATGATGTCAAAAATGAGAGATATGGGATGCTTCTGATATTGGATAACTACTATCATATACTAGTAATTATCTCTCTTGGGGATATAAGGTTACGGACTATGTTCCATGTTATATTGTCATGATTTGATGAGTAATAATAATTTTGATTTTAAACTTACTGTATCAAAGCCGATGCATCGATATTTTCTTACTTTTTGTTTTAGATTAATGTAAGGTGAGTAAAATAAAATGATTTACTCATTTATGATACATTATGTGTTCTAATAGTCATAGGTATATCGTGGATGGACATAATATGCAAAAATACTGATGAGATAGACGTATTATGCTCAAAAACAAAATGTTATCTGATCAACATACATTAAACACTCTGGTACTTATAACTTAGGTAGAGACATTAGATTTTTTTATGTTTGTGTTTTGAGTAAATGCCTTAATTCTAGGTATAAATAGATAAGCTTGATATAAGGGTAGGCTCTCGTAGATGGAATAGATAAGCTTGATATAAGGTAGGTCATAACGATGAAGGTTGGAAGAGGAGTTTCTTCCTTAATTTTTTCTCTTGATTTTGATTTTCTTATGATATTTTCTTCGAACCCTCATTATAAAACTAATATATTGATGTAAATTTTGATTCTCAACTCAGAACGACAAAAATGATAAAATCGACCTAATCTAACTTGATCCTTTTTTTTTTAATCTTATCATGTTTTGGAGTGAGATCTAAAAGTCAGACGATAAAAGCTCGACAAAGATAAAAGCATTGACTCCACTTATTTGAAAATAAAATTTTTTAGTATTTGATAATGACTCAATGATTTAATGTTCATTTGAAATGTTTCATAACTATCAAGGATTGTATCCAACAAGATTTCTCTGACAGCAAATTAATATTTCTTTCTATTAGATTTAAATGTTAGATAAATTTAAAATATTTTTTTAAAAAAATCAAAATAAGTATTATTCGATTACGACAAGATTCTGATATTAAATCTCGTATCCAACACTTACCCTTTGCCTTAAGAATCTTAATTATAGTATATATTTAAATTAATATCAATTAAAAAAATTAAGTGTCTTAGTATATATATATATATATATATATATATATATATATATATACATTAATGTGATATAGGTAATCAGAATGTTGTCATTAGGATAATTGTGATATCAGTTAGTGTTCTCCATTAACTTATGAAATACTTCCCAAAATAATTAATTTCGTTTCAACAAATATAAATAATTAATGAATAGTTAAATACACTTCAATAAGAACTACAACTTGCATTCTAAAACAAGACTTTGCACATGTAGGATGCTTATACAGCATCCAATCAAGTATTCAAGTACAAGATAAGGAAGATTTAAGCTTTGAAATCTGTCTAGGAACCAAATTTCAAGTGATCTGTGGCTAGATCTTTAGAGAATCCACACAAATTTGTTTGGTGGCATGATAACCTCAGATCCTTTTAAGCCCAAAAAGAAAAACAAAGATTTCTTCAGACAGAAAAGGACAGATGACTCACATACTGTGTTAATTGAAGGAAAATGACAGGTTCCTTTAAAATTGGGTTGCTTGTAGTGCTCATGGCTGATTTGATTTCAGAAAGTAAGATGTAGTGAAACAGAACCATCCTTCACCTACTTTTCTTGGTATGGAGAAGAAGATGGCCTCAAAGGCTTTGGTGTTGTTTTGGTTTTGCTTTCATAGAAACAAAGCCTTGGATGATGCCTGCATCAACATTGAAACATCTGCAAGCTAACCATCTTACAATATATAGTTTAATGACTAGTCATTATTGGGTCAGCTATTTTTTTCAGCCTACTGACTAGTAGATTGTCTCCATCATTATTGGGCAGAATAATCTACAAAGAGGTTGTTCTTTCTTGAGTGATTAATACTGTAATGAACTTTAAATATCAACAAGTGATGCAAAAAAAAGAAAAAGGAAAAGAAAAGTCAAGTATATGTGACATCAATTCAGGCACCCCATTTCCATGAAACTCTCTCTGCTGACTGACAAGGGGTCAATGTAGGTTTGATGAAACAAAGAAAATGATGGTGAAAAGACCAAGATATCAGATTTCAATGAAGAAGCTCCTTCATATGAACATTGATTCGAGGAGCCAGTATCATCTTTGGGAAAATGATGAGATCAAGTAGTATGTCATTGAGTGCAATCAGGAGACTGTTGCCCTTATGTTTCTTTTGAAGCATAACTTCAATCTTTGTTATGCCTTACACATATGAGATGTTAATTTGAAGCATGAATTCTACTAGGAACAGTAACTAGGTCTGCACAAGTTCCATCAAGCTTACAAAGATCAAGAACATAAGAAATCCCACAACAGCTGAGCATTTATGTGGGGTTTGGTCTGCAAGTAGATAGGATAGGAGATGGAATACATCTGTGAAGGTGAGTAGTGGCATATCAACTGTGGTTGGGGAATCAAACTTATCAGAAGCAGTATGTAGCTACTGCCTAAAATTTGCAAATGATGGAAAATGAACAGAATAAAAAGCAAAAAAGCACAGCCACCAACCCTTCAGTTTTGAGTTAGTAGGCAGTCAGCTGTTGCTGCCCATCTGACGCACCACTGCATTGGCTGATATCAATCAGTCACTAAAGTTGGTTGTCCAAGGAAAGCAAGGAGTTGGTTCTTGTGGATTAGGTCGTGCTGCTCTGACAAACCAAAGCTGAGCTGACCAAAAGGAAAAGAGAAAGGGCAGCAGACCTCTTCTTTTGCCTCAAAAGAATGGTGTAGAAAGATACCTTAAAGCAGAACAAGGGACCTTCCTCACTATTGAACAGCCGAAACAGAAGCTATCTTCTTTAGCTTAAAGATGAAGCATGAGTTGCAGACTTATAACATTCACAAACACACTCAAACATCTTTTCTATCATGCTGAATTTTGATTGCTGTCAAGCAGCCATTCTCTGCAAGCTATGAACCCACAAATTCGTAAATCATATCTTTAGATCGATGAGGAAACAAAAGAAAGGAAGCACCATCATCACCACTCTTTTCTTCTTTCTTACTGACTAATGAGTAATTGGAAGAACGGTTAAATGGTGAGAGAGGGTGGTGTCTCCCAAACGTCGAACACATTCTCCTCGCTGTGTAGTGCAAACAATCGATCGCCTCCGATCGAGAAATCGCAGATAGAACCACCGTAGCTCCTCCTCAGTGTCGAGGTCAGCACCCACTCCGGGCCGCAGAACACCGAGATGCCGTCGTTCATTGACGAGAAGAGCTGCCCGTTGTGCGTCGCGAGCTTCGGGTAACAGCTCTCTTCGTTAGGAGCCTTCCTGTTCGTGAGTTTGCTTCTTGAGCTCCATCGCACACCCCCTGCATTGCTCCTCAGATCAATGAACCCCAAGTCGTCGTACTGGTTGACCACGCAGATCGATCGGCTATCTTCTATGGCGATTGCGTGGAGGACTCGTTTCTCGTCGAGCGACAAGGAAACAGAGGTCCCTGCATCAGACCAGGACCAGTTCACGCTCTTGTCTCTGAAGTCCAACAGGCCGATGAAACAGTTGTCTGTTCTTGGGAACAATGTGGCCACCATCAAGCACTTGTCGCCGTCGAGCCATTGGAGCTTATCGGCGTCGCCGAGAGAGCAACCGGGTGGCTCGTAGAAGAAGTCCACCTGCTGCCCGGTGATCTGATCCCACACTCCGATCCCGTACTCGTTGCACCTCCCCTTGCAACTGGCAAAAATCTTGTAGTCCGAGCTACCCAAGCTGAGAGCGCCAGCGGTGAAGCTCTTGACTTGGTTGTCGTGGGACACCCTGAACCGGTGCCGCAGCTCCCCCGTAGACGAGGAGAACACGCCCATCCCGCCGTCGCCCTTCCCCAGCCGCTCGCGGGCGCTGATCACGATGCTCTCGGCGTCGATGTAGCCGACGTCGTTGACCTGCTGGTAGTCGAGGCTGATGGGACGGTGCTCCTCGAGCATCCAGTCGTAGACGTGGACCATGCTGCCGTGGGCGACGCAGCAGCCGCCATCCGGGCCGGCGCGGATGGCCGTGCCGTCGCCGGGGGCGCGACCAGAGACGGAGTCCACCAGCTGGAGGCGGTTACCGTCGAACGGGCCCCACCGGGCGGCGCGGACTTGGTCGAGTAGGCCGTAGAAGAGGGCCTCGCGGTTGAGGAGCTTCTCCGGCATGTTGGGCGGGACGTGGAGCTCGCCGGTGCGGAGGAGGTCGAGAAGCACGGCGAAGCATGCCGGGTTGCGGTCGATGAAGTACTCGGCATCCGCGGCCTCCCCCTCAACGGGCTGCCGGGGGTTCCAGGAGTCGTCGAGGAGAGCACCGAGCATCGAATGGCGACCAGCGTTGGCGAGGGTGGTGGCGGTCGTCTCGAAGATCTTCCCACCCACGTTGAACCGGATTCGTCCTCTCCTACTCGCCATGGATCAAAGCGTCACATATGCCAGGTGGGAGGGAACAGACTGAAAAAGATCAAATTTTGATCAGCAAGATAAAATCGTCACCGATAACCACGCCGGCCGCGGGGGAGTAACAGATCAAATCGGGGGAAAAAAATCAAAGAAGTTAAACAATCAGAAGGATCATAAGGACAACGCAAAAATTCAGGAGCAGGGGAGGAAACATGGAATGCGAAAGGGATGAGGAAACGAAGACAATATTAGATTTTGAAGGAACTTGCGATTTGGGAGCCGGGTGATGGATTCTGCGGTATCTCGGAACTGGAAAGCTTGCAAGAGCGCGGACGGATTCGGAAGCACGACGACGACTCCTTGTATTGCTGTCCTTGTCCGTCCCCCTCTTTCCTTCCCCGGCAATAATGTATTCATCCGGGCGAGGAATTAAAAATCAAAAGAGGGGGGGAGTGCGGCGGCCGGGCTGGGCATGTAGTAAGTCAGCCCCCGTTCGGCGGCCGCGTAGTGAAGCCCTCCTGGCCTCCCTGTGCTCTCGGCGACCGAGTCGTCGAGCCTCCTCGCCTCCCCTATTTCCTTCGATCGCAATCCTCCGCGTGTGGAATCTTTGGGAAGCATACGACGAGCGAGCGAGTGGATCATTCTTTCCATTCCTTCCATCCCTGCCTTGTAACGGCACCGATGGTCTCCGCGACCATCATAAAGCTATCAATCAAAACCTCACACGAATCTCAAAGCATGACGAACAATACATCCTCCTCCTTTTCTTATCTCCAATTATATGAAAATAATATATATTATAATCCTTAACACACACCACCACCGTTAAAATTCATATAGAAGTTCGTATTACATATAATAACTCCGTAGATTTGTTAGATTATATGATACTATCTAATTAAATAAAATATATTATAGATATAATCGAATTCTGATTATGGGTATTGATTAATAGAAAAGAAGTCCATATTAAAGTATGATTCTACAGAAGATAACCGGAGGAACTTTCTTAATATTTTATCATAGACCCTCTGCTCTTGTCTATAAATAGATTGATATTTGAGTAGCATCTCAGCATTTGAGAGATTAAGGTTTTTCTGTTAATCTCCCTTCCCCTATCTAGTTCTCATTGCATCCTTACAGATTGATATTTCAGATCCGAAGATTAAGCATTTGTAGATCAGATAAGGTTTATTCTTTTGAACAATAAGAAAGGTATACATCATCATATTGTTAGATCCAATTTATTTTATTTTAATATTGACATAAATTTTTGTTCATATTATAGATAACATGATTAAAAGGATAAATAAGAAAAAAAAATCATCATCCAATTAATGTCCTTTAAATATAGAAACATTGCATTAATATCAGAACAGTAAAATCTTTTATTATCGAGATAGTGCAGACAGACCAGTCAGTAAGTTGCAGTGCCATGTTTCGTTCAGATCTGATGGAGGAGGAGGAAGGGTAAACGAAGTCCTTCTGTCTGTCTGTGAGTGGATCTGTTCTAATGGCAGAAGACCACCCAGTGATGAGTCCATTAATTTTGGCAGCAAGAAAAGGCAAGTAAGTGTGTACTGCTTTGGAAATAATAATAGGTGTTGCAGGTCCACAGCTTATGTTACAGGCTTAATCAAGCACAGAATGGTGCCCTGCCATGGCTGGTGGCAACTCAGGTGATGAGTTTGGCTATGCTGTCTTCCATTCGGAGAGATGACGAGGAAACATGAGTGAGGTGAGGGTGATACGACAGGAATTGCAGGACGAGAGAGAAGCTTCCAAACTTCCCTGCAGAGTAGGCAAAAGGGACTTCCACTATGGGAGTTGATGGAACATGTTCATCGATTAGACTAATCTGAAGCTGCCTCGTTCTCTGTTCGCAAGTCAAGGTCAAAAAGAGAAAGAGAGAGAGAGGTCAACTTACTAGTCCATCTATTTTGATGGAAATTAGTGTGAAACATAGGGCTGATGACTTGCGTTAACTGGGAATTTCGATTGAACACTACAAATCGTAAAGTTTAGTGTTCATCTTGAAAAAATATTTTAAAAATTATCCAGTTAAATACATAAATATAATTTCTACTCATCGGAGTAAACCCGATGGCCAGTTGGACTGTATAAAAATGTGGGTATTTTTTTAGAAAATACTTGTATTTTTTAATATTTCTCAATCGATATCTCTATTTTATTTTTTTTTCCTCAAATAGTATTTCTAATTTAAAAATATTTATATTATTTTTCATCTAATATAGTGTTTTAATCATCACAATAGAAACACTGTAGAATCTACTTAAAAATATTATAAAAATTAAAAAATTACTATAAATAAGCCAAATAAAATCATGTGATATATTATACTATCATTCAAATATATATATTTACAATAATTTATGAATAATATTTTTAGAATAAAAATAAAAAAAACATTATCTTATTATGATGTTATAATCATTACAATAAAAAAATTATAAAAGCTGTTCAAAAATACTCTAAATGATCCAAATAAACTTCTAACTTTAATCAAATCAATTATATACCTAAAAAAATAAAGATATTATTTAAAAAAAATAGAAGAGATGATATAGAAAAAGGATAGTGCTAACAAATGCATAGTTATGTATCAAGCTGTGTGTTCCTTGGCTCCTTGATCACAGTTTCAATGGCCACTTTTACACAGCAAATAATCCACAAAACCTTCATCGTGTACAGTAAAATAACATCGACATGCTTAGAGGATGAAATGTGGGATTGCTCCATGAGGCCATCCATCATGTCTTTAGTCACTGGAATGTTTTTTCTTTCTCTTTTTATACCAAGAAGAAGAAGAAGAAGAAGAAGAAGAAGAAGAAGAAGAAGAAGAAGAAGAAGGCATGAGAGTAGCACTTTGGGAGCTGTGGCGTGTATAATGGATTCGCCCCACCACCATCACCGTTGCTTATTGCGCGGTGGTGTAAAGGCCGTTGTCATCACCGCCGTGCACGCCACTCCACCCAGAGCTGGAAAGCGTTTTTGTTTCTGATAGGTTTTGAGTCGTTATGTTGCTGCTTCCATGTAACTCCGCTACGACGACCGAGTCGTCTCGAACTGCCACACTTGACCGTGGTGGACTCGGAATGCGACCGAGTCATCTCGGCTCGATCCTTACGGTGGCGATGCACGTGTGGATCTGTTTTGACGTCACATGTAACGTCAGTCGAGCCGTCTCGGACTGCAACACTTGACCGTGGTAGACTCGGAATGCGACCGAGTCGTCTCGGCTCGGTAGATGATCACATGTAACGACGGCCAAGTCGTCTCGGACTGACCCTTGCATTACACAAGGCCTCCTTGCATTGACGATCGATTTGATTTGATTTGATTTGATTTGATGTCACACTAATTGTGAATAATCAGATTCATAATTAAATTAAAATGTATATTTTATTTATTTATTTACATCATCCTCCATCTCTCGTCCTATTAGAAACCCTTTTGTCTTTCTTTGTTCATGTACTTGTTGCCATCATCAAGAACCAATATAATCTAAAATTAAAATTTAGTTTGATACACATACGATAAAAGCTTGGTGGTGGTTTTTTCTTTTTTATCTAAGCCCCTAATGTGTTAAATACTTTATGATCTCTAATACTATTCATCATATGATTCGATTTGATGAAATAACTAACTCATTAACTTGATAATTTTAAATTATTATTTTTAAAATATTTAACATATAGTTAATTGTTGTAAACCAATTCAAACGATTTTTATTATTAGATTGTCTAAAATACTCGAGTACAAATAAATAGTAAAACACAATAATCAAGTGATTCATTAACTCGATAAATCCAAAGTAGACCATCTAAACAACAACAAAATTACTCATTTACTCGGTAGAATGACAAAAGTTTTACGAGCTAGAGAGAAAATAAATCGACCCATTTTCATATTTTATTAATAGTTATGCTTCGTGCTACTAGTCGATTATCTCATTATCAATATGATACATTAACTTAATGATTTTTTTCTTAATATAAATCAAATTATCATAGATGATATATTATTTTATTTAAATTATTAACCATTTTTATTTATGTAAGATGATTGAAAAATATTAAAATTAATTTTCTTGATCATATGGATATGTTAGAAATTCTATCAAATTATTAATTAATTTAACAATAATACTAATTCATTTAGTTAGACATATTTATGTTTCAAGAAATTAATTTTTATAATTTAATTAGATTTATATTTGGAATCATGAATGGAAATTAGTTAATTTATAAAAATTTGACTCGAAATTAATTATTATTTTATAATATTTATTAAAAAAATTAAAAATATTAAAATCTAATTTAATAAGATGGGTCAAACTGAGATCTAACATGAGTTAAGTTACATGACCAAATCAGCCCATATAGTTAGGTATAATCTAGCATGTGACCACCATTGTATGATGTAACCCATGTGGTTATGCATGACCCAACTCATATGGTTATATATAACTCAATCAATGTTGTTAGGTATAGTTCAGCTTTATGTGCTAAGTATAAACTAACCCATATTGTTAAGTACAAAGTATGTGGTTAGGTATAGCATAACTCATGTGACCAAATACAATTTAGCTCATGTGACCGATCACGATCGAGTCTATATGATAAGGTATGATTCAACTCATGTGACTATATAAGACTGAACCAATGAGCCAAGTATGACCTAGTTCAGTAACATGGCTCAACATAACTCGTGAATGAGGCTCAACCCAGATCGCAAAGCTACATACCCGCCCAACTATACGATTGACGATAAATACACTATCGCCCCTCTATCTAGTCTATTGTATCTTAACTCAACTTATTACTTGGAATAGACATATACAGTACATGTAACCTATCCATGGCTCGAGTGGATCAATTCGGTTTAAATTAGCACTATGTAATATAGTCCAAATTCCTTTCTCTTTATTAGTTTGAACTCGTTAGTTGACTGAATTAAATAGGTTTGATTGCCTCGAGTTAGTATAGGATGATTCTAAACCAACTTAACCGATTCAAGCCTACTTGGCCTAATTAAGATCAATTAAATCTAAATTCAACTAGTCTTATGTGATTCCATATCAGTTATATAATGATTTAATATTGATTTTATTAAGTTCTAATTGAATTGAGTTCGATTCAAGTCAATTAAGCTATCCTAATTATGATGCTAGTTGATTAAGGACTATTAAGAGGTTAATATATAATATCTTGATTTGATGAATTTAAAAGATTTTTATAAATATATCATTTGAAAATGATTATTAAATTTGTTATATTAAATTAATGATATTGATATTATGGTTGACATGTAGTATATGTGGTTACGATCTATATTGAAAATGTAATATATGAAAGAAGTTAAGCCTATCGGTGTGGAGCTACTAATGGACATAGTATAACAAGTCATACATCAAGTATGATTTATCATAATATTTTATCATATTATTTTTTGAATGCATGTATCAATGAATTGATGAATATAAATGAATGATAATGACTGACTATATATTCTTATCGAAAGTATGCAGAATGATTCAATTCGATAATTAGCCAGTTATGAAATGTGATAATTAGATAATTTTTTCTTTGATGTTGACATGAATGTATTCTCACTTACCGATGAGAGATACTATTTTATTATTGAAAGTGTGATATGAGTTCTCTACGTATACCATTAAGCAAAATTCATCCCCTAGAATATATCTCTTCATATGTTGTTATGAGAGTACATATAGTGTGATGTACATCTTTATTATTTGACTGCTATATATGTCATCATGTATGATTATGTTTATTGTATAAGAATTATTATTATTTTTTAATACATGAGTTTCGTAATGAATTGATATATTATTATTATATTAAATTATTAATATACATATTATAAATATTAAAGATTATTTTTTAAATTTTTAGGAGGTTCATGGTTGCTAATATATTTTTATACTATATTTATTTTTAGAATAATTTGTTATTTTGTAATAGATTTGAGATTTGAGTGGACTATACTTTTTAGATGTGAATATTTTTTTAGTTAAAAAATATTTAGCGCTGTAAATATAAAATATTTGAATTCAAAATAATTTTTTTATAAATTATAAATAATAAAATAATAATATTTTTTAAAGTGTGAGATGTGACATCAACTCTGTCAATTCTTTGGACGATGCCCTTGGGAACTTCAGATATTTTAATTTATTGCATCCCAACTCAATATTATTATTATTATTACATATTTTGATAGATCTCTTAATCTTGTGCTTATGGACTCATGGACTAGCTAATTTATAGGAACCATGATCTCCCTTATTTTTGGTCTATCATCGGATGATCTCTACGCCTACGGTTTTTTTATTTATAAAACCCTCCTCCCTTGTCAATCCTTCATGCAAAATTATATGATTTATTATGCACTTTAATTCATTTTACTCGGTTCAAAATTATTTCCACATGATTAATGCATCATGTGGCTAACCTTTTCTCTTACATTTCCGCAATCTTTCAGTGTCTTCACCGAATTGTCTACAACGAACGGTCGGAGATGATCGAGGAAATTGATCAGCGGTAGATGTGAATTTTAAAGACGTATAAGAATAAATACTTGCTATTTGAAGAAGGTTATACACGTAACTAAGTAACATTGAGATGTATACGCTTATTAATATGATCCTACATGCAAATACTAGTCTGGTAAGGGGTACATATGAAAAATAGTTTGGACTGTTGAGCAAATGTGTGTAAATGCATATGAAAATAGTGGAATGAAAAGGGGTGTATATGGAAAATAGCCCATGCAACAAAGCATCCCCACGTGGACCAATCACCAGCGTTCCCGTGGCTGAAGGAACGGGCCCCACCCGGCGACAGCCTGAATCCGAATCCGAATGCGCTTCGTGGAAACCAACGGTCTGGATCTCTGTTTCGGCTGACAACGCCACCCCAACCGTTGGATCCTTCCAGGGGTTTATAACGCCAACGCCACGGCCCGCCAGGGATTGGAGAGGCCGTAGGAGAGACGGCGGCGAAGCGGCGCCGAAACCATCCCTCTCGTCTGTCGTCTCGCGACCGTATTGCCCAATTTCCACGATCCTGGGCTAAAAGCCTAAGCGCTCCCGCCCCGCTTGAGCTCAAGATGTCGGCGGGATCGTCGGTGGCTAATAAGCCGGAGGGTGCCTCCGGTTCCGTTTCTCAGGTTGAGGCGTTGTTCCAGAGGAGGATCGAGTTTCATCGCGCGCGGAAGCCGTATTCTTCCTTCTCCAGCCCCGATGGGGATTTCCGCCTCGAAACCCTAAACCCCAGCTCGGGTCCCGATAGGCCCGGGGTGAGCGCAGCCGCGGCCGTGTCGTCGCGATCGGGCGAGGGTAGATTTTACGAGCACGGTTTGGATCCTGAGCTTAGCTTTCGGATCACCTTCCGGAGAATAGTAAGTCGTGTTCCATTGCGTTTTGATTGAAGATTCCATTATTTTATAAAAGGAAAATCTCGATGTATAATCTTCATCTGCATATACGTATTGCTGGGAGGAGTCTTTTGGAGATTGAGACTTTGGACACGTTCTGTGAAGGAGTAATTCGAATTGTCAATGATGAGTTTTGTATTACCTGATTTGGTTCTATTTGCTTAAGTTTATATATAAAAGGTTGCAAATTTTACCTCCTTAGACATTTTTGCTGTGATCATTTAAGGTATTAGTTTAGTTCAAGTTCAAAATGGCTTACCCAAATCTTCCTTTCCATATTCTATCTTGTTAACCCTTTCAGCAATCTAACATTTTATGTTTCAATTTTATTGGGCGAGTAATTTAAAATTAATTGTCTTGCAGGGTGCTGGTCTGGCGAATCTCGGCAACAGTTGTTTTCTCAATTCGGTCATCCAATGCCTGACATACACTGAGCCTTTTGCTGCTTATTTACAAAGCGGGAAGCATAAATCTTCTTGTGAGTTCTTCTTTTCCCTCTTTCTCATCTTGTATATATCGGGTTTCTTGCTAGTGTTTTTGAAACAAATATATACTAAAAATTTCCTAATTCTTGTCTGCAGGCCATACAACTGGATTTTGTGCGATGTGCGCTCTTCAGAATCATGTCATCACAGCTTTACAGTCGAGTGGAAAAATATTGTCACCTTCTCACCTTGTCAAGAACTTGCGTTGTATCCTTTTATGCATACATTTATGCCATCTCAATACTGAAACTTTTTATCTAATAAGAAAATTTCAAATTAGGTTAAAACTTGCTCCTCTGTGACCTGGGTGACCAAGGTTGGACAAACCTTAACCATGTAAACAGGCATATCACGTAATTTTCGCAATTCCAGACAGGAAGATGCACATGAGTACATGGTTAACCTGCTCGAGTCAATGCACAAATGTTGTTTACCCTCTGGAGTCCCAAGTGAGTCCCCTAGTGCTTATGAGAGAAGTTTGGTGCACAAGATATTTGGCGGCCGTCTCAGGAGCCAGGTAACTTTGTGGATCTCATGTTGATGAGTTTACAATCTATAGCGACTCTTATTATGGGAGTATCAAACAAAGGACATAAGGGGTTAAGGAAATACCTCTTCCTAAAGGAATAATTTGTCTAAGCAAACAAATCTGGTAGCAAAGGATTGACTTCCAAGCCAATACCTATCAATTCCCGGGACAGATAACATTCTGTGAACATTATTGAAATCTCATCTATCAATGTTCATTAAGGAAAACTTCTTGAGGAATTGAACAAAGCATGCTTTGAGACCATGGGGTGATGTTGGTCCATGAATTGTTGCACGAGCCTGATGTTGATCTTTTCTAAAAGCTGAGCTTTTAGGAAAATCTCCTTACTGGACAAATCATTAAACTATTTTGTTTCTTCTTCCCAAATGCACAAATGAAACCACAGAGCCAGTGGAGACTTGACCAGAATTAACTGATCTTGATAGTGTAAAACTAATTGATACATCGACACACACTCTTTATATTTTGTTAATTCATTTAGACCCTTTCTTCCTCATATTTGCTTAAATGTCACCTTCTTTCTCTAATGTTTATAACAAAGTCAACTTCTTATTGCTTTCTTTCTCGTTTTCTTTGAATTATGGAAATATATGCATGTAACCAAGGTCATGCATGCTGTGTTGCAGGTCAAATGCATGCAATGTTCCTATTCTTCCAGTAAATTTGATCCCTTCTTAGACTTGAGCCTTGAAATTGTCAAGGCTGACTCTTTGCGGAAGGCTCTTGCACATTTCACTGCAGTGGAGCAATTAGACGGAGGACAGAGGCAGTACCAGTGCCAACGCTGCAAAGAAAAAGTTAGGGCCCTTAAGCAACTTACCATTCACAAGGCCCCATATGTTCTCACTATCCACCTCAAGCGTTTTGGTTCTCATGTTCCTGGTCAGAAGATTGACAAAAAAGTGACCTTTGAACCCACTCTTGACCTGAAACCTTTCGTCAGCGATCAACATGTTTGTATATACTTTTTATAAAGTGATCCCTTCATTTAAAATATGCAAATGGTTTCATCTTTAAATCTGATTATTCATCTAATATTGATCTTTGCAGGGGGGAGATCTAAAATACACCCTTTATGGTGTACTGGTGCATGCAGGTTGGAGTACTCACTCTGGACATTACTATTGTTATGTTCGCACCTCCAGTGGAATGTGGCATTCTCTTGATGATAACCAGGTTTAGTTTATTTACCACTTCCGGTTATTTCAACTTTATGTATATGCAATTCCCTAAAGAGTGATAATCTCGGAACATTTGATTTTCATTTAATATATTCTTATGATTATATTTTAAAATGTAGATACAGATTTAAAATAGAATCTTTTAATATCCCTTCTGATGGAAAAAAACTTTTAGATAGTGGTTGGCCTTACCTTCTCGTGCACATGGATTGTATGTAGAATACCACAAGAAAAGCAAACAAGCAACATGGAAGGAAAAAGACAAGAAGGAAGATCTTTTGTTTGTTTAGTTTTGGGGACATGAGAGCAGGAAAGATTTGTTTCTTTCTCAGTAAGGAATTAGAAACATATTTAGTGCACTTAAATAGAAAGGATACCAGACAGAACAATAAAAGAAAACATCAATTGAATGAAAAAAATCAACCAGCATAGATTTTGCAGATTTTCTTATTAATTTTTGATGAAAGCTCACTTTGAATGTGCTTATATCTTTAGTGAATGAGATCCTTTCATCATTCTTTCAGACGCTCATCTGCAGGTTCGCCAGGTAAGTGAAAAGATTGTCTTGGTGCAGAAAGCCTATATGCTATTTTATGTCCGTGATAGAGGCTCTACACCTAAGGGATCAATTAATACAGTCTGCAAAGATAACATTTCTGCCAGTGCCATTGGAAAGAAATTGATTCCTGAATCATCATCCTTGGTCTCAAATGGAGCAGCTCAGATTAGTGCAACAGAGAGAAAACTAAGCACTTCTGAATCTATCTCTGTCAAAACCAGAACTGATGCCACTAATATTCACTCTGGATTGGTGGACGCCTCCTCGCCTAACCCTTTACATCAAGCAGCTTCTACCTTGCGAAAGAATGATAACAATGCTCTAAGTGAGGTTCCAGAATTGCATAATAATAGCCAGGTAATAAGAAAAAATTATTTTTTGCAATCAGATGGAAATTTCTTACCAAAAGGAATACAGCAGATAATATCGACATCAGTAATTCATTCAAAAAGCCCAATAAGACCTCCTGTTGGAACCATTTTGCAGGAGGTGAATAAAGATTCAGTGGTGGAAAAAGCTATCTCGAAGGCTTCTTGTGAAAATGATGCCCCTTTTATTTCTCAAAGTGGTCGATCTGATAGTGAAAAGTGTCATCGTTCTGGTGGCAGTAACGGAGTGGTCAAGTCTGGTGTCCTTGTTGCTCAGCCAAATAACTCTGGCTCTCCTGACCCTGAGTCTCAGAAGAATGAAATCAAACTTATCAAGGAAAGAGATGCTGCTAAGGTAACCTTAGAAATGTTTAATCATTTGATGTTGGATGCTGGTTGACTGCAACTGCACTTTGCTTGACATTTTGTTACATTTTCCTATCTCAGAGTGGTGATGCTGCAAATGCAATTTTGAAGAAAAATGATGTGCTTTGCAAGAAAGTAAGCTACATACATGAAGAAAATGGAAAAACTAGGCTTTTGAGCCAATCTAGTCATACAAATGGATTTATTAGGAAGGAAGCAAATGCGGTATAATAGTTTTTCTTGTGCTTTTCAGCATCCAGTTTTTTGTTGCTTCAATATAAACACGCTTTCCTATTTCCCTGTTCAGACCACATGTCACAATGAGAGGTGCTCATTGAACCTGCAATCCTGTAAGGAAAATATTACTGAGCAGGGGAAGCCCATCTTGGTTGATATATCAAAGGGACTAGGTACACCAAGCAGCTTTCTTCAGGAGGAAGCGTGTGGAGAAGGCAAAATAGATAAACAAATGGGGCTGAAGCCAAAGAAGCTTGCAAAATATCCACAAGTGGGCCTCCATTTTGGTCGGAATCATCTGTTTCTCTCTTCTTTAAACCTGCGTCTGATTAATAAATTCAAGAAAAGGAAAAAACCCCATTTAAGTTCAAAAAATTCACCAAAAGATAATAATATCATCCTAGATAGTCATGGTGCATCAACTTCTGAGGCCACAGAAAATGTTTCTGTACATAAACATTCTCATTTAGAACACTCCTGTTCTGGATTGATCAAAGCTGATAATGCCAAAAATGTGAAGTGGAGGAAGTACTCGAATGGTGAATCACTTAATGTTGCTGGTGGAGAGGAGCTCAACAGTATTAAGAATGCAGTACTTGACCCTAATCAGTTACCGAGAACTTGCTTGGATACTGCAGAGAAAGTGTTGAGCTCAAGAGTCATTGATGCAGATGATAAACTTCTACCTCGGCATGATTTTTTGAAACTGATGATGGGGGGTTTGAAAGAAACAACTGGTTGGTATCTGCATCAGGGTTTGGTTCTGTTTTTCTTTTGGTCATCAAACTACTGTTCATTCTTTCTAAATAATATGGCTTGTTAATTAGAAGTTTCTTTTTGGCATGCAGTTCCAAGGTGGGATGATACAGAATTACCTAAATTGGAATTAAATGGACCGGAAAGCTCAAGAAGTACCAGTATTGGTTATGTACTCGATGAATGGTAATGTTCTTCACCTTGATTCGGATGACAATTATGATGACTGACAGACTTAGTTCTACTTTCATTGTCCAAGAGCTGTAGAAGTAAAAGTATATTGTTTATTTAGTTCTATGGTTAGGTTGTGACTTCATTCATTGAAAAAGAATATCTAGAATTAATCCGTGTGGGTTGCTTTAATTGAGTGACGAAAAAAACACCAGAATGGAATGAGTCATGCCGTTTAGTTTTCTGGTTTCCATGGTGAGACAGGCTTGGAGATTTTTTTAGGTTTAAGCAGGAGAAAGGGAACAACATGGATTGAAAATGGGAGAGAACATAGAAAAGCATTTAACATTGAAATAACCATAAAAAGAGAAATGATACTGTTCCACATAAACCAAGCCCTCAAAGAAAATTTGGTTAATCTTAAATGTCTTTGTTATAGGATCTTTCAGGATGGCTAATATGTTTAGAGTGTTTTAAATGTGTGGTATCAGAAATAGCGGCCTTGAAATAACCTAAGCTAAGGTGATATACAATTAACTGTTTTTTCTTGGAAGTTGCTGCTTTAATGTTTCAGCGTGATGCTGATGTCCTTGAATCCACATGCTTCATCACTGTTTTCTTTTGCTTTGTCTGTTGTTGGCTAATAAAATTTGGAATTTCATAGCCCTCTTGTGAATAAGAACGGCGTTGGTAATAATTAAGAATCGGATCTTGTTGTTCATGAATCAGACGATTAGCAACTGACACCACAAAAAGAATGACAAAAAAGATACCTTCATAACTTGTAACCGGTGTCTTTCATCTTTTTCTTCAAGGCTATAATGATTAGGTGTAAATCTGATGTCAAAAACAGTCTTCTTGGTTTGATAGATAGAAACATATTCACTGTACAAATTCCTGCAGAGTAATGTGACTAGACTTGCTGAGGGCACTCTTGATAAGCTATCCGGCTGCCATGCCCAGTTTGCTTGGAAGAGGTCTACTCTCTGTTCTTCTTTGTTTGAGATACATCCATATGCCCACAATTTATCCCAACTGTTTGTCCTGTCAACAGTTGCAGATAGGCTTTGACCTTTTATACTCTTGCATGCATTCTTCAGCAGCCACTTCGAAATGTAATAAATAAATAAATAAAATTTTATGTTAGTAACTTAATACATAAATGGTCTTATATAAATTATTGTGAAATCTTCTCATGCTGCTCTTTCTTTTATTTCTTTTTCCTGATTTAGTTTCACAAATTATTTTAGGGACGAGGAATACGACCAAGGCAAGCGGAAGAAGTTGCGGAAATGCCAACCATCTTTCGCTGGATCAAATCTATTCCAAGAGACTGCCAATCTTAAAGCATGGAAGAAGTCCAACTCAAAACCAGACGAAACAAGATTTGGGAATCAACCCTTCAGGATATGATGGTGAAGAAGATGATGAATTCGTTATTGTTGTATCTCAAGGTAATGTTGTTGTATATATATATATATATATATATATATATATATATATATATATATATATATATATATATATATATATACAAACAACCAAAGAGACTATTTTTTCATTATTTGCGAGTAATTTCGTCAAAAAGGGCCTAAATGCTTTTGTTCTCAAAGCCTGTGAGTAATTTGATGATGTTGAAAACTTAAAAAGGCAGGATTTCTTTCACGTGATCATTTACTATGGTGGGATTTATTTTCTTAGTAAGAAGGAAAAATTTAAATTAGTGCATGAAAAAAATATAGGAGAGAGAAATTTTTATCTTATTTGTAAATAAATAGGTATTGTTGATGAGGATCATTATCACCCGTAGATGCTACATATAGACAAATAGTTAAGAGATGCAAAACTATTAATATTAGTGGTAAAATTTTCATTTAATGTAATTATTTCTTTTATTTTTTATTTAATTAAAATATCTAAAGATTTTATTAACAATTATAAATAAAAATTCAAATATTTTAATTCATAAAAATATTTTAAAAATTAGTGAAAAATAAAAGATTCATGTATCCGAATCCAAGTAATTGAAGATTTATGATTTTTTTTTTGTTATCGTCGTCGTCGTCGTCGTTGTGAGTGATTTACGACTTTATCGTTGTTGTATAGACTTCTTATAATATTTGGTTATTCACGTTAAGTTTGGTGATACTAATGTTGGGATTTTACTTGTTTCACGTTAACTGTGGCTCTCAACAGACCTCAAGTCTCAGAACATGCAGTTCTATCTCACAGGAAGACGATCACTCTTCGATCGATTCACAACCTCGCATCCTCCAATTCAAATCGTTCAGATAGCAATCTTTTAGCTGCCATTCCGACTTCCTTTTGATTCCCGCATCAAATCTGCAGGCAGAAGACAGCATCATAAAAGTCGATCGCTGTTGCAAGAGGAGTCGTCCAATAATTGGCAGCCGTCATCGAGCTGCGGGCATTTACTCCTCCTTCAGCATCAGCACTTATTGCTTCCCATTCAATCCCTCACGCCTTGCCTGTGAATCTTCCCTGCCAGCTTACTTCCTAATCGCCCTACACCTCTCTCTCATCCTCCATTGTTGCCTGCTCTGTTCCCGCTACGTCGGCTGTCGCATCGTCTCCATGCCGCGATCCCATCGCGAAACTTGAATTTTGAATGTTGCTCGTCGCCGCCGACAGACATCGACGTGTTTGAATTCTTGCAAGAACACAATATGGTCGAATTAGGCAAAGTACGGCAATGCTCTGTTAACCTCCGAATTGCATCCGACTTAAAGCGCTTCGTGTTTGATTTCTCAGCTTATCGTTCTTAACAAACAGCGACTATTGCTTCCCAATTCAGTAGTGTTTGTTGTCCTCTTAATCTCCATCTACGACTGGAAGAGAGCTGAGCTGCTTAAGATTAACGTGGACAATGTGAGCTAAATCTAGTGTTAGATTCGGTTTCCTGGATTCCCTGTGTTTTGCTAGCCTTCGGGTGAGGGTAAGTGGCAGCTAGCTGAATTGTTTCACGGGAAGCATGAGGGGAAATCGCTGGCCAACGGGGTCCCTCCCTCCCTCTCCCTCTCCCTCTCCCTCTCCCTCTCTCTCTCTCCCTCCTCAAACCATGTTCGATTTCTTCCCGCCACCAATCCACGCCTTATAAATGTCGGAATCGGACGTATCGCGTCCAAGTCGTGACTTTTCGCTAGTTCGATAGATTCTATCGGAAGATGGCCTGTTCGCGGAAACAGGGGAAGGTGCTCTGTTTCTGTGTGGCGTTGAACGAAGAGGGAAGGAGTCGGAGGAAGGAAGAGGAGGCGGCGGAGGAGACGAGAATAGTCGATTGCCTCCAGGAAAGCAATGAGGGCGAGGAGGAGAGCGAAAGGGGAGTAAAAAGGCGGGAGCTTTTCCTGTGCCTACCTCCCTCCTCTGCTTCCGCCGCCACTCCCACTGCTTATTCTCCCCGGAGCCTCATCTCCCGGTTTCTCCTCTCACTCCATCGGACGTCACCAACTCGCGGCGGCGGCGGCGAAGGATCCGGTTTCCGGGTGCGGTTTCCAATATCCTCTTCTAACCGCCGGAGAACAAAAGAGAAGAGAATGACGGAGGAAGAGGAGGAGGAGGCGAAGGTGGAGGAACCGGCGATGGCTGCTTCTATGGAAGGAAAGGGTATTGCTTCCGGCGAGAGCAATCTCGCCATTGATGCAGGTTCCAGGAGAATCCTTCGTTCTCGTACTGGAATCGCTTCTCTAGATTGCTACTGCTTCTTCTGGTTCTCTGTTTCACATCAGATAACTCTGTTACGTCTATCCATTTGCAGGAAAGCAGAGTGATGCAGTCTCTTTGAATCTGGGAATGGGAGTAGGTCTGGTGTTCCTCCTAACGAGGAGTGCCACCGAAATCAACAAGATGGAGCAACTGAGAGTCCAAATGGAGATTCTACTCAAAGACATCAAGGATGAGATGCACAACAAAGGCGTCTCTTCCCACCGAGCAGAGTCCAACAATGTCGCCTCCTCTGCATCAAACAGTTATATGGAACCCGAAGCTGAGACACGGTCGACATGTGCTACATTCACGAGGAACACAGCACGCCTCAGCATGCACCAAATGGAAGCGGAGATGGAAGTCGAACTACAACGTCTGCAATGCGCCGTGGGACGCAAGCTTTCATCGCTGCCGCCACATCGCATGGTAATGTGGATCGAAATGTGTGGTATACGCGACATGTTTGCTTTGTAGATTTGGGCACCGTCAGCTTCCTTACAAGTACATGCACTTCGCCTACACTAATTGCAGTTGGCTGCTGAGAGCGCTGATGCGCCTGAGACCTTTCATGGAAGCTTCAGGGAGGCGTACGAAGGAGGCAGCGGCAGCGGCGGCATTCAATGTGGAGTTTCTGCGCATGAGCTGACGAGAAAGCTTAATCAACTCGTGCAGGCGAGGCAGCAAGAAGGTATTGCGGAGTTGGAGTCTTCCTTCAACTGCACTGGCAATTCTCACATTGGCGAAGACGACGGAGAGGTAACGCAAGTCCATGAAGAAGACGGTGGCAATTACCGTGGGGTTTCTGCTCGTGAGCTGGAGAGAAGGCTGCATGAGCTCCTGGAAACAAGGCAGCGGGAGAGGATTGCAGAGCTGGAGTCTGCGTTGGAGTGTGCGGAGAGACAGCTGCGCGAGAAAGAGAGCGAGGTCTGCTGGTGGAGGGACACTGCGAGGTTGGTCTCACAGCATAAGAGCGAAGCAGTTCACAGGTGAGTTCAGGCAGCCATTGCTGCACAGATGATGAGTTCTCGTTTGATGTGTGTGTTTGAGTGAGAGACTTGCTTGGTCAACTTGTCTTCAATTTCCAGGAGTCAGGTTTTGCAGCCATGTGTAGGGTTAAAGCTTCTGGATGTGTTTGTCGAAGCTGCTGCTTCGGCTCACTCTGTTTGGATCATTTCAATCTGCTACTAATTCCATTTGATGGCTTCTATTCCTCAGTGTCATTTTATGAGGAACTACTTGTGCTGCCAAGATATAAATAAGATGGACTATAATGGAAGAACTGACAAGATAAATTACAACCATGAAACACTAGACATGGTAAGGTATAGAAGCATCAAGCAAAGACCTCTCTGCACTTGATGATGAATTGGGTATGGTGTGGAAAGGAAGGTTGTGTGAGGAGCAGCTGTCATTTCTAAAGATGATAACATCAAACTATTGAATCATGATGCATGGTAGTGAACTTGTAATGGAAACATGCTAAAGATCATTACTGCGGTTGTAATGGCCATTGATGAGAGAGTCCAAAAGTCAAAGATCATATGATGAACGCAGGAGGTGGAGAGCTCAAGCCTTGAAGGACTCGAGGATGCATGATGCATGCTCGTCGCACCAATTATTTTATGCACAAGATGCTCGAGCATTTATGAACTCACTTTGAGGATGACGACGTCTCGAGGTAGGATTTATGGAGGCATGTGGTGGAGAGAACTCCAGTTCGATTGCTCCGGTGGTCTGCCATGGAGAAGCCTCTCTGCAAGACGAGACCATGAGGAGACGAAGATTAAAAGAATAGAGAGGAGAGCATGACATCAATGTAAGCAACAAGTCAAGGAATCATCTCCATTAAAGCGGCATTGATGGAGCTTACAACAATGCCGTGCGTCTGGTTGAGGATGCGAGAGGATGAAGCTGGATGTTAATTGATGAGCATTTCGTGCGGCTCCACTTCCCTGCTATTAATGGCTTACTCCCACTCTTGCGGCATCTTCTCTAGTGCTTCATTTCTTTACTGCTTTCACAATGCCACGCTCTCTTCCTTCCTTCCTTCCTTCCTTTTTTGACTCTGGAGATGTGATGGCTCTGAGTGAAGGATGGATCAACCACACACACACACACACACACACTCTTCTGCTTCTGCTGGTGCAGGCATTTCCACCACCTTTAAGCTCTGCACCCTCCTCACCATCACACTTGCATGATTGACCACATCTTGGTTGAAAAGAAGAAAAGAAAAGGTGAATGCTTAGTGAGGGGTTTATTACCTCCTCCCCTTGACTTTTTTGCTCGGTAAATATAATATTACTACTCTGGTGCCAATGATAGGTTCCTCTTAATAATATATGATCCCTCTCCTCCGGTATTAAATGCCTCTCTTCTCCTGCTAGAGAATGATTTAAGAGTCATCTCTTAAAGCACAATAAGAACTTGAGTTATTATATATAGAGAACAAAACCTGAGTTGTATTGAATGAATCAACTGCACTTAACATAATAAATTGTCATCAATGAACTCTTATATTTAGATGCTATGATCACTAAGTATGTGAAGAAGAAGACATGTAAGCAATAACATTGAAGAATGATAGCTGCATGCCTCTTGTTGATGAGATGTACTGGAAATTTTAGTCCTAATCGATGAGCTTAAAAGAAAACATTTTGATTCGTGACATTAATTGTTCATCGACATTGACCTCGACTCGTTCAGATCGGATCTTTGATTTTGTTGGCTTAGCCCAATGGATCCGGCCCGTTAACGAATCGCATACGTGCACGACACGACACCCACACGCTGTCCTGGCCGCCACTCGGGTTCGCTTGGTGGAATCTGCGCCGTCCGCTCCGTCAGAACCGGGACGATGTCGTGATCTGACGTATGTGATCTGTCTGCCTTCCTCGTGTCTGCGACGGCCCAAGGAAACAGAAGGAACCCTAATCCCCTGCGGTTTTTTTTCACACCCTGAAACGTTACTCAGTGTTGTACCTGACCGCCGATTGGTCTTCTATGACGGATCGATCTTCCCAGGCGAATCATGAGATAGGTATGCACGTTTGACTATTCTTAACCCAGTTTCTGTTTTAAGTGACTAATGAATTAATTACGGTTGTGACATTATAAATGCGAGGCGGCACGAACTGGCCATTTCCCTCATCAGCTCACTCGTCTCTTCCCTCTCCTTCGCCATCTCTCTGTTGGAAAGGAAAAGGGAGAACTTTTCGCTCCCCTTCCCACGCCCTAGGCCTGACCATAAACCTTTCGGCGGAAGAAGGGATGCAGCCAAGCAGTAGAGAGATGCAGGGCATGGCGGGGTCCATGAACGGCGGCATCTCCCACTCCGCGGCAGTCGCCCAGATCGCCCTCAGGGAGCTGCAGAACGGCCACGGCGGCCGGCAGATCCCGAACTCTGGCCCGCAGGCGTCGTTCGACGACGGCGCCTCCGGACACGACGACTTCCTCGACCAGATGCTCTCCAGTCTGCCATCCTCCTGGGCCGAGCTCGGGAACCTCAAGACCCCCTGGGACCCTCCGGAGGCCGGACAGAGGATCTTCGGCGCCGGCCTCGCCGGCGAAACGTCTCCGGAGGAGCCGTCCGCTGCCGCGGCGGAGGGGATGCGGTACCCGCCGTACGACGAGTCGTCGCTGCTCGCCAACCGGCTCAGGCGGCACCAGATCAGCGGCGGGAGTTCGCCGAACGGGAAGGCGATGATGGTCCATCTCGACCACCAGAGCCAGCAGCAGATGCTTCTCCCGTCGTTGGGGCGATCGCCGGTGGCGTCCGGCGACTCCGGGCTTCTTTCGCTGCCGCTGACGCTCGGGACCGGTGGTTACGACGTCGACGCCCCCTTCAAATCCCTCAACCCCACCGTACGTTTCCGTAATTCTCCTGTTTCTTTATCTTCCCTACTTCAAATATACTACAGCTGAGTTAAAAAAACTCGATCCTGTGATGAAAGGGCGGCGAGGGACTTTTCAATGGACTCGGAGGACCGCTGCAGCGCGGTCAATCGGCTTTCGGTCATCCCCAGGTTTCATAAAACACTCAATCTTGAAACACTCTCAGCTAAAAAAAAGCCTTTCTTTCTATGTTTTGGGTGACATCTTCCACTGATCGACGTCCAAACCAGCACCAGGGCGGCGCGTCGATGCCGAGCCAGAACTTTACAGCAGCGGCAGCGACGGGGGGAGTGGGGCAAGCTGCATCAGCGTCGGCGTCGGCCTCAGCGTCCGCAGGCGGTGGCACGGGGCCGCCGAGGCAGAAGGTGAGGGCTCGGAGAGGCCAAGCCACCGACCCCCACAGCATCGCCGAAAGGGTAAGCAATAGTAAACAGGAAAGGAAATGGTTGCTTTCTGGATTTCTCTCACCCCAGCAAAAAGAGTCGAGAAATAAATAGCCTTAAACGACACAGAAACCTATGCGGCCCCATCGATGCTTCACTCTCACTGTCACTCAATTGGTGTGGTGGGAATTACTACTTGATTTAGATTTTGCTGCGCACCGCAGCTTCCGTGTCCTTTGTTGTGCTGCAGCTTCTGCTCTGTTTCCATTATGTTTGTTTGCTTGCCCCCGGCCATTATTCTTTGTTTCTGTTCGCAGCTTCGCAGGGAAAGAATCGCGGACAGGATGAAAGCTCTGCAGGAGTTGGTGCCCAACGCTAACAAGGTCTTTTGTCTTCTCCCATCTTTTTCTCCTCTCTTCCAAGTTGACACAAGCAACAGTTCATTAAACCTGCTAAGTATCTACGTAGTCGAATTGAAGCTTCCAATGCTGCTTCTAGATTTGCGCATCTATTAGATAGACGGTGAGGATGGTGAGGACGGGGACATGATATTTGTCTTACTGTATGTATTATTCAATGGGACATAGACATGGGTAAGTGTATTTGTGCATCCGACGCCTGGTCTTTGGAGTTCGTGAAGGGAAGCTATCAGCAACTAGTAGAAGTACGTGGTCCACGCCATGGATTGCAGGTTGCTGCAGGAAGAATTTAATGAAGTAAACAGGGATTGTTCGTTAAGTCGGGGGGACCTACCTTATG
Source organism: Musa acuminata AAA Group (assembly GCF_036884655.1). Classification (NCBI taxonomy): domain Eukaryota; kingdom Viridiplantae; phylum Streptophyta; class Magnoliopsida; order Zingiberales; family Musaceae; genus Musa; species Musa acuminata. Next base: position 2,998,829 of record NC_088329.1, on the reverse strand, counting down.
GCGGAATGGAGCAGCAGCGAGCCAAAGAGAAGGGAAACGCGGGGAATCCTGGAACCAGGGGTTTTAGTGCATCCTACTTGAACTTCGAGTGTGGAAGACCAACAGCGCCGTGTCCTCCACGCCATGATAGACCTCAAGCAAACACGGTGGCTGCTGCTCTTTCTTTCTTTCTTTCTTGCTATTGACGGTGGATTTGGCTTGCAGACGGACAAGGCATCGATGCTGGATGAGATCATCGACTACGTCAAGTTCCTCCAGCTCCAAGTCAAGGCAAGCTCTCCTTCTCTGGTTTCTATTGGTCCCTGCATGCTGATGTAGATGAGATAATCTATTATTTGCCCTAGAAACTATACTTCCCGGGGGCTCACGTGATGTGCGTCACCCCCTTCGTGTAACTGAGGTGGATAACATCACGTGAGGACATTAGGAAATGGGATCACGTGGTTAACGGAGCGCATCCGATGGCTCTCTTGCGCGGCGCACGAACGCGAGTTAGCCCATGTGATCCCACCATTGGATTCTGTTGACAATGGCAGCAGAATATTGTGGTGGATTTGATACGATGCATAGTGTTTGGTGATGGTGATGGTGATGCTGTTTATTTTTGGCAAGCAGGTTCTGAGCATGAGCAGGTTAGGCGGGGCTGCGGCAGTGGCACCACTCGTGGCCGATATGTCCTCGGAGGTAGTAGTTTTACTCTCTCTCTCTCTCTCCCAAACGCCCGCAGCACCATGTCCCTCTTCTCGCTTCGTCCCGAGCAACCACTTCCCCTCGTTATCTTCTATTCTCTTTATCCATTATTATATATTTAAGAAGATGAATTAATGGTGGGAGAATTGAACAGGGACAGAGCGGGGCGGGAAGTGGCGGAGCAAACAGCAGCGGCGACACCCTGACGGTGACGGAGCACCAAGTGGCAAAGCTGATGGAGGAGGACATGGGGTCGGCGATGCAGTACCTCCAGGGGAAGGGCCTCTGCCTCATGCCCATCTCCCTCGCGTCCGCCATCTCCACCGCCACCGCCTGCCCTCCTCGGCCCCTTTCCTCCTCCCTCTCTTCCGCCGGCGCCTGTCACCTCGGCCACGGCATCCTCCCGGGCGGTCCTCACCCTCCCAATCCCTCCGGCGACGCACCTGCCTCCCCCGGCGTGTCCGCTCTTACGGCGCAGTCCGCCATCGCCAATGGCGCCGCCGAAGCCGCCAAGGAGGCCGTCACCGTCTCCAAAGCCTGATCCCGTGGTAGAGGAAAGGAATGGAACGAAGAAAAGAAGAGGAGCAAAAGAGGATCGACTTTGCTAACGACGACGACGAGACGTCAAGCAAGCAAGCAAAAAAAAAAAAAAAAAGAATTGTCGGTTGTGGAAATGGGAGGACCTGAGTTGGACTTTGACATCCGTATCTTGGTCTTTGGACTTTGGGACGATAGTGTGTCGCCACAAAGTATCTCTCTCTCTCTCTCTCTTCAGCTTTTCCTACTTTCCTCTTCTCTATTTGTATCAACTTGCCAACTTTTTCTCTTTCCTAATATCATAGCCTATCCTCTCTGTGTTTGATGTCAATCGGTAGCTTGTCGTCTTTTGCTGGCGGTGTAGGTAAAGCGATTGATGGATGTATCATCTTATATTGCTATCAGTATGTTTGGTCAGAGTTAAAGCAGTGAATGATGATGATGACTAAAGTTTTTGGATGACACAGAACGATAAAATAATGATCCAGGAAGGGAAAAGTTGTGGTAGTGGGGGTTGAGTAAGGACCGGTACAGCAAATGTTTATAGGAATGGGATCCGTATAGGTGACATTATTATTGGGGGATGATTGAAATGGAGCTGCGAAATTTTGTTTTGGTATGTCGAAGGGATGATGGCGTACCAATCAAGGGGTGGTCAATGACTTGATCGATTAACTATTTTTATGAGTAACAGCGACGAAGACGGTGATGGAGATGCATACCTGATGATGACGATGTACATCTGTGAGAAGAAGATGTGTAGCCGACTACCACTGTTACGACAGGGAGTGGGCCTGTCCCCGTCTGCACGCCGAGCCTCCTCCTCCGTCTTTTTCTTCTCTAGCTTCTGTCGTTTTGCAGGGGGGACTAATATTCTGGCACGGCTGGAGAAGGCAAGTGGTGAGGAAGAGGCATTTGCGTGCGGCTGTGTGTTCAGTCTTTTCCAGGCATAGGTTTTATAAGCAATATAAATGAAAAGGAAGCCCAATCGAAGCACCTGCTTTCCTTCATACTTTACTGCAATTACTGGCACCGAATAATTCAGGTCGAAAGAAGAGAGATCCAGTCCCAAGTTGGCTCAAAAGCTTCATCATCTCCGCTTTTCCTGGCTCGAATCACGCAACCTGTAAAAGATTACACTGGAGTCAAAAACTATAAAGATTGGAGAAGCCAATGGTAACTAAGTCCTTGGAATGAACTCTGGCGAATAGAAGACTGGAAGTAACTTAGTGATGGCACAATAACAATGGACTTAATTGTGAAGCTTCGGAGACAGCCAATGGAGGCCTGAATCGGCTTCTTTCTGCTTCTTTTAATGAAACCAACTTCTTGAAGCTTCAGTTTGTCTTTGATTCACCACTTGTTTCAACAGGCTCAACATGTCCCTAGATTCTTTATCCATCTTTTGGGTTTCTTCAATATGTTTTACTTTTGGGCCCATCCTTTGCTGCCTGCATTGGCTGATTGAAGTTTCGTTTGCTTTTAATGAACATGGTATTCTCTCTCTCAGAAGATAATTAAGCATATACAAAAACAGTGTCACAACAATTTCACATTTAAATTTGAATGGAACCTTCGATGCTTGAAAAAGAGTAAGCATGGAGTATAGATCAGGATCAAAATCATAAAGGCAATAATGATATTCTACAATCTGAGTAAGACATCACAAATGGGATTCATGGTTATCTATTGGAAAACTTCTCAATACTTTATTCTGCATATCAAGGAAAAAATATCTTTCGTTGTGCTAAATGCAACATTGCAGAGCTTTGCTTGGCAAGAACTTTCATCAGAAAGCCCTCTGAACCTTCAAGTTGTTTAATGTTTAGAGAAATTCAAAAAGGAAATGATGATAGCTGACGCTAAGACATAAAAAATCTATGTGATCACAGAATGGAGTCATCTGGATTACATAGAACAGTGTCACTGAAACAGAAGGGAGTAAAGAGGGGATGGAACACAAAAATATGTCTACAACACTTACAAATTCATTTAATTATAACAAACAGAGTGCCAATAAACAACACAGACCACCAAGCCGACATGAATTAGTATAGCAACCAAATCGCCATTGTTTTTATGGAAAAAATAAAGAACATCAAACTTTAATGACATGGACAATTACTACGTTACTATTGCCAGAGAGATGCCCTCGCTATATTGTTCTCAGAAAAAATGCAAAACACATCTAAACATAAAGCATCAATAGTCTTCTGGAACAACTCCCATATATTAGGAAAAAGGTTCTGGAAAACCAATTTCACAAGGAAAAAAATCACTCACTCTTATGTAAAAAACAGGACAAAACTTTCATGTAACAAATAAATATCTTCAAACCTTCATTAAATCGAGCCTGTTATTCATGTAATTTTGCTGATACAAGATGCCACTGTAATGACTTTCACACCCTCAATAAAATGTCCCAGAAACTTCTTTCTAACCAACAATCTCATTGTAGGATGAAGTGCATGTAACATTGACTTACTTGGTGATTGTTGAACTCTTAGCAAAAACATTTTGGTTTGCTGCAACTGAAAGTCCATGATTGATTAAGAGCATGTGCATTAGAGGAAACAAAGAAAAAAGGACAAATCATTGAAGATGAGCAACTTGAAGTGGATGAATGGAGAAGCCACTTGTTATACCCGGTCTTCTAATTAGATTTATTTTAGGAATTTCCTAATTGTATTTTGGTTTAGACTTGATCAAGGACATTTTAGAAATTTTAGATTTTGTTGTTGGTATCTCTCCTACGTTCTTACTAAAGGGGAAGTGGAGGCTTAGAGGATATCTTAATTGGATCAGGAGTAAGAGTTAAATAAAGCTAAATAAATAAGGGCTCTTAGTTAGATTTGGATTAAGAATTCTAGGAGAGGCAAGACATCTACCCTATAAATATCCCATGACCTCTCTCCTCTCAAGCCATCAAGGAAAGCAAGGCCAATAGCAAAAGAGGGAAGTGAGTGTGTGTCGGAGAGGTCTCCCCCAAGCCGTGTTTCATAATTGCAGATCAAAAAAGAAGAAGAAACAAAGTAAGAAACTAAACATGTTTCTTCTTTGTCGCCTTTACCTTGACGACAATTTGATTCAATAGAAAGATAAGTGGAGGAGGAGGCGAAGGCGAAGAACGGATTGCTCACATCTCTATGTGATGCTACTGCTCTAAAGAAGACTGATTATTAAATAGCAAGGGGGAGATCAGGATCATCTGTGGGTAAATGGAGGAGTAAATAGTAACAAAGAGACGAGGAGGATCCCTGTAGAGCAGGCGATGCCCATTGCCTTCTACTCCTCTCTCCCGCTATTAGCATCACCTTCTTTGTTATCAGTCTCAGTTCTCTTTGACGAGTTGAGAGGAAAGAGGTCATGGGGCATTTAGAAGGATGTCTTACCTTTCATAGAATTATTAATTATAATTTAATCATGCATCCTTTTTATTTACTTATATTTAATTCTTACTTCTAATCAAACTAGGATATCCTCTATTCCTCAATCTTTCCCCTTCCAATAAGATATTATTCCTAACACAATTAGGAGAGACGTCAAGACTCAAATCTAAAATTATCAAAATACCTATGAAATTACTAAAATAGCATTAACTAGAAATCAGACATAGCACCACCTACAGTCGACAAGTCTCTCGAGTACAATACTTACTCTGTTTAGCAGGATGCATTGTATGATCAAAGTGTAATTTTAAGTCTTGATTGCATACAAGTAATAACTGTTGACAAGAGAAAGAAATTAATTTTCTATATTAAATTTATAGTGGAAGTATCCCTTACATGCTATCACAAAAGTTAGTAAATAGTTGCTAATATGTATACCCTAATCAACTCAAAAGGGATAGAAAAACCAACATCCAATGACAGTTAAAACCCAGCCATATTTCTTTGTTATAAAACAAAGAAACATATAACTCCACTGACATTAACATACAATTTCATTGACCAGAGCATTAAAAGCCAAGAATACAACTTAAAATAAACCAACAAAATAGGGTTTTAGAAACCTGGTATTTCCACAGATGGCCTAAAAGCTAGGGAGAACCTTACATTAATCTCTCAGCGCTCAGCTATCGGTATGGAATACAGTCAAGGCTTAAAAAAGATTCTGTAATTTCATCACAGGACAACCAAATGATCGTACCACGTTACACAGCACCCAAGAAAAGAGATGTTATACCAACACCGTTAACAAGACAAAAGGAATTTAACCAGAATAAAAGATGTTATCAAGTGGTTTCGTTGACGGCAGATGACAAAAATAAGATTAGAATAATGGCATATGTGCAACCAATATAGGGGCGGAAGTAGAAGAAAGGAAGTCGGATGTTACATCGATTAGGCGAAAGAGTCCGACGACGACAGAGGGTCCTCCAACTCCTCCTCCTCCTCCTCCGTGCACGTCATTGCTCCAGGCTCCGGATCTCACCAAAACCCTAGAAAACCATTAGGGAACCAGAATCCGAGCCAACCAAAGCAAGATCGAGGGTTCTATTACCTCCAAGGAGCGAAGTACTGCTCCGATTGGGAGAAATCAGATGTGAGCTTGGGAGGTTTCGCCTGGGTTTCCGATCTTGAATCCCGCTCTCTTAGCGTCTCTCGAATTCTTCATCCCAATTTTGTGAGGGAATGTGATTCCGGATTCAACGAAAGGTCAATTCGCATTCGTTAAAATGGGGTTTCTCGGGCTACTTTTCTCATTAAACCTTTATAACATCCCACCATCGAGAGTTCAAAAATTTATTAAAATTTTTATAACTATAAAAATAAAATATCTAATTCTATTTATCTTAATGTTGTTGATATTATCGACGAAAGCATAAAATGATGGGTAGAAAGATAATTTCAATATCTTTTCGGTAGTGATAATAGTGATGTTGTTGTAGACCGATAGTGGTTATCGTGGAAGAGATAGAGTAATGACGAAAGGTGAGGTAAATGGAGAAGTTGAATATAATGAAGCATAGCGACACTGTACAACATATGCATCGACATCGATCCAGATGTTGAGTAATGAAAGGGTGACGATCTACTATGAGTCAAATGTAGCATTTCTTTGTTGGTCCTGTGACATGTTCGTCCATGATGTCAATTTTCTCGTAGCTTATCACATATGTTAGGTCACCTGTGTCGCTTGTCACTCTTTCGACGTTAATTGCAATGTCTTTAACGTAAGTCCGTAGCAGGTTTACCCTCAGTAGGCTTATTATGATCTAAATTATATTATCTCCCCTTCATATGACATCTTTATCCTCTGGCTCTTATTTCAATCATATTGTCTCCCCTTCAAGTCCAAGGTAGCATCTTAGGCAAAAAAGCTCACAAATCCTTGGTGGACGACCATAAAGCGTTGAAATGGGGTGATTAAGGAAATGGTGAAGGTATCATGCTAAATTAGAGTTGGAGGATGGGGTTGTGGAGCAAATAGCGCATGAAAGTGATAATCAATGTAGTTGGCCTACACTAGGAAACAATCGTGACCCTACCACTATGGGTGGCTCTCGTAGTCACATTATAGTTCACCATCAAGCTCCGAGAGCAGGATGCGATAGCAAAAAGGGGTAGTCGAGCAATACTCCAGCGATTGGAGGTGTGCTTCGGAGTGCTTGTGAGGTTAATTGTTGCTTTTGTGTTGTAGATCCCTCGAGTTATCGAGCGCAAAGCTCAAGTCACCGATGCAGATGCACATCGGCATTTGCGTCATTCTCTTCTTCCTCTTCCTTTATCTCAATTTTAGTTATTGCTCTCTTTTTTATTCACAACAACTACCGTTAGCCTCCAATGGTATCATCATATATCATAATAAAAAATATAATAAAAATATTAAAATTATTGTTTTCATACATTTGTCGGTAAAATTGACGACGTTAGGATAAATAAAGTTAGATGTTTCGTTTACATAATTATAAATATTTTAATATAATTTTTTAAATTTAAAAATCAATATATTAAAGAAGAGTTGAGACTAATATATAATTAGTCCGATTTCTCCTGCTATTAGCGAATCGAGAGGAGAAACGATCGTATAATGACGTGGCGCACAACGAAAAGACGTTGGCACGACTTCAGTTACCGAAAACGTTCAGGCAAGGCCCAAGCGGTGGGGTCGGGTTCTGAGCTGACGTGGCACGTTAGATGCCCGGCGGAGGACTTCCAAAGTACCGAAAATTCTATGATGTGTCAAGCGTCAACCTATAATGGTATCCTAAGTCGCCCCCCGTGTTTTTTTGGATCTACCCGTCCGTATTCCAGGTTTCTACCCTGCTGGTAATTGGATGGTCTAGTGGGGCCCTCATTTGTGGCAACAGGACACTGCCTAGGGTAAGAAGCACAATTTATCTCATTTTTTACCCAAAACGTCATCTGTCACAGTGCAATGAGGTTTAGATTAAGATAAATCAACTGTTACATCACAATCAATGTCTGTCTTCTTCACCGTTGGCGGAGAGCTGAGACGGCATTAATGACAGCGTACAAAAGCTTTCGTGCACGAAGTGTTGTGTTGCCGTTTGTTCCTTTCTTCATGGATGTGCTACTTCTGCGACGAGCTAATCCATCTGATGTCAGGTGAGGCACTGCAGCGAGCGTTAGTCCAAGAATCCACACGAACACTGTTGCTGATTCCAGTTTCTTCCCCCGAACAGCATACGTATCGTCGTTTCATCTCCGCTTGCAAGTAGTAACATAAGCTTTTCACTGGTGAGAACCGACAACCGAGGGTGCTTTTGAGCTATCCTACAAAGAGAAAGCAGCCCGGTTAAAGAATCTCGTGAGCTGGCTTGGTAGCTTCTGCTACATGAACGCAGCACCATGGCTCCTCTCTCTCTCTCTCTTCGATGATGATGATGCCAAAGTGCTTGGGAAGCTTTTGCTGGCTTACAGCTACGGCCATTTCCTTCTTCTCTGCATGAACGGCTTGCTCGAGCCACCTTTGGTGGAAAGGAGAGGACATATCTCTTGCTTCCATTTGGTCCTTTTGATTCCATTTCAAGGACAAAGCATGGATGAAGGTAGAAGGATGCCTTGTGGGTGGCAAACTCTTTCTTGTTGGTAGCAGAGGCAAAAGCAGGGCAAAATTTTTGACCAACCAGTCCTGCAGAGAGAGAACCTTTTGCAGACAAAGCAACTGCTTCAAGATCGATCATCATGAACAGCATTTACTACCAAATGGTCCTGTTCTTCGCGACTGCTTATACTTGAATTTGATGAAATTAGAACCGACACACTCGTAGAAAGAATCCATATACATGAATCCAACTTCTCATTCATGGATGCCACTGATTGAACGTGAACCTTCGATGATAATTGAAGCCGTACAATAATTGGAAGCAGAAGATCCAAACTCCTTTCAGTACTCGGTACTCACCGCGACGTACACTGAGACGAGTGACGACCACAGGCATACTACAATTCACATAATATTTATTCCCTGACTTGAGATACAAACTAGCAAAAGAAATCAAAGGAAAGACTAACTAAATCTTTACAAAAATGTAACCCATGGAAGAGACAGAAAGGTGGAGTCTTGCTCTGCTCTGCGTGAAGCTTACTTTGATCTCTCTTCCTCCTGCAACAACACATTGCCTACTCCAATTCTGTATTGGAAATAAGATGACTATGATTCTTCTTCTTTTCTCAACTTGTGCCAGAGATCAAGAAGAAGATAGCAGAGAAACAAATAGTAGCAGAAACTTTTGCCTCCAAAGACGCAATCTTGGGTGAGGACTGAGAACCGAAAGCAGAGATCATAAGAAGAATACTGGGAGCGGAGCGGAGAGAGGAAAATGAAAATGATTGATCTTTCTTATATAAGACTACAATGCGAAGAATAAGAACATAATAAGAAACCACAGTAGGAAGAGAAGAATGAGAAGCGCACATGAAAATAAAGGAACCATTTTTGAGGATAGAGACGGGTCACGACTCACAACATTGATAGACAGCGATAGCAAAGACGGTTCTTTTAGCAAGAGAACGACGGAAGAGAGGCAAAATTGAGGAGAAGCAAAACCTTCGATTCATAATTACATTACCTTTTCTTCTCTTTAGAATGGCAAGCTTTTGGTGGTGGAGGGGGCGGTGAGCGCTTGGAGACGTTCCGACGGCGCGAAATCCTGCGGCAAGTTCGCTCTCCGGACGATCCTTAGCATGTTGGTCTGCAGACTCTGCTGTACCAATTCCACCACCGCCCTCCTTTCCTCGCTCATCCCCTCCTTCGCCTCCGCCTCCGCCCTTGACGCCTCAGATGCACCTCCGCACAGCGGCGCTGACACCGCCGGCACGCCGGAACGTCCTCCATTCTCCGATACTCTCTTTCCTTTATCCATGGTTAGGATCTCCAAAAGCCGCGAGGCTCGCTTCTGCGCAAGCGGCGTGCCCAGCAGCGTGAGCTCGAGGAGGGCGGAGACGACCCCGGCCTCGAGCATGGCCGCTCGGTCGGCGTGGCACTTGTGGGCCATCACCATCAGAATATATGCCGCCTTCTCCTGGCACGCGATGGCGTCGCTCCAACCGAGGACGTCGACGAGGATGGCAAACGCGTCGGCGGAGCGGCTCAAAGCGCGCCGCCCCTCGCCAGCGGCCACGAGGTTGGAGAGCAGAGCGAGGACTCGCTCGCTCACCGCCATGTCGCCGACCACCTCCAGGAGCGCGGGGACTAGGCCGGCGTCGACGAGGAGGGGGAGGTTGACGGAGGCAATGGAGAGGTTGAAGAGGGCGCGGACAGCGTCCTGCCTGGCTGTCGGGCTGGTGTCGGGGCTTCGGAAGGCGGATAGCAAGATACGAATCGCGCCGGAAGCGCCGATGATGGGCTTGTTAGAATCCAACGCGCTGAGGCCGAGGAAGTTGGCGACGATCGCTTCCGACACCAATGCGGAGCTATCGGACTCGATCAGATTTAGCATCTTGTGGACCGCGCCGGCCTTCACGACGGCCGCCTTGTTCCTGCAATCGCGACCGCAGGTAAGATTTCGACCTCAGATCAGAGAATGAGAGGGGGCTTACAACTCGTTGCCGATCCCCAGATTGAGAAGCGCGTAGAGTGCGGCGATATGGAGGTCGGGATCATCTGAGTCGAGCATGCCGACCAAAGGCGGAATCACCCCGAGCATCGCGAGCGTCTCCCTCGCCCCGGGGTCGTCCTTCGCGAGCCTCCGCACCTCCGCTGCCGCCTCCTCCCTCCGATCCTCGCCGGTACTGTGGCCGTCGAGCTGCAGCCAGCCCACGACGCGCTGGAGCTCCTCGAAAGACTCGACCTTGCGCCGCGTCTCATCGTCCGACGCCTCGTCGGAGCCGGAGTCGTCGGAGGACTCCGCCCGCAGCAGCTCCACGAGCCGCTCCGAACCGCCGGGCCTGGTGCGGCGGGGTTGCTGCTTCGCCGCGTTGAAGCCGGCTCCACCGCAGGACCCGCGGCGACCACGGTGAAGGTAGGCCCCGCAAGCCACGGCCTGGAGGAGCCTTCGGCGGAGGAGGGAGGGGAAGAAGGCCAGCCAGAGGCGGAAGCTGGCGGCATCGAGGCGCGCGCATTTGGCCATCGCGGTGGGGACTTGGAAGTGTCACGTTCAGGGAGAAGGGTCGGAGGAAAATAGTGGGAGGGCAAAGAGGAAGCGTGAAGAAGAAGCCATGGATTCGGACTCCGAGGCTGCCTGCTCTCAATCGGTAACGACAGCTATGTTAAATTCCTTGGTAAAAGACACAGGTGATTCGATCGAGTCAACTGGTTACTCGAATGGTGTTATCGGGTCAACATTTTGAACCGTGGTTTAACCTGGGTTCGAATTGGTGTTGTTTCAGATGGCAATCGCAGAGGCATGTGTTCACTTATCGTCAAAGGATCGGTATATCATATGGTTTGAATGGATCATTTCTTATTTTCCTTTTATGATATACGACGATTTATGTCTTTTACAATCGGATATATACATATGCTTCTACTAATCAAGGTTTTAAATAAAGTTTTAATTAGCTAAGTAAAATCATATGTTCCTATAACTTTGTAGGGAGATGTGATAAGTAACGATTGTTGACATGTCATTTTTATTTTCACGTAGGTAATATGCTATTTTTCACTTTATCAATGTTTCAATCTAACCATATGAGCTTAATACGATGATGATGTATATTAGAAAACAATGTCAATAACGTCTTGGTCAATCCGATATAGTTTGAATTTGTATACATAGAATTATTCAAGGTATTTTCAAGGTAAAAATATTTTACTCCCAATGTGTCACATGCACAAAAAAACTGAGGTTGAGAGGGGTTTCCCGACCATTTCGGGAGCATTCGAAATTTTGTTTTATGGGTAAAATATTTTCGATTCAAGTGTTTACATGGGTTAGGTTTTTTTCGATTCATGCGTTTCTACCATAACGAATTTTGCTTGGTATAAGTTATGTTTTTTCGACTCATATGCCTCGATCATACTTCGCCCTATGCCTCCGTCGTAGCGAATTTCTTTACATGGGTTATGTTTTCCTAACTCATACGTCTCGAGCACGTTGGTCTTGTGTCGCTACTGTGGTAGATGTCTTTTTACATGGGTAAGGTTTTCCTAACTCATGCATCTCAAGCATGTTGGCCTTGTGTCTCTGTTATAATATATTTTTTTCTCATATGGGTCTGGTTTTTCTAACTCATGCATTCCAAGTACGTTGGCCTTGTTCCTCCTTTTTAATGGATTTCTTCACATGGGTTGAGTTTCTCGACTCATGCAACTCGGGCATGTTGGCCTTGTCTTATTGTCATGACAAATTTCTTCTCACGCGAGTCAAGTTTTCCTAACTCATACGTCTCGAGCATGTTGGCCTTATGCCTCCGTTGTGACAGATTTCTTCATATGGGTCGAGTTTTTTCGACTCATACGTCTCGAGCATATTGGTCTTATGTATCCATCGTGATAGATTTTTTCATGCGGGTCACGTTTTCCTAACCCATGCGTCTCAAGTACGTTTTCCCTCCGTTGATGAATTTTGGGTCCTTCTATCATAAAGGCTTCAGATCATCTCTTTGCCATGATAGATTTCGGGTCCTCCCTTCACTATTGCGGAAGTTGAGTTCTCCCTCCATTATGGCAAATTTTAGGACCTCTATTCGTCATGGTGGATTTTGGGTCCTCCCTCCGTCGTGATGGATTTAGGGTCATCTCTCTACCATGATGGATTTTTTTGTCCTCCTTTTGTCGTAGTAGATTTCTGATCCTCTCGTCATAAAGGACTTCAAGTGCTCCCATCGCCATGATGGATTTCGAGTTCTTCCTTCATCATGGTGGCTTTTGGGTCCTCTCTTCATCGTGGTGGATTTTGGGTCTTCTCTTCGTCATGACAGATTTCAAGTTCTTTCTCTGCCATGATAGATTTTGGGTTCTCCTTTCGTCGTAGTGGATTTTGGGTCTTCTCGCCATAAAGGACTTCATGTCCTCCCTTCGCCATGGTAGATTTCAAGTCATCCCTTCGTCATGGTGGATTTCAGATCATCTCTTCGACATGGTAGATTTTGAGTTCTCCCTCCAGTATGGAGGATTTCAGATCCTCTCTTTTCCATGATAAATTTTGAGTTCTCTCTTCGTTGTGATAAATTTTGGGTCCTCTCTTCGTCATGGTAGATTTTAGGTCCTTCTGTTATGATAGGCTTCAAGTCCTCCAATCACAAAGGGCTTTAAGTCCTCCCTCTGCTATGATGGATTTCATATCCTTTCTCGGCCATGGCAGATTTTGGGTCCTCCCTTTGCCATGACGGATTTTGAGTTCTCTCTCTATTGTGACGAATTTCAGGTCCTTCCTTTATCGTAGTGAATTTTGGGTCCTCCCATTACGACGGGCTTCAAGTCCTCCCTTGATCGTGATAGATTTTGGGTCCTCCCTCCATCGTGGTAGATTTCTGATCCTCTCGTCGTGGTAGATGTCAGGTCCTCCCTCCTTCGTGTTTTCGACCCGAGGAGCTATCTCATCCCAAGATAGGTCCACTGACAATGATGTTGATATGCCTCTTTGCCTCTCTATTGGCTCTCGAGGTCAAAGTGAAGGTTCTTGAAGACTCCAAACGAAACTCCCAAGACATCCTCGATTAATGAGTTCTTTGATTTGCTCCTTTAAATCATGATAATCCTCCGTGTTATGGCTATAATCGCGATGGAGGTGGTAGTACTTGGATTTGTTTCCCCCCTTCAACGGTGTCTTCATCGATTAAGTCTTTCAAAAGCCTATTTTCTTTATCTGTAAAAGGACTTTACGACCCAAGGAGTTATCTCATCCCGAGATAGGTCCACTGATGATGACGTTGATGTGCCTCTTCGCCTCTCCATCGACCCCCGAGGTTAAAGCGAAGGTTCCCGATGACTCCAAATGAACCTCCTGAGGTGTCCTCGATGAATACTTAGTGCCATTGTCATAATCGTGATGGATGTGGCAATACTTAGATTTGTTCCTCCCCTTCAGCGGTGTCTTTATCGATTGAGGGTATTTCAAAAGCTCGTTTTCTTTATTTGTAAAAAGATATTAGTTCTAGTCATATTCAAAGGAGTTGACTTAGATCTCGGGCAAAGTAACTCAAGTTGAGGTAGCTCAAGTTAATCATTTCTTCTTCGCCTCATGTTCTTTGCTGAGTTAATCATTTATTTTTTCATTATGGTGACCTCTGGGTTGAGATTGATGGTACTCACTCTTGTCTTAACTTTTTGTGTGTTTTCTCGCACTTACTCAAGAATATTACCTCTATGACAATATATTGGTTAGCCCTTTAGAGTATCTCGAGCACCATCACCAGTGGCCTCTCCACCAACAACCAATAAAAGCATGAGAGTTTGAGATATATCATAAAGGTCTGTATTATAAGCAATGAATGAGCTTTTGCATGCCTCGGATCTCATCAACAAATTGAGAAACGAAGTTGGAAAATGTCTCTTCATCTTCTTGCTTGAGTTCGAGCAACTTTATCATCGATGGCTACGGGCATACATTCTCAAGAAAGTAGAGTTTGAACTTATTTGCGAGTTGAGTGAAGGAGCCAAATGAGAGTGTCTTTAGCGTTGTTGGGCATGCGTAGCATATCAAAGAATTTAAGGTGCCCTAGAGAGTTATTTGGGTGTAGATGGCGATAATGTGTTCAACTAGGTCAGTATTGTCATCAAAGGCTTCCAACGATGTGAGGCAAAAGTTGGTCGGGATTAGCTTCTCTTAAATATTCTGGGTGAAAGATGATCAATTTGAGATGAGGTTGACTATATTCTCCCCCTAGATTCTTCCTCCTGGATTATTGAAACTCTCATCACATCTCATTTAAGCGTTGGTCTATTTGCCATAATTGGAGCCTCAGGGAGTCATCTATCGAATCCACTAATTGGGACTCGGATTGGGGTAGCTTAGAGCAGTAGTGCGACGATGCATTGAACTATATCGTTGGAGAGTGGTTCGCTCCTTCGGTTGGCAATTTCTTACACCTTGGGCAATCCTAAGATGTTGACATCACGTCGATCGAGGGGATTCCGACAAGTGCCGGTGCTAATGGTGATTGAAGTGTTAATCATGACTGAGGTGGTGGTGTCAATTGTTGGGCTAGTTGAGGCTGGAGCGGGATGATAGCTTGCAACATGTCTGTGAGTGTTTGCACTTGATGGGTAAGATTTAGGAACAACTTAGAGGGGACGAGCATATGGCTCAAGTTCATTCATAGTGGTGAGAGGCCAGAGTCATTGAGTAGACACTAGTACCTTATCTACGTTTGCATCGAAGTGGATGCATCTACATGTGAGAAGGATGACAGTTACCCCATTGTGTAAAAGTCATACGGGTTAGAGTCAAGGCCTCATCGCTAGGGCATTTCTATAACATTAGGTCCTCATTCTGGTGCTAAAATATTAGGAAAAAATATTGTTGATGTCTTATTCAGCCCGACGTGGTCCAAACCAATATGCACAGGATTATCCGAGGTGTCTTTTGAGGTGGAAACATCGTATTCCCGATGTGTCACTTTTACGAAGATCGAGGTTGGAAGGAGTTTCTCTAACATTAAAATTAGTAAATTGATATCTCTAGATGTAGATTCGAATAGTTCAAAAGGAGTCACTTATATTGGGTTTAAGATATCTTTTTATACCTTAAAGGTTGAGAAGGAAGTTTGTGATTGTCTTCCTAGAATAAAGCTTGTGATTGCCTTTGTTAATGAACCTTTACGCCATGGCTAAGATGTCAGCACAGCTTGGTTCAATCCTGGATGCGCAAGGTTATCCACGTGAAAGCTCGAGTGCAAGAAGTGGGCGTCAGGTCATGTTGAGCTGTGGGCTTCGTCGCTTGTTGCTTTGTCATGGGGCTCCTGCACTCAAGTCGCCCTCCATAGCTTAAGTTAGAGTAGAGTAAAATAATAGAGAGTTGAGTGTTTGAAGAAGCCCCCTCTCATTGGTCAGAGGATTGACTTTTATACCTATGACGGGGCGATCGATCATATGCGATTCTTTAATGGCTACCAACTCCTCGGGAGGATGGCTTGTACTCTTCAGACGAGTGCCGACCAACCCATACGGGTCGGGGTCATGAGGCGCCACTCAAGTCGGTACCGTGTGGTGTTGTCCCGAGTTTTACAGAACAACTCTAGGGTGTTCGGAGCCGCTCGAGTTGGTGTCATGTGACGTCGTCCCGAGTTATACATAACGACTCCAGGGTGTCTGGCGCTGCTCAAGTTGACGTTGTCCAAAGTTTGCAGAATGGCCTTGAATAATATGGAGGTCGCATGGCTGAATAATAACACTCTACGTTAGCCCAAAGGTCTTTTGTTTGTCACGTAGGTAGTGTCAAAATGTGTTATATCAACCTTGTCAATTAGAAGGAAGCTTATGATTGTCTTTTTATGATAGTGGATGAGAAGGAAGCTTATATTTTTCTGCTTTGAATCTTCATCGGAACAATTCACATTAAATTTCATATCAAATATTGATTTGATTTTATATTGGGCACGTAATATCGATAAAAAATCTTATTTGATAAATTATTATTTTGACATTTACGATAAAGATTTTTTGACTACATATAATAATTATATCTTTCAAGTTCATATTAACTTAAACATTAAAAATACTTTATCGAGTACACCTTCGTGCAATACTATTTTTGTAAGATATAAAATTCCTTTTATGTCGGACATTCAAAATTAACTTATATCACATATTTATCCATATTAATATGTTATTAAATTAATTCATACTAATCTAACAAAAATATATTGATATTATTTTTTTTGCACATAGTTAGTATTTTAGGACTCATTGAATATTTGAATATTAATTTATACTTAAGAGCTTACTAAATTATAAAACTAGAGTATTATTAGAGCTCAAAGCTCACATAATATTTTTACATAAAATTTTAAGTGGAACGAGATTTGAATATCTTAAAATTTAAATTCGTATAATAATTTTCAGTTTATTCTCATTTATGATAGTTTATTAATGCTTTATGTTATTTTTATCAGTAAATGATAAAAGAGAAAATTGGGATAAAAATGAGTACTATATTACGGGCCCACTGCATGGCCCACAGATTGTCTCGGCCTAATACGTGTCTGCGGCCCATTGGAGGACCCAACGAGTAAAAAATAAGTATTCGCTTTTCCATGGACCAACCAGAGACCGCCACGCCGCGTCCATTCCCGAGCCCTAACCGGTGCCAGCAGCGTACCAGCAACTAGTGGCGCTGCCTTATTTCGGCCTCATCGTCTTCCTCCTCTTCCCCATCTACGTCTCCTCCTCCTCTTCCATGGTTGAAGTCTTCGCGGACCGGCTCATGCCGCGTCCTTGAACGCCATCACCGCATTCCCCCTTCCCTCCCTCCCTCCCTCCCTCGATCTCAATAACGAAGAAAAGAAATCCATCCCTTCTCCCAATCCCTTCTTCTTCCGCTACTTTGATCCCTCAAACCCTTTAAGTTTCCCAACCACATCACCACAGATCTGTCCTCTTTCGTTCTCGAGACCTTACGTACATAGATCGATCTTCTACGGTTCTTGGTTTCGCTTGATGTTGGTGCGATGTCGTCGATCCTGCCCAAGAACGAGACGGTCCAGATACGCGAGGTGTGGAGCGACAACCTCGCGGCCGAGTTCGCCCTGATCCGCGAGATCGTGGACGACTTCCCTTACGTGGCCAT
Organism: Musa acuminata AAA Group; assembly: GCF_036884655.1. Lineage (NCBI taxonomy): Eukaryota > Viridiplantae > Streptophyta > Magnoliopsida > Zingiberales > Musaceae > Musa > Musa acuminata. Next base: position 2,981,464 of record NC_088329.1, on the reverse strand, counting down.
GGACACCGAGTTCCCCGGCATCGTGTGCCGTCCCCTCGGCAACTTCCGGACCAGCTCCGAGTTCAACTACGCCACCCTCAAGGCCAATGTCGACACGCTCAAACTCATCCAGCTCGGTCTCACCTTCTCCGACCAGCTCGGCAACCTCCCCACCTGCGGCACCGACCGTGGCTGCGTATGGCAGTTCAATTTCCGCGAGTTCGACATCCAGCAGGACGTCTTCGCGTCCGACTCCATCGACCTTCTCCGCCAGAGCGGCATCGATTTCCAGAAGAACAATGAGAAGGGGATTGATTCCCAGCGCTTTGGCGAGCTCCTTATGTCGTCGGGCATCGTGCTCAATGACTCGGTGCACTGGGTTACCTTCCACAGCGGCTACGATTTCGGGTACCTTCTTAAGCTTCTCACTTGCCAGAACCTCCCGGACACCCAGGCCGGCTTCTTCAATCTCATCAACATCTACTTCCCTACCGTGTACGACATCAAGCACATCATGAAATTCTGCAACAGCCTCCATGGGGGGCTCAACAAGCTCGCCGAGCTGCTCGATGTCGAGAGGGTGGGGATCTGCCACCAGGCCGGTTCAGACAGCTTGCTCACCTCCTGCGCTTTCAGGAAGTTGAAGGAGTCTTTCTTTAATGGTTCTACTGAGAAATATGCTGGCGTGTTGTATGGGCTCGGAGTTGAGAATGGGCAGACTGCCCATTGAGTCAAAAAAAGTAATAAAAATAAAAAAAATGTGAATTATAATAGAAGTTACGTCGTGTGGTGTACTTGCCCCGATGTTTTAATCTTCTTGAATTCCTTTATATGTTTGATCTCAGTGACTAATTCTCATAGTTTATCACACATCTCTCTATGTAGTTTCATGTAGGTTTCTTAATTCTTTTGAAGAACACAGTTGATGCTAATGCCTTTTCTTATGGTTTGCTATGAATTCGAGTGCCCTAAAATGCTGCACTTGCATGGCCTAATTGGTACCCATATATATTCCTCTTCGGCAAACCAGTAATACAGAGTCCTAACTTTGATGTTTATCTTCCTTGGAAGTTGGAAATGCTCCAAGGTATGCTTGTATTTCTTGTTCAATGTACATATTCAATTAATGGCATATAAGGGATTTGAGGTACATGATCGTTCTTCCTTTGCACTTAGCTGCTTGCTAAAGCTCGTAAATATTTTTAACCTCTAATGACAAGTCCCTCTTATATCTATTATGAACACATCTCTAGGAGTAATAACTGTCTTTCCATTTGCCTTTTGATACCCCCTTCTTGTGTTGCAAGGAGGATAATTTGATGTTACTGAGTGTGGGAGCTCTCCCTTGGTCTCATACCCTTTCCCCATGAGAAATATGAAGATTTCTCTGTGGTAGGATGTGATTACGGTCAACAAATAGGATCTGTTATTTAGATTTCATGAAAGTGTCATCTCTTTCTAAAATGTCTCTTTTTGCAAGCAAGCACTAATCAGGTTTGGTTACTTTGGTATGAGGATTGGCAGCAAGGAGAAACAGTGATGGTAATGTTATTCTTATATTGTTAATTTTACGTAGATCCATGTGGTGGATCATGTTTTTTTCATGTCAGTTTCAGTAAAGAGTTGGACGCTATATATGTTTCTACTCAGTCTGGTTCAAGGAAGATGTTTGGAACCGACAAATATGAGATGTGCATGAAGCAGAAAATTTGAGGTAACAAGTCTGAACTTGAGGTAGCGAGTTCTTATTCTTTTGAGAGGAGAGGAGCTGGGTTGGGTGGCCCTGTTTGTCCTTGACTCAAGGAGGAACTTATGATTAAAGAGTTTTAGCGGTAACAACTTCAACTGAATAAGTTTGCTGCCGATGGTGAATTTATCGCTGCATGGTCATCCTGCATACTTTGACCAAGCTACTTATGTGGACTTTGTATGTCAATGTATATTTTAGCAATTTATTTTGCTTGGGATTTTGTTTTCCTTTTTTCTTGCTTCAGCCATCTTTTGCTAATGGGACCAACAATTTTTGAAGTGTTTGGGATCTTGTATCTCCTTTGAATTCTTTACAAGACATGGTTTCTTTATAGTTTTGGGCTTCTGCAGCCATATTTTAAGTTGACAGGAGCCTTTCATGTCCCTGTTTGAATTGCTTGATACACCATTCTGGCTGTTTTTTTAATGCAGTTGGCCTCTGAAATGTCTCTGTGTTTATCTAGTCGCTTTGATGAGTTAGCTTTGCTCTTACTTTCTTGATTGATTTAGTGAATGGATGATAGAACCTTTATCACATCTGAATTACTTTTTACTTATGCTAGCTTTTTGTATGAGGCTAAAATGGTAAATTAAAGCTCAGGTATTTGGTGTATCCGAAGAATTTGGTGCTCACATTTACTTCTTGCTGCGGACACATGTTGGGTGCAATTTCTTTTCTTTGCTTTTCTTTTAATTAAGTGTTCAAAGCTTTGTTTGATGATTGGAAAATTTTGACAGGCATGAGAACAAAAAAAATTCAAAACCACCACTGCCAAAAAACAGGTTTGCTTTTTCCCTGCATGGTACAAGAAATATTTCATGGGTGCCCTTTTCATTATAGTAATGTACTTGGGAGTTCCTATAGTTGCAACGAAGCTTCAAAATAAATCCTCAATTATCTATACGTGGAAGAAGTCATGCTACTCACCTAGTTTACCAAATTGGATGTTTGTGTACCATATAATTTAAGTTGCAGATTGAAATTTGTACCAGAGAAAACTATTCATAGATATCCTAAGGATACTGGATTTGGATGAAACACAACTCTCTAGTTAGTCCTATTGTAATGATTTCTCTATAAATATCTGTTGCATATTGAAGGGAGTCTCTTGTTCTTTCTAGTATTTCAATGGCTTTTGCTGATGGTAATAGGTCTTCAGGTGCATGTTGGCCTCCTATGTATTAAGTTTCGTGAATCATATTCATGAATTGCACGTACAATTTTCCCTGAGCAAAATCACAGTAAATGTTGCACAAACCCATGCACTTTTGCCTATCCTTTATTCATTATGATAACATAACAATTGATCTATTATTTTTTGTGGATTTTGTGGCATGACAATCCATCTTTCACTTTACAATTGTACACAATGAAGGGATGGAAGTAGATTAGGACAATTTGAGCTGTTTGAAAACTATTCTGGGTTGCTGCAATGAGAGTGCAGCAGCAAAACACTTGCAGTTATGAGGAAAAAGTAGCTGACAATAGAGCAAGATAATCTCTAGAAAGATTGAAGAAGAGAGAAATAGATAGAGATCAAGGAGAAAAAGGATGATGACTGGATTCCTGTGTTACCTGCTGAAAGAGAATAATCTTTAATTCGAATCTTGAGTCGTTTAGTCGTCAGGTGGAAATTATAATTGTCCATATCATTATTTTTTGTTTCAAGTTCATGGATTTTTAGTTCTTCCATCGTGATTCTGTTCTGCTTTTTTTCTGATTTTGATCTACTCTGGTCCCTGTATGGTGAGAAGCGTGTTTCCATTTTTAATTTTGAGCTTCTTCTGGGCCTAAATCCATGCATTATATTGTGACATGATCAAATGGAGTAACTATATCTTGATTTGAGGATCGATCTTAGTATGACTGTAAGGTTGTTTTTTTTGCGATTTGGAAAATCAGGATTTCACGGATATATGTTCTCTATATAGATAAAAATTACATACATTAATTTTTCTTAGATGGACGGGAGTCTCATATGCCTTTTATTATGCATTTGATTAATTGTATTGTTTTATTCTCTAGGAACAACTAGGACCTGCCTTCCATCATGCAGAAATGGTATCTCTGAGATGTGATATTGCCATGGAAGGTCTAGCAAGAACAAACATTTCAGGACCACATGCTAGGTAGACAGGCAAATGAGAAAGGAGACTGATGCCTACCGCAGTGCCAGTTCTACTGGGAAAAGGACTTGTGGTTGTGGTCAAGCTACAAGGTGCTTCTTGTCAAAGCCATACAGTGAGGATGGAGAACATGAAGATTACGCATTTGTGTCTTCCAGGTTTTAAATTCCCTCCTAGTGAATGAAATACTTGCAGGCCTAGTCTGTATCATCCATCAGTATCCCACCATGCTGCCATGGTCATCTTCCAGAAGTCATGAAAGTAGGTGGCTGAGAAGGAAGGTTTTGTCTCTCTCCAATTTTTCGCTTCTGGACTTGATGGTATGGAAATTAATCATTTCTTTTCTAGATTTTTGTTGACCGTAAGTCTAACCTCGATCATTATCCTGTTAATATACTTGTATTTTTTTGACATCCAGGAAGGTGCATAAATATTTGTAATCATCGGTTTCAGGGGTGGAGTAGAGAAGTCCTCCATCTTTGATCTCCAGGTACATGCTTTCTCCTTCCTAGCTTTTAATGAAATTTGTTTTTCTGGCATAATACTAGATAATTGTCAGACTATATGACTACTGATGACCACAAGAGAAACTTGATACTCTTGCATTAATTGTTAAGGAGTCCAATCTGAATACACAGAAAATGACTGATAAAGAGTTTGATCCGTGTTGGGAAGTAAGACATTGATTGGTGATGTTTGGGGGAATTGTTGGAAGCCTTGGCATGACATCTCTTTACTTGGTCCTGCCATTTTAACTTGCATGTAGCTCACCCATTTCTGAAGGCAATTATACACTTCATGTGGAGAATATATGAAATCAAGTAGGAGAGTTGTTGTCTGAAAGAGAAGGGACAGACATTATCTGTAATCATGATATGAACATAAGTATCCAAACATAGTTACCTGCCATGCCATGGGCCCGTGACACAGAACAAAAGGAACAAAGCCACATTTAAGATAGCTAAACAATGTAGCACAGACATCCGGACATGGTAACATGGTAGCTGTGTGAGCTACTTTTGTTATGCTGGTAAATGTTTTATATTGTTAAATGAGACATCTAAATCTCTGGACAATTTTCTTAAAAAATATTCATGTTTTTTAAAAGATATTTTATTTTTTTATTTAAAATATCTAAAATATCTCTCAAAAGTTTTTTATCAAAATTTTTAAATATTTTTAATTATTATGGTGTTGATTGTCATTGTTCATATATCAGTCTAATATCATATTTTTAAGCTTGTAATTAGTTTAGTTGAGATTAAAAATCTATTTAGATCATTTATAATATTTTCAATAATTTATACAGTATTTTTATTATAGTGATTAAAATATTATAATTGGTATTTGAGTGTTTTTTTAAATTAAAGGTATTTTTTAGAAAAATCATCTCAAGAGTATTTTTCAGATATATCTTATGATGAATTAATATTTATTTATTTGTTTTACAGGGAAGGAGCTGTCCTCTTTTTGCCTGCTCCACTTCCGAAGTCACTTTGCCTGCAAAGTAATCAGGTAATTCGAGAGATTTCTGTAGATCAATTAGCCAGTTCACCATCTTTTCATGGCTAAATAATATAGAAAAAGCATGTTGAAGAGTCTATATATATATATATATATAGATTTGTGTGTTTGTAATCATAGCTTGTTCTAGGGATGCTGCCTCATAGAATTTACAGTGGCTTTTGGCGGCTCTTTGGATAGGTAGATGCTAATTCTAATAATCCACGGCAGGCTGTTCTGTCATAGCAGTCATTCATGTGCCTTTGTGGGCTTCCTCTGTCATCAATGACTTTTGTCTCAGAGGAACACAGTACCTGTGGATTCATGTTGATCCCAATGATGACAAGGTGACAAGAGGAACACAGTACCTGTGGATTCACGTTGGAAACTTTCAAATTGCCTCACATAAATCTTTAATTTTCTCTTTTACACTTTGAGATGTGCTCTGTTAAAAATGTCCCTTCATAGCATGAAAATTCATCTGGTTAAAAATGCAGAATGAGACAAACTCAGCAAATTCAAGAATTATTAGATTAAATTGGGCTTTGGATTTGGTTGAAGCTTACTCCATTTTGAGAATATTCTTAGTTATATATGTTAGTTTGGCGAGTTTCGTTCCACATCGGGAAAATCAGGTTTATTATCTCCTATTGGAATTATAAATAAGGGTCTAGGTTTTGAAGTCAGACGCACTATAAGAAAAACCTAAGTATTTATTTTGAGTTTAAGTCCATGTTAAATAGTTTGAGCTTATAATTTAGATTTTTTTTGTTTAATAGATTCGGGTGTTTTATGGTCTAGGAACATTTTCATCCGTAGATGTAGGTCAATTGATCGAATCATGTAAATATGGTGTTCTTGTTGTTTTTATTTTTTTATTTTATTATTTTTATTGGGTTGTCAAAATTATACTTTGATAAATTTTCTGGGGCTAGCTCATGTCAAAAAATATTTTTGAATTCATCCCATATTAAAATCACTTCATCTTCCTCCAACTTAGGTTGGTGGATGAGAAGAGAAGACAGAGGATATGAATGTAATTTTACTAAATGGTATGGCATATGTAACAGTAGTAGTCATCTTTCATGTTTCTGGTTATCCCTTCTGACAACTGTTGCGAGAGGCGATATAAAGAGCCAATTCAGACGTCGCTTTGCATCTGCTACTGCTAATTGCCTGCCTCTAAGCCTCGATCACGGCGGTGGCGGTCACGACGAGGGAGGGAGAGGTCCGTCCCTTTGTCTCACTGGTCTTATGGAGGGCGGTTACCTCACCGCGGAGAAGCCCTCGTACCGGCGCACCCTCGTGATCCAGGTCGCCCTCTGCCTCGCCCTCTACGCCGCCTTCCACATTGGGACCCCCCAGCCGCCCCCCGCTTCCTCCCCCGGCGGCGCCCGGCTCGGTGGGAAGCCGGCGGATCTCTACTTCATGAGCGTGAGGGGCGGCGTGAGGACGCCGCGAGAACAATCGCAGCTCCTCGAACAGGTGGACTCTCTGGTTTGCAAGACGAGAAAAAAAAGTTTGGATTTCCTTTTTTTGGGTCGTTGGTTTCTTTGATTTAGATGATCTTTGTCTGCCGCTTAGTATACCGATTCTCACTGATTTTTATGCGAACGGATTATGGTTCTTGCATCTAGAAATCATGAATTTTCAAGAACATGAGATGAACACAGAGAAAGATGGGCAGTTTAACGCTGTCACGCTGAATTTTCCTCTGACATCTTTTTTCTTTCGATGTCACACGTGGATGCTAAGGAAAAATTTATAGGTGAATATTTTTTTGCTATTTGTTCGTTTCAAATGCCACATAATTTGTTGAGATCAATCATTCTTTTTCAGTTCTTATTTCGGTGCATTTGATTAATCATTTGTGCATTTTTATCAATGGTGAAGATGGAGAAGGTAGCAAAAACCTACAGAGCAAGCTTTGTGGTGAACATTGCGGAACTTGGGGACCGTGATCCACTCTTGCAGAATGTAATGCCAATAACGTAAAGATGGAAATTTCATTTGGTAATCTTCTAAAAAGCAAGGTCTGCCGTACCGAAACGTACCAATCCGACATGTCATCGTACCAGTACAGTGCTACAGTATATAGTACTGCTACAGTATTATACTATAATATTGCTACAGTGCTATAGCACTATACTGTAGCACTGTTACAGTATGAAAAAAAAAAAAAATATTCGGTACATCAGGGTGTATCGAGCTCGGGTCGAAATGTCGGTACGGTATGGTACAACGAACCTAGTAAAAAGTATGATTTTTCATTGTTGTTGCCCTTTTGTCATATGACTTGGTTTTCGTATTTGCAGGCCACTTTGCATTTTCCACGGGAGATTCCCTGGTCCTCATTTTCTCCTTGAAATTGTCATTTTGATCGTTATCGTCCACTTCTCAGTACTAATTTGTCATGCTTGTGTATGTTTCTACGTATAGGTATACAACAGCTGCTTCTGGTGGACAAATGATGGGAAGCTTCTTGAAGAGAATCAGGTTACCATATGAGCAAACACTAGACATCATTGGTACAGGGTCTTTGCAGGTATAGCTACTACAGATTACCCATATGCCACTTCTGATCATTTCACATTCCAAGGACTTAGTGCAGTTTCAAGCTGTTCTTACTCATCTTCAATAGGTGACTTGTTAATTTTGGAAGGTTGAGATTTTGTGTTTGCAGACTTTTCATGTTTTCATCTAAGCAACACAGGAATATATATCGCCATTGGGTGATTAGGTCTGCATCGGCTGCTTTGTTGGCACATTAGTTGTTAGCTTTCTTAGTAGATTAAGTTGCTGCAAAAAAAGCATGCACTCCATGTTCAGGAAGAGTTAATAGAGAAGAAAAGGTTTTACAGTTTTCGGTCCCATATTTTTCGGTAATATTCTGAAATTAGTGTATGAATAACTGATAGAAGTGCAGGATATTGATGGGAATTGTCATGAATTTGGCCATTTGGCAAAATGGAATATAGATGCAGTTGATTATCGTTTACACATGTACTGCTATATTATACTCTAGCTTCTTTGTTTCCTTTTATACACGCTATGTGGTAAAAGTGTTCTCACAGTTCATTTGACTTGATATTATTACAAGGACCTTTCTTATGAAGAGCAACTAAACAAAAATGGAACTAACAACTTGCATTGGATGCGGAGGATGTTAGCAACATCGAACAGTACCTGGTATATTACATATTATCAGTTTTTTTGTTTGTGTTATTTCCACTTTGCTGTCTTCTATTTTGTAGTGAGATCTCATGTAAAATCATCAGACTAATCTGTTTCTTGTTTTATATCTTGTTTCTGCTTCAATCTATTTCTTTTTCTCCTAAGATCATTTTAAGTTCAACCAAGGTACATGGTTTTTGTTCTTATGATTCAGTTGTACCAATTTTTTGTTCTGTTATATCCACTGACTAGTTTTCAAAAAGTGGTCTATAGATATGACCTAACAGAGTAAATAAACTACAGAAAAACATTCTTGAGTATTGTATTACATGCAATGTGTTCATTAGACATTATGTTGACATCGGTTTTACATAGTTTTTCGATGTCAAGGTAATGAACTTAGTTTGGATGCATGTAGAAGTATTATATCATATGCAATGTGTTCATTAGACATTACGTTGACTTCTGTTTTACATAGTTTTTCCATGTCAAGGTAAAGAACTTAGTTCAGATGCATGTAGAAGTATAAAAGAGAAACACTATCTAGGTAGTCGATGATATGAGAATGGACACAATACTACTTGAATCATCGAGCACATGAATAGTGGCAATTAGTAAGTCATGATGCTTATGAATTGGTACTTCATCTAGATTGGTGCAAATGTTAGTAAATAATGAACATGCCACCAATAAAACATTAGCTTCAAAGGTATATGCATCCAGCAAATTCTGGCTTCAAGGGCATTTCTGGATCACATGATTAATTTTCCTAAAGCTTCAGGTGGGTGCAGCTGTCTCTAAATTGGCATTCAGAGCATAACTGGTGGTGGAAGAAGCCTATGGTGTCTCCTTCACTTGAGTGCAACTTTTTTGTTTCTTTTCGCATTAGCAAAAGGGGTAAAGTACATGGTAGATATCAGAATGATAGTGGTGACTTAACGACTAATCTAGAATACAGCAGCTCATGCATTAAATTACCAACTTCCTGGAATTTGTATCTACCTTACTGAAACACATGTTTGTTGGTTTAAAGCTACTAAAAGATCTCCATATCTACATAATAAAACCGTACAGACTTACATGCAAGACTTTTGTTCAAGAAGAACTGCTAAAATTCTCATTTTATTTTGATATTTTTATGGCTACCTGATTTTTTCTTTTGTTTGTTGTTATTGTCATCATTTTAAAAAAAAACTAATACTATCATATTAAACTTTTAACACAGTTTTATTTTTGTGGCATTATACGGGATAAAGAGTATATATATCTCATTGTAGGTGTAAATGAGACCCTTACTTTGACATGTCATACTAAAAGCAGTCATGATTTTGTAAATTTCTTTGACAGGGTCCATATGTATTTTAATTAGATCCAAAAAAACTTCCTCCGGTTCATGATGAATTATTTCTGTTTGATGATGACTCAGTCAATAAACAAAACAGACTTAGAGAAGAAATGTAGTCTAGCACAGATAAAATGGATCCTATAGTTTGAAATTTGTATTTTAGTAGTGTGCCATGACAAGTGTTGCTATCTTCAAGATGTTCATATCCAAGTATCTGTTCCTGTCTCTATGATGAAATTCATAAAATACCATAAAATAGTTTTAAATATTTATTATTCTGTAATTAATGAATTTGGCAATCTGCACTTTCATAACTATATGCTGTAAAATTTGTTCTTCATATGGATAACATTGTTTTCTTTTTTAAAGCCAGGCTCATTGTCGTCGGGTTTGATCCGATGACAATTTGTGATGAGAAGGAAGCAACAAGAACCATAAAGTTTAACAAGCCTCTACACAATGTCTTTTTGGAATTTGGAGTGGTGAGCTGAACCTGTAACTTAATTCAATTGGTTTTTTGAACTCTAATTATCATTATAGCTGATCCTACATATTCTTGTACCGCCTACAAAAAACACCAAAAAAAAACCAAAGGATGCCTACCTGAGCAAGCAGGGCTGTGCCGGTTACTTTTACCACGATGAAGGCATCGCGTACATGGGGAACCCAGGTCCTGCAGACAAATTAAACAGAGCTTTATCAATAAATGTGAATCCAGATGTTCTCAGGCAAGTTTGTATTCTTGGTTTATGGTCTGCCATCAGTCCATATTTTAGCAGCAGCTGTTTGACTCTTCCATTGTCTTCTTCTGTTCCTCAGTGAACTGCACAATGGTTTCTTATTACACAGAGTTAGTCCACTGGAGATGGTGAGTACAGTAATCTCTGATGGATTCAATGCTGATACGGTCTGTTGAATAATTTCTTTGTTCATGGCAGGAATCCTACTTCATTGACTCCTCGGGTAGGATAGCTCTTAAAACCATGATTCGCCACCGTGGAAGAGGGGCTATATGAATTGGTCCCAAGACATTGGATTTCTTGTTCATAGTCAAGAAATGTTCTCGATCTCAAGACGAGTCATTTGAGTCATGGTGGCATCTGTAAACATTCGCATCTCTGCATTTTGTTAGCTTTTTGCCAGTTGTTGTTCATAAATAAAAATTTACTTGTCCTCGATTACTTTGTAGAGATGATATCAACATTGAGATTATATAACTGTTTACATAAACCATCAATCTGGGAAATCATACAAATATTTATTGCATGGGTTGCTACAAGCTCTCCTAAACAAATGTTAGATTTTACTGGGAAAACAATATACCTTCTCCCTGGTGTTTGTCCCCTATAGAGGAAGCCAACAGACACTTGTTTGAACAGCTACCTCTTGCCAAATCTCAAACACTTGTGTTTTGATTCTGTGATGGTTGATGTTGGCACACTGCTCTGTTTTGCCTGTCTCACAAGAGGGAGTTTCTCCATGGCACTAATGAACTTTCTCAGGTGCCTGATGTATTCAGGATATGCTTCTAAGTTGCAGTGACCACCACCTTTGATCCACAATGGATCATACTTTTCTTTCGATAGCTCCCACAAACGCTTTCCATGAGTCCACTCCACGATACCATCGGCAGTTCCCTGCAAACAAAAAATTCTCTTTCGAAGAACACATCGAGCAATCGAAATGCTTGGAATAATGAAAGCAGAGCACAGAATGTTGGTATCAGAACAATGTGTGTTTGAATCAAATATGGAATCAAGTTTTGTTTTAGCCAATCTTTATGTATTTTTTTTTAGTTAAATAATAATACTCCAGACTAATTCTAACCACGAAAAGTTTCAAATGGCTGCATAAACCTAAGCAACATAATGCATATTAGCATGGAAGAAATCTAGCAGCATGTTACATGGCATGCCCCTGAGAAGACAACCGATAGATAAGCAATAAGTATTTTGGTCTCTCTCTTCCCTAATCCCGAAAGGCTATTCATGCAAACCGTGTTTACTGGTTGATCTCAGAACGATAGTGTCCCATAAATCTTCTGTTGAACCTAATTATATTGTCTTGTGCCGTAAAGCTGGACTGCATATGGATGACAAAATGCTCGGAAGATGATGAGGACCCATAGGTTGGATTAAGATGGCAAAGCACTCAAGAGTTAGACATACTTAATTGCTTTCATAATCTGTAAGTCACACAGTAAGCAAGCTGATTCTTCTGCTCTCTAATTTAAATTCCGCAACATGCAAAATGAACATTGCAGTACATCACTGCTCATATGATACAAGAAATTGGCAAATTAGAAGTGGCTGATGAAGAAGGCTTACATGTATAACAAGAACCGGGCAGTCAACTTGTTGGATTTTGTTGATGTTCTGCCAAAAAAAAACCCAAATTTCACATAATTAATCAAAAAATTCAAAGAATGCAGGAAAAGAACTAGTAAGAACATGAATACAAATAAATGAAACAAAGAAAAAAAAAAGGGTACTTACTTTAAATATATCAAACCAGAATGTCACTTTTACAGGATATAAGACGCGTATGCCCGAAAGAATTGCACCATGGAGGACAACACCTCTCAGACCTTGTAATTGCGTAGCCAAGTGTAATGTTGGTCCACTACCGACAGATTGGCCATACAGAATGAGATCCTCTTGCCTTATCCCATACTCTTTCTTCAAGCAATCATGCACAGCTTCTATGTCGTAGTATGTATTGAACTCAGATGGCTTTTGGAATATATGAAAGGTAACAAGGAAAACAATATACCATCAGACATGAAAATCATAATAGAATGACTGTTTTCTGGTAATAAATTTTTCTTTGTTGACAGTATCTTTTATTACCCATAAAAGTATCTATAGCTGTTTCTGTCAACATCTTTATTGCAAAGATCTTGAGAAGCATGTAGTGGAGTTAGATTGTGATTCCAGAACAGTTCATATAATAAAGTTAGACAACCAACATATCCCCTTCACTGTCATTGGCTATAGCAGATTTATCATAGTATTTAGGGATCCTTTTTCCCAAATTACTGAATTCATGTGAATTCCAAGAACACATGAAACCTTCATTAACTCAGCTATGATTCGGTGGCAATGCGATAACACAAATTGCTTATTCAAACAGTACAATTGTTTCTAAGCATTATGTAGGAAGGGCAAACTTTGGTGGCAATGCGATAACACATTGCTGCGTATTCAGACAATACAATTGTTTCTAAGCATTATGTAGGAAGAGCAAACTTTGCCGAATGGCACTGCTATCTGGCAGGAGCGATTCACCACTGAGATTTACAGGCCACACACATCAGCTTTATAAAAAAGGATGATTCACCCCTAAAAATTTTGAATATAATTTTCATTTCTTGAATTGCTATAGCTAATTAATTAAATGACCAGAGACTCTCTTGCTTCCTCCGTGCCAGGTGGGCACTGCCTCGAAGAGAAATCTTCCATTAAAAAGCATACAGTGTGGTAATTGTTACTGCATGCCCTACCTATCATTAGTTTAATTCGATCGGTTAGCTTAATTCTCACACAGAACACATAATTCTTATTGTCATAATGCCAATGGAAGAAACCAAGATTCAATTGCTTGTTCATTTACGAATGTTTACCTTCCCCGTAGATCCTCCGTAACCTGAGTAGTCATAACTGTAGAAACGAGAAACAATTAGTTCTGAATGCATTTTTTTCATTAAAAAGAAAATATTCATAGTTCTCTTAGGCTACTGAAATAAATAACAAGGAAAGCAAAAAAAGCAATTTCCTTCAAATACATGCATCTAATACATATCCAACTAAAATTAAGTAGATGGGTTACACATCAAAAGGTGAATCAGTTTGTCAAAAGGATGAGCTTTGCACCACTATAAGGTTGCATTATATGGTGCGAAATAGCCTCTCTGCTTGTCGAGATAAGGTTGCATACATTGACTCGTTTTGGATAAAGCTTGTTTTTCTGTGTTATATAAAGCTTGATATAACATGTGAGGATGCCACGTTAATACACATAGAAAAGCACACATAGAATCTATGGATGCAAGAAGTCATCTTGTGAAGCAACCCACAAAACAAAGCAAAGAATAGCAAAGCAGAACCATGAATTCCCTCTTTGAAACCTAGTGCTGCAACATCATAATTGCCTTTGTTCTTCTCTTAAAATCTCAAAGTTCCCAATCTATAACCAAAACCACACAAGATTTTTACCCCATATATAGCATTCACCTACAGAACTAAATACAAACACTTAGCTGGTCCAAAAGAAACCATTTTTTGATCCAAAAAGGAGGGAAGAAAACGGGAGACAGAGATAACAGGGGAAGATAGAGGAAACGGGAATCGGAGGAGCTTGATGTTGTCTGCTGTACCTCATGATGTTGACACGGAGGTGGGCACGGAGCCGGAGGAAGAGGTCGAACATCTGGCCGAGGTCGGCGGCGTTGCCATGGGAGTAGAGGAGGGTGAAGCGGGCGTTGGGGTGACGCCAGAAGGTGGCCACCACCCGGTTCCCGGCCCTGGTCTCCACCAGGTGCACCTCCACGTTATTCTCCGGCGGCAGCCCCGACAGGCAGAGCCGCCCCTCCCCTCCCCTCTCCCGGAACACCTCGTACGTCGCAGGCTCCGGCGGGAAGAACGCGAACCGTGCCGCCACCGACGACGTCACGTTCCCCATCTCTCCGCCTCCTCCCGAATGCCCCAAAAGATCCCACCTTTCACCCAAAGATCGCACCTTTCACCCAAACACAACACAAGTTCCAGTAGAAACCACTATATTCGCTCTTCTCTTCTTCCGTCTTCTGTTCTTTATCTCCCGACCTCCTCCTCTAATTCCCTCTTCGCTTCCTTCTTATTACGTTCTTCTTATGGTGATACTGTTGTTCATGTCCCCTAAATCATCCTTCGCATTTTACATCTCCATCTTCTTGGTTTAGTAATATTAATATATATATATATATATATATATATATATATATATATAGTTATAAAATCATATCTTTGATAAATAATAATATTATATCTATTTAAAAAATAATAAATTTTTCGATTTAAAAAAAATTGGCCAAAGAAACTGAAGCTTTGTACAACACAGAAAATATATTGGATTTTTTTTTCCCGATAAACATCCCTTATCTTTAGAATATTCAAACAATGTCTTTTTCTTTTAATATCTAAAATATCCTAAATCACCTGTCTCTTTTCTGTCCCCCCCTTTTTTCTTCTTTTTTTCTTGTCGATCCATGAAACCAATCCAGTTATAATATGTTTATACTATATTATAATAATTTTTAATAGTAAATAAAACACAATTACAATATTTTTATATTATATTATGTTGTTTTCATAATATTATAAAAATAAAAATATTATAATATAAACATAATATTTTAATAAATTTGTCAACCAACGCTATGTTAAATTACATTATACAGTTTAAAAATATTATAATTAGATCGATTTATTCCATCGATAAAGGAAAAGTATGAGAAAAAAATAATTCAAGCATTGGGCAAAGAAAAAGAACTTGAAAATAGGGGACACTTCACGAGTAAAATAATAATAATAATAATAACAATACTAAGAATTATCTCATTAATTAACAGGGAATGAATCGGAGAAGGGGAAAGCGAATAAGATAATTGAGGGATTGTATTGGGGTCAAAGGGAGCTGTGGGCAAACCTTTGATGACGCCATTCGATGGTAGTCATATCCGACTCGGCTCTCCTTACTATCATTATATATGTTAAATAAATATGATAACATGATTTCTAATACAACTCATGCATGATTTCTGATGAAATAATCCAATTTAGCTATATGAATTAGTCGGATTGGACTAAACTATTGAGTTTGGTATGTGTCTCTTTCATGGATGGGAACCAAGTGATTGGAAAATAAGAATAATAATAATAATAAATTAAAATGGGAATGGAAAATCTTATGGTAGTGGCTTTTGAAAGAGTCTTTGGATTTTGTCACCAACAAGAAAAAAAACATTTCTTGGATAAACAAACATATAAGAAATATATCTTGAAACAAACTATCATTGATAAATCAATATAGAAAAAAAAAATCTTATTACCTATTACATATGGCATCTCAAAAATATCTAATATGACATAGTACAATGAATAGGTTAAGTATCTTTTTAATATGACATAGTACAATGAATAGGTCATGCATATGACAGGAAAAAGAGTCCATTCAGTATATTTGGAATATTAAGTACTTTTATTTAAATACTAAGACATGCTGTCTATTGCTATACAAAATTGATGAACTATTTTTATCAGCTTAAAAATGTTCATGATGCCAAAAAGTCAGATGGCTTGTGAAAAGCAAGTGAATAATCTAAACAGAGAAAATTAGTTGATACATATTTGATGTGTTCCAAATGAACCAATACAAGTCTCATGTCTCAATCAATACAGTACATGTGATTCTTCAGTTTGAAGTATGATTTATGATTAGGTGTGCATGACTTTCTAATTGTGATGCATGGTTTCCTTCTTCTACAGGTAACCAAGCCCATGGTTTTCTATGGTCAAATGGAGAAAGGTAGTAAGCCCTCATGGTTTCTCTTTTCTACTGGTGATTGCCAAGTTCCATCAGTTTTCCACAACACACATCAACAGCATGCAGTTTAGCAAACCACTGATTGAAGAAAAGGAGAGATTTCTAGTGACACAAAAGTTGATGCCATTCATCTTGTTCTTCCCTGAACTCATGTACATAATAGAAGCTAAAATTTTACATTGTTGACTTGTTAACATGAAATCTATACTATATCAACAATAACTAGTTTTATATTGTCATAAATAACAAAGCCAGCAGTGACTAAATGCTCAACTAAATACAAAATTATGACTAATTAAAATGCAATGCCCAGTTTCATCTCTTCACTTATCTCCACTCCCTAAGTCATCTTCACATCACTTTCACATGTTCCTTATTCTTTGGCAATGGAAAGCCTGCATTTTTACTGGTGTGAAAACCCTTGTGGATGCTAATGTTAGATATCCGTGCTCTTCAAAGAAAGTGATTGACAGAAATTTTCAGCAAAGTTGCTGCTGGTGCTGTGATCCAATATTTGTTCTCCAAGTTGTCATCAACTGCTCTCTGCAAATTTCTCCCTCCTTGTTGCAGATGGGACTGGGGTTTGGTCAAAGAACATGAGCATGAACATTTATGCTTGTGGAAGTTTGTGCAAGATGGGAGCAGAAGGCCAGCATATCCTAACAGGCCATTCAGGCTCCATGTTGGCATCTCAGCCAACAGAGATGAGTCAGACCCTCCACAGTCTCTCACTTGAAACTATGCACAACATGTTGGATTGAGGTGGACATATCTGCTTTACCAAGGTTTCCTTGTGTTTCCATGACACTTAACCTATTCCTGCTTTCTAAAGTCCAATAGAGTGTTACTTTGACACATGCTTATGATCAATGCTGGAAGAAATAGAGAGAGAGAGAGAGAGAGAGAGAGAGAAGCTGAAAAGGATGCAGGAAACCCCACTTTAAGTTGCTTTCATGGCAACTCCTGTAAATGAGATGCATGCTTATGAAGCACATATAAAATAGAGAAGAGGAAGGCACATTCTTTGTGTTGTTTGGTAAAATGTCTCAATGAGATTTCCATTGGAGAGCAAAATTTCACCTTCAATTAAGCTTACAAAGGAAGATATATTGTGTGAACTTATTTCAAGTATACTGCCAATGAAGGCGAAGGAACTCACTCCTAAACAGAATCATCAACAACATCAAGTGTTCACAGATACCAGCTTATCAGAATTGTGCTAAACATAATCATACCATGGTAATCGAATTTGATGTAGAACACCTATACAGCCCCACGACCGAGAACCACATAGTAGGAGGAAGGGAGGTCCCTCTGCGGCGGAGATCGAGCATGAGTTGAATGAGCTGTCTTTGGATTGGAGTAGAAAGATGGAGAGGAGTTTCATGGGAAGACGACGCCTTCGAAGAGGCGGATTAGGGTTCTCACACATGTCGGCCGAGGGCTCTTGTTGCGATCAACGCGAAGAAGGGAACCGTACGGGTTATCGCTGTTTGCCTCGATTCCGGATTGGATCCCTTTCGGATCAAAGGGTCGGATCCGATCCTCGACCCATATAAAGAAACGGGTTCTCAATCCGGCCCATAATGAATTGGACCGAGTCATGTCGTTAAACCATAACGGTTCTTGATTTTATTGGTAAATGTGGCAGTCCGATGGTCCGGTCTAATGCGCCTGGTCCGAGGCTGGGCCGGTTAGCCATCTATCGTCCGGCTCAGCCCAAATAAATCCTTTTTCCTACACGTCATCCGCTTTCCCCAAATCATATAAATTCCGAGGTTGTTCGTTGCCAAACAGACATAACAGTAAGAGCGTCTGGCGAGGAGCCGTTCACTTCCGCTGTGGAAGTCGGTCGGTCGATCGATCGATCGCTCTGGTAATCTGATGCTCCCTATCCATGGAGTCTGTGATGGAGGAGGATCTCATACTCGACGATGACCTGCTCTCCCCCATGACCACCGAGGACATCATCCGGGCCTCTCGCCTCCTTGACAATGAGATCCGCGTCCTCAAGGTCTCACTCAAGCCCTAACCCCGCCAACAACCATTTGCTCGATCTCCCTCCCCGAATTTAGGGTTTCCCTTTTCCCTTTTAATTTCCTCCGTTTTTGTTTTGATCCTGTTTGATCTTGAAATCCTTTCTCGTCGGGCTGCAGGATGAGTTGCAGAGGTCGAATCTCGAGTTGGAGTCCTTGAAGGACAAGATAAAGGTGAATCAGGAGAAGATTAAGATCAACAAACAGCTGCCTTATCTCGTGGGAAACATCGTAGAGGTCGCCACCAATATGCATTAGCGTCTTAAAACCTTGATGTTTAGCTAGATTGCACAGTGTGCGCGTGAAGCCAATGTGTAATGTGTCTTCTCTAGGAAACCCTATCTCAGCTCATAAGAAGGCACCAATAACAAAGATGAAAAAAGTTGGCGAATTACTGAACTGATGATTGTGACTAACCGTCGAAAATACTTTAGAATTGCTATTAATTTATTGGAAAATAACTTTTCAATGTTCAACTAGGACACCTGACATCTTGGCTAACTGGTCTTGTTCTTTTTTTTTTTTTTTCTTGCATTTCTATGTATACGCAAGCAACATATGTAACTCTAATCTAATTGAAAGGACAAAAATTGGGTAATTAGAAAGAATTTGTTGTTTCTTCTCTTTTCTTTTTGTATGTCCATATTTTTCAACCAAGAGGGTCTGTGATTCCAAGTAGGCATAGTTTTTTTGTTTTCTAGCTTATATTTTTTTACTTTCATTTTTCTTTTGGACTGAATGCATATTCACCTGGTAGATAATGCTGATCATATTGCTTGTTTTATTTCGTTGCCTAGATCTTGGAGATGAACCCAGAAGAAGAGGCTGAGGAGGATGGGGCCGATATTGATCTCAATTCTCAAAGGAAGGAAAAATGTGTTGTCTTAAAAACCTCAACACGGGAAGTAAGCTAGGAGCCCTAACTCATATTTACGTTGCTCTTTGTATTTACAACTTAATCTTATCCGCTTCTATTTTGTGATCTCAAGCATTGATGGATTTCTCTGTTGATGTTTTTGCTTATGTTTTGGTTGGACATGTTGAAAGCTAAGTTGTCATTCACTCTGACCTTGCTCGATTGCTCATGTTGTTGCAGCTCGCTTTTAGTCTTTTAAAATCCCAATGGTTGTCAGAGGCTTAATCTTGTCTCTTCTTTTATTTCAGACAATCTTTCTTCCTGTTGTTCGGTTAGTGGACCCTGATAAGCTAAAACTCGGTGACCTTGTGGGGGTCAACAAGGACAACTACATAATCTTGGACACACTTCCATCTGAATATGACTCGCAGTTGAAGGCAATGGAAGTTGATGAGAAGCCGACGGAAGATTACAATGATATAGGAGGCCTTGAAAAACAGGTATATTAATATTTTTCTATGTCTATAGAAATACTTTTGGCACCAAAGGCTGATTCTGTCATGAGTTCATTTCCAAGTCTGGGCCATCTTTCGACCTCAGTTTTCTGGATCCCTCTTTGAGGTTGTTTTCTGGGTTAAGCGATCAAGAACCTCCCCAAGTTGTCAATATTGACTTATTAATTCTATTTGTAATTTTTAGATCCAAGAACTTGTTGAGGCAATTGTTTTGCCGTTGATGCACAAAGACCGTTTCCAGAAGTTAGGTATTCGTCCTCCTAAAGGAGTGCTTCTTTATGGACCTCCTGGAACTGGTAAGACTTTGATGGCACGTGCATGTGCTGCACAAACAAAAGCAACTTTCTTGAAGCTGGCAGGTCCTCAGTTAGTTCAGGTACTTTATAACTTGATAATATTTTTCCCTCATTCATTTACTTTTTTTGGTTTCATTTTTATGGATGTTTCTGGGCACTTTTGGACAGTCCACAGTTGAAACAGTTCACTCATGGTGCTATCACCACTACATCTGGACTTTCTTATAACTCACAATAGAGCTTATTGTGATGCATTCACAATCGTTGCATACACTGTCACACGCATGATTACAAGCACGTGTTGTGATGCATTCAAATCTTTGCATCTTACTTCTCTGAAGGCTTGTGTTGGATTCATTTAGACACTTTGATGTGTAGCACTTGTATCATATGTCCAGGCAACAATGAGGTATAAAATGTCTCAGGCTCTCAGTTGTCTTATGGTAGTTTCTTTTACGAATTCTACTCGTGTAACAAGGATAAATTTTTAAAGGTACAGAGTTAGATCTAATATACATTGAAGAAACTCAGATAAGAGTGTTGGTGGCTGCACCACCCCGGGGTACTACTGGGGAAATCTGGCAGACCCCTCTTATTAAAAACTAGCTCACTGCATGCATGTAAATTTATGCCCAAGAATAGACATTTGTGCCCTATGCTTCTTCTATAAAGAAGTATCAGCTTGTTTGTAGCTAATTAGTGATTGTTTAAACAATTTTTGCAGACGTATATTGGCGAAGGAGCAAAACTTGTTCGTGCTGCCTTTCAGCTAGCAAAGGAGAAATCTCCCTGTGTAATTTTTATAGATGAGATAGATGCAATAGGGACCAAACGATTTGATAGGTCTGGCATTTTTCTTTTTCTTTACACTATTGACCATACATGTTTTTGTTCCTAATGGTTGATAAGAGATTTGTTCATGCTACCATGTTGCAAGCATGTTATTATTATTTTTTGCCATTGGTGGGGATAATATAGCACGAGGTTGACCCTTGACATTTTCCACAGCTACTAAGCATAAGGAAGCAATTAAGCAATTCATTTGGAACTATTAGTTAATAATTTAGTAATCATGATTGACAGTGATTGGGATGACTACTTGTCATGGGATTGTTGTTTTTGATATTTGCTTACATGTCTTTCTCTTTTAGAAAAATAATTGCTCACGTCAAACTCTTAGTTGTGTGTGCATGCAGGGGCTTTCTTTGAACCTTTTTTATTTCGCTGCTTAGGTTCCAAGAATCTGTACTTTATTAATGTGTTGTACTTTCACAATAACAATCTGAACCAGTGATATTAAGAACTTATGCAATTATTGGTGTCATGCCATAATATCTTAATACATCAGGATTCTAGAATGAAATCTTTTTTTGCTCTACTATTGCAGTGAAGTAAGTGGAGACAGGGAAGTGCAACGGACAATGTTGGAATTAGTTAATCAACTTGATGGTTTTAGCAGTGATGAATGTATAAAGGTCAGTGTTCTTAAATCGAAGTAATAATGTTTCCTTTTTGGTACAAATTGCGTGTAAGTTTTGGCTTGATGATGACTGTCAAATGTAATCTTCCCTACAGCTCAATAAGCTTGTTTGTTACTAGATTTTTTTTTTTTTTTTTTCTCTTGGTATGCTTTTAAAGTTTTTGAAATGCATCGTCTGGTTTGGTTGCCAGCAGGTTGTAATCGAGCCTTGTGATGCATGCCTAGATTACACTTGCCTGCTCCATAATGTATTCATGTGTCATAATAGGGAATTGCATACATGAAAACATTTATAATTTTAATATTTGGTTTCTTGTGACTTACCTATTGCTTGAACTAAGATGATAATGGTACATATATATATATATATATATATATATACATATATATATATATATATATGTATGTATATATATATATATACATACATATATATATATATATATATATGTATATATATATATATATATATATATATATGTATATATATATATATATATGTATATATATATATATAGTACAAAATCTGTCAATTATAAATTGCTAATTTAATAAAGATAGTAATGGATTTTGATAACATATACAGTAATATAGTCTGTGGCCAGAGGTAGCATCCAATTATCTCTTTTTTTTTTATTTGTTCTTTCTGTTCTCTCTCTTTATACCTGATTTTCGCCGATTGACAGGTCATAGCGGCAACAAATCGTGCTGATATTCTTGATCCTGCTCTTATGCGTTCTGGACGTCTAGATCGCAAAATAGAGTTCCCTCATCCCACTGAAGATGCAAGAGCTCGGATATTGCAGGTGCTGAACTGCTCCTTTTTGTGAGCAAACGCTTGGATTGATATCCATGTTAATTTAAGCAAACGGTTTTCTATCATCTAATCTAGAAATAATTGAAATGCATGTTCTCATGTTGACAATTGATCTGTAACTTGTTTTATCTTTGCAATTTAGATTCACTCGAGGAAAATGAATGTGCACCCCGATGTGAACTTTGAAGAGCTGGCCAGGTTAACTGATGGTTATAATGGGGCACAGCTTAAAGCAGTTTGTGTAGAAGCTGGAATGCTCGCTCTGCTTCAAGATGCAACCGAGGTTATGTTTACTACCTTCCCTGTGTTTTCTCCTAGTTTACATTCATGCCAACTCACATTCAATTATCTTGTTCACATGCCTGCTCTCTCAAGTAGTACAATCATGTGTTCTGGCCTCAGCCTTTCGTTTCATGTTCATCAACATCCATTGAATTTGAGTTGCTGCTGTTTACGACTCTTTTTATGTTTGGGTATCACATCCTTTGAATTTGAGTATGCCCTTCGCTCTATGCTGTCGATGTGAGTCGGTTAATGTTTGCCAACATTAAGTTGCCCTCCTCGTGCCGCAATTCACCGACATCAGTTTGTCCGAAAAAGGCTTATAGGTTTGGATGTTTAATGGCTCACAATATCACGGTTAACGTGACAAAGCAATAGGGAACTAACATCATATTTTGTTTCAGGTGACACATGAAGATTTCAATGAAGGGATAATCCAAGTTCAAGCCAAGAAGAAAGCCGGCTTGAATTATTATGCTTAGTGCCAAGCAGCGTGGATGCCCTGCCCTTAAATCTCATCTTCCAACCTCAACGTTCTTTCTGTCATTTGCCAAGGTTGTGGCTCATGATCCTTAATTAGAGCCACATTATTACTTGAAGGTAAGTAGTGTTCACCAGTTTCTACACACGTCAGGTTGGACTTTCCACGCAAAAATTGGGAAGCCCTACAAACAAATATTTCAACATCGAGAACCCAGTAAATGCATCTTCATATAATCCACAAATTAAAGATGAAATTGTTTTCTTATATTTATTATTCTTGTCTTTACCTACAACATTAAAACTAATTAAAATAATGTTACACTAATTAACACATGTAATAAACAGTCTTATTTAGACATGAAATTCTAAGATTTCAATGAAATAAACACATGTATGTAACCAATTAATTAATAAGTTGATTGCAATATTCAACATGTTATCAAATAATTAAGTCAACTGATTTGAATTACAAAAGCAAGTGTTTCATAAATAAATCAGCACGCCAAATTAATTAAATCTACTTAACATAATGATAAATTTTCATAAGATCAGCACGCCAAATAAAATTTTTAATTTTTTAGAAAAAGTAAAGAACTCAAATGTTTTTAATTTTTAATTTTTATATTTAAATTAATTTTTATGTTATTTTCTCACACAAAAAAGAAATTTTGAAATGTTTATTTCCTAAAATTCACATCACTACCTATGAAGAATAAATCAATTAATAATTTTCTGATAATTTAACTATTTAAGTAATCGATTAAGTTCCCAATTTGTCCACAGAAAACCAATTTTAATTATTTAATCATATCAGTGTCACATTCTATTTGAAGAATGCAAAGTATGGTCATCGCTCGAATCTATCAGTCTCCATGATTCCGAAGACTTCCTACCCTCCCATCCCAGCAGCCAGTTTGTCTTCCGGAAAAGCGATGATGAAGGCACCTGTTCTTTGCCTAATCTGACCCTATACAAGGAATGGCTTGGGCCTATGCTCATCAAATCCCTCTAAGGCTTCCCTACACACAATCATCCACTTCCCCCATAACCTTCAGCTAAACATCTCCAGAGTCACAGCTTCAACTCTACTCCACCTCCCCTCAAACACCCTTCCTCGGTAAGCCACACGCACAACCCATTGGACGTTCTCCGGTGTTGGTTGGTGCCCAAAAGGAAGCAGCTGCATCAGCACGCACCTCCCTACCCCTCCTAAAAGCAGCAGTGTACTACACACCTCCATCTCTACGTTGCTTTTACCTTTACCTCTCTCTCTCTCTCTCTATCTCTCTAGTGATGCTAATCTACCGTCGGGCTAATACTAACCGTCGCCAAAGCATCGTATTTATTATTCCTTATGCTCACATAGACAAAACCCCTGTGGATTTAATTCCGCTCCGGCGTCAGCTCACACTCCCTCGTCAGTGTCAAAAGAACAACAAAGCGCCATCTTTTTGGGACCGAATCGAGGCCGAGGCCATGGATCGCTCGCCGCCGCCGTCGCAGCTGTGACACTCCTCCGCCGCCGTACGATGTTCGCCAGAGCGCCATCCCGGGAGCGGCGGTCGAGGCCGGTCCCTGTGTACCTTAACGTCTATGATCTCACCCCCATCAATGGATACGCCTACTGGCTCGGCCTCGGCGTCTACCACTCCGGCGTCCAAGGTGAGATCCGGACCTGCTCTTCCATTCTGTTCGGGGGATGCGATGATTCGGGGCGAGGTCGTGAGTAGGGTATGGGGTTTTGGGTTGTGTTGTGGCAGTGCACGGGGTGGAGTACGCGTATGGGGCGCACGAGCACCCGACGACGGGGATCTTCGAGGGCGAGCCGCGACAGTGCCCGGGGTTCGCGTTCCGGAAGTCGATCCACATCGGGCTCACCGATCTGGGGCCGCGGGAGGTGCGAGCGCTCGTGGAGGAGATGTCCGCCGAGTACACCGGTGACACCTACAACCTCATCTCCAAGAACTGCAACCACTTCTGCGACGACGCCTGCCTCCGCCTCACCGGCAAGCACATCCCCAAATGGGTCAACCGCCTCGCCAAGATCGGTACTTTACACCCTCTTTCCGCATCATTTCTTTGCCAAAGATTCGATCTTGAAGGCGTTCCGGTGGTCGCCAGGGCTCCTGTGCAAATGCGTACTGCCGGTGCGAGTGACGGCCGTGAGGCAGCGGGGGGCTGAGGGGAAGGGCGGCAGAGAAGGCGAGAGGAGAATGCTGAGGAGCAGCTCCACCAGATTCCCCCCGGCCGCCACCGCGACACCTCCCAGCGGTCCTCCTAGCAGCATTTCTCAACCGGTGGTCACCATTTCCTCTCGATCTGAGGGGAGCAGGAGGCTCCGGCGCTCTTCGTCCTTGTCTTCCGTCGGAGGGTTCCCCTCCACCTTCGCCGTCTAATCGCCGGCTCCGCCGCCGACGGTGAATTGAGGAAACGCCTTCAGAGAACAGCACGAAACAATCACAAAACTTTCCCTTTTGCTTTTGATATTTGCTTGGGGACGGGAATATTATTTTCGGATCATCCTTTGTCTTTCGCCCTTTTGCTTTCTTCTCGGAACTGCCACCATCAGATGCTGCATCTGCCTCTTCCTAATTAGGCTTCTCTCGCTTCGCTTCACCTCCGAAGCCTCTGTAATCGCCTTCTCTTTTCGGGGTGCGTCTGCTGTTGCCTGTCCCATCTTTTGCCTCGACGTCAGCGGATCTAGTCGTAGATTTTACGAGGACGTCAGCCACGGTTCGGATTTTGCTCGTTCGAACGCTGAACCCTGCCTGAACCAGCACAGCAAAGTCGTAGCAGCGGCGCCGCCAAGGTTGATGATGGTGATCGGACGGTCGCGAAGAGATTAACACGGCCTTCTCAGTAATCTGCGACGAGGGTTTCGTGTGTGCGCGGAAGATCTGAAGTCATCTTTTGAACTGCGTGTAGTGATAATATCTTAACCCATGAAGAACTACGGGGAGGACGGGGAGCAGTGTGCAGTCATGGTGGTATATACGAGCACCTTCAATGCATTAGGCTTCCCTTCTCTTCGTAGGATGTGTCTGTTCCCCCTCCTTGTTCCTGCATCTGACTCATGGTTTCTTTCTTTGGAGCGATGCTGTTCTTGTTGAGGAGTTGGATGATTCAGGTGCAGGAACTCCAAAGGAGTTGATGCTGTCATCCTTGTTGCTTGCAGATGCGCAGGAAGAAGATGACGCCATTTCTTTGCTCTAAAGAAAACAAAAGGAAAAGAGTAATTGGGAGCGCAGCACAATTGGCGCCATCGTTCGTAAGAGCCAGAAATCGAAGGACAGGAAATCTAGTCCAAAATGGTGGCCATCTCTAACCACTTGGGATGATTCAAACTGTGACGGTATGTCGAGAGAGATGCATATATCCTAAACAAGTAGACAAGTTGTCCACTATCTACTCGTTACGTACGAAGCAGTCCGGCCTTATCAATGAAGTCAGAGAGACCAAAGCCTTATCAGATGCTACAGTGGTCAGCACGTAATGTGATTTCCCTCCTCTTCTTTGACCATTATTGTTTTGACCCTATTGATGGGAACATCTCTGGCTTCTATGTTGTGACTCTATGTTGAGCTTTGTATATCTAAATCCGGATCTGTAGTCATTTGTTCCGAGTCGACCAGTATCTCCGACACCGTTTCCTCTCTCGGCTTTTTGACTGCAGAGTGCCCGCAGCTCGTGTCCACTGCTGCAGCAATGGAAAGAACCAGAGGACTTCGACCATTTGATATGTCGTCCTCACAGACAACTGTGCCCAACAGTAGCTTGACAGCACAGAGTGAGCCAATTGCGTGTGCAAAGAAGAAGACAGACAAAGGTGCCCCAATGTGCATGGCAGTAGAAAGAAAGAGAGAGAGAGAGAGAGAGAGAGAGAGAGAGAGAGAGAGAGAGAGAGAGAGAGAGAGCGTGTGTGTGTGTGTGTGTCCTCAAGCTGTGGGCTCTTTCTTCAGCCATCAGAATGGTCAAACTTCATACGCAGATGGGGCTGTCTGCCTCCGGGGGGTGGGTGGATGGGGTTAGAGTGCAGCGAAGCCGCGGGCACCGCCAATCCATCACACTATTCAGCTAAACATATTGACAAACACCCGGCGGTTCTTAGTTGTCGATACGGAGATCCAAGGAAGAGCATGGCGTTGCCAGGAACCTTCCCAGCGTTTGAAGTTTCAACTCGGTCCACATCGTATGTAGTATGCCATGAAGTTGAACGATATGTTGGCTACATGCACTCAACACTACATGCACTCAACATAACCCGGTCACTATGTTGCCTGCACACATACAACTTATATGACTTAGGTCTTGGAACTTTTCTCTCTCCTTGCATAGCCTATCATTCATATATATATATATATATATATATATATATATATATATATATATATATATATATATATATATATATATATATATATATATATATAAGGATTTATTTAGGCATACAATGTTCAAAAGAATTGATGAGACAGTTTGAGATTTCAGCCAACAAATTTAAAATGAAACCCAAACCGCAAATTGCACACGAAAAATAAGAAAAAAAAGGGAAGGAAATAAAATAATTATGGACCCAATGATTGATTGATGGATGGATGGATGGATGGATGGATCAGCTCTTGCAGGCGTACACCAGCAGCGAGAAACCGTGAGCCCGCTGCAGCTCCACCTCCTCGGCGCTCGCCCACTCCAGCACCGTCGAAGTGCTCGCCGACGACACCGATGAGGTGGAGGAGGACGAGGAGCTCGTCTTCCTCAAGCTGTTCTTCCTCCCCTTCCTCTTGTCGACGCCGCCGCTGCTGGTATCGTTCCAATTACCGTGCCTGTTCTTCCCATTGTACCCCCGCGCCGCAGGACTTTTGCACATGGCATTCCTGAGGTGCCCTTCCTCTTTGCCGATGCCCTTCCCGGAATGTCCCTCGGCTTGCTGCTTCCGCTCCTCCGCCCCCTCGAAGCGGAGGACGAACACGGCGTGCCCTAGTTCCGCCGCTCCGGCGGCGGGTGGGGGAGCCGTCGCGTCATCCTTGGACTGGAAGAACCAGTTGTGAAGGTCCCACGAAACCTGGATCCGACCAACGCCGCCACCGACCTCCACCGTCTCGCTCCCTCGGAACTTCCACCGGAGCCGCCGCACCTGCAGGACTCGCTCGCCGTCGATCCCCACCGACATCGCCACCTCCCTCCCCTTCTCCTTTGCCCCGAGCTCGATCGAGATCTCGCGGTCCCGGCCGCCGAGAGGGGCCCGCGTCAGGTAGGATCTCCGGCCGCCGTGGTCGTCCAACACCACGTGCTCCCGCCTCGAGATCAGAGCCGGGCTGGAGAGCAGGGGCGTCTGGGGCCGCTGGGCTTTGGACTTCTTGTAGGCCTCGTCGGCGAGATCCCCAGCGACTAGGAGCATCTCGCCATCGACGGAAACGGAAACGAAGAACCCTGCGGCGGGCTCTGGGCCGCCTCCCGGAGGGAAGCTCGCACGCGCGAGATCCCAAGCGAAGTCCACGCAGCGATGGCGCGGGTGGTCCTTGAGGTGGAACCGCCTCGTCCCCCGCCGCTTCCAGAGCAGCCACGGCCGGATGCGGAACCGCAGAAGCTCCTCCTCCTCTTCCTCGTCTTCATCGTCGCCGGACAGTCGGAGGACGGCGCGGAGGGAGAGGCCGAGGACGGTGCGGGACCAGCTGAGGGCGGCTAGGCCGAGGTGTGTCTCGTAGACCGACGTCGTCAGGCTGGGCCCTGCCGCCGTCGACGGCGGCGGCCCTCCCGCGGCGCCGCCACGGAAGCACGCCGGGACGGCTTCTGGCATCCTCTCCCTAGTCCTCAGGTTCTAAAATTTCCCAATCAATCCGGACGTGACACGAACCAAAAATCTAGGGTTCGATCCAGAGATCAATATCGATCGAGAGAGAGAGAGAGAGAGAGAGAGAAGAGGGTAGGGGTTTCGATTCCTAAAAGAAAAGGTGAGAAGAGCGAGAGGGGTCGCAATATAAAACTCGAGAGCGGCGGCGGTGCATTCCCACGGGGGGGTGACCGTAACACTCGATCGAATTCTAATACTTCATTAATGGAGGATTAGTATGTTAATTAGGCGAATAACATTGATGTTTAGGGGCGAAGTCGATGTGACAGTTGCAATAGTGGGTTCAGATTAGACTAATCGAGAGGCCAATTGGCGGTGTGTGCGTGTTTGATTTGGGTTTGGACATACGGTAATGGTCAAAATTGGGGGTGTTGGACTTCGGAATGGCGTTGACCTCTGTGTGTGGCCTTACACGACCACAGCTCGAATGCTTATCACGATTTCATGTTTGAATCCGAGACCGAGTCCAATGTCTGTAATGTGTTAAACATGCGAAACCAATGTCTGACGTAATGGTAAATTCTTATACATATTAAGCTAATTAATTATTATTATTATGTTTAATCGTTCCCCTTAGCATTACTTTAGTTGGTGACCGGTAATTCTCTCTCTCTCTCTCTTTCTCTCTCGCGCGCGCTCGCTCTCTCCACAGACAAAGATTGGGGCAGCAGTCCGCGTCCGAGAAGGGGAGGTCGAAATGGACAATGATTTCCAGCATGGCGCGGCACCAACATGGTCTTCTAAAAGCGTCGCACGATCTCATGAGGACGGGGATTAGATCGTTGCCGATGATCTGTTCGGTAGAATGCCAACGAGAGAGGGAGGAGGCGTTCTGGTACCCCGTCCTGCAGGCGCAGCACAATTCTACAGCTCACGGATCATGTACGTAGCTTCCTCACGGGTTTTAGCTATAGTCATGATTCAAGCGTCATTACATCATAACATGCGTTAATTAATAGGCCTCTGTCGGTGTCATCGCGTCGGATCTTCCAGTGGCGATCTTTGTCGGCGTCGTGGAAGGCGACACGGCACATCGTGAAGGTTTGGGTCTTTTTGGTTCCTCCATTAAGCTGACGACGCTTTGTTGGTAAGCATCCGGTGAGCTCTCTTGGGAGGAGAAGGGAGGGAGGCTCCAGAGGGCGAAGAAATCCCCCCCACCTAATCCAAGAGAGAAGGGGAAGCAGCACACCATGTGAGTGTGGGACGTCCGACGGGCCCATGTCTCCCCACAGCTTTGCAGCAACAGCCAACAGAGCTTGTTGTCTTCACGGATGCTGATGGCCATCACCTCATCCGCTAGCTAGCTAGCTAGCTCTGAACTGGCTGTTGCATGCATCCCCAGATTCCCAGGCAGCAGTGGCGGTAGGAGCAGTACTTCGTGGGAGCATTCATCCATTACCGTTCCTCTTTGTGTTTCCATGACTGCGTCCTCCCAGTTGAGGATAGAGGTCGAACACCTTTTTCACCATGACCGGCGTTGCATGGCTGGATTCCTCCATGCGATGGAGTGTGTCATTGGGTCCACACGTTCATCTCTTTTGCGAACGTCCTCTGATCTCCATCCATGACAGAGGGTGCGACAGTGACTACTCCACCATCCACACTGTCTTTAGTAGCTCGGTTTCGGTTCAGGTTGGGTCAGCTTTAGAATCAGAAGGTTTCTATTTCGATTTTGAAGCATGTAATCTTTTTAATTGATTCCATCATATGTTTTGATTGTATCTTCTCCTTCATTTGGATTTAGTTTCACATGTATGTGAGAGGAGATGCTACTTTTTCCTAATAGCCTAAGGTATTAGGAGATGCTACTTCTTCTTCATCTTCATCTTCTTCTTGTTGAACATACCAAACTCTGCGACCAATACAATAGATGATTGATGGTTCAGTCATTGATTTCTTTATTTGTAGGAAAAAGAATTGGCCAAATCCAAAAGGTTGGTACATCACAGAGGTGACCAATCCCTCTACTGCAGGGAATCTGAAACGAGCGACATGCAGGACTCTCCCAACTCGAGTATTCCTTTGGCGCATTCATGCACCTGTCAGAGATGTCGTCTAAAAGTCCCAACAACACAAAAACGCTTGTGGAGGAGAGTCATTAAGAAACAAAAGCTAAAGCTTAACTGGTTGTTCTTATTATCTTTGCTTTCTTTATTCGATTCCAAATCTTCTACAGTGTCCAAAGGCAACTTTTCGATTCAGATACAGCTCCACATCACGGAGTAATTAAACCCACTACGTTAAAGCTCAAATCTATTACATACTGCTCCTTTGGGCTTTAAGATGTTGTAATTGGACCTATTTTGACCGTCATGCAGGCCCATTTTGACCGTCATGTAGGCTTATCGGGCCTAATTGGACCGTCATGTAGGTTTATCGGAGCTATTTTTAATTAAAAATAATTTAATATAAGAAAAAAAAAATAAAATTCAATATATATATATATATATATATATATATATATATATATATATATATATATATATATATATATATATATATATATATATATATATATATATATATATATATATATATATATATATAGTTGCTTCTAAGGAGGGCTTGACATCACCCTGAAAGGTTTTCAGGGCTGATTCGGCCTGTTATACGGAGGAAACCATTCCCCCGGAAACCACTGTTTGCGCGGCTGGGCTGGACACACACATTCACGATATTATGCGTAGAGATGGAAACAACGGATCGATCGCTAACCACCAGACTCCGTCCTCCTCCTCCTCCGCCAACGTCTGATTGTAACGACCGTCCGCGAAGGGAGCCGCCGGTTTGAGCGGCGGGCCTCACGACTCGGCGCCTCTCTTCCTCCTCCTCCATCCTATAAGTGGACGCCTCCCCCGTCCTTCTTCTTCACTGCTCATGAAGGAGTAGAACCTGCCTGCGACCTAAAGAGCGAGAGCTCGAGCAAGGAGAGAAGAGGGGCAAAGTGACAGATGTTCATGTCTCTCCTGCCCTGTTCTCATCTCCAATAGATCCAGGAGCTCTAATTCTCCTTCATTAGCAGTGCAATTTTGGAAAATAAAGGGTAATAAAACAAAAAAACACAGAAGATGGCGACCGACTTGGAGCAGATCAAGAATGAGAGCGTCGACCTGGTTACATCCTTACCCACCCTTCTTCTTCTTCCTCTTCCTCTTAGTTACGTTGTATCTTGGAGTGACTCCTTCCTGGTGCTTTTCTTCTTTGATTTGCAGGAGAGCATCCCGGTGGAGGAGGTGTTTGCGCAGCTGAAATGTAGCCGGGAGGGTCTCACCTCTGCCGAAGGGGAGCAGCGGCTCCAGATCTTTGGCCTGAACAAGCTCGAGGAGAAACAGGTTTGTGTCAGTAATCGTTGGTTTGCTAGATTGCGATCTCAGTCATAATCATATGTGTGTGTTTTGGGGACTATAACAGGAATGCAAGGTCCTCAAGTTCCTGGGCTTCATGTGGAACCCGCTGTCTTGGGTTATGGAGATCGCCGCCATCATGGCCATCGCCTTGGCTAACGGAGGGGTAAAGCCGCTCAGCCATCTCCTCTTCGTCCGTGTATTAGAACATCTCTCCAGCTTGCGTCGCTGATGACGTATTGCATGACTGCGTTTCGCAGGGCGAGCCACCGGACTGGCAAGATTTCGTTGGTATCGTTGTCCTCCTCATCATCAACTCCACCATCAGCTTCATCGAGGAGAACAACGCTGGGAATGCCGCCGCCGCCCTCATGGCTGGCCTCGCCCCCAAGACTAAGGTCTCTCACTCTACGCACGTTCTTTCGAGTACTGTTCGTATAATGCTTGCTTACGTACGTACCCTTGGGCGGTTCGATGCAGGTGCTGAGGGATGGCAGGTGGTCGGAGCAGGAGGCAGCGATCCTGGTCCCCGGTGATATCATCAGCATCAAGCTAGGCGACATCGTCCCCGCCGACGCCCGACTCTTGGAAGGTGATCCGCTCAAGATCGACCAGTCCGCCCTCACCGGCGAGTCCCTCCCCGTGACGAAGCACCCCGGCGATGAGGTCTTCTCCGGCTCCACCTGCAAGCAAGGAGAGATCGAGGCCATCGTCATTGCCACCGGAGTGCACACCTTCTTCGGCAAGGCAGCCCACCTCGTCGACAGCACCAACAACGTCGGTCACTTCCAGAAGGTGTTGACGGCCATCGGAAACTTCTGCATCTGCTCGATCGCGGTCGGGATGCTCATCGAGGTCATCGTCATGTACCCGATCCAGCACCGGAGGTACAGGGACGGCATTGACAACCTCCTGGTGCTCCTCATCGGTGGCATTCCCATCGCCATGCCGACCGTTCTGTCGGTCACCATGGCCATCGGATCCCACCGGTTGTCGGAGCAGGGAGCGATCACCAAGAGGATGACCGCCATCGAGGAGATGGCCGGCATGGACGTGCTGTGCAGCGACAAGACCGGAACGCTCACCCTCAACAAGCTCACCGTCGACAAGACCTTGATCGAGGTGATGCACCATGTCTTTCGATGCTCGTGCTTCAAAGTTCAAAGAACCTTGTGTGACTTCTTCGACCCATAGTAATCGGTCCATGCGCACCGTCTCTTGCAGGTGTTTGTGAGTGGCCTGGACAAGGATTCAGTGGTCCTGTATGCTGCTATGGCTTCCAGGGTCGAGAACCAGGACGCCATCGATGCTTCCATTGTGGGGATGCTAGCTGACCCCAAGGAGGTGCTGAATTGTCGATTTGAATTGATCCAAACCATGTTGATGACAACTGCTGCTTCCCCCTCCCCAGTTCGTGCTCATCTTCATCATCTTTGCGCTTGCAGGCACGTGCAGGGATCCAGGAGGTCCATTTCCTGCCATTCAATCCGGTCGACAAGCGCACCGCAATCACGTACATCGACTCCAATGGCAAGTGGCACCGATCGAGCAAGGGTGCACCCGAGCAGGTAGGACGGTTCTACATATCTTTGATCCTTCATCGACGTCCGTCTTCCATCTTCTCGAGGAAATGCCTAATGCTTTTCTTTGCATCCTTCAGATCATTGATCTCTGCAACATGAAAGACGATGCCAAGAAGAAGGTGCATGCCATGATCGACAAGTTCGCCGAACGTGGCCTTCGCGCTCTGGGTGTGGCGAGGCAGGAGGTGCCTGAGGCAAACAAGGAGAGCGCCGGCGATCCATGGCAGTTCATAGGCCTCTTGCCCCTCTTTGATCCTCCGAGGCACGACAGCGCCGAGACCATCCGCCAAGCCCTCCACCTCGGCGTTAACGTCAAGATGATCACCGGCGACCAACTTGCCATTGGCAAGGAAACTGGGCGTCGGCTCGGCATGGGAACCAACATGTACCCGTCCTCCACGCTTCTTGGCGATAAGAACGACGACGTCACCGGCCTCCCCATTGACGAGCTCATCGAGAAGGCCGATGGCTTTGCTGGAGTCTTCCCAGGTAACGATGAGTGCACATCGAGCTCATGGGTTGCTCTGTCTCGATTCTCTGCGCTGCACTGATGACCATCTGTTGGTTTGCTGCAGAGCACAAGTACGAGATCGTGAAGAGGCTGCAGGACAGGAAGCACATCTGCGGCATGACAGGGGACGGTGTCAACGACGCACCAGCTCTGAAGAAGGCGGACATCGGCATCGCTGTGGCGGACGCGACGGACGCCGCCCGCAGCGCGTCGGACATCGTGTTGACGGAGCCGGGGCTGAGCGTGATCGTGAGCGCGGTGCTGACGAGCCGCGCCATCTTCCAGCGGATGAAGAACTACACCATCTACGCCGTCTCCATCACCATCCGTATCGTGCTCGGCTTCATGCTCATCGCCCTCATCTGGCGCTTCGACTTCTCCCCCTTCATGGTCCTCATCATCGCCATCCTCAACGACGGCACCATCATGACCATCTCCAAGGACAGGGTGAAGCCCTCCCCCTTGCCCGACTCATGGAAGCTCCGGGAGATCTTTGCCACCGGAGTCGTCCTCGGAGCGTACCTTGCCATAATGACCGTCGTCTTCTTCTGGCTCGCACATGCCACCGACTTCTTCCCTGTGAGTAGAAGCACCATCTCTCTCTCTCTCTCTCTCTCTCTCGCCGGCCTCGTTGCTGCAAGAGTGTGGCTGTTAACCGATGGCAATGCCCTTTCCGAAACAGGAGAAGTTTGGTGTGAGGCCGATCAAGGACAACCAAGAGGAGCTGACGGCAGCACTCTACCTCCAGGTCAGTATCATCAGCCAGGCACTCATCTTCGTCACCAGGTCGAGGAGCTGGTCCTTCGTCGAACGTCCCGGGTTTCTGCTGGTCGCCGCCTTCGTCGCCGCCCAGCTGGTACTCCTGCGTCCTCCATAAGCTCGACAACTCGTCTTTCTTTCTTCCTTGCTGAAACCTTGTAATGGCAGGTGGCGACGGTCATCGCCGTGTATGCGTCGTGGAGCTTCGCAAGAATCCAGGGCATCGGGTGGGGATGGGCTGGGATCATCTGGCTCTTCAGCTTGATCACCTACTTCCCTCTCGACATCCTCAAGTTCATCATCCGCTACGCTCTCAGCGGCAAGGCCTGGGACAACCTTCTCGAGAACAAGGTCAACACGCTTCTCCTTCCCTTCTTCACCTGCACACACGGAAACCGAACAGGATCTGATCACGGCGGTGCCCTTGTTTGACCATGATGCAGACCGCGTTCACCACGAAAAAGGATTACGGGAGGGGCGAGAGGGAGGCGCAGTGGGCTCTGGCTCAGCGCACCCTCCATGGCTTGCAGCCCGCGGACACCTCCGACCTCTTCAACGACAAGACAAGCTACAGGGAGTTGTCTGAGATCGCCGAGCAGGCGAAGAGGCGCGCCGAGGTTGCCCGGTAATCTACCAAACAAAAGCCTTCATTTGAGGATTCTGTGATCAACATGTACATGATGCTGATGAACTGAGTCGATTGTTTCTGCTGCAGGCTGAGGGAGCTCCACACGCTAAAAGGCCACGTCGAGTCTGTGGTGAAGCTAAAGGGGCTGGACATCGAGACGATACAGCAGCACTACACTGTCTAAACCATGGAAGATAACATACAGAAACAGCCGTGTAGTGAGCTTGGCGTTGGGGTTGAGTTTGAACGGGACCAAACAAGAGTGGGATGGGAATGTGTTACCATGATCTAAGTGAATGTGATGTCCTGCTTTCTTTGTGATATTTCGGGCTAAATGGTTTCTTTTGGCATTTGTCTTCTTTGGTCTCTTGGATGCTCAATTCCTGCAAACGAAATGATAATACTGACAGTCAGTCATCAAACATCATGCTTCTTCCTTCTTATTTGTTAGACATCATTCATTATACACAGAGAGAGAGAGAGAGGGAGGCAAACTTGTGCATCCACCATGAAGCAAAACAAATGTGCATCTTAAAACTTCCTCCTGACCACATTTCCAAAAACAAACCTTGATGGATGCATAATTTCATACACTATATGTCTGATTCTGTCACTCATCATCCTCACATCCAGCTTGCATTTGATGTACTTTGTTGTCTTTCTCAAATGTCTTAACTGAGGCTTTTTGGCTTACCCAAGAGGATGATCCATTGTCACAACCTATATATTATCCATGACCTAAACACGGCTATGTTTTCCTTCTCATCAACCCCTTGACTTCATAACTAAAATAGCAAAGCAATCATCAAAGAACAAAGAATGGAGTTAGCCATGGTAACTGATTATGTTTCATATTACCTATTATTGAGCCTTACTAGCAATACAAATATCTTAGTGTTCACCACAAATAAATCCTTGAGAAGCATCAATGTCACAAGTCATGAGGTTTTCAATTCTGCAAGCTGGCTATCACTCATGTAAGCCACATAAAGAAAATGAAACTTTGCTCTTCAATGAATTGAGAACACCCAGTAATACTCTATTTGATCACTGATTCTAACTTACTAAGAGTAAATGGCAATGCTAAGTGTAAACAATCTTAAAGTAAATTTAAAGATCCTGATCTTTTGCCCTCAAGTAGCTCTAGTAGTAGAGCTGATGACAGCTCTGTAGACAATATGTTTCAGATTTGGGGATTTATCTTGCACATCATTCTGCACAGAATCCCCTCTTTGGACTTGTCAAGTATGCTCCGTGGAAAAAAAATGCATCAAAACAAAAGGCAGTGTCATTTTAGCATTTCTATGCAAGTAGATTGCAGTATAACCTACAAAAAATTTGGCTAACTTACAAAAAATATATTTAGGATGATTTCCCAAAGAGCTACAATCAAACAAAATATTAGTGCACTTGTAAAATTCTACATGAAGCAACAAGAAAAAAAAAAAAAAAAGAACAACGGGAATATTTTTGTTGGTAAATATTTATCCATCATAATGTTGGTGACAGTAAGGCTCCTACTAACAACAAAATGCTACCCATTATCTTCAATAAATACACCTAAGCCTGATCCATGGGCAAATACAAACAAAGAGAAAACTTGCATACTTGGCATCAAGGCAATCCATTGTACAAATGAATGGAAGATCATCTTCTAATGAGAACATCAATGTTACATTACATAGGAGGAGTGAACAAGGAAAGTAAATCAGGAAAAAGTCCATGAGCAGAAAATGATCTTATTTAGGTTTTGGATATGTGTACAACTTCTATATAGCTGAAGCATTTCAAAGACGAAAACAATTTATTAATGTTTGATCCTGTAAACTATCTGGAGAAACTCCACTATCTTAAGATTACAAATAAGGATTCCATAGATTAGCCTGATGAGCAAAAAAAAGAATTGCATATGTCCATTCCTACTTAAGTCATTTCTTCTCCATTTATCAAATGGCTTCAAGTAGAACCAAGGGAACTATCATAGTGATGCTGAATTTATGTTGCTGGCAAAAAGAATCTAGGTCCAAAAAACTTGTCTAATCTTTTTGCAGGTTTAATTACTATTAAGTATACATCAATAACTTACTGACTGAACCAAAAACATTCAAAAGTCACTAGTAAGAACCATATAAGGTTAAATGATATCATTCATCTTTTTTCTTTTACCACAGTTGACAATTCTGTTGGCTAACTACAGTTAACATTATCTTTCAATTTGTAGGTTGAGGTTTGGAATCTGCAAATTCCACAACAAGAGTTAAAAGAAGCAAATAGGAAGCAACGCCCATCGTAACAATATTCCAACGTTAGTGGCAAACTAAGTAGGAGAAGGCCTCAAACAGCAGTGACGAGACAAAAATCCAATTTCTCAATCGCAAAGGCGATCCTTTTCTCACACAGCAGAGCGCCAACGAGACGGCGGGATGTCTGGGGCTTCAAATACCTCTCCTGCCCTCAGTTGATAGAGATTATGGCGAAAGATCGGCTGCTGGTACCTTGACATCCCAACAAAAGGTACAACAATTAGACCGAAGAAACCAATAAAAGGAATCGTCTGGCAGAGATAACCGCTCACAGTGTACGGGTGGCGGTGCCGACGGTCGCTGGCGATCGCGAAGCAAGTCTTCCCATCCATCGCCATATGATACAGAGGGGGGATTCTAGAGCAAGACAGAGGAGAAGAACGCGACCCCGAAACGAGGGTTTATATAGTCCATGGATATGGTCTGGTCGGTGACAGGAAGCCCAAACAATTCTAAATGGCACCCAAACCGTCCAATTTTTGTATTCTTACTCCCACCGACGGTGAGCATAACTCAAAGTCGGGAGCCTTGGGGTCAGCTTACCGCACGCAAAATAAAAAGGCTTCCTTAAGGTGGAAGATGTCACAACAACAATCATGTCATTAAATATAAATAGGTGTTCACGTTTCCTAAAATATATTTATATTTTAGATTTTTTATTAATATATTTATTTTAAAAACAGTATTTTTTAATTTAAAAATATTCAAATTATTCTTTTAATTTTTTTTGCTTATTAAAGTATCTTTAAATATTACAATGACTGGTCATCATTAAAAAATTAATATAAAATCTACTTGAAAACGCTATAGATAATCTAAATAGATTTCTAGCCTCAATCAGATTAACTAAAAGCTTAAAAATATAATATTATAATAGTTTATAAAGAAATAACAACCAAAGAGATATGACATCACTTATAGTATTTTATAAATATTATTAAAAAAATATTATAAATGAGCTAAATAAAAATATGATAATAGTTAAAAATTAGTAAGGAAACAAGCAAAAAAGTTTGACGTAAAAACATTTGAAGAGTATTTTAGGTATTTTTAAAATTAAGGGTAGTATTTTAAAAAAATAAAAGAGGATATACCTTTTGAATATTTTCTAAGAAAATAACCCGAATCTTACTAGAAGCTCCATTATCAAGTTTTTGCTTTCAATGCCATGGTGTAATCCAGCACACAAACATTTGCACTACAGGATTCAT
The DNA here is from genome assembly GCF_036884655.1 of Musa acuminata AAA Group. Lineage (NCBI taxonomy): Eukaryota > Viridiplantae > Streptophyta > Magnoliopsida > Zingiberales > Musaceae > Musa > Musa acuminata. The sequence continues at coordinate 2,942,050 of NC_088329.1, read as the reverse complement.
GGATGCAGCAGTTATTCATGAAAACAAATGCATTGGCTGACTATGTTTACAGCTTAACAAACAATAGAAAAAAGAGACAACAACGAAGAAAAAAATGATAGTTCGACTGATACACATTCTATGACAGAGAAAGGTTCTTAAAATGCAGGTGACAAAATGGTATAGCCACAGTTATTGCCAATGAAAAATAACAAGATACAAATGAGGTAGTATGTGTTCTATAGACTGTCCAAGCTCCCCATTCAAGATAGCACCCACTAGCAAGTACGTTCTTCGAGTTTAAGGAACAAGAAGTGGTAGCTCAATCTAGCTTGACGGATGAGAAGAGGTAGTGAACAAAACAGAAGGATGAAATGAACCCAACCGTGCCAGTAGCAAGCATGATGGCAATGACCATGAACAATGAGTAGCCAAGGTAGAGGGTGGCAGAGACAGGGCCGCTTAAACTTTTAAGATCGAATACCAGATAATTCACCGAGTATAGGAAGATGTATAGAGCCACTGATCCCGAGGAGAAGAAGGATTTCCACCACCATTTCCAGTCTTCCACACATAGGTGCATGTAGGTGAGGACCAGAGATACCTCGGCACAGACGACGACCAGAAGAATCAAGACGATCAAGAGGAAGCCGAAGACGTAGTAGACTCGGCCCATCCAAAGGCTAGACATTATGAAGAAGAGCTCAATGAACAGGGTGCCGAAGGGTAAAGTCCCTGCTCCGATGACCAGCAGCCAAGATGGGTACTTTTGTGGAGGGATCTCACGAGGGATTTGATTTGTGCGGACAGGATACTCGATATGTGGTGCCTTGGCACCGATGAAACCACCGGCGAGAGTAAGCGGAACCGAGATGCAGAACCAGAGCAACAGCAGCACGACGAACAAGGAGAACGGAATCGCTCCGGTGCTGTGGCTACCCCACAACAGGAAATTAAGTGTTGTTAAGATCAAGAAGGCGATACCAGGGAAGAAGCAAGCGACACGCCAGGAGACGGAGACCCAGCCAGAGTGATCTCCGACATTGATCGTCTTCCACATCCTGACAGCAACGTATCCTGCCGCAATTCCGAGGATCAAGTAGAAAAACAGCATCCCCGTGATAAGGGTTCCGCGGGATGCAGGCGACATGAATCCAAGTGCGGCGAACAAGATGGTCACGACCGCCATACCGAGTATCTGCACTCCATCACCTACCATCGCGCAAAGCAGCAACGGGTGGCTCGGAGCCCTGAAGACGTCCCCGACGACAAGCTTCCACCCGGAGAGCTCCTCGTTCATCTGCGCTTGCGACTCCTTGTCCAGCTCTTCGTACCGGGTGAGATCTCTTCGGACGGTTCTCAGTAAGATCACAAGAACAATGCCGGCCAGGAAAGCAATCACCATCAGCGAATTGAGTATTGAGAACCAGTGAACCTTCGCTCCTTCCATCTTCAAGTAAGCATCCCATCGGGACGGCCACTTGATGTCGCTCTCGACGAAGGCAACCTCGTAGGTGAAGACCACAGGTTGGTTCTCGTTCAGCTTCATGGCCACGGTGGTAGGATCACACTGGATCTTCGCCGGGTACTTGTCGTACGTCTTCAGGTTCTTGGCCGACTCGGCATTGTGCAGGAAGCTGCACGGCACAACCTCGAATCCGACCACCATCCACCCGGGCTTGCCGGATCCCGACTTGTCTGTCGTCTGGATCACGTCAGCCGCGTCCCCGGTGCTGCCCACCACCCTCGCCACGTTGGTTTCCTCGTACTTGTGCACCAAAACGGTGAACTTGAGGTGATTGAAGAGGTAGTAGGCGTCGCCCGCCCGGACACCGATCGGGTACCCTGTCCACCGGAGGAGGAAATCGCCCTTCCTCGTGTACCTAATCGCCGGGAGGTTGTCGAGGATCACATTGACCTGGTACATCTCGTCGATCCGCTTCTTGAGGAGATTGAAGTCCTTGGCTGACAGCGGATCGGTTCGGCAGAGGAGGATGTCGGACTCGTTGGTGAACATCTTGAAACGATAGGGAGAGTTCTCGATGCGGTCGCCCATGAGGAGCTCGCCGAGGTTCTCGGCGCTGTCCTTGATGCCCTCCGGGGGGCGGCAGAAGGGAAGGCTGTAGTAGGTGAAGGGCAACTCGGTCTCGATGGAGGTGAGGGAGTTCACCTTCACGGAGAGAAGATTGCCGACCTGATACTCGTGGGGGTAGCTGCCGGGGAGGTAGAACCCGTCGCCAGATCGGATGATGGCGAGGCAGGAGACCAGCAACCAGAGGTCAAATCCGCGAAGAGATCCCATCTTAGCGCCGAAACCGGAAGCAAGACCCATCAGGGATGGGTTCCCTTACAGATCTGTAGAACACAGAGATCAAAACCGGATCAGGAAGAGGAGATCTCGGCGTTTGAGGGGAATCGAGCGTCAGATCTACAAATGCGCATCAGCACAAGGCATAAAAATCACAGTAACGAATCGAACAGGGAGGATTAGGAGAGAGCAGATCTGACCTCTATTCGAGTCGCTTCGATGCGAGATCCAACCAATCGACGACGGCAGAGAGGGAGGGAGGGCGGGTGGAGGAATCTGAGGAGAACGGAGAACAGAGGAGTGAGAAGGCGACGAAGAAGACGCAGTGGGGAGGGGCTCGAAACGATATTTATGCCGGTCGAGGTCGGGACTTGGGGCGCCCAAAAATGCCCAAAATGTCCACCATAGGTGCCCCTATTCCCCACCAAGCGTCGGTTGTGTATCTTATGCGTGAGTGAATGCTCATCCCGTATGCCCCCGCTTCATCCAACCGGGGGTTACTTTCGGAAATACACTTTATATTTAATTCCATTTAGGTCTTTTTCTTATTTTCACTCGGACAATAAAAATGTGCGTAACGGCCGCATGAGACACGGGGAACGAGTAAGAGACAAATGATAGCAGTTTCACCCCCAAAAGCATCTTCAAAATTCGCGTAAATAAATCATTTAGCTGATGTAGTTCTTTACGATTGGTGAGATTTGTATGATACATCCCTCCTTTTGATGGGCATCTCTGCTTCCGTCCCGGTAGCTTTGTTCTCACGCACGTGATCAGATCCAAAGAAGTTGCCACCGACACCGACACCGACACGCATGATTTGTTAGTATAATCCGAACGCAAATTTTTTCTTTAAATACTTTCTTATTATATGAAATATTTTTTTAAAACATGATCGATTATAAAAGGTGAAGACCGATAGAAGATAAGATTTTCCTAACTATACGAGTTTATATTCTGTCGAGGGAAATCCTATGTATAGATTCCTATGGATGGACATGTTAATATATTCAAGTTAAAGTTACTTTAATAAAGCTTCTTTAATAATTGTTCTTATCTTTTATTATTTTCATGCTACACTCATCAGCACTCTTCTTCTCTATTATAGTGTCGTTGCAGTTTCCTCCTTTGTTGCAGCTTTCTCCTCTATTGTACTTTTATTGCAGCTTTCTCCTCTGCTGCACCTCTAGTATAGCTTCCTTCTTTGCTGTTTTGCTGCAACTTCCTTCTCTGCTATAGCTTATTCCTCTGCTACAGCATTGCTATAACTTTTTCTATTGCTGTAGCTTTCTCCTCTACTACAGTCGTCGTCATCGCAACTGCAACAACAGTAACAACGATTTACTCTTGCCCTACTCATGAAGCTTCTGACTCGTAAACCATTCTTTGTATCGATTTAAGATTGGTATCCTTGACAGGAGCACCATCTTGTGGGGGCATGATAGAAAATAAGATTTTTTCAACTATACGAGGAAATCTTTCTACTGAAAATCTTCTATTCTATTAAGGAAAACCCTCTCTCCTAATCTGTATAAATAGGAGAGGGACATGTTAATGTATCCAAGCTAAAGTTACTTCAATAAAACTTCTTCAATAATTGTTCTTATCTTATATTTTTTTCATCGTACTCCGTTAACAAATGATAACAACTCTAATCGACTCAAATGTGTATATAATCAACCATCATTACTTGACTACGATGGTAATACTCATCAGCAACTCTGTGCAAACTACCACAGATCAATTCTGATTATTCATATGGAGTTCTGTGATATCAAGTTTTCTCTTTTTTTTATTCCCGGTGCAAACTGTCTTGAATGTCCTAACATAAATTTACTGTTCCCTGATCTGAAAACCATTCTTTATCTGGGTTTTCCTGGTTAATTATCATGATAATATCAAGTCAGCTTCAGCTTTCATTTCAAGAAAAAGTATAAAGCAAGATTACACTGTTCATCTGGGTGTCTGTCTAAAACCTGGGTTGGAAGAGATGTCATTGTTGCCATTGTCCTGTGTGCTGTGTCTAATTTATTCTGCAAATTAGTAAGAGAGAACTGATATGTCTCTCTCACTTTTTGATTGCTTGTCCATTTACCAGCATGCTATCCCTCTCACTTGCATGTCCCATTTGATATAGAGTTCACTGTGCAGTGGACAAAGGAAAAGGAAAAGGACTGTAATGTACATGCTGCGAACCTTCAAGGAAGTTGCCCTTGTTTGTCTGCCACCACCAGTAGATCGATTCTTCTCCTCCTCTATCCTACAATTGCTTCGTGTGGTTCCCTGACATCTCCATATATCATGTAAACTCTGTACCATTTGAAGGTGTATGTGGTGGTGATGGAAATGAAATTTCGGCAAAAGCATGGAGTGCTTTCTGCTACCGTAGAGCTCTAACTCTCAGCCGCAGTGGGATGGAGATGAAGTCGATATAGAATCAGGTAGCTGTTGTTCCTTTGTTGTCTGTGTTCGCCATCCATGGCTGGGATGCTCCCGGGAGTGGAATTTGCCCGGAGAAGGCGACTCCACCACGGCGGCTCAACGGATTCATCCACCGGTACGAGGAGATCATCTTATTGTTTACATACAATAGGATGTGAAGCACATCTTTCCGCTACTGGCTCCATGGTAACCATGACCACTCATTAGCACTTGTTCTTCCCCATGATCGTTCTTCAACTTGTTGAGCTCATGGTCGCTCCTTTGTTGTGCGTGCTGTTGGCCAAACCACATTCTATTACTAGCAAAGAACCATTTTGAACAAAGAAGTCCACGAAGGAGCACTTGGATCGATGGCTCGGGAGGCCAAGGAGAGACTGGATGCAAGACTAAAGATCAAGAGGTGTGACGGGATGATGAATCACTCCATGCTTCCTGAGCTCCACAAAGTCTACAGCTTTCTTCTGATCCTATTGCAGGTATCGTGGCTTGGAAAGCAACAGCGAGTGCGGTAGCGAGCAAGTGATCCCAGGGAGTGTGCAGGGAGAGGTGTTCTCGTCCAAGAGCACCAGAAAGTTCAGCTGGAGTAAGAAGCTGGGGTGGACGGCATCCGAGCAAGCGGAATGTGCAATCTGTTTGGAGGAGTTCAAGAGGGGAGATGTGCTACTTCGCTTGCCTTGTGCTCACAGGTTTCACTGTGACTGTGTGGTGCCATGGCTGCAGAGTAACTCCCACTGTCCATGTTGCAGAACAACGATCTTTCCTCAAAGCTGTCGGTAGTGTAGCTATGGCGATAATTTACAGAGACTGCTTAGTGACGCTACTGGAAATAGGTGGTGTAATTTATGAGAAAATTTATGTCAATAACAAAAATCACTTCAAAATCCATTTTATATATATATATATATATATATATATATATAATATTTTTATTTTTATAATACTAAATATTTATAACTAGAAAAAGTATTAAAATCTCTTGGTGGGCTGACGAAAAAATCTCTTCAAAATCAGATTTATTATAAATTAATATATTATTCTAAAAATAAATATAGAATAAAAACAATAAAACCTGAATGAATTACCAGAATAAGCATTTCATTAAAACATTTGATAATACAATAAAATAGACTTGTAAATAATTGAATTTAAAATTTATTTTTCATGAATCAAATAATCTAATAAATTTAAGACTAATTAAATAATATAAATTCACACAAAACATATAATTGTCTAATTAAATGAATTAAAATTATTATTTTAAATTTATTAGAATGCTAACAATTAAAACTCTTAAAATAATTTGGTTTAAGATAAAATTACATCAACTTATCATTTAAGCTTATAAATAACATCATGATTCATGCATCATCATCTTGAAACTAAATAATTATTTACTAATCATGAATTTTTTGAAATAAAAATATTATTATACATCACAAGAATATAATAATTCTAATATCAAGTATTTTAAAATATAAAATCAAAATTATTTCATCTCGAAAGTTATGAAATAATTAAGTTTTATATTTAAATTTTTTCTCACATAAAAAAATTTAAAATAATTATTTCATAAAATTCACTAAATTAATAATTTTTAAAATTAATTAAAACTTTAATTAAATTGAATAATTTACTAAGTTATCCATGTTATTAAGGAAACTAATTTTAATTATTTCCTTAATCATATTACACAAATAAGGAAATGAATAATTCTAATAAAGTAAAACATTAATTATGATAAATTTGATTAATGGTAAGAAGAAAAAAAATCTACAACAATGCAAATCATATATTGATGATATCTGATAAATAATACTTAAAGCATAGTTTTTTTTTAGGTTTCTTAAAATTAAAATTAAATATTCAAATATCGCTGGCTTAAAACAAGCAAATCAGAAGAGCAAAAAACAAAAAAAAGAAAATAAAAAGATCAAAAAGTATCATGCATATACTTTCTCGTATTTTCAGTGAATAATATCAAATTTAGCTTCATAAATTTTCCCATTTATCAACTTAATAAAATTGATGGTTAATGTAAAGCACAGAGTGATATTTCGAATAAATCTGTGATTTCAGCGTTCTGTAGGGATATGCAAGACATTTTGCTGTAGAAAGAACGGACACAGACGGCGGTAGGCGCCTTCGGGCATGGATTTCTAATCTAAAGATCGATCCGATCCGTTTTGAGACACAAAAAAGGTGTTGTTTAGTACGGTTTAATTAACGGGTTTAACGGGTATCGGATCTCTTTAAGGTATCGCCCGACAAAAGCGAGCTCCTCGAACGTTCGGTGGAGTTCAAGAAACCCTCTCCTTTTGTGTCTCCCTCGCCTCATCCTTTTGAGAAACCCTTCCCTTCTCGCCGATCCAGAATCGAACCGGAGTTATTCTTTCTTCGTCTTCGATCCCTTTCGATGGTTAATCCCTTTCTTCCGATCTCTTTCTGCGTCTTTCTCTCTCTCGAGGCACGATGGAAGCCTTTTAATCTTTCTTCTGTCTTTGCCTTAGGAATCGACCGGCCCTTCTCTCGACGATTGCTTGAAGTTGTTGAGAGGGCAGCGCGACGAGCAGAAGCTCGCCGGACTCCTCCTCGCCGCCAAGTTCTGCCAAGGGGGCGACACCGCTTCTGTTCTCAAGGTTTACGAAGCCGTCGGCGCGAGATTCCTTCAGCGGCTCCTCATGACTGGTAATATTTTTGAATATCTCATGTTACTCCAATTTTTAACCCGTTTTGATGGATCATGGTTCTTGGGTCTTGATTAAGGCATGGGAAAGGGAGCCAGCGGGGTTAAGAGTGGCGAGGAGCAGGAGGCGTTTTTGCGACTCTCCATCACCCTTCTTGCTGCATTGTGTCGGGTGCCGGAGATTGCGTCGTCGGAGGAAATGAACTCCCAAATTCCTCACGTAGCAGAAATTACTTCAACATCGTATGTTTTTTTTTTTTGTCTTTAATTATTGTTTGTTCTAAAATTGGGTGTTGCATGACGAAACTGTTGGTATTGAAGGATTTATGCTTAGTTATATCTGTGCCCTATGCCCTATTGTATCTCGATGTGATACATGTGGTTGAATTTTAAATGCAACGACTATGAATGTGTTCTCGTTGAAAATAGATCACCGATTTTCATGCTTTATCTCTAATTTTCCATTTTCTTTTTTGTGGGAAAGAAATGAGAAAGAAACGCAACTCCACCTGTTTGTGTGCACGCTAATAATTTTAATCTGTTCCATTGTCAGTCTCATGATCAGATAAAAATTAAAGAAAAATGTTCTAGACAACTGTCTGCAAGAGCAAAATTTTGTAGTGTCATTTTCATAAATAGAGATCAATGGACGGAAAAGATTTGTGTAACTGACTCCAATAGTTAGGACTTTATGGCTTATCGTTGTTGTTCTCCATGATTAATAATGTGCTAAACACGTTTCCTAAATGGTATGATGGGGATGATGGAAATGATAATAGTGTGTAGTTACAACAGGTGAGGTGGTAGAGACTGTGATGGCTTTAGGGTTGTTGTAGTGGTGCTATGGTGGTGATGAGGTGATGAAGGTGGTACAAGAGTGTTGATGGCAGCAGCGGCCTCCTTGTGATGGAGCTGGTGTTAGCTGCAGTGATGGTGGTGGTGTTGCATGCAACAGTTATGGTAGTTGTGGCGGCACCAACAATGATGGTGGAGATGAAGTGTTGGTATGAGCATTGGTGGTGGCAATAGGGTTGGTTGAAGCAGATTAGTAGTAGGTTGGTACCAACATCTGCAGCAGCAATGGTGAAATTGGCAAGAACGTGGTGCTATGGTGATGGTAACAATGGTAGTGAAGGTGGCTACAAAAATGAGAATGACAATAGGCTTAACTTAAAGAAAAAAAAATCTTTGGAAAATTTGGAATAAAAACCTACTTTCTGTAGGTTTCCTAAGTTTATACCAAATTGGAGAACTAAAAAATTAGTTTAAAATACTTGAGTACTGAAGCTTGGGGTGGGATCACCATGTCCATGTTCAAAGTTTAGACAGTTGCCTTGAGGACTGCCCACTTAACGTTGCTTCCCTTGATTAATAATATTGTGTTCTGCTGATTTGTGATTGTTGCTATAGTAATAGTACCATTTGCAATTGCAGTTCATATACCATATTACCTTACATTGGAGACATTTTTTTCTGATCTCTGATTAAAGTTCTCTGTAATATAAATGTACGTTACTTTTCTGCTTAACTACTTCTCACTGAATTTGTTTGTCAGGTCTGACCCCTTTATTGTTGAGGAATGCTATGAGTTTCTGTTGTTGGTTGCTGCAGCTTCAGAGAATGGTCTAGTCAAATTTTATGAATCTGGAGTGATGGGCATGCTTGCTCCACATATTTCTACTCTGACTGATGGTATTAAATGCACTTGATTTTCCTTTGTTGGAACTGTTGGGTGTTAGAAACATATTGGACTTGGTGCTGGATTTAATAAATATGTATTCAACTTTATGAACACTACTGATTTACCTGTTGCCGTAAACCTGCCTTAAGGACTCCTCAGGTAATCACATATCTTCATGCTTGATGGCTCATACCAATGAAGCTTTTTAATCTGACTTAGAAAGTTTCCACAAATTCCACTAGACTTGTTTCATCTGGCACCTCTCTTCTTAGTACTTTACTGTTGATGTACTAATGGAAATTTGAAAGTTTACGGATCAATGGCTGGATCAAGGCATGGCTACACTTTCAAAGTCCAATTTAGTTTGTTATGAGATGTCTACGGTAGGATTAAACTCTTAATGAGAACTCTAGAGTTGAACCTTAGAATTCATGTATATCTAGAATATGCTATTGAATGCAATTCAACTTTGCTAAAGTTACTTGAATGGCAAATAACTAGGTCAAGTAGTTGGTCAAGTTTTATCAGAAAGTGGTTTCAGTATAGAATTTCTTTTGGATCTTCTCTTTTGACAGGTCTTTGGAAGTTCTCTCCTTTGAACAGAAGTGCTCAAGCTCTTTTTACCAAATTTAGCATTTACCCTTAAGTTTTATGTTTTATTTTTTTTCTTTCTCCTTTTGCCTTAATGCTGACTTGGACATGCCTTGAACTTTTATCCCATATGTGGATTATGTTGTTTTTTTTATCAAGTCTTTATTTCTTTGAAGGTTCTCGGTCACTTGAGTTTGCCATGCAACTTCAGCAGCTAGTAGTGAATCGGCTATCTGATGATTTGTTAAATGATGAGAACCTACGAGGCATGTTAGCCATGGTATGCTGGCATGCACTTATAGAATTCTCTTTTTTCAATTTCAATCATTTCTAATGATGGTTTATTACGCTATCTATTTGTTTATGTATGTACTGACAGCTTATGTGATCCCCAGGTGACTTCTGTTGCTAGGCAATTTGCTGTACTGCAGAACATCCACAAATTCGATGCTTTGCATATGCTTACTACACTTCTATCATCAAATTACATTGTATGATGTTTTTCTGTCTCCTTATCTTCTATCTGATATCAATCATTATGGAAGAAAGTCAGATATACTAAAGTTGCTTTTTTTTTTCCTTTCCAAGTGTACTTGGAGCTAAGTTTATGTTTGATGCAACTTCCACGAGTTAGTCAATTTAGGCATAAGATCCTGCATAAATGTTACAATGAAGCCATTGGTTGTCACCTATTTATTTGGAATGAAAATGTCATAGCTGCATCAGTGTTAATGATGCATTTGATGCTTCACATTGTCAGAATTTGCATTAAATGATTAAACATGAAAAATAAAGAAGAATTTTAGAGTCTTTTCTAGATAGGATAAGCAAGATGATGGACTGAAAATGTAATTATAATCTGGTTACTTACAAGTGATTAGCTTCTGTGTTCTTTTGCTAGAGGTCCTTTTGTCATTAAAAATCAGTACACAATATGAAAATATTCAAAGATGCGTGCATAAGTACTTTCTCCTTGTTGTTCTTCATTCAATTGCTTGTCGAAACTAATAAATTGCATTGCCATTCACCATTTCATGTTTAATTGTGTGTTGGTTAGCACATGCATCCAATGACACAGGAATTTATTATGCAAGCTAATGACATAGTATTCTTACAGTTTTAGAATTAATAAAACTTGAAAGTCAAGTTACATATGTAGAACAGTTAGAAACAAATGAAAGTTTTGAATGCATTTGGATAACATTGGTATGACAGCATATGCCTATTTGTGCTTGTTCAGAAGACTGATGCCTCTGAGTGTCACTACTGGTTAGTTGTTTTGTTTCTGATAGGTCATTATAATCCATGTTGCATTGAAGAAACTGACCATGATTTACATATCTATGTCAATTACACTGGAATCAATCTCTAATTAGTTGGTAAGGATTTGCATCTTCAGGCTTATACATCTAATTATATTCTAAAGGCATAACTACCATCAATTAAACTTAAAATAAATCATAATATCTGTAGTGGAATCTAATTGGCCACTCGCACTATGGGCTAGACTGTTTTTCTTGCTTTGGACCTTCTTTGGTACCTGACATTGCTCCACCCTTATGGTGCTTTTTGCCTTTATGGTCGACTTGAAAAAAAAAAAACTCTACAAGATTATGATTGGAAAGCAAGTGAATTTACATGATCAATTAATAGCTATATTAAATCATGTGAAATGTACAAAGTTAATTTTTCTTTATCTTGATGTTGCAACTGTTTGCTACAGTGACTGGGTATATTAGCAGTCACTAAATCTAAATAATTATCTTTAACTATCCTAATGAAAATTAACTAAAATAAAGAATTTTTAATGTCCTGTTTGTTGCCGTCCACATCTGCTGTCCACACTGAGAGAATGGAGGAAATAGCAATAAGTGAATAAATGGAAGTGAAAATCAGCAAAAAGAATATAAACATAGCCTAGTTACTCATGCTGTCTCCCATGTTTTTAGTCTAATGACTCATTCATCTCTCATATTTGTAGTCCAGTTACTCATGCGTCTCTCATGTTTGAAGAGTGCTGCATGTTGAATATCATGTAGTATCAGTAAATAGTACATATTTCCTATTCCTGTATGGTAAGATAATCTGACTGGAACATCTATGGGGAAAATTACATGAATTCAGTGGTTGCCACCATTAATTGTCTTCTAATTTGTTGCAACCATCTTATTTATTGTTTGACATATAGACTTGTAAAACAAATGAAAGATACAATAATAGGTGAAGTTGCTGCACCTCATTCTTCCTTCCTGTAACGTCACTTTGAAACATTTTGTTGGGGATCTTTTGCTGTTTTGTTATTGAAAATTTATAATAGTTTTACTTTAATTGCTTCATTCATCATTGGCTCACTGATGAAGCCAGCTTCTTGTTGATTTATTTTGATTTTTTGTTCTTATTTTATGATTTGAAGTTATGTCAAATACACTAATTTTGTGAACATATCTATACTTTTTTATTTTGAAGCCACTTCATGAAGCTCTAAGGTCAATATCAACTGATATTTGGGCAAGTCAAATACGCATTGGCATTAGCGAAATACTTCAAAACCGAGTTGGTATGTTTGCATCACTGCTTTACAGATTTTGATACTTACACTACACAAAATCGAACTTCTTGAATTCCTCCTCACCATTCTTTCCCCTATTTTCTCCCTGTCCATCATGTTAGCTGGATTAATTTTTATAATTATTGTTGTCACACACTATTGGCCCATTGAGAAAGTAAACATCAAGTATAACTGTTAAGGGAAAATTAATGATTAATATATATTTTCAAACTTGTAGTTTCTACTGAAAAGCTCCAAGCCCTTCTTCTGGCTGATTTAATGATGTCTATACTTGGGGTAAACTGGCTGCTGGAACACACAAGATTGCATCATAACCAGGAACCGATGCCAGTTGACAAGTAAGAGCAACAATGTCTTTGGTTTCCCAGGGGAACCTCTTTTAAGTGGTAACATCATTTTTTTATTATCTTGAGTTGCTTTTAGGTTTGTATTGCTTGTACTCGAGTCCTCAAGGGTAGAAGTTGCTGTTCTTCTTAATGAGCTGGCCTACTTAAAATATGAAGCTTCCAGAAGTTCTTCCGATGCTGCAGGAACAATCTTTCAGAAGCAGCGATCTTTGGCTATATTATTTTCTTTGATGGAGAAGATCATTAAACTTATGTCAACTGTCAGTGGGGCAAAAGGTACATCTGTAGTTGGCTAATAGTTAGCTTGTTATCTAATTTATGGCTGTTATTTTCGAAAAACTCTTATCCACCATATAGAGTTATTCTTCCTGGTTTTTTTAGTACTTGTTTCAATTAGTTTATTTGTTGTTTATTATCACAACACAGAATTGTAATAAATAATAGTTTCTCTTGAGAGAATTGCTTATGCCTCTGGATACACACACACACACACACACACACATATATATGGATATGTATATGTATATATATATATATGTATATATATATATGTATATATATATACATATGTATATATACATACATATATGTACATATATGTATATATATATTTATATATGTATATGTATATATATATACATGCATACGTATGTATCTGTGTATATATATATATATATACATATATATATATACACATATATACATATACATATACATATACATATAATACTATAAAAATATCTTTTTTTTTGATAATGGATCCTACGTTTTTGAGGGGATGAATTTATATAGATCTGGGCTCTCTTGCTCTTTGTATATATGTGATTGCAATTTTATCTTTTAAATAGTTAAATTCAATCAACCAGGTGTCTTTTTTGTTATAGCACCAACATACAAGATGTTGGGACTTATGACATACAATGTCTTGCTACTGAAACAAGGATTGTGAGACTAGTGTCTGTAGTTGCTAGCTTGCTACTTGTTTCTGTGTGTTGCACTGACAGTTGCATAGCTAGTGCTATGCTACCAATTTCTTGTTTTTTTTATTGTATTATAGGCTTGAAAGCATGGATAGAGATCCAAACAGCAAAGAATCAAATACTGGTTGCCTGGTTGGTATGCACCATACTGACTGATATTTACTGGTCTGACCAAGGCTTGGTACCTGACCGTAGAGGTTGGTACATATTATACAGACCAACTGATATGTATCCTTATTAAAAAAATATTGGTTTAGTTCTGGAGTAGAGACTCTTTTTTTCTAATACATGAATTTTCATAAGAAGAGTTGAAAAATGTGTTGATGTTGAATTCGTGAGTAGGTAGGGCACTAATATCTGTTTTATCCAAGAATTTTTTTTTCCTGATATAAGAAGCATTGTGACATTATCATAACAGATCTCAAGGATAACATGATAGTACTGACTGGTTAATAGACTGGTATAATACATCTTGTGGTAAGTATATGATATACTGATCAGGAAAAAAAACCAAGTATGATCGATGGAAAAAAAGGATGTCTCAGGTTGATCGATAATTTTGACTATTCTAGTCACTCAACAGCATAATTCCATGAACCAACAGTTGATGTGAGTTTGTACCCTCTTAAGTGCCCCGTGTTAGAAGTAATGATGCTTGGTATGAAAAAACAAACAATATATCATAAATTTGACTGTTTATTTTTTGATGAGCTTACAGTTAGATAAACAGGATTCATTTATCATGATTTTCTTATGGAGGCATTTCAAGGAGTGTAGATCAACAAGCTTGAATCTCCTGAATAAGGTTTTACATAGCATCAGCTGTACCTGAGGCTGAGACAATTTGCACTTTTCATGCACATGCGTTAAAACTTGTACTTGTACTTTATCCTAATAGATTCTTGGTTTCTAGGAATTCTTTTGGATTTATGAGCGTCCGCCCTTTCTTTTTCTGGCAGATCCTTCCGTCAAAGAGAGCACTCTGACAAAGATGATTTTGGGACTCAATGAGACAATTGATTTGGTTCTGGATTTTTTGCAAGACTCAAAGGTGATTATAGTCTCTTCCTAGGCTAGGGTTGAAATAGTTAATTTCTTAATCCGGTTGATCTTATGTAGGATCATGGTCAAATAAAGGGAGATGACCTGTTGGCAGCAGTCCGAATAATAGGAAGGTATGATTGGCTTTTCCTTTTTCTAATTGTATTAGCAACCTTGAACTTCAATGCTGCAGCTAGACATATGGTGTTAATTGTCTTGCTTGTGTTTTGTTCAGTTGTCTTCTAGTCGATGGATATTTAAGCCATCTTCTCATCTACTGTAGCTACTTTATTGTGTGTGGAATTGTTTTGCTGTTATGGATGTTTAAAATCTAGATAGAGAATTTAGTAGAAAAATTTTTACTAGATTGACATTCGTATGGTATGCCAGAGATTGCTGGATTCCAATCTAATGCCAATTTAATACTATTGATTAAGCTGAGTTTTTGAAATAAAATGGAAGGTATTTTACTTTGACATTCTCTCTGAAACATCAAATATAGATTGTAATTGGATTCATATAATAAAACAAATTCATTCAAACACCAAGTTGAAACCTGTAATAAAATAAGGTCTGTGATAAGATGGGATAAGTTATCAATGGTCATTCAAAGATTTTGTTGTCCTCATATTAGTATGAAGTAGTTAATGCTCGCAAGTGCTTTTAACTGATTTCACTTATGCAACTATTTACCACTTTTTACTTGATTGCCTGCAGTTTTTTTTACATAAAGTTACACAAATGCTTGAAAAAATGTGTGGCCTTTAGGAGTGTAGCTGTCTATTTTGTTTTGCTATCTTGGTGACGTCCATGATCTTATATTATATCAACTTTTTTCTGAATATAATGTCTTTTCCAGCTATCTTGCAGAGGCACCCACTGCATGTAAGGAAAAGACCCGAGATTTGTTAGGATATCTTCTATCAATTGAAGGTGAAGAGGAATCAAGGTTTAATTCTCTTTTCTGGTTTTTATGTTAGTACTCAAGATATATTTTTAGTTCATTGCTGATTGTTGCATATTGTTACTAAATCGTAGTCCCTTCTACTCCGTCTGCTTCTTGCTTCCAATGTTGTGCCAATTAACCGTGGACATTGATGGGTGCAAGGCATTGGCTTCAGTTGGTGGACATAAAATGGTGCGCTTGAATTTGTTACATACCAGTTACAACATATATTCTTTATGTTTTTAATTTCGTTTCAGTCAATGCAGCTAAATGAACTCCTTGTCTTTCGTTTTTTTTACATTGTTCTCATAATACTGCAATGTGCCAATGATATTCTGAGACACATGATTTTTGGAGCTTTTGCCATATCTGGCTACTTGCACTATCAGATACTTCAGGAAGTTTTAATACTTTCTTTATACTTTAATTCAATAATTTGTGATAAGATCAACTGTACATATTGAACATTTATTTCCTTAATTTTTGTAATATTTTGTTTACAATTTTTTGTACTTTTAATAAATTTAAAAGCAACTTCTTATATAATTATGATTGTGATGTTTCTACATCTTACTCTTGTTAGAGGTTCTACATTTAAGATTCTTTTGGATCTTTGATGTATTTAACATTGACACTAATTGACTAAATGATGAGTTCTCTTGTAGCTGGTCACTCTTACGTGTGATGGTTATTATCACAGATGCAGTTTCATCCTGTATGGATCTAACCATCGGTATTGTATGTTAATTTCTATTTGTTTCTATGATTGATGTTCTGGCCTTCACTTCACTCCTAGTTCTTCAATCATAGTGAGTTCATGTGCTAATTACAAGTGTTGCTCTTGCTCGAATATGTTGATCCATAGAAATCTGTCTCATTTATTTACAGTAGAATTACTACTGACATTACTGATGTGCCATAGAAATTTCAAGAGATAAACAAAATATGCATGTGTGTTTTCTCATATTGTGTGACAATGAAATGGTGTTTTAATTCACATTTGGAGCATTGTTGTCTACTGTTGTATGTAACCATGTAATACCACCACAAATATCGAAACCCTCTTCAGACCTAATTATAAGTAGTTTATTGGCAACCTGCAGTACATTCTACACTTTTCATGTCGGCTTACACATTTTGGTTATTTTGTATGCATAGTTTACATGTATGATTATCTAAGCCTTTAACATGTAGATCTACCTGAACAATGAGACCAGTGTTGTTTTTTACTGTCATTGTAAAATTAGTACTCTGTACATGAGATGTAATTCTGACCATCTGAACAATGAGATAATATTGCTTTGCTGTCATTTTCAGTTTAATACTCTGGAGATAAATCGTATTTCTCTTGACATTATCAGATAGTGGAATGCCTTGTGAACATGGTTGGAAGTAATGGCAAGATGGTTAATATTAGTGATAGAGTGCTTTTGGCTTGTGATACCATCCTTAATCTCCTGTTAAATGTAAGTTACTTTGCACCTCTAGTTTTCACTTGTAATTAGTCATGGTTATATTTTCAGTTTGTCAACTTTAATGATTTTTGGGGTTATCCTGACACAGCGAAAGGAACTTGAAGTTTGGATAGAGGGGTCTCAATTTGTCAATCTGTTACATGCATTGATCTTTTGGACTGGTACTTTCTTCAGCCCTATCATGTAATATGACTCATAATATAAACTATTGGTGAACCAACGGAGTTTATTATCACAAGGTTTCAGTGTGCTATGCTAACACAGAAAAGAAAAACATGGAACCTATAAATGCGAAATGATCCAAGCAACCTACTAATCCAGTTCATCTGTTCGAGTTAGCATGCCCAAAATGTTAAAACCATTAATGATTGTGAAAAGCCATTCAAATACATATGTACCCCATAAACCCTCAAAAAGAACTTCATATGTAACTTTATTCTTTCCTCTTTTTCTTGCTAATTGGATAATGCAATTTTTAAATTTACACCTGTTGTATTCTCATCGTTACCAATTTATTCATTTAGAAAATAAGTGATGGATGTAGTTCATACTCCAGATGGATCCATTTTGGAGCTCAAATTCGAGCATAGGATGCATCTTGATCGCTATTGAGCAACTTTTGTCCATCCGCAGATACTAATACTGGTTCATTTGCTTCTACTAGTATTCCTTCTAATTAATTGTGTTAATTCTCCTGTTGACATAAAAAAATGATGTTATCTACTGGGATTTGAGTGGGTAGTTACTAAATCGTTACTTAGAATACTGAATGAATTTGTATAATATAATATTTTGTTTATACCTTTTATGTTCATGCGGAAATGTTCATATGGCTTATGCTAAGAATTGATTTTTATTTCTTTTTATTATATCTATAAACATTATGTGATATGATTCTTTTACCTCCTTTTGCACTCGTAAGAGAACTGCAAGGATCCATCTGTCGTGATGATGGCTTCAAGCATTTGCTCATTGGTGTTTGATTTAACATCTGAGGAATCTCTTCTAAACCAATGGAATTTTGATCAGAGCTCTTTTGAGAAGTTGTCTCATCTCATTGTCAGAAGTTTAAACCAGGTTCAGTTGTAGGGTATTTTTGTTGATCTTGATGTCATTGTTTAATTTGAGAAGTGCTTTCATATCCTATTTGAATTGGTGCAGGGTGAAATAAGTGAGGATTTTAAAGACCAGTCGGATCTTCATCAAATCATTATTTCAGGTTTGTTGAACATTTAATTTAACTATTAATTAGTTTTATCTTTATTCTACAGATATACCTTGAACACTTGATTTAGCTAATAGTTTGTTTTGCCTTTATATTTTACATATATATCTTGATGTTTCTTGTTCGGACTGTACAGTTGGTGCTACTTTATTAGGTTTTGTCTCCAAATTAAAGGTTGTTTTACAAGGTGCATCTTTTGTTCCTCCTTGCAGCGTATTGTGATTGGGCTGATCGGTTCCCTTTTGTTAGAAAAGCTGTTGAAAATTAGTAAATCCCTCGGAAGATTTTATACATTACAATATTTGGCCGGCGATCCATCATTGGTCTCTTCATTGGAAGTCTGTTTGGCAGCACCGGACTGGTCTGAGACTAAATCTGGTTTAGATCACATTATCTAACACTAGCAAGACCTCGTTGAATATTCTTGCATGTACAATTGGCAGTATTGCCTATAGAAATATGTGTAATTAGTGAAGATGGCCCAAATTAATTAAGTTGAATGTACCATTATCTGCAAACATTGTCATCGTTCAGTACATAGTGCTGCCAGTGCACTAATAGACAAAAGGAGAAGTAAGCTTTGTCTAATGGTCTATTTTATGTTCGGCTCGGAACTTATTGCTAGGTTACTCTTTATATGTAATAAATTGTAGGTAATTGTTAAAAGTTACTCTTTGCAGCCCAAATAAGTTCATCAGTATATTATTATTTATTAATTCGAGCTGAAGTATGTTGAGTTTGTTGTTAATTGTCAAGTATATTGGACTTGAGCATATGGATGATTAGCACATCTTTAGAGAATGAATTGATGTATGGGATCGTTGCCTCACTGTCGAATTATGTGGATAAGATTGTGCTCAGGCAATGATAAAAGCAGTCGAGCATGAAAGTGGCTGTCATGGACTTGACCATCAATTAGTTTATGAAAGCGGTCATGCACTTTAGCTCACAGCAACCACCGCTGCTTATTTTGTTGGATGCTACAAAGTTGAGAGAAAAGAATTGCTTTAAAAAAAGTTGAGAGAAAAAGAACCTTTTTCGCATTAATAAAGCCACAATGAATTTAAATGAAAACAAACAATTTCCTGTAGGCACTGCCCCTATGACCTGCAACACTAAGCCTAAAGATACAAAGTACCACTTCAATGTCCAAGTAAAAAAACCATGTACAGCTCGCTTCGAGTGGCGCAGTCAATGGTGTCGCCTTTGATGCCTCGGTCTTTGCTAGAATTACGAGTCCTCCTTGCCGTTGAACCGAGCACCTGACGATGATTCTTCAATGGATCCATGGCGAATCCTGCTCGTAAGAGACAGTCCTTGCTGCCCCTCGGACACCTTCCTCCGATATCCGAGGGCAGCCTTGCACCGTCAGTGACTCCAGTTTGCATGAACCAATCAGCGGCTTCAACCCCAAGTCCGTCACCCCCACGCATTTACGGAGCTCCAGACTGGTTAGGCGTGGAAAGCGTCGGAGGAGCTGCTGCATCCCCACATCCGTCACTCCCTGGCACTCGGCAAGCTTCAGCGTGTGCAGGTAGGGAGCACGACCAAGGGCTTCCATCCCACCGTCGTCGAAGAAGCAAGCAGCATCCAGTGCCAGAACACGAATCGGACAGCTCTGGATCATCGCCAGGACGCCGCCCTGGCTGAAGCAAGACGACAAGGATGGGAACTCCCCATCCGAGAAGGATAGCTCCAAGGCTTCCAGCTTCGAACACCCCGCGGCTATTGCCCTCAGGCTCTCGTCGGTCAGTCTCAATGGATTGCTCAGCAGCACAGGCGCCATGTACTGGGGATGGAGGCCAATCGAGATGCTTCTCAGGTTCTTCGACTTCCCGGCCAATGCCACCATGTCGGTGTCCTTCACCCCCACGCACATGTCCAAGCGAAGCCTCTCCAGAGCCTCGCATCCCCCCAACAAGCACGACAGCCCTCTCCCCGGAGCTACGCTGCAGTTGACCAACCGCAGCTCCCGCAGATTCTTGTAGCGGCTCTGATGCCTCGCCCATTTGTCCACCGATGATCTCTCGTAGACCTTGGACTGCCTGTGGCACGCGTCCACCTCGACCTCCAATCGCTTCAGATTGCTCCACCCAGGCCCCAGTTTGATGAGATCGTCCTCGCTGATACCCCTGCAGTTCTTGATCGAGAGGTCCTCCAGCTTCCCAAACTTGCCGAGGTACTCCAGCCATTCGTCACTGCTCACTTTATTGCAGCGATTGAGATGAAGAGCGGAAAGATTCTTGCACCCAACGACGAGCGATAGAATCCCAGCACAAGTGATTGCTGGTGCAAAATTGAGCTCCACGGATCTGAGATTCGGGCACGACGCAAGGAAGGCGAGGCCGGAATCGTCGATGGATGAACAGAAGCTCAGAGTGAGTTCCGTCAGCGACGGGCAACAAGAAGGGAGCCGAAGGAGGCCATCGTTGGTTAATTGCTTCGCCGGGTTCGACTTCCGACCAGAGGAGTCGATTTCGAGCTTCTTGATGTTGGGGAAGCGCATGCAGAGCGAGGTCAAGGCTTCGGTCGCGGCATGCACTCCGCTCCCGACCTTTAAGAAGTGCCTCTGTTCTCCATCGATCGCGCAGAGGCGCTTGCAGGCGAGGGAAACCGAATTCCTGTCCGCAGTTTGCTCCAATCTATTGACGATATCGACCAGCAACTCCTCAGGAACATCCTCCATCAAGAACCCCATTCTCTACCGATAACAACGTCAAGCAATGGCAAGGAAGCGAGGATGAAAGAGGCAGCTTGCAACCCGGTGTTACCTGATCAAATAGATCCCTCTTCTCGCGGCTCAGACACCCTCGATCTCGATCCAACATGCGCTACAAGAGAGGAAGAATGAGAGATTTATGATGGAACTATCTTAATCCCTCGACCTCTTATATAGACGAACTCAGATAAGAAGAGAGAATATCCACGGCGCCATTCCACGTCCTCAAAGATGGTGTAGTATCTGTCGTTGGATACGAGATCCAACAGCCGAGACAACGAGTTCCTGCTCGTGTGAGCTTTATCGAGTCTTCGCAGTCGTCAATGCGTGCACTTAACCATCGCTGGCATCAGCAACCGAGTAGTCCAACCTCGCTGCTCTTACGCGCACAATGGAATCAATCTATGGAGCGACTTCTTCCATTCTCTCTCAGTTCCATCTTTTACAGACCTTTCGAATTCTGCCTACCTTCATCGAAGTTGACGGGACAAAGTCAAAGCTGGTATGAACATATGCATACCCAAGCAAGAAGGCATGGTTGTCTGCAAGTGATGACCGCGACCTCGTCCACTGTGCATCCCTCTAGGAATCAAAATCTCCGGAAGAAGAAACGGTGGGTTTACTTCTCGGTCTTTGTTTCCGAAGCCTTTCGGATTTCTTTTTCTATCGTACAGCACTGCCAACATGTTCGATGAATTGACCGCCCCCAGTTCTTGCTTCGAAACAAATGTTGATCGGTCTTTGTTTATCTTGGGGTAGATAAACATGGAAGAAGAATAGGAAGCACGATGTGGGTCATCAGATTAGATCTTGGAGTTCAAAATTGGGTGGGCTTTCGTCGTAGAACACCGCGAACAACGGAGCATGACTTCATCGTACAAGGGTTATTTCGTCAAACACATTGGAAGTAATAGAAATATGACTTCTTTAAGGAATGGGGTTAGGTAGGATTGAGACAACGAAAGCATGAAGAAGCAACGAAGGAATGAGTCTACAGAAACACTTCTTGTTACATATGAAGAAGCAGAGTTCGCCATTTCGATCCCTGTCTCAATCAAGTTATACATTCAAAGGAAACATAGTATTGCAGGCCACACAGTCTTATGGCGCACCGTGGTAGGTGCAGCCATGAATGTAGTTGATTTCGTGCTGAGGAGATGGGGATTTGAAGTGCATGAACTCGGCACTGGGACTCTCTGGTGTTGGAACAGAGTGGCCGCATCTTTTCACTGAAGCTGAAGCAGCAGGCAACGAACGTGAGATAAACTCGAAGCAATGACAGACGGCATGCAGCAGCAGCTCCTCCCCCCACCCCCCTCAATTATTGCTGGGATTTAAGTCAATCATGTAAAGGAAGATGCTTGCATGGCCGGGCCGACATGGTATCCCATCACACAAACGCGGAGTTGATGCTTGAGAAGGGAGGACGAGTTCTGATCGACCCTTTTTGCCCCCACCAAAAAGCAGAGACTGGGGACAGAAGGCAGCATGAAGCTGACGGATCGACGCTCGGACGTCACAGATCGATCTCGTCGAGTCAAAAAGACAACGAGAACTTATCGTTGTACTCGCAATGGCAACAGAGTTCCTGCAATGTGATGACCATCCTTTTCCTGGGGAAGGGTTCACGAAGTCTACCTGTTCGCCATGGCGGCCAACTCGGAGAGGACGCAGCGTGTGAACGAGAACACATCATGCGTCGTACGTGCCGTCAGGAAGACGTAAAGAAGACACGGCAGCGCACGCAGTTGTCACGTGGTGTCGGTAATCAGAATCCTAAGGAAGAAATCCGGTGAGCTTACCGCATGTTAAACGGATGATAAGGTGGCCCAAAAAAAATTTAAACGGTGTAAAATCGTCCAAATTTTGGTTTCTTAGACTCACTACCGGTGACCAGAATGTGGAATCAGAATCCTACGTCGGTGAGCTTACAGCATTATAAACTGATGATACCAAAACAAATTTCAAGGAAGATATGGCGGTGATCAGAATCGCAAGGAAGAAATGTCAGTGAGCTTACCGCACATTAAACCGATGATAAGGTGGCCCAAAAAACTTTAACCGGTGTAAAATCGTCCAAATTGTGGTTTCTTAGTGTCACCTCGGTGACCGGACTATCGAATCAAGCGCTCGTTCCCATGAGCTTTACCGCGTACGACGGTGACCAGGACGATCAACTGGGCCAAAAACGCCCCACTTCCGCATCCTTGGTATAAACGGAGGTGACCAGAATTTTGAGTTAAAGAACGCATGCCGGTGTGTGATCGCGCGATGACCGGAAGCTGAACTGACCCAGAAAAAAATTTGGAGCAGCGCAAAATCGTCTAGATTTTGTGTGCTTGCTCTCGATCGCGGTGATCAAAACTGTCGAGCGATGGCGGCGACAGGGCTTCCACAACCGAGCAGATTATTCATGGTCGAATACGTTGATCACCTCTTGTAGCTTCTCCGACAAAGAACGCGACCCAGCCTCGAAACCCTTCGACGGCATTGACCCAGCTTCTCCGGCGAAGTTGGTGTCTTGCACCTCGGCAATATAGCGCAAGCAAGAACATGTAACTATCAAAATCATGATTTTATTATTATTACATAAAAATTTTAATATCTAAGATCAAATAATGATAAATTAAATTTATGATATTTATTTTTGATGTTATCTAGAAAATCTTTAACTGATCTACAAGAACATCATCATTTAGAGGATCGTTATATGCAATACATTAGAGATTAAGAATAAACCTATAATCTCTTGTTTCGGAAATTTTTTTAATAAATAAGAGTAAAGAGTTTAGAATGTTAATTAGAAGAATATCTCTTATTAAGATTATCTCTTAAATAATTAATATTATCTATTAAATAATTTTATCATAATTAAACTTTCTTTCTATTAACTAATAATTATCATCGAATATATTCAAATCTATAATATATCTTATATAATTTGACAGAGCCAAATAATTTAACACTTTCACTTGGACCATTAATTTAAAAAGAAATTTAAAATTAAAATAAATAAAATAAAATTTTATTTGAAAATAATTTTATTTAATTAGATTTTAAAATTTTTAAAAAATATTTTATACATGATCATAGATTTTAAAATAAGCTAATAGGTATAATAATACTATGTGAAATCCAACTACCAATACGTAATGGTTATATGACATCAATGTTATACTCTCCTTTATATATCATAATACTATTAACATTTCCTAATATAATTCATAACGACCTATGTAATTTATATTGTTAAGACAATCCTATTAGCATATCATAAAATAAATATAAATATGATAACATAAATAAATAACTTTAATTAAGTAGAAAAAATTATCAATCATATCCTTTATGACTTTGCTCACAAATCTCATTTTAAAAATATATTATTTAAATACTTTAGATTATAAAACTTTAGTAAATTGATCAGTAATCATTAAGGTGGTGCTTAAGGTTTCAACTAACACTTTGTTGTTTTTAGACCTTTCTCTAACAATATATACTTTATTTCGACGTGCTTTGAACAATTAAAATAATTATCATTCTTAGAAAAAAAATTGTCATTGTGTTATTATAAAATATCTTCAACGATATGATAATTCAATCGACCACACTAAGTTTTTAGATTAAATTCTATAATCATAAAACTTGATTTATAATCTCAAAATATATCATAAATTTATCTTTTATTATTTATGATGTAATAAGTGATTGCTTTGTGCTCTTTTATAAAAATAGTACTTTAACTAACATGAATATATAATATAAAGTGGACTTACTACTATCAAGATAATTTATAAAATCAACATATAAATATTCTATCAATTCTATCCCATCAATTCAAGTTGATCTACTCTGGTCTCTTATATATGAACATGTAAACGATTTTATTCTTTCGAAGTATGTGAGCTTTAAGAAATACCTAAGGTAAGGGAGACCTAGCGGACCAACCATAGCGCTAATATGATAAGATATCATTTGATCAATTGGTCATTGATGCATAGACTTTTTCGAAACATGTGAACTCTAAAAAGTACATTTAAAGATAAAAGAGACCTGACGACTTATGAATCCTTGGTTTCCATCCTCCCCAACTAATGTGAGAATGCTGTAAAAAGTCTAATATTTATGTTCTGTACGAAAGTCGTGGTGAGAATGCTGTAAAAAGTCTCGTATTTAAGCCGGATCGAAATAGCTATTGATCCTACCAATCGATGGAGCGTTTCTGATGATTCAATGACTGCAGCAGCTTCGCTTCAAGCATTCGATTTCTTGTTCTTGTTTAGAATAATACAGCAACTTGCACAGACGCAGAGTGGCCTCGACGCTAACAGATCCGTTCTCATTGGCGAAGATTACGCAGTACAGTGCATGTATACTTTTGGTCCTTCATATCTGAATCTTGTACTGAAGGCTACACGACGCTCCATATGTAGACACCAACATGGAAGAGCAGAGACATGCATCTGGAATTCCTACTCCGCCAATGTCTCAGGGTTCATCGGAGAAGCTTGGCTACACCGCGCAGATGGGGGATTCATGGAGAGCTGTGTGTGTCGATCAGTTGGAAGGAACATGGTAGTATTTGCCGTCGCAGGTGCATCGGTAGCCGACGGGGCAGGACTCGGCGAGAGAGCACTTGAAGATCACCATCACCCTTTTGCACGGGACGCACGGCCCGCATGCGTGCGAGCAGTCCGGCAAGCTCGAACCCGTCGCGTAGAGTCCTTTGAGGATCCCATCTGCTCCGGTTTCCTGCGTGCCAACCATGAACAACATCGTCACCATTAGATCTCTCTGCGGAAGCACCAAATGCCAACAAACAGAGAGGGAGACAGTGGACATTACGGCAGGCATGATACCTTCGATATCAGATCATCTTGTGCTTTTCTTCGGTTGTCTCTGTCATCGGAGGCCGCCGTCATGGCATCTGCGGAAAGCAACACGGTCTCTAACCAGAGGAAGAACGCGAAGAAGAATAGAGCAGCCTGCGACGCTTTACCTGGATTCGGCCGTAGTCCTGCGCACACGGTCGAGAGCAAGAAGAGAGCACCGAGAAGGCACACCCCCCAAGATGGAGTGCGCTTCTTCATGCCAGCGATTGCGATGGAGTGAGTCAATGAGACATCAGGAGAGCGGTATCATATAAGCTCTGAATCAAGACACAACCGGGAAGGGACTTGAATGACTGGTGACTGTGATCTTGACGTTCTTCACATGATCCACGATGGATCATCAGAAGCTTTCACATGGCAAGAGAGGCGAAAATGGCGGGTGCGTGTTGGATGCGAAGGCAGGCCCTCATAAATGGCACTGCCATATGAGCGGAAGGCTCTGTTGCATCTTCTTCATGTGTGGCCCGAGGATGAGATATGATGAGTTAAATGCTATCGTTTGGAAGTGGATTGAAATGGGGCCAACGAAAGGTTTGCAGTTAATGTAGTTAATGGAGTGAGATGAGCTCAGGTGTTGGCGTGAATGAAGGACTCAGTACATGAGATATGTTTGATATGATTGGGTCATCTGATACATTCCATAAAAGTATCGTACGTTTTTCCTGGAAAATCTAAAATGTTTTATATGATGATTTCATATTTATCGAGAAATATGATGATTATATTATAAATAAAGAAAGATTGACATTTCTTTCACCGAAGGATCCGTGGCGCAATGGTAGCGCGTCTGACTCCAGATCAGAAGGTTGCGTGTTCGATTCACGTCGGGTTCAATTCCCGGATTCTAATTTTTTTGGCTGTGGGTTTTCGTTGGAGATTTCTTTTGGGGGAGATCGAGCTTATTTTGATGATGTACTCGACATGCAGTTCATTTGAAGACTGCAGTTGGTGTCTTAGATGGAAGAAGAGATTGTTTTTGATGGACCATAACTTATTTGCTGTCGAGTGTTCGATGTTACGCCTCGCCTCACTAGCAGATCATAACTTTGATGATCTCAAATCGTCTATGCCACAGCTCGAGTGATAAACTATAGATCGTGTATTGAGAATTCATTCAGAATAAACGACCATAAATGGAGCGTTTCCCACTGACAACAGCCACAGAGACGGCATGCTAAGCATTAAACAACAAAGAGGGCAGATGTCTCATCAGCCTACCTTCACTCACTCCCTCTCTCTCTGTCTCTCTGCAGAATCATCAGCATCTGGAAACGGAGGTCCTGCCTACTTCAGGGGAAACGAGGCGGAAGCCATCATGGACACCAGGCAGATCAGCAGGTAAAGCAGCAGCAGGTGCAGGAACCGCATGGAGAAGAGAAGAACCAGCAGTCTCAGCAGCAACACCAAGAAGACGACATCCACAAGCACGGACAACATGGTTGCGGGCCGATGGAGAAGGTAAAGTTGCGAGCCGCGGAGAGGATGGCGGTGGAAACGTATCGAGAGATCGAGACGATGACGGTGGCATTCGAACCTGATTGGTGACCTGGCAAATAAAGTCAGCACAAGTTTCAGTTGGATTAGACACGGAGACGTGGACGCGTTCTCGAGAGATCGATGGGCTGGGCTGGGCTGGGCTGGGCTGGACTGGATTAAGCCCGTTAAAGAAACTGTCAAATCCTTATATATATATATATATATATATATATATATATATATATATATATATATATGTTGTGCCTTCGTTTTGTTCGGTTGTAGTGTATCCTTCTTTTCGCTTCCCAATACTCTCCTCCGTTGAGCGCCATATTTGTGTTGGAGCAAACCCCGCCAGCGATGCTGCTGTCACCTCCCTCCCTAGAAATCCCTCTGTTCCAACCTTATCACATCCTCCTCCACCCGCACCCTCTTCTCCCCACCAAGCGCACAGCAAGTTGCAGCGCCTCTCAGAGGAGTAGCCGGCACAGCTTGCCGCCTAAATCGTTACGTCTTCTCACCGAAATCCCTTCTTTTGCCGCCGACGTCGAACCAATCCCCGACTCTTTTTATTCCGCCGCCCGTGACCCAGATGACAGCTCGCGGGGTGCCGCCGTCGTTCGCAGGTTCGATCACGGAACGCTTTCTTCCCTCCTCCTCTCGTGCTCCAACTTGAAGGCTGTCAAGTGCTTGCACGCGGCCGCCGTCAGGTCGTCCGATGCCTCTGTTACGTTCGTCGTTAACAACCTGATTAGTGCTTACGTGAGATTCCGTGAGCTGGTCGCAGCCAGGAAGCTGTTCGATGGAATGCCCAAAAGGAATGTCGTTTCTTGGACGGCCATGATCAGTGGGTGTCTTAAGATGGGCCTTGACGACGAAGTTCTGCGTCTGTTCGAGGCACTGATCGAAAGCCATGTCGAGGCTAATAGCTTGACGTATGTTTGCTTGTTGAAGTCATGTGGTAATTTATTGGAATTTGAACTTGGGAGACAGATTCATTCTTGTGTTGTCAAAGGGAATTGGAGCAACAAGATTGTAGACAGCGCACTCGTGTACTTTTATGCAGAGTGCGGTGATCTTCTCTGTTCTTCTAGAGTGTTTGCTAGGATGTCCTCCAAGGATGTTGTTACTTGGACTACCATGATCACGGCTCACGTGCAACGTGGGCATGGATATGAAGCATTGTCGATGTTTCAGGAGATGCAGCACCTGGGTTTTTCTCCAAATGAGTTCACTGTTTGTAGTATCCTGAAGGCTTGTGGAGAACTGAAGGAGTTGAGGTTTGGGAAGCAGCTGCATGGTGCTATAGTGAAGAAAAAGTTCAAAGAAGATGTGTATGTTGGGAGTTCTCTGGTTAACATGTATGCAAGGTGTGATGAGGTGTTGGATGCTAGAACAGTCTTCGATATGATGCCGAAGAGAAACACAATCACATGGACTTCGTTAATATCTGGTTATTCACGTTGTGGCCTCGGAGAGGAGGCCATTCTTTTATTTCGAAGGATGAAGAGGCGCCGTGTATTTGCTAACAATCTTACCGTCGTTAGTATTCTTAGTGCTTGTGGTTCCATAGGATCTTTATGTCTTGGAAAAGAAGTTCATGCACAGATAATAAAGAATTCCGACATTGGAAACATTCACATTGGGAGCACGCTCATTTGGTTCTATTGTAAATACGGGGAGTATGCTTACGCTGCAAGAGTTTTAGAAGCTATGCCAGCAAAAGATGTCATTTCATGGACTGCAATTATCTCGGGTCTCACCAGTCTTGGCCATGGCTCAGAGGCACTGGAATTCTTGAATGATATGTTATTGGAAGGTGTGGAACCAAACCCCTTCACTTATTCTTCTGCTTTAAAAGCCTGTTCGAAGCTGGAAGCTATCACTTCTGGTAAATGGCTCCATGCCTGTGTGAGTAAGACCAGCAGTCTGTCAAATGTGTTTGTGGGCAGTGCACTGATTGATATGTACATGAGGTGTGGCTGCACTTCAGATGCTTTGAGAGTCTTTGATACCATGCAAGAACGGAATCTGGTTTCTTGGAAGATGATGGTCATAGGTTATGCTAAAAACGGGCTTTGCCAGGAAGCTTTAAAGTTTATGTACCGAATGCAAGAAGAGGGATTATACATAGATGACTATGTCCTTGCGACAGTTTTTGGCGCATGTGGAGATGTCAAGTGGCAATTAGAAAGCCCTCCAACTTCTTGCATAGTGTCAAGTTGATTTTCCGTGTAGCTGAGAATGCCACGAGAAGCTGCACAATCATAAGAAACATGATGGCTCTCTGTGAAAGGATAGAGTGCATGTGCAGAAAGTATCTCGGAATCATTTTGGCACAACATTATGATGTTGAATACCCAGAGATGCACTGACTGGTTATCCATGCAAGCTGGGGCAAGGAGACGACATCAAGTCGAACCAGATCTTGCGGTACTCCAGGTCTTGATATAGCATATTGTGTAATTGTTTATCATGTTTGAGGATCCAGCTAACTACAGGAAGCTTTGTTTTCATGAAAAATGTGTACATGAAACAGTACAAGTTTTTATTCTGGAACTACGATCAGAGTAGGAGATGCAAGTGCCGTGATCTTGATGTTCCTCAGAGACTTGATATTCGGGTGATACAAGCTTTTGTAATCCGAATGCCATTCCATTTGAATATAATTCTTTTAGCAAAAACATGCATGTTCACATTTAGCATCAATCTTTTGCTTCTCTCTGGATGGTGATGTACCGGCTATTATGCATTTCAGAAAGGCAACATAACAATAGGTGCTCTTGGGATGCTGAATGAACTTTACCTGAGTTGATGCTACCGTCCCTAGTCAAAATTTTGGGTTGCAAATCTTCTTCTATAAGGTGTGAAATCCTTAAAATCAAGCCAGGAAACTTCCAGAAAAGAAAAAGAGCAAGACAGGTTGAGAATAGAAAGATCAAGAGGTACTGCAGCAAGCAGCAACAGTCAGTAGAAGTTTCATGGATGCACTGGAACAGTGTGAATTCCTGAGGACAGAAGACTGAGGAGATATCTCTAATGAGTATAATATCATGAACCAAGAACTATATGTCATGAGTTTTGCAGATCTATTGAGGTGTATGAAATTATTTCATTGTAGATGGGTCATATCCATGCCACTAATCTCCTGTCTCATCAGGCATTCGTCTCTTCATTCTTTTATTACATGGTTCAGGTTTCCTAATGTAATCTTTCTACCTGAATTGTGAGATATGAAATCAGTTTGCTGTGAGATGGCAGTATCAATGATTGCATTTGCCGTTCAATGATTGAATCATACAGAGGCCTACCACCTGTGGTGTGAGGTCCATCTTATAGCTTTGTGCCTTGTGTCTCCGCGTCCAAGGCCATGTTCTCGTCAACTTAGCAGCCATGGTTTCCGCAGGCATTCAGTTGCAATGTTCTTCGACAGCTATGAATGAGTTGCCATGAGCTTTCGACTCTGTTGCTGCTTTTATAATGCTCCTGTCGTGAAGGAGATCATTTCACCTCACCATCTGTCGATAATTTGACAGAAAGAAAGCATTTCAAGTGCTAGTAGAAGATGAAGCGAAGGAGTTTAAGGCCATGTTCTAATATTCCAAGCTTTAGGAAGAACCACAACTTGTGGCCGGCGTTGGACGCAGCTGGAACAACTTCCTTGAAGACGAAGGCTTTCATGCATCAAAGAAAGATTGAACTAGATGCAGCGTGTGGCATCTTGCCGAAATCTTTTGTGAGGAGATCAAGAAAGCCCCGAGTCAAAGCAAAAGGTGGCGACATTATATTCTTAATCCATTAATGGTGATGCCACCTTTCTCGTGAGCCCAGCTTTCTGGCCTCTGCTTTGAGAATCTTCCACTCGTTCGCGTATGGTCAAAACTCTGCACACTGAAAGCGCACAGCGAAAGCACCTGCACACAGCAAAATGGTACAGGCAACAGTCAATGCATCAGAAGAATTGCAGCAGGAGATCTCCAGTGACCGAGATATTTAATTACATATGACATGATGCCTACACAAATGATCCAGAGCACTTGGTTTCCCTGAAGTTTCTGCACGACCAGAGAGATGTGGTTCAATATGTTTACAGAACATCGTTGCCTGCCATGGCAGCTTGTCGACAGCTTACACTGACAAATCCACTCCCTACTTCTATGATGATGTATGGACATGGAAAATTCCATGCTTCGAAGACCTGAGGGAAAGGTGCCATCAGACAAACAACGACAGGCGTTGGGCAGCAGTCACCTTCCGGAGAGCTGATGGCATGGACGCAGAGCAACCACATGGTCCTTGGCAAGGACCACACGGCTATTACCTTCTGTTTTCTATGCAGGGCATGGGGAGGGGGTGCTTTTGGATGAATTCTTCCGAGGGTTTTTACAGTTCCAAGAGCTTTCTTGTAGCTAAACGACGGAGGATCTCCACTGTCACGGAGGGTCACAAACCCAAGAATAAACTCACTGTGCGTGCACTGTTGCAGTGGAACCTATGGTTGGTGAGAGGAGTCTTTTCGGTGGGTGGTGCCTATATAAGGAGGGGCCGATGTGAAACAAACTTGCAGCCAAGGAAAGGCATCTATCGCAGCTTCCTTTGTCCTCTGAGGACGAACCAACATCAAGAGCTAGCCGTGTGAACTATCTTGTTGAGGTTCTCTCTTTTCTTCTCCTTCTTCTTCTTCGGCTATTTTTCTGGTGACGCCACTCATCGAGCTCGATCTTTTCTCCTCTGCTGCCTAGAGATCACGTCAAGTGTAGTTTGGTGGCTTGTGGTTTCCGTTTCGAGGAAGACCTGTGTCCGGTCCTTTTCAGGGACCTTCTTTGTGATTGCCGGGAGGCAAAACAGCAGCCTGTCTTTCCATTTTCCCGATCAAATATACAACAGCTCCCAAAGCTTTCTTTCATCACCATCCATTCCAGCTTTTCCTTTAAGCTCTTGGTACCTCTCTGCCTCCCACTAGCAGCTGTAAAGAAGCACCATGGGAGGCACCCTGGAATGCTTCTCCAACTTTCTGGGAAGTGGCCGCAGGCACAAGAAGAGGAAGCAGTTTCAGACGGTGGAGCTCAAGGTCAGGATGGACTGCGAGGGCTGTGAGCTGAAAGTTAGAAATGCGCTCTCCACCATGAGAGGTTCGATCTTCTTCTCCTCCGATGGTTGTCTGTGCGACCAATGTTCTAATGCAGTTCTCACCGTCCTTGCCAGGAGTGCAGTCGGTGGACATCAACAGAAAGCAATACAAGGTGACGGTGACGGGCTATGTTGAGCCACACAAGGTGATCAAGAGGGTTCAATCCACCGGGAAGAAGGCTGAGCTCTGGCCTTACGTTCCTTACAACCTGGTTGCCCACCCGTACGTTGCCCCAACCTACGACAAGAAGGCACCCCCTGGGTATGTCAGGAATATGGAGGTCATTGCAGTCTCCAGCCAAGTGGTCAGGCCGGAGGACCAGCTTACCTCTCTATTCAGCGATGACAACCCGAATGCCTGCTCCATTATGTAGCTGTGGGGATCACTTGCACTCGCATCCATAGGGTTGCAGAGCAGACATAGTGACTGATTTCAGCTTCAGATCTGCCGCCTGCGTTCTCCGTTTAGATTGTCATCTTTTTCTCCTTCGTTTGCTTTCTTGATCGCAGTGAGGGTGGAGTATATATAGAATATTTTCCATTTTGTTGGTGGCCAAGAATTCATTGGGTTCTGCGACTGAAATCTGTCTTCACATGCATGCACGCGAGAATCATGTACGTTGCTATCTTCGAAGCAGACATGAAGACAGTAACGGATGCAGGTGTACTCTCGGAACACGTACCAGTCTACTTAGAACAAGCATCTTAGAACAAACACAATTCATAAAGACCCTTAAGCATCGTTAAGGGCGGAAAGGAGAAGCTAACAACCATTCTAAATCCTCGAAAAAAACCGGGAGGAAGTTGAGCTACAATAGAGGTATAGCAGAGAAGGAAGCTGCAACGATGCTACAATAGCTACAGCAAAGGAAGAAAGGTAGGACAGTACTAGTGAGCAAAGTGGCAGTGGAGAAGACAGTTGCGCCAAGGAGGAGAGAACAACGAGAAGAGAGTTGTTCTAGGCAAATGACTCTGATACCATGATGGAAAACTTAGAAGATAAGAATAATTATTGAAGAAATTTTATTGAAGATAATATGTTCCTCTTATTTATACATATTAGGATGGAGGATTTTTCAGATTTCCTCGTATAGTTGAGGAAATCCTCTCAACAGAGTAAGAGATTTCCTCGTATAGTTAGAAAATCTTATCTGCTATCAAAACTAAAAACGTTACTGCTTTTATTGTCATAACTGTTGCTAACACAGCAGAATCGACCAAAGCAAAGGCCCTCAGAGTAACAGAGTCTAGGGTTCGTCATGGACGCGTCTCCAACGACGGCGGTGCGGGAGGACACTTGGGATCGCACCTTTCGCAGTTCGCTTGACACTGCACCAGTTGCTGATAACACTGTGGGTCTTTGGCAGCTATGCAACAGTAGCAATATTCGCCATTCTTAGTGCACTCTTTCACGCATGGAATGATGACTATTTTGGTCCCCTTCTCTTCGTCCGCGGAGACCACAACCGAGCGCTGACCGTCCAGCCTATGAACTTCTTCCGCTACCACCTCTGCAGAAAAAGGCAAACAAGGAAGAAAGCTCATCGAACGGAGAACGACGCGGTGGCAGATGCTCACAGCCGAAGCATGCCTACTTACGTTGACTAAGACCACAGAGGCTCCCGAGAACGACGAGAACAGCAATAGCACCAGACAAGCGTGCTGTGGTCGCCATCTTTGCTATGAACACGTCGAACAAGAGAGCTCAACGCAGCTTCTTATAGCTTCTCCAGCTGCTGTCTAGCTAGAAATAGATTGCGAAAATACCGTGGAATCAATCCATGGGTTGCAGGTTGCATGATCTTTTGCGCAGAAAAGGGAGATTAATCGAATAGATCGAGTTATATATATATATATAGAGAGAGAGAGAGAGAGAGAGAGAGAGAGAGAGAGAGAGATGGAAGCCAGCATCTTGAATGATTTGGTGATGGAAGTGGCATGCGTGAAGTTAGTGCATAGCTTTCGTAAATTTGATCGAAATTACGGCAAAATTGATATCATGTATCTTATACACGTAGTTAAAACATATAATTCATTACAATTAATGTATTCCCATTTATTATTTATATTAGGGAAGAGGAGAGAGGAATAATATTAGCTGTTAATGTAGGGAAATAATATTGTACCACCGAAGGATTACTCGTCCAATGTACCTGCACTATGATTGGATTCGTTTACTTGGGACTTGGGACCCGTTTAGGCTACTGCTGCTCCAATCAGTGGTGGTGCAAGAAGGGTGGCGGTCGAACGGGTAGCGAAAGAGAAGTTCTCAGTTTGAAGCCAGCCGTTGTTGTCGTAGGGGAGGAATGCTTCCCGGCAGAACAGCATCTAAAATCTCTCTCCTTCGTCCTCTCGCCACATCTCTCGCAAAGCCATCCCCTCTTCTCTCTCTCTCTCTGGTATTCTTTTTGATTTGCTGGGCTATTTTCCTGTCACGGCACCCTTGGAGACGTGCGGCCTTCTCGGGAATTCCTTGTTTTGTTGGTGTCTCAGATTATCTTGGATCATGGGTCGAGTTAAGCTCCAGATAAAGAGGATAGAGAACAACACCAATCGCCAGGTGACCTTCTCCAAGCGTCGAAATGGCCTCATCAAGAAGGCCTACGAGCTGTCCGTCCTGTGCGACATCGACATCGCTCTCATCATGTTCTCCCCCTCCGGACGCCTCAGCCATTTCTCCGGACGAAGAAGGTCCTCTATTTTGATCACGTCCAAATACACATATCAATTCATGAACACATTTGTTCCTTCTTTCTTTCAGGATCGAAGACGTACTTGCTAGATACGTGAATCTCCCAGAGAACGATAGGGGAGGGTAAGCCATAAATCCTTTTCGATCTTCGAGAAACCTTACCTGCATGTTAACATTCTCGATGAGCATGAGACTGATTTGTTTGCTTTGGCATGTAGGGTGGTCCAGAATCGAGAGGTTAGACATCTCAAAACTCTCTTAGATTATCATACTTCTCCCTGTCATATGAGTAATACACGTACGCGTTGTGCACTTGCCATCCATGCAGTTCGTGATTAACACATTGAAAAAGCTCAAGTGCGAGAACGACACGGCTGCCCTCGTCAAGTAATTCTCATGCTATGTGATCCTTGTTTTGCTTTCACTTCTTGCTGGTTCGTTCTAACACAGAGTTGTCTTCTCCGATTCAATCAGTCCTGGGGTGGTCAACTCCAACGCAGAGGTAAACAACTCGTATTCTCTTTCTTTTTGTTTCTCCACTCCACTCCACTCCACTCGATTGAATCCTATCTCTTATCTACATGCAGGAGCTTCAACAGGAGATTTGTCGGTATCAACAACAGCTACAGCTTATGGAGCAACGCTTAAGGTATTGCCCAACTCACAAGATCTTGATCGGCACACTCCTTTGCCGAGTAATCGAATTGGCCCCTTGCTGTTTCCGAATGAACAGGTTTTTTGAACCTGATCCTCTTAGCTTCACATCCATCACTGATCTCGAGTCATGCGAGAAGTTCGTCATGGAAGCATTGCAGCGTGTTACGGCAAGAAAGGTTCAGTCCACATTCCTTTGCTGTTTCCTTTCACGAGCAATGTTTACCGAGGAGTAATGGTTCTCATTTATTACGCTTGCAGGAATATTTGCTGAGTAATCATCTGTCCCCGTATGATCCCTCAACTACAAGCATGCAGGTAATTAATAGCATGCCCAACATCACACCCATTTATCTCTTCCCACGCTTCGATATATTTGCATGTAAGCAAGTGCCACGCTTCGATTCTTTTTCAGATGTACCTGCAGCCGCAGCAGGAACGACTGCCCGACCCATACGGGAACGAGATGGTGCAGTGGGTCCCGGAGGGAGCGTCGAACCCCAGCCACCAGATCTTCGTTGGGTCCGATCCTTTGATGGACCTCAGGTACAACTCACAATGGTTTTGCTCGCTCATGAGCGATGGACACACGCATCGCCTTTTGACGGCGGATGCATGCTGATGTGTCAGGGAACACGCGATCTACGACTCGATCGCGCCGCAGAGCATGGGCCTGCAGCTGGACCCCGGCGCGGCTGGATGCCACGTCGGCAACCAGCACGATACATCATGGCACCAGGGGTACACCTCCACGGAGTTCCTGTCCGCCCTCATTCCCTCACCGCCCTACCCGCTGATTCAGGTACGCCTCCTCGACGGACGGACGACCGGCCGGCCGGCCGGCCGACCCACCCACCCCGAGTATAAACGACGCTGTTTTGGTTGCATGGCAGCACCCGATGGGGCCGGCGGATTTGCCGACGATGGTGCCGCACGAGCAGGTGCAGGGGATGGCCGGCTGCCCGAGCGTGCCCGTGGACGACGGAGGCGCAGCTACCAACACGTACGACGGCAATGCTGCTCCGGCGAACGTGCGTTGACGTCAGTTTCCAAGCAGAATGAGAACTCCAACATTGGCTCGCATTTCATTAACATATACAACCACTGTGCCTACAGATATACGATTGGTGCGTGAGACAGGTAACCAAGGAACTTCCTATGAACCACAAGGAATCCAAACAATCTTTGTGTTTGTAGGAGTGAGTAAGACTACGTATGCTGACCTTTGTCAGTCTCTATATACACGAATACTGTTGTTTTCTTCTGTATCCAATGAAGAACTGATGGATTAGAGAAACCAGAAGAAGATATTTTAGATGATAAATATATTATACTTCTTCATCGAATAACAAACCGACCTTAGCTCAGTTGGTAGAGCGGAGGACTGTAGTGGGGTGAATCTTACAGTTAAATCCTTAGGTCGCTGGTTCGAATCCGGCAGGTCGGATATTATTTTTGTTTTGCTTAGCACGTAACTTCTCCAAGTCTCAATTGTTTGGACTCTGCTCACCTTCAAACCCATGTCATCATGTTCTAATCTTCTTAATCGACATATACATAGGAATCAATCTGCCTTTTCTCATCCCTGTATTGTTTGTAGCGCCAATATCTTTCTAGTTATCAGGCATGTATGTATGTGTGGGTATCATAAGAAGAAACTTACCAGGTTCATCTTGCATCCCCTTCTATCTATCACACTGAATCTTGAGATCTATCTCTCCAACATATTAATCCTGTTTTAGTGAGATTTCATTTTTCTGTGTCAACTCACAAGATTGCTGGGGTGTAAGATTCTTTAGGTACCCTCAACATGTGGGGATCGATCATCAAGCATCATCATCTGTCTTGAGCATTAACAAACAGCATGTTGGCCTGAGACAGGGCATCATGGCTGCTACTCCTTGCTGAGATTCACAGCTCATCCTAAACCTTGTCATTGGGAATTCAGCAGTGCAAGTTAACGAAAAGGGAGTGATGGCTTCGAGCTGCATCAACCATGGAGATCAATCAAGTAGTTCAGGCTTCGGAGCAGGAGGCTCCACAGGGTCACTTTGTCATGCATTAATGGCCATCTGGTTCGATGGTTTTGAGCAGAGAAGGGTTGCATGCATCGAAGGTCGGCAGCAGTCTTGTCCTGAGGCTCCTGTTTGCCCACCACATCAGCACGGCACTGGTTGCCTCTACACCAAATAGAAGAGGCATTGTGTTTCATCCTGCTGTCTCCTTTCTCAGTTGGTTTTGGTTGGTCATCAATCTATTCTGATGAAACAATTGACCAACCCATGGACCAACTAGAATACAAAAATAACACCTTGACTGTATCACACACCCCTCCCATCTCCCCTCACCATCTTCTCTATCTATCTGGACCACAATCAGCACAGCTCATGTTGTTTGAGACATGCATGATGGTTAGCTGATGGACCACATGGCTAGTGTTTCTTGCATTAAGATCACCCTGCTTGATTTCCACACTTCTCCTACCATCATGCAAGATTTATTGCTACCTGTTGAAAGATTCATGTAGGAGATCACATTCACCTTGCTGCCCTAAAAAGCTTGAGACTTCAAGCTAGAGAGTTGAACCACCAAACAGTTGGTCATAGGTTAACTGGCTCTGCAGTCATTAGTGCATTCTATGAGCTGGGAAACACCTTCGTTCAGTGAAATAATCTCATATCTGTTCTCAGTGCCGTTGATGAGAAAAATCTGCACAAGAGTGTTAGTCCTTGCTAGAACAACATAGTGAGAAAGAACACAAATCCAACAGCTTTTGATCAATTATTTGCAGGACAGCTAGATCCTACAACTCCATTTTACACTGAATGAATGGTGGTACCAGTATCTTTCTTGGTCTTCCTTCATCCATTACTGACCCTGGGACACACACCCTCAACTAGGGCATCCCTTGTGGGAGATGGGGTGGTGACACAAGATATTAGCTTGGCAGCAGCAAAAGAAACTTACAATAAAACCCAAAGGAAGAAGCTATAGTTTTTGTAAGAGTAGACAAGCTTAATGATGAAGTCTAATCAGGATTAAGTTAATAGAAAAAATTACATGGCTTCCTAATCCACGGCAGCTGTGATGTGCAAAGGGAGACAGCTTATGCAGCGAAAGCTATTGGATATCTGACACTCAAAACTTTGGCTTAATCACCCTGGCCTGGTACAAGATTCCACAATATCTTTTGTCACAGAGCAATAGAATAGTGGCCATTAATGCCATCCATAATATCTTATGTCATGTAGCTTAATCTCCCCGAGTTTTTGAAGTGCAGAATATGCTTTGATCAGCAGACAAGAGGAGAGAAACCATTATTCTATGCCTTTGAAAGCACCCCATGATAGTTCTGTAAACTCCACTGAGTTCCCCTTTCTCAAGATTAGGCCAATTGGAGCTTTGTTAATTTAGCCCAGTTGTCATCTTGCTTGTATGCCTCGGCTGGAATCTACATCTTTGCTCAGCTAGATCTTACTTCGCCATAAATAATAGGACCACCACGAGGAAAGAGATCTGTAAATCTAGAATCTGTACTGTGTACGCCATACGCATTGCAGCAATATTGTTGATCGGGGAGTTGGTGCAGAGCATGCAGACCGAGGAGTTGGAACGGTGAGAAGAAGCTGCACCTCCAGATCTCATAGGAAAGTGAGCCTAAGATTCAACGTCACAGCTGAGAACAATGCCGATACAGAAAGTAGGCCCCGACAGACCACACCATGGAAGGTTTCTTCTGCAATGACTGTGTCTGCGATTACTAGCCATGTTGCCTAACATCACAATGATTCAGGGTTGAAGTGAGGTTTCATCATAGAGATGATTCATCAATACGCAGCAACCAGTTATACTTTGATTCTGATTCAGTCCAGTGAAAAGCTAAATGCGAGCACTGTACAGGTCCTGCAAATGGAAGAAGATTTGCTTTGCTCCAATTTTAGGTAGAAGTTGTTTTCATGTGTGTGTTAATGTCTAGCAGGAATCGCTGGAAAAGGACGGGGCATCATCTGACTCACATGATTCCCACTTTTTGATTCAACAAGCTGTTTCCTTTCCAGACCACAATACAAGAAGAAGAAGAAGAAGATGATGGTGGTGTAGAGCCCCTTCATTGCTTCTCATAAGAACCAAAAATATGGGGTTGGGAATTACATAAGCATCAAGCTCACATTATATTTCCCTCTACTGACAGCACGGCTGCGTCAAAACCGTAGGACCCAAATAGATCTATAATCTTTGCCTTGTGGCATCTCCAATGGTGGAACTTGAGAACCCCAGAGTAACTCTAAATCTCATGCAGCTGCCACTGTTTCGCCATTGCCAGCATTCTCGGAGCCGTTGGCTGCAGGAACAGCATCCTTGATGGAAGTCAGAGAGCATTTCTCCTTGCGCTCCTCCAGATTTATGTGCTGCTGCCGGCATTCGAGGCTGCAAAATGCAATATCACCCCTGTGCAAGCAAAAGAAAATTTCAATAATAAGGCAACAAGAAAGACAACTGAGACTGCAACAATTGGGTGAACAATAAAGACTGCATTGATGGAAAGGGATTTAACTAGAGGAGCAGTGAGGTGCACGAGATGGTGAAAGCCTTCTTCTCTACATGTTTGGATCTACCTTTGCCTTTCAAAAGGCTTACCAAGCAACAACACACACCAACCAGATAGTGTATGAACTCGGCACCTCGAAATAGTTATTCCTCATGGAAGAAGATACGGCGAGGAATAAATCAGAGAAAAAATAAACAAAGAAATTGTGTTTAAATTTCCCCAAGATATGAAAAAGAAGAAGAAATTTTATCAGCAATATACATCAACTTGGACATCATCGTCAATCCGTAATAATCATTAAAGAAAGATGAGAATTTTGAGGTGATAAGCAGGCATGATGGACAGCAGTAGCTCTGCGAGCAGTTAGGCTCGTCCTCGAGTTTTCACCAAGAAACATCAACCAGAACAATAAAAAACGAATTTTTAGGGCAAAAATATAAATCGATGGACCAGAAACAGTACCTATACATGAACGTGTCCCGGCCGGGGCCAAGGCGGCGTTTGCAGAGGCCGCAGGCCCTGAGGAAGGGCGCCGTCTCCACCACGGCAAGGTCGGCAGAGTTCTTCCGGTGCCCGCCAGTACGCGGCGACAGCACCAGGCTCCCATGGTACCTCGCCTCCAGCCAGTTCGCGACGCCGGAGGCCCTCCTCTGCGCGGGCAACTCCGCCGCCCTCTGCGGCTCCATCCACGGGTTCCACTGGTGGTGGAGGACGTCGCTAGTCTTCTCATGGTCGGACGGAGCCTGCGTGGCCTCGACATCCGTGAGGACGACGTCGGCGGCGAACTCGGTCATGCTGGTCGTCCGCCTCATGGGAGGCCGCTGCCGCTTCCCCAGCAACATCTCTCTTCCTCCTCCTCCTCCTCTATCCATCACTCTCCAGCGATGAAGAAGATGAGGAGCTGTCTATGGAAGGAGGAGGGGGCAGTTAGCTAAGGAGGGAGTAAAGCGAGCCGAGGAAACCGCAGAGGGAGAAGAAGGGGCGTGGAAAGGAGGGGGAAATGGGGGAAATAAAAGAGAGTAGAAGACCGATCACGACCGTCCGTTCCACCCGTGCGTCCACGTTTGCCCTCTATTTTTCCTTTTTGTTTTTACTCTTTTTTAATCTCTTCTTTATTCGAATTTTCTTTTCTATTTCATTTTTATTTTGAACTGAACGAAGCTCTATTTAACCCATATTATTTATATATAAATATCATT
Source organism: Musa acuminata AAA Group (assembly GCF_036884655.1). NCBI lineage: Eukaryota > Viridiplantae > Streptophyta > Magnoliopsida > Zingiberales > Musaceae > Musa > Musa acuminata. The sequence goes on along the minus strand of NC_088329.1, from coordinate 2,900,472 downwards.
ATTGCGAAATTATTATCTCAAAATTTCTATATTTATTTTGTCTTCTTTAGTTCAATTATTGGTCATCAGTTGAAGGCGACGATAAATTGAGCACCAACAACTCGTCGGCGAGTAATTGACACCCGCCATCCACGGGGCCCAAACGAAGGGATCCGACGGTCCGTCTATGCACCGTAACATCACATCTCGATGCAACCTGATCATGATCGACGGCTACCTTTAACCCAGGTCCGACGACTCGCGAATGATGGCGATGCGGGCCCCAACGGTGAGTGGGATGAGAGCGACGCGAGAAAGCCGTACCCACTTGACCTATCGAGACAGCGTTCACGATTCGGTCCCTTTTTATCTTACGATCCGACGTGTCCATTTGTCGACGCAAACACGAGAATCCCGAACGAGATATACATGTCATATCTTATCGTGATAAGATAGCCGCGGAGATGAGATGGTGTGCGGCGAGTGGGGGCATGTGAGGTGTCGCGGTCGCCAATTATTTGGCGTCGATGGGGCCGTGGCGTCAATTATTGGGGGCCACCCACTCGTCGCCCTCTTCCTCCTCTCCTCCTCTATTTCATCTCTCACTATCGGGGGAATATATATATATATATATATATATATATATATATATATATATATATATATATATATATATATATAAAAGAAAAACCACTTTCCAATTCTCACCCTTATGATGATCCAAAGGACAGCTAGGATGGACTATTTTTAAGCACCTGATGACGTAATCATGCGGGGGGTCCCTTTGTACTCCCCCCGGCCCCACGCCTAGTCAGCCGGCCCTTCCCTTTCCATGTCTTCACAATGGCTTCAGCTCTCCCTTCTTCGTCTTCCCTTCAGATGAATTATGGGAGTAGGATTCACCTAAACCGGTGAGAGGAGAGGAGAGGTTGAGATTGCATTATGTAGGTTGGTCCCTCACCCCTGACCTTTATGCCCGTCATGTGAGCCACAGTAGATATGGGAAGGAAAAGTGAATCCAAACAAGCTTTTCCATTCAATTTCTAGCAGCCCTCCAGGCATCAGATGCCCAGACATGGAGTTCAAGTTTTAGCCCCCACAGGAGTAGATGAAGCAGAGACTAGTCTTTTCCACCCATGGTCGTTATGCACATCTAGATATGGCCTCACGCATCTTCGAGAGAGCTACGAGAAGTCTGTAGGTTGTCAACCACGCAGCCCAAATTAGATCTTTCACCCTGTTCATGTCATTCCCAAGTTGCTCGTGCTCATGGAGGTCCACTCCCATATCTTTGCCAGTTATCATTGATCGTTAGAACACTGTCCTGATGATACATGAAGCTGGTGTATCTCGAGGCTGCGACCAAAAGCTCGCTAGCTTTTGATGCGACGAGTGGGCGTGTCGTCTCCACCACCACCGCCGTCACCCTTTATTGACCTCCTGCTTTGTTCTTGATGAGCGGCGGAGAAGAGGTAGCGAAGAGGTAAGACACCAGTGGAGGTCAATATTGGAGGTTGAGTGCTCTCACCTTCCCTTTGCCTGGAAGGTAAAAGAGGAAGGAATGAATCAGGCCATGGCCCTTCCGTGGAATCCGACCAATTCCGTTCCGCCAACTGGCCTTTTTATTGGGTTGGGCTCACAGAAGTACTGCGGCCTCAGCAGATTTGGGCTCCGTAAAGCCATAGACCGGCCCAAATAGCCCAGCCCAGAGAAAGAATGCTCATCATGGAGGGGTTGTTGTTAGCATTGGCATCGATAATATTCTTCATGCATATTCTTCCACCTAACCCTCTCCATGGCAGAGTCTGGTCCTTCCAAAAGCCCCATCTACCCCGCTCTCTCTCTCTCTCTCTCTCTCTCATCTCCTACTCCACAAGGAAGAAGAGGTCATCACCTACCCCTTCATTAAAATGCACCATCATTCTTGGAATAATCCATGTCGATGCAATTGTCTTCGGGAGGAAACTCATGCGGTCAGTCAACGATTTGTGCTCTCCAAACTGACTTTGTAACCCATACGATTAGATTCATCTTTGTTCAGCACCAAAGAAGCAACTCAAATCGGTCAACTCTCCGCATTTGAAGCGTGCTACCAACTTGTCGTTAGAGAAAACGTTTTATGCGTGTGGGAAAAAGTGTTTCCAAAACGTTTCTTTTTCTTTTTTGTTGTCTCTGTCTTTCCCACCAACCCCTCTGTGTGTGTTTCTATCGTTCTTCCGCCAAGTTTGGTGACACCGCTGAAGCCTACATAAATTGCACCATCTAACCATCCTCTCTTCGGCTGACAACTTAGACTTGTCCGCTCTCGCCATACTCGATCGCCTTCTCCGAGAAGCTTTGTTTCCTCAGCCATTTCTTCTCGATCTTTTGCTCCTTTTTCCTGCGCGCACCCGTCCGGTTGCTGCCTATCTTGGCCTCGGTTTCATCGAGATTCGTCTTGGTTCGCGGGGACTCCACGGACACGCTACAAAAGGCGCGATCTTGCGGTCTCCGAGGCTCTGAATCGAGCTTCCCGTGTGCCGGAAAAAGGTGGCGTCTTGATCTCTTCTTTCTTCTTGTTTCCCAAATTCTCAGGACCCGGAAAAGAATGATCTTTCTGAGATTGTCCTAATATGCAGTTATGAGGCTGCTTCTTTGCGTTTCTAGAGTACATTTTCTAGTTAGATCTCAGAAATTTCATATGGAAACGTCCATTCTTGAGTCCGATCGGAAGAAAACTTTGCTTTGCTAGTTATTTCTAGATGATCAAATTATGCATCTGATTGAAACCTTGCATCCTTAGGTCAAGAAATGATTACCTTTATGCTTTTTCATCGATATTCAAACTGCTCCTGTTATCGATCTATTTAATCTCGGTATGTTTTAAATCGTTGATAGTTTATGTCATATTACGCTGCTTTTAGTGTAACCTTGCGACATTCCTATTTCTTTATATCCTTGGAACGAGTTAGAAGATAAGGAAATAAGGGATTTGGTTTACTTATTGCAACATTACTATTATAATCTTTTAGGTGAAAAATTACATTATACAGTCGTTACTCTCTATGTTGAACAGAGACATCCATGTTGGTTGGTTAGTGTATTGTTGCACAAGTGATAAATATCAAGTTTGAGTCCACGTTATATATGCCATTTGATGTAATGAAAAATTCTTCTAATTTAATAAAAAATACATTATACTTTAATCATGGTTGTTCTCTTTGTTCTTTCTGAAGTAATTATCACATAATTGCCAAGATTTCATCCTCACTTTTATGTAAATGCATCAGAATGGCTTCAACAGCATGTTATCATACCCTTGGTTCCATCCAAGGCCAGGGATACGACGGTAAAACTGGCTTGTTAAGCCGGCTTGGAAGCTTACCTGTGAAAACTGTTTCTAAGGGTGTAACCATCGAGATGCGGCTTCTTACAAGAGGAAGCTGCTATCCTCGGAGCTTGAAATTGTGTGTGGTTCGTGCATCGAGCTCACATTCTTCGGTTGCCGATCCGGTTCAAATACCATCAAACAGCAATTCTAGTGATTCTCAGAAAAAATCAAGTAAGTAGTTTTTTGTTTTTTTTGCAGTTTTCACTGTTTCTTTTTAGATGTTATATTTCTAGCAAATGATATCACCTAATAAAGATGAGAAGTAATCGAGAAGGTATTTTGAGCTAGTTTTAGAGCGCTGCTGCATGTTATTTTAAAAACATTTTAGCTATGTGAAACTGGAACTTGATTCCTTTTTTTCTTGCCCAGGCTAATTGTTGTTTCGTCTGTTTGCAGGTGAAGCTTCACTAATATTGATTAGACATGGTGAGTCTTTGTGGAATGAGAAAAATCTCTTTACAGGATGTGTTGATGTACCATTGACTCAAAAGGGCGTGGAGGAGGCAATTGAAGCTGGTAAAAGAATAAGCAATATACCTATTGACACGATCTTTACATCTTCACTGATTCGTGCCCAAATGACTGCTATGCTAGCAATGACCCAACATCGTCGCAAAAAGGTTTCTGTTCCTTCCTATCCTTTTACCTTGCTAATTATAGTAGTGAACTTCTTTCTTGTCTATAGTATTTCTCTCAATATGTTACGCTATCAAGAAGTCTTAACAATTGCTTTTCTCTCTTGTTGACTTTGATTTAGGTTCCGATCATTATGCACAATGAGAGCAAACAGGCCCAGAAGTGGAGTCAAATATATAGTGAAGAAACCAACAAACAGTCCATTCCTGTGATAACTGCCTGGCAACTGAATGAAAGAATGTAATGGCTACTCTTTTAATATTTTCAATAAACATGTTTACTTGTTGTATAAGAATTAGTCTCAGATCAGTTTATAATATAATTGTGTTGTTTCCTATTGTTTCCTTTAGGTATGGTGAATTACAAGGTCTTAATAAGCAGGAAACAGCTGACCGTTTTGGAAAAGACAAAGTTCATGAATGGCGTCGTAGTTATGACATTCCTCCCCCAAACGGCGAGAGTTTGGAGATGTGTGCTGAAAGAGCTGTGGCTTATTTCAGGGAGCAAGTAAGGACCTTTTAAATGATTTGGTTCATTGCGAGAAGTTTCAGCTGTTGCTACAATTAGTTAACTTATATCAAGTTCTTGTTTCAAAGAATTCATCAAGGCATTTCAGACAATTTCCTGCCTTATGATATGGGACTGTTGTCTTTGATTCTGATGTAGCATACCTCACCTTCATAATGTGGTATAATTCTTCGTTGGACATAGATAGATATTTCTTTAGTTAGATGTTCACTTGATTAATTCATATTTAGGACTTACGGCATATATGTTTCCCCAGAAGTATCTTTTATTTAGATATACATGAAGATATTTGCTGTAGAATGCATGACAAAGCACACCTTTGATTATGTTCTGCTGGTCATGTTCTATCTTCTCGTGTTGTGTCAGTGTCTTGATGACATCTAAGTCGGTGATATTCTATACTGCTGTGCAGTACTTTTTTGAGTTTTGAAAAGATGCCTTCAACACTCAGCTGCAGTTAGCTAGCCCAAAGTCGACTCAAAAGGTATCATCTTGTTTGATACTAATATATGGACCCAGTCTGCAGATCTCAACTCTTAAGCTTGAGTTATGTATCCACAGGTCCTTGTCTCTGTGCTCCCATGGCACTTGAATACTCAGAAGAATAGACTAAAAAGATTCATCTTTTACCTTTGACATGGTAGATGTAAAATGTTCTAGACTGTGCTCCTTATCACCTAGCAAAAGTTACAAGTGAGGAGTACTGATTTTTATTTACAAATCTATAAAAGCATTAACTAGGAACTCCAATTTGCTTGAGCAATATATTGATGCCGAAAAAAAATTCTATTAAAATAAATAATCTTTAATTGCATAATTGAGAAAATTAAGCTGGCTTGTTTGAATATATTATTGGTTTTTCCTAACAGAAGTTTTGCCTCCCAACACAAGCAGCAAATATCGCTGACATCTTGAAGTTAGCTACTCGATAATCATGTTGATTTATATAGGATGAAGTACATAATATCTTGTTCGCACGCCCTTGACCACTCTGAATGATTTTATGATAGATTGTACCTCAACTTTTGACTGGGAAGAATGTGATGATTGCTGCACATGGGAATTCGCTGAGGTCCATCATTATGTACCTGGACAAGCTGACTTCTCAGGAGGTAAGCATATGTCTATCTATTACGTGAAGATTTGTTTCTTAAACTGCTTTTAGTATGCGGTAAAGGTTATTACTTTACTTTTCCTTCAGGTCATCAGCCTTGAACTGTCGACTGGCATTCCAATGCTTTATATATTCAAAGATGGAAAGTTTATTAGGAGAGGAAGCCCAGTAGGTCCTTCTGAGGCTGGTGTTTATGCTTATACCAGAGTATGTATTTTGTTACATTAATCCCCTTATGCTTCTTGTTTCTAGGTAGGTGTGATCTCTATATTTTTATGATAAAATCTAGATGCTTTATGAAACCTCTACATGTATGTCCATGTGCATGAAATTGATGTGTTTTCTCTGGCTTTAAGATAATCAGATTGATCAAAATTCAAGAAGAGAAAGAGAAAGAGAATAAATTGCTAAAAGATTAAGAAGTTGATGAATTCATGTGGTTAGATATTCCACAATATCTATGTGTACTTGTCTTGGAAAATTTTCTTCTTTGTCTCTGATGCTTTTCTGATAGTCAGTGAAACAGTGTTAAAACTTTAAGCAAGAGCCAAATATCCACTATCTTGGACGGTTTAAGGTATCCAGATCCCTTTCATGGGTTTAAATCCTCTTGTGGTGCATAGCGTCTATTTCCTCCTGTCCTAGGTGACAAAGGTTTGACCATGCCATGTGCACAACATAGAAAGAACTTTAAGCGAGAGGAAAGAAGCACTTTGATCAAGTCATGACCTGCAAAATGCAATTTGCATGGCATTTATGAAAAAGTATATTTCTTTAATATTGCATATCTGTTTTTACAGAATTTACCTTTTCTTAGTTAAAAGATGATTTAGTTCTTCAGGCAAAAGTTTGATGACACATTCTAGAACATGATAAGACTGCACAAAAAGGGTATGCATCATCTCCAAGAGCAAATAATTCATGTTTTTAGATGATACACACTTGCCTATCCACAGCAGCAAAAAGGTTAGATATACAGGGAGATTTTGTTGAGACATTGAAAGAATAATAGAAGATGAAACATTATTATGTTCATAGCCTCATATATTTCGACACTTTCACATGTTACCAATAATTTTCTTCCACATTATTATGTATATCTTGGTTCCTATTTTGGACTTTTTTGCTCATTGGCTCATCTATTACTTTGAGATAAAAGATTGCCCTTTGTACTCTGTTAATCTACATTATTCTTAGGTCACCCTTCTTGGTTGGCTTTTCTTAATTCACTAGTAAGGTGATGATCTTTTATAAACAAACCCTTGATTATTGTACCCATCTCTGTTATTTAAAGTTCTCTTGCTACGACCTAAGCATCAACATCAAAGGTATGATTACAGACAATTGATTGTATGATACCAGCACTTCTGTGTAGTCATCTTCATTTCGCTCATTCTCAATAGCCAATCGTATGTCATAGCAAAATAGGTATGGATTGACAGTAATTATATTAGGAGCATTAGTTCCTCGAAAATATTTTATCCTATAAGTACAACATAGCTACACTTATTATTACAGACAAATTGATTGTATGATTACCAGTACTTTCATGTAGTCATCTTAATTTCAATAGCTAGTCGTATGTCAGGCAAAATAGGTATGGATTGACAGTAATTATATTATAACCACTAGATCCTTGAAAATATTTTATCCTATAAGTACAACATAGCTACATTTCTTAATGGAGATGATTGTATGATTACCAGCACTTCCATGTAGTTATCTTAATTTTGCTCATTCCCGATAGCTAAATGTATGTCACAGAAAAATAGGTATGGATTAACGGTAATTATATTATTACCATTAGTTCCTTGAAAAGATTTTATCCTATAAGTGCAACATAGCTACATTTATTATTTCATCAAAGTACATTTAAGACCACTGTATGATTAAGATTGGTCTCTTTTATGTGAATGCAGCGTTTGGCTCTCTACAGGCAGAAGCTAGATGAAATGTTCCAGTGATACCTGTAAGCTTGTGTCTTTTAACTTGGTTTGCATATTATGTCTCAAGTCTGCTCATTTATGTTCCTTTGTGGTGTTCTTCACAGTCTTGTCTGTGCTAGAAAATACTTGAGGAGCTTTTCGTGGTTGGAAGTTGTATGAGCATGATCACGGGCCCCTTCTATGATGTCTTAGTTACTAGAATCCTAGAAGCATCTACCGCTATGTTCTTCACCTTATAGGCGAAGTTTTGTTCAATGTAGAAAGAAGATTCTGCAGATTGTATTATTTGTTCATTTTTGCTGTGTCGGGTGGTGTCGCCTCAAGCTGCTTTTACAAATGCAATAATAAATATACAAGCTTAATTATCGACTATCAATGGTTAAGCATCATTTTTGAAGTTCATCAATTCCATTACTTGGCATCTGTGACTTCCTCTTAATCTGCTGTGGTCGTCTTCTTTCAGAGCTAGTGTTTTTGTGTGGCTTTACTTGAGATCAATTTACTTCAGGCATGCACATCCATGAACAATTTCCTGTAGATTATTACTTGCCCAGAGTTTGTTTAGATCTGTTATTGCTCCTTGGATCTTTTTTCTTGCTAGGTTTATGCCTGGGGAAAAGGGCACCAGCTTAATATTCTTTTGAGCAGAACAACCCAAACTCTTTTGGAATCAAGCAGTTTAGTGCAAATTAAATCAGAACAAACTAGGTCTACTTTCTGACACTTAGGTGTGATGATTATAAAGAGGAGACTTTCTAATCTATGATCATTGGCATACTTGACGGGTTAATCGATGTCATTAACTAGCTTTTATCTCCTGTTAGAACTGAGTTAATATATCTAGAGGCCTTGGTGATTCTGGCATGTAATATTTGTTGTGTCACTTGATATCTGTTTAATCATGAGAAATGATGAGAAATTAAGATTATTCTAAGAGGATTCATCATCAACAACAACAAAGCCTGCCGAAACATAATCAACTGATTTGATACAACTTCACCAAGAAGACATTTTTTCTTTTAATTTTACTATCAATGGAGCATTGCATAACATGGACTGGAGAAGAAAGTTATCATTATTCATGCCAACTATGAATCTTTGAATAATAAATATTGTACAGAAAATACATAGAAAAGTTTGAGAAAACATTCCTAATATCCAAACTTGATAACATTGGTCTTGCTAAAGCCTTACTGTCTTCTCCCTCAACAAATAGTTTCAGGGGATGCAATGAATGTCCTGTCATTCAAGTCCACCATGTCGTTTTTAGGTGGAGATTTGCCATCAAAGAAGGTATGACTCTCACCTGCCAGGAGTTCCGTTCTCTGATTTATCACAATCTGATCCAGAGTTGCCGGAAACATTTGTCATTATCGTTTCATGTTGAACTGAGGATGATGAGGCATTTTCTTGGCTCCAAATGAAGTGCATCCGCTTGTCATCTTCTTTCATCCTTGCTGCATAATCGCTGATATTAAAACCCACTTGGTTGTTGCCTCCAAATCCGCAGTCCAATTCATCCATATCGAAGAACTCTTCCATGATCTTTTTGGTGTTGTCATCATCGGAGTAAACAAATTTTACTTTTCTGCATGTCTTCGGTTCCAGCAAGTGTTTAGCTACCTGCCAAATGCTTAAAAATTTGATGCATTAAAATCAGCAGGTACAGATATAATGAACTGATGCATAAAAGTTTGAGACTATCATGATAGATATAATTATGTATTTGAGTTACAATTAGGGAAAATAAAATGTTTAAATTCATCAAGATAGATGTTCAGTGATATAATGCTATGGTTATGCCCTTTCTAATGCAGGGACAAGACAGAATGTATGATAGGCACAAAACTTAGTTTAATTACAAAAACTGAAAGACAAATAAGAAAGAGAAAGTGATTAGAGATTATCAGGAACATCATCTAGAAAATGATGCAAGAAAATTACTGTCAATTTCCCTAAATATTCAAGACAAACAAGTTTAAAGAAAATCCATGGCTTGAATAAAAATCATAAAAAAAAAATTTGATTCATGAAATCAAAAGTTTGCCAGAACTCATGAAAATTCTGCATGTATGAAATAAACTTCATGCTTCTACAAAGTACCATGCTCAGTCTATCAATAACAACTATCGCCACTAAGTCACAGTCTGTATTATGCTTAATTTTGATATGGGAAATATCAGCAAAATTAAGAAAGAAGTAAATCAAATTTATTCTATATGGTATATGGAAAGTCATTTCATGATTACATGAATCTTTTGTTGTCATTGAGATTTGTAAAATATCATATGTTTAGTTAGGGATATTTAAATCTTTTTTTATAATTCTATTAAATTCATTACTATACACTCAAATACTTTTCTTGCTAAGTATTTCTTGGAGAGCACTTTACAATTCCAGATGTGAAAAAGAGGATGACGTACCGTCCAGAAAGGTTCAAAGAACTTGGGTGGGTTGTACAGTATAGCTAAGCCCAATCTTTCTGGGTAATGATTTTGCAAAACATCTGCTGTTTCTTTCGCTGTCCTGATCGATATATTTGATAGGTTGAATCCTTTAAAGTCAATGAGCCACACCATCTGTTCCTGATCAGGTGGCAGATTGAGAATTGCATTCTCCATACAATACACCAAGTACCTAATTTTTCCCTTTGTTGACTTTGTGTTCTGCAGTTTGAAAAATGAGGAAGCAGACACAATTAAGCACCGCAAAATTTGCATATACTGAACTTCCAATTCTACTGCATGCAACAAATGAGAACATTCGGTAAGCTTGCTGAGAACAAAGTAAGGAAGAAGTAGATCAATTAAACCTCGTATCCAGGTCTCATGACAAGAATGCTCCTTCCAAACTTGTCCGAATAACTTGATCTGTAAATTTTTCCAGTCTCAGCTTCATGAGCTATTTCATCCTAAAAGAAAATCAATTAAGAAGAAAAATAAGAAAGAGGATAAGACAACTGAAATTTACAACAATAAAGTGACTGATGATACATACAAAATAAGTTACTATTTCTTTAACTTTACAGCACTGTTGGTTCATGAAAAATTACATAGTTTTCAACCGATGCTGGGTAGCATGCAAATCATTAACTTAACCGCAATACTGAAAATATATGATCCCATCGGTGCATGAAAAACCACAGTTTTCAATTGATGCTGGGTAGCTTGGATTGTTAGCATGGATCAAAGAAAAACAAGACTCTATTCTCTTGGTAACAGGAGAAACTTCTCCTCCAAAATAGTTTATTCTTTTTTTTCTATTTTATTTGTTCTTTTTGACAGTTTCACAGCTACAATTTTGTTTCTCACATTACATAAATGGAAACATGGCAGAGAATTTCCAAATTTTTACTCAAGAAAGTAAAAAAAAAGATGAGGAAGGTGGAGGGTGCACAAAGAAAGATGGGATGAGATTCATAGTGGTATCTCCTCCCAAGAAATGGCAAAGGCTCTATTCAGTCTAATAAAATGCCAACATATAATATCTAAAAGATTCTTGCATGTGTCACATACTAAACATGGTTGAATTTTTGTCATCACTAAATTCTGTGTCATATCTAGTCCTTTGTCTTCTTGCTAAATTTCCAGGGATTAAAAGATCTTGCAGCATTAATAATCCACAATTTACAGAGTGATAAAAAAAAGGAGGGAACAATTTTTAACCAGAGAAAAATATGTTATTAGGCACAATAGTGAGAGTTTTGCTAAAGAGTTAACTCACCCAGCGAATTTCTTCTGGCTTGTACTCAAGACGCCACTTCAAAGTTTCTTTTAGCATTTTAGTTGCCTTTGTCACATTCCAGTTTCTTGCTGTCAAATATCTTGCAATTGATGCATCAGAAGAATAACAAACTAACTTGTCTGGCAATGGTCCTAATGATGCTCTTACCTCATTTATCTGAGAAAAAAGATTTAAAAATCCAAAAAAATTATCTCTTCCACGACTAGATAGAATAAAGGAAATTATTTTCTAAGTTATAATGACAACAGATGCTGAATAATTCGTACCAGCCCTTTTAACAATAACAGACAAGAACACTGCAGAGCTCATGTTGTCAACCAAGATTACCTTAGTCCTTTGCTCTTCAGAAAGTGCTTGTTTTTCAGAACCATTTGTGATAGAGTCAATCGAACCCATCAATCGTTCAAGATTTCCTGAGAAATGAACTGCAATAAAAAAAAAAAGTAGTAAATGCCAACAAAAAGAAGGGATTCAACAGGCAACATATAATATTTCTTTGTGGCTTTGCCAACACCCAATTAGTCAACAATTTCAATGTCACTCGATAATGATCTTTTTGAGACAAAAAAAATGCGACAGGCAAATCTCATATATGGACGTCATTTCCTAAGCTAGGCAGTTATTTTCATTGTTCTCTTTGAGAATAAAATTTCTAACATGGATTAGGCCCACAAAGCTGTTTTATTCTGGCACATTATTCTTGATGAAAATGACTCAACCAGATATTATTGCACAAAAATGTAGAATTTGAATCTTTCTATAAGAAGTTGATTGAATGTGTGTCAATCTTGGGCATACTGAATCATTCTAAGATAAGGTTTGCCATTAAAGAAAACTTGACTGCTCACTCATTCAATATAACTTAGTTTTATTCTCTTGAGCAAATAATTCAGAAGCTCCTTTTCATCATCACCTTCTAAGAGGTGCATGACAAGATATGTCCCAAAAAATGAGTGTATGAACTTAATACAAATTATCCTCATCGGATAAAAACTGTCCTAAAATGACTTGCATCTATTATTTTCTCTTTCGCTGTTGATTGCAAACTGGGATTCTTATTCGTCAACTCGATTACTCTTTTCAGCTAATGCAGATGACATTCTACGTGGTACCTAACAAAAGATTACAGCTTTCTACGGAATCAAAAACAAAATGGTGATCTGATCACAAAATGCACCACGATGATCATCAGCATCAAACAATCCCAAGCCTAATGCATTCTAAACCAATACAACACTTAGTTTCTGATTCTTTTCCCTTGTTCGGAAGAAGAAGGGTTCCAAAGGGAGGAATGATCGAAGACACCAGCGCAAGATTAGCTGGGTTGGACTTACCTGCGGCGGAATCGGACGGTCGAGGGCGAAGGGCGGCGCGAATGGGGACAGGGGAAGGTACTCTTCCGTAGCCGAGTAGCGAGCGGACTCCGGTAGAGAACCGGATGGGCGTCGCGTCAGTCGATCCCCCGGAAATAGGAACCCGTGGTGGGCCAGCCATCGGACGGTCAGCATCGCTTTAAAAATTGGGGAGATGATTCACGTGGGGAGAGTCGGCGAGCGGTATATGCCTTGGGGATAGGATCTCTTCCAACTATTCCATTTAACTTGATCCCTCTGATCCCGCATCCTGACCGTTCATCAAGCAATCAAGATGGGTTCTCATCATTTTGTATATAAGCAATAAAGTTATACTTGGAGCCGATCTCCAGTCAAACTATGGGACAGGTAATTTGGATTAAAGAAAATTATAATTTGTCCTTATCGTCTTGGATTTTATCGGAACGTGCAGTGGGTGGAAGGGTGGTTAGGTTGGGATCCACGTCAATTATTGGTCAATTCTTCACATTTAAAATGTGATGATAGAATATCATCACGAGGCACGATCTTAAAATATTAGAATTTAGATATTCGCCAACTCCAATATTATCGTAGAATTTATGAATTTACAAAAATATTTGCCAACTCGTGTCTTTTTTCTGAATCACTAAATAGATTTATTAAGCATTCATTATAAAAGAAGCATTACAGTTGGCAATTCATTCTGCAATTGCTATCATATGTCTCGTGAGATCAGGAGATGATTCTGATTTCATGCTCCTTTTGCCCGACGACGAGGTAGTGAGATCCTTTGTCCAACACCCTTGTGCCATCATCTGTGGCTCGGCTGAGGTGCTCGCAGGGGCTGAGAGGAAACACCACTTTGGTGCTCTCTCCAGCCTCCAGGTGCACGCTCTGGAAACCGACCAGCTGCTTTATTGGCCTACCATGTTCCGAAGATGACCAGCGAGAGAAGAGTAGCACCGGATGCTCTCCGGCCATGGAACCCTGGTTCTTGACACCGACCGTAGCAGAGAATTTTAGGTTCCCGCATGTGTCGGAGCCCAAGCTTGCGATATCATAACTGAGAATGTGTGAGTTTGCTGTAGTCCGGGGAGTTAGTGAGCTGTTCAGGTAGATCGAAGTTACAGCTTCGGCTTCGAATTCATATGAATAACTGGTGAAGCTGATGCCATATCCAAACTCATAGACAGGCTTGCCGGTGTAGAATCTGTAGCTGCGTCCTGGATAGCCTGTGGCGGGATCGGCCCTCATCCTCATGTCAGTCATCGGCACACTCGTGAACTCCTGTGGGTACCAAGTGACAGGCAATTTTCCCCCTGCGTGAGCGTCATGAGATCGTAAGACGTCAGATTGTTGAAATCATCGACATAAAATAAGATTCCGTAAGCGAATGGGATGCTTCACCTGGATTGTGCTCTCCGAAGAGGACCTGTGCGATCGCTAATGCACCTGCTTCACCAGGGTAACCTGCCCACAAGATTGCTCCTATTCTGGGGTCGTTCTTGGCGAACGTAATGTCCACCGGACCACCAGTGAGCAGCACCAGGATGACGGGCCTTTTTGCGTATTTTGCAGCCTTGGTTATGACACTCCGCTGCAATCCTGGGAGAACCAGATCGATCCTGTCAAGACCCTCTCTCTCATGATCTTGATCCAACCCCATGAACAGGACGACTTGGTCCACTGATCTCGCCAACAGGATAACTTCATTGATCGTAGCAGTATCGCAAGCGACCTTGTTACACCCTTGTACGAATCGGGTATCGTTGACGTAGTTCCGCAGTTCCCCAAGTGGAGTGCTACCTGTGCAAGGAGGCCCGTTGTAATTGCCTACAAGTAGGTACCCGTTGTTAGCGCTTGGGCCAATCACACCAAGAGATGTAACCTTGGATCTCGCCAGGGGAAGCAAATTGGCTGCGTTCTTTAAGAGAACGATGCCGGCTTTGGCTGCTTCGAGAGCCAAGTCATGGTGTTCCTTTGAGCACACTTGGCTAGGAGGGATGTTCCCGGCAGGCAGCTGTAGTGGATTTCCATTGAAATGTCCAAGTCTTATTCTCAAGGAGAGGATGTTGAATAGGGCTCTGTCTACGTCGCCTTGGGATAGAATTCCCTGTTGGACAGCAGATCCAGCATGTTTCTGCACAAAGTCACTGCAATCTAGATCCATTCCTGAAAATTTTTCGGACATGATTAGTACTGCTCACAACATAGGACCAGTAAGCTGAAAGACCATTGTTCATCTCGACAACACTGAATCAGTAAGAGGTGGAAAATGATCATAGATTTGGTCATGTATTCTGATCCTAACAGAGATAGTTGCCAAGTACAAGTACTGAAAGAACACCATGTTGCGTGCATGATATTAGCAAGTATGTCCAGAAAACCCTGAAAGCAACTTCTTCATGTGGTTACAAGTTCACTCGTTGAGCCATATGAGTTGACTACATTTGTTATGGTTGTGAGCTGATGATCATTAAATGAAACTTGACACAGTTCGATTACGATTCTTTCTGAGTCAAGGAAAATAGTGAGAGTAGTCGTCTATTAGCTGAATCATCACATACAAATTTTATTTTTGGAGAGGTTTTGGCCACAGCTTTTGGCCCTCAGCAGTCTCTGTTTTGCTTTGCTTACCACTCGTCAATTCTATGAGCTGTAAACAATCAAATATAAACCATAGATAGTCCTTACCAGATTTGAGAACATCAGCAACTGCCTCTTCAGGCGATTTGGCGTAGTGAATAGCACCAGAAATGAGGTCAACTGCACCACAGTCCGAAGCAATGTATCTGAGCAATGGTCAAAGAACGATCACTAGTCCCGGTTGTGTTTTTTTTTGGCTCAACAAAGAAGAAGAAGAAGAAGAAGAAAGAGAGATGATTCATATTGACATTATATTCCGCTAGACAGATCGAAAAGCTGTGCCAGGATCAAAGCAATGTCGATGCTTTCTCCTTGGAACTACTTGAGAGTCTTACCCGTCGAGGCCCCACGAGTTCCTGGCTTGCAGGGTCAGAAGATTGAAATCAGCACAGGTGGGTACTCCGTTGACGCGATTGTATGAGCACATGACACAAGTGACTCGACCTTCTTGGACGCAGCTTTTGAAAGGAGGCTGATAAGTATCTTCCATGTCCTGAGCTGTTACCTGAGCAGGAAACAAACCGCTGAGGAGCTCCTCACATACGATCCACGAGGTTGTGGAAGAAGAAACGCACTGCTCTTCCTGTAACTTACCACAGCATTGTAGGTGTAGCGACTATGCCTTTTCCAATTATCCAAATCATAGGCTGTGTAGTGTTTGCAGCAAGCTGAAGTCATCAGCTGCTCAGACTTCCTCTCCCCTGTGGGGGAATCGCCCTGTAGTCCTCTCACAAAGGCGACGGCGTACTTGCTTGCCGTCACGGGATCCTCACCGGGAGTCTCCTGGCCTCTGCCCCACCTAGGATCTCTGAATATATTCACGTTTGGTGACCAAAACGTTAATCCTTCCGCCTGTCCCACGTTGTAGATCGCTCGAGCCTCCACCCCGATAGCCTTCGAACATCAGAAGCAGATCATGCAAGCACTAACATTAGTCTCCCTCTTTCCCAGAGATATACTGACGGATCAAACTAGTTTTAAGATCGAGCTATTCCAAGTCCTTCGGTTTCCATCAGACTTGTCATAAAACAATCACGAACATTAGAACAGAGGAATTTGGAGCATGAAGTACCTGTCCGATACGATACCACAGGTCGGGGTTGAAGGATGCTGCGCTAACTATAACTTGGGGGAAGCTGGTAGCAGCCGTAATGGTGCCGTTGAATCGAATACCACGTCCCCAGTTGGACACACCGTGCAATGCCTCCGACCACCATTTGTAGTTCGGCAAGCCGAGACGGGGGATTGCCGGAGCTATATGACCCAGTTGTTGTATCTTCTCCTCCAAGGTCAAGCGTGAAATGAGATCAGCCGCCCTCTTGTCGATGGGCAGCGTCGTCTGACAGAATCCGTAGTTTCGCGTCGATGGGTTTGCAGGATCGCATGCAAAGGGAGGAGTGGCTGAAAAGACCAAGAGCGGCTGTGCGAGCAGCAGAAGCAGTAGCGCGCTGGAAAAGATGAGACCATGGAGTTCTCTCCAAGTTTCCATCCTCTTCAGCTGCTATGGGTTGGGAATCGAAGACGACGACGACGATATATATATATATATATAGAAGCGATTGACCAAAGTCTGCTCATTAGAAATGAATTTTCAACAGAAATTAGGATATAATATTGCAATCCTAAACCTATACATCTCGCCATTCATTGTATATTTCTATTTTTCTGGATACTTTAACAGGCAAGACATCTAATCAATGTGTATTTCCTACTTTTGAATATCCTGATAGGAAATACATTAATTAAAAATAAAACCGATATGGAATAAAGAGTCAACTTTTATTTTTAGTTTATGTACTAAAATGGGGGGGGGGGGGGGGGGGGGGGTTGGGGTGGGTTTGTGAATTAATGCTATAGTAAATTTTAATTAACTTTCAAATTAAATGAAGAAAAAAATATATACTAAAAACATGATTAACCAAATATTAAGTTCAAGTAAGGATTGTGAATAAAATAGATAATGATAAGAATGTAATCACAAAAATCATAAGCAAGAATACAAACCGATTTATAGTAATTCAATCTTTCTAACCTATATCCCCTTATTCTTTTTCCGAGACTATCAACTTTGATTATTGATTTTGCTTTTAACGAGTGAAGATCAATAATTATTTATAATATTTTTTTTAAATTTTAGAGAGAATCTTTATACTCATTTCTTTACAAGAGACTTATCACACTTAGTATTACTACTACACTCAAGAGAGAGGAGAAGATTCAAACAAAACTTATAAAGAGTGTTATAATACTTCATAATCTCAAGAATACATGCTCTATCAATTAAACCATAGTAGGATATTTATAGCTCTAAAAGTCTTTCAAAATAAAATCAAAGTTTAAATTTATGATATTTTGGGATATGAGTAATATTATCGTTGACTTCGGATGATACTACTATCATAATCTTTGAAACGAAATTGTAATACTAGACTCTCATGGTACTAATATAATTTTTGATATGGAATAATAATACTAGACTTCGACGATAATACCATTGTAATTTTTAACATCATATTGCAAAACATAACTTTGATGGTATTACCACTATGTGCCATTATTGATCTAGATAGTTTAGGCTATGTGTTTGGCCTTCTAATAACCCAAATCTGATCGAACTTTAAGTCCAATAATTTATATGATAAGTGAGCTATGTTTTAATATAATAGTGACTCAAATTAGCCCAAAGTTATATTGACTAAGACTTTGACTCATTACCACTCATCTAACATATCTTCGAAGATTTTGACACGTTATCCATTATTTCAGTATATCGTTTGATCTTTCAAGATTTCGTTCAAATCTTTAACACATTATCCTATCCTCCAACACATCGCCCAATCTTTTGACGTGTTGATTTTATTACGACATCTAATTTTTTAGTATGATATTCGATCCTTCAAATATAATGTTCGAATTTCTAGTACAAAGTATATTCTTCGGCACACCATTCAATTTTTAGCACAACAATCTACTAGCATAACATCCGACTTTCTAGCTCGACATTTGGTCCGAGACCATGATTAAAATATTTTTCATGTCACATATCTCAAAATTATATTAATTTATTAAACTTATCAATTGATTTCATTATTAAAATTCGAGATTCAATGAATAACACATATTATAAGATTGTTGCTATTATTGAAGGTTTATGTGTTGTCATTGAACAAATACGATAAAATATTAAAATAGGCTCTCAACTATTGATTGACGTCCTTATATCCTTTACTAACTAGCATGCTTCTCCGTCGTTGAAAATTTTAACGATTATATGGGATTTTCTTTTTATGACAAAAATAATGCTAAAGAGCTCAGATGCATTTGCTCATTGGAACAATTTTATTACGACTACAACTATCTACTTGGATGCAAATGATGGTACTCATTATCACTTAAAATATCTTTTATTTTTAAAAAAATGATGTTAAAGAGCTTATATGGTGTCTCTGTGCAAGTTAGAATATATTTTCATTCTAAATCACTAATTATGCAGCATTTCATCAAATGTCTGCCTCGATCTGCAAGTGACAGCAACACAAGCTAAGCTTCAAATTGGCCTGCGGAGATCAGGAGATGATGCTGATTTCATGCTCCTCATCTCCAACAATTAAGAAGTGGGATCCTTTGTCCAACACCCTTCTGCCATCGTCCATGACTCGGCTGAGATGCTCGCAAGCGCTCAGAGAAAACTCCACTTTGGTGCTCTCTCCTGCTTCCAAGTGCACGCTCTGGAAACCCACCAGCTGCTTCACCGGCCTACCATGTTCTGCAGATGGCCAGCGAGAGAAGAGCAACACGGTGTGCTTGCCGGCCATGGGGCCATGGTTCTTGACACCGACCGTAGCAGAGATTTTAAGTTCTCCGCATGTGTTGAAGCCTAAGCTTGCGACGTCATAACTGAGAGTGTTTGGATCATTCGGTTGAGCCTGGGGAGACGACGAGTTGTTCAGGTAGATCGAAGTTGCAGTTCCAGCTGCGAATTCATATGAATGACTGGAGTAGCTGAGGCCATAACCAAATTGGTAGACGGGCTTGCCGTTGTAGAATCTGTAGGTGCGTCCCGGATAGCCCGTGGCAGGGTCGGCCCTCATCCTCATGTCAGTCATCGGCACCTTTGTGAAGTCTTGTGGATACCAAGTAACAGGCAATTTCCCCCCTGCGCCGACCAGGTTGATCAAGTAAGTAGCGTGAAGTAACCCTTTCCAGTATAAAGATACGAAGTCTTGCGAGTTAGCATGTTACATAGCAAAGAAATCATGAGACGTTTCACCTGGATTGTGGTCTCCAAAGATGATGCTTGAGATCGCTGATCCACCTGCTTCACCGGGATAACCTGCCCACAAGATAGCTCCTATTCTCGGGTCGTTCTTTGCGAACGTAATGTCCAGCGGACCGCCGGATAGCAGCACCAGGATGATGGGCTTCTTTGCTGCTTCGGCAACTTTGGATATCAGAGTCTGCTGCATTCCTGGGAGAAGCAAATCCGTCCTATCAAGGCCCTCTTGCTCCTGATCTTGATCCAACCCCATGAACATGATGACATAGTCCACTGAACTCGCCAATTGGACAGCTTCGGGGATCTTAGTGACATTGCAAGCAACGATGTTACACCCTGCTTCGAATCGGGTATTTTTGATGGAGCTCTGCAATGCCTCGAGTGGGGTGATAACCACGCAAGGAGGGCCATTATAGTTACCCATCAGGCTTGGAGGGAAGTTGGCGTTCGGGCCAATCACACCGAGAGATGTAACGTTTGATCTCGCTAGAGGAAGGGTATTGCCAGTGTTCTTTAAGAGAACGATGCCGTCTTGGGCTGCTTGGAGAGCCAAGTTTTTGTGCTCCGTCGAGCAGACTTGGCTGGGTGGGATATCTCCTGAAGGTAGCTTTTGTGGATTTCCATTGAAAAGTCCAAGCTTCATTCTCAAGGAGAAGGCATTGAATAGGGCTCTGTCTATGTCACTTTCAGATATATTTCCCTTTTGGATAGCAGATCCTGCATACTGATGCATAAACTTACCGCAATTTATATCCACTCCTGCAAATTTTTCCGACATGATTAGTTCTTCTTACGATATTGGACAAGTAAACTGAAAGATCTTATTTCATCTTCACAATACTGAATTAGGAAGAGAAATAATCAAGACACCTATATAAATCAATCTCTTTGGTGTATATTGTTTATTAATGATATCATCATAGTCGATGAGAGTCTAAATAAAATTAATTATAAATATAAGTTATGAAAGAAATTTTTAAAAATTAAAAATTTTAAATTAAGTAAGACTAAATCTAAATATATAAAATATAATTATGTACTCAGGATAGCATAGTTATTATGTATTTAGGAGACCTCCGGATATGGTAATTAAAATAGGTAAAACGATTAATATTAATAGTATTTGAAGAAATTAAAGAAAATCTAGAAAGATATTAATAAAAACTATAAATAAAAATTTAAATATGTTAAACTTAACTTATCTGAATGGTAATAAAAAATTTATATTCAGTTCTAAATAATTGAAACATATGATTTTATTATCATTACTGTATAAATGTACAAGCTGTAAACAATACAAGCCATGCATGATCCTTTCTTACCAGCTTTAAGAGCATAACCAACTGCCTCTTCAGGCGTTTTGGCGTAGTGCGAAGAACCATAAATCATATCTACCGAACCACAGTCCGAAGAAATGTATCTGAGGAACAGTCAAAGAATGACGATTAGTCTCAGTTGCTGTCAGCTCAATAAGGAGGAAGAAGAAGAAGAAGAAGAGAGAAGATTGTCATTATGTTTCACTAAACACAGACATTGGATCAAAACAATAGGTCAGTGATCTGAATCGAAGGGACTATTAATAACCAGCTCATACTAATGGGAAATCCATACGATCTTACCCATCAAGGCCCCACAAGTTTTTGGCTTGCTTGGTCAGAAGATTGTAATCAGCACAGGTGGGTACTCCATTGACGCGATTGTAGGAACACATGACACAAGTGGCTCGACCTTGTTCGACGCAGCTTCTGAAAGGTGGCTGAAAAGTATCTTCCATGTCCTGAGCCGTCACCTGAGCAGCACCAAACAAGCCACTGAGATGCTCGCTCCTCAAATATGATCGATCATTTATTTAGTTGTGTTGTGTAAGTAATAACTATTAAGATTTAAACTAGTATTTTTTATTGGATGCATAGAACTTAAGTTAAAAAGTAGTTTAAGATTTTATAAATATTTTAACTGTTTTTTTTTTTCTTTTCTTCCATCTTAATTTATCTTTATCCTATTATTTGATTTGATTCTAGACTAGCAATATCATGTTATTATTGATTGTACTCACGTATGATCTCTCTCTTTCTTGACGGGAACACATCATTCTTGCAGTAGTAACTTACCCGAGCATCGAAGGTATAGCGAACGGTGCCTTTCCAGCTATCCAAATCATAAGCTGTGAGGTGTTTGCAGCAAGCTGAAGCCATCAGCTGGCCCGACCTTTCCCCTGTGGGGGAATCGCCTTGTAGTCCTCTCACAAAGGAGACGGCATACTTGCTTGCCGTCGTGGGATCCTCACCGGGAGTCTCCTGGCCTCTGCCCCACCTGGGATCTCTGAATATATTCACGTTTGGCGACCATAGTGTTAATCCATCTGCCTGTCCCGCGTTGTACATTGCTCGAGCCTCCACCGCGATAGCCTCCAAACATCAGAAGAAGATGCAACCACTATCATTAGTCTCCCTCTTTCCTAGAGATATACTCGCATATCAAACTACTGCTTAAGATTAAGCTATTCCAAGTCCTTCGGTTTCCATGAAGCAACCACGAACATTACAGCGGAGGAATTTGGAGCATGCACTACCTGTCCGATACGATACCACAGGTCGGGGTTGAAGGAAGCTGCGGTAAGTATAACTTGGGGGAAGCTGGTAGCATTCGGAATGGTACGGCCAATGAAGTGCATGCCATGTCCCCCGTTCGACAGACCATGCAACGCCTCCGACCACCAATTGTACTTCGGCACGCCGAGTCGGGGGATTTCAGGGGCTTGATCATCCAGTTGTTGTATCTTCTCCTCCAAGGTCAAGCGTGAAATGAGGTCACTCGCCCTCTTGTCGATGGGCAGCGTCGTCTGACAGAATCCCAAGTTTCGCGTCGATGGGCTTGCAGGATCGCATGCAAAGGGAGGAGTGGCTGAAACGACTAAGACCGGTGGTTGTGCGAGCAGCAGCAGCAGTAGTGCGCTGGAAAAGATGAGACCCCGAGTTCCCATCCTCTCAGCTGCTATGGCTGGAGAAGCGAAGACAAACGACGATATACATATATGGAAGCGATTGACCAAAGTCTGCTCAATAGAAATGAATTTTCAACAGAAATTAGGATATAATATTGCAATCTTCCTTATTCTTTTTCTAATTTGAGAAACCTATACATCTCTCCATTCATTGTATATTTCTATTTTTCTTAATTCTTTAACAGGCAAGACATCATCTTAATATCCTGATAGGAAATACATTAATTAAAAAATAAAACAGATATGGCATAAAAATCCAATTGATTTTTCAGGTTCTCCAACTTTATTTTTGTTTATGTATTAAAATTGTTGTTTGATTTATAGTTGCTAAGTATTTCTAAAAAGGTATATGCTTTTGACACTCATTTGACGCAAAATAGTTAACTTACCCTAACCTTATATCCAGATTATTTTTTACATTTTGTGAAGTTCTTAAATTTATTTTTATATCTGTCATTAATCACTTTAGTCATGTTGGAAGGCCTATTTATAAATATTAATTGGTAATGGACTAAGGTGAAAAACTCTATTTTTTATTCTTTTTTCCTTAAAATCGCCTCACTTTTTTTTTTCTCTACTTCTTATTTCAGCAACAGCAATCCAATAATGGAGAATTCAACTAAAGGAGAGAAAATAAAGAGAAATGAAGTGGTAGGTGTGGATATGTTATCTTCCCTTGATTTTATTTATTAATTGTAATTTTTCTATTTATTCTATTTAATTTTAAAATTTTATGCATGTTGTTGTTGATTCCTGATTTAACATATATTTTCATGTTGTGTATGTTGTTACATTTGATTAGGTAGATTGCACATTAAGTTTATGATAAATATTTTATTAGAACGTTATATATGATATTATGTTGATTATGACTATAAGTATGGATACATATATAGATCAATATTAGTAGGTTGATTTTATTTGGTAATCTATAAATGGAATATTATAATATGGATATTAAGTTAGTATATGCTATTCTAAGAGTTTGGACCTCCATTTGTTAGCCAATGATCATGTATAATTTTATGATTCTTATTTACAATATGCATCAATCATCAATTAATGTTCTTTTATTATATTTTGTTGATATCTGTTAAGGAAAAATATTGTTGATGTATGTATCTGCTATGGTCTTGATTTATATGCAAGGAGCCATCTAGGGTAGAACAGGGTTTCTCTATCCTTAATTTGTTGGGAGGGATTTCTCGAGTCGATTCCTCCAACTCTCAAGTTAATATTTAGTTATACCTTTTCTCTGACATATTTGACATTAACAGTTAATACTTAGTTGTACCTTTTCTATGACATATTTGACATTAACAGTTAATACTTAGTTGTACCTTTTCTTTGACATATTTGACATTAACATAAAAAGGGGGGAGAATATCTTATGAAGATCTTATAAAAAAGACAGTTTATATTCAACTGGAATCGTCTCTTGATCTTCTTGGAATATTTCTCAGAATATTTCATAAAGGAGTCGATTTGTAACTAACCAAGATTATTTTTTAATCTTATAAGAATATTCCTACGAATATTCGATAAGAGAGCTAGTTCGTAACTGATTTGAACCGTCTTATGATCTTTTAAAGTATTCTTGTGAATATTTCATAGGGGAGGAAACTCGACAACTTAGTAATTGATCCGAGCTATCTTTTGGACTTCGATCTTTATAGACAAGAGAGTGTTTGGTTTGACATAGTATTGACATGACGAATGGTGGCTAGCTAATTTTATATTCTATATTAATATCTTATCCCATGAAAAATATAATTATTTTTTAATAAATAATATTTATTTAGTATATTAATATTTATTATCTTCTTATAATTGAAGAATAATTGACTTATTTCGTAATAGTCCTAATGATGTTTTTTATCTAATTATTTGAGAAAAAAAGTTTAAAAAATAATTTAAAAAATTTATCTTACATAATCAAAGAGAAGTTTGTCTCTTAAGATTACACATCTTTGCAACACAATCAAGTCAAGTTCACATTTCATCATTTGAAATTTTGTAGTAAGGAGCTTCAAGTCAAGGTTGCCTCAATAATACATCCTTTATGATTTCTGTATGTAGAAAATAATTATGAAACCATTAGGAATGACAATCCTAAGTATGACATTTAGTTATTGCTTTCACCGATGATTATAATTTTGTTCGATACATATTAGACGATCATAAAGAATATATGATGCCAGTAAGTTTTAGATTGATCACTCATAGGTAGTTACACTGAATATGCATGTGTTGTTCGTATTATCTCCTAAATGACTTGTGACTCTAAGTAAGATAATCTTGAATAGTTAAAATGCATATGAAGCTAGATAATACAATATAAGATAACAAGCAAAATATTACAAATAATAGATAATAAATTATAAAATGCTAAACACAATTAACAAATCATATCAAAACATATTTACATATATGGCATTGTATACACCTCATCATCATTGAGATATTTAATTCTCTTAAGATCGCTCCCAACAAATGATGAAGATCAATTGTATTACACTCCCAACAACTAATAGAGTTATGCCTCATAATTCATGATAATGACACATCTCCCCTATCATGAGGAGAAGATTAAATAACTATGATATCTAATAGTCCATTAATCCCTAAGTCCCAAAGGCATCCAAAGAGAATCACTTATCAGTATTAGCTTGATATCTCAATAGAAAAACAAGTATCCCTTTACTCTAACATGAATCAATCAACATACTCATGTCATATCAAATCAAGTATTTACATGAATATAAATATATCTATATTATAAGATAGGATGTGGTATTATCAATAAGTCAATCATAGTCAAAAGAAGTGGGTAACATGAAACAAGGGTTTCAATTTCAAAAAAGACAAGTCAATCAGATTGGATAAATTTTATTATTTAGTTACCCTTATAAAATTTTTACATGAAATTTTAGGGATATATATCACTAGTCCTAGGTTGTTGTAACATTAAATATAACCTAATTATCTCATTCTTATCATTTAAAATTTTCTATAATTTTTCCTATATTTTGGGTTTTTTTTTTGTAATTCTATGATTTTTTTTACAACTTTTCCTAAAATTTCTTTACATTGATTAATAATATTGATTATAATTAAATTATTATATAATAACCTTTTTTTATGTCAAGCCATTGGTTTAGCTAGCACAATTAGCCCATGGTTTGGCCTATATAGAGAGCCATGTCACTCATATTAACAATTGGGCTAGGCTACTCGGCTAGTTCACTCAAGTTGGCTTATATTTGTTGGGATCAATCAGGGAATTGGGTTTGATCATTAAGAGCTTATGTGATTTTTCTTAGTTGCAAGTGTTTTTTTTTTTTATAGTGTTAGGATTTTAATAGCAATAAGAGTTAGGATTTTGATCACAAACTTATAGCATTAAGTATGTTCTTCAGCATGTCAATCAATCATTCAGCTTGATATCTAAGTTTTTGCTTGATAATTTTTTAACACAATGTTCGACTCTCTAGCTCGAGATTTGGACATTTAATGGTTCAAGTTTACGATAAAAAATATATTAGTTTATTTAGCTCATCAATTAATTTTATGATCAAATTTTAAAATTCAATAAATAGCATCTATTATAAGATTGTTGTAATTATTGAAGGTTTATGTGTTGTTATTGTTGAATAAATATGATGATTTAAATAGACTCTAAACTATTGGCTAATATCATTACATCCTTAGCCAGCATTCTTTTTTTATGAAAAAAAATTAATTCTAAAGATGTCGGATGCATTTGCTCATGATAATGATTTTATTAAGACTACAATGACCTACTCAGATGTGGATCCTCGAGGAAAGATTAACGATAGTTTGCTTATAAGAAAGAAAAAAAAAAAAGAAACATTGTTTGTAATGATGCAATTTACTATTTGAGCTTTTATGATTAATACATCATCGAGACATCCGAGTTGATTAGTCTATTATTACAGTGTCATATAATATGGGTGTAATAATTTATCATAAATTGCTCATAATGTGAAGCATACTCACGAATCGAAGTTCGAAATGTAATCCTCCTGGAAACTTAATGTAATCAAACATATTCATACTCTCTAAAGACCTTTCGTTGGGGTTTTGAGGTTACGGTTTGCATGTGTCTTGCAAAGACAATGGAGTAACTCTTTTTTATTTTTGGCTGAGTAATTTCCCCATTTTGGTTTTATGATGGCTCTAATTCTCCTTAATAAATTTAATATTATTTTTTATTTGGGAAATTAACACCTTGTAATAAAATAAGTTTCATTCCAAATCACTCCATGGAAAGCAAGAAACAAGATCGAGTGTGCATTTCATCGAATGTCTGCGTCGATCTACGAGTGATAGGAGGAATACAAGCTACGCTTCTAAATGGCCTGCGGAGATCATCAGGCGATGATGCTGATTTCATGCTCCTCATCTCCAACGATTAAGAAGTGGGATCCTTTGTCCAACACCCTTCTGCCATCGTCCGTGACTCGGCTGAGATGCTCGCAAGCGCTCAGAGAAAACTCCACTTTGGTGCTCTCTCCAGCCTCCAAGTGCACGCTCTGGAAATCCACCAGCTGCTTCACCGGCCTACCATGTTCTGTAGATGGCCAGCGAGAGAAGAGCAACACAGGGTGCCGTCCGGCCATGGGACCATGGTTCTTGACGCCGACCGTAGCAGAGATTTTAAGTTCTCCGCATGTGTTGAAGCCTAAGCTTGCGATGTCATAACTGAGAGTGTTTGGATCATTCGGGTGAGCCTGGGGAGACAACGAGTTGTTCAGGTAGATCGAAGTTGTAGTTCCAGCTGCGAATTCATATGAATGACTGGAGTAGCTGAGCCCATAACCAAATTGGTAGACGGGCTTGCCGTTGTAGAATCTGTAGGTGCGTCCCGGATAGCCCGTGGCAGGGTCGGCCCTCATCCTCATGTCGGTCATCGGCACCTTTGTGAACTCTTGTGGATACCAAGTAACAGGCAGTTTCCCCCCTGCGCCGACCAGGTTGATCAAGTAAGTAGCGTGAAGTAACCCTTACCGGTATAAAGATACGAAGTCTTGCGAGTTAGCGTGAACATTGGCATGTTACATAGCAAAGAAATCATGAGACGTTTCACCTGGATTGTGGTCTCCAAAGATGATGCTTGAGATCGCTGATCCACCTGCTTCACCGGGAAAACCTGCCCACAAGATAGCTCCTATTCTCGGGTCGTCCTTTGCGAACGTAATGTCCAGCGGACCACCGGAAATCAACACCAGGATGATGGGCTTCTTTGCTGCTTCGGCAACTTTGGATATGAGAGTCTGCTGCGTTCCTGGGAGAACCAAATCCGTCCTATCAAGATCCTCTCTCTCCTGATCTTGATCCAACCCCATGAACATGATGACATAGTCCACTGAGCTCGCCAATTGGACAGCTTCGGGGATATCACTGACATTGCCAGGAACGTTACACCCTATTGCGAATCGGGTGTTGTTGACGGACCTCTGCAATGCGTCAAGTGGGGTGATAACCTCGCAAGGAGGGCCATTGTAGTTACCCAGAAGGCTCGGAGGGGCGTTAGAGTTTGGGCCAATCACACCAAGAGATGTAACGTTTGATCTCGCTAGAGGAAGGGTATTGCCAATGTTCTTTAAGAGAACGATGCCGGCTTGGGCTGCTTCGAGAGCCAAGTTTTTGTGCTCCGTCGAACAGACTTGGCTAGGGGGGATATCCCCTGAAGGTAGCTTTTGTGGATCTCCATTGAAAAGTCCAAGCTTCATTCTCAAGGAGAAGCCATTGAATAGGGCTCTGTCTACATCACTTTCAGATATATTCCCGTTTTTTATTGCAGCTCCTACATGCTGACTCATAGCCTTACCGCAATTTATATCCACTCCTGCAAATTTTTTGGACATGATTAGTACTTCTTTCGACATGGGACAAGTATGTTCATCTTCGCAACACCGACTTTGAAGAGAAATAATCGATGCAATTATTAGTCGTAGATCTTCTTGATATATATTATTTGCTAATAATATTATGTTAATGGATGAGAGTCTAAATAGACTTAATTATAAACTTAAGCTACAAAGGTAAATCTTAGAAACTAAATATTTTAAATTAAGTAGGTATATAAAATGCAAGCTTAGTGATTATAAAAATAGACAAACGAATATAGTTGAATTAGATGGACAAAAATTACTCTAAGTAAAAACCTTAGGTATTTTGGATTAATTATTTAACAAGATAGAAAAATCTATAAATATATTATTTATAGAGTAAAAATAAGATGGTTAAAATGAAAAGAGGCATTAAGAGTCTTGTGTGATCATCGGACACCTCTAAAATTAAAAGAAAAATTTTATAAGATAGTTGTGAGATCGATAATATTTTATAGATCTAAGGGTTAGATAGTTAATAAACAAAATATAAAAAAATTTATGTTGTTGCGATGAAAATGTTGAGATAGATATATGAAATTATTAGGAAAGATAGAAAAAATATTTTTATTTATGAATAATTAGGTATTACTTTAATAAAAGATAAAATGAGAGAAAATCATTTAAAATGATATAAGCATGTACATAGAAGGCCTTCAAATACGATAGTCAGAAGAGGTAAAATAATTAATGTTAGTTGTATCAGAAGAGATTAAAGAAGTCCTAAAAAGATTTTAATAAAAACTATAAATAAAGATTTAAATATTCTAAACTTAAATTATATCAATGATCATAAAAGATTTATTATAATTGATCCTAAATAATTGAGAATTGTGAATTTTATTATTATTATTATTATTATTGTTATTATTATTATTATTATTATTATTATTTATTATTATTATTATATAGGTTTACTATATTAAGCTTTTGACCCTTACAAATATCTAAGGCTGAATTAGTAAGAGAAATAAAAGGATCATGGACTTGCTACATTAAGCCTTTGGCCCTTTAGAAGTCTGTTGCTTGCTTATGTTGTGTCAGTTGTACAAGCTATAAACAATAAAAGCCATGCATAATCCTTCTTACCAGCTTTGAGAGCATAACTAACAGCCTCTTCGAGCGTTTTGGCGTAGTGCGTAGCACCATAAATGAAATCAACTGCAGCACAGTCCGAAGCAATGTACCTGAGGAATAGTCAAAGAATGATGATAGTAAGGAAGAAGACGAAGAGAAAAGAAGAGAGATGCTTCGTAGTGACATTATGTTTCGCTAAACACAGACATTGGATCAAAACAATAGGTCAGTGATCTGAATTGAAGGGACTATTAATAACCAGCTCATACTAATACGAAATCCCTACGATTATACCCATCAAGACCCCACGCGTTTTTGGCTTGCTCGGTCAGAAGATTGTGATCAGCACAGGTGGGTACTCCATTGACGCGATTGTAGGAACACATGACACAAGTGCCTCGACCTTCTTGGACGCAGCCTCTGAAAGGCGGCTGAAAAGTATCTTCCATGTCCTGAGCCGTCACCTGAGCAGCACCAAACAAGCCACTGAGATGCTCGCTCCTCAAATATGATCGATCATTTATTTAGTTGTGTTGTGTAAGTAGTAACTATTAAGATTTAAACTAGTATTTTTTATTGGATGCATAGAACTTAAGTTAAAAAGTAGTTTAAGATTTTATAAATATTTTAACTGTTTTTTTTTTCTTTTCTTCCATCTTAATTTATCTTTATCCTATTATTTGATTTGATTCTAGACTAGCAATATCATGTTATTATTGATTGTACTCACGTATGATCTCTCTCTTTCTTGACGGGAACACATCATTCTTACACTAGTAACTTACCCGAGCATCGAAGGTATAGCGAAGGGTGCCGTTCCATCTATCCAAATCATAAGCTGTGAAGTGTTTGCAGCAAGCTGAAGCCATCAGCTGGCCGGGCCTTTCCCCTGTGGGGGAATCGCCCTGTAGTCCTCTCACAAAGGCTACGGCATACTTGCTTGCCGTCGTGGGATCCTCACCGGGAGTCTCCTGGCCTCTGCCCCACCTGGGATCTCTGAATATATTCACGTTTGGCGACCAAAATGTCAATCCATCAGCATGTCCCGCGTTGTACAGTGCTCGAGCCTCCACCGCGATAGCCTTCGAACATCAGAAGAAGATGCAACCACTAACATTAGTCTCCCTCTTTCCTAGAGATATACTGACATATCAAACTTCTTAAGTTTAAGCTACTCCAAGTCCTTCGGTTTCCATCATACTTAGCATAAAACAATCACGAACATTACAATGGAGGAATTTGGAGCATGCACTACCTGTCCGATACGATACCATAGGTATTGGTCGAAGGATGCTGCGGTAAGTATAACTTGGGGGAAGCTGGTAGCACCTGGAATGGTGAGGGGGTCGAAGTGGATACCATGTCCCCAGGAGGACACACCGTGCAATGCCTCCGACCACCAATAGTACTTCGGCACGCCGAGTCGGGGGATTGCAGGAGTTTCATCATCCAGTTGTTGTATCTTCTCCTCCAAGGTCAAGCGTGAAATGAGATCATTCACCCTCTTGTCGATGGGCAGCGTCGTCTGACAGAATCCGTAGTTTCGCGTCGATGGGCTTGCAGGATCGCATGCAAAGGGAGGAGAGGCTGAAACGACTGAGACCGGTTGTGCAAGAAGCAGCAGCACTAGTGCGCTTGAAAAGATGAGACCCCGAGTTCCCATCCTCTTAGCCGCTATGAGTTGGGAAGCCAAAGACACCGACGATATATATAGAGGCGATTGACCAAAGTCTGCTCATTGGAAATGAATTTTCAATAGAAATTAGGATATAATATTGCAATCCTCCTTATTCCTTTTCTAATTTGAGAAACCTATACATCTCGCCATTCATTGTATATTTCTATTTTTTTGATACTTTAACGGGCAAGACATCTTCTTAATCAATGTGTATTTCCTACTTTTGAATATCCTGATAGGAAATTCATTAATTAAAAATAAAACCGACATGGAATAAAGATCAAACTGGTTTTTCAGATATATCCAGATTAAAAATGTGAAAATTTATTTTGGCATCTGTCTTTAGTCACTTTAGTCATATTATTAATATTAATAGGTAATGGACTAAGATGGAAAACTTTATTTTTTATACTTTTTTTTTTCTTCTTAAAACCGCCTCCCCCCCCCCCCCCCCCCCTTTTTTTTACCAGTTTCTTAAAACCGTCTCGCCTAGAATTATGTTAAATCTCAAATTTTGATAATAAAATTAATTGATAAAATTATGATATAATCTGTATTTTGAGTGACGTAGGACTAACTTCGATCAGAAAAGACAAATTGATTAAAGTAGAAAGAATCGGACGTTAAGTCGGAGTGGGACATATCAGGAGATTAGACATTGAGTCGGAGGATCAGTCAACGTGCTAGCAAAAGGACTTCGTGCTATAAGTTCGGGCATCGAGTCGAAGGATCATACATTGCGCCAAGAAGATCGAAAGTTACAGGAGGTCAATATACCGATTGGGCTAAATGAGAGGACGATGAACCGAAGGATCGGATGATATGTCAGACAATATAGAATTCTAGTCTTATAATTGGTTATCTTAATCGGTCGTAATAGAGTTAGTTTTTTAGTGTAACCATGTTAACTCAATTAGGGATCCATTGGGCCTAAGTTGGGATTGTTTTGGGCTAAGTGGAAGGCCTATTCGGTGACCCAAGGTTAGGTGTAACTACTAATGAGCTGAAAAAGTCAAGAGCACACTTTTCCAAGTTGTCAAGCGGTGGTACCGCCCAGACACAATCTCTTAGACTGTGTCAGATGGTGGTACCACCAGATTGGGCAATGGTACCATCTAATGTCACGGTGTCAGACGGTGGTACCACCAAACTATTGTGAAATCTTAGGGGCGACATTACATGCTCATCGGAAGAATAGAAAATAAAATCCCCAATTCTCAAAGATATATTTGTCATCATATGGTACGTAAAAATCCGTGAAATATAAAATTACGTGTGAGATAGATTGTGTTACCTAAAGAGATTGCATATCACTGAATCCCTGCAGATCTCTAGGAGAAGGTGAAAGAGGTTAAGCGCCCTCCTCTCTAGCGGTGATCCACACAGTAGAGCTGCAATAATGCTCCTCAAAACTTCATGCATGCTCTGAGGTGGAGAGGGGGAGGAGGATAGGAGATGAAGCAAAAAACTCTAGCCCATAAACTATTGAAACCCTCATATTTATAGAGGTCCCTTATCAACTTAACCCTAATGGATCCTCTCCTATTGGGTATTGAATCTTCATCCAACTACCCAAGCCTCTTAGATTAGTGGATCTCTAACCAATAATCTCTCATAGGCTCTTATTGGATCTCATGTATAAGATCCAATAATTTATGAGCTTATTTGATATCCAATAAGATATTCATATCTGAACCTCTACTAATCGCAATGCCTACCATATGTGTATGACCCTCTAGGCCCAATATCAAGCTAGTTGTAAGTCATATCTGTCAGAACTTCTTCTAGCTTAGTGAATTATTATCTCCATAATAATTCACTCGAGTCATCGACTGAAGATGTACTAGGCCACTATGTCGTTGTCCCTAGACAATATAGGGGAATCTAATCCATTGGACATGTCTATCCTCAATTACCATGTACCTTTAGTCCCTTATCTATCTAATATTCCAAAGATCGTATACCGGGCATGGTGCTATTATATTCATATGATTTCTAATCAAGTCTCGCTCTAATCAGATTCTCCCGGAGAACTCTTTCTCTCTTAATCCAATTGACCCTAACCAAGGATTTGACTAAGGAAGAACACATGAGACATTCCTCTCATGACATCGAGAGTGAATGATCATCTATCGACACTCAATAGCCCTCGTAAGATTGACTATCACTCCCAATGACCGGTTGTGTTAGATCTGGGACATCTAAACCTATAAGTCCGATAACAAAGAGAAGAGCACTCATACAGGATATCTTTGGTGTCTCAAGTCTAAAGACCAGATACACCACTAGGACTACGGAATCACTGTTTAATAATAAGACATCATCAACAATTCAGCATTCCGTAAGCGGATCAATCAATGAACTCATTCTCCAATGAGCACCTGTATTGTATCTCTAATGTCCCTACACGAGCAGCTTTGAGACCAACTACATCCATTATATGGACGGGTATACAACAAACTAGTCTGTCCGATTATCTCGATATCCCTCTCGAGTAACCTATGACTGAGATTATTTAAGATTTATGTTTAAAGGCGAATCAGTCTCATTATCGTGATCTCATCATGATCTGATTCTCATTGCACAGATCCAAGGACATCACAACATATATATATATATATATATATATATGCAACAAGCAATATAAAGTGATAAATGTTAAAATATAATAAGCAAAAAAGACTATGTGTCAAGTCACACGTGCCATCACTTACGTGATTAACTTGTAGGGCACTTATGAATAACAATCTCTCACTTGACCTAAAGCCAATCACATATGTGTCTGATCCCCATCAAACCCCTGTGACGCTCATAGACAATCTGAGACAATGAATTTGTCAGTGGATCTGCAATATTATCTTTGGATGAAACTCTTTTCACTACTACATCTCCTCGGGTCACGATCTCTCTGATCAAGTATAACCTCCTCAGAACATGCTTAGATTTCTGATAAGACCTAGGTTCCTTTACTTTTTCATTCAGACTCCCTCTTTTGCTGCCTCTGCTGCAACAATATACTCCGCCTCTATGGTCGAGTCAACAGTAGTATCTTGCTTGAAACTCTTCTAGCACACTGCTCCTCCATTCAATGTGTACACATACTCTGAATTCGACTTGCTATCATTAACATCGAACTGAAAACTCGAGTCTGTGTAGCCTTCAACCCTAAGGCTACTACCTCTATATATTAGTAAAAGATCCTTAGTCCTTCTCAAGTACTTAAGGATACACTTTACTGCTTTCCAATCCTCCAAGCTTGGATCCGCTTGATACCTGCTCGTGACACTCAAAGCGTGCGTCATATCAGACCTGGTACATAGCATGACATAATGATAGACCCTATTGCTAAGGCATAGGGTATCCTATCTATGTTCGCTCTTTCTTTAGGAGTCTCTGGGGATATACTCATAGAAAATGATATCTCATGTCTCATCGGTGTGAGACCTCTCTTGAAATTTTTCATGCCAAACTTTTTGACAATAGTATCTATTTACTTGGACTAGAATAACACAAGCATTCTCTTGGATCTATCTCTATAGATTTAAATCCCCAAGATATAGGATGCTTCCCTTAAGTCCTTCATGGAGAAGTGTCTAGATAACCAAGCCTTTACTGTGGATAGCATTCTTACATCATTCCCAATTATTAGGATGTCATCCACATATAACACCAAAAAGGTGATAGCGCTCCCACTTACCTTCCTATACACACAAGGCTCATCTTCATTCTTAATGAAGTCATAAGATCTGATTGCCTCATTAAATCTTATGTTTCAACTTCGGGAAGTTTGCTTTAGTCCATAAATGGATCTAAGTAATATGCACATCTTATATGGGTAGTCCTTGGATACGAATCCCTCGAACTGTTTCATATACACCTCCTCATCGAGATTACTATTGAGGAATGTGGTTTTCACGTCCATCTGCTAGATCTGATAATTATAGTGTGCTGCAATAGCCAATAGAATTTGGATGGATTTTAGCATGACTATGGGTGAGAAGGTCTCGTCATAGTCAACACCTTGCCTTTGACGATACCCCTTAACCACTAGCCTTGCTTTATAGGTCTCTACCTTTCCATACACTCCGATCTTTTTCTTAAAGATCCACTTGCAACCGATGGGTATAATACCCTTGGGCACATCAACTAGGTCTCAAACATTTTTAGAGTACATGGAATTCATCTTAGAATTCATGAAAAACTTACTATTTCCTGGAGTCTATACTTATAATAGCATCCTCGTAGGTCTGAGGATCAATATCATCAACATCCTCTTCTTTAATATGTCCCACATATCTCTTATGAGGATGAGATACTCTACCGGACCTACGTAAAGTTGGAACTTGTGTGTTAGGTACCTGAACAGACTCGGGCTGTAGAGTGGTGCTTGAGCTAGGTTCTCTAACCTCGCTCAACTCTATCATACTCCTACTGTTTCCGCCAAGAATGTGTTCATTCTCAAAGAACACCACTCTCTTGGCTACAAAGATCTTTTGGCCCTTGAAATGATATAAATAATACCCACAAGTTTCCTTGGGGTATGCCACGAGCTTGCACCGCTCCGTCCTTGATTCCAACTTATCGGGGTTGTGTCTTTTAACGTCGGCATGGTAACCCAAAATCTTAACAATATTAAGATCAGGCTTCATCCTTTTCCATATCTCATATAGTGTAGATACTACCGACTTAGTTGAAACTCTGTTCAGAAGGTAAGTTGCGGTCTCTATGACATATCTCTAGAATGAGATGGGTAGGTCAGTGAAACTCATCATGGACTGTACCATGTTTAATAGTATGCGATTCCTCCTTTCAGATATACCATTGAGCTGAGGTGTATAAGGAGGTGTCCATTAGGATAGAATCTCATGATTCTTGAGGAACTGGGTAAACTCTATACTTAAGTACTTACCTCCTCGATCTGATCAAAGAGTCTTGATACTCTTTCCAGTCTGGTTCTCCACTTCATTTTTATACTTTATGAATTTCTCAAAGGCCTCGGACTTGTACTTCATTAAGTACACATGTCCATACCTTAAGAAATCATCAGTAAAGATAATGAAATAGAAGTAACCACTAATGAAATGAGTTGACATGGGTCCACATACATCACTATATATGAGTTCCAATAATTCAGTGGCTCTTTCTCTAGTTCCACTAAATGGAGAGTTGATTAGTTTTCTATGAATGCAAGGCTCGTAGGTTGCATATGACTCATAGTCGAATGGATCTAAATATCCATCATTTAGAAACTTTTGAATCCTTCCCTCATAGATGTGACTTAGCCTACAATGTCACAGGTATGCACTGTTCACCTCATCTCGTTTCCTCTTAAACACACTTACATTCATGATATGTGGAGTAGTGTCTAGCATAAATAAACAATTATGCAA
Source organism: Musa acuminata AAA Group (assembly GCF_036884655.1). Taxonomy (NCBI): domain Eukaryota; kingdom Viridiplantae; phylum Streptophyta; class Magnoliopsida; order Zingiberales; family Musaceae; genus Musa; species Musa acuminata. The sequence continues at coordinate 2,863,835 of NC_088329.1, read as the reverse complement.
TGTTCTTCTTATGATGATCTCATCATTTAATAATATTGAACAACATTGTTCTCAAAAACTAATTTATATCCACTAACTATGAATGAAAATAATATTTTTGATAATAGAAGGAATAAAATAACACGCATCCAATGTAATAATAGCTCCACCAGGCAAATGTAGGGTGACCTCACCAACAGCTACCGCAGCAACTTTTGCTCCAATGCCCATCTTGAGGTCCATCTCGCCTCTCGCCAATCAACTAGGCCTTGCTAGAACCTACAATGAATTGCAAATATGATAAGCACTACTAGTATCTAATACCCATGCGTTATCATAAGAGTTTGACAAATGGAGACTGATCATGAATGTACCTGAAACTTCTTCAAGCTTCTGTTTCGCTTTCTCTGCAAGGTACTCTTTGTAGTTCCTCTTCCAGTGCCTATCTTTTCCATAGTAGAAGCACTGGCCTTTATCTTTGCCGAGTCTTTCTTAGCAACCTTTACTTTACCTGGTCTGCCCTTGCCCTTCTTAAGGGACTTTTTTGCTTTCCTTTTCTTTCTGGTCTCACCAGTGTAGAGAACTGGCTTCTCTTTCTTGATAATGCTCTCTGCCTCCCTCAACATATTAAGGAGCTCCAGGAGAGTCACCTTAAGCTTGTTTATATTAAAATTTATTATGAACTGCGAAAAGGAATCTAGTAGGGACTGAAGTATAAGATCTACACACATGTTATCCTCTGGGACCATTCCTAGACCTGTGAGTTTCTCTATCCATTCAATCGTCTTTAGGACATGGTTCTGAACTGGTGTCCCCTTAGTCATCCTAGTACGGAAGAGGCTCTTGGATATCTCATATCGCTGAGTCCTTCCATGTTCCTCAAACAGTTTACGGACATAGGAGAATGAATCTGGCATCCATCTTTACCTGATGTCTCTATAACTCAGGAGTCATAGAGCCTAACATGTAACACTGAGCAAGAGTGAAGTCATCAATGTACTTCATATAGCGAGTGATCTCATCCTCGCTTGCCCCTTCCTCGAGTGTAGGCATCATTGTATCAAGTACGTACATAATTTTCTCCGCCATGAGAATAATTCTCAAGTTACGGAGCCAATCCATATAATTTGGACCAGTGAGGCAGTTGACATCAAGTATGCCATGTAAGGGATTTAAAAGGGACATTTCTGAAAATAAAGATGCAATAAAAATAAATAACATGTAGATTTTACAAAAATAAACAATCAAGGTATAAACTTCTATCTTAATATCCTCCCACTATTTTATTGGCAAGTCACGCGACACCCTTAGCACGTGAAACAGAAGTCTTCAGCATACTTCTAGGGGGGAGATCTAATTAATGTCTTAGTGTAACCTCGAGGGACTCGACCAATCACACTAAACCCAAAAGGTAAGCAACTCTTGTCGATCACAACTCCTTGTGATTTCTGTCTTTTTCGACCTCCGAATCACCATTGTCTCGAGAGACTCGACCAACCATGATGTTCGGTTAAGTCAACACTATCGTTACAAGATGAGTCTGATTCGATGATATACCCTTGAGGTCTCGACTAAGCATATCATGTCCTCATGTCACCGGTGACATCTCTATGTCGTAGGCAAGATAGCGAATCGCGATATAGGTGAGCCTCGAGGGACTCGACTAACTCAACATACACCGAGAATCGGTCCCTACCTATAACGATGGAAGGCCACATGAGTCAATATAATTGTCTCATGTTTACCGACTTAATATTGTCGAGAGAGAGGTTTCTTTGATTTGGTCTCCTAATATGACATGTCACACACATACATATTTAATATATATCTACAATATATATATATATATATATATATATATATATATATATATATATATATATATATATATATATACATATATAGTAGATGTATAAGCAATCACATATCACATGAGCAATTACAACAAAAGATCATGGACCACAATCTAATGTAATCAGGCCCGAGCTAGTGGGCTAAATCACTCACATGAAGATCTATATGTGTAGTGGTGCATCTCCATGCCCTGTGATTGTCCATCTCGTCCTCATCGATTTCGTCGGCATCTCGATGCATTGTGATCGTCCGTCTCGTGGGTCCTGCTATCGCTTTCACGCTCCCGCTGCTCCTCCTCATGTGATTACAACTTAATTATATGCACGTAGGCATGACAATAAATGAGAAATAAAATGGAGGCTCATAGGCCCCTATGATAGTAATCACAAATACACACATCACACAGTTCATGATCATCCGTCCACATATCATACATCATATGTATAAATCATCATCATGTATGACTACTAGATAATAATAAATAATAATAATTAATTAAACCTTTTAATTAATTTTTTTTTTTTTCTGAAATCAAGGACATGTAGGGAATTTCCTGAATGCTAAGGGGGTATTTTCGTAATTTAGGTAAAATACATAATCTGGAATTTCTGAAATTTCGAGGGGCAAAATTATCTTTTGTCCAAAAAAAACCCTAAGCCCCTTTCTCCCTCTTCCCTGTTGCGGCCACCGCTACCTTGCCGATGGTGGCCTGTGCGGCAGGGGGTGCGAGGGCGCCGCCCTTGCCGTAGGCAGTGTGCCTGCAGGCGGCGCCACCCACGTAGGTAGGTGCCCCAGCGGGGCACCGCCTGCTAGCGATGCTGCCCTGCCTGTTGGCGATGTTGCCCCACCGGGCGATTCTGGCTGCGGGCGCAGCGTCGCTGCCCCGCGGCGCCTCTATACGCGGGCGTAGCGGCCATAGGCGCCCTTGCCCCACGATGCCTCTACACGAGGGCTACCAGTGGCAGCGCTAGTAACTGCGGGCTGTGCCAGCGGGCTGTCGGCTCCCGTAGGTTGTAGGTCACCGGTAGCAAGCTTGTTGTACGCAGATGGTAGCGAGGGCAGCAACAGTTGCTGTCATTTCTCACTTTAGCGTCAACGGTTTTGACTTCAAAAGCTTCTCCAAAACACAACACACGTAGTTCAAAACCAATTTTTGCATGAAAAATTTGGCTCTGATACCATTATTGAAAAATCTTGGGGGCAACATCACATGCGTAGCGGAAGAATAGAAAATAAAATCCTTAATTCCCAAATATATGTTCATCATCGTACGAAGATTGGTGTGCAAAAATTCGCGAAATAGAAAACCACGTGTGAGATAGATTATGTTACATAGGGAGATCGCATATCCCTGAATCCTTGCAGATCTCCAAGAGAGGGTGAAGGAGGTCAAGCGCCCTCCTCTCTAGCTGTGATTCACACAATAGGGCTGTGTTGATGCTTCTCAAAACTTCAGGCCTGCTCTGAGGTGGAGAGGGGGAGGAGAATATGAGAGGAAGTAAAAAACTCTAACTCATAAACTATTGAAACCCTCTTATTTATAGAGGTCTCGTGTCAACTTAACCCTAATGGATCATCCCCTATTGGGTATTGGATCTACATCCAACTACTCAAGCTTCTTAGATTAGTATATCTCTATCCAATAAGCTCTCATGGGCTCTTATTGGATATCATCCAGAGGATCCAATAATTCAGGGGCTTATTAGATATCCAATAAAATATAGGCTCCGACGGATATCTCACATCTGAACCTCTACTCATCGCAATGCCTACCATATGTATGTGACTCTCTAGACCCAATATCGAGCTGGTCGTGAGTCATGCCTATCAGAACTCCTTCTGGCTTAGTGAATTATTATCTCCATAATAATTCACTTGACTCATCAACTACGGACGTATTAGGCCACTACGCCATAGTCCGCAAACGATACAGGGGAATCCAATCCATTGGACATGTCTGTCCTTAGTTACCATATACCTTTAGTCCCTCATCCATCTAATATTCCAAAGACCGTATACCGGGTATGGTGTTGTCAGACCTATACGGTTTCTACTCGAGTCTCGCTCTAATCGGATTCTCTTGGAGAACTCTTTCTCTCAATTCGAATAACCTTGGCCAAGGATTTAACTGAGCAAGAATACATGAAACATTCCTCTTATGACACCGAGAGTGGATGATCCTCTATCGACACTTAATAGCCCTCGTAAGGTTGACTACTACTCCTGATGACTAGCTGTGTTAGATCTAGGATATCCAAACCTATAAGTCTGGTATCAAAGAATGAAGCACTTATACAAGACATCCTTGGTGTCTCAAGTATAAGGACCAGATACACCATTGGGATTACGGAATCATTTTCTGACAATAAGGCATCATCAACCATTCAGCATTCCGTAAGCAGATCAATCAGTAAACTCATTCCCCAATGAGCACCTGTATTGTATCCCTAGTGTCCCCACACGAGCAGCTATGAGACCAACTGCATCCATCATATGGACGAGAATATAACATACCAGTTTATTCGGTTATCTCGATGTCTCTCTCAAGTAACCTATGATCGGAATTATTTTGGATCTATGTTTAAAGGCGAATCGGTCTCATTATCGTGATCTCATCATGATCCAATTCTCATTGCATAGATTCAAGAATATCACTATATATATATATATATATATATATATATATATAGTGAGTCATGCCTATCAGAACTCCTTCTGGCTTAGTGAATTATTATCTCCATAATAATTCACTCGACTCATCAACTACGGACGTATTAGGCCACTACGCCATAGTTCGCAAACGATACAGGGGAATCCAATCCATTGGACATGTCTGTCCTTAGTTACCATGTACCTATAGTCCCTCATCCATCTAATATTCCAGAGACCGTATACCAGGCATGGTGCTGTCAGACCCATATGGTTTCTATTTGAGTCTCGCTCTAATCAGATTCTCCCGGAGAACTCTTTCTCTCAATTCGAATAACCCTGGCCAGGGATTTAACTGAGCAAGAATACATGAAACATTCCTCTTATGACACCGAGAGTGGATGATCCTCCATCTACACTTAATAGCTCTCGTAAGGTTGACTACTACTTCTTATGACTAGCTGTGTTAGATCTAGGACATCCAAACATATAAGTCTGATATCAAAGAGTGGAGCACTCATACAAGACATCCTTGGTATCTCAAGTCTAAGGACTAGATACACCATTGGGACTACAGAATCGTTTTCTGATAATAAGGCATCATCAACCATTCAGCATTCCGTAAGCAGATCAATCAGTAAACTCATTCCCCAATGAGCACCTGTATTGTATCCCTAGTGTCCCCACACGAGCAACTATGAGACCAGCTGCATCCATCATATGGACGAGGATACAACATATCAGTTTATTCGGTTATCTCGATGTCTCTCTCGAGTAACCTATGACCGAGATTATTTAGGATCTATGTTTAAAGGCGAATCGGTCTCATTATCGTGATCTCATCATGATCAAATTCTCATTGCATAGATTTAAGAACATCACTATATATATATATATATATATATATATATACACACACAACAAGCAATATAAAATGAGAAATACCAAAATATAATAAGCAAATAGACTATGTGTCAAGTCACTCATGCCATCATTCACATGATTAGCTTACATGACACCTATGACTAGCATAGATTGGGCGATGGTACCACTAGTACCTCGAAACACCTTGCTAGCTTATACATTACAAAGAAAAGAAAAATTGCTAGCTTGCACATTTCAAGGAAAGAAAACTTGGTAGCTTGTAAAAGAAAGTAAAAATTGTTAGCTCGCACAATTCAAGAAAAAGCAAAAACTTGTAAACTTGTAAAAATTACTAGCTTGCAAAGAAAGAAAAAATCTTGCTTGCTTGCTTATCTCAAAAGAGAGCAAAGTTTGCTAACTTGCACGTTTAAGAAGCAGAAATATACTATCTTACAAATCTCAAAAGAAGCAACAATTTTGCTAACTTTCATATGTGAAAAATTTGCTAGCTTACTAGCTTGCACATTGTAAAAGGAAGTAAAACTTGCTAAATTTACTAGCTTGCACATTGCAAAAGGAAGTAAAACTTGTTAGCTTACACATTTTAAGGAGAAAGAATTGCTAAACTTGTGCATCTTTAAAATTTGCTAGTTTGCATGTTCTAAAGTAATATAAAACTTGCATGTTTCAAAAATATGATAGTTGCACTTTTTTCCTTTTTGTTGATGACAAAAGGGGAGAAGTTACGATGATTTGAAATTTGAACCATGCATGGTGTACTTTGATGTTTTAAAATTATAATTATGTATGCAATACTCCTGATTTTATTATGATTATGTATATGATGTATTTCATATAATGTGAATCATGATTAAAATCATTTCAACTTAGGTTAGAATATTATAATTTATTTGAATGATGCTTCATTTCAATATGACAAGTTGATAGGGGGAGTTTAGTTTAAACTCCATTATCAATTAGTTGTCATCATAAAAAAAAGAAGAGATTGTTAAATCTCATGTTTTGATAATGAAATTATGATCTAATCTGTGTTTTGAGTGATATAGGACTAACTTTGATAAAAAAAAGGTATATTGATTAAAATATAAAGAATTAGACATTGAGTTGGAGTGCAACATGTCAAGAGATTGGATGTTGAACCGAAAGATTGATCGATGTGCAAGTAGAAGAACTTCGTGCCATGAGTTCGGGGATCAGGCCGAGGGATCGAATATTACGCCAAGGAGATCGAAAGTTGCGGGAGATTAACATGCCGACTGGGCAATACACCGAAGGAAAGAACGATGCGTCGAATGATCGGATGAAGCGCCGAATGAGCCAATGATATGCCGGATAATATAGAATTCTAGTTTTATAATCAGTTATATCTTAATTGGTCATAGTTAGGTCGTAATTAAGTTAATTTTTGATGTAACCATGCTAACTCAATTAGAGACCTATTGAGCCTGAGTTGGAACTATTTTGGGCCAAGTGGAAAGCTCATTCGATGACCCAAGGCTAGGTGTAACCACCTATGAGATAGAAAAGTTAAGAGCACACTTTTCCAAGTTGTCAAGCAATGGTATCACCCAGTGTTAGTGTGTTAGGTGGTGGTACTGCCAGATTAGGTGGTGGTATTGCCCGTTGTCAAATTGACAGGCGGTGGTATCGCCAGTACTTTGAAAACTCGGGAATTTAAATTTTAGCTCTAATTTTTGAAGCCATTTGGATTCTATAAATATCCCACAAATTCTTACTTGATAAAAAAACATGAAAGTAGAACAAAAACTCTAGGATTCTAACGTTACAATATCTTAAAGTATAGAGTCCCTCCTCCTAGAATTTAGTGATAGTCATAAGGGAGGTGTGTGAGAGAACACTTGTAAAAGAAGAGTGAAAAAGGAGAAAAGAGTTATAAAGATAGTTGATCTTCGCCCGTTGGAAAGAAGATCGGTAGTGAAAGTCGATGGTCTCAAGTGAAGATGAATCGAGAGTAGACGTAAGTCGGGACGATCGAACTACTATAAAATCTGATTTATATTTACTTTATGCTTTTCATTTATATTGCAATTTCTTACTCTCACTATTCTCGGTACGCTTTCGTAGGTTTTTAAGTTAAACATATTTCCAATATAGTTTTATTGAATGAAGTTTTTGAATTGATGTAAGTTTTATGAAAGCATTAATTCACCCTCCCACACTTGATTCGGTCCTAACAAATTCAACTAAAGGGGAAGGGAAAAAAAAGGAGAGAAAATAATGGAAAGAAAAATTAGGGTAGAAGAAAATAAGAAAAATGAAAAGGTAGGTGTGGATATGTGATCTTCCCTTGATTTTTATTTATTAATTATAATTTTCTATTTATTCTATTTAATTTCAAAATTTTCTGCATGTTGTTGCTGAAACATGATTTAACATATATTTTGGTGGTGTATGTTGTTACATTTGATTAGTTAGATTGCACATTAAGTTTATGATAAATATTACATTAGAACATGTTATATGATATTCTGTTTATTATGACTAACAATATTGATACATAGATTTTTAATAAATAATATTTATTTATTTAGTGTATTAATATTTGTTATCTTCTTGTAATTGAGGAATAACTGACTTATTTGGCAATAGTCACACTCTTTATCTAACTATATGAGAAAAAAATAAAAAAAAATAATTTATTTTATATAATTAGAGAGAAGTCTATCTCTCAAGACTACATCTACTTTAAGTGCATCATAGCAATACAATCAAATCAATTTCAATCATTTTAAAATTAGTCACAAGGAGCTTCAGGTCGGGTTGCTGCAATAGGAGGCCAAAGGCTAGATAAAAAAAGAAGTCTAATAGTACATCCTTTATGATTTCTAACGTAACAAAGAATTATGAAGCCATTATGAATGATAATTTGGAACATAGAAAACTTATGATGTCACATAAGTTTTAGGTTGATCATTGGTACTTACACTGAATAGGCACGTGTTATTCCTCTTATATTATCTCTTAATGACTTGTGACTTTAAAAAGTTTTACAAAAATATTCAACAATATTGCTAAGAAGGATAATCTTGGATAGATAAAATATATATCAATGTTGAGAGTATAATATAAGATAAAAGTAAATTATTACAAATGATAGATAATACATTAAAAAATACTAAATAAAATTCACAAATCATAACAAACCATATATACATATATGACATTATATACATGTCATGGACAATTGTCATGTTCAATTCTCTTGACATCACTCGTAATGAATGATGAAGATGAATCATATTAAACTCCTAACGACTAAAAGAGTGATGTCTTACAATTCACAGTGATGACACATCTTTACCATAAGGAGGAGATCGAATAATCATGACGTCTAATGAGCTATTGATCCCTCATGTCTTGAATATCGAACCACTAGTTTATTTAGCATAATTAGCCTATGGTATAACACATATAGAGAGTCATGTCACTCGGATCTAACAACTAGGCTAGGCTATCAGGCTAGGATCAATCAAGAGGTGATCGAATTTCATTGTAAGAAGGTTATGTTATTTTTTTTGTTGCAAGTGCTTGTTTTTTGTGATAGCATTAGGATCTTAATGAAACTAAGTGTGGAGGGGGAGGGATAGTGAATAAGTGCTATTGTAAATCTTAAATAATTTTTAAATTCAATCGAGCAAAACACGTATTGAAAACACAATTAACTGAATATTGTGAGTAAAGTGGATAGTAATAAGTATGTAATTATAAAAGTTAGAAATAAGAACAGGAAGGCAAATCGATTTATAGTGGTTCGATCTTCCTGACCTACGTCCAGTCTCGATTCCTCTTCTCTCGAGATCTTTGACTTTGACTATCGATCTTACTTTCAATTGGTGAAGATCAACCATCATTTACAATTTTTTTTTCTTTTTCAAGTTTATGAGAGAACCTTCACACTTACTCCTTTACAAGCGACCTCTCACCTCTAATAATTTATATTACAACTACACTCAAGAGAGATGATGATACTCAAATAATACTTAATAAGAGAGTTATAATATTTTACAATCTCAAGAATGAATGCTCTATCAACCAAACCTAAGTGAGATATTTATAACCCTCAAAAGACTTCTAAAATGAAGCCAAAATTTTAGGGTATGAGCGATATTATCGTTGATTTCAAATGATATTACTATTGAAATATTTGAAGCGAAGCTATAATACTAGACACTCACGGTTCGACCACTATAATTTTTGACATGGAGCTGCAATACTAGACTTCAATGGTATTAATGTTGTAGTTTTTAATATGATATCGCAAAACTTGACTTTGGTGAGACTACTACTATCATAGCTAATACCATTACTTGACCTAAGTAGTTTAGGTCATATGTTTGACCTTCTAATAACCCATGATAACTCAAATTAGCCTAAAGTTGCCTCGACCAAGACTTTGACTCATCAAACACTCATCCGAAACACCATCGAAGATTTTGGCACATTATCCACTCTTTCAGTATACCTTGACACTTCATTCAAGCCTTTCGCACATCATCCTATCCTCCGACATATTGATTTCATCTCGATATCTAATCTTTCAGTGTGATATTCGATCTTTCAAGCACGATGTCTGAACTTCAAGAATGAAGTTCATTCTTCGGTATGTCGACTAATCATTTAGCTTGACATCTAATTTTTAGCATGATAATCTTTAAACACAATATCTGACACTCTAGCTCGATCTGACACCATGATCAAAATATTTCATGTATCATTTTTCTTAAAAATATATTAATTTATTAAACTTTTCAACTGATTTTATTATCAAAATATGATATTCGATATATAATACTGTTGCTATTCTCAAAGATCTATGTATTGTCATTGAACAAATATGATAAGTTCATATTGAAACAGACTAATTATTGGTTGACATCCTTACATCTTTAACCAGCATGCTCCTCCCCTTGAAAAATTTTAATGATTATATTATTTTTTTATTAAAAAACTAATGCTAAAGAGCTCTGATGCATTTGCTCACTCTAACAATTTTATTATGACTATAACTATCTACTCAGATGCAAATTATTGTACACAAATAAGCATTATCACTTAAAATTTTTATTTTAAAAAATCAAATATTAAAGAACTTATCTCGTTTCTCTATGCAAGTTAGAATGTAACTTGTCCATCACATCTTAGTTGAATATATTTTGGCTTATGTTACTATAGATAATCTAACCACTCTCAAATATATATCTAGACAAGTTTGGTAGACATTATTTATCGATCCTCCAATTAAACGAGAGCTTAACAATAGTTTGCTTTTTAGAAAAGTAAAAAAAAAAAAAAAGAAACATATATAACTTGCTTCTAACGATGCAATTTATATAAGTTTTTATGATTAATATATTATTAGGATATTTGAATCGATTAATGCATTATTATACAATAATATGATTCAAATTTAAGTTCATGTGCGAGCGTATAGATATTACTTGATGTAATAATTTTTTATTCAAAAAAAATACTATTTGTAGTTGTAATGTAAAGCATCCTCATTAATTGGAGTTTCAAGTGTATTTCTTCTGAAAATTTATTGAATATAATCAAACATATTCATATTGATTATGGAAATCTTCCCATTTTGATTTTATGATGATTGTACTCCTCTTTATTGAATTTAATATCATTTCTTATTTTGGAAAAGGACAGCTTGTAATAATATAAGATCCATTCTAAATCACTCGATGGAAAGCAAGAATCAAGATTGATTATGCATTTCATCAAATGTCCGCCTCGATCTACAAGTGATAGGAATACAAGCTAAGCTTCTAAATGGCCAGCGGAGATCAGGAGATGATGCTGATTTCATGCTCCTCATCTCCAACAATTAAGAAGTGAGATCCTTTGTCCAACACCCTTCTGCCATCGTCCATGACTCGGCTGAGATGCTCGCAAGCGCTCAGAGAAAACTCCACTTTGGTGCTCTCTCCAGCCTCCAAGTGCACGCTCTGGAAACCCACCAGCTGCTTTGCCGGCCTACCATGTTCTGTAGATGGCCAGCGAGAGAAGAGCAGCACAGGGTGCCGTCCGGCCATGGGACCATGGTTCTTGACACTGACGGTCGCAGAGATTTTAAGTTCTCCGCATGTGTTGAAGCCTAAGCTTGCGACGTCATAACTGAGAGTGTTTGGATCATTCGGTTGAGCCTGGGGAGACGACGAGTTGTTCAGGTAGATCGAAGTTGCAGTTCCAGCTGCGAATTCATATGAATGACTGGAGTAGCTGAGGCCATAACCAAATTGGTAGACGGGCTTGCCGTTGTAGAATCTGTAGGTGCGTCCCGGATAGCCCGTGGCAGGGTCGGCCCTCATCCTCATGTCAGTCATCGGCACCTTTGTGAAGTCTTGTGGATACCAAGTAACAGGCAATTTCCCCCCTGCGCCGACCAGGTTGATCAAGTAAGTAGCGTGAAGTAACCCTTTCCAGTATAAAGATACGAAGTCTTGCGAGTTAGCATGTTACATAGCAAAGAAATCATGAGACGTTTCACCTGGATTGTGGTCTCCAAAGATGATGCTTGAGATCGCTGATCCACCTGCTTCACCGGGATAACCTGCCCACAAGATAGCTCCTATTCTCGGGTCGTTCTTTGCGAACGTAATGTCCAGCGGACCGCCGGATAGCAGCACCAGGATGATGGGCTTCTTTGCTGCTTCGGCAACTTTGGATATGAGAGTCTGCTGCATTCCTGGGAGAAGCAAATCCGTCCTATCATGGCCCTCTTGCTCCTGATCTTGATCCAACCCCATGAACATGATGACATAGTCCACTGAGCTCGCCAATTGGACAGCTTCGGGGATCTTAGTAACGTTGCAAGCAACGATGTTACACCCTGCTACGAATCGGGTATTTTTGATGGAGCTCTGCAATGCCTCGAGTGGGGTGATAACCTCGCAAGGAGGGCCATTATAGTTACCCATAAGGCTTGGAGGGAAGTTGGCGTTTGGGCCAATCACACCGAGAGATGTAACGTTTGATCTCGCTAGAGGAAGGGTATTGCCAGTGTTCTTTAAGAGAACGATGCCGTCTTGGGCTGCTTGGAGAGCCAAGTTTTTGTGCTCCGTCGAGCAGACTTGGCTGGGGGGGATATCCCCTGAAGGGAGCTTTTGTGGATCTCCATTGAAAAGTCCAAGCTTCATTCTCAAGGAGAAGGCATTGAATAGGGCTCTGTCTATGTCACTTTCAGAGAGATTCCCGTTTTTGATAGCAGCTCCTACATGCTGATTCATAGCCTTACCGCAATTTATATCCACTCCTGCAAATTTTTTCGACATGATTAGTACTTCTTCCAACATGAGACAAGTAAGCTGAAAGATCATGGTTCATCTTCACAATACTGAATTAGTAAAAAAAATAATCGATGGAATTACTGATCACAGATCTTCTTGATATATATTATTTACTAATAATATTATATTAATCGATGAGAGTCTACTTAGAATTAATTATAAACGTATGCTATAAAGATAAATATTAAAAATAAAATAATTTAAATTAAGTAAATATATAAAATATAATTTTAGTAATTATACAAATAGACAGAAGAATATAGTTGAATTAGATGGTCAAAAAATTATTTTAAGTAGAAACCCTAGGCATCTTAGATTAATTATTAAATAAGATAGAGAGATTAATAAATATATTATTAATAGAGTAAAAATATGATAGTTAAAATGACGATAGGAATTAGGAGTCTTATGTGATCATCAAATGCCTATGAGATTAAAAGAAAATTTTTATAAGATAATCGTGAGTCCTACTTTATATATCTGAGGGTTGGGTAATTAAAAATAAAATATTAAAAAAATTTATGTTGTTGAGATGAAAATGTTAAAAAAGATACATGGGGTTATTATGAAAGATATAAAAAAAATATTTTTATTTATGAATAATTAGATATTATAGGATAAAAAGAGAGAAAACCATTTAAGATAGTATAGGCATATTCTCAAGAGACATCTCGATGTCACGATCAAAAAAGATGAAATAATTACTGTTAGTGATATGAGAAGAGATTCAAGAACACCTAAAAAGATGTTAATAAAAACTATACATAAATATTTAAATATTCTAATCTTAACTTATATCAATGATAATAAAAGATTCGATATATTCAATTCTAAATAATTGAGATTTATGATTTTATTATTATTATTATTGTTATATAGATTTACTATATTAAGCTTTTGACCCTTACAAATATCTAAGGCTGAATTAGTAAGAGAAATAAAAGGATCATGGATTTGCTACATCAAGCCTTTGGCCATTAGAAGTGTGTGTTGCTTGCTTATGTTGTAAACAATAAAAGCCATGCATCATCCTTCTTACCAGCTTTGAGAGCATAACTAACAGCCTCTTCGAGCGTTTTGGCGTAGTGTGAAGCACCATACATGAAATCAACTGCAGCACAGTCGGAAGCAATGTATCTGAGGAATAGTCAAAGAATGATGATAGTAAGGAAGAAGAAGAAGTGAAAAGAAGAGAGATGTTTCGTATTGACATTATGTTTCGCTAAACACAAACATTGGATCAAAACAATAGGTCAGTGATCTGAATTGAAGGGACTATAAATAACCAGCTCATACTAATACGAAATCCCTACGATCTTACCCATCAAGACCCCACAAGTTTTTGGCTTGCTTGGTCAGAAGATTGTAATCAGCACAGGTGGGTACTCCATTCACGCGATTGTATGAACACATGACACAAGTGGCTCGACCTTGTTCGACGCAGCTTCTGAAAGGCGGCTGAAAGGTATCTTCCATGTCCTGAGCCGTCACCTGAGCAGCACCAAACAAGCCACTGAGATGCTCGCTCCTCAAATTCGATCGATCATTTGGTTGTGTTGTGTGAGAAGTGACTATTAAGATTTAAAGTAGTATTTTTTTAAGTAAATTAGTTAGATAGAGTTTTAGAGATAAGAATCTCTTAATTTGAATTAAAAAGTACTTTCTTATGAAGAATTTTAAATTTTTTATCTTTTAAATAAGTTGATTAGATAAATTTTTTAGGTAAAAGTTTTTGATTTATATAGATTCATCGAAGTAAAAGAGTAGTTTAAAATCTTATAAATATTTTTTTTTTAAAAATAATATATATTTTTCTTCTATCTTAATTTTTTATTTTCCTATTTGGTTTGATCTTTGAAAAATAGTTCATTTTTTTTTCTACTATTTAAGAAAGAATTATAATTGCAACTTACCCGAGCATCAAAAGTAAAGCGAACGTTGCCGTTCCAATTATCCAAATCATAAGCCGTGAAGTGTTTGCAGCAAGCTGAAGTCATCAGCTGGCCAGACCTTTCACCTGTGGGGGAATCGCCCTGTAGTCCTCTCACAAAGGAGACGGCATACTTGCTTGCCGTCGTGGGATCCTCACCGGGAGTCTCCTGGCCTCTGCCCCACCTGGGATCTCTGAATATATTCACGTTTGGCGACCATAGTGTTAATCCATCTGCCTGTCCCGCGTTGTACATTGCTCGAGCCTCCACCGCGATAGCCTTCAAACCTCAGAAGAAGATGCACTCACATATCAAACTGCTTAAGATTAAGCTATTCCAAGTCCTTCGGTTTCCATCAAACTTAGCATAAAACAACCACGAACATTACAGCGGAGGAATTTGGAGCATGCACTACCTGTCCGATACGATACCATAGGTCGGGGTTGAAGGAAGCTGCAGTAAGTATAACTTGGGGGAAGCTGGTAGCATTCGGAATGGTGCGGCCGATGAAGTGCATGCCATGTCCCCAGTTCGACAGACCGTGCAACGCCTCCGACCACCAATTGTACTTCGGCACGCCGAGCCGGGGGATTTCAGCGGCCTGATCATCCAGTTGTTGTATCTTCTCCTCCAAGGTCAAGCGTGAAATAAGATCATTCACTCTCTTGTCAACGGGCAGTGTCGTCTGACAGAATGCGTAGTTTCGCGTGGACGGGTTTGTAGGATCGCATGCAATTGGAGGGGATGAAAAGACTGTGAGTGGTTGTACGAGCAGCAGCAGTAGAGCGACGGAAAAGGTCAGACCACCATGGAGTTCTCTCCGAGTTCCCATCCTCTCAGCTGCTATGGTGTTACAGCTTTTACGGATGGGGGAGCGAGGACAACGGCGATGAATATATGAATCATAGATGCATCGTAGGAGAATGTACTGGCGGATTCATGATTGTGATTTGACTGTCACTTTGGCAAGCAATTCGCCCAATTGTTCATCTGCAATGAATCCTCCTTATTGTTTTCCTAATTTGCGGAACCTATACAGCTTACCGAGCATTGGATACTTCGAATCCTTTTGATACCTCGAAAGGCAAGACATATCCTCATTCCTTCGTTATTGGTTTCTTTGTTTGAAACATATAATAAATTTATTTGTTTCTCGAATTTAATTTAATTTTATGTATAAAAATTATTTTTTATTTTTATTTTTATTAATTTATCAATGATTAGATTTTGAAGATTACAAATGATTTTAGTTGGAAGATGACCTTTTTTTCGTTTGGTTAATCGGTTTGATAGATTCTTGTTTTGGGAAAGAAAACCTTCTAAATCACCAAACGGAAAGGAAACAAAATTAACTATGCATTAAGTAGATTCATTAAACATTTTAAAGGATGCATTACATATGACAATTCATTCTGCAGTTTCAATCAAATGAAAATAAGTTAAACTTCGAATTGCCCTGTGGAGATTAGAAGACGATGTTGATTTCATGCTCTTTTTCTCCGACAACTAGGAAGTGAGATCCTCTGTCCAACACCCTTGTGCCATCGCCCATAGCTCGGCTGAGCTGCTGACAGGGCCACAAAGAAAACACCACTTTGGTACTCTCTCCAGCCTCCAGGTGTACGCTCTTGAAACCTATCAGCTGCTTCACTGCCCGGCCATGTTGCAGAGATGGCCAGCGAGAGAAGAGTAACACTGGATGCTTTCCAGCCATAGGACCATGATTCTTGACACTGACTGCAGCAGAGAGTTTTAGTTTTCCGCATGCGTCGGAGCCTATGCTTTCTATGTTATAACTGGGAATGTCTGAGTTTGCCGTAGCCTGGAGAGGTTGTGAGTCGTTCAGGTAGATCGAAGTTACAGCTTCAGCTTCGAACTCATACGAGTACGTGGTGTAGCTGAGGCCGTGGCCAAATCTATAAACAGGCTTGCCGGTGTAGAATCTGTAGGTGCGTCCTGGATAGCCAGAGGCAGGGTCGGCCCTCATCCTCATGTCAATCATTGGCACCCTTGTGAACTCTTGCGGATACCAAGTAACAGGCAATCTTCCCCCTGCGCAAACCAGGATGATCAAGTAAGTAGCATGATGTGTGAGCTAGTATGAACAGTTTGTGATTAGAAGAACATTAGTTCTATATATGATCTCATTGTTCACCAAGAATTCCATTACTGGAGCAACGTTAAGTAGCTGTTCTTGATGTTCATGTACCCACAGCCTACTCTTGAAGCACAGAAACCAGATGCGTATATGCTTCAGTTTGTTGCATGGCAAAGCACTAGCTTCAGGTTTGTGGTAGAAAGCTTCGACTTTGTAAGATTCTGCAAGTGAATGGGATACTTCACCTGGATTGTGCTCTCCGAAGATGATTCGTGCGATCGCTAATCCACCTGCTTCACCAGGGTAACCAGCCCACAAGATACCTCCGATTCTTCCGTCGAGCTTTGCGAACGTAATGTCCACCGGACCACCGGATAGCAGCACCAGGATGATGGGCCTTTTTGCTGCTCCTGCAACATTGGATATGAGAGCTTGCTGCATTCCTGGGAGAACCAAATCCACTCTATCGAGGTCCTCTCTCTCCTGATCTTGCTCCAGCCCCATGAACATGATCACATAGTCCACTGACTTGGCCAATTGCACAGCATCATTAATCGAACTAGAAGTGCAAGCAGCGCTGTCGCACCCTGCGACGTACCGAGTACTCCCGACATAGGTCTGCAATGCCCCAAGTGGAGTGATACCTTTGCAAGGAGGCCCTCCATAATTACCAAGAAGTTTGTACCCGACGTTAGCGTTTGGGCCAATGACACCAAGAGATGTAACCCTTGATCTTGCCAGGGGAAGCAAATTGGCTGTTTTCTTTAAGAGAACGATGCCGTCTTGGGCTGCTTCGAGAGCCAAGTCTTGGTGCTCTTTCGAGCAGATTTGGTTCGCAAAGATGTTTCCCGAAGCTTGTTGTTTTGGAATTCCATTGAAAAGTCCAAGTCTCATTCTCAAGGAGAAGAGGTTGTGCAGTGCTCTGTTTATCTCACTTTCAGATAGTTTTCCCTCTTTGACAGCTGATCCAGCATACTTCTGCACATAGTCACCACAATTTAGATCCATTCCTGCAAAGTTTTCGATCATGATTAGTTCTGCTTACCATGTACATCATTCTTCATGTTGACAGCACTGAATTACTAGGAGTTAAAGTATGATTCTAGCAAACTGAGATTGTTGGAAATTACTGAACGAAACCCAAGTTGAAGTTCTTACATGCATCTTCATCTATGTAGAAGCTCACCAAATGTTGATTCCTTCGATAGTGACCCAGTCCAAAGCTTCATCCTAATACTTAGCTTTACTTTTTGAGCCATATGAGTTGTGTAAGGTTCTTTTTTTGTCAAAGGATGACTTACTACTATGTTGTGGTTGAGGACCAAGCTCATGCTCATTATATTACACAAGAATTTTAGCTTGATTCCTTGTTTAAATTACACTCGACACATTCTGATCATAATTCTTACCAAGTATAGGAAAATAGTGAATTGTCTATTTGGAAAGGTTTTGCCAGTAGTAGGCAGCTTGCCTTGTTTCAGTTCTATATAGCAAGTTTTAGTAGATTGTGCTGTAAGCAATTTAAACCATAACAGAGCCTTCACATAGTCCATACCAGCTTTGAGAACATCAGCAACTGCATCTTCAGCTGATTTGGCATAGCCATCAGCACCATAAATGAGAGCAACCGCATCACAGTCTGAAGCAATGTATCTGAACAATATACCAAGAATGATCATTAGTCGTAGTTACTGCTGCAACAACTCTATTTCAGATTGGATAAACATTGTTTTCGGCTCACAAGATGAAAGAAGAAAGAGAGATGTTTCATATTGACATTATATTTCATTAAGCAGAAAGGAAAGTTATGATGGGATCAATATAGTTGGTCAGTGATTTACGACTTCATCAACTTACCCATTAAAGCCCCACAACCCTCTGGCTGTCTTCGACAATAGATTGTAATCAGCACAGGTGGGTACTCCATTGACGCGATTGTATGAGCACATGACACAAGTGGCCCGACCTTGTTTGATGCAGCTTCTGAAAGGAGGCTGATAAGTATCTTCCATGTCCTGAGCTGTTACCTGAGCAGCAAATGAGCCACTGAGGATTTCCTGACATATGATCGATCTAGTTGTCCGAGAAGGAACGCGCCATTCTTAGAGTAACTTACCCGAGCATCGAAAGTGTAGCGACTGTTCCCCTTCCAATTATCCATGTCATAGGCTGTGTAATGTTTGCAGCAAGCCGAAGCCTTCAGCTGCCCGGACCTTCTCCCTCTGAAGGAATCACCCTGTAGTCCTCTCACGAAGTAGACAGCATATTTGCTCGCTGTCATGGGATCCTCGCCGGGAGTCTCTTGGCCTCTGCCCCACCTTGGGTCTCTGAATATATTGACGTTCGGCGACCAGAATGTTAATCCTTCCGCCTGTCCCATGTTGTAGATTGCTCGAGCCTCCATCCCAATAGCCTTCAAATATCAGAGGCAGATGTAAGCACTACATTCACAACCAACTGATACCTCTGTGTCAACCTACATGAGATACCTGTCCGATGCGATACCATAGCCGGGGGTTGAAGGAAGCTGCGGTAAGTATGACTTGGGGAAAGCTTGTAGCGGACCGAATGGTGCCGTTGAAGTGGATACCTCGTCCCCAGAGTGACAGACCATGCAATGCCTCCGACCACCACTTGTAGCTCGGCACGCCCAGCCGAGGGATTGCAGGAGCTACATCACCCAGCTGTGGTATCTTCTCCTCCAAGGTCAAGCGTGAAACGAGATCACTCACTCTCTTATCAATCGGCAGTGTCGTCTTACAGAACGCGTAGTATGGGGTCGATGGGTTTGTAGGATCACATGCAAATGGAGGGGTTGATGAGAAGACTACGAGTGGTTGTACCAGCAGCAGCAGTAGTGTACTAAGAACGCGGAGTTCTCTATCAGCTCCCATTCTCTCAGCTAAGCGTCACTGCTGCTTTGGAGGAGAGGCGAAGACGACGACGATATAAATAGATTCAGGATTGTGAGTGGAGTGTCACTTATGCGAGCAATTGACCAAATGAAATCTCAACCGGACATGGGATATATGTTATCTTAATCGAGGATTCTTCCTTCGAGTGAAAGGGACAAAGATGTAATGCCACGACCTGATCACGTTTAGTGATAATAATCTGACAAAACCCACAGCTTTTTGTGTTGGGTTGGTGCTTCCCTCCATGCTCAAGCCTTGAATAGAATATCTTCACCATTGTTAGGGACGATAAGTTTGCATGTTCCATACTGGTATTTCATATTGGGCAATCCATAACAGATGAAGAGAACAAAGGTTAATCGTTTTGCTGATAACAGTGAATTGGCAACCTAAGATCAAACTCCACTTCACAGACAGTTTGCTCAAGTTAGGCAAGACCAGTGTTTTGGCATGATGTGTGCAACAGTAAGCTGGGTGTACATTCCGTATAACTTAAGACAAGCTGACCACGAAAGTTAATCTTCTAGATCCGCATGTGGATTGAGACACTTGATGTCCGGACCATGGCCTACCACTTTGCTGTGGCAGCAGCATCAATCACATAGAACTGGAGCAGAAAAAAGTACACTTTGGGGAGCCTTCCATCGTTCATCACTCGCCAAATTTTCCTCGTCATCATTACAACTAAATCGACAAGGAAACTGCAAACTTCATCCTCTCACAATTGCCGCCACATTGGCGTGAAGAGAATCTGTTATCCTGGACTTTGCTGCACAAGTAGTAAATAGACTAAAGACCGGCTGATGAGCAATGGAAATAAAGTTAATGGATGGGAAGGCATGACTCATTGGACCGCCCAGGACTTGGTGGGAGAGAGAGATAAAGCTACATGTCACGCGTGAAGATTCCTCTCCATGGATGAACTTCTAAGTTACTCCAGTTCCAGATTACTTAGCTCTGCATGACATGGTTTTACTCTTTATCTAAGTTGCTAAAGCACTTCATGTGACCAGCTAACTTTATCTTCTAAGGGAAGGAACCAACTAGCTTTTCCTTATTCTTTTTTCCCCCTTCTATTTTGTGCTTCATGTTCCCATTTGCAGTATCTGCATATAGTGCATGCTTGCCTTGCAGGTTAAATTTGCCTCTGTGGCTCAGATTGCCATGGAATTGAATGCTGAAGGAATTATCATTCTTTAACAAACAACAAGCATCTCTCATGCCTTAATTTACATGGCCATCCACTGAATATATGTGTCAGAAGAGATCATTGAGCATTTGAGTTACTATGATATATTATATGCCTCAGTGTCATCATACGCAATACGAGCAATTACACTATCAAGTAGAGACACCCCAAACAAATTTAAAAGACTCAGCATCTCACTGCACTCCTCACTACACTTCCTGAATAGAAAGATCAGCACTCGGGAAGAATGATGATTTAGGCATTTTATATTTTCTTTATTCAGACTCCTTGTAACACTAAATAGTCATTAGTTTTTCTTGAAATGGATCATCTAAAGCAACGTATTTTTCTCTACTGTATGGCCAACCAGTACAAGTCATAAGACCTTTTTTCTGGTATGGTACCCGGAAGATCCGAAAGTTTAAATTTTTGATTTCATTTTTGAAATCATTTGGGGCCTATAAATACCCCACTTGGGCGGCAAGAATTTTTGAGAAAAAAACTGAGAAAACTCCGTCAAAACTTTGAGTTTCCTCCTCCTAGTGCTTAGAGTTAATCCTAAGGGAAGTGTACGAGGGAATACTTGTAAAAGAGTGACTTGTAAGAGTTATCTCCTAAACTCATGAAAAGAAAAAAGTATTATAAAGAGGTGGTTAGTCTTCGTCTATTGAAGAAAGACCGTTAGTGAACGTCGACGACCTCAGTGGACGAGGAATCAAAAGTTGATGTAGGTCACTACGACCGAACCACTATAAATTCTAATGTATTCTTTTTTTACTGCTTATTCTCTTTATTGTATTCTACTTTACTTCATATCAAACTATCCAATCCTCTCTTCTCTATCCACTTACAAACTTATATGAGTCAAACAAACGGTTTTTATCGAAATCAATTTTTATCGTACGAAGATTTTCAAATCACGCATCATCATCTCTAATGGTGATTCGTACAGTAGGGCTGCGACGACGCTCTTTAAATCTCCAGGCCTGCTATCTGAAGAAGAGAAGGGGAGAGGAGAATAGGAGGTGACAACCAAGTAAACCTCTAGCCTATGGGTGTTTGGTTCCTTCCTATTTATAGAGGCCCCATATCAACTTAACCCTAATGGATCCCACCTTATTGGGTATTGGATCTCCATCCAACTACCCAAACATCTTAAATTAGTGGATCTCTATCCAATAATCTCTCATTGGCTCTTATTGGATCTCATCCATAGGATCCAATAATTCATGAGTTTATTGGATATCCAATAAGATAAGGGGTCTAACGGATATCTCATATTCGAACGCCTACTATAAGTCTATGACCCTCTAGCCTCAATATCGAGCTAGCCATGAGTCATACCTGTCAGAACTCCTTCTGACTCAGTGAATTATTATCTTCATAATAATTCACTCGACTCATCGATTGTGGATATATTAGGTCACTACGCCGCAGTCCCCAAACGATGCAGGAGAATCCAATCATTTGGACCTATCTATCATCAATTACTATGTATCTATAGTCGTTTATCTATCTAATATCCCAGAGACTGTATACTGAGCATGGTACTGTCAGGCTCATATAGTTTCTACTCGAGTCTCGCTTTAATCGGATTCTCCCGAAGAACTATTTCTCTCTCAATTCGAATGACCCTAGCTAGAGATTTGTCTGAGCAAGAACACATAGGATATTCCTCTCATGACATCGAAAGTGGATGATTCTCTATCGATACTCAATAGCCCTTGTAAGGTTGAATACCACTCCCGATGATCGATTGGGCTAGATTTGGAACCTCTAGACCTATAAGTTTGGTATCAAAGAGTGGAGTACTTATACATGACATTCTTAGCGTCTCAAGTCTAAGGACCAGATACACCACTAGGATGACGAAATCGCTATCTGACAATAAAGCATCATCAACCATCCAATATTCCATGAGCGGATCAATAAGTGAATTCATTCTCCAATGAGCACCTGCATTGTATTCCTAGTATCCCCAAACGAGCAACTATGAGACCAGCTACATCCATCATATGGATGAGTATATAGCACATCAGTTTGTCCGGTTATTTCAATATCACTCTCAAGTATCCTATGATCGGGATTATTTAGGATTTATGTTTAAAGGCGAATCAGTCTCATTATCGTGATCTCATCACGATTCGATTCTCATTGCACGGATTCATGGACATTACAATATATTCACACAACAAACAATATAAAATGATAAAATATCAAATAATAATAATAAATAAAAAGACTGCATATCAAGTCACACGTGTCATCACTTATATGATTTGCTTGTAGGGCACCTATGACTAGCACCTTGCTTGGTCATCATTCATTATATGATTAGTTTAGGTATATATCTAACACATTACTATCTCTATATACTATGCTAGTATTGTTATCTAGACAACAATGTCAGCCAAGTCTGTTAGGTTATCGATTACTATTATGATGGTGTTTATTTCTCCAAGTGATCATGGGCTGAACTCCAACTTACGTAGTTCTATAAGATCGTTGCTTTGATGCTATTTGATTTGTATAGAGTTTGAGTTTGATGATCTATCGACTTGATATCACCTTTCAAATAAAATTTTTGGTAAAGGAACGAATTATTGCAGAAAGACTAAGTATAAAAAAAAACTTCTATTATTTATAAAGTCAAAATGCTTACTACAAGACTTGGAATAATGAAATAAAAATGTGATAAGAAGCTCATCGATATGTAAGAATGCAAGTTATCTTTGGATAATACTTGGGTGCTTTCGACAGATTACAAAACATTGCAAGTTTCGATCTCCTCCTTCTCTCTCGCTGTTGGAACCTCATCCTGAGGTTTAAATAGTAGGCAACTTGAGGATTTTTCATAATAGTTGGATGAACTTTTGATATGGAGCTTTGGCAGTTAGAACTCGAGTTAGAATATTAGAGGGGTTGCACTATGCAGAATTCTTCATTCTCTCTTCGTTAAATGGAGCCCCAACACCATCGGCCCAACCCGGCCCATTAGCGACCCAATCTCTGTCGTTTTGAACTCACTGAGTCGTGGAATAGGCTTCCCCATACTAAGTCCAGTCGGCGTCGGGGCCGACCTAACCCGCTTGAAATAAATCCCTTACCCCCCTTTTCTTCCTCGGTATATCGTCGCTTCGAAATCGATTTCCTTCGCCCGCCTCCTCTTCCTCCTACGCCGCCGCTGCCGCATCCGCCGGAGCGTATTTTCCTCTCGCCGTCGAGAAAGTGGTCGCCATCATTTGGGCGACTTGCTCAAGGTACATGCAATACCTCCTCACAATCCCCGAATTAGGGTTCTTCTTTTGCTGCTCCTCTCTTTAGATTACTTTCGTTCGAAACGCTTTCTTTATACTCTTTTTGGTTCCTGTGTTCATTGTTTGTGGTTTCTTGCTCCATTGACTGGTCACCATAGATGTAGTTAAAGAATCTTTGCAGATGCGTCCAATTTCTTGGTCTTGATTGGTGGCCGTAAACAATTATAGTGCCGATCGATCGTGTCCCTTGCTCAAATCGGTTACGTGATGCAGCTCCTAGTTGTGGCTGTTGCATTTTAGGATTTAAAGAGAAAGAAATGGTGTGTTTGGGTTTATACTGTTCAAGTTCTTTTTTTTACACCTCCTTTTAGTTATATTATATAATATGAAAGGTTATCAACTTTACATAGGGGAGGCCAAAGTGATGTAAGCTGTCAGTTGTTTATGATGTTTATGTTAGCGGGAAAAATATGCAAATGTGAGCACGCGAAGTATATACATGTACTGGTTGGATCTCAAAAATGTTTTGATGCTACAAAAAGTATGCATATGAACTCCTCTGTCAAATATGTCTATGTGATTTCTGCTACCTTATTTAAAACACTTAACATCTTTCACTTGTCAACAAACTTTTAAAACAATCCAGAAAATTCTCGAGGTTGATTTTGACCCATGAATCGAATTATAGTATGGTATTATGAGTTTCAGTGTTCTATGCCTGATTAATGGCTGAACATTAAGCCTGAAATTCTGCATAAGAAGATGCACCATCTTGAGATGGGAGGTGTAAGAACTATTGGTTTCCCTTCTGACTTCTGATTAAAAGGCAACAGTTACATTTCAGTCACCATGGCTTTTGTTTGGTGGTTTGAGAATCCTAGAATGCTTATAACTAGGACATACATACAATGAAAAAAGGACGTCAGAAAGTCATGGGTTATTAATTTACAAGGATGTGAGGCCTTAGTGCTGCATTCTGCTGCTAGAGACCTACCATGTCCACTAAGGTATGCAGTTTAGAACTGACATTGGAGCAACAAGATATAGCAACATACTCTGGGTTGATGACTTTCCATAATAATTAAGGGAACACAAGGATATCACATCTCATGATTTAAGTGATTTTACTGTAAGGATCACTGGATCATATTAATTCATTTGGCCTTCCTTACCTAAGGAGGCCTAGCAGAACAGGTTGACCCATATCTTATGATCATTAAAAGAACAAAATCAAATCAGATCCCACCATTATAGTGGTTTCATTTTAAAAATAGGTGGATTTGATGTTTAAATACCTTGATTTGGAAGTGTCATATGCATCATGCAAGATCAAATGGATCTTTTGATGGATTTCATATACAAATGTTTTCAGTATGTTGCAAGGTTTTGAATGCTGTACCATATCGGTATATCGAGCTTTGCTCGGTATGGTATGGTACCGGGTACTAAGCAGTACGCCAGGGCATACCGAGCAGTATGCCTAAAAAAGGCATAAAACTCTCCGAAAATACCTGAAAAATAGAAAAAAATTAGGATAGAGTTTTTAAGTTAGAAATAAATATACATTTAGTATACTCTTAGCAAAACTAATGTAAATTAGGTAAGAATAGTGTCACATATCTTTTTCAAGCTTTGAATAGTAGCCTTGTGTAAGATTTACAATTTTGGTCCATTCAGCATCGTCCTTCTACTAATATTGAATTATCTACAGAAAAATTATTTGAATTGTTAGATTATTTTGTATATAACTTAAAACTTTAAATTCAAATGAATTAAGAAATTAAATATGTAGATATATTTGATTCTACCACCAAAACGAACGATGAGCTTCTACGGGTGGTGGATCGGGGTCCTCGATCCTATGTATCTGCATATTAATATGATATGTTTGTCGAACTCAATCCTAAAATTGATCCTACGACATAGTGTATTGATATATCGTATGCCATTGGTGTATCAATGTGGTGATAGTCGTAGGTATATTGGTGAATGTCAGAACTTTCACCTTCACTACTGAATTGCTGCTTCATATCATACTGTTGCTCGGAGAAGTATTGGCCAATTATCACCGCATTTCTGTTGGTTGTAAGATTCTCTATAATACGATGGCTATGAATACGATGAGCTTCGTTCCGTGTCTACATCATGTAGGCTCAGTCGCATCTGCTCAAAATCATCAACTAGCTTTTCCTTCCCATTTCGTGCATAAACGTGATCCCTTGTTGAGTTCCATGATCTGAATAATGGATGACGTGTGTAAAATATTATTCCTCGATCCATGCATGACTCTCAAATTGTGTAGACGAGACCAACGACTCCTCGGCGTCACTACCATCATCAGTGATTTAAAAAGGCACTTGGGCGCTCGCCTAGGCGCTTACCGATATCAGCGTGACTTCCCCAACCCCTGCTCGCTGTTCACGCTATTGTCGCCGTTGCTCGCTGTCGCCGCTGCCGCTCCCATTGTCGTCACTCGCCGCTCCCGATGTCGTTGCCGCTGCTACCGCTTGCTGCTTCCGCTCCCACTCCCGCTGCCATTGTCTTCGCTCACCGCTATCGTTGCCACTGTCTCCGCTCGTTGCTTTCGCTCCCACTCCCGCTGCTCGCTGCTGTCGGTGCCACTGTCCAAGGTTCGCAATACCGTACCGTATCGGTATTTCGACCTGGGCTCGGTACCGGTACGGTACAATATACCGAGCGGTACACTAAGGTGTGCCGAGCACTGTAGCAGTGCTACAGTGCACTGCTACAGGCGGTCCACGTACCGACAACCGGTCGGACCGGTACGTACCGCTCGTACTGGGCAGTACAGTTTGGTCCTGCAGACCCTGCCACTGTCGCCGCTTGCAACTCCCGCTGTCGCTGCTGCTGTTGTCGTTGCCGTTGCAGCTGTCGTCGCTCACAGATGCCGCTCTCGCTCTTCTCAGTCAAGACCCTCGGTCTTCTGACTCTTCCTTTACACTCTTCTCCTCTTTCGATAGTATATTGTTAACTGTATACTAGTAATAGTATTTGTATTTATTATATTAATTTAATAGTATATTTTTATTTAAAAATTTAAATAGTTATATTTATTAATTATATTATATATTTTTATATTTTAGCGTCTTACTTCGCTCAAGTAAGCACCTAGCGCCTCGGGCGTTTTTGGACCTTGGCGCCTTTTAGCGTCTAGCGCTTTTTAAATCATTGACCATCATTGGTCGAGGCATTGATGCCCACGTTGCTGCCATGCCTTTGGATCGAGGGAGTTGCG
The DNA here is from genome assembly GCF_036884655.1 of Musa acuminata AAA Group. Lineage (NCBI taxonomy): Eukaryota > Viridiplantae > Streptophyta > Magnoliopsida > Zingiberales > Musaceae > Musa > Musa acuminata. The sequence continues at coordinate 2,836,506 of NC_088329.1, read as the reverse complement.
GAATGCGATTGTGAAGGTGTCTTATCGTCCGACTCGATTCTTTCCAACTGTGCAGCTGACGCTACTGCTTTCCCCTTTGCGTTTGCCTTTGCCATTGTACATTGGGCGAACAACTATGGCGGTTGGGTGTCTCTTGTTCCTAGAGTAGTTTGACTCGATCTTGTGTGGCTCCTTCCGTCACGTTCTCACCGAGGGGGATTTTCCTCCTGGTGGGGTTGTGCTTCCTCTTCTTTTATTGCCTCGGTGATAAAACGCGAAGGACGTTGGGGATCTCTCGCCTCATCAAGTAGAGGATCCTCTTGGTTCTTCGTCGCTTCAACCCACTCTAACATCGACTCTGAAATCTTAATCTTTGCTGTAGAATTGGAGGTCGATAGGATCAATCTTTGGTTCCTTTAGCTCCTTGTCCAGCTCGACACATCGCAACCTTAGCCGCATGTTATAGTGGACATATACCAGTTTCTCCAATCATCTTTATGATAGTCTGTTGCGGATCTTCGTGTGAATCAATGCAAACGTTGACCAATTACGTTCGTAACCACTAGATGTCGTCGTCTGTGAAAGTACACGAACGACAACCTTCTTTAAATTTGGTGCATCCCCTCCAAATTGTATCTACCACTCAACTGCAAAAAGATATAAATAAGATTTTATTAGCATTTAGCATAACAAATAATTAATATCGAATATAGTTGATAACCAATATGTGTAACTTTTCTTCACCAGGATCCATAGTGTAACGACACGATACAACTACAACATTGGAGAATAAACCAATTATATCTCGGAATAATCAGCCCTCCATTATAGCATTGGTTGCATCAACAGTGTTTGACAAGAGTCGATTTATATCATTTCTTAGTATTGTTAGTAAATCGTTTTGCATTCCAAGAGTATATCGATATTGAATTGTCGAGTTTAGATAATACGCTACACGACATAATTTTGTTAGTAGGAATTTTTATATAATAAAAAATTATGAATTAAATTACATTGAATATGAATTTATTTACATTATGGATATCTTGATCCATATGAACTTCAGTCTGACGATCAATGATTCGTATGTATTGGTTAGCCTTAAAATCATTTTTGAATGCTTTTCTGACCTTCTCTCTTGTTGTAATCAACATATGTTAAGATAAGGCACCTGTGGATACTTGTCCATATCGACCTTATGGAGGACAACATAAAGTTGTTTCACACATTTTATGGAAAAAATGGTCTTTTCCATCGCTCAATCTTGAACAGTGATTTAAAAAGGCGTTCGAGCGAGGCGAGGCGAGGCGAGGCTCGAGCGCCTCGCTAAACTTCTAGGCCGCGCGCTTCAAAGAGGCTCCGCCTGGGCACTCGCCCGAGCCCAAGCGCTGGGCGCTTCGGGCGAGCGCCTGGGTTAAACCAGGCGATCGAACCAGGATTTTAGGTCTGGTTCGGTCTCCGATGGTTAGTTGGTTCAATCAAACCAACTAAAACCGATATCAGTTGTTGTTGCCCAACCCTAACCCTGCTCGTTGCCGCTCCCGCGCCCGCTGCTCGCCGCTCCTGCTCCCGCTCCCGTTGCTCGCCGCCGTTGCTGCTGCTGTCGCGCTGCCGCTGCCTCCTTACTCTCCCGCTGCCGCTGCCGCTGCCTCCTTACACTGCTGCTGTCGTTGCCTCCTTACACTCCCGCTGCCGCTGCCTCCTTACACTCCCGCTGTCGTTGCCTCCTTACTCTCTCTTGTTGTAATCAACATATGTCTAATATAAGACATTTGGGAACGCTTATCTATATCGATCTTATGGAGGACAATATAAAATGGTTTCACTTCTGTTCACGGTATCGTAAAATCTAGAAGAATGAATAGTCTTTTCCACCATTTTCCATTGTTGAATCTCGAATACTTTGAATCGAACCATTCTTGTGAGGTGACCATTGCCTTGAGGCCTTGTCTCTTTTGTTGTATTGACTTTAAGGCAATGAAATTTGTAGCAAATCGAGTGACTTCAGGTCGAAATATCTCACCACTTGTATATTTTTGCATCAAAGAGTAGACCAAATAATGAATATATATACTTTATAATCAACTGTGCCTGAGCTACACACTTGTTGATTGATGGTAGGTCGCCAGTATTCTTCAGCATTAGATTCATGCAATGAGTTATACTTGGAGTTCAAAATAATGTTTTTCTTTTTTCTATCAATTATAAATCAATCTTCTTGAAATTGGCTCTATTGTCAGTAACTATCTAGACAATGTACTATGGTCCGATCTCCTTTATTATGGTGTCCATTGGATTTTTAGTATAGTTTGCATCTTGAATCTTGTTGGAAGCATTAACTGACTTATGAAAAATCACTCATATGTTACAATACACAAAAAAATCGATGATACTCATTCTTGTTTGCCCTGTCCAATTGTTATATATCAGTGTCATCCCATATTCATCCTAGTGCCTCTTGAAGGATTTGATCAAATCCTTCAGTTCTGCCACCTCCTCATCTAAATACACTTTGTGGATCCCCTTCACTATTGATGGTTGGATCCTTGTGTCAGCCTTTTGAATAGAGAAGATCATGCTCTGATAATATGGACCTTGGGTTTATGTTTATTGGAATCGTGTGGAAGTTGAACCATTTTGCAATTGTCTTCCTAATATCATTTTTTTTTCTTTTGTATATACATTATCAATCTATATCTGCTTCGATATTTACGGAGGATAGCTTTGTGGATTAATATCAAAAATATTTAGTGTTTCCTACTAAGTCCTCTTATAATATCACAAGTTCCACCCTACCTCATATTGCCAATCCTCCTCAATTGAGGAGGGGCAATTGGCTTCATTATGCTAGCCAACCTCTAGATTCTTTATGACCATAGATTCGTTGCCACCGCTATGCTCCCATTGTGAGTCAGGTCGTCGATGCCTTATTGCTTCCTTGTACATGTATTAATGCTCAAATGATGCACGAATATCAACTCTAAGATCCGAGTCGATATTATCACTGCAACCCTTATATTCATCATAAATCAATTCCTACGTAGCTCTATAGTTTTCTTCCTTAACTCTTGTCTTCTTTTTCATTGTACCTTCCTTGCTTGTTATAACTTATCTTAAAATGATTTACGGACCTCCATTAGAATCTTTTTGCATTTTGCAATATCGGGATATTAGCCGGCCAAATGCATCTTCACCCAAGTGATTTCTCCACTCTTGTCAATATAGTTACAATAAATGCATTGCTAATTGTTACGGTAAGTAACTTTTTTAGCCGTGGCCTCGAGGCCGTCGCGGCTTGGTTCGGGTCCGGAAGGCTGTGATCTCCGTGGGGGCGCTCCTCGAGCCCACTGCATCTCCGAAGGCGGTGATCTCCGAAGGCTTCTTGCCTGCACAAAGGTCGGGTTGGGGTGCTCGACCCGACCCCTCCGACGATCAAGTGAGAGAAAGATGTGGAGGGGGTTTAGGAGGAGGAAAAACCTCCGTGTGTTGAGTGTGTGATCCCCCCTTTTGCTTAGGACTCAGGGGTATTTATAGAGGAGGTTTGATGTTACCTGACGCAGCTGTCTGCAGGGCAGGACTGTACCTTTGGTGGCGTCTGACATTACCACTGGGGTTGCGTGGGAGGCCGAGCTGCTGCAGGGTATGGAGAGCCTCGGGTAGTGTGTCGCTTGGGGGATGCTGTCATGGCGTGTCACATCGCCATTTTTGCCCCTATCATATGCCCCCCCCGAAAGGAGCTATGCGTCGGTTCTTGCATGCAGGGGGTCCGATGCATGGCTTCTTACTTCAGGTGGGCTGGTCATGCAGATCCGAGGCGTATGACGTAGGCGGGCTAGCCGCGCGGACGTGTCTCGTGCAACATGGGGCCGAGGCGCGCAACTCAGTCAGGAAGCCGAGCAGGGTTGGACTCGGGGCCGATGAAGCCGATGAGGGCCGAGGAGCACAGCGTAGGCGGGGTGACCGCGCAGGTGTGATCTCGGGAGGCGTGGAGCCGAGGGCCGAGGAGCACAACGCAGGCGGGTTGACCGCGCAGGTGTGGTCTCCGGAGGCGTGGAGCCGAGGGCCGAGGAGCACAACGCAGGCGGGTTGACCGCGCAGGTGTGGTCTCGGGAGGCGTAGAGCCGAGGGCCGAGGAGCACAACGCAGGCGGGGTGACCGTGCAGGTGTGGTCTCGGGAGGCGTAGAGCCGAGGGCCGAGGAGCACAACGCAGGCGGGGTGACCGCGCAGGTGTGGTCTCGGGATGGCGTAGAGCCGAGGGCCGAGGAGCACAACGCAGGCGGGGTGACCGCGCAGGTGTGTCCCGGGTGGCGTAAAGCCGAGGGTCGAGGAGCACAACGCAGGCGGGTTGGCCGCGCAGGTGTGGTCTCGGGTGGCGTAAAGCCGAGGGCCGAGGAGCACGACGCAGGCGGACTGGCCGCGCAGGTGTGTCCCGGGATGGCGTAGAGCCGAGGGCCGAGGAGCACAACGCAGGCGGGTTGGCCGCGCAGGTGTGGTCCCGGGTGGTACGGAGCCAAAGGGGGTGTCCTCGAGCATTAAGCGACCGAGGAGGCCTCGGGCATTATGCGACCGAGGTGGCGGCCTCGGCAAGCATGGAGCCGAGGCACTCGGCGCAGGCAGGCTGCGGCCGAGGGATGTAACCCAGGTGGGCAAGGTAGTGGATATGGCCGAGGAGTTCGGCGCGGGCAGGCTAGCCGTACAGGCGTGTCTCGGGGTTTATGGAACCGAGGGGCACGACGCAGGCGTACTGGAGGCGCTGGTCTGTCTCGGGAACATGGAGCCAAGGAGCACGACGCAGGCGGTCTGGTCGCGCAGGTGTGTCTCGGGGATGATGGAAGCGAGGAGCACGACGCAGGCGGGCAGGCCGCGTAGGTGTGGTCTCGGTCATCATGCTGCCGAGGAGCACGACGCAGGCGAGCAGACTGCGCAGGCGTGGTCGCGAGGGCCATGCGGCCGAGTAGCACGATTAGGCGGGCAGGACGCGAGGACGTGGCCTCGGGCACCACGCGGCCGAGGAATACGACAGGTAGTTGGGCCGCGCCGAGGTGGGTCTCGGCATTGATTGGCCGAGGTGCTCGGTGCAGGCAGGCTGCGACCGAGGGACACCGCTCAGGCGGGCAGGCCGCGCTGAGGTGGGATTTCGGCAGAAAGTTGCTGAGGTGCTCGGTGCAGGCAGGCTGCGACCGAGGTACACCGCTCAGGCAGGCAGGCCGCGCTGAGGTGGGATTTCGGCAGAGAGTTGCCGAGGTGCTCGGTGCAGGCAGGCTGCAACCGAGGTACACCGCTCAGGCGGGCAGGCCGCGCTGAGGTGGGATTTCGGCAGAGAGTTGCCGAGGTGCTCGGTGCAGGCAGGCTGCGACCGAGGTGGTGGGCTTGGCAAGCATGGAGCTGAGGGGTTCGGCGCAGGCAAGCCGCGGCCGAGGGGCGTGAAACAGGTGGATAGGGCCGTGGAGTTCGGTGCGGGCAGGCTTGCCGCGCAGACGTGTCTCGAGGTTTATGGAGACGAGGGGCACGACGCGGGCGTACTGGCGGCACTGGTCTGTCTCGGGAACATGGAGCCAAGGAGCACGACGCAGGCGGGGTGACCACGCAGGCGTGGTCGCGAGGGTCATGCGACCGAGTAGCACGATCAGGCGGGCAGGACGCGAGGACGCGGCCTCGGGCACCACGCGGCCGAGGAACACGACAGGCAGTCGGGCCGCGCCGAGGTGCTCGGTGCAGGCAGGCTGCGACCGAGGGACACCGCTCAGGCGGGCAGGCCGCGCTGAGGTGGGATTTCGGCAGAGAGTTGCCGAGGTGCTCGGTGCAGGCAGGCTGCGACCGAGGTACACCGCTCAGGCGGGCAGGCCGCGCTGAGGTGGGATTTCGGCAGAGAGTTGCCGAGGTGCTCGGTGCAGGCAGGCTGCGACCGAGGTGGTGGGCTCGGCAAGCATGGAGCCGAGGCGTTCGGCGTAGGCAGGCTGCGACCGAGGGGCGAGACCCTGGTGGGTAAGCCGCCCTGAGATGGACTCAGCAATGAACATGGCCAAGGAGCTCGGTGTAGGCAGGCTGCGGGTGCTGCTCAGGCGGGCAGACCGGGTTGAGGTAGGCTCGACGAAGGCAAGCTGCGACCGAGGGGGGAGACCCTGGTCGGTAAGCCGCCCTGAGACAGACTCGGCAGTGAATATGGCTGAGTAGCTCGGCGCAGGCAGGCTAGCCGCGCATGCGTGTCTCGGGGGGTATGGATCCGAGGGACACGACGCAGGCGGCTGGCGGCGCAGGTGTGGTCTCGGGCATTACGCGACCGAGGAGCACGATGCAGGCGGGCAGACCACGCAGGCGTGGTCGCAAGGGCCATGCGACTGAGTAGCACGGCGCAGGCGGGCAGGACGCGAGGACGTGGACTCGGGCACCATGCGGCCGAGGTACACGATAGAGGCGGACAGGCCGCGCCGAGGTAGATCTCGGCAGTGATTGGCCGAGGTGCTCGGTGTAGGCGGACTGGCCGTGCTTGGGGCCGAGGCGCCGAGGCAGCGTGCGAGCTGTGCATGAGGCCGATGGGCCGAAGCAGCGTGTTTGCTGCACACGGGGCCGAGGGGCCGAGGCAGCGTGCTGCTTGCTGCGCATGAGGCCGAGGGGCCGAGGCAGCGTGCAGCGTGTTAGTTGCGCATGAGGCCGAGGAGCCGAGGCAGCGTGCAGCGTGTTGGCTGCGCATGAGGCCGAGGAGCTGAGGCAGCGTGCAGCGTGTTGGCTGCGCATGAGGCCAAGGGGCCGAGGCAGCGTGCAGCGTGTTGGCTGCGTATGAGGCCGAGGAGCCGAGGCAAAGGGCTGCTTGCTGCGCATGAGGCCGAGTGGCCGAGGCAGCGTGCAGCGTGTTAGCTGCGCATGAGGCCGAGGAGCCGAGGCAGCGGGCTGCTTGCTGCGCATGAGGCCGAGGGGCCGAGGCAGCGTGCAGCGTGTTAGCTGCGCATGAGGCCGAGGAGCCGAGGCAGCGTGCTCTGGCCGCGCGCGTGGTGCCGACGCGGGCGGATTGGCCGCGCGCGTGGTCGAGGGGTCGAGACGCGCGGTCTGGCCGCGCGCGTGGGGCCGACGCGGGCGGGTTGTCCGCGCGCGTGGGACCGAGGGGCCGAGGCGCGCGGGTTGGCCGCGCGCGTGGGGCCGAGTGGCTGAGGCGCGTGGGACCGAGGGGACGAGGCGCGCGGGCTCGTTGCGCGCGTGGGGCCGAGTGGCCGAGGCGCTCGGGGCCGAGCCGCGCGCGTGGGACCGAGGGGACGAGGCGCGCGGGCTCGTCGCGCGCGTGGGGCCGAGTGGCCGAGACGCGCTGGCTGGTCGCGCGCGTGGGGCCGAGGAGCCGAGACCGGCCCCAGAAGTCGCTGCTGCTGGTGCAGGTCGGCTGCAGCGGAGCAATCAAGGAGAAAGCTAACGTACCGTCATTTCGGGCCCTCCTTCTAGCGCCATTCTGTTACGGTAACTTTTTTAGCCGTGGCCTCGGGGCCGTCGCGGCTTGGTTCGGGTCCGGAAGGCGGTGATCTCCGTGGGGGCGCTCCTCGAGCCCGCTGCATCTCCGAAGGCGGTGATCTCCGAAGGCTTCCTGCCTGCACAAAGGTCGGGTCGGGGTGCTCGACCCGACCCCTCCGACGATCAAGTGAGAGAAAGATGTGGAGGGGGTTTAGGAGGAGGAAAAACCTCCGTGTGTTGAGTGTGTGATCCCCCCTTTTGCTTAGGACTCAGGGGTATTTATAGAGGAGGTTTGATGTTACCTGACGCAGTTGTCTGCAGGGCAGGACTGTACCTTTGGTGGCGTCTGACATTACCACTGGGGTTGCGTGGGAGGCCGAGCTGCTGCAGGGTATGGAGAGCCTCGGGTAGTGTGTCGCTTGGGGGATGCTGTCATGGCGTGTCACATCGCCATTTTTGCCCCTATCACTAATGATGACAGTTCTCATCTATCTTTCGGACATAATCCCAAACATCATCATGTGCCTATTTTTTTTGTTGCATGTCCCTACTAAAATTGAATCAAATAAGCAAGCTGCGATTATACCTAATTTGAATTACTTTGTCACTATTAATATGTCAATCAATATATTTGGCATTAAATATGTAGAATTAACTCAATATCATTAAATTTATCATTAAATACACTACCTACAGCAATAAAAAAAACTTAATTAAGCCATAATTAGTTTTATTTTATCACTATAAATATGTTAAACATCCTATGAAGCATTAAATATGTAAACTTGATCCAATATAGGTCAAATTACAATGAAATCATCATTAAATATATTAATCACACCATTAACATAGTTAATTACTCCCTAATTTTTCCTCTTTCATCATTATAAACATATCAAACACTTTGAAAGGCATTAAAAATATTTAATTGACCCAATAGGGGTTAAATTTTGATATCATATTAATTAAATATACTATTCACAGCATCAACATAGTTAATTAATCCTAATTAGTTCCCTTTCGCTACTATAAACATGTTAAACACCCTAATAAGTATTAAAAACATTGAATTGACCTAATATGGGTCAAATTTCGATTAAATCATAATTGAAACCACTGATCACTGCATTAAATAACTTAATTAAAATCTAATTAAACTTATTATACCATCACAAACATGTAAATCACCTTAATATGTTTGAAATACAAAAGTAAATCACCTTAATATGTTTGAAATACAAAAGTTTGACCTAATAAGTGTCTAATTTTAAAAAAATAAACATTAAATACACTAATCACAATATTAAAAATCTTAATTAGCATTATTCTACCATCAAAAACATGTCAAATAACATATTAGACATTAATCACATAGAATAAGCTTAATCATCTCATAAATTAATAAAAATCTAGAAGGATAATATATACCTCTTGAGTAGATTATTTTTCCTTTTAATCCGCCCAAATTAATCTCTCAAATTTGATCCAATCTATAAATTACAGCTTTGTTGAGTTTAAGAGAGGGAAAATGTGAGAGTTGTGAATAAGAAAGCGTTTAAGAGAACGAAACTGTCAAATTGACTATTTGAAATAGGGCAATCTCAGTCCTTGATCGGTAATGATTGAAATCCAACCATTACTGATTAGTGCAGGTCGGTAACAATCGGATTTTGACTGTTACCAATCAGTATAGACCCTGTATTGCCCGATACGAGATCATATAATGTGTACCACCCGGTATGGGCATTGTACCATGGTATATCGATCCTAATCTGAACCCTTAGTTTTTTTTTAATTATTTGGGGATAATTCTTGTGCATGGCAACCAAAATTATTTTCATTTTTTTACTTTTTTTTTCACCCGTTTCTTGTGAATCTAGCATATGTTTCTTGAAGTATAAAAGAATATAGAAAGTATGTTCATTGGTTCTTGACAAAATCTATTAGTGACATATTGTTGCTTAACTTGTTTTTTAATGAAAAGCTAATAATAGTTTATTTGCATAATTCATTTTATTTTTGCTTCTAGAGCAGTGGTCCTAACTTGTGTTTGCTAATGTAATGGTGGGTGGTTTTTAAACAATGTAAGAAATTGCTTATGAAGAAACAACTTTAGTTAGAAAGAGTTTGTGACAACTGTTAAAGTTATGAAAAAGCTACAAAGTAGTCTAACAGGACAATATATTGAGCCGATTTGACATCAGGACATTTGTTTGCTTGCACAAGCTGCCACAGATTTTAGGATATGTACTCATTGATGTATTTTGGTTGTTCGTATCAGATGAGTATGCTTGATCTGATGGGTTACATTCTTGAAAAATCTTGAAGCATGTTGCCATGTTGTACTTTATTAAATAGTAATATTTTTAAGCATTCTGTTTTTTATATTCTTCTACCATTTGTAATTTCATTACAGTTGATGATGGCTTGGAATTGAGTTTGGAAGTACTATTATACATATGTATATATATATGTGTGTGTGTGTGTGTGTGTGTGTGCATATTTATATATGCATATATATTCTCCTCATCTCCTATGGAGAGAAAAATCAACAGGGAGCTGCTGCCTTTGAGATTGCTCAATTATCTAGTAACAAACTAATGATATCTACCTTTAAATGGGTTGAAGTTTTGTGGTCTTAGTGGATATTGCATGGCCTAACTGAGTTTTCTGTAGCTGATTAGTTCTTGAGCATGATGGAGCATGGTCTAGTTCTTTCATTTCCATAACTACTCAGATATTTTTGGAGAAGCCTCTAGAATGTTTATTCCTGTCTCTTGAAACAAATGTGGATAATCACATATGGTTTTTTCTTTTAGATCTCAAACTATTAAGTTTGATTCTTGTCATCTCATGACTAACAAATTGGAGAGGTGTTTATTGGCTCAAGTTTGTATGGTCCTTCCATCAGAAGTTCTTCGCATAGTATTATCACACTTACCTTGCAGTTCCTGTCAGGTGAAACAATTTAGCATTTTGCCCGACATCAGAGTTCAAAATGTTTGCTGCACCTGGTGACAATGCCTTGGTAATATCAGGTCCAAGGCCAGGAACAGAATGGGCTACTGTTCCACACAGCTCACTTCAAGTTCAAGCCCCTGGCCCTGGTGGAAAACAACGCACCTCTAGCCTGGAGTCACCAATAATGCTGCTTACAGGTCACCAGAGTGCGATATATACCATGAAGTTCAACCCAGCAGGAACTGTAATAGCATCCGGCTCCCATGACAAAGATATATTCTTGTGGTATGTTCATGGAGAGTGCAAAAATTTTATGGTCTTGAGAGGGCATAAAAATGCTGTTCTGGACCTCCAATGGACCACAGATGGGACCCAGATAATTTCAGCCAGCCCTGACAAGACTCTAAGAGCATGGGATGTGGAAAGTGGGAAACAGGTTAAGAAAATGGCTGAGCATTCATCATTTGTGAACTCATGCTGCCCTTCACGAAGGGGTCCACCTCTCGTTGTGAGTGGCTCTGATGATGGAACGGCAAAACTTTGGGACTTGCGTCAAAGAGGTGCAATCCAGACATTCCCAGACAAGTATCAGATCACTGCTGTAAGCTTCTCTGATGCTGCAGATAAGATATTTACTGGAGGATTGGATAACGATGTGAAAGTGTGGGATCTCCGCAGAAATGAGGTAACTATGACACTCCAAGGCCATAGTGACATGATAACAGGTATGCAGCTAAGTCCTGATGGGTCATACCTGTTGACTAATGGCATGGATTGCACACTTCGGGTCTGGGATATGCGCCCATATGCTCCTCAGAACAGGTGCATTAAGATTTTTACAGGGCACCAGCATAACTTTGAGAAGAACTTGATGAAGTGTGGCTGGTCTCCAGATGGGAGCAAGGTCACTGCTGGGAGTGCAGACCGAATGGTGTATATCTGGGACACAACAACCCGCCGGATTTTGTACAAGCTCCCTGGGCACAATGGCTCTGTAAATGAGACCATGTTCCATCCAACTGAGCCGATCATAGGTTCTTGCGGTAGCGACAAGCAGATTTATCTAGGGGAGATCTGAAGCACTTAGGTCTCCACTTGTACTAGTTAGGTTACTGCTTACATTGGCTGCTAACACTGCCATTTTGCGGCTAGCTTGTCATTTGTGGTTATTGCCTTAATCTCTTGGGTTTGTACTTGTTGTGTTGCTATGTTATTGGTGTTGATTCTCGGATCTCAAGTTCTTTGGACTGCTAATGCCAGCGGTAGCAAAGTCCATGACTTGTTTGGAGAACGTGTACGCTTTTCTTTCTGTTCTTTTCTCTCTAGTCTGATATTAAAGGCAATTTAGCATGAATAAGTAGTCCAATTACTTGTTGCTGCTTGATTTTTGGATGACTTATTTTGCTGCTTTACTGGTGCTGGGGGAATGATTTGTTTCTGCTAAAACATTTTTCTTGCCTCATCAATTGTCACACGTGTCAAAAACGCATAAGGTGTGATATGCTTTTCAGAGCCTAAAAGAAACTAATTAAATTTCTATTCATATCAAATTTTAGATGTATCAGAAAGTGATAATAAAGAAAATAAACCCTGATCTAACTGGACTTGGAATAAAATGGTCTGAAATCCGTCTAAACTGATCTAACTGGCCCTTAATAGGTGCAATTTGGATCAAACTATTGAATTGGACAGAACGACCCCGTAATCGTCATAAGCCGGCCTGAACAGGTTAATTTAGCCCGGTTTCGCCAATTTGAAGGCTACTATAAGGGCCCGGCGCTAGGGCACTTGGGCTGTAGCCCGAGCCTCAAGCCAGGTGGATTGGGCTCTAAGAGGGACTCAGGCTGGGTCAAACCGGCAGTAGTAAGGGGCTCGGGCGTGGCCTCCACACTCGCTCGCAAAAAAGGGGCTTGAATGGGCCTCATTTGGGCGGTAAAAGGTTGATACAAATTAAGCCTCTGCGCTGACAACGGGCCGGGCCAAATAATGAGCCTAAATAACATCAGGATCTGGGCTACGCCGGTCCGCGCTGCGCCGTGCGATTGACATGCACCAGACCGAGTCGGCCGGGCCGGACTGCGCCAAGTCATGGCTGATGGACCCAGGCCATACTGCACAGGGGCAAGCTGCAGGACGGCCCGCCGTGCCGCCACCGTTACTATGTCAGCCGGTGGGCTTTTGGGCCACAAGCGCTACTGGGCCCGAATGCAACAGGCCGGAAGGCGCCACACCAAGCCATGGCTGATGGACCCGAGACATGCTGCGACGGCTAGCCGCGAGACGTCCCGCTAAGCTGCAAACTAGCCAGCGCCAGCCGGTTGGCTATGGCCGCGTGACTACTTAAAGATCACTCTCGGCCACCATACCGCAGCAGATTGCGGAAGGTCCGAACACGCTCGGTGACCTTACCTCATTGTTCTGGCAGATGAAGTGCCTCCGAAAAAAAATTTTCGGGTCCAAATTAGGCCTCAAAATTAAGAGGTGAGAGATCTTAATATTACCTCGGTCCCCATACTCCAGCGTATTTGAGAAGGTCTAGACACGCCCCCTAGGCTTACCTCATTGCTCTGGCAGATGAAGTGCCTCAGAAAAACTTGTTTTGGTCCAAATCGGGCCCCAAAATTAAGAGGTGACACTTCTTAATATCACCTGTGGTTGCCATACTCCAGCCGCCAACCCTTATGCTTTTCTTACCGACCGTATTCACAATCTGTCGCCTTCGTACCACTGGCGGTCACCGGACTCAAGTTTTGTTACCAGCTGACGAGAAGTGGAAGACGAAGAGGCGAGGGACGAAGGGATGGTTGCCTCCACCTACGACCGGCAATGGGCCTTCCCTGATGTCTCTCCTCAATACCACCACCACGACAATGGCGGTAGTTACGATGAAAGCCCGCCAAAGATGCGGAACAAAGTGGTGTTCGAGTTCCACGCCGCATTCAACTTTTAGCGACAGATTCTCCCCGGCGGCGCTGGTGGCGAGAGCGCATAGCAAAGAGGTAAGTTTGCTTATTCTTCTTTCTTTAATCTCTGTTGCTTCTTTTGATGTTTTAGTGGTCTCTGTTGGGGCAGTGGTTGATGCTCGTGAATTGTTTGTGTCGAGCTCACCGAGATCCTTTTATGAAACATCCCTCTCAATGAAATCATAATCATAATCTTACGTTTAGTTCTTTCTCTTGGCGGATAGTTGTTTGGGTGATACATGTATGCTATCTGTTCAATGAAACGTAATCAGCTTACCATGTGTGCGGAGGAGGTAAATGTCCTTGCTTTCACAGACCATGACACCATTTCGGCTATAGCAGAGGCCATGGAGAGCTGCTATAGCATATTATTGGAATCAGGATCCTTCCAGGTGTCTGAGTTAAGCACACTGTGTATTCCTAGGTAATACTTTGCTACTTCTTGATGGCGAGCCTTGGTACAACAATAAAGTTGCTCCTTTATAACTTGTGTGACAAAGGTTTGAGGCAGGGAAATGGCCTCTGCAAGCAATTGTAGGTGTAAAGCTGGGTACATTGAGCGTCCTCAAGGCCAATATTAGTGGGAGCTGAGTTCATTGTGTTCACCCTTTCATATTCTTCTACTTCTTATGCATAAATATTTTTTGGAAATGCATATGTTCTTATCTTCCATTTTTAGTGGCTTATATGATACTTGTTTTATCCTCTTTGGAATCAATCCTTGGGCTTTGGTTAATTGCAATATTTACCATGGGAAGGAAGGGAAGAGTCTGAGACCGAAGAACCAGTTTGTATTCTTGCATATTATTGTAGCTCTGAACCTTCATTTGGTGAACTTGCTGGCCAGTATAAGAGATGGCTGGTAACCTTTATGCTGAATAGATGTTATTGAAGTTTAGATGCTTCTTAAGTAGGAATATATTACTAGGATAGCCGGAACTGTGGCTCCAGAAGGGTTCATGTGGCTCAGGCTTTGGTTGAATCTGGTGATCTGGATAACTTGAAGCAAGCTATTAGCAGATAATTATGTGATGGTGGGCCTGCCCATGCCAAGGATGCTACCTCTTGCCCAATACCTTATTTATTCATGTTGGTCTTGTTGCACTGAAATGCTCATCTAGCCATCACATTGCCCAATATCTTGTAAGTTCAATTTTAACTTACAATTTAATTATTTCGCTTGTGTAGGCTTTTGCTGATTGTAAAACTGGTTCATTTAGCTTCTGTTCAAGCACGTCTCTAGAAATGTTCCACCTAATGCAGTGTCATGTCTAAGTTAGAAAGTACAAAGGCCAGAGAAGTGCACAAAAGAAGAATTGATTTAGAGACATGCATCATCTGAGCTTACTTCCTGCAGAGCCTAAGAATAGATGCCAAGAAAATGTTGTCCAATAAGCTTGTTCTTCTGATTGGATTAACGCTTTCGAGTATGAAGAAGCTCGATGTCATTTTGAATTCTCATTTCATAGCAGATGTTAGTGCTGAATTTGTGATATCTGGCCATCCACTGCACCCTTCATTGAAAGAGTAGGCAGTTGAAAGACCCACCTCTGAATAAAGCCTGACTGGTTGAGAGCTGGCTGTTTTTCTTCTCCGGAACAAAAATGCTCATTTCTCCTTGTAAGTGTGGTTCAAACTCATGTGTCAGCTCCAAAGCTCCAAAAATTCCAAGGGCATAGTATGTATATTTTTATCCCAAAGGTCAGTTTAGGCTATTGCTTTGAATCAGCATGGATCCAATGGACAAATCTTAGCTACCAATAATCAAGATGGAAGTTGCTGTCTATGCAATATAAGGAATTAGTCAACTGTCCCTTGAAGAACTCCAAGTGATGAGAGTTGATCCGAAGAATGATGTGCATTTGATGGGTATACGGAGCCAGCTAAATTTATACATCTCTATGATGCAATGGCATGATTATTCTAAGGCTTAAGAATAAAGATATTATCTTTGTGGGTTGCCCTCTAGCCTGGACTGAGACATCTCTTTGCATGGTTGACTACCTCTATTGGTCCCTACAGTTTATCAAGAGCCATCAGTGTTGCTTGATGTGATGCAGAAATAGTTTGTTCAGAAACTTCTCATGGTAAGACTAAAAATTGATGGTGTAGACAAAATATGGTGAACTTGGTGCCAGAATTGCCTGTTATTTCTCAAAGAATGCCAGAATGTTTGGCTTTGAAGATACTGGTAGAGCTATTAGAAGTTACTTCAACTTTGTACTGCTGAGCTTCTGATTGTAAAGAAGCCGGCAAATGTTGTGGAATCCCATGTAATGAATTTGTTGTTTCCTCTTGGGATGCATTTATATTCCATCTTTCCCAATTCTATGAGTTTCTAGTGAAACAAATGGCTTCTATTTATTTCACTGGCTTATTACATGTAATGTGAGTCATGTATTCTCTGTGATTGTTTTTTGTGTTCTCTAAGCTATCAAGTTGTTCCCAAAACATGTGTTCTCTAAGCTATGGGTCATGTATTCTCTGTGATTGTTTATTGTGTTCTGTAAGCTATGAAGTTGTTCCCAAAACATGTTGTCAACAGCAACTTTCCTCTGGTTTGCATGCTTCAGTTTTCAAGTATTACAATTGTAAAAGAGAACTTGGCTAAAAGCAAGTGACATACAGAAAATGATCCAAATGAAACCTACAACTACTAGTTTTGGAGTGGAATGCAACAATTGGATTGTGCCCTATCATAGCATGTCACACATAAGATAATCTTGTTTCATCATTTGCCAAGCATAACATTTCTAGTAGGAATAGTTCACAAACTGCCATGGTGTTCAATGAATCATATAATTATGTATCAGATAATCAAAATTGCTCACCTATATATGTGAGCAATTATGAGCTATTCCTTGTAATCAATCACCAATTTAATCAACTCATTGACATCATTCACATATGATCCTTCTGATTTTACATTATATATATAAACCAACTCAAATGCTGCAAATAAAACTCAAGGATAAATGCATATCTCATATGAAGCCTCTGACTTGATCCAACCTTGGTCCTCTACAAGTCACATATCATGCATGTTGGTCCCACATGAGCTGGATCTACCTGACCATTGCGAGGCAGTGACTCAGCTACTACCTGAGAACGATAGCAAACACTCAACAAGATGACTCTTTGTTTGTCTCCCACTCCAGATGATCCACACGGTACTCGGACAGGAAAGAAGCAACATGAGCGAATAGGACAAGCTGACGCTTTGAGAGCTGCGTCAGCTCCAGTTCTTGTCGAGTAAAACGCAGAGGCAACGAGTGAAGTGTACATTAAGGTAATCTGCATTGCTGAAGCTTTTGGCCATGGAGATCACACCAAAAGGTCTTCTCCAAGGTGGATCTTAGAAAGAGAGGAAACTGCAAAGTGCTTTTACTGTACTTGTCTTTCTTTCCTTTTTCTTGGGATGTATAAGAGACAGATTTGACCGTGAAAAGAAATGCAAACATGTGCATGGAGCTGATGTGCTGCCAGCATGATCTTCAAAAGCAAGTTCATATATGATCTGCTGCAGGTTGGATTTGTCCTGGTTTTGGCTTCCAATGGATCTTCTCCTGTGTTTTTTAGCCTTTCACTAGCAAGTTTGAAGGTGAGGGCGGGCCTTTTTCTAGAAGTACTGAGATCAACCAAGATATTCTCTTAAACAAAAAAGCGGAATAATGTAATGGAGCACTTTGCATTCTCAGTTCCTAAAGAAGAAAAAGAACAACAAGTAGGTCCCACGAGAACAACGAAGAACACAGAAAAATAGAACAGGCGATGCACGGAATAAAAGAAGATGACTTCCGATATGCATCATTGCCTTTCTTAAATTAGGTCAGTGGTGAAGGAAGGAACCAATGTCCGTACATGATCTGCATGTGCTGCTGAAATCGAAGGCCACGAAGCATGGTAAGGAGGTCCCACTCAGTTTTGACCAATGACCCGAGCTCATGATGCTTCCCAACCCTGGTTAACCTGCCTACCTCCACCTGCTCCTCCCACTAACTCTGGTTCTTATACTCTTCACCGTGGTTAAGGTAGATGCTGTGTATCGGAAACCTACTGTTACTGAAACTATATAGACTCGGATGTGATCCGAGAAGATCATGGAGCAGTCCTGCGGTGGAGCTACAGTGATACGAACCCATCAAGAGACGAGAAGTATCGACGTGAAATAGTTGATTCTACAGCAAAAGCTCACCTTGCATCAAAAGAAAGAATCTGTGGAAAGAGGCAACAGATGAATCCTGCTTCCATCCTCCTTGTCTCTTCGCATGTCGATGAGTCGTGCAGGCGAGTGAGACAAGAATCAAGAAAGGCAGGTAAGTTTGGCACATATTTCTTAAAGTTGAACCTAACAAAGCAGTTGATGTAAGATACGCTTCTCTTTGTTCTCATGCAGTTGAATTGCTCATCCATCACCTAAAACAAAGAGGCTTGATTAATCGATCGACCTACCCTGCTAGGTCGATACTGACTTGCAGTTGCAGGTATCACTCTTTGTCTTGTTTCTCAGGAGATGCATGCGCATGCTAGTGATCTTGGTGAACAATTGATCGAATAGAGGAATCCATGTAGGTTCCTAGTTTTGTTAAGACTGTAAGTTCATGAAGCACAGTAGGTTTTAAGCTTCTCCTCAGGAAGGTTTCATCCTCTCTCTCTCTCTCTCAGCTGCATTAAATAGATCAAAGAAAAGAAATCAAGACTGGGAATAATATATCCTTTTAGGATAGGAAACTGTGGCAGCTCAGATGGGCAGTCAAAGATACATGCACTGCGATGAGATCTCATCCTCACATCGACGAGAATGCATGCCGCAGGGTTTAGATTAAACAATGACATGAATGAAATAAGTGGTGGTCATTCTCAGTGACAATGATGTATATGTATGTATGTTGTTAGCATATCTGTTTCAAGCCCTTGGAGCCATCTCTCCCGAAAGATCATTATTCTTGGCAGGAAAACCTGTCATTCCTAGCTCAGATTCTTATCATGTTCTTGATTCCACTAGTCATTGAGTGAAGAATTTGAGTTCAACTTTGACCTGCAGATGGAGAAGTGTGTGATCAATTGCATAGGGGAAGACATGCACTCGTTATCACAAGTATATGGAATCAGATGTTGTTTAGGATGACATTTAACATGATTTCATCAACATCTCAAGGAAACATAGCATATCTTAGAAACTAATGCTATGATTCAAGAACAATCGAACAAGTTTTAGCCATCAATTAATTCGATGCCATGTTGAACGAACATGATTGCATTGCTTTTCAATCTTCAGAACGTCTGGCTAAAATGTTTCCACAGCCATCAGCTTCTAAGATTGCATCCACACACGTCAGCTTCACCGAGGATGCCTCCCAAGGCATATAATTCTTCCGTCTCTATTACCAATAATTGACTCACCACCGTCACCACCACTCATTCAATGTTGCGTCTTAAATGAGGTATATTTTTAGTATCGTCCACGTGGATCAGGCAAGCAGACACGATAATACAGACGTGAAACTTCAAGTATAATGTGGCGCATAATATACACATGACAGGCAGTCACTTGTTGCCCCCTCCGGACAAACGACATCATTGTGGTATAGTCGTCCCGTAAAGCTCGGAGTAACGCCATGTAGCACCGATCTGCGTAGGTCGATCGACGCTCGCACAGAAGCTTAAGCCAATCTCTCGAGGAGTCGACCGCAGTTAATTGACTCGTACGACTAACTCATCCTCGCAGGTATAAAAACTAGCCCTCCTTAATCAAGAGGAGGACTTTTCATACATTCAACTCACTCTTATTCTACTCAACGCTAACTTTAGCTTTGGAGGGATCAAGTCGAAAAATCTTCCTCCCGACCTTGACCTATGTGTAGGGGTAAACGACGAAGAAGCAAACAACAAGACTTGTAGCTCAATCTAACCCAACATGCACTTCCGCTTTTCGAATCTCCATATGGGCGACCTTGTACATCCGGGATCGAACCGAACCGTGCTATCTCCTCGACCACGACATAAAGGTTTACCAATACGTCTCTCCTTCAAATCATACGTAATCTTATAGTATCGTATTATCACGATAATATATCATAATCCGCTCGTTTTGCTTCCTCAAGTTTGTTTTACTAATTTGTTTACAAGTAATCTTGTAATGTAAACAACTCAAGTACATGTAATTATATTTTCGTACAATAATGATGACCAATATTTGAGTCAGATTCAAAATAAGATATATAAAAATAGTTTTTTATTATTCAAGATTCCTTAGTAAAAGAATCTTGGCAGCATGACTTAACTCCACGACTTAGTTTACGAAGAGCGGGGAGGAGAGTTCGGATGTCAGACGGGATAAAAATCGTGACATAAGTCTACGGACGAGCGCTACACAGTGGGCCGAGTGACGACGAAGCGGTGAGAAAGCTAGCAACCAATGGTAATATCACACGTGCCGGTCAACTAACACAAGGGGCGACCGCTCCCACGGTAACGTAGCAATTTATCATTGGCTGTTTCTCGGCGAATTAGGGGTTAAAAAGGCTACTAATCACGGGATTAACAAAGCCAAAGTCCCTTGAGAGGCTTATATAAACCAGCCATCGGCCTCTCTTCTCTTCCCCAAGAGAGCGGCCTTCACCGGAAGCCAAACCCAGTCTCCCCCTCCCCCTCCTCCACCCCCTCTCCGCCACCTTCGGTGAGGCTGAGCGAGCCCCCTTCGAAGAGCAAAAGGTTTGCATTTCTAATCTCTTCTTCCTCCTCTTCTGGATCCTTCTCTGTTATCCTCTGTCATCTCAAAGACCGCAAACCAGAGGTTTCAGAGCAGAGATCCAGAGCCCTTTCTTCTTTCTTTTCATCT
This sequence comes from Musa acuminata AAA Group, assembly GCF_036884655.1. NCBI lineage: Eukaryota > Viridiplantae > Streptophyta > Magnoliopsida > Zingiberales > Musaceae > Musa > Musa acuminata. The sequence goes on along the minus strand of NC_088329.1, from coordinate 2,816,327 downwards.
CTTCTTTTCTTTTAATCTTGATCAACCAAAAGGGTTCTTTTTTCATACCCTTCAGGTTCTTCTACTCTTCCCTGAAAGATAGTATATCGCTGTATCTCTTTGCTTCTTCGAGTGACCCTCGAGAACCAGGTCGGGTTTTAGCATCCTCTCGTTCTTGCTTCTTGTCTTCTGTCCATTTCTGCTTTTCCTTACTTGCTTTGCTTAGATTCATGGCTGCAGCCATAGATTTGTACAGTAGCAGGTCAGTCCTTCCTGCAGACCCCTTCAATGAGGAGCTCATGAAAGCACTCGAACCTTTTATAACAAGTGTTTCCACCTCCTCTTCTCCACCCCCACCCTCCTCTAACTCCATCATCACCCACTACCACTCTTCCTTCGCCCCATCCTACGCTTATCAAAATCCCTCCTTTGATCATTACTCTCATCAAAATCACACCTTTGCTTCCCATCTTCATCAAGACCCCATTGTGGATGGGTGCTCCCTGTCGCCGTCGAGCGCCAGGATCCCTCGAAGCTTCCATAACTTAGAGGATCAGGGGCTCATCGGCTCGGCCGGGCTTACCCACCTCAACCCCGCCCAAATCCAGCAGATCCAAGCTCAGACCCAACTCCAGCAGCAGCACCAGAGACTCCTTGCGGCAAGGCAATCGCCGCCGAATCGCCACCACCGTCAAGCTGCTGGCTTTTTCGCGCCGAGGCCCCATCCCATGAAGCACGCCGCCTCACCACCTCTGCCGAAGCCCACGAAGCTCTACCGCGGAGTGAGGCAGCGCCACTGGGGGAAGTGGGTGGCCGAGATCAGGCTACCCAAGAACCGGACTCGACTTTGGCTTGGGACCTTCGACACCGCCAAGGAGGCGGCCCTGGCATACGACCAGGCGGCCTACAGGCTCCGCGGGGTCCTTGCGAGGCTCAACTTTCCCGACCTTCGGGCCGCCGGTGGCTCCCTCCACTCTTCTGTTGATGCCAAGCTCCAAGCTATTTGCCACAGCTTGGCCGATTCGTCGAAACAGAGCGCAGCGCTCCTACCCACTGACGCCCCTAATCCAGAGTTCAATGCGGCAATTGCCGGCGGCGATTCGTCTCCTACGATGGCCGAAGAGGATGCCATGTCGAAGGATGAACCGTGTTGCTTGGGCTTAGAAGACCACAAGACAGAGATCTCATCGGAGGGTGAAGACTCCTTGGGGTCGCCGCCGGTGTCCGAGATGCAGCGTTTGGACTTCACGGAGGTGCCTTGGGATGAAACAGAGAGCTTTGTGTTGCGGAAGTATCCTTCATGGGAGATCGACTGGGACTCCATCCTCTCATCCAGCAATTAGCATCCTTGTGGTGGTTAGCTTTAGTTTATTTACTGGTGTTCGTCTCAAGTGGCTGTTGCAAATGGGGTTTTTAGACATTTGCTTAGCAGCTGTAGGCAGTCTCTGGCAGTCCCAAGTGTCATTCGTGTATCTGATAGCTCCCCCCTGTATGACCCTCACTGGTTTGCTGGTTGTGTGTTTTTTTGGCATGACCATGGAGTATGAATGTTGTCTTGTTGGCAGTGACTGAAACAGTTCTTGAAGGTGTTTGTGTAGTTTTGCGAATTTAGCTTGCTTGTATATGTGATGCAGATGATAAATCAGAGGCACAATGAGAGTCAAGGTTTCTACGTTGTGTGGGAAGGATTTTTTCTGTGATATATAATGTGATGTAAAATAGTGTTCGTAGATGTATTGTAAGGGCAGAATTAAAAGCCCTGCCTGCTGGTAATGTGGCAGATAGGGACAGAGAGAGGAAGAAAGGTGGGGAAGGGGAAGCACTTGAGTGCAAACATAGTAAGTACTATGATGATTGATGATCCTGTAGTGCAATCAATCTCATTCAAGCCATAATTTTCTCGGTAGCACAAGTCACTGCTGATTTAGTTTTTATTTTCAGACATCTGTGCAAGTATTGTATAGATGCTCTACTAGATGACACCAGTAATAAACCTAATAGTTTTGTCAGACTTGATAATTTTGGTCACTGGTGTTCGAGATCAACTTGGGCTGATGGCTAACCCTGGTGTTCTAAAGATAAGTTTGCTTAATCAGGATACCCTAACATGTGGGAAACAGAGCAAGTCCTGACTTGGATCAACCAAACAATGCTTTTTTTTACACAGCTTTGTCACAATACTTGTGGAAAAGTGTGCATCTCCTCCATGTCCCAAGATGAGGTATGACTGTGTGTCAAGAATGATCTGTCAGAAAATTTGGATCAAATATTGATATCATCTGAATTAAGACATGCATCACTATTCTAAGGAAAGCTGCTTATAGCCAGATCAATGCAACATATCACAAGTTCATCAAGCTAAGACAAGTACCCAAACAGTAAGGATCCTGTAATCTGCATCCTCATGTGCTCAGTTAGGTTTTAGGACTGAGCTTTCCATGCCAATGTACATGTGTTCACTGAGGCTGTAGCCTAATTACTGAACTGCATTGCTGTGACTATAGCTACTTCACACACAATATCCAACGCAAGATGTGCAAAAGGCATCTAGAATCCATTTGCCTTTGTCCAGATGAAAAGGACCACAAGCTCATCTTGAGCCAACCAGGCCCCCTTGTCTTCCCCACTCACCTCATTCTTTACTGGGAAGGTGTTCCCACCAAAACCACCCACCCAATCCCAGCCTATATCTCTGTGGTCTTTCTTCCCTCCTTGCACATCCAAAGAATCCTCCTTGCTTTTCAAAGAATTGTTTGGACCTGCAGGAATCCACAAAAAAAAAAAAAAAAAGGAGCCATCCTGCTAAACAAGCAGCAAAAGTCTATTAACCTATCATTTTCTTCTATATGCCTCATTGATGATGTCTACTCACAGATGTGAATACTTCAAAACAGGGGAACAGACTTAAACAGTGGAACAGATAAGGTGGAGAAGTAAAGCAATGGATTTGGTATATGGTGCTTTTCATATTGATAGAATATATTCATTTCAAAAAATAACAATGACAATTATCACTCAGGATGAGATTGTGGATTCCATGTCTCTCTTTTTACTTTCTTCCTTTCACATCAGAATAAACATCAAGAGCATATGAAGCACATACTCACAAGAAGGAATGTAGGGCTTACCTATATGCAGATGCATTCACTAACCCTAATTATACATGCAGCTAAGGATACTTACTTATGGAGGGCTCAGCGGCATGTAAGACTTCAAACATAATTAAGGGACCATGACCAAGTTCAAGTTTAGTATGGATAAGAATGAGACTGGATTCAAAGACACTCTTAACTCATGGTAGATTCCCTCTCATAAGCCATGTCACAGGAATAAGCTTGCACAAGCTTTTGGGAATTCCATAATAGATTGAATGATGATTTGCACAATTTCCACATCCAAGTATCTGCAACAACACAATTTAACCTAGCTCAGGTACTCGGTTTCCTTGCCAACCCTCCAACATCCTGCATCCATTTCATTCTTCTATTGAATTTATGAACAACCGCACTAAACTATCAAAACAAATACAAAAGCTAATGGTGTCCCACTAGAATCAAGGGTCTTCAGCTTAAGTGACTCGTTCAGACTAGCGTCACAAGTAGAGTCATGGACCACACTTGTAAACAATTTGTTGATACTATCTGCTGCTAAATAAAATTCCAGGAAAAAGATTTAGCAATTATAGTCAAATTAATCAGTTGTGATTCCTATGAACTCCACATCATCTGTAGTTCTCCATCACAATTATCAGGAAAGCTGGTTTCAACTGCCCACAGATGGTCTTTCATCAGCACAGACTTGTGTTCACGCACAAAGTTGAGAATCTTTAAGCACAGCGTGATATTGTGTGCACCAAAACACTTGGGGTGCAGAGGGATGGTAAAGAAAGAAGTACCTGAACTTAACCCATCAAACAACTCAATTACTTGTAGATGGAACTGTGGGTGTATACAATCTTGGATCTCTGCAACAAATTCCCCTTGTGACTTTTAATCAGCAGAACTGGAGTTTACACCAGAAACATAATCAACTGAATTTGCCAATCTCCATCTTCTTCTTGATTGCTCTTTGACCATGATAGATAAATGAATCTAATATTCCAGAAACAGTAAAAATACCTGAAAACCGAAAAGACACATGTAACTTCAAGTTGTTGAAGATCTCTAGAGAAGGTCTAAGATTCATAATATTCAAAATACAACTTTCTGAGCTTATAAGTAGATCTTATCTTTTTTTTTGGCCCAGCAAGCAGTAAAGAGGGCACTCAACTGTTTATAAAGAATAAAGCGAACACATGGAATTCAATTCATCAATGCAATTGCCTCAAAGAAATAAAATAAATAAAAGCTGAAGGAACAAATATTATATATTACATCTAAAGGCACATACATGAGATCGTCGTATCACATTGGATACATAGCCATCCTAAATGACTTGTGCAAACACAGAAGGTGTAAATAGAGTAATAGCAGCTGGAAAGGTGTCGAAAATGACTGTTACATATAGTTATTTAGGAATCGTTTGAAACACTGGTTGGACCAGTATGTCCCTACCAACATTTGCTGATCCAATCAAGCACCATAATCAGAATACATAACTTGATACCACTTGTTATTCCATTACTTTCAATTATGTTTTAGTGATACAGAATGGTATAGGTCAAAATTCTACTTGATATATCAGTAACATGTTGGTCCAATAATTTGTTAAAATTAATAGGACCGGTGTTTATCTCCAAGGAGAAACCCCAATGGCTATTAAACCGCAGTGTGCACAGTTAAGAGGTCAGGAGTTCATGTTTCTTAAGTGTCAAGTACACATTATGTAATGTTTGAATGGAGGGAATAATTTTTTTAAAAAAATGGGCCAGTATGTAAAACCATGGTATTAGGTTTAGTGAAGGTGTAACCTCAATAGAAAGCACCATTAAGTATTAAACAGCTCCACTTCGTACGGTGCATGTTTTCTTGGTTGTGTTTTATAAACACAAAATTAGTAGATAACATACCTAGACTGCCTAATTTCCTTGATCATAATTCATTTTCACTCATAAACAAGCAAAAGGTGAACTTCATTAAACTCAATTGTACATGAAAAACTTATGTAATTCCACATTTAACCAATCAGACTAGACTTAACTGGTTTGCAGAAAAAACTTCACCAAGAAGATAATAATGATAAGAATAATAGGAAGTAATACCTCCAACAATTGCACAAACATTAGTCAAGAAGTGTAAGAAAGATACATGTCCCTCCATGAAGGTAACCTGTAAAGCGCATTCTTGTAAGATCTCACCATGATACATATTCAACATTTGATTTACAAGTTGGGATAAACTCTATAAAAAGTATCATCTGTTGGATAAAAAAAGACTCAGAACAGCTGACAGATATTATGTTATTCTCATAATCTGGATTAAACCAGAATTAAACAGAAAACATTTCTTATAATAATGAACAAAAAGATAAACTAAAAACAAAAAATGGAATGGTTATCAAATATAACAGTATAAACTGGATAAAAATATGAAAATTGTGAATTGATGACTATGGCTCAGAATAAATCATGCTGTTCGAGAAGCTTACAGGAAAAGAATAAATGCAGTAAAGGTGGTTATGGCTGAGGACACAGGAATTTACAAATAAAGTAATGTGCATAGAAGTGTCACCTTAATTGGGGAAAGATCATAGAAGAAAAACACTCCGGGGACAGATTGTAGTCGGCCAGTGTCATCACTCTTGAAATGCTCTGTCACCGAAAACTGCACAACAATATGCAGAAACATCATAAAATATCATTTGATATAAAAAAACTGCAGATACAATGTTTGCTATAAGCAGTCAAACTTACCTGGTTGGACTGGATAGTACGGCCATTTATGTCAGTGTAAACAGTAGGGACAACCTACAAAAGAAGAAATTAGTATCCAGAATTTGTAAAAACTAATATTCATCAGTATTATAGCATTACAATGAGAAAATACAACACATAAGCATTTAGGCATAGTAGTGTGAAACAGCATCATGACAAATAGGATGTAGAGTGTGCAGTCTCATGAACTTAAATAGGAAACATTATGATACTACAAACCTTGATGAAGTATTGGTACATTCCATTTGGTGTGTGTTGCACCCACTGAACTCTGATATTTTCAACAAGCATGTAGATGTTATATCACATCTTAAAAAATTAAAAAGAGATTGCACAATAGCATGTAAAATTACACGACTGGAAAAATGAAGGAAGTTACCCATCAAGAGGGTTGACAACACCAGGAAAGTATTCTCCAAAAGCTAATTTGTTAATTTTGTGGCTAATCTGGAATTACAAAGATGGAAGCAAAATATGTTAGCATGAAGATATTAGTTCAGAACCAACAGCAAGAAGCTCCTAACAAGCTTAAGAATTAAAATTAGAGTTACACAGAATTGCTTACATTAAAACTTTCTTTTTGGAATGGAAGCAGGTCATGCACATGCATATTTGACTGCTGGAAGCTTTTACCAGGGGCAAAATGAAAATTTCCACCCACCTTTTTGACTTCCAAGAAACCATAGACATTGCATCCTTCACCCTCTTCATTTTTGATCTTTTCAAGGAAACCTTCTCGTTTGCACTACGATAATATATGAGTTGTCAGAATTGCAAAATGTTCCTTTTTCTCAGAATTTTCTTACATTAAGGTTTCAAATAACAGTTACTATGGTGCACGCTGCACTAATCAGAGCAAGGACTGTGGTATGGACCATATGGTACATAACTGATCAGTATTATTCTTTTATTTGTATTGAATGAAATCAGGCAGTACAAGTGCTTGCTTCATATAAATTAACTTCGGTACCATATCATACAAGATAAACTTTCAATTCTTAGCAAAATTAAAATGAGCTTAGTTAAGATGCTAAATGCAATTCCAGACCAGTCATTTCATGAGATGAACTGGCAATTGCTAATGTTTGGAACAGTACTCCAGGAGAATCTGAACAACGGAAGAGAAGCATGGTGGAGTCAATCATCTTCTTTGAAGCTTTGCACAATCATCACATTAAGAATTTAGGTGGAGTTGTTGTCAATACTAAGTTTTCAAACGAAAATCTACAGCAGCACATTTTGCCAATCACCTCTGGTAACTGTGGGGAACAATAGAATTGGATTTATGTAGCAGCTAACGGTCCATGGCTGCCAAAAGAAACCTAGTGGCATTTGAAAAACAATAACCAGAAAAGCTGACAACAATTGAACAATAATGGTAGATGAACTGGGGCAATTCTTTAAGTCAATTATTTAAGTCTTAGCATCATCACCTATATGATTTCATCAGCTAAGTGATTTAGCAGAAGAAGAAAAGTAAAAAATAGTAGCAGGACCAATGTGCCATGTTATAATAACCCCATCGGCATTCTTTTAGTCAATTCTTTAAGTCTTAACATCATCACCTATATGATTTCATCAGCGAAGTGATTTAGCAGAAGAAGAAAAGTAAAAAATAGTAGCAGGACCAATGTTATAATAACCCCATCGGCAAAGTACAAACATAGTCACTTCTACAAATTTAGTTTTATAAGACTCTGCATAATTACATAGGCAAACCTGCCAAAGAAGTTCAAGTATGTCTTGTCTTTACCACCCAAAAAAAAAAGAATACATCTTCATAATAAGATATCTACACTTTAGATTAATATAGTGGAAGAACAGAGAACTAAGTATTCTAAAAACTTAATTATAAAATAACTTAAAATACAAAATTACAGTTACAAGAAAAACTTTTCATTTCCATGTCAACCTGACTGGGAACAGACTGAAAACATTCAGGAAAACATTATTTCAATGGAGAGATTATGTATGAAGATAGGCTTCAAATACCAGTAGACATATTATTGATGATATACAAGGAATAAGAAATGCCCATCTTTTTAGTCAAAATGTTTCTTCTCCAATCTGATGCTTTATGGATCTGAATCCTGTGAAATTAAGAATGCTAAGATGGGAATATTGAGTTGGATGTACGAAATTACTAGGAAATGTAGGAAAAGAAATATTTTTATCCGTAAATAATTTATATTTTATTGTAGTCTCAACAGAGCATAAGATGAGAGAGACATGTTCAAATGGTATGAACATATGTTAAGGATACCTATATATGCTATATGATGTAGTTAGAAGATGCAGAACTAATATTAGTAGCAAGGTTTGTTGTACCGCCCGAGTTGATATGGTATGGGCAGTACATATAGGTCCAACTCGCCACCGAGACATGGCTCGCCAAAGTCCCCATCGATATGCTCCAGTGTACCATGTGTTGATACACCAGTACAAATCGGTATGTACCATACCGACAAATCTCCAAGATAAGTCTAGTATCCGAAATGACGAACCCTGATTAGTAGGACAAGGAGACATAAAGAGAGACGTAAAAATATTTTATTAAAAACTATAATTAAATATTCAAATACTCTTAATTTATCTAAAGATATAATTTTTTCATAGCTCAAGAGCTCAATAGCAGAAAAAAAATCCATATAGCCAACCCAAATAGTAGGAACTTTATGACCTTATTGTGTAATTGTTGTTGTTGTGCATCTTCTCCAAACTCTATCTTGATTCTTGCCAAACATTTTCCTCATTTCATTCCATGGTTCATTATCTCTTGCAAACCTACACAGTGAGTCCTAATCCTAATAATATCATTTGGTCGTATCAATCGGTTGGTAATTTAAGCTTCCATAACATGTTGCAAAGACAACTTGAGTAGATATTTATGAATAGAAAGATGAACCAGTTCATGCCTATCAGCAGAAGGGAGCAGTCCTGCTACTACTTGGTCCACAATACTGAGGTAATATTACTGATACCGATAAAATCTAAATATCTATTGCCTCCTGTCAAACAAGAAATAGTTACCTTCTCAACTTTTAAAGAGACCAAAATATAGAATCAAGGCAAAGTCATCAAAGAGAACTGCCTTCAAAATTTTTGTTGTTTAGAAGATGGGTTTTGCAACCAAAACCAGTGTTCCTTATCGAATTATTCTTAAGAAGCTTTACACATCATATCAGTCAGTCGTTTAGTTTTCCCAGTGAAATCTTTGTGTCTTGCTAGCTACATTCAGTTAGTAACATCAGTATTTCTTTACCCTGCAGTAAGATAGGTTTAGGAATGTCTAACTTAAGGAACTCTGTGTGCAACTGGATGTTAAAAACAACTTGCCACCAAAAAACAACAACTCAAGTGAACAGAATTAACAGTTTGAGTACACTGTAGTCAGTAAAAGGTTGAGTGGAACATCATAACAAAGGATTAAAAACTTAAGAGTGGCGAATGCAGTTAACTTAGAAAGAAAACTGAGAATATATTATATCATTTCCCACAGTAAACTCAGCTTGCCATAAACTGAAGAATTCTTATAGCAACTAAGAACTTGAGATATAAAATTTCTCAAAATCAAAGTCAATAAATCAAAATATCCAAGAACACATTCATATGTACCTGGTCAACCAAATCAGGGTTTGACAGCCCCCAACCTTTCTTTCTATAGGCTTCTCGAACTTCTTCACATGAGTTGCAACAATCCTCATCAGACTATGAAACATGAAGATGTAAATTTATCAATCATTTGTGAATGCCTTATACAATTGCATTTCAAAAATACTATGCATAATAAGTTAAAATTGAGGTAGAATTTGTAAAATAAGTAAAATGTAATGAATTTTGTAAAATAAGTTAATGTATAATAAAAAATTGGTTACTTGCTAGATTAAGCATGTAGAGTAATATATTGAAGAGAGATAATCTGATTATAACAGTATCAGTTTTTCTCCATACTAATAAAACAAAATCAACAGAGTTGCTACTAACACTTTCAACCTTTAGTTCAAATTTTTTGGATAGTTATGACTCATATATGTTACTGTACCATGGATGATTACATCTTCAATTAATCTCTTGAAGCAAAACATATAAAAATATAACTATCAATGATGTTAGGCCAGATACAAACTTAATAGAGAAACTCCAACATTTCAAACAAAGGCAAAGGAACAACAACCTGTTCTTAGTTTCTATAAACTAAAAGTAACACATACACCTAGACAAACTGTCCCAACAGCTAAATAAACTATATATACAGAAATTTTCTTGAAGCAAAAAAGCCTTGTCGTCAAAGCAGAGTAAAACTATTTTAAAAAGGGCGCACATATTGTTATCTTGAACATTAGTTTTCTTGTATTGTCATAGATTTATTCTGCAGGAAGTGCAACAAGAAATCACTGTGAAGTAATCACCACAATTCAGTTACTGAAGCTGTTATATAACCGTCATCTTATTATATAATGGTGACTCAACATTTACTTTTAAGCCTAAAAAAGAACTAATTACAGAGACTCTTGTGCTTGTTTCAACCCTCCCATCTTTTTCACTTTTTTGCAGCAGCATGTAAATATTCTAGATCTACCAGATCTCCTAGCACATTATGCATAATATTCTGGTGTTACAGCTTCTATAAGGCCCTAAGAACATTTTCTGGAAAATGCGAAGGACCATCATTTGCTTGATTTTTAATTATGCCCAGTGACGAGGTACCAAACCATTCATCAATGCTGATTTCTGCAGTGAATGTATGAATTTTGGTCATATACAATCTTTTCTTTCCACATCTTCAAAAGAGACGAACTATGATAAATACCAAAAAAGCAATTGTTGTCTCTTTCAAGGTTATGATAAATATCATTAGGTAGTCCATAAAACAGAATAGGAAATTTGGCCTTCTTCACATGTACCAACTAGAGCTTGCCTCATTGGATGACTAAATCTAGATTAACTAGTTGATTAAGGACTACAAAGACATTTACATTGCATCTAAAGCCACTAGCATAATTTTCTTCTACTTAAATTCAAAAGGTACTTAAAGGTACTTGTCTTCTACTTAAGGTTCATTGGATGTTTTATTTTACTGGACCTGTAAGCCCTGCCTTGGGTAGGATCGAGGGTTATGGATGTGCAAAAAATTGTTCATCAAGTATTAAAAACATCTAGTTACTTGTTCTACAACTAAAAAAGCTGAATAGCGGCAATTACTTTCTGTGAATCTATCAAAAGAAAAGAAAATTTTGTAGCAGAAAATATAGTTGCGAAACATAAAGGACCAAAGACGTTTCAGTATAGTCACAAAGGCTTAGAAAGAGCAAACATACCGCTTCTGCACCATAGCAAGAACCACAATATGTCTCATTATGTTCAAGTCTCCCACCATGTCTTTGTAAAGGCTTTTCAATCTGTAACAAATGATGGCAATGCATTTCATGCATACCAACTCATATTATACCACCTTATAGCAGGGAAAGTAAATATGTGATGCATCATGGCAACATGCTCAAAACAAATTTGATTTGCTTTCAATTTACTCTAAATTCTAAAATGAGAAGAAGTCATCCATGGCAACTTATAATAAATACAGGCAATAGAAACCAGTTATCGGTCAAAGACAATTTGAGAAATAATCTTTCTCAGGATATTTAGTGCTTAAGCTAACAAAGTAGATTGACTAGCAATCTGCTAGAGGTATATCATCACTATGAAACTACATGAACCCAAACAAAACATTTTATAGGTGCTCATTTTGAATCCTATCAGTTGGTTCAGCAGTCAAATTCACGTATCATCCTATTGGCATCTTGGGACTAATAAACACCGACTTTGACCATGAACTTGAACTTCAATTTTGTTTCTATAATAGTGGTTCAGTTAGTCAAATTTATCCTACAGTTTGCACCCTGATATTTTAAAGATTTGCTCCACATTAACACTTGAAAGTTTAAGCATGCTTATCCTCATTCATTAACAGGAAACGACAATCAACATACACAATGAAGAATCTGGCCAATAGAATCTGGAAACCATAATGAAGAATTTGCATAGGCCAGACTATTTTACGAATTGACATCACCGAAAATGTAAACTATTATGGCCTTAAACACAACACAGATCTTGTTTATCATATTGTCTAAAACAATTGTTTATGCTCACTGTGAAATAGCTTTTACTAGAAACTAAATAACAAAGAAATATTTAACAACTTAAGAAAAGAATACTGACCTTAGGTGAACCAATTCCATCTTGTCTAGTTTCAATAACGTTTCCATGAGAATCTAGCCTCTTCTTAATTATGTCGTGTCTCTGTTTAAAAGGACATCCAAAAAAATTCTTGTTACCAAAAAATCAGCAATGAGAAGCCCAATAGCAATTATAATTTTGAAACCAATATAGATAGGTATAAATATAATAAAAGCAAGTCTAGTGGTAATACATACTACATCAAGGTGCTCTTCTCCACTTATATCCATGGCATCAAGACTGAGCATAGAACATGAAAGGGCAGGAAAAGTAACATCAAACTGCACTTATCATAAACAAAAAATTTGTGACAATAAGTCGAAAAACTGATAAAATTCATATATAATTAGATACACAAGAAGCCTTTATAATTTTAAAGGGCATACATGATGTAATGGCAAATGCAGACCAAAAAAAGGACAATGTTCAACAATAAATGATGTAGTTCATGTATTGCTAAGAGTTGAAGCAATATATATATTACATTGATCCGAAGTGATTCCCCTCTAGACGTATCAACGACAAGCTTTGTTTCTGTAACAGCATGAAGGTACAATCCTGCAATTACAAAAGAAAAGAGAAAACAAGCTATAATTAGTGCATTTTGAAAGTAAGAAAGTGCAAAGTTCCAACGTATAAAGTATAAGAAACGATTCTTCATTTGCAATACACAACAAATGCAATCTTACAAGTTGATGAGAAAAGAGAAAAAGAAAAAAAAAATCAAAACTGGGGACAACTGGCTATGGACCTATAAAAAACTTTATAAATACATATTGAACTAAGGAAGATTTTGCAGTGTACTAAATCTGATTCTTGTTGTCCGCGATTTTGACATTTGTCTTTCTTTTTCTATTTTCCCCAACATATAAGATTGCATTTGTCCAATACGTGGTCAGAGAGACTATTTCTCGTTTAAAAAAAAATGCCCGGCCCAATGCAAGGTACTAAATAAAAAGAATAATTTGCAGCCCCATCGACATATACAATCGTGCATGAGGTTTAAAGTCATCATGTTTATAGAGATGGATAACTCCTACAAGTGAATTTGCAATAAACCATATAGATAATCTAGCCGTACAAATCTTTCTTTCTTTGATAGGAGATTAGATGGATGAAAGAACAAAGATTCTAATGGATAATGTCCCCTCCGGTGGTCGGAAATTTCAAAGTCAAAACGATAGTAAGTCGTAATTCAACCCTAATCGGAAGCGAACACGAACTACTAATGTACAAGGAACCAATTGCCCTACAATTTATCATCTATCAAGCATAACAAGAACCAAATGATCCGACCTAATTCTTCGGACGTTACCAAGAAACTGAAAACAAAGGATCTGAGGCCAAGAATAGGTGAAACCGTAGCTGGAACCAAGAAAGAATCCAAATCGATCAAATTAAGAAATCCATTCAGAATTCACCGAGCACACACAGAACCTAACAAAGGAACGAACGGAAGGGCAAAGGGAATCCAACATACGGAGTTCGGAGATGAAGAGAAGGAACATGACGATGGAGGAGACGATTGTGATGATGCCGCCGGAGAGGGTCCTGCTGTAGAAGTCCTCGTTGATCTTGGGGTAAGCGTCCAGGTTGCGTAGCTTACCGAACACGCCCTCCATTCCGTCGATCCCAGAAGAAGAAGAAGAAGAAGAAGAAGAAGAAGAGATCCGAAGCGGCACAGACCGACGGATCAAAAGAGAATGGGAAGAAGACAGGATAAGATTAAAGCTCTGAGGTATATTTCGTGATCGGATACTGTATCGGAAGGGTTTCCTTCCCCCTTCCGCTTTCCGTTTATTATTATTAATCCTCCCTTCCTCCCCTTCTCTCGATGTTTCTATTGCGAGCTGAACCGCCGAAATCGATACTTTTAGCAAATTATAATCAATTTTGTGGTTTTTAAAATCTTAACGTGATCATCAAATAATCAGCAAAAGTTTTGTAATCTTGATGCGTTTCGTCACGCGAGACGAATTGGCAAGCCCAACTTTGTCCGAATAATTAGGCCGAGAGCCCAATACTCCTCATTCATATGTAGCCCATTGTATGTCCACACATTAATCGGTGCAATCAGCGACCGTCCAAACGGACTCGGTGAGTTGGCGCAAAAAAGAGAGGTACGAAGTAGGATACTCTAAGCATGTAAGACTATTTTGAATATAAAAAATATTATACTCTTTTATTGCATATAAATATTAGATAGATTTGTTTGACTAGTGTTTATTAGTCAACTGTACATATATTTTTTTTTATTATTTGTATTAATATTGTTGGTTCATTATAAGAATATAAACATGATAATGATTTAGACAATAATGACTACGAAATTAAAATGGACAAAATATTTTTTAAAATTTCTATTGATTTATTTATTTAGTTATATATGTTTTTGATCATTATATTAGATCAGATAGCTTAGATGATTATTTATCCATTTATTATCATAGGAGCATTAGAGTGCCAACTACATTAAAGAAAATAGTACATCTGAAATTTCAAGTTAATAGTAAGGATAAAATCTTTAATGAACTATTATTTCCTTTGGAGGGCAGTAACATTCACAACTTTCACTCTGTGGTGTGTGCTGCATGAAGCAGCAGTTAATGTGCTTCCTTGAATGATCTTTTGAGGTGTCTTTCTTCATAGAAAATTGCCAATTCTCTTCAGACATTCGCTTTATCCACTTACGATCTATGAACAAGTCAACGAGTTCCGGTCAAGTCAGCATCGCATGTTGGGTGCTATTTGGGCCGTTTTTGGGCTCTCTATCGACCCAAACCAAAAGTCCCGCTTTTGGACCTCCTCTTTATTACTCCCGCTTCTCGGGATGCCTCCTCCGCCTTCGTTCCATGGCAGGGTTGCGTCCCCATGGGCAGCCGTCCACCGGTGCCCTCGACACCGGCGCTGCTTCTAACCACCACCTCCTCGCGGAGAAGGCCCTCACCTACCTCAGGCACGGGTGCCCCCTTGACTCCCTCGCCGCCGCCTACACGCCGGAGGCCGCCGCCCACGCCCTCCTCCTTGCCCAGCCCCACCGCCCGCTCCTCCTCGCCTTCCTCCGCTGGGCCACGCCTCTCCCCTTTTTTTCCGCCTCCCTCCGCCCCCAGTCCCTCGCCCTCCACCTCCTCTCCCGTCTTCGCCGCCTTCCCGCCGCCCTTTCCCTCGCCCGCCGCCTCGCCTCCCGCTTCCCCCTCGCCGCCCTCTTCGACTCCCTCGCCTCCACCCTTCCCCTCCTCCGCCCCCCTCCTCCGTCTCCCTCCGCCGCCTTCGACCTGCTTATCAGGTCATACTCCTCCCTCTTCCTTGTCCCGCAAGCCATCTCCGCCCTCTCCCTCACCAAAGATGCTGGCTTTTCCCCTGCCCTTCTCTCCTATAACTCCATCCTCGACGCCATGTTCCGTTCTGGTCGAACCCATCCTCGAACTGTTGAAATGTTCCTCGCCGACATGACTAGCTCCGGCGTTTCCCCGAATGTCTACACCTACAACATACTTATTAGAGGCTTCTGTTCATGGGGCGAACTGAATCGTGCGTCATCTCTCTTCTCTGAGATGGCGCTCGCAGGGTGTTCGCCAAATGTTGTCACATACAACACTCTAATTGATGGTCTCTGCAAGTCGGGGAAGGTTGACGATGCACGCATGCTGCTGATGACGATGAAGGAGAATGGGCTTAAGCCTAATTTGGTTACCTGTAATTCAATCGTCAACGGGCTGTGCCACAAGGGTCAGGTGAAGGAGTCGAGCAAATTTGTCGATGAGATGGTGAGAGAAGGATTGGTCCCTAATGTCATTACGTATAATACACTTGTCAATGGATACTGCAGGGAGGGAGACGTGCATCGAGCTCTCCTACTGCAAGCAGAGATGGCTCACAAGGGGGTGGCCCCTGATGTTGTCACATACACTACATTGGTCAACGCAATGTGTAAAGCTGGGAACTTGAGGAGAGCAATGGAGCTTGTCAGCCAAATGAAAGAACGAGCGCTTAGGCTTAATGAGGAAACTTTCACAACTTTGATCGATGGTTTCTGCAAGAAGGGGTTCCTGGATGATGCACTCTTGATCATGAAACAAATGAAGGAGAGTGGAATTAGGCTTTCTGTTGTGACTTATAATGCTTTGATTAATGGGTATTGTCTGTTGGGAAGAATGGATGAAGCATTGAAGATTATTCGAGAAGATATGGAAACAAATGGGTTTATGCCAGATGTAGTTACTTACAATACGATTTTGAGTGGGTACTGTAGGAATGGAGATATTAATCTGGCATTTCAGTTTAATCAAGAGATGCTTGACAAGGGTATCTTGCCTGATGCTATTACTTACTCTTCACTTATTAGGGGTCTTTGTGAAGGAAAAAGACTGGATGATGCATGCAAGCTTTTTCAGAAGATGTTGAGTTTGGGTATATGTCCTGACAACTATACATACACCACACTGATTGATGGCCACTGCAAGGAGGGGGAACTGAAGAAGGCTTTCCTTCTTCATGATGAAATGATAAAGAAAGGGATCCTTCCGGATGTCGTGACTTATAGTGTGCTTATAAATGGCCTCCAAAAAGCAGCTCGGACAAAGGAAGCAAAACGACTCCTGCTTAGGATGTGCCATGATGAGTCTGTTCCTGATAGTGTTACATACGACATACTGATTGATTGTTGTGGCAAAGTAGAGTTTAAGAGTTTGTTGTCGCTTCTAAAGGGTTTCTGTATGAAAGGGTTGATGAATGAAGCTGATGAGGTATTCAACTCTATAGCAGAAAGGAATTGGAAGCCTGATGCTACTGCATATAACATTGTTATTCATGGACACTGTAGAGCAGGAAATGTTCATAGGGCGGTTAGCCTATATGAAGATATGCTACAGGCTGGTTTTCTTCCAAATGCAATTACTGCTATTTCTCTTATTAAGGGTCTTTCCCAGTTCGGAACAAATGAGAAACTGGATCAAATAATTCAACAGCTATTGGGAGGTTCTTTGCCAACATATTCTCAAAAATCAAAGGTTCTTGTTGAAGTGAACCACAAGGATGGGAACATGGACGCTGTGTTGGATGCTTTGACTGACTTGGCAAAGGATGGACTTCTTCCTAATGGTGGTGAACTAAAAGGATGACTCACTAATTTATGATGTTGGAAATTCATCTCATATTGCTAAAGATCATGCCTACAGGCAAAGATTGATGACCATGTTCTTCCATTGGCATAAGAAAATTTAAAGCCAGACTTGAGGTACATATGTTTTCTTTAAACTAGATTATGTCAATATCAGTTTTACTATGTAAAATTGCTAAATTTTATTATCTTTTCCCTTATTTTGAGCTTGATAAGGCACTGTTAGTTTTAGATCTTTTTTTTTTGCTTTTAATTTCTGTTCCATGTTCGTTATGATGAATGGGCTAGTACTGTAACCATTGACTAGTTTAACCTTTTTTCTCCTTAAAAACTTTGCCATCTTGCCAAAATGGCAAGTGCTACCATGGTGCAGTTAGCTTACTCAACAGCAATGTTCTGGGTCTGCTACATGGTTCTTTTTCCAGTATTAAAGGCTGTTGAGAACGAATCCTAGCACTCAACTAATTGAGGTGGTTTGGACATGTCAAAAGGAGGCTTATGAATGTAGTATTCAGGTGAGGTGAGCAAATTTAAATGGGTGATGGCAAGAGATGCACAGGAAGGCATTAGCCTGGGCAGACTGCATCTTGTTAAAATTGATATTAATCTCGTGAGTTGTGGATTTTACTCAATTTAACTGCATTATAGTTGGAAGATTCATCTAACACCATCAGCTGCATTACAAATCTAAATGTATATTTATCTGGTATGACTAAAGCTGGCTCTTAGGTGTGTAATCTATAACTTCTGTAATACAGACTTGTAAGCAAAGTATTCTAGCTTCTGGTCATGTGTGAGTTGTAATACAAGCTCGAGAATTTTGTTGTTCCATGGGATAGATGGATGTTCTATAGGTCATGTGTATGTTGATGAGCTCGTTTAACCAATTATGTTTTACACCACAAGTTTGCCAGCATGATGAGTGTTGCCATGCAATTTGCTTATGGCCTTAGCGTACGCAAGCATTTTGAGGCTTGGTTGCTATTTGTTTCTCTTTGAATTTAAGGAGAATATCCTAGGTTGTGCATAACCATTTTGACTCATGCGAGAGTTAATAGTTTTTAACTTTAATAAGGGTCTGGAAAAGGGTGGAAGTTGTAAATGTATTCTTCTAAGTTCTAACTACCATGATGGTTGTCTCCTTCTGATTCTGGTTATCTAGTATTCTTAATGGGATCTTAATGCACTTTTTACCAGAGCCGGATCAATGTGTATGCATGGTTTTAGGGGGCAACATCTATGTAACATCGGAGAGCCGTACAAAAGCGAGTTAAACCAAGGTGAGTTTTTTTTTAATGTCTATGACTGCTACTACCATTTTATTTATGATGCAATTGATTCAATGTAAGTCTCACCTCTTGCAGAGTGATATATCAGTCAGTACTCATACTCATCACCAGATAGTTTTAATTTAGTTAACAGATCATAAATAGTTACTGATTGTATCACACACTTCAAATTCTGGAAGTAACAAGGCAGGAACAACCTTGAAGCATCTCTATCAGGATTGCTTCTGGGATTGTCAACATAAAAGGGAGTTCAGAGGTTGCTTGCAATGCAATGTACAAGGAGGATTACTGTACATAAGTCGGTACATTTATACATGAAGAAAAATTAGTTCCATTGCTCCAACTCTGATCGCTTAGATTGCAGGGGAACAAACTTGCTAGTACATATCAAAGCTTGTTCTATGATATTACCAATATCTATTCTAAAAATTTTAGACAGGTGCAATGGTCCTAAGTATGTGGTAATGGAGTTGATTGCAATGGTTCGATGTTGTTTTGGAAACTGACCTCATTTATGCAAGTTCTCTAATTTTTTCTGTCCTCGTACATAAATAAGAAAAACTGGAAAATTTTTGACCTGGACACTCTCCCAAAGGAGTTGGTTCCGGTTTTGATCAAGTATTAGAGGAGCGGTCAACGACAGGAAGAGATCAAACGTGAACTGTTCAACAGGTCACCAGGGAAGACAAAAGGGAGCAGCAACTCAACAGGATCCAATGGCTGATCCGTTGTCTTCAGAAAACTACAGTTGACAACTCAACAGGATGCGGCAACTACAGTTGACTTCAGAAAACTTCTCCATTGTTTCACTCTATTTTCACTTCAATGCTGGATGGATTCGGAGATTTTTGCTCTCAGTATCTATGAGCCACAATTGGGATGAGGAGGAC
Organism: Musa acuminata AAA Group; assembly: GCF_036884655.1. Taxonomy (NCBI): domain Eukaryota; kingdom Viridiplantae; phylum Streptophyta; class Magnoliopsida; order Zingiberales; family Musaceae; genus Musa; species Musa acuminata. The sequence continues at coordinate 2,796,941 of NC_088329.1, read as the reverse complement.
AGTTTTCCATGAAAGAACATGAACAATATGTGGGAGTCTCTCTAGCAGCATCTGCCACTCAACATGAGCGGTCATTCCATGATGGAATAGGGAAGTTCTCCGAGAAGATCGAGGTCTTGGAAGGTTGGATCAGTCTTTGCCTATTATCTCTCTTTTGTGGTAGGAGTTTAGTGTACCGAGTTGAACACTGCTGAGCACATCAAGCCATGGGACAAAGTTTGGTGGGGATGGAGGTGCATTTTACAAGCTTCTTTACTGATGTAATGTAAGCTCGTCTGATATCTTATGTTCTTATCTCTTCTGTCCTGAAAACAAAAAATAATGTCGTGCATGAAGAGGATTACTAAACCCTAGAGAGTAACAGTCAAGCTTCTACAGCGTCTAGATTTGAGACCCAGTACACTGGGGTGTGGATTTATTTTAGTGGCAAACCAGGTGCAGATTCTGAAGACAGCTTTTATCTGCATGCTTCCATTTCTTTTGAGATGTACTTGATGCACCTTCAAAGAGAGAAGGCATCAGATCTGCTCAAGCTAAAAATAATAGTGTTCAGCATCCACAGCATACTGAAATCATCCTACTTGAGCTGAGAGCAGTTGCAGAAATTTCACTTCACTTTTTAGAAAACAAGTTCTGCAGCTTTTTGCCTCAAGAAAATAACACTAATCTTTTGCTAAAGATCAATCTGCAGCTTGAAGTGAATGATATCTGTAACTCTGAAATCCAGTCTTTCAGTCTTTCACAGAAATTTTTTTGGAGAAAAAAATTCACCTATGACATCAAAATTCATACTTGTTAATGAAATGGCTTAAAGCATTTGATAAGGGATCATTTGGTCAGTTGGTCATTGGTGCGATGGGTATATCCGACGGACTTATAAGCCCTTAGTTTCTAGAGGCTTATAGGTGAGGTGCACATTGATTGAGCGGGTTTGCTCCCTTGGGCCGTACGATTGACCAACTGAGAAATTATTTATTTTAAATAATGATTGATCTTACTAGTCTTTGATTTTTATATTTTTTAATCAACGTGAGACTAAATAGTTTTATTAAGACTCATAAAGTATATTTATATGATTTTATTCTTTCGAGAATAATCTTATGAACTTATGAGTCTTTGATTCTCGTACTTTTCAATTAATGATATTAAAATCATGCCTAAATCTAGTTTTTATTTATCTTCAAAAGTAAGCAAAAAATTATAGCTTTAGATCATTAACTACACCTCAATCAAAGATAAAAAAAAAGTGTAGAAATAAATAAAACTCATTGTCGTTGATGAGTCAGTGATCATCATCAACAACAATGAGTTTTATTTATGAGACAGGTCAATAAAAAGACTTTCTTGGTCAAATTAAATTAATTGTACAAATGATCTTGATGGAATCATTTAATTTTTTTTGCACATGATGTGGCGATTCAATCCTTGGAGAGACTTGAAATCCTCTCACACTTATTATTGTATAACACACATATCAACGAAGCCCTACTACTAAGTGGTCAATGGATCTCACATCAATGAGCTATTCCAACGTTGAAGACGAACTCGTTCGCTGCACCCCTTTGAGAAGCTTCAACGCCTGCTTCAGTGCGACTTGTCCAACCTCTCCTATGTTAGTCCTTGCAAGGCAGTACGATCGCTCTACGACTACAGCAATGTGGCCACCTGTTGCTTGCGTTCTGACCCCCTAAACTCTCCCGCTACAGGAGACTACCATTCACAATAGAGACTCGACTCCGAATGAATGACAAGCTGAGTAGGTGAGCCAAAAACTAAAGCTTCCTCCCGAAGGAAGGAAGGAAGGAAGGAAGGAAGGAATTAGTCAAACAAAGACGTGGAAGTGGTGATGTTGAGCAACAAAGAATGCAGATTAGGACCATCACTGTTGGGTTTGGATTAGGTTAAAAGGCTTGGTTGTTGAATTAAGACGTGTGAATCATTCCACCAAACAATCCTGATCTATGCCTTGGCAATTATCTCCCCTTGTTCACATTGATCATGCCAATCTATCACCACATTCTTCAGGTGGATGACCTGAAGAACAAGATGGGGACATGTCAACCCTATTCATCTCCAGCACCAGAGCAGGAACTGCGTCCGAGGACAATTATTTGCACGCAGATCCAATGTAAAACGATTTTTCCTCATGCACCACAAGATCACTGCCCTAACCTAATCTCGACCTAACCTTATCGTCTTGTGGCACGAACCCATCGATTGTCATGTCGATTACGCCAACGAGATGTGATTAGCAGTCCTTATTTAATGGTGTATGAGTTGCTACTTAGGTTGGTAGGTAGTATTCCATCAGAATTATGGTGATGAAAAGCAGTTTACATGTATCATATTTATTGTTGTTCCTTTCTTCAGCAAGCAAATGCTTGCTAGTGAGGAAAACACATTCCCTTTCGATCGAGAAATTTCTTGATGTGCAATACATGCAATGCGGTTTTATATACTACCAAAAAAGAACATTAAAATTCTCGTTGACTACATTCTTGAATGTAAATTTTATTTTGGTCAAATTAGATATGTAATATAATTAAATACGATGGAAATTTATTATTATTATTAGGATTATTATTATTATTTGATGCCAAGCTTGCAAGTCTTTGGTCGCCCGGTCCTCGTACTACTACTGTGCACTACGAGACGTGGATTTGATTTATGGAGTGCAGATTTGCTGTCCGCGGTCAGCCAGCCATGGAGTTCTTGGGTCGAGTAATCGTTGGCGGGTCCCAGAGATGTTGGGATCCCGGGCTGGAAAAAGTTTGCGGAGCGTGCTTTGGCTCTGACAGAGAATCCGCAACTGTGGTCAGGGCGTCGTATCCGACCGCACTTTGATCGACCAATGACATGCTTACGTGCACAAGAAAAATTTTCTCAAAGATTTTTTATTCTTTTTTTAGATTTCTTTCATTTTCCACGATTTTTAGTGGAAACGTGGACTTAAGCTATTTCTTTTATTCCATAATAAATAAAACAAGCAAGGAAAAATTAGAAGGAAGCTACGAAGAACCTCTCCTTACCTTTCCCCTTCCTATTCCTCTATCTCTTTCTCTTGCTCCACCACTACTACGATCTCTCCTCCTTTCCTCCCGCAGAGCCCATGGCTGATCGGTCCTCCACCTTTCGAGTCTGAAAGCCACCACAGATTATTTGCTCGCTCGCTCTCTCTCTCTCTCTCTCTCTCTCTCTCTCTCTCTCTCTCTCTCTCTCTCTTCTGGAATGCTGTGTCCTAAGTTCTATTGATCCTTTCGAAAAGAGAGGCTACTTTTTCTATGCTGTTGGCGGTGCTTCTGCACTTTTGCTTCCCGTGCTACTATATCAGAAGAATGAGCAGTTTCAGCTCCATCTTTGCTGTTCCCTCTGCAGTTTAGCCAAGAAGACTCCTCTGGAGTTTCCTCCTCTCGTTATCCTGGACACCTGCTATGGACTCAGGAAACAGCAGCAGCCTCCAGTCCTCCAGCGGCGGAGACGACGACTTCGACTGCCGCGTCGACTCCCTCTCCGCCTTCTTCCACTCCTCCCCAGCAGCTGCCGCCGCCCTCCCGCCTTCCCGGTCACCACCACCACTCTCCTCCTCCTACGACGGCCACCACTTCTTCGACGACTCATCTCTCCCCTACCTGGACTCCTCAGCCCCGCTCCTTCCCATCGGCTCCTCCACCACCGCCCCTTGGCCACGCCACCTCATCCCCAGCTCCTCCAATTGCATCACCGCCGCCACCGCCGCAGCAGCCTCACTCGGGGCCCATCCCGTGGCTACTAGCCTGTTGTCGTCGTCGTCGATGCAACCACAACTCGAGCAGCCCATCGCCGCCGCTGCAGCGGCGGCGGCGCCAAGGAGCTCGAAGAAGCGCTCCAGGGCCTCACGACGGGCCCCTACCACCGTGCTCACCACCGACACCTCCAACTTCCGCGCCATGGTCCAAGAATTCACCGGCATACCCTCCCCTCCCTTCTCCGTCGCCTCTACGTCCCCTTTCGCGCGATCTCGCTTCGACCTCTACTACCCCGCTGACGCGCCTCCTCCCCACTTCCTCCTCCGTCCCTTACCCAAGAAACTCCAAGCTCCTCCCTCCTTTACTACTAATCCCATCTCTTCTCTTCCACCTCCTCGTCCTTTGAGCACCACCAACACTGCTGCTGCTAGTGCCAACACCAAAATTCCTACTGATGACTCTAACTACCGGTCACCTTCTCATGATCTTGGTCTTGCCGGAGGCCAAAGGCAACCTCTTGTAAGCCACCAAAGCCCCATCCTCAACTTCCAAAGCCTCCTCCAACCCTCACAACTCCAAGCAAAGTACACTCTTCCCGCCATAGCGGCAAGCTACAACGCAAAGCTGCACATCACACCCTCAGACGCGTACAAAGCACATGAGCTCGGCGGTCTTCCGCCAGGGCTTATCGGGTCCGAAGCATTGCATTCGAGCTGGACGGACGGCGGCGCTGATCTAGCGCACTTGAGGCCAACCGCCATCGATGACTACTTGGACTCACAACTACGAGTCGGTAGCGGTTGGAAGCCGAACTACTCGGCTTCGGGGCCCCCCTCGGAGTTTACCGGGGACAAGGTATCGGGGAGCGTCGTGGCAACGAGAGGCGAGGGCATGGTGGAGTCATGGATTCATTATTCTGATTAGGAGATAGAGAAGAGCGTTGTAGTTAGGTCGAGAAGGAGGACGAAGAAGAGCTCTCGCTGCTTTTTCTTCTAATGCATGTGACATATGTAGCACCAGTACTGGTGAGTATACATGATTCTCCCTTCTTTGTCTTCTCTGTTTGGCGTGTAAATAGGGTTTCTCCAGGCCGTTCTTTTCATCACCAAATGACAGTGTTTGGAACAGTTTTTATAGGCCTTTCTCTGTCCTTAGATCACACTGTATCCAATTTCCCGGGTTTCCATTGTGGTTGTGCATGCTCACTTCAGACATAACCAACAAACAGTAGTCGAAGCACGATGAGAGAGATTTTCCTGGGAGAAGACATGAAGATTAAAGACAAGAGAAGTGGTGCAATTGACAGGACGAGTAGTAGCAGCGAGACAAGAAAAGGAAGGATGCTTTTTCGTGTGTTTCAGTATGTGATGTTAACACTGTGCTTCGAAAAATTCTGCTATGTTCTTGGGTTTCAGGACACATTTTGGCATGATATGTACACGGAATTTGGATCATGGGGTGGAGGAAACATCGGTGGCAAGATTTTGGTACGCCGTCGTCCGGCAAAAAATCTTTAGAATTTAGATCAGGAACACCGCAAACGCAAGGAAAGTTGTGCTCAGGATTCACTCGACCCAATAGGCACGACAGCAGTGGCAACAACGATCTCTTGAAGACAACTAGCAGCATAAACAAAAGAGCAATGGCAGCAGGGTGGTACAATTCCATTAGAAATCTCAAAAGCATCAGGACATGGTTTTAAAAGCCATGGGTTAGCTAATTATTCAGTCAGATCTTCATTTTTTTAGATGTTTGTTCTTCTTATTTTGCTCGGTTTCAGTCTCTATTCATGTCCTCCTGTCAGACAGCACTCTCCCATCTGAGCTGACAGGAACCATCTCTCTCTCTCTCTCTCTCTCTCTCTCTCTCTCTCTCTCTCTCTCTCTATGGGGGTGGGTGTGTGTGTGTGTGTTTTGAGGGAGTGAGAGAGGGATGAGTTCTACTTTTTAGAATGATATGATGGATGACCGGCCATGGTTTTCGTTGGGAGATTGGATTCGCAGGTGAAGGTGCACATGATTAGGTGTATGAGATTATGGGATGTTTGGGAGTGGCCTTTCAGACGTCGCCTGTCATTTACATTTGATGTCATCCTCGTCTCTCTATCTCGTCAGGTGTGTGCTTTAAGATGATGGGCTCCCAACTCTCCATCCAGTCTTGAACACTGCTACTTAGTTTGATTGAATCACCCTGGAAAAACCTACTGGATGATATGGTCTCTTATCGACCATATGTAGTGAGAGAGACCATCCATAGTCCCCACAGATAGGTCAGTGAGAGACCACATCACCAAGAAAATTTGCTGGATGACTAGATCTAAATTTATATGATACAGCATTCCACCCTCTCTTTCCTTCTCCCCTTCTCACTGTAGAAGAAAACCTGAATTAATTTGAGCAGACAGGAAGATGAAAAGCTTTTCAGTCTCAGAAAAGAGGGTAAAGGCAGCAAATCCTCCATTGGTACAATACATTCGTCTGCCACCATTTGGACTATATGACACCGAAGCATTTGGATAGAACAGAGATGCATTCACAGAATCATATCACTGCAACCTTCCTTCTCAGCACCTTATCACTACCATAAGATAGAAAGCCAGACAGGATTTGGGTTGATTCCTGAGCCTGTATTAGTTGTGTATGGATGAAATGAGCAGTTAACTAACCATGAATGCATGTTAGCATGTGTGTTGTTGTGTCCTGCATGCTGTAGTGGAAAGTTTAATGGGATCACTAAGAAAATTTGGCTGGCGGATTGGAACTTCTCGAATTGCTAAGCTCTGTGGCTTCCCAGTGTGTCACGCACCAGAATGAGGTGAAGTTCGCTGCAAACAGAGCAGCTCACCAACTAAAGTCAAGTGGGCATGATGACTGCAACCAGACCTGAAAAGCTACATGGATGGTTGTCTCTCCTCTTGTCCCATTTTTGTGTCCTCACTACCACCAAATCATATGACTGGTATCACCAAAGAATCCTATCATGAGCTAGGCCTTGGCATATTTAACTGTCTTCACCTCATCACCTTCAAGTGAAACACCCATAAAAGAAAAGAGATGAAGTAACCAAAGCTTGTGATTTTTTGGAGGCCAAGAATGGTTGATCAGGTTATGGTGTTGAAGAACTACAATCAAACGTAAGCTATGATGAAAGCTAGCTTGAAGCCAACAGGAATGAGGTAGTGAAGGTTCAACCTCATCGCCCAAGAATAAAGAAAAAAGCCCTCCATTGACTGGTATAAATACACGTTTGTGAGGAGGAGCAAAGAGACAGGGAGAAAATTCTGTGAAGCTAAAGATAGGAGCCCTCCTTTTTTGTTTCATCTAGTGGTCTGTAGCTTTCCGACACTCTGGACCACAACATAAGTTTGGATCAAGACTTTCTCTCAAGGCTTGGCATTGCTGGGACTACAACAAGAAATGAAAGAAAAAGCTTCAGCAGGGGCATGGCTAAGTGTTAGAAACACTGGCTCTCAATTCAATGTGTGTCCTAAAAAGCATTAGTTCATGACTCATACACACTATGGCCGGTCTTATGAGTGCATCAAAGGTTAAGGATATTTCATAGTAGAGTATGAAATCTGAAAGAGTATTGTGGTGGAATGTATTTAATCATCTTCAACCAGGTTGATGATGCATTTTGATGTCAACAGGTAAACTATACTAAACTATTCTCATCAGTTTGAGCATGCTAGGTGGTTAGCTACCTCATCCTTGTCTATATCACATCTAAGCAACAATATCAAATTCAAAGAAGAATTATTTAATGTGGACTGTAGGAGTTCTGTTGTTCAATCCTGAAAAAGACTCTTGTTGGAAAGAATACCAATACAAATTGTTCTCTCCCATTTGATCTTTTGGAAGGTCCACTGTCTACTGCCCATATTTAATGTAAAGAAACTTGGAGCTGGAATGTGACACAGAAAGGTATGGCTAGTTCTAAGAACCTACCAGGGAAGGTATGAACTCTGCAGGTTGGTTTGTCTGTGTGGTGGGGAAGATAAATAAATCATGCTTTTGGTCTTTTATTTCTCTAGCTTTCTGATAGATTAACTGATAGTGACTTCATTCTGGGGTTGGAAATTCTGAAATCTACCTGTGGGATGTTTCATTCTTAATTGAGATGTGGATGATGCAGATATGAGCAGCAAATCACATGGTGCAGGGAGAAACAGAGTGTGTCATGCAGGCTTGTTTTGAGTGCAAAAAGGCTGGACAAACATCAAGGTGTGTCAACAAGTTTTTATGCCACTGTTCTTGTGTTGGTTTTGCATGTGCTCTACTAAAAAACCTTACATAAGAAATTTAATGATTTCATCTACATCATAATAATAAGCATATCAGCTGCATCCTTAAGCATGTATCATCCTCAGTATTTGGAAAGATGGTTTTCAAGTGTCTAATCTATAGCAGCTGCCTCTGTTACATATCAAGCATGACAATTTTCTGGTTCAGTAGGTCAGAACTGCATGATACATCAAATAAAGATCAGAAATATTTCCACAGAGATTAAGCATATGGCCTGCAATATTTCCTTCCCTGTCTCCATATCAGCACAACAGTAAAATGACAGCATTTGGTCCCCTTTGTTGTGTGGAAAGTGAGTGCTAGACCATAGAGAGTATTGATCTTTCTTTTGACCGGGTTTGTCTTAGGGACAGTTACCACAACCAGTTGCCACCCTCAAGACAGGCAGAACTCTCAATCCTTCACATGGACATGTTGGGCAAATTCTCCCACCATGACCAGGCAATTGAGGGATCAGAACTTTGTGGCTGGAATGCATCACTTTGAGGGCCTCGGCAAGAAAACTAGGGTTTAAGAAAGGTGTCTCTGACCATAATTGATGGACATGGCCAGCAGAAGAATGTTCACCATCTAGGCAACAACAATTCAGCAAGCCACCAATCCATGTTCACTGAATTTGGAATTGCCTCTAACTCTAACCTACATTGTCAACCTAAAGTCAACACTAGTTTGTCATCAAGTGTCAAAACTTCCACCTTTGGAAGCCAGAGACATGGCAAAGTAATCTTTTGGATCAGCTATACTGATTTTTTGTCTCCATTGAAGCAATAAATACTGATCATTGTCAATTCTCTTTTCTAACGCAGCAGAAACTGAATGCTGTTCTAGTTCTATATTTTGTTGTGTAGTAATACTTACAGAATCATCCAAGCAAGAAAACTCATAAATGACTTTCAATGATTTGCAAGGTTGTTCTTTTATGATGGCAAGTAAATCTATGAAAAGAGATGATCATAGTTCACCACCCACTTCTTCTCTTCTTCACCAGAACTCTGAGCAGGATCTATTATTGCCATCGTTTGGATTTGACGGTGTGATCTACAACTAGATCTACATCTCGGCAGCCATGGAAAGCCAGATGCCCTTTCCGCAAGAAGGTAGCACCAACCAAATGCAACACACTGCTGTGGCTGAGGCTGAGGGGTTCCCCTGTCTCACCTCATGATGCCGGTTCCCGAGCTCCACCTGCAGCCTCCTAATGATGTTATCTCCCACGAACACCATGTTGTCATATTGCTGCCATCAATGGGATTGCCAGTCGAAGGGCCCCATCGGTCTATCCACCAACGATACAATCCGTGCACCTATAATAGCAGAGCAACCTGGTCTTCTGGCCTTTCTAAGATGCATCATTTCTGCCGATGATGAGCAACCCAAAGTTGGGGCAAAGAGGAGGGCTCACCCTCTTATCGCCTCAGACATTGTCTGCGGAACCGACGGCTGGGTGAATCCAATCTTGCAAAAGGTTGGATTGGTTGTCTCACCGATCGCATTCAGTCGAATCTGATATGATATATTTTGACGGCCTAGACACGTCACCACTAACACCACGTCAAATCGGAGCCTTATGTCACCCGTCCCATCTCGGGAGTTCGTACCAAGAAGATATGCCATACGTCCCTTCCCGGGAGCTTGGGGCGGTGCCGTCTGACGCTGCTCTGTGCGTCCCGGAACGGCAGTCGGTCAGAAGAGCCGTCCCATCTTTCGGGGGTCAACAACAGACGTCGAATCGACGCACCATCAACCCTCGCGCCACAGTATAAAACCCCTGGCTGGCCTCCGGCCAAGAGGAGGGCAAGAAAAAAGAAGGAAAAAAAGTAATCCCTCTCGTTACTAACTTGCTCATCGGAGGGGTCACGGTTGGATACCACTCGACGGAGATCTTTTTGTAGGAGGGCGACCACTCATCGACGGTGAGGGACTCGGTACGGAAGCACGATCCGCCCGGCACCAATGAGTCGCCAATCAACTCTGATTCCAACCAACGCCAACTAGCACTCTTTCCTGGGAGCTCGGGTACCTCATCATCCGAATCATCCTACTAAAAGCTCACAACAACAGCCTGTGGATCTAGCCGTGTTGACTGATCAACTACAATATATTTGTTGAATCCATTACGGGTCGAGTTAATTACTTCCCGTCGGGTCGAACCGCTTGCCGACCCAGGTAGGCTCGTCGATGAACCAAACCCCACGTAATCCGCTTCCAAATCGTTAAACGGATCCGTGTTCTGTTAGTTGATCCGATCTTAACCAAGGGGATGACGTCGTCCGTGCGTCACGCTTGCTCGAGGGGGCCGGCGAACCACCAAATGGGGTCCGCACCCTCATCCATCAGCAGCTTCATGACAGGTGGGGCCCGGACGGGAATTGCGGCAAAAGCTACACGTGTCCTTATGACGAACCCCATGATGACACCAGAAGATGATGATATCAAAACGGTGGTGGCTTATCGTCGGTACCTTCAAATCACTGTCAGCGGCCCATCTTCTCCATCCAACAAAGGCAGTGCCCGACGTGACACGAAGGAACGGATGACTTGTGATGGCGTTCACACTAATAATCACACGGACGAGATTTATGGTGACATGATTTATGAAGAATATACATATATATATATATATATGTTTATTTATGTTGAAGATATATGTGAAAGCTTCGTTCACGGAAACCCTGGCTTGAGAGTGACCTTTCATCCGCTCCACATTGCAAGTGTCATCATAGGAAATGACAAATGACGACATGACAACCCTGGTTTGAGGGAGACATGAATTATGATGATATGATGTACAGAAGGCAATTTGTACATGTGAACAACATCTAAAGTTTTAGCTCCATTGTCCGGTCTATTTGACAAGAATAAGTTGCACCTGAAAAAATTAAAGAATAATAATTTTATTAGTTATAATAATATATATTTATATAGATTTTAAGAAAAAAATCTTCAATCAAACTTGAATTATTAAGTAGGTAAGGAACATAAAATTATCATTCTTATTTATTTTTATCATAATCATCTATCTTGCTTTCGTAAAATTGAGTTTTCTTATGTCAATCTTCTGTTGATGTAATTGAAATACTCCATAAGCAAAAGATTTTGTGAAGGAGTATATTAGTTGGTCAAAAGTATGGATGTGAGAAACACATAGTTGAAGTTTAACAACTTTATCTCTAAAAAATTAAAAATTAATAATAATGTATTTCATACGTAAGTATTTACTCATCAAATTGACACACAGGTAGGTGACATTGGCATTATCACAGCATATTATAGGAGTGGATTGGGAGGTGATGTTAAGTTCATATAGTAGATTAATGACTTAATTGAGTTTTACAATGGTGCGATGGTTCGATATTCAACTTCAACTTCTGGATCATTCGATTATATTATATTTCTTGAAATTTTGACTGATTAATAGGCTAATGTAGATGTTTTACCATTAGTGTTGCTTATCGAATTAGCATCGATAAAGGCATAAAAATGAAGTGATGAATATTTACGAAGAAATTTATAATTAAGAGTTCCTTTGAGATATCGCAAGACATGTTATAGTGCAGACTAATGCATAGTAGAGAGCTAATGTATAAATCATGATAATTTGTTAACTATAATTTAGACACATGGACGTGTGAGAAATAGATACCATAAGAAACAAAGTACTTATCGATACTATGTAGGATCTGTAGTAGGGTTATCACTATATAATTTGAGTAATTTAGTGGTGAAGAGTATGACAGTGACTTCTTTGGCATTATACATATTTGTCTTTAAAAATAGTTCTCGAATGTACTTCTTTTCAGATAGGAAAAGTTCAAAAGATGTGAACGTTGCTTCCACTCCTAGAAAACAACTTAAGGTTCCTAGATCTTTGATGTAAAATAAATATGTTAATTGCTTAATGAATTACTCGATCTTTATGTAACTATTACTTGCGATGATGATATTATCCACATAAATCAGTTGATATATAGTGCATCCCTTTATTACCATAGAAATAAATAAGTGTCAGACTTGGAGTTAACGAAATCGGTTGATATAAAATATAAGCCAACTTCGCTATACCATGCTCTTGGAAATTAGCAAAGTCCATAAATAGTTTTTCATAGTCTACAAACATAATTTAGATATTGAGGATAGATGAAGCTAGAGGTTTATTGCATAAAAACATTTTGAGCTAAGATCTCTTGTAAGAAGGTACATATATGCTAGTGATGACTAAACTTAGGATGTGCTAGATTATCGTCAATTTAACAACTAGACTAAAGATCTCTATAAAATCAACACCTGATCGTTGGTGAAATCCTTTGGACACTAAATGTTCTTTATATCTAGAAATAAATTTATATAAGTTCTACCTAATTTGAAAGATTCACTTACACCCGATAACATTTTGTGTGTTGTGAGATGGTATAAGGGTTCATATGATATTATTGAGTAGGGCATTATATTCTTCACACATGACTTTATGCTAGTGTGAAGATTTTTGAGCTTGGGTGATGGTTGTAAATTTAGTAGGCTCAGGTGAAGAACTTATGGTAGCATGAATGAAGATCAAGGATTTGATCGACCTGGTTTGAAGAAGTCATTTTTGGAGCATGTTATCATGCGGTGTTCAAGCTTGATGGTATTATTGGGTTGTGTTAAATAAATGAGAATTGGTGGAAAGTTAGTGATACATATTTGATCAGATACACTTCGATGTCACTTGGCCGAGGAGAGGACAAAGACATCATAAATAATGCTAAGGACATTGCTTCGTTGGCATTATATAGTGAGTTGGTAGAGAGGTAGATGGAGAAGTCGTAGAGAGAGTGGAATTCTATTGAATTGGAGTAATAAGAGAGTATATATCTATAAGAGAACTATTGGTTAATGTGATGAGAGATACAATTAAGGGAGTTTGAGGTATATTCATATGAACCTAGTGACATATGGTTGTTGTAATGACTCACATTACTGAAAGAGAAAGATTTTGGAAGGAATAGGTAGACTCAAGAAAAATAACATGACGTGATACAAAAACCTTTTGAGCTTGAGGATTAAAGCATTGAAAAACATTATATTCAAGGGAGTACCCAAAGAAGATGCAACACTTGAATCTGTGTTAACTTGTATGAAGCGTAAGGGCATAGATAGGAATAACATAAATAATCAAATACTTTAAGTTTTTGATAATTTGGGATTTTATGAAAATAATTTTTCAGATGATGACTAGTATTGTAGGATTGGGGTGAGCATACGGTTAATAAGATAGATTATGGTTTAAAAGATTACTGACTAAAAAGTTAGTGGAATGGAGGCATAGTGTAAACGGGTGAAACTAATTTCAACTATATGCTGATACTTTCATTTGACAAAATTAACTAATTGATGTGTGTGTGGTGATAACTTGAAATGTTGTATAATATAGGATGAGAGATAAGTTATTAAGGCTTAGTATTTATCTCCTCCATTAGAGTAAATTATTTTAATAATAGATTGGAAGAAATTCTCAACTATTGTTCTACAATGAGAAAAGATTCTAATGACTTCATATTTTATATTTGAAAGGATATAGCCATATATATTTAATGAAATAATATATAAAAATAATGTAAAATCTAAAATTATTAAAGAAAGTGATTCGAGCAAAGCCCTAAACATCAATGTAAATAATTTCAAATGGTTTGAAGTAGAATATAGAAAATATTATAAAAGATAGTATTTGATTTTTATTACTAAGATAATCATCATAATAAGTTATAATTCTATCTTATTTGAAAGTCAGAAAGGAGTAACGAAAAATTAGATACTGTTGAATTAATGTTGAATTGAGGATGATGGATAACCAAGGCGATGATACCGCACATTGATTAGAGCAATAACTGAAACAAGAGTGAATGATTGGGTGATTTGTGAAGTTGATGGTCATTCATGGATATTGTCTTTATTTTGACCTTGAACCAAGAACTGAAGTCAATAATTTAATTGCTTAGATACACAATTAGAGTAGTCATGATGTTTGCTTGAGGTCAGTTGAGTGTAGCAGTAGGCTTGGGTTGACAATGATGAACTTTTTATTGTGTATCCAATTTTATCACAGTTGGTAAATATTATTTTATTGATTGTTATTGTTGGAATGTCAGAACTGCTGATAGTTATAGTTGAAGTTTTTGAACTATCTGGATTGAAATTGCTACAAAGGTTAGAGGTTTGATAGTGTAATGGAAGATGATACTTCTGTGTATTACCTATGTATTCAAGAGGTATTTTGTTTAATCTTTTATTGAAGTTCTTGTTACTTTGATTATCTTTTTTTAATTTTTTTTATTGAATTAAGCTATGATAGTTGATCCCATTATCCTCTCTTCTTATTTCAGATATATTTTATGATCAATCAACTTATCATATAATTCTTCAAATGATATTGGTGAGTCACGTATCCGAATTATTATCGTCAGTTCCTCATATTTGTCATTTAAGCTATTGAGAATATAAATAATGCTTATTCATCACTTAGGGGATAATATATTAAAGTTAACTTATCTATAACAGCTTTTAGATTTTATATATAATCAACAATAGTACTTTCCTCTTATGTTATTTCCATCAAAATTGATAAAAGATTTATTATACAAGTGTGAGAGAGACCAACAAAGGTGATTTATAATTTTAACCATGCTTTTGTTATATTAATGCATGAAGAGATTAGTGGTACTGTGGAACTAATGATTGAGACTTAAATTGTTTATAGAATAAGACGATCTTATCATAGCCATAACTTATGATTAAGACTTGTTACTGGGATGGCTTCTCTTGATATTTCGATCTTTTCCGGTAGACAACTAAGAGTGTCATCGATATAGCCTAATAGATCCTATTCAAAGAGGAGATTGGTGAATTGTGCTTGTTAAGATACATATTTATCGCTATTTAATAGTTTGAAGGAGATTAAAGTTGTTGCATTAATGGATATAAGTCATGTTAGTTGAGATAAAATATTATTTCTTAAGGAAACAATAATTGGAGTGTCATATGTAGATGAGAAAAATATACTAAAAATATACTGTGATCCACTAAGAAAAATCCAGAACCAATTGATGATATAGCAGATAATAAACAATAGAGATCTGATTTGTTAGTGAAAGATCCAAGAAAGGCATAAGGAGGAATATGATGAAGATCAATGAAACTATAAATATCAAAGGACCGAATCTGGAATGAAGGGAAAAGAGCCCATATTGTGATAGTGGCATCGAGAGGTTGGTCGGTGGCTATGATAGAGTTACTTGGAATAAAGGAGAAGACGAGTAAGTTATTATGAAGTTCCATCTCTTGCTTTAGCTTTGTGAAATCTCATATTTGTAGATCTGGAATCTACATTGAAGGAGGCCTCCGAGGACACCAATGAAGTTGGTGGTAACATTTGTGACTAATAAGAAGGTTGATGACCATGATGACATCAATCATTGGTAAGTTGTTGGGAAGGTTATGGCTTCAAGAGATATCAGATATGTAGATTTGATATTTACATTTGAAGGAGACGTTCGATGACATCGATAAAGTTGGTGGTAAAGAACTTATTGATAATAAGGAAGATGAGGGAGTAGACGCCATCGAGAAAATCTAATACATGTATAGATCATCGAGAAAAGGGTTTGCTATTGTGGCAACAATAGTGATAGCAAATGACAAAGAGATTATTGTCGCTAGGGCAAACTCTGATGGGAAGAGATAAGAGAAGGAAGGAAAGAAGATTTTTTTTTTTTCCTTTAAACAACAAAGATAGTGATTTTATTCATTGAGGTAACGTTTGTTTTTATATATTATTAGAAAAATAATTTTCTCAATCATATACTCAAATTACATAATCAACTAATTTATTTAAATCTGTGATTGATCTTTAAATCACAAATTAATTAAAAATATAAAAAATATAAAAATATTATTTTATATCTTTATTATGATTTCTATCTGCACTAACCTCGCTGCAATTTCTACCACCTTTTCTTTTCATACAAAAAGTGTCCCATATCCGACGATTACACCAGCGTGGAGAACACAGATGTAGCATCTCCAATGGACTCGGAAACAAGATCAGGAGCAACCAGGAAGAATTCTGCTGCCTCTCGGAAACAACGTAGGTACTCTGATCCAACAGTACTTAAATGTGATGTGCTAGATTAATGGCGTCTCCGTCTTCATCAAACAAATGGTCACGCGACTCAGGACGCCACCTGCGACCCACTCCGAGGAAGATGAATAATAACATACTCCAAAGTAAACGATGGCTTTGGCCCTCGCAATCTACACCGACGGAGTTGTCTCCGGTGGAGCCCAGCTGATTCGCTCGCCGCCGTGTGGCTGAGAGTTCTTGGTCCTAATCCTGGGAGCCTTTCATGTGGTCATGACTGCATGTAATATTTAATGTATTCCTTTCCCGCGTTCCACAGATCTCCCTGTTTCATTGGCCGCCAAGTCCAACTCCTTGACCCTCTGACTCCGATCCAAAGGAAGGGGGAACGGAGAAAAAAATGGTGGCGATGGGAATGGGGGTGGAGACGAGGACGTTGGTCCTGGTGAACCTGGCCGGGATCATGGAGCGGGCAGATGAGGCGCTGCTACCGGCGGTGTACAAGGAGGTCGGTGCCGCCCTCGACGCCACCCCGACCGCCCTCGGATCCCTCACCCTCTTCCGCTCCATCGTGCAGACCTGCTGCTATCCCCTCGCCGCTTACATGTCCATGCGGTACGACCGGACCCATGTCGTGGCCCTCGGCGCCTTCCTCTGGTCCGCCGCCACCTTCCTCGTTGCTGTCTCCACCACCTTCCTCCAGGTACTCTTCTTGATGTTGCCGTCGCCGTTTCCCACGGATTGGAATCCAATCTCTCTGTTTTCTTATGCATACTTGGCAAAGATTTCCATCTATCGATTAACAAGCGAAGATCTGAATGTAAACAGGTAGCAGTCGCAAGGGCTCTCAATGGGGTCGGGTTAGCTCTGGTAATACCATCCATCCAAGCCCTTGTGGCCGATTCCACCAACGACAGCACTCGTGGATCGGCATTTGGATGGCTATATCTGACCAGTGGTTTCGGCTCCATCATCGGCAACTTCTTGGGCCTTCTGCTGGCGTCCACTTCGTTCATGGGAATCGCTGGCTGGAGAGTTGCCTTCCATCTGATCACCATTTTAAGTGTTGTAGTAGGAATTCTGGTCCGGCTCTTTGCAGTGGATCCTAATTTCCCTAAGAACCTTATTGGTGCAAGCGACGAAGCCACCTCGAGGAAGTTGAGTTGGGCAGAACTAAAGGATCTGATCCAAGAAGCCAAGACTGTCATGAGAATCCCTTCGTTTCAGATCATCGTGGCTCAGGGGATCAGCGGATCGTTTCCGTGGTCCGCCCTCTCGTTCATGCCGATGTGGCTGGAGCTCGTCGGATTCTCCCACGGCGAGACCGGACTCCTCATGACATTGTTCTCCATTGCGACGTCGCTTGGAGCACTGTTTGGGGGAAAGATGGGGGACTTTCTTGCAAAGCATTTCCCCAACGCCGGAAGGATATTGTTGTCACAGATAAGCTCTGGTTCTTGCATTCCTCTTGCCGCTGTGCTGTTACTGGTCTTGCCTGGTGACCCCTCCACAGGGCTTGCTCACGGCCTTGTCTTCTTCATCATGGGATTAAGCATCTCCTGGAACGCGGCGGCCACTAACAAGTACGTCATGCATGCATTCACTAATTAAGCTCTTATCAGAGCAACGTTTCTTTGCTGAATCTTCTGTTTTTTTGGTGCGTGCAGTCCGATATTTGCAGAAATAGTCCCGGAGAGATCTCGAACGAGCATCTACGCACTAGATAGATCCTTTGAGTCCATACTCGCGTCGTTTGCTCCTCCAGTTGTTGGCATTTTAGCTGAGCATCTCTATGGTTACAGACCGACTCCCAGTGGATCAGGTGAAGGTGCAGTTCTCGAGTCGGACAGAGCAAACGCTGCCTCGTTGGCCAAGGCGCTTTACACTGCTATAGCAATTCCAATGTCACTATGTTGTTCCATCTACTCCTTCCTATACTGTACCTATCCAAGAGACAGAGAGCGAGCAAGAATGGATTCCTTGATAGCATCAGAGATACAGCAGCTTGAGCTGGAAAATAGCAGTGAAGTTAGAGATGAGCAAAAGCTTTCCAGCAAAGCTATTGACATTACTGATGGGATAGACGATGAGAATGATGAAAGGAGACTGCTGCCAGGACCTGCAATAGTATCAGATGACGAGGATTAGCGAGTGTAGTAGCATTCAACTGATCAACATGAATTGCTTGTCGAGACACTGGAATGTATCTTCACTATTCCGACTAATTTGTTTGAATTCTGTCATGTATAGTCCAAAAACAAACAGATCCTTTGACTGTTCCATGGTTTGAAGCTTCTACATAACTCAGACAAAGTGCATCCAATGTCATGTTTTCCACGGGGATTCTAAATCCACCACCGGATTGGAGTCGGTGGTGGCCGTCGCAGGGGGAGCGGATGGTGGTGGTGGCCGTGGCGGCTGAATGAACGCATCAGGCCCAGGAAACGGGAACTGGGGAGGAGCCGCGCGCGAGGCTTGCAGGGGAAGAAGGCGGCGGCGCCATTGTAAGCAGCCCATCACCGTAATTGGGTCGGCCCGGTACATACACGTGGCGGAAAGTCCTCGTCCTATAGCCCGTGGGTCCACGTCTATATCACTCAGCATGTATACGATCTTGTGTCATCTAAAACACGGCTGGTATATATTATGGGCACCAATATATATATATATATATATATATATATATATATATATATATATATATATATATATATATATATATATATATATATATATATATATATATATATATATATATATATATATATATATATATATATATATATAATTCTTAGTTCAAAAACTATTCAAACTGCCCCTTCTCTCATCTTCCACCGTTGCTACCGGCGCCTCTGCCGCCTGCACGTCTCCCCTCCTCTTCCTCTTCTCTGTTGGGTTGATAGCCCATATTCAGCCCATGTGGGCTAGGGCAGTTCACAGCTCACACCCCCTCTTAACTTAACCCTAATTAAGATTAGGGGGGTATGGTGGTTACGTTTTAGAAGCAGAAAAAGGCTATAAAAAGGCAGCAACGAGAAAGAAAAGGAAGAGAAAGAAAAGAAAGAGAAAGAAAGGGAAGAAGACAAGGACAACGCAGAGAGACGGTTGTGTTCTCATCAAATCTACAGTAGACTCTTGCTGTGATTACTTGGGGAGGTTTTAGATATTGTGGACAGTGACGACGTGATCCTTGTATCCCAGTTATTCTCTTGTGGTTGTTGCTAGGGTTTTGGGCAAGAGATTGAGATTTGTATATTCATTATTCTCATAGTGGATTATCTCTAGTTTGCCCCGTGATTTTTATCCTTCGTATTAAAGGGGTTTTCCACGTATATCTTGGTGTTTCTGTTTGATTGTGTTTCCATTTTATTCCGCTGCGTATTATGGTCTTCTAGTATTTGTTCATATACAAAGGTTATTCCTCTTTATATCCCCATCACTCTCCCGTCGTCGGTCCTTCCCCCTCATCTCCCCTCCTTCCCCTTCCTCCTTCCCCCTCCACCTCATAACCACAGAGGTGGTGGAGGGGTAGGGATAGTTTTGGTTTTTTCGAATTAGAGGTTATGATTTGAGAATAATTTAAATGGGGGTATGGTTTGAGAAAAATACTCAAAATACGAGTATTTTCTTAAACAATCGTCCAACATAATATGGGTTTATTGCTTTATATCCCTCCAATGACCTCAAAGTAGAGCTTTGTCTTCGCTCAGGACTGCACGCCAAGAGTCCCCCCTCGCATGCAGGCTAAGACAAGAAGTGGGTAGCATAAGACGACGACGGGATTTGGTAACAGAGGCCAACACTTCAATTTTCTAGCTGACAGTCAGGAGCGTGTTCGTCTTATTCGTGTGTTTTGCACTCTGCTCCACACGAAACCTCCGTGTGCGCGAAGCACACGTATCAATCGGGCACGTAGATTCCCCATGCATGTTAGTCCACCACATGGTATCACTGCGTGGGAACCTGAAGGGCTTGGCTTTCATCCTGCTGTTCCATCGTGTAAGTGCCAAGTGGTGGAATCGCATGAATTTGATGCAAAGCATAGGCGAGGATTCTTTTATCACTGTTTATTGCTGTTTCATAAGCAAGGATTCTTATGAAATGTTCCACTTCTCCTGCCATATGAATTCGGAGAATATTTCTTGTTCCATGAATGTGCATGAAAAGTATTTCTTCTTTCGTGTAGCAGAAGCATCAGTATCACAAATGTCGAGAGAATCTGGAACAAAAAAAATACAAGATACATAGATAATCGTCGGCGACATGATCTTAAAGAACAATTTTGTTTAGGTCTTACTTAGGAATTCATTCAATTTTTAGGAGAAGAAGACTACACTGCAATGTGCGAACTAATGAAAGTTGCAGATTTAAAGGTATCTGACCATGCAAGGAAGATACACGTCAATTCTATCAGAGTCCACTGGCATGGCATGTCTCTCAGTAAAAGTTGGGAAAGAATGATGCAATCTGCAACACTCCTTAACAGCGAGAACAATTGGCTTGGATGAATGAATGATCGAGGAATTGCAACAATCATTCTGCACCGCCACCTTGCAAAGCATTCATTATGCATGACCGTGAAACAAAGGAAACCAAAGTGAGATGAGAATTACGATCCAAGTTACTGAGACTTGATAGCATATCAATTGCGATCGTAAGGTATGAAGTAGCAGAGTGATTAGCTGGAATAATTTGTCAGCATATACACGTGCTGACTCGACCCCCCCTGCAATGCATTGACCATTTTGGAAGACGGGAGTAAAGTGCATGTAACAAATCCTGTGGTGTTAATGCAGGGATTAATTAATGCAGTAGACAGGAAGAGAAATCAGATGATTCCAATGCATGCAAAGATGTGATTTCCTCGACACATTTTCCATGATCCAGTCTCCGTAAACCTAGGATTTAGAGGGGATCATCATACCTTCACCTTGGGGGTAACCAGAACCCTCTCTCAGTCTCTCGTTTGTGCCGCTGCACCACCCAGCGTCGTGCCACTTGGAGTGCCAATTGCTATGTGACGAGAGCAGTATAAAGTAGAGCCCGCAACGCTCTCCTTCTCCACCACCTTTCATAGAGAGAGAGGCAGAACCAAAGGCGAGGGGGTTCGGCAGCGATGGCAAGTGGTGCAGGCTTCCTTGGCGACCATGATCTCGCAGGTTCTGTAGAATATATCCCACTTGGAGAACCCTTTTCTCTCTCTCTCTCTCTCTCTCTCTCTCTCTCTCTCTCACATGAGTCCACGATCACCGCCGTCCGAGTTTTTTTAAGATTCATTTCCATTTCATGATTTATGCAGCATATCATGATGCATGATAATGCTCCGATCTCCAACACAGTCACTGTATTTATTGTTCTTCTTTTGGTATTTTCATCCACCATGTTGAAGATTCACGAAGGATTCTCCCTTTAGCTAGTCTTTATACTCAAGTTGATTGGATTCCAGAAATTTTACTGCCAAAGAGGAACCAAAGCACAAACTTGTGTTTCTTGTTGCAGAAAATATTAGGTATTTTTGGATCAGTTTTATGACTATAAGAACAGTATTTTACGGGATAGGGAAACTTCGTATGCATTTTATCTCTGGCCCCTCCTCTTTGTTGACGAAGAAGTTGATTGGACTTCGTATAAAGCTGCTTCATCTTCCATAATTGCTCTTTTACTGGTCCCGTTGAGTTCAAAATTTACCCCCTCTCTGTTGACTTGACTCAATCTGGCACGTCCGATGCGTGTGGACTCCACTCGATTGGACGATCTGAGCCGTACGTCGAGTTGCCTTAACGTCCGCCAATTACGTGAGCGTCGTCATCCGCGTCAGTCTTATGTTCACGAGGCTGGTCCTTGTCGTTTTCTGTTCCCCGGGCGTGGTCAGCCGTGGCCTCCAACGAGTCAATCTCTTTACCCGCCTCCCACCCCGCCTGCCACGTGTTCTCCCTGGACGAGGCAACACGACGGCGCCTATGAACCTCCATCTCTTCCCACAGTCCTACTGGCGCTACGCATACACTTCTGACACGTGTCCGTTTAATGCATGTTTCTCCTGCCATGGAGTGATACTAATTGATTGCAGCGTTGGTCGCTGGTGGTGCAGGAGTCGCCGGTGAGGGCGTGGCCGGGGTTCCGCTGATCCAAGATCCTCCGATGGAGTTGAACCCGGCTGCCGCAGCAGGAGCCGCCGCCCCGCCCGTCGTGCGTGAGCAGGATCGCTTCATGCCGATCGCCAACGTGATCCGCATCATGCGCAGGGTGCTGCCGGCCCACGCCAAGATCGCGGACGACGCCAAGGAGATGATCCAGGAGTGCGTCTCCGAGTACATCAGCTTCATCACCAGCGAGGCCAACGAGCGGTGCCAGCGAGAGCAGCGCAAGACCGTCACCGCCGAGGACGTGCTGTGGGCCATGAACAAGCTCGGCTTCGACGACTACATCGAGCCCCTCACTCTGTTCCTCCACCGCTACCGCGAGCTGGAGGGCGACCACCGCGGCTCCGTCCGGGGGGAGGCCCTCCAACTCATCAAACACCGAGCCGTTCCCACCGCCGTCCCTGATATACCTACGGCTGCCTCCCAGTTCTTCACCACCGCCCCGGTGCCACCGCCGAACTTCGTCATGCCACCGCCAGCTACCGCCGCCCCGCAGCATCACAACCTCTTAAGTGAAAGCATGGTCAGCTACTTCCTCGGCATGTATGGGAGTGGGGAAGGATCCAGTGCAAGTGGAAGCTACTCCCATGTCAACGGGATGCCCAACTTTGACCACCCTTATCCTCCCTACAAATAACGAAGCACCAACAAGGATAACTAAGCAATATATAATATGTAGTGCAATAACGTGTGTGTTGTAAGGGGGAGAAGTATGCTCTTTGGGACTCACTCGATAACCAAATGGTCGCAGAGAGCAGAGGTGGATTAGGTTATCGAGTAAAGTCGATGGAATGTGGTAAGGAGTAGCGATACTTGTGGGATTAATGGGGACAGGTAAGGGGAGTGGAACATGTGGGCGAGGTGGGGTGGACAAGTATCAGCTTGGGGGTGTGCTTTTTGTGTCTGCAAGCTCGGGAATAAGAGAAGGTGAGCGTCTTCAGCACTCGTAGCATCAACCTGCAACGAGGAACGAAGAAGGCTTCGTCTGTGTTATGCTCTATAGTTATCTCCCGTCTCATCTTCCTTCCTTCTTTTATGTTATTACTTCTCAATTTGTTGGGGATGGAATAATGATGTAGTATTAAAAACAGGAGAATTGATAAGACACTTACAAGATACCAAATGCACATAGATTCTCTATCTTTCTCTGCTTGCTATCTCAATCTCTCAATCTCTATCTCTATATCTTGCTACATGAACTACGGTCCTATTTATAGGACCTAATGACAACCACCTTAACTACTAGATCATGATTCAAGTGGTTATTGAAATCATCATGTAACCACTAGATCATGATAATAATCTAGATAGATAACTAGAATCAAATCTCAACACTCCCCCTTGATTCATAGTTGCATACACCAATTTGCGACATAAAATAAATATGCTTTCAAAGTGGAAGTGATTTGGTGAGGATATCCGCAACTTGTTCATCCGTTCCATAATACTTCATTGTGATGGCTCCACTTGCCTGAAGTACTCTTTAAAGCTCCTGCACAATCACTATCAGTGAAACCAAATAATTTGCATTTAAATTTTGTTTTGAACATCCATTTTAACCCAATCACTTTCTTTTCTTTCAGTAGATCCATTAGCTCCCAAGTTTCATTCTTCTCAATTGACTTGATTTCGGGAGCTACTGGGAGCTCCGCTTTGGTGAACAACACGACGACAAGAAGGGCTATGGGTTCAAGGAGTGAAGGCCATGGTACCGCAGAGGCGGGTCTTCCGTGCGTGCATCGAATTGTGCATCGGATGAAAACCTTGGTCATCAACATATGGGGGCTGTGTTCCACTAAGGGATTGTCCGAATGCAAGTACCAGTGAGTTCCATGGGAGGGACTTGATCATGCAGAGGTATGATCGAAGCAGCTGGAGAGTTAGACTGCTCCAGAGCTCATATTCGCTTAAGGGAGCCCGACAAGTCAGAGGACAAGGCCGAGTAAGCGAACGTTGCTACCAAGGAAGCTAAGGAGAACAGAATCGGTGCAAACCCTACAACGTGATGGCAGAGGCCATGCATGGGAGTTGCAATCTGTCTTTCCATCGACCAAACAGTCTGCTTGGAGAACACAGAGGTGTTGAAGCAGGGGGTCGAAAGGGGCGAGGAAGCGATGACGAGTCCAGAGGGACTTAGCTACCCAAAATCAAGCATCAATTAGAATGGAGGTGGACTCAGAGGAGTGCCACGGAGACATATCTACCGATCGTGAAGAAAAGGGATGCAGATGCGAGGCGATGGATAGTAGGGCCATGGGCATGGCAGCGCCATGGTACCGCAGAGGCGGGACTTCCGTCAAAGTCATTGATCCCTTGCTCTCATGGAGGGAGAGCGCTTGGTCGTGAAAGGGGCCGAGGAGGTGGAGAATGCAGAGGCAATATCCAAGTACCGAGACAAGGCTGAAGGGCAGAGGCCAAGAAACTTCTTAAGACCGGTGTCAACAAGTTTCTCATCAAGATAGCCGTAAGTGAAGGACTTCGGGTCATGCAAGAGTGCGCGACCAAGAAACGAAGCAGGCAGTACGCGGTGCTGTACCTTTGGTACTCAGTGGAGTAGGCGGCAGGGTTGATGGAGAAGACGGTACAATCCCAGAGGCGACCTCATCTATCAGAGAATTACTCCAAGTTGGGGTGAAAACTTCCTGCATTCCAGAAGTTCAATGGCATTGAGAAGGTGAATCACAGTAACTAACTCAATGCAAGGAGTGCAAACACTTCAAGTGCTTCAGAAGTGTGAGCAAAGAGCAGGCGAAGGCCAGTAACCAGCTCGATGCATGAAGTACAACCTCGAGGAGGCGGGAGAAGTCAAGTAACCTTTGCCTTCTCAACTCTTAAGAGAATGGGCGAAACCGAGTACCCCAATTCTCTTATCTATCCAACAGAGGAGCTCTGCACAAGTTCAAAGACCCTTCGAAGAGAATGGAAGACAACAGTTGTCAAATCCTCACCAATGGTGATCAGTGCTACTGAGAGTAGATTGTCCGCTTCATTTCCCAACGAAATGTCAATCGAAAGCGGAAGTGATGCGAACCTACTTGGATGTGACAACTAACTGAAAAAAGAGTCAATGAGCAGATGTTGTGGAGGAAGGACCCAAAACTTCAGAAGTTTGCGAGGCGATGCTCGTTAAAGCTCCAACAAGCATCCACCCAGTTCAAGCAGCATGTGGAATTTTTGAGAGACTAGCGCAGTAAGAATGGTCTTTTCCTTCATTTTGGTAGATCCGTAGGAATCAACGAGGATCAACACAACTCAGCCAACCCCACACCAGAGTCAGAGTCATTGGCGAGTTGAAGCAGCATGGCGGATCAAAAGTTCGACTACTCAAAAACAGTAGCGGAGAGCAACTGGGAGCCAAGAGGCGCATTGCAGCTGGAGCAGAAGATTGAAGACTCAGCAAAGGCAAAGAGTTGCAGTGTTCACAAAGGCTTCGACGAGGACGTCGAAGGGATAAGTGGGGGAGAATGTCACGGACAAACTTCTAAACAAGATGTTTGATGTAATGCTCTGATACCACAAATGTTGGGGATGGAGAAGCAAGGAGAAACAGAATACTACGATACGAGTAAAACGAATACAACCACCTTAACTACTAGATCATGATTCAAGTGGTTATTGAAATCATCATGTAACCACTAGATCATGATAATAATCTAGATAGATAACTAGAATCAAATCTCAACACAATTGAATGACTTCATGAATGAGTGATGCCCAACATAGTGTGTGCTGTGAACAGTACAAGTGACTCGCAGGTAAAAACGTGAATGGTGGTATACGAACTCTTCGTTCATTGCATTCATATCTCATACAGATGTAGAATGGTACACGTCCGTAGCATCTTCTTCGTTGATGCCTCTCTTGGCCTCCCTGAGAAGCAAAGCTAAGAGCTTCCGGTAGCTTCCGATCGCCGTCTCGAGCATGTCGACGGCCCGGTGCTTATCTATCATGACCACTCTCAACCATTCATCCATCTCCATCGCCTCGGTGATCTTCCTACTCATCTCCCTCTTACAGAACCCTCCTCCAGGGGATGGACGTGCTTCATCTCCATTACGAGCTGCTCTGAATCCAGTAGCTCCTCCTCCAGCCACCAGGAGATCTCCGATGCTTCCGCCTTCATGCCCAAAGCATCGTACGATCGATCCGTGCTCCGTCTCCCAGATAGTTATGAGCCCCTCTTCTGAAGCTGAGACTAGATTCTGGTTCCCGTTTGCCATCGCCAGTGCCGTCACTGCTCCGCTCTGCTCTGCTTCCCACGCCGTAACATCTGCCTCGTCGAGTGGTGTTCGACGTTGCCTGGCCACCAGCGGCACCGCGTACACCCTCCCATCTGCTCCTCCGGCGTAGATGTGAGAGCTTGTGGGCTCCATGACGGTACACCACATCGGACACGGAAACTTCACGGTTCGTAGATGGCTGCCATCTGTTATTCTCCAAAGCTTACATGTGCCATCGAGGGAGCTCGAAACCATGGTCGCATTGCAGCCGCCTGGTCCGGAAGAGACACCGGTCACCGACAAGTCGTGTGCAGCGAACCGGCACAGCGCAAGTTGGGCGGAATCATCATCGCCGGAAGCGGCATCCAGCAGTCGAATTATGGGGAACACTACAATCGTGCCGTCATCACCACCTGAGATCAGAAGCGAGCCGTCGTCGTTGACAGTCAAACAGGAGACAGGCTGGCGGTGGGCACGAAACGAGCGCAGGAGATCACCGGAGGGAAGAATGAGAGCGTGAACAAAGCCCGAGAGGCCACCGGAAAAGAGGTACGATCCGTCTGGAGTCGCGACGAGGGAGGCCACCGGCTCAGGCGTTGGCAGGCAGTGCACCAAGTTGGAGGTCCACCGGTCGTACAATCGAATGAAGCCCGAGGCGGTGGCAGAGACGTGGGAAGCGGCGACGAGGGCGTCACCGACGAGCGTCAGGCCCTTCCGAGGGGTGTGGCTGCCGGAGAAGCGGGCGCGGATGGTTCCGGTGAGCGGATCGAGGGCGGTGATCGGATGGTTGGGAGAGCTTGTGAGAATGACCTCTCTCCAAAAGGACGCCATTGCGACGATGACAACTCCGCGAAGGCGAACGTCTGGGGGTGGAAAGTGAGGGCTTTTGGACACGGAGAGAGCATGCGGCATGAAAGGTGGGTGGCGCTTTTGGTCTCTTCTGTAACAGCCACAGAAACGATTTGAGTGTCGACGAGAAAACAAATGGCATTGATTGACAAAGTTGACCAAACAAACTTGCATAGGTAAATCCGATGCCTAAACTGTCAAATATGATAGGAGGGAGAAGTATGCAGAGGATGAAGCATGGAAAAATGCTACAGAAAACACCGCAGGCAGAGAATGAGTCATCAACAGGATGGCTTGGCTTTGCAATGACATGATCATAGATCAATGTTCGAATAGAAGCAAGCAATACTCACTGATGAGGACAGAGAGTGCAATCAGTATGAAACCAAAGGTGCCCTGCATGAGTCAACAGAAGCCAGAGGATTTGACTTGTGAAAGCCAGAGGATTCAAGCATCAGTCAACAGAAGAAACCACCAAAATGCCTCGAGCTGGAAGAGAACAAAGCATGCACTCAGTCCAGGCTGGAACAAATTGACACAACCAGCATAAATCAACAACGTTCTAACTATTCAGTTCCATTCAGATTATCTGGTCTGTCAGTTGTTTGCATACAAGATAATGATGCTGGCTACACAAGAAGAAACAAAATGGATTGTGAATCCATAACCTACACCCCACAACTAATTCGTCGATGGAAGACGAAATTGCCCACAGGAAGTTTGATTGTTTATGCAAAGAAACACTGTAGCGATGGAACTTTCCCAGGGGGGATAAACTTTGCACCAACCTTGGGCCATATGTTATCTTACAGAAAGCTTTCATCTTTGTATCCACATTGTAGTATCACTATCTTTTGGGTGATTTCATCAAAGCCATCATGACCATGAAATCTTGAGGTGAGTGTCGAAGATCAGGTTGGAGTTTGAAGATTCAGGCAGACTTCCCTGCTCGTAGCTTCCATGTACTCTGCACCATTTATTTGTTTTGGCAGAACAATTAGTGACGCTCTAGATTTTTGAAATATAAATAGAGAGCTGAAGAACATACAATAGGCTCATCATCCGAGTCTTCCCTCCCAGCTGAACTGGAAAAATCTCGTGATTCTTCCTTTGATGATTTGGCTAACTCATTCAATTTCGTTTTTGTTTGCTTCCCAACTTCTGAGGCTGGTGAGACTTTCTTCTGTGTGATTTTATCTAAAGAAAAAGGCAAAGTAATGACAACCAACTGAAAAAGAGATTCATAGGTGGCAGAAAGATATTTGTAGGTGGCAAGGATGGATACCTACCTAACAAATGGATAACTAAAATGTTGCATGGATGTACCTGATTTGACATCATTGAATTCAGAGCGGGGGTGGATATCTGATAGATCAGAGTCGCCCCTACTGTCCAGACTAGAGTCTGTGCTGATTTTATTCTCTAACACTATTTTGCTGTTTTCCCCAGCATCTTTTTTCAAAGTACCTCTTTTTTTAGCTTTGAATGAGGAAGACCTGTCAATTGCTCAATCCAATAAATTGGTTGTTTGATAGGCAAAAGGACAAAACAAAAGGGAAATCTACTTACTTTTTCTTCGTCTCCTTACTTTGTCCAGAATCAGAATGGTCACTTCTGTAATTTACAGAGTCAAGTGACCTGAAACATCATCCATGGATTGAAGAATTCAACAGTCAAAATAGGAGGTCTATGAAGTAAATATCACACTTATGTGTCATTTTTTAATAAAAAGGATATCAAAGAAACTACATAGCTTCTTCGACAGAAAGGGGGCATTAAATAAACTAGATCAGTTCATTCTCAGGTCAGAAAAGTGGCCTTGAGCTTTTTATGTCATGCATGAAAGAAAAATGCAAAAGATGAATGAGGAAATGCTCATAATTAACATCGCATCACAGTGTAGATCAGCATCCAAGTGATCCAACTCTCTTGCTAAAACACAGTTAAGACATACAACAAGAGTAGATGAACTCACTTATCTTTAAAAGCCAATGGATGTTGTGATTTTGCTTGCTGCAAATAACAGAACCAATAGTAATGTACCAGATACTTCGACAATTCATGAATTTAACAAAGGACCCAGCAAAGAAAAACAAGTGCAAAGAACCGACCTTTCTAGGAGTGTCAGTGTTACTGACAATTTCCCATTTTTCTTTGCCTAATTGAAGCACTTCCATATCTCCATCTTCGTACAGTATCTATAAGATGAGTGAACAGGTCAAACAAAGCAAAGCTCTAATTCAATTCAATTCAATACAATAAAGGTTTTAGAAAGAGGTAGCAACGGAAGGATGCATATAAGCAAATAGATAAACAAGAATCTGGGATAAAAAATATGGTATGACAACAACTTCTAGCTCAAGAAACTTCTAAAGGATTGTATGTTCCCCTTTAACAGTAACATATAGATTAAAAAATTCTTAACAAAATTTTCCAAACCATGCAACAAACACAACTTGTGTATAGTTGCTTTTGAATTGGGCCTGCATTGCAATTAAAAATGCAACTTTTGCAAATCGAAACCCACCTGTGGCTAAATTATCTGTAATAGATTTGAATGTTCTGACTACAGGCTGTCATGCAGGTGCAGCCCGCTTTTACAAGAATCCAAGAAAGCTTATTTTGGTAATTGCCTATAATTGACCATTAATCCCAATGGCAGGCAATTCAACATCCCCTTACAAAATCTGGTAACCTTATTCTCAGTCCTCAATGAAATAGGCTTGATAAAAATTTTAATGTATGTCACAGCCATGAAAAAAAAAAATCTTTTGCAGAGTCAGCATCTGCATGTAGGATCCTGACCTGTCTCGATCAGTCTTGTAACACTTGGTGAAAGTAAATACAACAACCTATTAGATGCCAAATACAATTGAACTTGAAGGGGAAAGAAAACCTCAAACCACCATAAATCTGAGATTTGAATTGATCGAGGATGAACATTTATATCTTTAGCAATAGCTTTTTTCTTTCAAATATAGAACACAAGTTTGAAAACATAGTTGTTTAAAGATAATATATGACCTTAGCCTTGGGACATTTCAAAGAACCCAAAAGAACATCTACAGTAATGAAAGCAACAACCTCAGTTGGTATTTACCGTATGCTTCTTCTTTCCTGAATCATAAGAACGTACAACACCTTCATAGAACCTGCAAAATGCCAGCATCAGTTATTCCAAGTAGGCAAGTACTACAACTTTCAGTAGATTTATACAAAGCACATTCTACTACTGTCTACTGAATAAAAATGTTTGGCAGTATCACTCTAGTAGACATAGAAAGCTTTTATAGATGCACCTATGTAAAATTCACATGGTATTTACCGTTTATCCAAAGGCCACCAAACCCGTATTCTTGAACCAACCAACTCAGCATCACTTAACTGATTACTCTGCGATGAACACTGCAGGTATATACAGTTGGTCAAAATAAACTCCCATTATTTTGTTAATAATAACAGAAAAAAGCATACAAATTGTTAATGATAACAGAAGAAAGCATACAAAATGTATCGTGCACAACTTTAGGAGATATACATGCTATATGCATGTTCATATAATTGTAGGCTTGACAGAAAAGAATAAAGGAAAACCATCCATGTCTTGGTGTCTTATAGATGCAATAAGACTCCATTCTTTCAATGACTCATTAGGATCAGGAATCTAACTTACAAAAACAGAGAAACATATGGATGTTGTACCTTTTGCTGCATCTTTATTTAATGAAATATTATTTTAAAGAGGTTATGCATCAGTAATCATGTATTTTACTTGTTTCCTACAAGCTTGATATTTTAAATCTTATAATTTTATGCACAATTGTAAGAGAATCAATGGCATGACAAGATGTAATACTAAACTGTTATTTAATACAACAGAATTTTTATTACTCTTATGGTTATTATATCACATAGCATATTTATGGGATCTGATCTGACAAATAATTGGCCGAACCTTGAGTCAGTCATTGTTGGACAAGTGAGTCAGCTAGTTGAATCACATATTTAATAATAAATATTTTAAAACATAATATTATATTTTTATTTACTGAAAAGATTAAATTAGTGGAATATGTAAAACATCTTGCACACTAAATTCAATGGAGAGAGAAGAACCAAGGAGAGGGGCAATTGGAGAGATGAGCAGCCAAAAGGAGAAAAGCAGTAGGTACAAGTGCAGCGATTCGATAGATAGGTGCAGTTGAAGAAAGAGGGGTGACCAAAGGGACCAATGGTGGCACATAGTATAATGGAAGATGCAGGAGATGGATGACAGTAGGAAGACATTCAGACTCCTCAACGAGAGCATTCCTTTTTCCTTAAATCCTATTGTAGTCAAAGGAGAGAGGTGCTAAATGGCACCAAGGTGCCAAAATGCCCAAGGCACTAGAAGCTTGCACGATGCTCCCAAATATTAATTTTTTAAAAAAATATATATCATGGTTAATAGATATAATCCCTAAAATAAAAGAAATAATGCAGTATTCATTTAAAGGACCAAATTATATTGTTGAAATGTATATTAATAAAACAATTAACATAGGAGGATGAAAAGGGGGTTGTTGGGTATCGAGAGGGGGTTGCTGTCAATTCAGAGGGAGGCAAGGATAAAGGATTCATAAAGGAGAGGGAGGAGGTATGGCAGTTGGGTGGTTGTGGGTTCTCGGTTGGAAGGGGAAGATGTTGGAGGGAGAGGAGGCATCAAGGACGAGGAGGTTGTCAAAGAAGAGGCAGTGAAGCAAAGGGGCAGATGATGCTGGCCGCAGGGGTGAAAGGATGATATAGAGAAAGCCACCGTCGTAGGGAGGAGAAGGGAAGACGCTGATGCGAGGAGGAGGCTGTCGACACAGGAAGGGGGGCAGACGATTACCACAAGGTGAAGAGGGGACACTAGCAACGAGGGGAAAGGAAGAGACAAGGGAAGTGGGGGAGAGGCACTATGGGGAAGGTGGGCGGAAGAGTGAGGGGAAGAGAGCTGCAAAGAAGTGGGGAAGGCATTGCCAGGCTACGATGGAGTGGGCGACGATGGAGGAGAGATAGTGAGGACGAGCCCATTAGAGGAAGAGGTTGCTATCGTCACAGTTCATTGATGGAGAGGAAGACGCTGGTACCGCTGCCACTGTCGTTTGTCGATGCAGAGGAAGAGTCGCCGTTCATCGATTAGGTTTCCACGAGTCATCTCATCGTGTGCATGGACCGAGGGTACATGTGTGAAGATTCAATGATCTAGTTTGATCGAACCAAATCCAATGATCTAGCTCGCTCCTACCCGATTTGAATCAGGTAGGCGTGGGCCCCAGTGCACTCTTGGCCCGCGCCCAAGTCAAGATGCCTGCTTGGCCCCCTTATCGAGCACTCGGGTCATGCCTCACCTCGCTCTGGCACCTCGATGAGCGCCCGTTAACTTCACTGCTAAATCCGATCACTAATCAACTTAAATACCCCCAAGAACAAGTAATAAGAAAGATTATAATAAAGGGCATTTAAATCGTTTTGCACAAATCACCAACAAAGGTCTTCTTGTTTGATTCAGCTTGTTCATGTTGGTCATCAAGAAACCAACCTGATAAGCCGATTCATTATGGTTTACCAATAGACACAATCTAATAATTAAACCAGATGTTCAAGGGGATGATTCCTGGTTATTCCAGTCTCATTCTTATAACTATTCTACATAGCAATTAATACTGATCAGACACATTAACCTTAATGTAGCAAATAACCTAAAAAATTTCATGCTCATACTTCCAATTGTACCACAAATGCCTTCCCAATATTTGTCTCCTGAAGCTATTTCCATTTGGCAAGAAACAAGGACTGACAACTAAACACTGGTTATAGTGGATTTCATAAAGCTTAGTATAAAGTTGCATGGGGATGGACATAACCAAATTTGCACTTATTTGAGATCTTCTGACAACACAGAAGACAAATGAGAAAGAAAGGCATAGCTGGATGCAAATTTTAGGCAATATACTGAAACCAAAGGACGTGAAAATCTAGAAAATGGGTGTCACAAAAAAAGCCTCAAAAAGCAAAAAAGTTCCATCCCTTAAGAGTTAAAGTATATAGCTACAGTGTTACCATAAGTAACTATATTGCTAATATATCAACATAACATGAATGCATAAAACATGATTGATTGCAGCAAGGACAGTCGTGTCGTGCCGACTGGTGGTGTCATGCCGTGCCGACTGATGGTATCGATCCTTGGATGAACCGATACATACCGGTATTTCAAAAAAATGTCCAGAAAATACAAAAGTTCTTTTTAGGATTTTTTTCCTAATTTATTGGTATACAAATTATATTTAGATAAGGATAAAGTGTTTCTAAGACACAAATGAATAGAACTTCTAGGTTATAAGAGGAAATTTTGAATTTTTTCTTTCAGATCCATCGAGGAACAACTCTACTGAACAGGCCTAGCTGCTTCAGTTGCCTCCATAGAAGGAAATTGCTTCTGTTGTTCTTGAATCAGCTGATTAGGAATCTTAATTAACTTTAATCACAAGCAAGAATGTGAGAAAGAGTGAGAAAAAGAGTAAGAATGAACGAGAGTGAGTGAAAGATGGGCGAGGTAAGGGATTTAAAGCCACAAAAGAGGCTCCAACGGTCAATTTGACCATTGGGGACAAATTAGACCCGATTTGGGTCAGTATCAGTCATTGGAGTGAAACTAGACCTAATTTGGGTCGGTATTGATCAAATTCTCATCGACACCAACCCGTATCGACTGATATAGGACGAGTTTCATTTGTAACAACTGATACATTCTCATACCATTCAATATCAAGCAATATTTCAATGTCCTTCCAAAATAGGCTGGTCCCTGTATCAGCTAACTAGTGGACTGATACATATTCTTACCCTTTCGGGGAGAACATGAAACCCGAATGTCCAGGTTCCTTAGGTGTAGCAGTCTTCGAGACATAAAATAAATGTAGTCATTCAACAATATGATCCCTTTTACATTTTAAAAGCTAACAGATTATTAAATAATTTCAATAATTACATATAATACAAGACCAAAAATATCAATTTCAACTAATAAAGTATTTTTTGAATAAGTGGGACACGTGGTTCAGTTTCAATATCTATCAGGTGTTTTCAAACATGTATAGGGCAAGTGTTATAAACTAGTACCATTCAAGTATAGTATATCATCCTAATAGTTCCTTGATGAAAATTTTACTATTAATTTGTAACTATAATATGCCATCTTAACCAAAGAATAATTGAGGTTGAAGGAAGAAGTACTACAGAGATAACAATGGGATCCCCAATAAGCAGTAAAAAGAATGATTAAAAGAAAAAAAATAATGTAGCAACTACCACAAAACCCGATTGATAACTAATAAACTAAGTTGGCATACCTTTTCCAAAACAGCAATGCTTCTTCTTTTACGCTTTTTAGTTGAACTAGATAAGCTTTTGGATCGATCATCTTTCTTTTTGTTGTCTTCTGGTAAGGACAATTTCTGCAATGTATGCCATAACAACAAAAATATAATCCAGCACTAATTTAATATACTTGCAAAGACAAAAGGTTGTACCTCTGGTGTACTGTTCATGGCCTTTTCAACATGCAACCTGTCAGTAACTTTCCTAACTCTTTTGAACGAGATGCCTGGTGAGCAAGAGACTAACAAGTCCGAAGTAGTAGTTTCAGCCATGTCCTCATATAAACTTCGTTCCACCAAAGAATGTGCTGTCTCATCCTTGGCAAATGATCGTGAGAGAGAAATCTTTCTGTTTTCTTTTTGACCCTTTGCTGAATTGGATCTATGCATGGAATTTGACCTTTTGCGTTTTGGAGTAGCCACCACCACCTCAGTGCTAGTTCCATCATGTTTTCTTTTTGGAAAAACTGTCTCTTTTTCATCATTACTTTTATCAGTCATCTTCCCACTTCTGCATCCAGAATCTGTTACCAATTTGCCAGTTTCCATTATTTGTTCTCGTTCCAGATTGTCCAAATTTATTTCTCTCACCACTCCCAAGACGTCAAACTCATTTTCAATATTTTCCAAATCAGAAGGTAAGTTATCCTTTTTAACTGGTTTCTTTTTCTTCTTCTTCCTGGCTCCTTGAGATCTAAGAATTTCCATTATCTTTCCGAGAGGAACTTCATTGTCATTCTCGTCATTCTCTTCCAAAACCATTCCATCCTTTGCAGCACCTGAATCACCCTATAATTCCACATAGAGAGAAATTGGTGAAGTCAGGAACAAAACAGCAATGCAAAAGCCATATTAATTTAATGGAAGATATATATGGACTAGTTTTCTAAAATGTGTAACAGTCAAACCTTTGATTTTCTTTCAAGTTTAAGAGCTTCAAAATGCGCCAAGGCACTATCACTACTCAACCATGTCTTCTTGTCATCATCCTAAAATGAGACAAAACACAGTTAACCAAGGAAAATCATGTCATATAGGAACTTGCATGTAATCTTCATACTCCAAATTTGTCCCTATTCTGGTTTTGATTTCAATGATAATGGGGGGGATAGAAAATAATAAAGCAACAAAGTAAATTCCAGTTAGGAAGTATCTGTAGGTACAATCTGGAGGGCATAAATTAGACAAAAATGTAAGTTTTTATTTTTTAACATGAAGTATCTGCAGGTACACCTCAAAGGACATTAGTTAGATCCATAATGTAAGTTTTAACTACAAATCACATAACTATTCAAAACCGGTCCTAGTTTTAGTGATGAAGTCAATAAAATTTTTGTTGTTCATATGAGTTGGGTGATAAACACAAGGAGATAATTCTGTCATGTGGTAACTGAAATAAATAATCAAACATTGCTCAATCAGAATTAACTGTTCAAGAAGCAAGTACTAAGGTATAATATACCATAGGCTTGCCTAGAGGCGAGCCTCGATACAATGGTAAAGTTGATCCTTTGTGACCTATCACAAAAACAACCACTCTACTTGTAAGGCTATGCATTAACCATCCCTAGCATTGACGGGGGTTCACCCATTTTATAACATAGGCATGCCCAAAAGGATCTTTCTTCTACAACAGAGAACACATGAGAAAGACATTTATAGTTTTTTAAATTACAATCAAACGTACAACAACAATAACTACAACAAAAACACTCGTACTAACAAGCAATTTTCTTTGTGATATTGAATGACAAGTATATCAATGAGAAACCAGATTGATATGTACTATCTTGATTAAATTCTATCCAATATGAATAATATTCAAATTCCTTACAGATAGAATCTTGTTAATACATAGGATTGAAAGATTAAAGGCTTATAATAAGTACATCAAATACTCCTCAAAATAACATTTTTAATTATTAGTTCAGATGACAGACAAGTAGATCTAGCGATCAAACACTGGCCTGCTAACCTGTTTTAGAACTTACCATGCTACAATTATATGGAGAACTTGGATCACCATAAAGATACAAGTTGACAAGGCCAGGCTATGCCTACTTTATGAGTTTAAACTGCCTATTTGAATTTGGAGTCCCTATTCTCATATAGAGAGAACTCACTGTGTTTTTCAAACCAAAAGTACATCACAGATGGTGCAACAGACTAATAATGAATGTAATTATGCAAGTTGCAAGAGCATCAATTTGGTGACCACAACAGCTTATAGAAAAGCCATTTGTCATAGTATCTAAAGGACTTGCAGTAATTTCTCCGAAATAGCAATAACATAGAAAACAAGACGGATATGCTATTACTTGGAATATCAAGACCAGTTCAATATAATATTATGATGTAGCGAATATCTTAAATGATAAAAAATAAAAAATTGACACTAATAAAAGGATAAAGCTAGGGATGCCCATTTTTAATGTATTCCAAGGACAAAACACCACCCAACCTGTTGATAACTTGTACCTTGATTTCTATCTTATTATAAATGTTTGAATTGTCTACCAGTTTCTGATGGGATAAATTTAATTTTAAATATGACTTGAAATGCTCCAGATGTTTACTACATAGTGGCTGCAGTAACATTAACACTTCCTTTAAGAAGATCCTCCACCAGACATACAGAGAGAAGAATCAGCAACCTGTTATCAATTAGTTGATTCTACTTGTTTTGCCTTGCCTACCACTTATAAAGGATGAAAGCATGGCGATCGCATATGGCCATTAATTAACACAAGTCACCATTTGGAAAAAAAAAAAAACACTTCGTTAAATTGAAAAAAAAGGTAGCAAATGCAACATTGATGTTTCGAAACACAAATAAATGGCATATACTCAAATCAATCGCTCATGAAATGCCATGAATACTCTCTCAGATGGCATCCATGTCAAACATCAGCAACTGAGATGTATACTCTGAGGCGCTAGGCACTCACCTATGAGCTCATCTGAGCAGAACAAGGTGATTATTAGGAGGACGAAAAGGGAACAAGTGATCAAGAAGAGGAGTGTGATAGGAGGAAGCGAACACAGGCATGGGAGGAAAGAGGAAAAAGGGAAGAGAAGAGGAAAAGAAAGTGAAGAGGAGAGAAGATACACAGCAAAGGCATATTGACATTGGCAATGGTGGACAGGCAGTGGAGTTATACCAGTAACTGCAGAAGCCTGACAACTTGGCCTAGGCGAGTGTCTGGGAGGTCCAGAGCCCTCGTTGGGGTGCTCATCAAGTCAAGGCACCTCACCAGGAGGCCTTTGAGGCATTTGGGCCTGACCTAGCCACGCCCGAGTCCCTGAGTGATTGTCTTTTGACAACATACTATATTACTACCGCAATAGGAGCTTTGCTCCTATATATAGTAATTTACGAGCATAGTGATTGTCGCATACTACTGTTGCAGCGGCAGCAGTAGCTATGCTCCTACATATAAATATCTTTAGTACTAAAGGACAGTACTACAACAGCGGCATTAGCCATATACTACGCTATTTCTAGCCTAGTACCACTACTAACACCAGTAGTAGCAGCTTTCATTTTGCTCTTAATTGC
The DNA here is from genome assembly GCF_036884655.1 of Musa acuminata AAA Group. Classification (NCBI taxonomy): domain Eukaryota; kingdom Viridiplantae; phylum Streptophyta; class Magnoliopsida; order Zingiberales; family Musaceae; genus Musa; species Musa acuminata. The sequence continues at coordinate 2,758,625 of NC_088329.1, read as the reverse complement.
TAACCATATTTGAGTACAAAGGACGCAGAGATCATTTGCTTGATTATGAGAGGGAGGAGCTCAGGGATGAGGTGGAGCATTGAATTCTCTGTCGATTTGCCGATACCATGGCACCCAAGTCCAAATAATCACTCTATGACTATTGCAATATTTAAAAGCTAGGCCTGACTGTGTGGAAAGGAAACATATTAGGATGAAATTGTACCGGTATGATGAGAGCACTGGACAGTACACTTGGCATGATACATGTATTGGGTTGTACACCAGTATGGAAATAGATTGGGTGAAAATGTCTAGCCCATGTTCCAGATGGCTACAAGTAAATATAGATTTGCACCAACTGGTATGCCAGTAATAAAAACCTTGCTTAACATTATTGAAACAGTTACATAATCCATTAAGTAAAATAAAATAAGTTTTCCGGTGGCCATCACCCCTCACTATTACACCGCATATAGCATGGATTTGACTTCATATGATCTTTGTTCCAGTTAGTGATTTTTTTTTCCCTAGAATAGTTCAGTACACATCAACTAATATTTTTGTTTCCTGTTCTTACAGGATGAATGCCTTGAACATTATCACTGCATTGAAGCCTGCTCAGTCAACCAGGAAATCAGAATAAGAAATAGCAGCTAAATAGATCATATGAAGAATCACCAAAATCCAGAAAAGTAACCTTTCCGCATGCAGTTTTCTTGGGAAAGATTGGAAAATGTTTAACCAGGAAATACTGACCATGATGTCTTCATCCATGCTTTTGTCAACAGGTTTGTACAGCTTACATGGCAATGGAACTGCATCAAACCCTGAAACCTCTGTGACATCAGACACTAATCTTTTTGTAATCAATAGCCCAAGATCGCATATAGCATGTATAGTCTGCACATTTCCCACCAAATGCAAAATTCAGTTGAATAATTAAAAGAACAGCATTACACGACAATAATACGAAGTTGTATCACAAAATTGTTCGACAATGTAAGTTCTGGGAATAAGTGGCTCGACTAATTACTTACATTTGATTTTACTCCATCAACATCTTCGGAGTTCTTAATACTTTGGAGGATAGAAAGGATTGCATTATAGCTATCCTTTCTACGATTTAAAAATGCATCAGATTGGCAACCTTCATCAGCATGCAACAGCAAGGAAAGAAACAAACTCAACCGCCTGGAAGCTACGAAAAGATTAGCATATCCAAAAAAAATAGTTTCTTAATCATAACCTTGTAATCTTACAAGAGAATATAATGCCTGAATTCTCATCAAAATCGATATATAAACACTGTCATCTCTATTTCGCTTAAATTTTCACACATAGACAGCCAGCTAGATGCAAGAAAAAAATGTTGCAGCATTAAGAGAAATAGATCAAGAAGACATTGTTTCCTAATGCTACATAGACAGCCAGCTAGATCAAGAAAAAAAAATGGGCATCCATTGTTTCCTCATGCACAATGGATCACTAGATAGAAATAATTTCCTTCAGAAGCTGTCTTAAAATTGAAAATGACAATCACATCAAGAGATCTCCACAACAAGAACAACCAGTTCGTCTTAAAATTGAACTAACCAGTCATTTTTTACAGGTTCAAAATCTACAGCATGGTGTGATGACATGTTCGCATGAAGGAAACTTTTCACTTTGAAAAACAAGGTCCAAATATGCAAATGTTCAATAAGATAGTGCAATGACCTTATATGAGCACATATTGAAGAAAAATAAACTGCAATTACAGCCCTAAAAGCAAATATACTCAAATATGAAAGTTCTTAATGTGTGAAATATAATCAAGGATGATTAGTCCAAATTTAAAAGAAAATTACATACCAGTAGGTGGTCTCATATGCCTGAACATCCATGCACTCATCAACATTTGGACATGAAGGGTCATGTGCAAGGACATGCACCACATATGCAAGAATATATTCTGGATATGTTGTTGCCGAATTCATGTCAGATTGGGCAGAAAGTTGACGAATCTTAACTTGCTGGCATATTTGCATGAGTTCAAGAAGACATTGTTTACACTGGTACAATGGAAGATGCAAGGGTCTTATGTTAAAGAACAATGACTTTATAGTATTGAACATTGACAAACTGATCTATCACACAAGAAGAAACAAAAGCTTTACCTCTTCGTGCTCTGGGTAGTGACAATCATTAATGTTGAGTAAAAAGGCACAAGCATACTTCGCATCTAATAGTCGTTCCTTGATATACTGATGTACTTTGTTTAGGAACAATTTCCTAGATTGAGGATAAGCATCCTAAATAATCAATGTTGAAAAGTAAATATCAGTAAAGAAAATAATGCACTGAGAAGAGCTAATTGCATATGAACATACATATATGCATATATATATTAAAGAAAACACATGTTGGTGTCTACTATAACTGATAATCTACCTGCAAAATTTTCAAAGATATAATTGCTTTGTATATACTTTTCTTTTGTAGAAAAAGCATGTTGGTTTGCCATAACTGATAACCTACCTGTGAAATTCTTAAAGTCGAATAAAAAACATTAGCAGGTATCTTGTGGTCCCAATGTCTTGATAAGCGAAGAACAGCTTTTGCTGAAGCAAGCCTCATATGAGCCTTGTCTACATCACTGCCAGAAGTATTATATTTTAGCAGATAATTTTTTGGAAGTACTCAAAATAGCCTAAATATAATAAATATTCAGAAGGTTTATTCAATACCTTGATCTAATACCCTGAGCAATCTCCCCATAAGAGAGTATGTTTTTAAGAATTTCCACAAGGTTTTCAATTCCTGGTCTCAAATGGGCATCTTTGGCAGGTAAATAGCTCTTAACTAATGTTTTAATGCCAAAAATCTGCATGACACTTACAAAAGGATAATGAACAACAATAAAATGAAAAAAAAAACCAGATTTTCACTAATAAATTAATGTTAGTGCTCTAATACACATTATTGAATCTTCTTTACTAACCTTTATCAAACAAAGTTCAGACCTTTCACTCCATTCAGTACTATCTAAAGAAATTTCATCAGCCTTCAGCAATAAAGCAGAAACATTAGACAAACAACTTTTACATCATCCAGAAATTATAAAGCATAGAGCAAGTTTTTACAACTTATCCCATACCGGTTTCATTAATCTACCTGACCGGTGTGGTACTAGTACACCAGGTGGTACACTGACCCATATTACCCAGTATCACCAAAAAGAAAAAGTAAAAAAATATATCAACCATGCCAGACCATATGGTCCAATGATGGTGCATGGTCAGACTGGTGATAAGCAGTCGATACGTACTTTATTGACCAATATTTGAAACTATGGCAAAGAGGACAATGCAAAATTTATTTGGATCAGAAAGCCATACATTACTGTCGTGCAAGATTTTACTCGTTATAAACTCTATAATTTCATCCTCTCGAGTTTCAAAAATTGGCAGAGCAGTCTGCGCTATACATCCGAGAGACTGCAAGATGGCTGGCAGGTGTGTTTTATCCTCCAGCGTATCCACAAGCCTCTGAGAAGTCAATCAGAAACTTCATTCAGTTTAGCTGCCATCACAAAAGAAGTTTCCATGAAGTAAACCAATGCAACCTTGTATAGAACAGAGAGTGATTTGAGACCATCATCTTTAGTTATTGCTGCAATGGCCTGTACAGCATATTTAGCCTGCTTCCTGGTACCCTCTAGACAAAGCCTTTCTAAAAGTAGTTCAATTGAGCTGCAGTAGGATAAATAACAAAAAAATGGATATAAAAATGCAGCTTCCAAGTAGTCAAATAGTTAAAGTGGTAAAATCCAAAAAAAAAGGAAAAAGGCCACAGGTAATATTGTAAATTTGGTAACATATAGATAACCACTTTTACCTTGATGTCAACATCAGTTGTTCACGAATGGTCCCACCAGCCTTTGCCAAAACATGAGCAATACCTTCTTTAATTAATTCATTGTCCCCTTTCAGAAGACAAACAAGATCTTCTTCACACCCAGACAAAAGCAATGGAGAGTAGCTTGCAATAACCTAAAATATTCAAATTTATAATTTGAAAATCAAAGATCTACAAAGTCTGAAGCCCAACATAATTTTGTTACAAAAAAAATATTTTTCAGAAAGAGACACGATTTTCTTTTTTTTCTCTAAACATAACATAGTTACAGTAAGACCAAAAGGTACAAAGGAGAGTCTAATCTAAAAATAAGCCAAAGTTCTAACATAAAAGAATTAAAATAATTTTAAGCATCATTAACTGGATTAAGGTAATAAGCCAGAAAGGGACATTTTCCTCAGCAACCCAACTTCAAATAACCACTTAATTTTGTGAATCTAAATACCATCAAAAAGATAAAGCTAACATAAGGATATTTAGCATTCATCTTCATAGATGTGGAATTGTGGATGTCCTTGTTGCATAAGCTTCAAATAAATCAATACTCCAATTCAACTATTTATATAACCCATAACATTTGAACCTGAAATATATAGAATGTTAAAGTATATTGTACCGTAAGTAGGTTCATGCACGAAGAAATAAGTTTCACATCTCCAACAGATTGTCGGGCATCAGCTTCTGATAGTATCTCCTTGACGTAATCTTTGTTGAAGAGTAAGTATGAGCACTTCAAAGAAAGTGTTACCATAAAATCAAAAAGTGGATGCTTCTCCCCAAGGATCCTAAGCAAGTCTTCCTGCATAAATAATTAAACACTTAAATTAGTTTCCCCTAAAATTAATTGTCAGACTTGGCTGACTTGAAAATGAAATGCTGCACAACGATTTCAGGGTAGTTAATTGAGTTAAAATATGCAACAAATTCTAGCTTCTAATTATTTCAGCATTGTGGAGTATCCAACAATATTATAACTTTTTCAAAGCTTACAGCTAAAGAAGTATGTATTTGAATGAAGTAAGTAATTTGAATGATAACTACCCGACATGACCATGCTTGGTGTAGACTAGTGGATGGATCAAGTAGTGTTGTCAACATTTTCCAAATATTGGCATCTTTTAGTTGATTGAGAAACTGAAAATTCTCCTCAGCCTTCACAGGATCATTGAACAAGCGAGACATGCTCTTGAAGCAACCAAAAGTTCTTTTATGGATTTCAGTGGCATCTTCCTGCATTTTAGCAAGATTGATTCACAATAGAATCATGAAATCGAGAATATACTACTCTTAATATCCACTATATGCAAACCTGGTATGCCTGTCTAAGAGACAGATACTTTTGCATTTCTTGCTGTAACCTGCAATCGAAGAGGAAATCACCTGAAAATCCGTGGACAGTCTATCACAAACTAGATACTCCTATCTGAATAGAGAGAAGATCCTGTAGCTACAATATTGAATCTTCTGCAAACCTTTGTTTTTGTGCAAGAATCTGCTCAAGAGCTTTAACCTCAAATTTATCAAATACTGAGAAAATTGTAACCCAATGTTTCACCCTATCTTTGACAGAGAATTCAGGAGGGAACAAAGATCCACAAAGGATAAGTTCAATCACCTCTGACCTGCAAAATGTTGTGTAAAACCTTACAATCTCTCTCAAGACCAAGGCATTGTCCATTGCATAATAAAAAAACACTAATCCCAGACCCTCAAATGCACATGCAATCAACCCGATAAGAAAGCAAAAGAATGAATATGTGAAAATTGATATGCCACTCTTTCTACAAATAGGTACATTCCATATCAGCAAGTCAAGGCAGTGTTTTCCACGAACCTTAAAAGCTCAAGAGAAAAGTATCAATCACTTTTTAACCTCTGTTGTAGATGAATAATTATATACCTCCAAATATATCATCAAAGACTAAAATAATGGTGAATCTTTCACGTCAGTCACATATATTTTCTTGCAAGTGAACAAAACATATCGTTTGAGGGGTAAATTGATCATTAAAATACTACAAATGTCCATGGAAGAAAATATAATAATAAAATAATAATCCGACAACCTTTGAGCTTTGTAATTTTGGTGCCAAATTTGTTGGTTAGGTGCAACCATATGAAGGGTGAAGCCTAATCATGCATATTGCAAACAAGCAACCTTGTCATTGAACCAAGGCTCATACTTAGCTGCAACAATATGAGTTACACCAACACCAGAAAAACTAGGAATCAAGTGACAACCTATAAAAAAATTCAAATTTTGAACTAATTTAAAGACTATGAAATTTTTGTTTAATTTAAGTCAAACAAGTTTTTTCTTGGTGATCACCTAACAAGATGTTGCTGAAGCATCTTACTCTTAGTAGATTGTGTTGGATTTGTTAACTACAATAACAAGTTCACCACAAAACAAGCGGCTGGTAAAATTGTGACTAACAAAAAGATATCTTAATCAAATATCAATTTATGATTTTTTTAATTTAATCAAATGCAGATAGCTGATATTGAAGCATAAATAAGAATAACCAGAAAACTTCTTTAAAGTATAATTATTTCCATTCACAGAAACCATTAATATATCACATCTTTATTATTTAAGGACCTCTTTAAGGTAATTTTTTAGAATCTTATTATGTCTACCAATCAGCATACTTTTGATGATATCAAAAGTTCTTGATTGAAGAAGTTGCAAAGCCCGAAGAACATGAGAAATTCTCAACCAAAATTGTGATTTTCTTAATCTGTAAAAATTGATCCAACAAAAATAACTAAAACAAACACCTAAGACTTGCATATTTTATCAGAACATTTTGGAGTCAAGTTAGCCTACCAAAATGTTTGGAAGCAGAATCATCTTGATATGCAACAAGGTTTCCCATTTTTAAGACTTGCATATTTTATCAGAACATTTTGGAGTCAAAGTTAGCCAACCAAAATGTTTGGAAGCAGAATCATCTTGATATGCAACAAAGTTTCCCATTTTTAAGACAACAAAAATGAATGCATCGGACCAATCCAAGCAATTTCGAGACATTGAACATCACATCAAAACAAACCAGTCCAATTCACTGAAGCCAAAAGCAGAAAATTATCCTCCCAATGAAGTGCTTTTAGCAATTACTGAAAGCTCAAATGGTTAAATAGTAAGTAATACTTGGGGCACAAAGATGCATCTGGAATTCATTGAACTTGCATACACGAGAAGACAAAATTCTGCAGTATAAAACATATTGTATTGTTCTGAGAATATACATAAGCAATAGCAGGACCTAAACGCTGATGTTACTACAGTTGAAAAGTTGTACTTCAAAATAATAATAATAAAAACTTGCACTTATGTAGTCTCTTGATGTCAAAATCAAGATGCTATACCCATAGGCATGATCCGGAAAAGAGGAAACCTAGAGTACACTTCGGAGAGTCAGAAAAGAGGAGGGAAATATCTAAAGTGCCACAAATTGCTGATTTTTTGTAGTTCATGAAGGTTTGACGGTTATGAAATCATCATAATTGCAGTTTTAGTATCCATGTCAGTGTTACAAAATTTACCTATAGAACATGCATGCAAAGTATGATTAAGCAATTGCTGATTAATATACAAGAGAAAATAAAAAAAAAAAAACTATGCAAGTTAAATGTCACTTATTTCAGTGAAAACCATTAATACTTTGAATAAGTTCCCACTTTCCTTACCTAAAATCGCGGTCATATAAACATCTCAATAATTTCCCAGGTATCCACTTACAATCATCAATGTTTGTTGAACCATCTGAGCTCTTCAAGCAATAGAGTCGATGCAGATCAACTAGCCTCTCCAAGGTATATTTCTTAACAGTCAACTAATAAATTTAAGAAAGAAATTACAGGTCAGTAAATCAATTAAAAAGTAAATGAGCAGACAGATGTAACAGGAGCAGGAAGACAGACAGATTTGTCTCGGACACGCTCTGCCACTAGACTAGCAGTCTCAGGTGGAATGGCTTTTAATGAATGGCAAGCTACATCATAAACTGCAGCAACAACTCTTTTGCGAACATTTTCATCATAGTCCAACACTCGATCAGAAAGTGCCTCTGGAAGATGAACATCGTAATACATATCATCACACGTTCCAAAAAATACTAAATTATATTATCAAAAGATGTTGGCAAGTGGCATCATACCTATAATCTGAGCAGCTTCAGGTCGGGAAGGGTTGGAGATTAGGCAATTCTTCAAGTGTTCAATCACTGATAATCGGACTTCCACTAATCTGTCAGTCAATCTCTTTAAGAACTCTAGGAAGACCGAGTGAAAAGCTTCAGAGATAGGCACTTCGGGTAAAGAAAATAGGTCACCAAGTAGTTGAACTGCTTTAAGCCGAATATCCAACTTGTCTGTCTACAGAATGTCAAAGTTCAAGAATTAAACACTAATAAACAATACATCTAAGATCTCTAAGAAAGCTCTGAAGTCAGATATAACTATAGTAAGTTGAAATCAGATGATGGAATTGATATATAATCTAAGGCTCTCAGCACATAATAAAATTGTGCAAATAACGTATTTTTCCACAAAATATATGCACCAAACTTTTCTGTTTTCAGTCATAAGTTTGATGCTTCAAAAGCGAGCAAAATAACTTCATAAACAATAAAGCAAGGGTGACAATCTTCAAAGGATATGATTAACAAAGAAAAACAAAATAAGGACCACACAATTTCAATTCTCTTGGCACAAAAGGAGAAAGAAATAAGATTTGAACATAGCGACCAATTTAACAATATTAAAACAATAAATAAAGATGGAAAGATGGAAAGATGAAATCAATTTGGACTGTCACACTGTAAGAACTGTCATGCTAAATTAAATCTTTGGCAAACGTGCAGATTAACTTTATGCCCTAACATAATGCATTTCCTTGTTAGGCATTGTTTACCAAAGCATAAGGATATTGCTTTATCACATAGCTCAATGATGAAAAAAGATCCATGTAGCCAACCCAAATTTTAAAGACATGGATGCACGTAATTTATTCATAAAAAAAATGAACAAATGTCAGAAGGATAGGCTAGTCCCTCTATGTACCATGATGAACATGTAGTCTCCTTTATACATGATTAATTTAAAGATTTCTTGAAGGTTGCTCCCAGGATTAAATTGTTTCTGTGGAAGTTTTCTTGGCTTCGTCTCCCTACTTCACATTGGATCTCTGGTATTCTTAATTGTCAAGTAGATGAATGTCATTGCTGCCATCTCTATTTGGATTCTATGAAACACATATTCCTGAAATGCCATTTTTCTGTGGAGTTATGGGGCTTCAACAGCAGCTTGGGATTTCTTTTAGGTTCATGAATTCCTCGCTGCAAGGGGACTGGCTCAATGAGAGCCACGCTTTTGACAAGGAGTTTGGTAAATGGGTTTCTGCGGTTATTGCGAATGGTTTTTGGTTCCTATGGAGCAACCAGAATAATGCCAAGTTTCGCAACCACCGGACTAGACCTAGCTCCCTGGTTCATAAGGTCTGGTTGTATGCTCACGATTACTTTGCCTTGAGGCAGCAGCCTAAGGATGGTCCCCGACTCCAAGACAGGAACCAGCCTCAGTCCAGCAGCCCTACTCTTTCATTATAGAAACTGATGGTTCTTTTTTACCTTCTTTGCAGGGGGTGTACAGATATGTGGCGGAAGGACAGGACACCAGTAGGATGTGGAGGCGGTCCATATGCAGCTGATAATTCTCTAATGGCAGAAACCATAGCCTTGGTTTCTAGCTTATGGAAGGCAGAGGTTCTCGTCCTTACCAATCTTCTCATTTGCATGGATTCACAGGATCTGCTTAATTTTGTCCAGGGAACTGCTCTGGTTCCCTGATATCTTCAGAGTTTTCTTAGAGAAATTGCTTCCCTTTCCTGTAAGCTTAATGTTCACAGCTTTGAATACTTTCCCAGGGACTGCAATTGGGTAGCTGACAAGGCAGCAAATTTTGGGAGAACGAGTGCTTCTCCATTTTTTTTGTGATGTAGCTGGCCTTCGACCATCAATCTTGTTTTGAGAAGTTAAAGCTTTATCGAGTTGCTTTTTATTCAAAAAAAAAAATGAAGATTTCTGTATATTGAATGTACAAATATAATCTCTGGTAGTTGTGAAAAAAGTTTTATCATCATCTACACATTCTCCCAGCAAAAATAAGCCAACTGTGGTAATATACCAAAATTGAAAGAAAGATCTGTAGATTTGATCAAGCTTCCTAATAGTTGCAAAGCACTAATACTAGTACAAAATTCTTATATGATATGTGTGGCACCTTGATCATGGAGAGTTGGATCAATATATATGCTCTGATTAGAATTTTATCAATAATACAGGTTTGAACATCTCAAGTCATAACATGAAAACCTATTCCACATAAGTTATTGGACAAATAGGTTACTTCAGTGTTCCTTTAACAGGCATCAAAGCAACAACATGTTCTCCTTCACATGGGCTAACATGCATCAAGATGGGGATCATTCAAGTACCACTAAAATACTACATCAATTCCATCAAAATGTGGATTGTTCTGATGGGTTCAGGTGAATTTTATTGAACTCAACTGATCAAAAGGTTCATCGCCAATTTAGGACCTAAATCCTGTCTTTCAGACCATGTTTGGTAGCAACAGAAAGAATCTAGACAATGGTCCAACACATGCACATGCAAAAAGGTAAGAGAAAGTTTAGTACATCAAACACCAGACAGAAGCTTGAGAACTCAATAAGTGAATGTGAGAAAAACTCAGTAGTCAGAATAAGTAGTATGGAACAGAAAAAAAAGGCAGTCTGATGCAAGAGGCTAACACCACTAAAATCTGGGAGAATCAATGCACGCAATCCAATCCCTGCAAATAGAAAATTTATTCTTGTGACTCAAACTTTAGTCATCATAAAGACTAATCTTACTAATAGCACCAAAACTTGTTCTCATAATAAACAGCATGAATAGAAGTTATATGAATCTGATAAAGTCAACAGAAGCCCGCAAATAGCATACTAGTGTGAAGATTAGAGAATACTAACATTATGATATTAATTAACAAATGTTACATAAAAGTGACATTTCTCAAAAGAAAAGATAATTATGGGGATAATTAGCAAACATGTTCGTCAAGATTATGGAAACATACCAACAACTCGCCCGTTATATAAGGAATTATCCCCGTAAGAATTTCGGGTGCACACTGATATATATCAAAGATGACTTCATGATGATCAACAGAACAATTCAAATAACTGTTATCGCCTGACAATGAAGACACAAGAAGCTGCTTTATATATGGTTCAAGTTTTCCTGCACAATGTTCTATAACATTCATAGCAAGCCTCCGTGCAGCCATAGAACGCACCTAGTACCACAAATTACAAACCAATCTTTAAAGAAGATGTAAAGGGTATCACATATCAGAAACAAAAGGAAAAATCAAGTAGAATAGGCTCACATTTCTTTTATGGCCCAAAGCTGAGAGTATGGTGGTTATAAGATTTTCCTGTATATCCTCACTCTCATCTAAAATGAGCATCATGATGGTTTGCATTGACGTAAGAATGTTCTGGGGATGATCATCACTGCACATAAGTCATCATGACTCAAGTAAATTCCACAGTACAAAGGCTTAGTTTGTTTATTAAATAATAAAAGACCAATCCAATTCATCCATAGATAATCTGATCCAACAATCCATACATACAAATATAAGCATTCAAAATATTATTATTACAGTTCATACTAACAACTATAACACATAAAATACTGAAAAATCTCAAAGTTTTCTCTATCATGCAACAACGACCAGGTGATTAGAATATCAAAATGTTCTTTAACCTGAATAGATCTAGGTTGTCTTAAGAGAGAACCTGCAACAGAAAATGGATGAAGCACTATAGCCCAAAGTTAAAAAAAAAAAAAGTCATACCAATCAGTAGGGATCTCCGACCACGAACAGGACTGCCAGTTTTCACATGGCTTGAGTTCAAACATGGCTTAATGCCTGGTATGCTTACCTTATTTGCATACTGCTTGGCTTCACTAGTTACAAATGGATGTACCAGGCAGTAAGTTTGTCGTCCAATACCCATGTCATTTATTTGGAACGCTTTGGAAGCCCTCATTTTTTTTCTTTTTTTTACTCTCTCTCTCTCTCTCTCTCTCTGTCTCTCTCTCTCTCTCTCTCCCTTTCTTCTCTCTTTCATGCAGCTCTCTCCCCCCTCCTCTTTACTACCATATTGCCACCATCACGGTCTACTCCACCATGCTATAATATCGTCGTTGCCTCCTCATAAGTGTCTTCACATCCTCAGCACCTAGTTTGCATCCTCCTCCAGCGCCACCACCACCACCTCCTCCTCCCCTTCTCCTCTTTCTCATCCTCTACCTCCTCCTACATATTCTCCTCCTGTCACCAGCCCTTTTGCACCTTCTATTCTTCTCCTCCTCTTTTTCTCTCATTCTCTCTTGGTTTGGTGATGATGACTCATACCGAGTACTGCCCATACCAATTACCTACACCAGTCTGCACTGGTCCAACAACGATTGGAACCAAACCAAGATTATAGGCCTTGCTATAACCACACATAAAAATATTTTGCACAGTCAAAACTGGAGCAAATCTCACCCTTTTGTCTCACAATGCATGAATCTTGATGTTTTAATTTGATTTTGTACACTATTGGCAACCTATATGAAAGTTTGGAAGTTGCCGTGCTACCCAACTTTTATAATTGAAACATAGTTTCCTATGGTCTTCAAAAAAGAAGTTTAATGGGATCCTTTGGTGATAAATTCCTAATATGCTGCTAGAAAAGGCAGAACTTCCATAGGATCAGCATATGTATCTTCTTTCTAGAGTTGTATCTTTCTGATATATGAAACTTAAAATTGCTTTATAGGCCAGCATAAATTTAAATAATATCTATATCCAAATAAAACTTAAAAATAACAGAAAGTTAGACCTTACATTTTTTAATCTATCAACCAGAAAGTTAGACCCCACAAACACAGACTTGATCTAATTGCCAGGAAAACCATGTTTGCAAACTTAAAGAAGTACTCACCTGACAACTGAAACAAATGTTCTGAACATTTCATGTATCAGATCATTACATTCAAGATCCAACATCACAACACAGGACCTGTATTTAGCAAGAGTCTCCAGGATAACAGCTCTTCTCCCAAATGAAGGACTGTTAATATCACCTAACCCAGCAAAGGTACCAACAATCAAATGAAATATGTCCTGCAAGAACAGATTACAATCAGACGAAAAAAAATTCATCCACACACTAGATCCTTGTTTCTTTTAAAGCTTCAATGCAATTTTCTCTACAGAGGAAAATACTAACCCTCAGAACATCATCACTGTAAGGAGCTTGTGGCGCAGTTATTCTGGTGATCTCACAAACACAGGTTGCTACGAGAACTTTGACATCCCGATCTTGATGTGTCAGCAATTCTTTCTTGGCAATTGCGTTAAGACAAGACTGCATCGAGTCTAAGACTGAAGGCACTGGTGACTGATCTATCTCAGACAGACAGTTTGCAGCTTGCTAGACATCCAAAAAAAATAAGTTACAGAAAATGTTAAAGGACACCAGAATCTCCACTTCTATTATTGCAGTGGCAACAGGATGTAAAACAATTCTACGATCAACTCATTTATACCAAATAAAAAGACTTTATTTCTTTTGCCCATTTAATAAAAAAGTGATAATTGCACAGAAACTTTGATACTGCAGGCTGTGAACATGTGATATTCAATATTAAGATAGTGACCGATACAACAAAAAGAGAAAAATAAAAGTTAAATGCTCAAAGGTATACCAACAATAAACAAGTGAACCCTGCAAGGAAAGTTACACTTCAACAATGAAGATCATAAAGGTCAGGAGTCCCTGTTTTCTCCCATTGATCAAGGTTGCAAAGCAGACTGCTTCACGATAATAAATAAATAATTTAAGCTCTCAAGGTCATAAATTTGCCCAAAATCCACTACATATCAGTTGCACAAGGCCCTCTTGTTGGGATGATTTTTTTATGCTGACTTCTCTGACAAACTAATGCAACTCAACACATGCAACTGCAAGCAGTCCTGAATAGTAGTTAATTTCTGTCATTGAAGAAGTCATTTCATGGTCGGGCAAGAATTTCACCACATGCATTTTAGGTTGACCTAAAAATGATCAAGCTAAACCCAATCCATACAAAAAAATAACATATTTTTCCAACCTATATCCAACTTGTTCTGTTTTGTGCAAGGTTTGAGCTGTGTTTAACATAATTTTGAATATTCAAAACTTAAAACCAATAAAAAGAATAATATCCATGAAAGAAAATATTATATATATTTAATATTTTTTACATCTTATGAAGCATTGATTAAACCTTTAAGATCATCAATGAGATAGTGAAAAAAACTGATGCAAAAGACTCCCACCAATATGAAGTCTGAGGAGGATTAACATATAAAGCCTTGTTCCTGTAAGCAAAGGTTTTGAGGATCAAGTGGGTTAAAGGTGGGAAACACCAAAATGAATGGGAGAGGTATCCAAAGCATTTTACTTTTTGAAGTTCAAATTTCTTAGTATAACTAAATTCTGCAATAATTTATTTTTTAATGTCTCTGCACTTGCCCTAATACATGTATCTGGTACATGGTGTGTCACTGTATAAGTTAGCAGGCAAACATTGTGATCCTCCATAATCTCACCCACATTGAGTATGGGCTAGGGATAATCCATTACTTACCCCAAAAACAACTTCTAAGACTTTTTTGAGGGTTCGATCCAAGAACTTTTCAGGCTCACTTCCTGAAAAATATGGCATCAAAGCAATAAACGCTTGTAGTGTGAGGGCCACATTGCGACTTATTGTGTATCATGATGAATCTCCATCCAATAGAAACCACAATCTCAAACAAGAATGGCCCAAAGAAAAGTTTCCAAAATTTGAGCCAATTACCAACATTAAGTACCTTGATTGATAAACTATTTGGAGAACCAAACGAGATTGATTGGAAGTACTGGTGGGGTTCGCTTCGAATTTTGAGGTTCTGGACCAGAGAGGACCAGCAGTTTAGAAAGAAAAAGTGGCTTAGATGAGATTTCTTAGGAGTATCTTTGCCCTTGAATCACGAAATTGAAAAGTCAGCTCCATAATTCTTAAACCATAGAAATACTCCGGTGACCTTCTTCAGAAGGTCTAAGCTCTAAGTTCGGTTCCTATTTTGGACAAAAAGGAAAAGGTGTACATTTCAACGGAAGCAAAACATGGCAGTAAAAGAACCCTTTTTTTTCACTACAACTAAAAACCCTTGCACTTAAAGATGCAAACTTATTGATTCAAGCACGCCAAACATGACAAGAATCCGTTTTTCCGTAGAATTCCATGTCCCATTAAACCCTAGTTCTTACATAGTGTGACCGCACGACTCCAAAACCCTAGAAAGCACGATCTCAAACAAGAACGACACCGGAAGAAAAGAATCCAAGAATCGAGATGAACCACCGACCTTAAGTAGCTTGATCAGAGCGTCCTTGGACGCAGGAGGGTTCTCGAGCTTCGATCCCACCTCCTTCAGCTGCTGCTGAAGCTTCTGCGCCATTTCGGCCCGTTGGACCACAACGAAACAGGAGTTCGCAGCTCTCTGTCCTTCCTCCTCCTCTAGGTTTTCCGCTATCTCCCCCGCTCAAATACCTAAATACAACGAGATCCAGAAGGGAAACGAAGGGCGTAACGGGGAACCACACCGCCCGATCTTTTTGATGACATCGAGAGGAAGAGAGATCACGAGGGCCCAAAGGCTCATTTGCCGAGCGTCGCCAACGCTAAGGGATACGCTATATTTCATCGAACAGCAAACGGGTCATCAAAAGATGAGGACCCTTGGAAGTGGCTAAAACGGTGGTCCCCGGGAGTCTATGCCTGTGATCGAATCGCGAATGCCGTTTGGTGGAAGGAGACACAGCTGAGCCCGTGGATTCAAGTGGGGCGACTTGGGGGGGGGGGGGGGGGGGCAATATTTGGGCTCCGGGTTTCTTGATGATGCAAATGACCCTTCGACTTACTTAATATTACAATATTGGCCTTGTGGACAGATGCAATTGCCAACAACTTTTAGTTTTAGATCATATGTCTGTAAAGCATAATTGTAGTTAGTGTCGGAATATTAACATCCAACTAATTCGGAAAATTATTATCGACCAAATCAGATTGGATGATTCCTCTTCAAATCTTTTAACTCTGATTTGTGATGCACCGAAACTTGATGAAAGTTAAAAGAAAAAATATATTTGTTGTGAAGAAAGAGAAGGATAACTATAGGATAAGAAAAACAATCGATGCAAATATAAAAAAATATACTTTAAAAAACTACGATGTTAACATTCTTCGATCTTATTGATAAGATTATAAAGATTAATCAGAGCTTAATAAAGAATGCCAAAAAAATGTTTATTAGAATTTAAGAGACAAAAGAATATTAAATCTCTAATAGATATTAGGATAAATTCTAAAAAAATCTCTAATTTTGATTATTTTTCATAGAGCATCTCAATCTTAAAATATTCTCATATGACTACGTAAAAAAATTATTATTATTTTACATACCTTGCATGTGCTCCTTATGCGAGGAAGGAGGGGAGCATGAAAGGTACTACGATCGCTTGCACGAAGGCTTACAACCTTATTGAGCCTCATCACACTTACTCACAGCTCTTATTGTGGGAAAGGCGGGGGTGCAAGGGTTTGTCACCTCCCCAAATTTCATTGAGCCCCGTCGAATTCGTCATTGCCTCCGCACACGCAAAGGTGACTCTGACGAGAGTTCACAGGTTTGTGAAAGGCAACAATAATCCTCGCACCCCATCTTCCTTTGCAAAAGAGTCATGAGCAAGCATAACAAGAGCCATGCACGATTAGTGGCAAGGACTCACAACAATGATATAAGCAGATAAATAACTTAGAACGACAAACATATAGGCATTAATAAATGTCTTTCGTATCATGCAATTTGCACTATTACTACTGTACGGAAAAGAAAATGACAAAAACGTTACACCCAATTTAAAAGACATGGTATTCATTATTGTGCAAACCAAATAGCACATTCCTCTACCTGGGAGCAGAACCCATATATATTTATACAACCATAAGAACATTTTCATTAACAATATCCAAATTTAAATACTGAAACTATTATCTGATTTCTGTTGGGCAAATGTATATTCTTCTGCAGGACAACTTTTAGGTAGATATCTTGAATTCTCACAAAAAAAAAAAAAAAAAACATTGGAGAATAAAACACCAGGCAGTTTAGATTCACAGAGGGGTCCATCGATTACAGCACAACAGAGAAACACCATCCTGTTCTTGAAAGTTGGAGTTGAATAATTTCTCTGACAAAACTGGCTGCCCAAGTAGGATGCAAATCATTTGGATATGTCTTTACCAAATAATCCTGATATCGCTCTGCCTGGATCATCCTGCTTGATAAGAGATTCACCAACCAGTACCTACAATTTAGAACGTAACAGGTTTAATAAAATGATAAGAAAAAGAAACTGAATAGCTTTTTACAACCAACAAATAATAATAACAAGCCATAACCTCCCAATTATTTAGGCTACATATATCTATTCTCACCGTTCAACTAATAGAAATACTGCTAAGAAACCAAAATTGCATCTTAGCATTTGGATATAATGTCTTTCATATAATGTCTTTTTGTCATGACCATTAATTGATCAGAGAACAACACTAACTTTAGGCTGGTATAAGAACACAAATTTGAAGTTGACCAAAATATCTATTGGATGCATTATTTACATGCACATTTAGGGTTTTAAAAGAAGGGGTGGCCCAGTAAGCAAGGGTTTGTATTTGCTTCATGTTACCACAAGATAATTTGAGCATGTTTTACCAAGCAACGTCAGTATATCTGGGCACAGCAAACTGCCATTCAAACCCACAGCATCTCAAATCAAACGTCATTGAAAATAGGCAGCCTAACTTAAAACATTTTCCCAATTGCTAGACAGACTTGAGAATTAGGAAAAGGTTCACTTATAATAGTAATTTAATATTTTAATATTTTAAGTCAAAAAGTATCGGGGAAACACCCTAAATCAGAATAATGTGAGTGATGCACAAGCAAAAGTCACATAAATGGTTCCACCTGTTGATAAAAGCAACATCCATGAACACAAATGCAACCACCCACAGATGAAGCATCAATACACATCACAAGTATAGAGTACTGTCAACTTACAGCTTTAACTCCAGCATCTTGAACATAAGAAATATCTTCAGGAGTGAATAAGCCAGATTCCCCTACCACCTGAAAAATCAGGTTCTGTTCAGTAGCCATGAAAATAATTATCAACTGTCAGAAAGAGAAAAAAAGCTAAGTATTGTAAGCTAAATTTGATTAATGTTAGAGATAATATAGATCCACTTCAAGAAAATAAAAAAAACATGAATGCTAAAATTTATCATACAAGGATTAAAATACAAAAGTACTGAATGAGATATTGAAGAATAATATTGACTTGACAAGTTAATGAAAAATTTTGGCCAAGCCTCTCAGTTAGTATTGCACAATCTGTGCTGACATTGTACCTGCAGGAGGGTATGCCAACACTAAGCAGGCCAGGCATTGAGGACAATGCCAACCGGAGTTGGTTGCCATTTGACACATGCTATGCTGGTATATCATCATCGCAGGGGCATGCCACAAAACTGAAAACCTTAGTGACTACACAAATATGCAAAATAGCAGTAGATAGTTAATATTAGATATTATCGGAATACCTTGAAACTTATTATTTCTGTGGATATAACAAAATAGTCGTTTTTTGTTAATTCAAACAAAAACATGTGCTGAAGGAAACTGTCATGTTATACATTACATGGCACTTCAAATAAAATCTTATAAAACATCTTGAGCTTAAATTGCTTCAGCAGAACTATAACATGAATTTGCTCACAATGATGTCCCTCTGACGAATAAGCTCCCCATGCTCTCCCTCCAAAAGTCTTTTTGTGTTTGAAATATCAACTTGAAATGTTTCTGCAAGAAGACAATATGATAACTCTATTTATCGTATTCATACAACATTAGATGGGGCATATCAATATATTTCTTTCTATAAGCTACACAGTATCTGAGTTGGAGATAGTCATGGTTATCTAAAACATAATTTGAACTTGCTTTCGTGCATCCAGGTCAAGGTTTGCCTTTTCAAGTTTCGGACCTGTTTCGACAATCTGTTAGAATGGTATGTACCAATTCGTACCAGTGTACCGATACATGGTACGCCCATATGTTCTAGTGTTTCAACGAGAAAAAAAAAGAGAGTGCACAGGAAGGGGCAGTGGAGGAATAGAGGTGGAAGGAGGAAAGAAGATGGAAGAAGAAGGAGGAGAAGTGCAGCGGTTGTGTCGAAATGGAAGCGGCAGCATCGCAGCAGCGAAGAGGCAATGGCAAGGGCTGCAGCATCATACGCAAGATGAGGGCTTCCGTTTGCGAGTCCTAATTTGCCTTTTTTTTTTCTTTTTAATGCTGAAATGGACTCAGGCCCACCACTTTTTTACTATTTTAATCGAATTGCTCGAAACAAGGGTGGTCTGTGTATCGGTCCACGCCTAGACTGGTACATACCATACCATTTTGGGCAATTCAACAATCACTGATCCAGGTAACCATTCATTTCTACAATTGGTATTGGCATCTACAGCAAAGGAACACTTTGACTATCCGCCAATTCAACATGGAGTATGGGAAATATACCTGCAATAACAGTAGAATCTTCAACACTCTGGTTGAGATTCCCAGAAAATGTGGAGCAAAGTTTTGTGTTTTGTTGCACACATCAAAATGTCTTGATGAGTTGACAGTTAAATTTAGGCCATTCAATAAAGTTTTCAAATCTTAAGAAACAGGGACAATATGCAGAACACTAAGTTCACGATTAATTCCAGGATATACAATGAAATAACTTCAATAAAACCACTTTGTTCATTTTGTTCAGCTGCTAAAGATGTCAAATTTAGCTCAAACCTCGATATGATTGAGGCTCAAAAAGGAGGAAGGAGAGAGAGATAAGAGCAAAAAAGCATAAATAATAAACTATAAAATAGCATACTTTTCTGATAAATATGGAAAAAAACCATCCAGAAGCTGTAAGAGTTAGAACAATGAGTTTGCAATCACAAAAAAGAACAACTTTGATCACAGAATGTGGTAATAAGTAATAACAATTCTCAGTTTCAGCTACAGCATTTCTAAATTATCATGAGTTACAGTGTGAAGAAAAACTGAAATAATAATAATGATTCAAAATCTTGCAGTAAACAGTTAAAAGAATACCAAGATCACGGTTATTGATTCCAATGAGCTGTATACCCTCTATGCTCAATACTCGATCCATTTCCCTCTCATTGTGCACCTATAGCAAAGCAACTTCAATAAATCAACACAAAATACAATACAGATGCAAAGGCTACAGAAACACATTTCAGATTGGTATGATGTGAGATACTGCAGAAAAATGAAGCCATGCACTGTCGGAGTATTCGACCTGAATATTATAGGCAGCTAGATAGAGTACAATTTAATAAAAAATAGTATCAATATAATCAACGATAAGCTGATGAAAAAAACCAAGAAAACATATGTGGGAGAAATGATTAACCCGCTCACTACATATTCAATCAACATACCACATCTCCCAAATGGTGAATAAACTCAACAAAATTGAATTAAAGATTAAATGTGAATGCAGTAAATATAGTGAACTTAGCAGAATATACTAGTCCAAGTTACCGCTGAATTTGTTTACTACAAGATTACAAATGCCAGACAGATGGACTAGGACATTGTCACGGACTTAGCTGGAATTGCCTATGTCGTGAGGCACCCTTGCGGCCAAGAAGCGAACTTAGCTTGAGTTGCCTAAGTCGCAACGCACCTTTGCGCCAACTTCTCAGACTTAGCTGGGATTGCCTAAGTCTTGAAGCGTCATTGCGACATATGCGTCCGCAAAGGTTCAGCCTAGTTGCAACCTCGTACAGGTCCCGAAGGACTTGTAAAACAGAAAGTTGATTAGATTGAAAACGAGCGACGGACAAGTCCCGACGTCTCGCAAAGAGGAAAACTTTACAAACAATTCAACAAGCACCTTGTGTGCACAGGAGAAAAGAGATAAAGGAGGAAAACAAGGACTTTAGAAGGTAGAACGAATAGTTGCAAGTCCACAAACAACTACTCACCGGGTGCCGGGCGTGAAGGCAAATTCCCGTCAAGTCAACGTGCGAACTTGTGAAGATTTTTCAACGCTTGACAATATATCGAAGCCCCATCCAACCCTATGCCACCCAGGGGGTTCCAAGGTGCTGAGATGGCTGACGTTTTGGGCGCTACAGTGGGCTGCAGAAAATAGCCCACGACACGTGAAAACGGAGCCATTTTGGGGCTTTTTGGCCCGACGCGGTGAGAGGTCGCATTGCAGCGCTGCAACATGTTCGAACATGTATTTTTACAAGCAAAACACACAAAACCAAGGCAAAACAGGTTGTCATGTCTCTGTTCAAGCATGCAAAAACGACGAACGGTTCGTTGAACAAAGTTATTGCGAGTGTGCGATGACCGTTCGTGACAACATGGACCTCATGCAGTTTTAACATTGCCGACACATTCTTGTTGTTAAATGGTGAGTACTGGTTAGCACGGATCCATGTGATGCTATCATACTATGACACCTGACACGTCCTCTCCAGCACTTTATTTGAATGAGCATGCAAGCAAAACTGACATCATCCTCCCAATAGTCAATGAGACTAAGTAGTGCCAAACTAACTAAATTTTAGATTAAGGATGAGATAGGAGAATGTTAGCAAAAGAACAATAAAGGAGTCAACGATCACGTGTGTCATTCAAAGTTTGGATTTGAACTCTGAAAGAAATTATTTGTAACTTAAATATGGTTAAACAGAGAACACACATTTCATCCACCAGTCAGCAAAATGGCCATGATGAATTGCTTAGTATTAATTTCTATAGGTATGTAAAAACTGCAGTTGCCATCAAACTAAGCTTTAAAATGGAAGGTGACGGACCTCAACCAATGTCGCTAGGCCAAGCAACCTACAGATTTTAGTCAAATATTTGATATCAAGATCAGGTAAAACAGCAGCAATTAGCAGGATCGCATCCGCTCCTTTTGACCGAGCATAGTAAATTTGCCAGGCATCAATAATGAACTCTTTACACAGTAAAGGGCACTGCATTTTCTCACCAAATTAGAAGCCCATAACAAAATGAGATATATCAGATAAGAGAGAGTGGAAAACCTAAAGAAAGCTTCTGTTCAAAAGAAACAAAGATATTGATAATAAACCTTAACTCCAGCTCTGCGTATGGCCTCTAGATTCTCAAAGCTTCCCTGAACAAGAAAAATAATAACCTCAATCAATTACATATGAGCACAGATAGCTAATTGATTCTCAGTATTGATAATGTTGTTAAATAATTGATTTTCAGCATCGATAATGTTGTCAAAACCAAGCATAGAATTGGAGAACCTTCACCTGAAAGTATTTTTCATCAGTCAGCACACTTATGCAAGTTGCTCCAAATTTCTCATATGCACTGGCAATTTTTACCTGTTTCAATCACATCATAAGTCAACTCTTTTGCAAAAAGAGATCACGAAATGGGGCGAAGTTACCATCAGGGTGTAGCTACTAAAGAAGAGCAATAGCTAAAGGCACTATTCTTAAAAATTTAGATTAATATGCTGATGAAGCAAACAAATTTTGCAAGAAATATTACTTGGATGTTTGTTCAAACAAATAATAAGCTGCAACTTATGATATGCCTATAAAAAAGTTATTTGCCGTACACATTCTTATCCATAAGAGGCACCAGAAGAAACAATATGTGCTATTTAAATTCTAAAGCATGAGATAGCAGAATTTCCTAACTTTATAATATTATATTTCTTTGCATTAGAATTCAAAAAGTTAAAAAACGATCTTACGATAAAATATTCAACATAGAAACAAGTCAGTACGAGTTATGCATACAGCCAGAAACTGATACCTGGGTAAATTAAAAAAAGGATTTACTGTCCAAAAAATATTCTTAGAAAAGCACATATATTCTCAAATAAATCGAGATGCAGAAGCAAGAAGAACCAAAAACATCTAACGGTCATGTTGTCTACTTCATGTCGACTTTCAATGTCAATGAAAAAAGTACAGCAACACTAGATCAAATATGACAAAAGCAACAGTGACATCCTAAAAGCTAGACATCAAAGAGCAAAGTCTACAAAAGCAAAACAAGAAAAAGAAACCATCTTTCTTCATTAATTTCAAAAGTTTAGTCATGATAAATATTTATAAGATTATGAGTAAGAGGGACCAAAAAGCATCCATAGACAAATAAAAAACAACAATTAGCTTAATGTAGTAGGAGTTTAGGACTGTCACATAATCTATATATGCCCAGATCTAGAATCACAGATAAATGAATAACAGAAAGAAAGTGAGAACTCACTGGATCAAAATTCTCCCGCAACACGCCTCTGCTTGGAGAAGCTTTTTTTACCTCTGCTATCAAAGCAGGCATGCCAGTATTTTTAACTGATGCTTTTAGTGCTCCAACAAAATCTCTAACAGGTGGAGCATCCTCGAGGGCTTTCTTCAATGTGGTCAAAGGTCTCCTCTCTTTTAACTGGACAGAAGAAAAAGTAAGAGTTTTCAATACTTAACAATTTTTCTCGACGATGCCAATTTTGCATGGTTAACTTAGAAAATGCCTGTGAAACTTCCATGTCCTTGTCCCATATTATTTTCTCTAGGATGTTCCTTGGGGTATTTCCTTCATTTTCCAACCGGAACTCAAATGGTCCTACATAGTGCTTAGGAGGTCCAGTTAGTGGCCGCCTCCGGATTTGTATACCCTGCCTTGAAGCTGCATTGTCAACTACATTTCCATTTTGCCACTCCTTGATCTCAACAGAATTTGCAATATTCTGCCCGCCAGAAGTTGGAGGGTCACATTCTTCTTCTGTCTCCTTCACAAACAAAGACAACCAAGTTTAAACATTAGTAGTTACAGTGAAAATCAGACATGGGATGAAGCCAAATAAATCCAAGAAGTTCTAGTGATGCTTCATTTAGCATCCCCCAGGTATTTGAAAGAACAAATGGATGTGAACATTATGGAAAGCATAAGATAAAATATAAGATAAAATATACATAAGAATGCCAGGGATTTCAGTTGTCCCTAAATAGAATGGAATGGTTAAAGTACCCTCTTTTACATCATACTAGACTCCCTTTACTTACAAGAGGTTCATTCACCAAATAAAGGTACTGAATTACAAACATACCAATAACAACTGGTATCAGTTTTCCTTTTTTCATACCCACTTTTCAATAGATTCCCTCCATTTTAGGATCTTGCTAGCATCAGAGAACGCTGACTTAACATGTGTGGCTTTGCTTCACAAGGAATAATATGGTCTAGCATTTGGTTCATCTTGTGTTCTTTACGTCAAAAGCCTGATTGACAACACAACAGTAGCTACCCTATGGCCAAGATAGCCGATGTACCATAGAGCTATTGCTTCAAGAAAATTGGTGGAGCAAGACGTCAAGTTTCGAGAAGTCCAAATTAAAGAAATTGGGAATCCCAATTTAGAACTGACTCTGCAGAAATCTAGGTGCTCTACACTGCCTGTAGGCCATCGGACCTAACTGACGAGAAAAAACATCTCCTTACACAGATGCCCTGTTTCTATTTTACTTTCTTTTACTTCATGTAAATGTGTTTTCTTCTTTACATGCGTACAAAAACCAGATAGAATCAGGATGTCTATCAACCTTCCGAGAACATTCCGAAGAGATCATAAGCACAAGCCCGAATCAGGACGGTCAACAATGTAATGCATATATATATCATAGCAAAGCCAAAAAGAGGGGGAAAAGCAAACTTGATTCAAATTCCTCGCGCAACAGGTCAGGCCTAGAAAAGGGTCAAGCCGCAAAGAATCCAAAGTTCACCGCCAACTTACAGACGCTTCTTCAGCCGTGGTGCAGCGGAGAGCACACGGTCTTCGCGGGCGATCCATCGGGAACCCCGGAGCAGGATCCAGAGACAGTAGGCGTCTCCGAAATCTGGAGGACGAGAAGCACGGGATCGCAACCCTAAATCTCGGAGGGGTTCCGAGAGCAATCCCATCCATCTCTACCAACCCCAAAAGATGAAGGCAGAAGCGCTATCTCTTCTCGCGGTGGTTCAACCGCAAGCGAGGCAGCAAAAGCGATGCGTTGGGAGACGGTGTGGACACCTTACACGCAATAAAACGTTTAAAAAAACATATTTCTCAAAAATGTTGCCACTGTTTTCGTGTTTGGACGATTTCTCTATAAAAGATTCATATTTTGAGTATTTATCAATTGGTATCTTTGATTTTATTTTTAAAAGAAATTTTTTAATCTATTTTTGACCAATTTTAACTATTATAATATTTTTATTTAGCTCGTTTATAATATTTTTTAAATAATATTTATATTATTTTTATTGAGGTATCGAAAACACTATGAACTTTAGGTTCATAGAATTAATGATTCCAATTTGAATTGCTAAAATTTTATTTTAAATTTAAAATATAAAAACTTATAAATTTTATTTTTTTAATAATAATTTTTTTTGAAATTATGAAATCGATAGCTTTGAATCAAAACCATCAATTCCTAAACTATGAGTTTTGAAATGGATAGTAGTATTGTTTTCCCGATGAATCATCTAGTCAATTCGATTTTAGCCTGATTCGATTTCGATTCAAAACGACTATGATATTGTTTATTAGATATATAAGTGATGTGATATTATTTCTTATCTATTGTAATTGCTTGTAGACTATTATGATATTATATTTTAAAATTTTAAATTAGTTTAATTGATTTTAAGTGTCAATTTAGATTATTTATTATGTTATCGAGTATGTTCAATAGTGTTTTTATTATGGTGGCCAAAGTATTATAACAAGTATTTTTTTTAAATTTTATTTAGGTGATATTATTCATCAAATATTATAAATACCTATTTAAAACATAATATGAAATATCAAATAATTTCTAATATGTTTTAATGCGGGTTTATAGTGAGGGCAACACACTATTATAACAGGTCAAGTAAAAAAAAAAAAATTGCAACATGTTAAAACACTATAATGGATGAAAAAATTTCTAAGATAATTTAGGTTTTTTTTCAAATTAAAGATATTATTTAAAGAAATCAAAATGGGAGGAACCTATTGGGAAATACATAAAATGAGAATATTTTATAAGAAAGTCATCCTTTGTTTTTCTTGTTCTTTAGTTGGTATTTTTCTATAAAATATTCATATTTTGGATAGTTACTAAAAGATACCCCTTTTTTTCCCAAAAAAATATCCTTAATTTTAAAAATATTTAAAATATCCCTAAAAAGTTTTCTTGCCAATTTTTTTCATATATATTTTTTTACCAATCTTAAACTTTAGAGTGTTTTCATTTAGCTTATTTATAGTATTTTTTTAAGAGCATTTATAGTATTTTTAAATCCTAAAAATATTATAATTACTATTGAAAAATATTATAAATGACATCATAGTGTCTCTTTTTTATTATAATTACTTATGGTCCATTACGACATAATATTTTTTGATGTATACTTGATTTAGTCGATGTTAGGAGTCTATTTAGAATATTTACGGAGTTGTTCGAGTATGTTTTATAATATTTTTATTGTGGTAGCCAAAATATTATAATAAGTTAATTTTTATTTTTATTTGTAAATACATATTTGAATCATAGTATAATTTTTTATTTGACCCATTTATAATATTTTCAAATAGGATTTATGGTATTTTATTATGGTGGTCAAAACACTATAAAAAGTAAAAAAAACAATACTATAACATATTTAAAAAAAAATGTTAAGGATCAATCAGCATATTTTTCAAATTAGACTATAGGGAAAAACCAAATGGGGATAATGATTAAAAATATCCAAAATATAAATATTTTTTAGAACAACTGTCATTCATTATTCTATTTTTATTTATTTTTGGAAAAGAGGACAAAAGAAATACAAAAATATAAACCTGCCATATATAATCTTATTATATGAATTAACAATGGCATCAATGCAGATGAATAGTGGCACTACTTATGCATTTAAATATGTAATAAATTTAATATGATTTTCTCAGTAAATACTCATAGAGTATTTCTTAATGTGTGTATATTTATATAATTATACATATATATTATATCCTTATTTTACGTTTTTTTATTTATATATATATATATATATATATATCCAAACCACACATTAGACTGCTGATAAAGGCAAGGGTAGCATAACCTTCCAATTTTGAAAGGAAAGCTTTCCTTTTGAATTGAACATCCATTTTGTAGGATTGATCTGTATTATCCTTTAGACTCTCTTCTTAGCAAATAAAAATTTATTCTTAGTAAAAAAATAAAATAAAAGTGGCATTGGAATCGTACAAGACCTTTTTTACTGCATTGTTCATCATGAATGAACATACAGATGTGTCATCACAACTGAGAGACATGATTGGTAACAATGAGTTGACGGGATTCCTACTATAGTTATTGAAAGGGGAATGCATCATATTATACAAGGAAAGAAATTTGGTTATGCATTGATTATTTACCACAAAATGATCACATCCTTCCATTCTTGTATTATTCAGCTCTCTATTTATTATTATATGTATAGGTAAGAACTCAATCATAAGAGACATCATCATCATCATTATCGTCACAAAGTCCCGTCAGAAGCTACGTATCAGTAAATGTATGTTTCATATTTCCTTGCTCTTAGTTATTTTGATTTTATGCTAGATTTGTGATTCATAATAACTTGTTCTTTTTGTTCTTTTTTGTGATTTTTTCTGCAAATCTTCCAACTAAATTTCTCGTCCACAATTTTTTTTTTTTTTGGTCTATAGAGATCAGATCTTTATTCTAATAGTTTCCCTTTATATTTCTTTTAAAAGAAAAATAGAATTTGCATCGATATGATTCCATATACAAAACCCTAATGAATCGATGAAATCTAAGATACTTCGCTATGTTATGTGATATATCAATAATACTTTGGTCGACTTTATGAAATTTTAATGCATTATTATTGTTTGCCACCATTCAAAACATTTACTATAGTCATAGCTTCATCATTTTTATCCTTGATAATATACCTAATTGATTAACATGTCGAAATCATGTGATCGATATATCGAGATACCGATCAACACCTCAGAGTCAGAAGAACAGTAACAAAGCACCATGTGGTCGAGACATTGAAATCGTATGACTAATAATACGACACTACGTGACTAATATAAGAGCGTTATGTAGCCAACACATCAGCATCATAGTGTTAACATGTCGAAGCCATGTAATACCTCAGCAACACCTTAATGCTATAACCAACAACATGATACTATGTGGCTAAGATGAGGGTACCATATAGTCAATACCTCGATATCATAGAGTTGAAAACATATGATCAACATAAGGGTACACTATGTTGAAGTCATATGATCAACATCGTGATATCGTGTGATCAATGTGTCGGAACAACATAGCCAATACTTTAGTGCCACGTTGATGTCACGGTGACAAAAACCTAGATTTCATATAGATAATATGCTAGCGTCAAACAACCCCAACAAAAAAAATTAGTTGCTAGTGGTTCTTTAAACCTCATCAACATTTAGATATCATTTTAACATGTTTTCTTCTTTTTCTAGCGTCTCAAATGGATGATAAGAGGCTGAGAACAGATGATGCGAAGGAAAGGAGGGTTTTCAGCTGTCAGTACTGCGACAGAATATTCCCCAGCAAACAAGCATTAAATGGTCATCAAAGCAGACACAAAAAGGAGAGGGATGCAGCCAAGAGAGCAAAAAAGAAAGTGCCATTGTTTCCGGCACTCGCTGCTCTAAATCTTGATAAGCTGTTCCGACATGCTTCTGCTTCCTCCAACAACAGAAGAAAGCACGATTACTCCCATGAAGCATTCCCAGCAAAAGGGCTTGCAGATTACGATCCCACTCTAAGATTTGAAGTGGCACCAGCGATGCAAGCACCCATGGGAGGCTCCTCGTCCCTGAAGGCCACTTCTGATGGGAAGAATGGCACGGCCGGAGACGAAGATGAACTCGACCTTACTCTTCATCTTTGATCAAAGGGATATATATATATGGACCCTTTTCGTACTACTGCAATAAAAATAATCATGCAAGACATGCATGTCTTTACACCTTGATATGGATTATAGACATCCGGAATCTATGGATTACATTTGATTTCTAGTGATTTCTTTGCCTTATGAGTTTGTTGAAAATTCTACTCTAATTACGATGTATCAATATTTTATTCTCTGCTTGATATATTTTTTTAATTTTTTTTTTGTATCAGGTGTGTTTCCTCACTCGACTTGATTCGATTGTTGAATCATCGATTTTGAACTATACCTGGTTAGATTCGATCGAGCTTACTTGTCGTCGATTTTGAACTATACTTGATTAGATTCGATCGAGCTTACTTGTCGTCTCACTCTGGTCAGACCTAAGTCTAATTGATTAAAATTATAATTAATTATGATTATGATTTTTTTTTCCAGAGAGGCTTCTGAAATTTTGCATTAATTCTTATAAATGATTAAAAATTTAAGCAAAAAACTAAAATTCTGAACATGCATACTACTATAAATAAAACAGAAACATAATTTATAAAATCCTAAACCTATTTTTCATTAATTAAAAATACTAACAAATCATAAACTTTGAATAAAAAATTCCAATAATTCATGAACATTTTAGATAAAATCTATGAAATATGTGAAAGACATGAAGAAAATTATATTATGTCCTTTATTTTAATATCCTATATTCGTGTTTTTGTCCCATCTTTATCTTTCATTATATTATCATTTTCCACTGAAGTGCATAAATATATATATATATATATATATAATAGTATGTCTAATTTTAAAAACACCTAAATTATATTTTAATTTTTTTTACTTGTTATTGTATTTTATTTATTATAGTATTTTAACCACCACAATAAGAATACTGTAAAACATAATTGAAAACATTATAAATGATCTAAATATAATTATAATCTCAGTCAAACTAATTATAAATCTAAAAATATAATACTGTAATGGTCTATGAGTAATGATAACCAAAGTGACATGATATGATATCACTCATAATATTTTCCAATAATATTTATAGTATTTTTAATATATCAATAAAACACTATAAATACTATTGGAAAACACTCTAAACAAGCTAGATAAAAATACTATAACAATTAAAAACTGATAAAAAAAAATGGGCCATAAAACTTGGCAAAAAATATATATTAAGGGATATTTTGGATTTTTTAAAATTAAGGACATTGTTAAAAAAAAAGAGGGGTACCTTTTGGAAAATATCTAAAATATAGATTTTTTTTAAAAAAAATACTATATATAAAATATATAATATAATTTTTTTATGAAAAATATAGAATTATTGTTCGAATCCACCGATCGAATCAATCGTCAAGTGGTCTTCCGAGATATGATAGTATCGATATGATGATATTTAATATAAATTAAATTATTTTTCGTTTCGCGAAGGAAAGGTAGTGTCAAACTTTGTGAAATAGATACAAAATAGATACTTATGAGAAAGAAGGGGAGAGAAAAATTTAAATATTTTTATATTAGTGAGGTCAAGAGATTAGAGAGACTTAAACAAATTCCATTGGCCCATATTATAATTACAGTTTTGTTTACTCCTCACGAGAGATTACGTGGTGATTATGTTTGGATTAACATGACGGGTGACAGCGTTAGCATTCATATATTGTAGACTCATAGTATACATTAATACCTAAGTAGATTGCAATTATTTAAAGAGAGGAGAACACAATGGTGTGTATATAGGATTGAGGAGACCAGCCTCGTCTCTCTCTCTCTCTCTCTCTCTCTCTCTCATCAGATGGAAGGTCTTTGAAGGTTATGTAGCCCTTCCAAGGTGACTGCTACAAGGCTAAGCTGCTAGTATTTAGGAGATATCGAGATCGAATGCAAGTCAACTATAACTGTGTTATGCATGGATTGGACAAAGTTCAAGGCAGGTTTAATGAGAATGGTTTCTCTTTACTATGAGCTTGAGCCATACACAGGTCAATTCCATATTGCTCGTATAAGTCTTTGACATCACCAAGTTACTTTTGCAAAGAAGTATGTGACAGGGGACCACACTTCGTCTATCCCCCACTTCTCAATCGATGTGGGACTAAGTTGGTCCTATCAGGTGATCCCCCATCGCTGGGAGTCAAGGGCTCAAGGGGGGTTTGGGTCGCTCAGGCTCCACGGTGGGCGCCAATCTGATATGGGACCACTTGGTCTATCTCGATGTACCTTAGGGGTGCGAGGGATTGTCCGCTTTGGGTGAGTGTGAACCTGCACGATTTTGTCCTTTCGGAGCCATAGAGCTCCAAAAGGTGCCTTTGAGGGTAAGGGAGACACGACTGCCTTATGAGCCCTTGGTTTCCCCACTCTTCAACCTATGTTGGACTAAGTTGACCCTATCAGGTTTATGTTAGTGAACAAAGATGTCGTGGCTGATGAGTCAGCACGGCTAGGTCCACGGGTCGATGTCGGGAGTTCTCTGTTGGCTGAGCTGGACGCCCAGGTAGGTCGAGCCTTCGCGATGGGGTGTTGGTCAGCGTTTGTTGGTCCTAGCACCGTCAGCATTGAGCTGCATCTTTCCGTTCCTGAGATAAGTGACAGCTCGATCTCCCTCACTGGGTGACGATTTCCTGGTCGAGGCGTTCGTGGCTCGGGGTGAGCGCCTGCCTGCAAAAAAGGCCTTCGTCAGGTGATTCCCGACTGTGACCCCTCCGACAAGCAAATCGGTTGTTTGTGGAATTGTTTTCCCCCCTGGGCCGGATGTCGGCCAGAGGTCTTTATACTATTGTTCGAGGGTCGATCGTATGCGGGTTGACGTGATGGACGTGTCAAACAGTGCCTTGGTACGGATTCTAACTTATCGTGTCTTGGGGGCGATGCTGTCTCGGGATTCCCGAGACATACCAAGCAACGGTTTGGTACAGATTCTGACCTGACGTGTGACACCAGGTGTGACGTGTTTTGGATCCAAAATAGGCCATATCAGTATGTGTGAATCTAACAAGTCTTTCCGTAAATCATAAGGCAGTAAGTGACTAAATACTTCCAGCATATGAGGTTATCAACAGTTCCAGAAAAAGAATACATGACTGCCATTGTGTTTCAATGAGATGTGACACCTCTCTGTGAACTTTTCTCTAGAGTATATATGAACCATATAGCAAATAAAACAGTCTCACTCTTCAAAAGATAACATGAACTGGTCCTGGCCATTGTGTTCCAATCAAATAGGACGTGCCATTGCACATTATTCAATCAACACAAATCGATACCACTAACACTTCCAAAAGAACATCATCAAGGTAGAATTTTCTTTTTCGTATAAAAAGATAACAAGTAACCCTTGAGAATTCCAGAAATGGACGCGTATATACACAGATCAGCCTTTTGCGAGAACGTTTCACTTATCAAAATTGCAAATTAAAAAAAAAAATAAAAAGAAGAGAAGAAAGAGACATTTGAATAAAACATAGTAGTCAAGATGTTTAGTCGAGCAAATGCCTATGCCTAGCTCACTCCATGGAGGTATCATCTCAAACAGGGTTGATGGCATCTGTATTGTCTTCTTCATCAATGATTGTTTTCGGCTTTAGAGAAAATGAATTCTGTTTTGGTAGTAGCTGCTTGATTGCCCCCGCTGATGACTCCTTTGAGTCCCGCAAATTGAGGTAAGTATAGAATGACATTCCGCACAAAGCAACAACAGCTCCGAACAAACTGACCATTCCTGGGTCAGATTTGAAAAAAATGTATCCACCAAGCATAATAACACATGTTTTGAACTGCCCCAGAACAACATGAGAAGTTGCAGATGTTGCACTGTGTAGTACACATGTTTTGAACAACATCAGAAAACGTAAGACCTTTTGCTATTGCAGCAACACAATGGCATTTCGATATGATCACGTAACAACCAAATATAATGCAAATATCATTATCAGTTATATGATGGAAACAAAACTAGAAAAGAAATAAGAAAATATAATGAAACAACATGCAGAAACATCTGAGGGAGTCAAAATGAGGTACCTGTGACCACTTTCACTGCACAAACCATTTAAGCATTTGCTTGGCAACCCAAACAAGTAAAACCATCTATCGGTTATCTTTAAATGGTATATATTTTTCTATTTAATGATAGAAAAACAATCAAGTAAATTGTGGAAATATTAGATGCAGGTTAGCCTGTAGCTTTTTACTTGTGACTTCACCTAAGCTTTCTATTGCTGATGGCCTACCTTCACTAATATGAACTACATTCTAACAAAGCCAAATTTAAACAATAATGTGAAATAAGTTTGAAAAAAATAAGCATGTCTACAGGTGAAGTCTGAGATACACAAAATATTGTGGAGTTCCAAAATGGAGCATTTCAGGTATGTGAATATTACAATAAGTTAGTTGTGTAGGTGCAGTGAAGATATCAAATATTACTACTTGATATCCCTATTGAAAGTGCATCCACATGAACCTTATAATTATTGACAACCAGCAAAGATAAACATTTTTTAGAACTAAAACATAGAAAAACAGATTTACATGAGAATCTCCAAACCATTATCAGAGTGAACTTTTCTTGCTGAAAGAAAAATCTTAAAGGTGCCTGAAGACTCACCCAAGTGCCAGTGCCCCTGACCATTGAAGCAGAAATCCAAATAAAGCTGATATTACGATGGCAGCTACATTGTTCCAGTTCCAACCAAAGGATAACACACCCGGTGGGTCTAACAAAGGCATCAAAACCATGAAGAAGAATATGGTAATTGGGCTTGTTTTCCACATCAACCTGGTCAAATATCGACTGACTTAGAAGAACTTTTAGACAAGATGATAAGCTTGGAAGATTTGGTTACAGCACTTACGCAAGAGCAGTCCAGTTGCCTGTTTGTTGCATATTTGACCATAAAATTTTATTTACGGCACTAGGCACAATCCATGCCAATGCAACACAAGCACCAAAAAAATTGAATTCTAGATCAGTGACAGTAGCAACAGCCACACCGACTGAAACGATACCTAGCGTGATGACCTGCATTGCCCAAGGATTAAGAATATAGGAAAAAACTGACGGAGGCTTTTCTTTTGAAGATAGAAAAACTGATAGCTAAACCTAAGTAAGATTCAAATAAAATGGTTCCATGAATATATAAAGCCTTCCTTTCTGTTCCCAGCTGTATGTTTAGGTGCATTCCCCAGAAAATTCATAAGTTGCATGCATATCCACATAATCATCTTTTTCACTATAACCAAATATCTGAGCCTCTGTAGTTTTCTTGAACACTGACACAAGTCCCTTGTTTTGCAATTACCTATGTCAGAACAAGCATGTGGCATTTTGGACTCTCGGATGTATAATCACTAGATTTTTTTCTGTTAAGTTTTTGCTGCATGCTCATGCAAAATTTAACTTTGCAAGGGTATAGACATAAAAGAGGGGACTCTGGGAAGCTATATATGGAAAATGAACCAGACTTCTATAAGATGCCCATCATTTCCAAATAAAATATTTTGCTCAATTCATCATGGGAAACAAAATTCAAAATAAAGGAGATGATACATAGAGAGACAAAAAATTTTACCTTTTGAAGAGAGACCTTCTTGCTGAAAAGCATAAACTCAGCTAGAACGATTGTTGGAGTCACAGCTATCTTAGCCATCTGATAGAAACCCACACTGTGATAAAAACCAGATTAAGAAAAGGCAACAATTCATTCAAAGCATTAGAACAAGATGGAGGTTCATCAGTACTAGCATAAGTCTCACCTGTTATGTTGTAAGCTGACATTGGCTAGTCCAGTGGCAAGAGCCATCACTACGCCCAAGACAAATAAAGAAGAAAATGGTGTGGCTTTAGAAGGAGGTGCAGCAGGCAGTAGAGAAAGCGCTTTGAAGATGGCCATGAGAAACCAAGAAGTTACATAATGGATCAGAGAAAGGGCAACAGGGAAATTGAACCCAACTTTGCCCATCACCTGTAAAACAAGCAGTAAGGCTTTTTCTTTCTTACACAATGAAAAAAAAGAAGTAAAATTCAACGGAACACTTTGCATATAGGACTAGAATTCTCAAAATATAGCAAGCACCAACTTAATTGGTGTAGGAGACATGAGAAACACACCACTTTGTTAGCCATGATTATTCCAACAGCAACAATGAAATTAAAGGTCATTGCCACAAATGGACCACATAACCTCTGCTGCTGACGTTTTGCTCCTTCTGAAGTATGGAAATCACTGTACATGGAACTTCGCAGCTCCTCCAGTGCTCGACCTGGCAGCCACAGAAGTGAGATAGGAGTAAAACCAACAATCCATTTAGCCTATCTGATTCCTCTTTCACTACTATCATATCATAGACAAATACCATCTTTATGAAAAGGAAATGTTCTGTTTGCTTTTAGGTAGATAAATAGGAGAAAAGGTTCAACATTGTTGCAAAGGTGGGGAAAGTAGCAGCATAAATCACAGTGATGTTGCCACAGAGAGAGAAAAAAAGGGAATTTCTTCTCGATGTTTTCCAATTTCTTCTACTTGTGATGCATCTATAGTGGCACATGAGAATATCTCATTTGTATTATTTGTGACTGCTAGATGGTATAATGTAGCAACAAAAATCAAGCATGATCTAAAGAATGAAGCTTCAAGGAATCCAATATCAGACGGTTTGTTTAAGATAAAGTCCAATCTTTGCACCAGTCACTACCAAGTCTAACATAGAAAGCACACAGACGACCTGAGGCAGGACAAGAAAAGCAGCAGTCGTTTGACTAAGCAGATGTAATTTTGCAAGAAGTAAAAGAAGGTAAAGATGACTTCGGGAAGAAAATCTGATAGGGACCAAAAGATAGGTACAGTATCTAAAGACCAACATTGGGGAAAAGCAATCGGGATTAGGAATGATGCATCAATCTGTAAAACGAGAAACAGATAGCAATGGCATCAAGGTCCACATTACAATATTAGTAGCTCTTTCGAGGGAACTGCATTGTTAGAAACTTGAGAACAAAAAGTTAAAGCAAGGAATGATACGAAGGCAATCGCCGAGAAGAGGGAAGCAAAAGGATTAAGATGAGAAGTTTAAGGCTCAGATCAAACCCATATATCAGTTTCCTCAATAAGAGAGCTTCCTCTAAAACAAGAAAAGCCAGTGACAAAGAAAGAAACCCCTAAAGCTCGAAAATCCATAATGCCCATACAAAGGATGATTCTTCCATTCTCGGGGGCATAAGAATCATGTCCCGAGCGACACAAAAACGAACAAATCGAATGAAACATGAAACCAGTTCCACTCATTTGAAGGGAAAGAAAATTTTAGGTAAAGATTCGTGTTTCCTCATCATGAATTACTCCCCATAATTCAGAAATCGCGCCATTACGGTTGTCGCCATCGATTAAAGAAGAGACACATACCGTGCTCCCCGGCATCACTGTCCTTGCGCTTGACGAACCTCCTCCCATCCTTCCCCAAAATGGATTCCCACACTCCCATTCCGACGCAGGCCAAGAACGCATCAGGCCAGCCCGGAAGATCTCATCTTTCGGCAACAAAACCGCAGATTAACCCCGGAAGAGCAGCGGCAGGTGAGAAAGACCGGATCTTTTCAGAGCCCCCACCGGATTTGATCGAGCCGACGAAAACATAGGAGACGGTTGGAGGCGAAGGAAAAGTGGCGTCGGTGTTCCCTGTCGCACGACTGTGCCCAAGTTTTAGGCGCAAGTGGGGCCTCATTTCCTCGAATGGACGGTTGAGATCTAAGGCTTCTCTCGCGCTGCAGTAGATGGAGGGTCGTGATTGCTTCCCTATTGGCTTGTTGCATTGCAAATAACATATCCATCCCTCTGAAGATAAAAAATTTACATATCTATTTCCTTCAATTTTTAACACATATCAATGATAATAAAAAAAAAATGATTTTTACTGAGAATTTCAGAAACACAAAAAAAAAAAAATCTATAATGAATATGTATAATTTAAACTTATAGAGAAAAGAGAGGAATTAAGTGACAGAAAAGGGAGGTTTGGTGGAGGCTGCTACTTGTGTGTGATGAGTAAGCTGGAAGCATGGAGAGAATCAATTGTAGGTCAGTGGGCTGGTGGAGATTGCACTTTGTGTGACTTCATTTATCAACTTGGATGATGATAGAGTAAGCTTATGTTTAATGTATAAAATCATGTTGTCTGATTCTTCCAAATGGCTTGTAATGGTTCATTGTGACATGTATTGGAATTATAGAGAGAGAGAGAGAGAGAGAGAGAGAGAGAGAGAGAGAGAGAGAGAGAGAGAGAGAGAGAGAGAGGTATGAGAAAAAGTAAGTTAAATGTAGCTTTCATGAGTGTGACTTTAATCTTCCCTTCTCTTTTAATGTTAGTATTTTGGGTGTTGGGTCTCTTTAGGATGTGGGTGGCATCCACCTTTGGTGACTTGAATCATGACCTAAGTTGCCAGCCAGATGGAGCATTGCTCATAATATACTCTATTAGTACAATATTTACATCCTTAAGATACAGTTAAATGTTCCAAATGCTGTGTAGAGACAAAGGAATCTCATATTGGTCTAAGTTCTCTCAATTGATCAATTATTACACACCAAGATGACTATAGTAAAAGGTGATAATGCTAAAGATATGCTTGAGAAGGCTTAAACTTGAATTGAGCATCCAATGCTATATTTCCAAGACTAGGATGTCTCACCTACATATTTCACAACATAAGGCTCATTTAACATCTCATTATGAGGTTAATTTTCATATATTTAGGTGAAGATTCGAGACACGAAAATAATCTTTTTTTTTTACATATCATCTTGAGTACTAAATTATTCAGAAAGAAAGATGATAGGAATATTGGATTCTCCTGTGCAGAGCATTTACCATGCAATATAATGCAACAAAATTGCAAGTGCATAGACTTCATATCCCATCCTGCATTCATCTTGAGATCCATAAATATTATTATCAATCTGCATTTGGACATGCAGGAAAAAGAGACAGAATAGCATTTTTGTCCTCAGTGATCCTCCCAGATTTCTCTGTGGTTCAACTTTGCAATGCATGACTAAGGGTGAAATGCTGTAAACATAAAGAATCTTCATGGCAGAAACGATAGAAAGTATTCTCCGTAATTGGCATCAACATCTTCATAAAGAGATTTTGGATCATAGAAGCTGGCATTATGTGAGATCCATAAATTGCAGAGGAGAAGGATTTCCACCCACACGGCTCTGTCAAGAGCCACCTCAACTGTCGGCAGCTGTTGGCAGTCGGTGAGAAGGAATAAAGGCAGCACCTTTGAAGGTTAACAGTTACCCTTTATGGGGTTTAGGGTTCATAGGATCCATGGTAGAACATTAAAGAGTGAATGCGTTCTGCTTCATTTGAGAGGGGAGTTTGCTCTGTTTGCGCTGCATCATTCGTCGGCAACAACCAAACTTTCTTTTGGCCATTGGTTTGGAATGCTGTGTTCTTCGACATGAAATGTTTGAACGATGTTTTACCATATGAAATGATGTTCTTCGACATGGGACTGAACCATATGACTAACTTGATATTTTTTGTATAGATACCTCATCCAACTTTCACACAAAAGGACCAAATCACGTCAAACGCGATGAACATTTTCCATGACAAACACCCAGCTGAATGATTCGGGTCTGTGATCCAAAATGTACTGCTATTCTTTCACCACAACTAAGACTGCAACATCACAGTCAATGTCGGATTTTATTCTCTGTGGTGATGAGAGCAAGGTGAATTGGCACACAAACATTTTTTCCAAGCTGGTATATGAGCAGATGAATGGACCCCCAAGCTTGAGATTGGTAAAGCTGAAGTAATCTAAGCTGCACACATATGCTTTGAGTCGAGCTTGTTGCTCAACTCTTTTCAGTCACAGATATGTTCTCTATCTGGCACTAATAAATTTGAAGATGACAATATTGGAAGACAACTATCGCCAACAGCATGACAAAGAAAACCATAACACATCTTCAGGTGTTTAAGATGCACAACCAATCTTGGGCAGCTGCAGCAATTGCTTTAAACACACATGAGCAACGTGCAAAGTTTATTGTGTTTATACTGTCGATGACATAAAAAGAAACTAAAGATAAAGGTTCTTCAAGAATCTTGATACATATAAAATTTTCTTTTGCATTTGAATGGATACAAATTGCTATTTTTCGGTTACAACACACTATACAAAATATAACATGACGAGATATGGCGAATGGAGCCAATGTCCAAATCAGAAACCTAACCCCGGGGGACACTGTAGCATGCCATACGAGGGTAACTGACCTCGGACGGAGTCAGAAAAAAATGTTTACAGGATCAGGATCAGGAAGAGCATGGATACCAGGTCATTCAAGGCAGAATAAACCAGTATGTGCTGGCCTTCTTTTCCCAATCATAGAATATATACAATCCCATTCATTATTGAACAAAATGAAAACTGACATTTACAGGATCAGGATGTTGGGCCATGTGGGGATCAAGAACTCATAATGCCAGAATGTTCCTTGGCAAATTAACAAGGACTGAGAACTTGCAACTCATATTTTCAGCCATCAATCATGCTGCCTTTCTTGTTCCTCCCTTTTAACTTCTTTAAATAGGCTGATAAACATATTAATGGCAAGGGAAGGATGACCTATGTCGGTCTTCATTTTCCCCAAGTATTTATCAACTGATGTTTACATTATACTATGATAATGTGTTGCTCTCAACAGCTTCTTGCCTGTGCAAGTGGGTCATAGTCGTAAGCTTCACCAGCCTTGACAAACCGGCCCTTCACCCGCCTTCTTACATCAGCCATAGCCTTGCGAGAAGCATACCTTATTTTTTTCTCAAACCTGTTCAAAATACAAGAAAGAAGTTTCTGAGAATTTGTCGAACATATCCATGGAATATTTTAATTGAGCAATCACAATCACTCTATAACAACTATCTGTAATAAAATTATAATTGAATTAGATCCATTTGTCTGTAAAACATGGCATCATTCACATACAGCTTTATTATTTTCATCAAGATACAATAATTATTTTTTATGTTAAGAATACATCTAGTTAGTTATCATACTGTCATGCATTCATGACTAAATAGCTTGTGTTACTGATCTACAGATCAATAGAATTCCAAGTGAGTCAAGTTTGTAACAAAAGCTGTGTGTATGTTGTCTAATTTCATATTGCACACCTATTTTATAATATCATTCCTAACAATTGACTTCGAACTCAAGGAGCATCTTTGGCCTCACTACCTTTTCTCTGGTAGGTGATTGATTTTCTGATTTTCTATTTAACCAATATACAAGAACAAGAACAATAAAAAAATAAAATCGAGAATGACTGTTTTCACATCTGACTCAGAAGCTCTTTATCGTTGTTCTTTTTCATCCCACTCAGACACTCTTTCTCATCACTATATTCGATATCCAAAACTGTAAACCTCGAGGGGGTTGACAGAGATCAGAGATATAAGAACATCACAAATAATTCTCATATGCGATCAACTGCCATATTCTCACCTGTAGTTGGCCAACGATGTCCATTTACATCCTATTAATTTATTTCAGAGGTTAAAAAGGGTGATCGACAATGGTTTAAACACACATTTAGTTGCATACAAGATAAACAAGCAAATACATGCTTCATTGTGGAACTAACAGCACTATAAGCTAAAGCTAAGTGCCACATAAGTAAACACATGCATAAACTAATTCGATGTCTGTTATTATTTTTTATGAGAAATTTTCCTCTAAAAGAAATCAGGGATTTTGGAAGTGAAAAGTTCCAAAACTAAAATGTGGCTTCTAGAGCAGGATGCAACTTCCAAATACTGAAATTCCACACTATATATGTCAAGTCCAGCCATCCAGAAGTTAAAGAACATTGTGCTCAGTGATATTTTTCAGTGATTAACACAGAAGATTATAGCACATCCAATTTGAGATTGTCAGAGTTCAGACTTACTTGCGTGCTTTCTTTTTTTCTTTGTAACGCATCACAGCACTAACCCTGCTACCTCTAGGTAACGAGGAATTTTCAAGTCCAGCTTCGAACACTGGAGGCTCACCCATAAGAAGCACTGATGAAACACCACAATCTTGATAGTCCCCGGCACTGCTTTCACCAGTCAAGCCAGAAAAGGAAAGGGATAGGCTAAAGCAAGCTTGACGTGCTGGAAAAAACTGACTTGAATCTGCATTTTTTACTGGTTTTGACATCACAGAATCAGCAGAGACTGCATTGCTACATGTTGCCTGCATAGGCTTAACCTGCCCCGCAGATGATGCCTGAGAAAGATTTTAAGGACAGTCGAGACAGTATAAGTGAATGATTGATCATCTTAAATATGCATGTTGTGATGACATATGAATAGACATGCAATTAACGAGCTGCTTGACTGTGCACTGTGCTCTTTAGCTTGGAAAATTCACATGGGCGAGTAAACTGCAGCTTGCTGACAACAGCTTAGGGTAACAGCTTGTTGTCGAGATAACTTAAGATCATTACATAAGTTGTTACAAATTGGCAAGTAAGATCATTACATAAGCTGCTACAGATTGGCAACGCCAGCTTTAACCAATGATTAGGAGAGCAGAAATGTTTAAGTAGTATCATCCAAACCAAACTTAGATCATGTCATCCAAAGAAGCATCTAGTCACTCTGTAATACGATGCTGCTTATGGTCATGAATATATCAACCTTTTCATACATAAAGGTAGTAGCTATGCACAAAATAACACTCATCTGTCTCTCCGGAAATTCAACATGAGATTCATCTGGTGCTTCACAAAATCATTTTCTCATGAATACACAAGAAAGGTGATGACTCTTTGAAATTGCAGGCCTCGCTAAGAAATATGATGGCAAAGCATTTCTGCTCTCCTAATTATTAGCTTGTGAGATATATCAGCTTGTGAGACACAATAACCAAACTAAATTAAGGAAATTGGTGGAAGCAAGCAGAGCAGACATAGCATAACAGTATTCCTTTGACAGTTAGCAACAAGACCTGAATGAGTTAATCTATTATGAAATGAAATCTCCAATGAATTATATCGAGTGTATTCAGATGAAGTATGACACGTCAGATTTCAAGTTGAATTTTCAAATATCAGGTATTAACAAGTTTTTCTGTTTATGATTCATCCACTTTAACTTTTATCTCTGACAAGCAATTCGGGTTTCTTGCTAACTCGCAACTAGTTGAGAGCATTGTTGCCCTACAAATGAGCACTTAAAATCCAACACCTTTGCAAGTCATAATAACTACAGAAATCATTACCCCAATGAATGGAAGAATCTTTATGAAACCATCCTTTTCCCCTTGACAAAAAATTGAAGATAGTAAATGGTGCAGGAAGTACTCTATGCATCATAACAAAATGAACTGGAACACACATTAGGTAATGCATACATCTAAGCTTGCATCTAATGGAGCTGACAGAGAAGAAATGAATATAGTGAACTAGTGTTTGATTTTATAGAAGGGGAAAAAAAAGCAATAAAACTGGTGGTTGCCA
The DNA here is from genome assembly GCF_036884655.1 of Musa acuminata AAA Group. Taxonomy (NCBI): domain Eukaryota; kingdom Viridiplantae; phylum Streptophyta; class Magnoliopsida; order Zingiberales; family Musaceae; genus Musa; species Musa acuminata. The sequence continues at coordinate 2,715,927 of NC_088329.1, read as the reverse complement.
ATACAAAAAAAGAAAAAAAAAACCAAATTTGCAAAAATAAGAGAAAGCCACAAGTTGTACCTCTCCAACAAGTTCACCCTGGCAGTTGGAATTGCCAGCATATGTTGCCCTTGTATCAAAAAAAATATCTATTTCATCATCATCAAAAAGGTGCCCGGTTTGGTTATGAGATACACCAAAAAGTTCTTCATAGTTTTGAAATGTCAAATCAACATCATCCACATTGAGATCTTCGTAAATATCATCTTTGCAGAATTCAAAATCTTTGGTCCCAGGACAAGATAGCTGCAAACGAGTCGATAAACTATTGCCAATTGAAATGTGTGAAAGAAGCTAAACATTGAAGAGCATCCAAACATAATTCTCAAGATTAAGAACCATAATCTTAAGAGCATCCAAACATTGAACCATATTCTCAGGATTAAGCTAAACATTTAAGAGCATAATCCATGTACCAGTGACCCATATATATATATATATATATATATATATATATATATATATATATATATATATATATATATATATATATATAGAGAGAGAGAGAGAGAGAGAGAGAGAGAGAGAGAGAGAGAGAGAGAGAGAGAGAGAGAGAGAGGAAGAGAGAAGAGGGGTGTAAAAGCAGAACAATAGAAGTGCTCACTATGTGAAAGTGTCATAAGACCTGATACTCTGGTAGACTGCAATTTATGGCTCCAGAGGAATGGAGGAAGGGTACACCTACACATATTAATATACCCTGCAGACTAGTCAATGATGTAAGTAACTACACATCCTTGCTGTCAACAAAAGATGCTGGAACATAAAATGGTAGTCAATTGTTAGTATCAAGTTTGTTAGGCAAAAAAGTAACTTGAATAGTAGAGTTGAATTTGGTAATTGTATATAGTACAAAAGATTTTGTTTAAAAGACAGCAAACATCAATGGGTTCTAAAATTTAGAGACAAATAAAGTGAATTCAAAACTTAAATGCACCTTAGGTGTAGTTAAATCCACTGCACCAGCTGTCAGATCTGCAGTACAGGGCATAGGACACATTGCAGACCCTGAAGATGATCCAATCAAGGCATTGGACTTATCGACAGCTTCCGGTTCCTCCATTTTGCCCGCACCAGATACGTCCAAAGTACTGTTTTCTGGAGAAGCCCAACAATTACTAACATTGCTCTCATTGATGGTCATCAAACCTAAGCCCTGTTCACAATCGGACTCAGCTATCTGAGGAAGCTCCTGAAAAAATGACCAAATTCTTGAAAACTCTGCTGCCGACGGGCAGCCTATGTAGCAGTTTATTGTCTCTCTTTTATGCCCTGAAGAAACTGCTGACCCAGCATGCCCATTCCAATCACAATTTTGGCAAAGTGAAACACTTTCTTCAGTGCACCTTATAACAGCAGGTTGTGCGCTGCATCTGTCACACAAAAGAGTGCGGGAGTGACGCTGAGAAAGTGCATTTGCAGAATGAACATTGCGGTCACATGACAAGCACAAAGAAGCAGCATCAGATCTGCAGTAGACGATAGATCTTTGCTCCCCACAGAAATCACAAAGGTGACTCATGCTTCCTCGCTCTCAGAAGCTAAACAACAAAATCAAATGCTGCTTCTGTTCTTGTGGTTTTACAAGAAATGTCCTCACCGTCGAAGTTGTCAGCATACTCTGGAAAAATTCAGGCAATGTCAGCATATGTCCCAAAAGACCTTAAAGTCTAATCTAACCACTTTCCTGGACATTAAAAGCTTAAACTTGGTCAAGTTTCAAATGCAATGCATTTTATCAAATTTAGTAAAACCACAAAAACATAAGTCGCAAAGATAAAGTAAATCACAAGTAGCAGTAGATTTTATTATAAATGAGTAGACCTGTCAACCAGAGTTATTTAATCATGATAACAACAAGGTCGATACCCAAACTCTCACAATTGCTTATGTATATTAATCAGCATTTTGATAGTACTTCCAGAAGATTTCCACTTAATAATCTCACAAATATATGGATTCACTCAACCTGACAACCTTAGTTATAAAATTCACAAGAGGGAATGTTCTAAAAATAACTACTTCGGATCTTGGAAGCTGCCAATTGCAGAAAATCTCCTGTAGCTAACATCTAAAAACATATACCGGAAAAGGCAACAGACCCCGACGAGCAATTCAACTTCGGCAGCATCATAAGTCTTGACAACCGATATTTTAAAAGTATCTTACGAAACCTTTTTCATCACCAGAATCAGCCGCTCTGCCTCGCGAGAAGAATCTACACTTATCAAAGCAACTTTTGGGAAGCTAAGAATCCTAAAAAGATACTATCTTTAACCAATTCGGCTTCCAACAAATCTAAGAAAAATATTTTTTCTCGGAAACGACGAGACCAAGGATAAACTATCCGTCGCTCGATTCGAAATCGCTACTCACACAGGTTGCAGGATATCCACATCAGAAACCAAGGAAAAAGAGCGAAGAATCCAGTTACTGACATGACTAAACAGGATGCAAGATCGAACGAGTAACAGCAGGATTTCTCCAAAAGAAAACAAACGTAGTTACCGCTTCATGGATATCTCATCAAAGGAAGCCAAACTTCCTCTTTTTCCCTCTTGGTTTGGCACGCAAAAAACGGAGGGACGACAAACCCTAGCGGAAGACGAGTGATGCGAAATCGAATTCCCTCACGGGAGCAATCGAAGATAGACAGATAGGAGAGAAGAAAAAGCAAGGTGGAGAAGCAAAAGATGAGGAGATGAGCGGAGGCGGGGCCCACGGGTTCCCGTGTAAAGAGATACTTTTTCTACTCGCTGCCGTCACTACCCAGTTTCCTAGCCGACATGTCGTTCGAAGAAGAGATGGACGAAGGCGCGGACCCACAAATACATCTCCAGTGAGAAGGGAAGTAACCGAACGAGTAACGCGGTATGGGTGGTGAAAGACTTCCCCTCCTGCGAAAAGGCGACTCAAAGTGTATGTCTCTTGATTCATTCATTTATTGTATTCATTATTGTTGTTGCGCTTTTGGGGGCGTTTGGGTAAAAACGGGAGGCAGGGTGTAAGTGGCGGGTCCCTGCGGACCGACGCAACATCGAAGCAGGCCATGTCGCGTGCCGTGACGACTTCTTCCAGGCTATGTATCTAATGACCGTAATACCCCTCTCTAGTTTCGTCTGTACTTGGGCTCTCGTCTTAACCGTCAAGGCAGACATTGTGCTCTTTTAAGGCCCTCATCGAGCACGAATCGGTCCACTCGTAGCCCACGGTTAGGTGGGTCTAAATGGTAAATTAACGCAGTTGCACGTGAGTGTTTACGTCCAAGTCGACTCCTAACTTGCGGCTCATAATAGCAACTTTGCGTCGAGAATTTAAACCACGTGGCCACGTTATCCAACACAAGACAACAAGCGAGACGTCGAATGAGACACCATTTCACCGAGTGCCATTCTGTCGTTCATCATTGGCTCGGCGAAGGGACCGAAGAGGGAACCACGCCTTCTCATTCGCTCGCAACTGCGGGCCCCGGAGGGAGCATCCGCTGATTTCGCTTTGTCGGTTCGGCCGTGGAAGGCGGCCCGCATCAAATCAGAACCTTCCGTCGGGAAAAAAGGGCCCCCCACCTCCGAAGGGCCGTCCGGCGTCACGTTTCGACCATTCTACGTCGTCGGATGAGATACGTACGGCCGAATATTTATTCCGGAACTGGGACGTGGGCCCGGTTTCTTTGTAGTTTCCCAATCAGGAAATTTGTCTCATGCTGATCATCATCATTGACGTGTGGGATCGAGCGATGATTAGAGCGTAACGCTTTGTCAAAACTTAGTGGACTTTTTCATTTGAATGTTTTGCGAATCTATCTTCAGAGAATTCAGTAATGGACAGAGCTTTTTAATGAATATTCAGAGAAAGTATATTTCTTCTTCATTCTTTTTTATATTTTATGAATATCAATCATCATGGGTGTTTCCTTGATCGATGGAGTTAATTGCTATAATCGATCATAATACATGTGGGAACAGAGCCCATCTGTCCCTTTCTCCTTACGTGGGACGTGTACAGACGTTCCTTCTCCTGTCCAAACAAGCATAAAATAAAGAAAAACGAAAAGCACAAGCAAAGAACAATGTCAAGCGGCATCTCGGTCCACAAATGGACTTTTTAGATCTATATAAGCCCTTGACCCTGCTCTTCCCACCATTAATCTATTCTTCTTCCTCTGCTGCTTTTGCCTTTCCCATTCTTGTTCTTGTTTCTCTCCTAGCTTGAAGAAATCTGACCCTACGCGTAGCAGTGCTACAACGAGGTAAAAGGTTTCACATCCATTGGTTTCTCCCAGCATTAGTTTGTTCTTGTAGACTGTGGATGCATGTACCATAGCTGGGTGGATCACGAGGACAAATTAGGAAGATCAATTGATTACTTTGTTCTATACATCGAATAAAAGTTTGATTGTTTCCCAGAAATCTGACCATCGGATTTCATGCCGTGCCATCGAGCCATGAGGGAGACGAGTGCTGCGGAAATGCAGGTGGTGATACGCGTGGACGAGGCGGCGGTGAGCTCCATGAGGAAGAAGTTGGAAGCTACATCGTTGGAAGACCGGCACGCCGAGCAGGCGACGATCTTCAGAGTCCCACACAACATTCGAGCGATCGATAGCTTGGCGTACGAGCCAAAGATCGTCTCCCTCGGCCCCTACCACGCTGACAACGAACGCCTGGGAGCCTGGGACGACCTCAAATGGCGCTACTTCAAGAAGTTCCTGAACCGGAACCCCAACAAACACTTGTGTGACTACCTCGAGGAGGTCGAGATGTTGGCGCTCGCAGCACGCACTGCGTACTCGGAGAAACTGGGCATGGATCCCGGCAAATTCGTGGAGATGATGCTGCTCGACTGCTGCTTCGTGGTCGAGTTGTTGCTCGTACAGATGGAGGAGAAGCAGCAAGCGGGGATGCGAATGGGTCCGAAGTGGCAAGAGGCGAGTTCGACGTTCGAACAGGATCCGATGATAAGTGCATGGCGGTGGGCTCTGCCATTACTAGCACATGACGTGATGATGCTCGAAAACCAGCTTCCTCTCGTCGTCCTTCGGAGTTTGCTGGAGCTGGCTTCCCCAGGTGCTTCCCTGAAGGAACCCCTGGACTACTTCTTCCGGAATTTTCCTCTGACCATAAACATCGAGAAAATCACCGACGATAACATCAAGAATTCTCCCCACCTTCTTCATCTTTTCCACACCTGCATTGTGCCGCCGAAGAGCATGATCGCAAAGAAGATTGGAAAGGATAGCCGGCCCTCACACACCCCGATGCCGTGCGCCAGAGAGCTCCGGGAGGCCAGGGTAAAGTTCGTGAAGAAGGAGGCCGCGAGCTTCCTGGACATCAGTTTCCACGGGAACGAGATGGAGATACCGCAGGTGTGGGTGGACGACGAGACCAACTCCCTCCTCCGGAACCTCATCGCGTTGGAGCAGTGCTACCCCCGGGCGGGCATCTACGTCACCACGTACGCCTGGTTCATGGACCGCATCATCGACACGCCCATGGACGTGGCGTTACTCCGACAGCACAAGATCATCGAGAACGGCCTGGGCAGCGACGAAGACGTCGCCGATGTCTTCAACAAGCTCGGCAAGGAGGTCATCATGGACTTGCAGGGGTGCTATCTCTCGGACCTCGGGCAGGCCGTGACGAAGCACTGCGACAACAAATGCAACCGCCGTTGGGCGTCGCTGAACCACAACTACTTGACCAGTCCATGGGCGATCATCTCGGTTTTCGCTGCCATTCTCCTCTTCCTTCTCACCATAATCCAGACTATTTTCTCGGTTCTAAGTTACATCAAACAGTCCTAATTAAAATCCCAAGTAAGAACATGACATACAAATTTGTTGTAATGATCTTACCACTAAAATGTTTGTTCTACAGTAATGGCGTCATTTGTTTCGATTGTTCTGATCCATGTATTTATTAGTCATGGAACAAGTTATTCCTGAGTCTCAATAATTACTGTCTGAATTGTCATTAATGCAGTGCTGATTTCGATTGCTTTGTGAACAATGGGGTTTTCTTCCTCTTTTAGTGATCATCGCTTGGTAATTAAATGTATCAAATTATCTCATGTTAGTATAGTTTGTATCCTTTTCTCATACTAGTTTTGAGTATGGGGGTGAGCAGAGAAAAAATAAAAAATAAAATACGGGATGATTTTCATATAAAATATTTACATTTTGCATTTTTTTTAACCGATACTTTTATTTTTATTTTTCAGAAAATTCTCATAATTTAAAAAATAATCAAACTATTTTATTTTTTTTTTTCATATGTTGTAGTGTTTTGGCCGTCGCAACAAAAATACTATAAATTTTACTTAAAAATATTATAAATGAGTCAAATAAAATTAAAACATACTAGAAAAAAATTTGATATATCATATACTACGATTCAAATGTGTGTTTATAATAGTTTAGGGAGGATGTCGCATAGACAAAAATAAAAAATTAGCTAGTTACAATATTTTGACCATCATAATAAAAATACTATAAAATATTTTTAAAAACACCATAAATAATTCAAATAAACTCTTAACCTTAATCGAATCAATTAAAAGTATAAAAATATAATATCGTAATGATATACGAGTAACGATAAACAGAGAGAAATAATATAATATCACTTATGGTGTCTTTCAATAACATTTTTAATGTTTTTAATACTTCAATAAAAAAAATGCTGTAAACATTATTGAAAAACATTGTACGCGAGTTTTAACAATCTAAAACTGATAAAAAAAATGTACTTGAAAATTTTGGCAAATTTTTTTTGAAGAATATTTTAGATATTTATAAAATTATGAATACAAATTTTAAAAAATAAATGAGGTATTGTTCGAAGAATATCTAAAACATGAGTATTTTCTAGAAAAAATCATCCAAACAAAAGTATGAAAGAAAAAAAATTAATTTTCCTAGAAAATACTTATATTTTTAATATTTCTAAACCAATACCCTGATTTTATCTTTTTCTCAAACAATACCTTTTATTTAAAAAATATTTAAACAATTTCTTAAAAAAAATTTAGTATGTTACAATGTTTTAGTCACCACAATAAAAATACTATAAAGCCTATTTAAAATATTATAAATGATTTAAATAGATTCGTAGTCTTAATCAAATTAACTATAGATATAAATATATGATATTATAATAAAATATGAGCAATGACAATTGGATAGGATGTGTATTTTTAAGATATAAATAAAAATATTATAAATATTACTAAAAATACTATAAATAAGATAAATGAAAAGACTATAATAATTGAAAATTGATAATAAAAAAAGTAGATTAAAAAAATTGACAGAAAACTTTTAAAGAATATTTTAGATTTTTTAAAAAATTAAAGATATTTTTTAGAAAAAGCAAAATAAATGGTACTTTTGAGAAATATCCAAAATTGAAGTGTTTTCTATGACGATCGCGTGAGAAAACGTTTCCTCGACTCCTCTCCCGGTTGTTGATTTCTATTGCTACTGTGCTCCTCTCTTTCCGACGGAGTAAGCGAAAGATCTGTCCATCGAGAAACCCTAGCCTCTTCCTCCTCGCCTATCTCCCCCTGTTTTCTCGATCTCGCTACATATTCCGATCCGAACAAAGACACGATGCGGACGGCGCAGGCTTGGTTCACCGGGGGACCGAGCGGCGTTGGTGGAGGAGAGCAGCAGAAACCCTCCTCTTCGTCCCTCCTCGCTGATTGGAACTCCTACGCTGCTTCCAGATCGACGGAGGAGGGCGGGGCGTCCGCCTTCGGGTTCGATATCGAGTCCGCCGTCCAGTCCGCCAACGACAAGGTCACCGGAACCTTCAATGTGTAAGGGTCAATCCACTGGTTGATCTTTCTCTTCACCTTTTCGATTCTGTGTTATATATTTTCCATGGGTGGATTCAACGGGCTTCAAGAAGAGGATTCCTATAAATGGATCATTCCTTTTTGGTGTGATTGTTTGTTTACTGCTGTTTAAACCTTGGAGTTTGTCTACCACTGATGGTAAGAGAATAATCGTAGAAAATTCTCAGTGTAGGAAGCAAGAGGACTGCGCTATAGTCGCTGCTTGACTAAGATTTTGGTGGCGGCGCTATTTTTTGATTGACGTGCAGTTAACATCTGGATCTGAAGGAAAAGTGATGTTGGATCTGACAGTTTCGGTCTTAACTGGTCCTTCTGGTTTTCATTAGTTTGTTTCTCTTGGTGATTAGTTCCTAAAATTATATGAAGACTAGATATAGTTTTGGACTTGATTTGTTAGGTCAATTCACATATTTCAATTTGTCGTGTTGATCGATGGTTGATAGAATCACATGTTTACTTAAAGTTGGAGCATGAACAAGGACAAAGCCGACAGAGGTTTTATTGTGCAGTTCTACAAGAATTAACTTGAATGACATGAAAGCATGATCTAACAAAGTGCTTTAGAAAGAAACAACTTGTTTTAGGTGGTCTGAATGTGGTTCCATCATTCGATGCTCTGTAAACAAATGTTGGATTTAGGATGCTCCACTTCCAAGCAAATGATAGATTGTGTTTAACCCTCTTTCTGAGCGTTTTCCAGATGTAAAGGAATTTCAAGGATTGACTCCAGTTGTATGAGCTCAAATTGCAACCAGTGGCATAGTGTTTTCCACCTTTCAACTAGCTTTTTAGATTTTCAAACATGTCCCTCTCTTGCTTAATTATGCCTTGAATATTGCTCATATTTAGTATAATCTATTAGCCTAATTGAAGTTCAATAATTTTATGTCTCTCAAAGCATTCTTGATTTTAGGTTCTTCTCCCCCATATTATGGTAAAAGTCTTTCCTACAGATTGTTATCTACTCCACAGGCCAGTAGATGCCTATGCTGTAATGTACTTGTCTTAATGTGGATGATGTGTCCTCTGCTCTTGTCCCTCATAACAAGGCAAGACCAACTTCCTCTTCTTATTTGTAGCTTTAGGCCTCGACAAGTATCATGAATGAATTTTGGCCTCTACATTCTTTTGTTGATTTATGATTATAAAAAGTTTGATGTTTATTTCGGTGTCCTTAAGTCACATATGGTTCCTGTGTGCAAAAGCATTCAGTTGTTATCTTCTACTTTGTTCACAGTTCGTACATCCTAATTGGCTTCTTAGCATTGTCTTGTTTCTTCTATTTCATCCTCATTCTTTCCATCTAACAGTCTCACCTATAGTCATATATATCTAAGATTACACTTGCTTAGTGATCTGAGTTACTATACTAGTATGCCTTTCTTCATTGTTCAACAGGGTATCGAAAGGTGTGACGGAATTGCCTGGGATTTTCCAGTCTGCTACTAGCAGTGTGCCTTCTGGGAAGTCTCTCATGTACTTTGGGTTGCTCCTTGCCAGTGGCGTGTTTTTCGTTGTTGTTGCTTTCACTATGTTCCTTCCAGTGATGGTCTTGATGCCTCAGAAATTTGCTCTCTGTTTTACTCTTGGATGTGCCTTGATCATTGGATCGTTCTTTGCTCTTAAAGGTCCTAAGAATCAGCTAGCTCACATGTTCTCCATGGAGGTATATCTTTTAGGATCCTGTAGATCTTTAATTACGTGTTTCTATTCCTTTTTGGTTGTCAATGTTTTACTTGCACAAATTAAACTGAAATACACTGAGGAAGGATCTTTAATAATTAGTTGAAAAGCATCATACTCATGAGGTTTTTGTTACCTGAAACTATGCCTTTGGTCTCTGAAATAATAATTCACTTTTTTTTTTTTGAAGATGTCTTGTTTATTATTACATTTGTGGATTCTTGATTCGTTCATTATTTGATGCTGTATGGGCTTCAATTCTGATTAAGATAATGGCGAGGAGATGCCTATTCTTCTGCCATCAAGGTAACCTGGGCTGGTGAATGTTATGCTTGCCAATAGATGTTTATTTCTCATATAAAGAGGTGGTGTCAACCAAGGTTCGCTATACCGTACCGTACCGGCGTTTCGACCTGGGCTCGGTATGGTACAGTATCGGTGTACCGGGCGGTACATCAGGGCGTACCGAGCGGTACACCCTGGTGTACCGAATAATTTTTATTTTTTCATACTGTAGCAGTGCTACAGTATAGCACTGTAGCGGTACCTGACGGTTCGCGTACTGATAACCTGTTGGACCAGTACGGGCGATACGCTTCGGTATGGTAGACCTTGGTGTCAACAAATATAAACATGTAGATATACTTAAAAGGAATATGATTCATGAGAACTGTATACTTAAAGAAAGAAATAGAAAATATGCTAGCGTTACCGGACCATGTTGTGCTTCGCTTAGCCAAATTTGAATGTTTGTTTATCTCTTTAGAGATACTTTTTAAAATATGTAGTAGCAATCCCGGTGTGATCTTATGTTGCTGTGGCTACTGCTGCATCTTATCTTGTGACAAAATTGATCCAATTACAAGAGAAATGGTCCTTCTATAATGCTGTTTTGCTACTTCCTACAAGATCCTACTCAGACATTCTTACCGTTAATGTCATTTGGAATTTAAGATTATATTGTCAATCTCATTCAATGTCAGCACAGTCAACAAATTAAGCCAGTTTTAAATATATTATCATCAAAATTCATAACAATATGATATAATAGACACTCACTTTGATATAACAATACAAAGATATCTGAATTCTCTTGATTTGACTGAATATATTGTCTTACAGAGAGTTCAATGCCAAGAAAGGAATCATGTAATTATTTGGCATGCCATGGCTTATTGTTGTTTGTACTCTGTTATTTTGTCTAATACATTTTTTTTTTTGGTGTTTATGTTGCAGAGGCTGCCATTTACGTTGGTATTCATCGGTAGCATGGTGGGCACCATTTATGTCTCCATGGTGCTTCACAGTTACATTCTCTCTGTCCTTTTTTCTGTGATTCAGGTATAAGGTCTCATGTCGGTGAATTTAGGTTCAACTATTTCTTCTCCTTGTACGCACTTGATAGCTGACAGGGTTTATCTTGCTTTCACGGCATTTGCATTGATGACCTGCTTCTCTCGATTTCATTCTTAAAAGTAGATTGAAAGTGTTGTCAATCTCAAATAAGATAGGGGGCAGTCCAATAATAAGCCCAACCTACCCACCAAACCTATATGGATGCGGCATAGGCAACACAGGTTTTTGATATGCGCTAACAAAATTGTAGTTTTTCTTGGTCTAAAATGAGCTTATATGAACAATCAGGGTCCACATAAAACAGTCAGCAAATACAAGTATCACATGCAAAAATTGTAGCTCAACTCTATGGTTTGTTTATTCATTCTTCTAATGGCCCATTTGCTTTGCTGAAATCATGCTACTTGTTCAGCTGGATAGCTTTATAAATCTCAGTTGTTGGTAATATGCATAGTTGACATGAATGATAATATTTTCTGAACTCTTTTCTCATTTTTACCTGCAGGTTGTTGCACTCTCATATTATTCTGTATCCTACTTTCCCGGAGGATCTACTGGTCTGAGGTTTCTCTCTTCGAGTATAACATCCTCAATCCTAAAATGCTTTGGCGGATGATTGCTGATGTCTGTACCATTTCTTCCTTCCTTACCTTGCTCACATCCTACCTGGGTACTTTGTTCCTGTAATCTTTTAGAAATATTACAGTGAATGGGCGCATGCATGCATTCATTCCAATATGTTCCTAAGATTTGTTAGGGTTCTCCGACCTTTGGACTTCCGCCTCCTTTGTTCAAAGAGAATCAGTGGCATTTGTAATGATTTTGTTTGTGTCAAGTTCCAAAGCTATTAGGCTATTATCAAAAGTTTCGGCATTTCATGAGACGTTATATTTTTAAGACGTGTATGTTTCTTTCAACTTTTTCGAAGACTCTCTCTAATATGAACATTTGGGTCGATGAATGATTGGGCTGCAATTACGTTGATAATATTTTCTACATGAGGCACCTCAATCTTCCTTTGCTGATCTCCTCATTCAGCCGTAGTATTTGAACAGTAGAGATGTCTTCTTCTAACAATATACCTGTGTGCGAAGGAAGTCTCCGGCATGTGGTTGCTTTTACCCGTTTTCTCCTGCTCATCGGGAAGTCCAACCACAGTTGACGTCGATGAGACGGTTGAGTCACCCGGCTTGATATAGGGATCGCTATCGTCTCCCAAGACGAAGGGGAGGAGCGACCCTTCGACTTCGCTTCTCCATATATCCGTCGCTCCTGTCAGTCTTTTCGCGTCATAAGAGAGAGAGAGAGAGAGAGAGAGAGAGAGAGAGAGAGAGTGAGAGGAACGGAGGTGGTGGGGAGGTTGAGCATGACTACCTCAGGGCTGCTGCTGCTGTTTGCCAACGCCAAACTGAAACAACAGAGCCATCACTCCTCGGTGCGAGTGAAATGGCTGAGCCATTACTCCTCGGCGCAGCAGATACTGCTGGTCGGAGAAGGGGACTTCTCCTTCTCGCTCGCGCTCGCCAATGCCTTCGGCTCCGCCGATAACCTCGTCGCCACCTCCCTCGACTCCTACGGTCTTCCCTTTCCCTCCTCCTCCCCCGTCTTGTTCTTGCTGGTTTCACACGTACACCCGAACGTTCTTGTGGTTTCTCGAAAGATGAGGTTTCTCTCCCTGTGCATCATTGATTTGATGGGTTTCTCTCCGATTTCTTAATCGGGAAGGAGTGGCTTAACACTCGCTCATCAGGCACGGGAATACTTCGCTTCCATACCCTCCCCGTCTTCATTCCATGGATTACTTCCTCGGCTGTATAATGAAATAGTGGCCGCCATTCATCTTTCTATGTACATCGTTGATGGAATCTATGCGAAGCAGATGACCTGCTGCAAAAGTATTCCAAAGCGAAATCGAACCTGAAGAGCCTGCGGGAGATGGGGGCGACCACGCTGCACGGAGTTGATGCTACGACAATGAAGTTACATAGCGAGCTGACGATGCGAAGATTTGATCGGATCGTCTTCAACTTCCCACATGCAGGATTCAGAGGAAACGAGGGCCTGATGCCGGTGATCGAGTACGTGCCTTGACCATCTTAAATATTCTTCCTCTATTTGCAACGCTCGCCAAGCTTACTCCCTGGAGTAGTAGCTTCGCACCAAGATTGCATGTTTCGATCTCATTTTGTCGGATCATCTTTATGGTATAGTTTGCACCGAAGGTTGGTGATGGGATTCTTCAGAAACGCATGCCGCATGCTCCGACCAGATGGAGAGGTCCACGTGAGCCACAAGATGGGGGGCCCGTACGCGCAATGGAACCTCGAGGAACTTGCTTCCGAGTGGTCTCTTGTTCTGGTCGACTGCGCTGATTTCAGGAAAGATGAATTCCCAGGTTACTGCAACAAAAGGGGAGAAGGCCCGCGCTGCGACCGGACTTTTCCTCTCCGCGCTTCCTGTACCTATAAATTTCGGCTTGGAGACCTCGACGAAACGAAGGCTTCTTCTTCTTCTTCTTCTTCTTCTTCTTCTTCTTCTTCTTCTTCTTCTTCAGCATGATGATGGGAAGTGTAGTTTTTGGCCATGCATGGAAGGTGTGATCCACCAGTGGATGCTTTCTTCTTTTTGATACTGGTCGGTGACGGAGGTCCCTGTCTTTTTTTGTATTTGGGTGTGGGGCTGAGGGGACGGACCTCTGCATATAATATCTTCGACATCAAATTTGGATTGGTACTGCAGCAAGTCGAGCCTACTTGTTTATTTCCATCATTCGATTTACTCTGCTCTCTTCTTTCATTTCAATTCTGAGGCCACCCAACAGCTTCTAAGAACCATCACCAGAAGCAGAGACATCTCATGAGACACCTTTGGACTCACCAGAAATCTCTACAAGAACAGGATCCACCTCTGAAGTGATGAAACCGGTTGGCATCCCTGACGATGATTTCCTGCTCATACAGCTTGCTTACGAGTTTGGTGAATTCGTGGCAATCACCACATACTCGGAGGTTCTTGGTGATCCTGATTGGTGTTCCCTTCGGGGCACACAACATACCGAAAGCCATGGCAAGCCTCTCACTGTGTCCGTGCAACATCTTTATCTTCTCCTCTTCCGGCACATCTTGCAGAACGAACTTGGTGTTCTCGGTGTACCCTCCTTCCTTCTTGAGTCTCTCGATGATCTCTGCCAACTTCGAGTAAATGGCGACTGATTCCTCGTGTGTTCTGTCTCTCGCAACGAACGCGTGCACCTTCTTCCCCAGTTCGATCCAGCTACATGCCGGGTCTTTCTTCAATCCCCTCCTTTCCATCATCGCTCTCACTGCACCCACTTCTTCCCAGTTCCTCGTCGCCGCAAACGCATTCGAAATGAGCACATAGTTTCCAGGATTCTCAGGCTCTAACTCGAGTAGCTTCTCCGCTGCAATCTTGCCCAGCTCGTGATTCAGGTGCACTCGACAGGCACCGAGGAGAGCACACCAGACGGCAGCTGTCGGCTTCACAGGCATTGATTTTATGAACTCGAATGCTTCCTCTGTCCTACCAGAGCGACCGAGAAGATCGACGAGACAGGCGTAATGTTCCGGCCATGCCTCCAAACCATACTCACCTGTCATCACATCCAGATAGTACTTTCCCTCGTCTACCAATCCAGAGTGGCTACAGGCATAGAGAAGGGCCAAGAAGGTAACCTCATCGGGGACTATACCCGTCTCCTGCAGTCCCCGGAAGAGGCGTATTGCTTCCTCTCCCTGGCCGTGCATCCCACTGGCGTCGATCATGGTTGTCCACAGAACCAAATCTTTGCGTCTGACATTTCCGAATACTTTAAAGGAGTTCTCTATGTCTCCGCACCTGGCGTACATGTCCACGAGTGAACTGCTGACTGTTCCTTCGGTGAGATACCGTCTTCTGTACATAAAACCATGGATTTCCTTTCCTTTCATCGAGGATGACAAACCAGCAGCGGCAGCAAGCACAGTAATCAGTGATACTGCATCAGGTTCCACATCGGCCGCCACCATGTCTCTGAACAAACACAAAGCTTCGTTTAGGAGCCCGTTGCTGACATAACAAGTGATCATACTAGTCCAAGACACAACATCCTTATCCCGTATCGTTCCGAAGACATGGCAAGCACGAGAAACCTTTCCACACTCTCCATAGACATCGATGATCGTGTTGTTGAGTACCAGATCCAGCAGGCCATGTCTGATAGCATAACCATGGACTTGCTTCAGCAGGGAAAGACAGAGCATACCACTGCAAGCTTGTAAGATGCTCCCGATCATCATCGAGTCCGCCTTCATTCCATCCGCCTGAACTTGCCTGAACAGCTCGAATGCCTTGGAATAGCGAGAGTTCTGTGCGTAACCTGCGATCATTGTCGTCCAGGAAATGCAGTCCTTGCTATGCAATTTATAGAAGACACGCTCGGCATAATCTATCAAGTGACACTTTGTGTACATGTCGATTAGTGTGTTTCCGACCTGCAAATCGGAGTCCAATCCGTGCTTCATCGCATAAGCATGCACTTCCTTTCCATGCAATCTGTTCCCTGACCTCCCTGAAGCAGAAGCGACGCTTATAAGCGAAACCTGGTCGGCTTCAAAACCCAACCCGAGAATTTCGCGGAAGAAGTCGATGGCTTCCTGATATAAACCATTTTGAACATAACCAGACAGCATCGAATTCCACGACACGGTGTCTTTCTCCTCCATCTCGCAGAACACCTGCATGGCATTGCCGATTCGACCACATCTTGCGTACAGGACGACCAATGCGTTGCACTCATAAATCTCGAGTTTTGCATCGTTCTTTAGAAGAGCGGCATGTATTTCCATACCCAACCTCGGAAGTGAAAGTTCTGCACAGGCTTGAAGAACGCCGACGGTGGTATACGAGTTCATCGGAATGCTGGCCCTTTGCATCTCTCTAAACAAAGTCAGAACCTCAAAGAATTGCCCGTCCTGCAAACATGCTGATATGATGGAATTCCAAGAAACAACATCTCTTTCCTCATCCATCCGCTCAAACAGCTGCCTTGCCGAGCCGAACCGTCCACACTTTGCGTACATGGAAACGAGCGCATTGGAGACGAAACCCGTGGAGTCGAGTCCACATTTGACTGCAAAACCGTGCGTCGCAGTCCCAGTATAGACATCCTCTAGCGCGCCGCAGGCCTTTAGGACGGAAGCAAGGGTGCAAGCATCGGGCAGTATTCCCGAGACACGCATTTCCTGAAAGGTTGCTATGGCCAACGAAGGACGGTCATTCGAAGCGTAGGCTCCAACGAGCGCGTTCCACGCGAAGATAGACCGATTCGGCATTTCATCAAACAGCTTCTCGGCATCGTGGAGTTGGCCACATTTCCCGTACATGAAAAGGAGCTTTGTGCCGAGAAATCCATCATCAGAGAGGGAATTGGATTTGACAATGTGAGAGTGGACTTGCTGGCCTTGCAGTGGGGCTTTCCGGGAAGCACAAAGCTCGAGAATGGATGAGTAGGCGTCCGGCGGAGGGCACTGCGGCGAGTTAGCCAGCGAGCGGAAGGCCTGTGTGAGGTCTCCTTGCTTGCAAGCTTCTTTAACGGACGGCAAGGTAGATGCAGGAACATTGCGGGAGAGCAGAGCTACACGGGATAGGATCGTGGCGGACGAGATGGAAGCCTGCTTCTGCTGCGGCTGCTGCAAGGAAAAGGCCATCCACAGCAGCTTCTTGTCCAAGCCGTTGCCAACAGACGACGCCGTGGGAAATGGGTAAAGCATTGTGGAAGACTACGCTCATGTCCAAAGCACGTGAATTCTTTTTGGTTCGACCCAATGACACAAAATATCGTGAGTCCCCTTTCCCTCTCTAAGGACACCTCAACGGTTTGAATGGGATTCGGGAAAGCCCAGTGCGATAAGGCACGACATTGCCATTACGTGGCACTTCAAGAAAACAAAAGGCCGTCACGGTCGTCGTCGTCGTCGACTCGACCGTGTGAAGCCGGTCGTTCACTCGAGACTGCCACTTGCCGAAACGACTATGGCCTCATTTATCACAGACAATTCATCGAACACGTAGCGATAGTACTGTAACAAATACTGAATAATATACTCTTTTTCTGAATAGAAAGAGTCTCTCTCTCTAGCTAACATTCTGATCCATTATACCTAACATTCAGACATTTCTTCCACATTGACTTGCTTGCGAGACGAGTAGGTGCTGTGGGTGTCCACCGTAAGGCCTCGGCTTTAATGGGGGTTTGGGTAGCAGCGGTTGCTTGCGGCAGCGGAACGCTATTAGAATCCTTACTTTACTTTACTGTAGTCATCTGTCTTATGCTTCGATAGAGGGAGGGGAAGGACGCCATCTTTCATTGTGGAAGATGAAGAGAAGAGATGAGAGATAAGCACCATTGACTCACATGATTATGTTGAAACCACGCTCGGAGTGCTCATGATTCTTGTTCTCGCTTTTGACTTTTGTTATCCGTGGGTAGGACACCAACCACATTTCATGTTGACTGTCATCCTGCTGTTGATGCAGGAGGAAATCTCCGATCTTACTGTAATGTAGTCCTCTCCGAAGGACGACGTTGCAAGAGCATCATCCTGACAATTTCATGAGTGAAATTTGGACGATAGTCCATTAAATGTTGAATCATTTTAATCGTTAATTACCAGAATAATATTTATGATCAGAATCATCACTCTCCTCCTTTGTATTCTTTATATATAGACAGAGCTTCGACTTTGGAAGTGGAGTGGAAGGCAATAAAAGAAGCACCTTTCCTTGCTCTCCCTCTTCTTACTTTGCCTCGTCGGCCCTCTGCTGGTGCTGCCACTCCTCTTGCTTACGCTGCTTTGTTTCTTCTTGGGTGGTACATGAGGAGAGGGGACTGGAGGAGGAAGTGCGACGGGCGAAGCTGGGAAACGCGGGGGAGCTGCTGGGAATCTTTGACTGCATCAATGAGGTCACCGCGGCGATCGCGGCGGCAGCGTCGGCGGGAATGAGCAACCGGGCATACCGGGTGGAGACCGCGCCGCGGCTCGCGCAATGGCGGATCGATACCCTCTCCGCCTGCACTTACCGCAAGTCCGACCCCTTCAAGATCGGCCTCTGGAACTGGTCTTAAAGATCCCCTCTCATCATCCTCTGCTTCTTTCTCCTGAATCTTACTGGATTTAGTTTCGACCGAGAAGATCTAGAAGCTTAAAGATCTCGTCTTTAATGGAGAAGAAGGAAAGTTTCGGATTTGAAATCGTCCGGTTTATCTAATTTCATGTTCAGATTTGTCCTCGAGTCTTGTGTTGATTAGAGATAGGTTTCGGATGATGATCTGTGACTCTGTTCTGCGTATTTCCAAACTGGAAAACCAGAGACGTAATCTTCATCTTTATCCACACTAGAAATCATGCTTCTGTAGATAGACTTTACAGTTTCTGTTCTTTTCCCTGAAATTGATTTGGGATGTTATTTGTGTTGATTGCGATGAGAAGGTATCTCGCAGTGGAGAAGAACAAACAACTGTATGTGAAGCTATACCCTGAGGTTTCGAGCCTGACAAGAGAGCGTCCGCCCATTGCCTCCTTCGTCATCAAGATCGTCTCCCCCTCCGCTCCCGACCGCAAGACTCTCACCCATCCAGGTCGCCTTCTTCCCCATCGAAGACTGTTTCTGGTTCTTCATGAAACAAAAACATAACGAGTGTTTCTGATGTTTCAGGAATCTGTGACATGCAGCTGAAGAACAGCGACGACTTTGTTTGGGCAACTGACACCTTGTTTACCGGCAGGATCATAATTGACGTCGAGTTCCTTGATCTAAAGATTGTACCTCCATCCGTAAGCACACGCACATCTCCCCTTGTTCCGTGTATGTGTGTATGCCTTTGATTTGCTCGCTGTTATTTTTGGTTTGGAGAGTTCAGGGTGGCGAGCCTTCTTCCATTTGGGACAGTTCTGAGGTGAAGCAGCATTCAGAGACCACTGCACTCGCCCCTCTTGGCCGGATGCTGGCCGACGGTATCCACACCGACATCACGGTCAATGCCGCTGAGGGCAGCATCGGAGCACACCGTGCCGTCCTCGCGACGAGGTCCCCCGTCTTCCGTAGCATGTTCTCCCACGACCTCAAGGAGAAGGAGCTTTCGACTGTGAACATATCCGACATGTCCTTCGGGGCTTGCCAGGCCTTCCTCAACTACATCTACGGCAGCTTCCGGGCCGACGAGTTCCTCACCCACCGCCTCGCGCTCCTCCGAGCCGCCGACAAGTACGATATCTCCGACCTGAAGGAGGCATGCCATGAGAGCCTCCTCGAGGACATTGATACGAAGAACGTGATGGAGAGGCTCCAAACTGCCCACCTCTACCGTTTGCCGAAGCTGAAGAGCAGTTGCATGAGATACCTGGTGAGCTTCGGAAAGATCTACGAGATCCCTGAAGACTTCAATGCCTTTCTGCAGAGTGCCGATAGGGAACTCATCGCTGAAATATTTCAGGAGGTTCTTGCTGCCTGGAAAGGACTGTAAGACCATTAATGGCCGAGATCAAGCTAGTTTGACCTGATGATACCGTCCGGTCGACCAGGAAATACTGTACAGGATCTATTATATATCACGAAATGCGTCCATTAATTGCTGAGGTCAAGCAAAACTCTGTATCCATCACTTCCAAGTCTTTGCTCTATGAGTCTGCAACTCTATTGCTTGTTCTTGCGGTCAAGAGAGACTCGTATTGATGAGGGTAATAATGGCGACATGACGTGCCATGACAGCGACACCTGAGTGCCACTCTGCCCAAGGAGGAGGGTAATTATGTCGACTCGACGTGCGCTGATGTCACTCGCTCTCAAACAACGACTTCATCGTTGTCTGACCCGTGCGCTTGACCGAGGCAAAGAGGAGGACGACGACCGATGCTCGCCCATATCCTGCGGCAGTTCGGTTCTCCACGCAACGCCAACGGCAATGTCAGACGCCATCAGAGGTACGGTCCTGCTCCTGCAGGCAGGCACATCAGGTAACGCTAAACTTACCTATAAATACCCCAAAGTTCTAAATGAAAAGGAGGACACTTCTTCACTAAAAAACTCCTTCCACATGAGCTAACTTGATTGTCGGAGGGGTCGGGCCGAGCTTTCGACCTGACCTGTGTGCAGGTACAAGGGCGAGGTTGCATCTTCCCAGCGCCGCGGAAAAGCTTCACTCCCCACGCAACGTCCCGCCCGGACCATCGTAACCGACCACCCCAGTTGTCCCGAGGAGCGCCGCGCAAGATCCCCGTGCATTCGAACCCGAACCAAGCCGCGTCGGCCCCGAGGCCATGGCATAAAGTTGTTTACACTAACATTTTGACGCTAGAAGGAGGGCCCCGAATGTCGAGCGATCAGCAGATCCACTCTGGCGAACCCGCAGCCATGGGGTCGCGTCCGGTCAACACCCCAGAAGAACATCCCCTACATGATGAACCCCGAGATGAACGCCCTGCCACGACATCGGAGCACTACTAGCGGCTGTTCAACGACCCGGGTTTGTCGCTACCTGATGCCCTCGCCTGCGTCGTGCTCCTCGGCCACATGTTGCCCGAGACCACACCTGCGCGGCCTGCCCGCCCGCGTCGTGCTCCTCGGCCGCATGGTGCCCGAGACCACACCTGCGCGGCCTGCCCGCCCGCATCGTGCTCCTCGACTCCATGCTCCCCGAGACACACCTGCGCGGCCAGCCCGCCTGCGTCGTGCTCCTCGGCTCCATGCTCCCCGAGACACACCTGCGCGGTCATCCCGCCTGCGTCGTGCTTCTCGGCTCTATGCTCCCCGAGACACACCTGCGCGGTCAGCCCGACTGCGTCGTGCTCCTCGGCTCCACGCCCCCCGAGACCACCTCCCTCGCCGCGAGCTGCCAGCCCGAGATGTGCTCGACCTCTTGTCGCTTGAGACTACTGCAGCACCAAGGGACAAAGTCATGACTCGGACTTCCCCCTATTGCAATGACCGATGCATAGCTTCTTCCGGGGGGGGTAATATGATGAGGGTAATAATGACGACATGACGTGCCACGACGTCAGCCACACCTGGGCGCCACTCTGCCCGAGGAGGAGGGCAATTATGCCGACTCGACATGCATTGACGTCACCCGCTCTCAGACAACGACTTCATCGTTGTCTGACCCGCGCGCTTGACCGAGGCAGAGAGGAGGACGACGACCGATGCTCGCCCATACCCTGTGGTAGTTCGGTTCTCCACGCAACGCCAACGACAATGTTAGACGCCATCAGAGGTACGGTCCTGCTCCTGCAGGCAGGCACATCAGGTAACGCTAAACTTACATATAAATACCCCAAAGTTCTAAATAAAAAGGAGGACACTTCTTCACTAAAAAACTCCTTCCACATGAGCTAACTTGATTGTCGGAGGGGTCGGGCTGAGCTTCCGACCCAACCTGTGTGCAGGTACAAGGGCGAGGTTGCATCTTCCCAATGCCGCGGAAAAGCTTCACTCCCCACGCAACGTCCCGCCCGGACCATCGTAACCGGCCACACCAGCTATCTCGAGGAACGCCGCGCAAGATCCCCGCGCATTCGGACCCGAACCAAGCCACGTCGGCCCCGAGGCCACGACATAAAATTGTTTACACTAACACGTATGATTAGAGATCAAACGCCGTTAAGGCTCTTTCGAGAGATTGTTCCAAGTTCCCGGTGAGAACTTGGAACGAAGGAGTCTCGGTCAAAGTACATAGTGACCCTCCAAAACATGGCAACAGAAAGTTCCCACTAGTTTTTTTTGCAGAGGGTGCTTTCCTCGCCCTCCTATTCTGCGCCTATAAGAAACAGGAGGAGAAACCACAGTGACCGCAGAGTACCTCCTCAGCCTCCTCCCACTGTAAAGATCATTAGAAATGAGCAATGGGGACTGAAGGACAAGTTTTCTTTTCCTCCTCCTGCTCTTTCTTCTCTCTCCCCTGCTTCCAAGCCATGCTTTGGTCAAAAAGATAGGCGTAAAGACGGAGTTTTGTTCTTGAAATCTCGTCTTCTGATGGATTTGCTCCGAGATAAGGGAAGAAAAATCTGATCTTTACGTGCCATTTTTATTCGTTTCATTCCTAAGTCTTATGTTGTCTACCTCGAAGGCATGCCCACAGCTGAGAGGAGGCCTCACTGCTCGCTCACGAGCGAGTCGTGGCCTCCCACTACGAGTTCCTCGGCTCATTCTTAGGGAGTTCAGATGTCGCTCAAGATTCTTCGGTTCTGCTAATCTGGAGGAGGAAGACGCGACGGTAATCTTTTCAAGATTATTAATGTCCAATAATATCATTTAGCCACCTGAATTCTATCTTAATCAATCTAATTGAACTTATTTAAGTAAGACTTAACTAAACTGATATGTAATCATCATTTAATCGGTTTAGAATTATCGAGAAAATTTAGATTAGACTATGTTTAATTTAAATTAAATAAATTAAATCGATTTGAAATCATAAGCTAATTAAATATAACTTAGTTCAAGACATGTTCGGATCAAAATAAGGATAATAAACTAGATTGCATAGCAGTAGGTTAGGTTGAATGTACTTGGTCATGTTCATTGTATCTGATCATGCACATGTATCATATCAGGCTGAGTCGATCTATAACTAATTTTATCCGATTATAACATCATGAAACTATAATCAAAACATTTAATCATTAGTATTGAATCATTAAAACATAATAAATAATAATAGTTAAAAATATATATATATATATATAAAGGAGTAAATAATATTTATAATCAATTATTGTATACGTCTAATATAAATCAAATATCATAACTAGCAACATGCATAATTATAACATATCTTAATCCAAAAACAGAATTTTAAATACTTAACAAAATAGAAGAAAACTTTAGAAATTACATATAGCTTGAATAATTATAACATATCTTAATCCAGAAATAACATTTTAAATAATTAATGGAATAGAAAATTATTTTAGAATATATATATAGCATGAATAATTATAATATGTTTTAATCCAAAAATAACATCTTAAATACTTGAAAGAATATAAAATAATATTTATTTTTTAATGAAAGATAGGGGAACCTATAGTAATATTTTTTAAAAATATTTTTTTAAAATATTTTTGTATACTTTATTATTAAAAATAATATCACTTAACTTAGAATATTAAATATCTATTTTATAAATTTTATTAGTAAAGAAGATAATCAAATAATTATACTTAAATTGAGAGGTTTGATTATATTTCTTTTCTTCTAAAATAAATTTGGTTTTCAAATTTAACTTATGTTAAGAAATAGATAAAGATACTATTCTCTCACATATTTTTTTCTTTCTCAAGTTATTTATTGTTCTAAACGGTATTAACATATCGTAAGGGTATAATTTTATTTCTTAGAACATGCTTTTTTTCTTTTCAAATACATATTTTAAAGCATCGGATGGATCATTACTAAGGTCGGTAATATATGATATGAGATGGATCCCTAATATACCTCTAAAGCATAGATATATGTAATACATCGCATATGCTAATTAAAACTAAGGGCAAAGCTAATATGTATATCACAAGTCCAACCTCCTGTAAGATGTCAAATAATTCAATGAATTTAGAGCTAACACCTCCATTTGGCCAAATATAAAAATTTCTTGGCAACATCTTCAAAAAGATATGATCATAAGTTATTAATAATCATTGATATACCATAAGTTATTAATAATAAAAAAGATATGATCCTAAAAGTTTAGGTTCTCTCACAATATCCCATGATTTACAATTTCTCCCATAAAAAACTTTAAATAATATCATCTATTTACTACTGTGATAATTATTATTATAAATAAATTCAATTAAATACACATGGATATCCTAATTTTGAGGAAACTCCAAAGCACAAGCTCGCTCTCTCTACTTTAAGCAAGTTCCGACAGATAACGAGTGTCATTAATGGAAAATAGATAGCACTATTTTATTTTACGATGGAACGCTTTCTCTGGTCGTTGATGATGATACTGACTCTGCCTTTTTATGTACGAGTGCACTTAATCTTTTTATGCCTCGCTCGCTTTCCTTCTCTTCTGGCTTAAAAATGAGATTTTTATTGTATTAACCATTGCGGGAGAGCTGTCGTGACGGAAGTTGTGACGTACTTCCCTACAACAACCATGAGCGGGCGTGCCCATGTAAATTGTACTCGAGTCCTATACACGTCTTAAACGCGCTCCACAGCCGGGTCCTACGTGATGTTCTACTCCCTCCATTCACAAGGCAGGTAGGCTCGTGGGTACATGACGAAGGCAAACCCGCCGCCCTTGTTGAATTATTAATAATTAAAAAAAGATTTTCCTTTTTTAATTACTAATAATTAGAAACCAGAAAGGGAAGCCCACCGCCCTCCCCCAACTCGATTCATCGTCTCCTGGTCTCTCCTCTGTTGCTTTCGCTTCGATTTGTTTTCTAGGGTTCCTTTCGTTCTTCTTCTCGATTGTCGAAGGAGGTCTTGGGATTGGGTGGCTGTGGCTCTGGTGAACCATGTCGTACGCTTACCTCTTCAAGTACATCATCATCGGCGACACAGGTAAGTTCTTCAGCTTCTTCCTAGGTTTACTATTGTTCAGTTGTCCGGAGGTTGGTCTCTTCGATTTTCGTTGGGGATTTGTCGAGCTAGTGTTGGGGAGGAAAGAAAGGTGGCTAATCGGTTTCGGGATCGGGTTTCCAACTAAAGTTTTGAATTGTTTCTAGTCTGCTGTATCGCTATTGTTGTATGCGGTTAGGGAGTGGTTGGTGATGTGATCGTGTTTAGATTTTTTGAATTGTTGACGCCTCCTTGATTCTTGTGGACTTGTAGTATGATGGCTCATGCGGGGACATGGAGGACAGGGGTGCAAATCGCCTTTTTGAATCAATATTCATTTGTTTTTGTTCTTATCGAAATGATGCAGATTTACCATCTCATGTTATGCGCTACCGTTAAAAGAAATGTCATGGCAGATTTACATAATGTCTTTTGCTATTTGTTATCAGCAAATTTGTCAAATTTATAGTTTCTTATCGTTCACGATGATTGATGAAGAAGGGTTTATACTAGATTTATCCTAGATTCAGCAAGTACGGATTAGATCTATTGTAACTAATTGTTCTTTTCCCTTTTTTTTTTTTTCGGTCCCTATGCGTTTACATGAGCTTTTAGTGATGTTATGTTTCTACGGGACCAATCAAGTGGCCAGTATTTGAACAACTAGTAATGCGGAAATGGAAACTGAACTAAAATAGAGTATATTAAGAGTAGGTCTACACCGACTTGAGCTGCACAACTTTTTAGTAGAACAGATTAAACTGATTACTATCAAAATGATTCGAACTGTCTGAAAGATCCAGCATGCATTTTGTTGAGTTAGGCGCTTGTAGGCATTGTCAATTTTATTGGATTCGATCATGTCAATCGAGCTTTTTAATTTTTTGTCATATTTCCAGTTCAATTCTCTATGTTTATAGCTATGCCTGAAGTGAACGAAATTAGATGGGTGCTCCATGCCAATTTATTTATCCTCTTTTTTTGTTGAGGATGGTGAAGGGTTGACCTTTGTTGTTGGCATCATCAATAAACTATTATCTTTCAAGGACATCAGTGTTTTCTATTGTTTTTTGTATTTGCTAGGTACTAGCAAACTAGAACATGCCCATCACAAAATAAATTCTATTATAACATTTTAATGTTTACATCTTTGCAGGAGTGGGGAAATCATGTCTCCTTTTGCAGTTTACTGACAAACGCTTCCAACCTGTGCATGACTTGACTATCGGTGTTGAATTTGGAGCTAGAATGATTACTCTTGACAGCAAGCCCATTAAGTTGCAGATATGGGATACAGTTAGTTTCTATTCTCTCTGTTTCTGTTTCAGTGAATTAGTGCAAATCCAATTTTAGGTATAATTTCTTTTAGTCAGTAAATGATGTTGCCAAGGACGTAGTGGTACCTTCATGGGAATGTTGAGATATTGTTGTGCCTTTCTGAAAGTTGATGTGCCTATCATGGTTTCTCTCCTACAGATATCAAAGTGGTTCCTTTTCGAGATACTTTACATGATTAGTATAATAGTTACCTGTATTAGTTTACAAGGTTATATATATGTATATGTTTTTGTTAAGAGTTTGAATTATTCGTTCACTATAATATGGAAGTGTTGAGTATCATCTTGTATTTTACATCTGCATTTCATCTATAAAGGTTTTATATTTGTAAATGTTATTGAGAGTATTATATTGTATTGCTTTTAGTGATAATAGACTATTTCCATTCATTTGTTGATTTGTGTGGCGTATGTGAAGTGGTATCTGTGTCATCAACTATTTGCAGGCTGGCCAGGAATCTTTTAGATCAATTACGAGATCCTATTATAGAGGTGCTGCTGGTGCGCTTCTTGTGTATGACATCACCAGGTAGTAATTCCATGGAGCTGATGATTTATAGTTTCTTTTGGTGCTTATACTGTTTATTCTTTCAATTGATTGTCAGGAGGGAGACATTCAATCATCTCGCTAGTTGGCTGGAAGATGCAAGGCAGCACACCAATCCTAATATGACAATTATGCTGATCGGCAACAAGTGTGACTTGGCTCACAGAAGAGCTGTGAGCACTGAGGAAGGCGAACAGTTTGCCAAAGAGCATGGATTGATCTTCATGGAGGCGTCTGCCAAGACAGCGCAGAATGTTGAGGAGGTGAACCAGCGTATTTATTTCTCCACATCAATTTGCTTTTGTACTTTATGAATTTTCATACATCTATTTACTTCATGGACTTGCTTATTTCTCTGATCAGGCTTTCACTAGAACTGCTGCAATGATATACAAGAAAATTCAGGATGGTGTCTTTGATGTATCAAATGAGGTAAGATCTGACTATATAGTACTGAGATATTCTGTAACACAAATCAAAGCACCCAAAATCGATGAGGGGACCGTTTTGTAATTACTGAGAACCTGTTGGGTTTTGTTTGTGCTTTGTGCTATAGAATAAGAAAGGCGAGGGAGATCATTATACAAAGCTCCCACTAATGTAGGGTTAGGGAAGCATGATATCTGCAATCAGTTGTCTATGATCAAAGAGACTGTTTTGCACAACTCAAATTCCAAGCACCTAAATCACAAGGGAGCAATCTTTTCATGAACCACAATTGTTCTTTTTTGTGTAAGAATATGATTGTGGATCACAAGGGAGGTGGTTTGTTATATTAAAAGTGAGCCAAGGATACCAGGGTCGGGATTCCTCATGGGGTCCTGGTCTTTTGATCTTCATTTTTGTTTCCGAAGCTTTTATAGGAAGTTCTTCCTTTGTATTAAATAGAGTATTGGCAATAACAGTACTTTGGAGAAGCTTGAAGTTAACTACATTGCCTCGGTCCCCAGTGAACTTAGGATTATGTATTTGTGGTCGCTGTAATTTCCTTCCTATCATAGAGATAAAATCTTTCGTTTTGGAACTTTAAACTATCTTATCATGAATTTTTTGTTTGTTTGTTTTTTGTAGTCTAATGGAATCAAAGTTGGATATGGAGGAATTCCTGGGCCGTCAGGTGGAAGGGACGGCTCCTCTTCACAAGCCGGTGGCTGCTGTAGTTGATCTCCTCCTCCTCCTCCTCGTCCTCCTCCTCCTAATAATGTTGTTCGTGCTATTAAATGTTTCTTCCTGTGTCCGTCCATGCGGTGTACGGTAAATGTTGTACAATCCTTCTGTATCATTAACTGGTGCGTCGTGTACGTCCTTTAATTGTTTGGAGTTCGATTTCTTTGGATTTGTTGTAGTCGATGAGATTCTTGCATATTACACCTGAACATACTTTGCATGGCTGGGTAAGTTTTTCTCCTTTGTCATCACCCAAATGATATGATACGATGTACACAACATCTGATTCGGTCAAAATCACTGGACGTGAAGTCTGACATTTTTCGAACCAGCATGCCGAGTCAGGCTTTGGTTTGGTCAGTACAGATTGTCTGTCGGTCAAGCACTCATTTTTAGGAAAAATCATGGGTCGATCACTTTGGACAAATAGACACAGGAAGAATATTGGGACTGCATGATCCATTTGCCCAAGTAAATCTACCATCCAAAAGCATACAAAAATTAGAATTATTTCCATTAACTATGTTGGAGACAAGAAAGACTGCCAGGAGGAAGCTCACATGAGCAAGCTACAAATGCCCAACGATGTGACCGGCGTCCGCTTTAATGTTTGCTCCTGTGCACAACAGTTGTTCGACGCAACAGCCGGAGGAGGACAAGGCGCAAATGTCTCTCCTCGATATGAAAACTTCTCCATCTCTGTCTTCATAACAGCAGCCTCGAAGTGTCTGTCCTACGACATCCGCTCCATTGACCGAGACAGTGGCCGATGCTGACTAATGTGCTGCTTCCTATTCACTCCGATGATACTACTCACAGCGAGTTGTTGGGATGGAAAATGAATTTTTGGTGCCATACTTACTCATGCCGGCAGAAAATAATCATCTTTTGTCCTATTTTGTACTATTACGCAAGTGGCGAATCAGTCATCATTAGCTTCATCGTAAGTAGCTTTACCATACCATCCATTTTATTTGCAGATGATGGATGGATGGATGGATGGATGGACTCCGACTCCATGTGCATGAATGATTGATTGTTCGGTGTCGGAGGTGCAACCAATTCAAACCATGAACATTACGTTGAGAGCTCCCTGGCATCCACCTTCTAGACAAATGTAGACTTCAAATTGAGTGCGAACTCCATCGAGGAGAAGAAGAATGAAGGCTCGGATTGCCAGCCGATCTCTTTCTTCTCTTAATACTCGTGCTTACCTTTTCACTTATAGACTCTTAAAACAGGAAAAGCAGTCCGAGTCAACATCAACGTGATCCCCCTAAACACTATTGGGATGTCCAGTATGTTGGCATGGAAGATCAGCATTCGTCTCCTATATTCTCAGCTTCTATATTTATTTTAGAGTTAATTATCGACATTAAATTAGATTATTTATTTTATTTTATTTATTAATATAATAAAATAAAATAAAAAATCAAATTTCGAGGGTAATTTTGAGATTTTATTTTTATTTTTATGGATGTTTGCATGTGCAGTAAATGACTTCTCATTTCGTACTCCTCTCCCTTCCTCTATTCGCTCCCCACCTCCGTTCCCTCCCCTCTTCCTTCGCAGTCCCCCGCTTCGGATCGCTTCACCTACGCCGCCCCGGCGTTGCGCACGGTAGTGCCACTCCGCCGACGGAATCCCAGCCATCGTCCCTGGACCTCGGAAGCCGCGTCCGCCGATGGCGTCCCCCGCGGGGAACCCCAACCTCTTCAGGCCTCCCAATGCTAACCCTATCACCGGCCCGTCGCCGTTCCCCCAGCCTTCCTCCTACCCTCCCCCTCCGCCGTCGTACCCCTCTCCGCCGCCTCATGGTGCGTTCTCCTACCCTCCCACCACCTCTCCGTTCCACCGCCACCCCTTCCTCCTCTACCCCCAGGACACCCTCCACCGGCCCGCCATTGCCCACGCCGCCGCCGGCACTCATCCCCCCAACCCTAATTCCGTCCCCAGCACCAGCCCTAACCCTATCTCCAACAACAACCCCGGCGCCCGCCTCATGGCGCTGCTGAATCCTCCTACCTCCCAGTTCGAATCCGCCGTCTCGATGCCGGCCCCTTCGACCATGCCGTTGGAGTTGTCGCCTCCCGCAAACGCGGTCGCCCTGCGTTCCGCCCCCTTCACGCTGGCGGTCGTTCAGCCGGTGCCGGCGAGGTTGCCGAGCAGCAAGCAACCTCGGGGACGGCTACTGGGAGGCGGACACACGTGTGCGTACGATGTGGACTCTAGATTGCTGGGCGAGTCGCAGCCACCACAGCTCGAGGTCACGCCGATTACCAAGTACACATCAGATCCGGGCCTTGTTTTGGGCCGTCAGATTGCTGTCAACCGAACGTATATATGCTACGGTCTCAAGCTTGGGGCCATTCGGGTGCTCAACATTAACACAGCATTGCGATCCCTGCTCAAGGGGCACTCTCAGGTTGATCTTGCTCGAAACTTCTGATTCAGTTTCTCGTAATGTCTATCCGGTCACTGATTTATTGTTTTTAACTTAGTCAATAGATGACTGAAATATCATGTTTTCAATAATTTAGATGAAACCATGATTGATAGTAATTTACGGTGATTCAAATAGCAAACTTGGAGAACTTTATTCATTCATGCCATTGACATAATTATTCAATTTTGTTGCTTTGTTTTTTTTGTTGGAATCATCATTCGATGATTTTTAAGAATGCTACTACGAAATCGAGTTAAAACCAAATAGGAAATCATGATTTAGCTTGAGAGTAATATAAATTCTTGTTTTTCTACAATGAAGATTCAAGTTGAGCTTTTAGCATTCATGTAAATTATTCTTTATTCCTGTCACTAAAGGTTTTGCAATTATTATCATGAATGCAGGCTGGAATAAAAGAAAATAATCAAGGAAAAATGAAGTAATAGTTATTTGCAACATCTTCCTTTCACTACTGCAAGAACTAATTTCACCAAAGGAAATGCCATTGTAAAGGTTGTCCTGATATGAAGCATATGGTTGGTGGCCTAATTGTCAAATATTTCAAACTGACGGTGCCAGTTAATTTTGTTTGTCATAATTACCTCAAACTATTGTCTATATCTGGTATGTGCAAATGATACCGGTCAGGTGCTTGCAAGGTCAAATTGGTGTTATTATTTCTAAGATAATAAACCCAACGTGGAAGATGTCCGATAGACAACTATGATTATTTTTTTTTGTTTGATGCAAATATTAGTATATTTATTTTGTTGGTTATTTTGATAGATGCCTTGAAATAATATTGTTAATTTTGATTGTTGAAACTTGGGGATAGTGTTATCAAAGGCGCTAGGCGCTAAAAAGTGTCAAGCTTTTAAAATGCTCGAGGCTCTAAGCGCTCGCACGAGCAAGTAAGACTCTCGTCAATATAAAAATTATAAAAAATATAATCAAGGAGAAAAATCATTTAAATAAAAAATAGACAATGCATGAGTTTCATCTTATTTTATATTCAAAATATCACTGCTAATACATCGAAGTAAATTGATTTAACCATCCATAAAGCACTAAAACACTACATTGTTCCAATCGAACAACAATCCGAAAACTACATTTGTCATGATTCAAGATGTAAAAACTATAGTGAAACTCCAAAATAGAGGTTGTTGGATTAGAAAAAACTTGCTTAGCTGGCCTTACTCATGGCATGTTGTTAGCACTGTGCTTACACACTATGAGCAGCTAAAATAGGTCAAAGTATGGTATAGAATAAGTAGTCCAAAAATAGTAGGTCTTTAGTTATTCTCATGGAGGCTTAAAATGCTCTTTAGTTTATTAGTTGATTCTGATTAAATTTAACTGGATGATGATGGTTGTCTGTGGGGGTTGGAATGGTTTACTGCACTGTGGTACATGGAACTTGCAGGCATAATGATCTATATGTTCAATCGACCTTGTTTAGATCGGCTGGAAGGTATCCTGTGTTATAAATAAGTGGTTATGAGGTTGATCCCCAGTGTACTTAATAAATTATTCTTACGAAATGCACGTTTATTACCCCTTGTGAGCTTCTGATGCCCTCCACAGGGGGCTTTGTGTACCCCATTGGGTATGGCAGCCCTTGATGGACTACTTGACCTTTAAGTGGATTTATTAGCTTTTGTACCCATATGGTCATGAATGTGTTTGCGACAGGCATTTAAATATGGCATAGTCGATGTACCCCACTAAAAAAAAAAAACCTCTTTACCTGTAAGTTTATACACTTACGTTTATTAACACTTTAGGTTCATGATTTTTCTTTTTCCTATGATCTATTTTATTGTGTACATGTTCTCTATTGGAACAGTTTTTTGTCAGACATTCCTGTAACGAAGGCTGTTAATGAAACACCTACATTTTTACGTGTCATTGAAGAGTGGTTTGTTCTGTTTGTAAAAGTAACCCCTTGACCAAGTTGTTCTATATTCCCCTGTGATGTTTTTTTCTTCTGAACGTAGTTTAGTTATATTGCATTGAGCGGAGGTATGATAAGTCAGAACTCCTAACTGCTATTATGGTTTGATCAATACTTCAAATTTATTTGATTTTTGCTCCAGAGAGTTACGGATATGACTTTCTTTGCTGAAGATGTTCACCTTTTGGCAAGGTACACTACTGTTCTTTATTTTTACTTATCTCTGTTCTTGTTCATCTCTCAGTATGCTAATTTGCTTTATCACAGTGCAAGCATTGATGGAAGGGTTTTTGTATGGAAGATTGATGAAGTTCCTGATGAGGAAAATAAGCCACAGATAACCGAAAAAAAAATAATTGCTGTTCAGATTGTAGGAAATGGAGAGTCTTATCATCCACGGATCTGTTGGCACTCTCACAAGCAAGTAAGTTCAACTTTTAAGAATAAATATGTCGTGAATTGTTGGTGCTTACTCTATGTGGACTTTAATTTATAATCCTTTCTTTTTTTTCCTGTTTAATTCATGGTTATATGGTTGCATCTTTCAATTTTTTATTTAAAATTTGTTTGACAAGTTTTTCGTATGAATCTCATACTTTTAACTTTTGTGAGATCTTTTTTGCAGGAATTTTTGTTTGTTGGAATCGGAAATCGTGTATTAAAAATTGATTTGATCAGAATTGGAAGAGGAAAAGAATTTTCAGCAGAGGAACCTCTCAAATGTCCTGCTGAGAAGCTAATTGATGGGATCCAACTTGTCGGTAAACATGATGGAGATGTAACAGATTTGTCCATATCCCAGTGGATGATAACCCGATTAGTGTCAGCATCAAAAGATGGCACGGTTTGTAGTTATCACTATTTAATTCTATTGATAATTGCAAACTAATAAGGAACTTATGTGGCAACTACAGAGAATTGTCATTAGAATTTTACTTGTAAGAGCTTTTTGCTGTTACTTTTTCTTTGTTTCACATGATAATTATATAGTCAAGTGGGCTGCATGGTAGATAGAGTTTCCAGCAGATTCCAAATAGATTGGGACATTACCTCTTGTTGTGTTTGTTGCTGGGAAATAGAATTAGAAATTCTACCATTGTTTATTTTGTGAAGATGCAACTTCTAATTGGTAGCCAAGATGTTCTAGCAATATAATGTATGCCGGAAATAAAATGTGCCTCGAAAGATGGGAAATAAAGGTGGTGGTTAGTCCATATGTGTTTTCTCTATCTTTATAACTCCTTTGATTTTTGACATTTTATTCATCTGTATAATAGTTCAGTTTCTCATTTTTCATTGAAAATCTATTTTTAAGCTAAATTTCTTTGATTTTATGTTATTTAAGTTTCTGTAATGTGTGTATGAGGTCTTAGGTCTAGACTGTCCTATTTACAACTATTCCACTATTTATTTTGTCACTTCCTTTAGCAATAAACTTTGTCTGAGATATGAACATTCTATCTTATAAAAGAACCACTTGTTGAATTTTGTGGATCAGATGCTATAAACAGAAACATCAAACCGTGAGGGGTATTCATCTTTTTGAAGCCTACTCATAAGATATCATCCTGTTTGCTTTTTTAGCTTTTATTTTCTTTTCCAGTCTTTATTTTCCTATCATTCTCAGTGGGAAAGGGTAGGATGTTGTTTAGAAGCTTTTGAAGTTGAAAATCAAAGATAAATTGTGAGGTTGTAAATCAAACATTCTTGTGTTCTATCTGCAATTTAGTCACCTAATCTTTCTTTTTTATGAACTGGTACTGCTGTCTTTTTTCATACAGGTAAAGATCTGGGAAGATCGCAAAGCAGTGCCCCTTGCTATGTTGAGGCCACATGATGGTGAACCTGTTAATTCAGTTGCATTTATGGCATCACCACACCGTCCCGATCACATCAATCTTGTCACTGCAGTATGGTTCCTTGTGCCTCTTTTCATATGTTCTGAGGCTGCATATAGTCTTTGATGTGTTGTCTTCTTTAATAAGTTCAAATTTAAGTTTAGGTATATATGGTGATTGCAGTTATATTATTTCTTGTCTTGCAGTTGATGGTTTTTGACTGAAGTGTTTCTACATTGCTTTATTGTTTGGCAATGTTAGCACTTTGTCGCACCATAGTTATCTGTAAGTTGGTTAAAATTTTCTGTTGCAGGGCCCATTGAATCGGGAAGTGAAACTATGGGCTTCTACCAGTGAAGAAGGTTGGCTCTTGCCTGGTGATTCTGAATCTTGGCAGTGCACTCAGACCTTGGACTTGAGAAGTTCCTTAGAACCTCATCTTGAGGAGGCATTTTTCAACCAGATTGTAGTCTTACCTCAAGCAAATCTGATAGTTATTGCAAATGCTAAGAAGAATGCTATATATGCTGTGCATGTAGACTATGGCCCATGCCCAGCTTCCACACACATGGACTACATAGCAGATTTTACTGTCACAATGCCTATTTTGAGTCTCACTGGTACAAATGATTTCCTCGCTGATGGGGAACAAGTGGTTCAGATCTACTGTGTGCAGACGCAGGCTATTCAACAGTATGCGATGGAGCTGAACCAGTGTTTACCACCACCAACTGCTAATGCTCGTTTGGCAGAAAATCCTTTATATCATGCTTTTAAGACTCCTAGCTCGGAAACACTCTACGAGTTAGAGGCATTTCATGGGCCTCCTGTCAATACTCCTTCAGCAATAAATGCTTCACCAAGAGAACAGCTTTCGGTTAGCAGTACTAGAGGTGCATCATCAGCCCCATATTCTACAGATTCAGTTTCTTCTGAGGTCATGAAAGTACCTGAATTGTCCACATCAAAACCTGAAGCCAAGACAGATGTTCCTCCACTTGCTGAGAAAGATATTGATGTTCAATATGTCTCTTCTTCTGTTCCTGTGAATCTAGACCTTGCAGGACGATTAGCTGGTCTGAGTGGTCCACGTAAAGCTGAACATGGATCACCACTTGTTAACAATGTTGTGGACCATCCTGTTTTTGATTATTCAGTTGACAGGAGAGTGGATTCTCTTGTGGCAACTGCACCTGATATGCCTTCCACAAATGATAACTTGAGAAAGGATGATCCTTTATCTGGACCAAATGATCCTTCTAAGGTGTTGAATCCTCTCTTGTTGCTTAAGCTTAATGGAAACACAACACACTTAATTACTCCTTCAGAAATCCTATTAGGTGTCATAAGTTCCTCAGACATTAGCCATGTCATTCAAGTCCCATTAGGTCAGAAAGTTCAGGTTCTAGATACAATCATAAATAATAATATCAAGAGTCAAGAGGTGGAAGTAAAAGTTGCAGGCAAGGGGCGATCAGGTCAGAAAGAGGATTTTGATACTCATAAAGTGCCACAAGCTGTTACCATTGAGGATAAAGAGAGACCCTTCCAAACTTTAGAAGCAACATTAGGGGTGGACCATGAGAGTTCCATGGTGCTAGAAACTTGCACTATGAGAGAATCTTGCCTGGTTGATGACACTGCTGAGACAATGGATCAGCCTCCCAGTACTCTCAAGGTAGATGTTGAATACAAGAAGAGGGATATGCCTGAAAAAGAATCTGATGTGACTGCCATACCTCAATCTCTTTCAGTTGCTAAAGGGAAGAAGCAAAAAGGAAAACAGCACCATATGACTGACCTTTCATCCCCTTCTTTGAGTCCTTTTGACTCTAATGATTCTTTAAATGAACCAGAGAGAAGCTCTGTGGTTCCTTCAACCGATGCTGTCATTCCTCAGATTCTTGCTCTACAGGAAACACTGAACCAGGTTTGCATTTTTTTTTAGCTGCTCGTAGGTCAAAATTTGAACTTTGTTTTGTGAAGTAAGCTTCACATGGTACTGTGTCAAACATGGTCAATGATAATTTTGTTCTTTTCGTTTGGTGTAAAGGATGTTTCTTCACCTGAAAGTTTTATCATGGTTTAATTTTATTCTTAAAATAAAGTATGTCATTAGTATGTGACCAGGAAATTAAGATTGATATTGAGCATGGAGCAAGATATTTGCCATGTAACATATTTTTGGAAGGTTTAAGATTTTGTTAGTATTTAGCTTCTGTTGTTATAACTCGGTGTATATCGCAGCGTTTTATGCCTGCTACATGTTTATACTTTTTCTTTTCTGAAACCTCATGGCCTAGCTTTCTTATGCGATTAATTAAACTATTAAAAAGGAACATAGTACATACAGATATATCAGCATTCATGGGTTGAGTGGCCACTGCTAGAAGTTTGGTAAGCATATTAAAGCCTGTATATACATCTTCTGCCCAGAAGGTAATATGAGTATCTTAAATGTTAAAAGTAACTGAATAATGTGCTCTCTGCAAGGTCAATCCTAAAGTAAATGCATGTCCAAAATGGTAATCTTTACATGATTAGAAAAGCCTAGCCTCCCCCTCCTTTCTTTATGATTTGTTTAGTTTTGATATAATAAATTATTTATTTATGTCTGAAGTTGTCAAAGCTATTGAAAACTCAGTTCAATTTTGTTGTTCCCCATCATGCCAAAATGTGAAGTGATATTTATCTTTTCTGGAAACCAATATATTAACCATTTATGCATCCCATTAGTGTCCATTTATTGTGTCTATAGTGACTTCTTGTGCTGGTTGATTCAGTTTTGTGTACATATTCTTAGTGCACATCTTTGGCAACTCGATAGTTTCTTTCCATCTCCGTTTGATTATAGTTGAAGTGCAAGATGATAACATCAGCTGTTACTGATTTTGAGGAAGGATTGGTACTTGTGTATAGCTTATGCAATTCTTTGGCTTTACAATCCGGTTTTGTTATTTATGTTTATGATAAATTTTGTTCCTTCATTCAGTATATATCTATATTGGGTTCCTTTGTTAACTTCCATTTTTCCTCTAATTTCTCATACTGGGTTGATGTTTTTAAAAATATCTTGGTCGGGTTAGTCTTGATTGATATCTATACTTCATTATAGAAGGAATGTCTTGAATCATGAATGACTAGGGCTTTATGTTTGCTGTTAAATAAGTTTCACATATTGTTACTCTCCATATGGTGAAATCAATTTGTGTTCTTTTGCCATTCTTTTATATCATTAACTCACCATAGCGATGATTCTTTGCAGCTCATGAACATGCAAAAGGAAATGCAGAAGCAAATGGGTGTAATGTTGGCCGCTCCTATCGTGAATGAAGGCAAAAGATTGGAGACGGCATTAGGAGGGTGCATGGAAAAAGCTATCAAGGAAAATGCAGATGTTCGATGGGCTCATTTTCAAGAGGAAAATTGGAAACATGAGCGGGTTGCAAAGGACAAGATGCAGCAGCTAACGAATCTGATCACCAACGTCATGAACAGGGATTTGCCTGTCATGTTGGAGAGGACATTGAAGAAGGAAATTTCTGCAGTAGGGCCTACTGTCGCACGGGCAATTACACCAGTTATTTCTTCAGTTATCACTGAGTTATTTCAGGTTCCCTTTTTTACATTCCATTTTTTGAATTTAATCTTAAGGAATAATAACTTCGAACATATCAGATTTCAAGTTTCCAAGGGATAAAGTCTGAAATTTCTCAACTTTTTCTGAGACATGGACCCCTTGGCTTTAATATGTGCCCTTATCCATGCGTTGTGTCTTGCTCATAGAAAGGAGTTGGTGACAAGGCAGTGAATCAATTGGAGAAATCTATTACTGCAAAGCTCGAAGCTACAATGTCTAGGCAAATCCAAACACAGTTTCAAACATCTGGAAAGCAAGTTCTTCAGGTGCGAAAAGGATTTCTTTTTGGTTAAATTGGTAAATTCTTTCTTCTAGCAAATGTTGAACTCATCTTCAGAACAAACACTACTTATTTCTGTAATATTCAGAGAGCTGTTGGCTTGTTTTGCATGTTTATCTGCCACTGACGTTTCTTTCCCATTTTTTTCTGAGAATTTTTTTTTTTCAATGAATGTCATCTAGATTCAGTCTAAAAGTTGCTTTCCTTGTACCTCGACATGCAGGATGCTTTAAGGTCTTGTGTGGAGTCCTCAGTGGTTCCTGCATTTGAGAAATCTTGCAAAACAATGTTTGAGCAAGTAGACAGTGCATTTCAGAAAGGAATGAATGAACATACTGCTGCTGCTCAACAACAGCTTGAGGCAGCATATACTCCCTTAGCACTTACTCTGAGGGTACGTGCCTAACATGTGGGGTTTTGGTGGTTATCCTGTACTATATTGTCCCGTGTTTATGGCAGAGACTATTCTTCATTGTCAACCCTTTGTTCTGTATATACAGGATGCCATTAATTCCACTTCATCAATCACCCAAAATCTTACTACTGAATTGATTGACGGCCAGCGGAAGCTAGTAGCTCTAGTCGCTGCAGGAAACACAAAAGCGGCAAATCCAATTTCTATGCAGCAGACTGGTGCACCCATGCCCGGTCTTCCTGAGATGGTAAACATTAGATTCCAGCATGTGGTATATCTTCCTACGCACATAAGATCATGCCTTGGTTATGAGGATAATATCTTTGAATGCTCATTTGTAGCAGGCTTTGTCTGTTCAGCAGGTCGAGGCACCTCTGGATCCAAAAAAGGAACTCTCAAGATTAATATCCGAATGCAAGTACGAGGAAGCTTTCGCAATTGCTCTACAAAGAAGCGATGTATCCATCGTGTCCTGGCTATGCACACAGGTATGTTGTTTACACGCATCTGAAAAATCGCTGGCGATGAAAGATGGATCCATCTATTTGCCTTCAGGTTTAATGGAGTTTTCATGATTCTCAAGCAGTGCGTTTTGTTCCACTTCTTATGCTGATATGCCAACGAGCTGTTCACTATGTTTATCTTGGCATCATTTTTGTTTCAGGTCGATTTGCGTGCTATTTGTTACACCGTACCACTTCCTTTAAGTCAAGGAGTTCTGCTAGCCCTTCTGCAGCAGCTAGCATGCGACATCGGCACTGAGGCGTCAAGGAAAG
Organism: Musa acuminata AAA Group; assembly: GCF_036884655.1. Taxonomy (NCBI): domain Eukaryota; kingdom Viridiplantae; phylum Streptophyta; class Magnoliopsida; order Zingiberales; family Musaceae; genus Musa; species Musa acuminata. The sequence goes on along the minus strand of NC_088329.1, from coordinate 2,677,020 downwards.
TGAGTTGGATGACAGACGTGGCCTTAGTAATCAACCCAACAGATCCAATGATCACTTCATACATACAGCCAATCCTCGAGCAGGTTTACAACATCCTTGCCCACCAAAGATCACTTCCCACGACGAGTGCCTCTGACGTTACTAATATGCTTCTAGTAATGCACGTTATAAATTCTGTACTTATGAGCTGCAAGTGATCTACGCCGAGGTCGGTGATTCTTGAGGTATGTGAATGTTTACTAGTACGGTAGGAATTGATTTGTAGCTAAAGGCTGTGTAAAGAAATGAACAAGCAAAAGCCCAAAAAAAAAGAGGAGGAAGAGAGGGTTGGTTTGAGGGTTATTTTTTGCCGTGACGTAGTGATCAATATAATTACTCTATTCTTGGAAGAACTTTCGGTTGCGTTTTGCATGTCATTATATATATTTTATGAACTATTTAACCGATCATCAAGTTTTGCTATCAAGTTATGTTCCCTAATTAAAGTGAATAATGACACTACTATAATTCCATGCCCTCAACATTATTCTTCCTCACCCACGTAATAAGTCATATATGATAAAGTTCAATTGAGAGGAGTATATACAAAAAATCGTGTATATATATATATATAATGTCCTATCATAACCCTGCTTAAGGTGAACGGACCAGATCTGTTCTCACTAATCGGATGATTAAGTCGGCAATCGAAGGCTTGCTTCGGTATAAAAGCCGCATCCCCTCTCTTCCTCTGGCCGTTTTTTTCGCTGTGCCGTGGGTTCAAGAGACTGTAGGCGTTTGGGGAGAGATGACAGGGGGGCGATTGGGAAGTCTGATCCGGCGGGGCAAAGCCTCAACTCTGATCTCCCAGCTCAAGAATTCTTCTCCCAGGGTTCCTTATGGAGGCTCCTCCTCCCCCGCTCTTCCGCCCCCTCCGCGATTCGGCGGTTCGGGATCTCACCGAGAAGGCTTTCTTGCCAGATTCGCCTCGTTCTACGGGTTCAAATCCATGCCCAAGGTTCGATCCGCGTTGCCTTGATGTCTTCTTTTATTGGTTGAGAGTTCTTGATTGTGGAGAACCGTGTCCATTGTGCCGGTCAATTGCGTTAAGCGATGATTCTTGGGGTTTTCTTGTAGCTTGAGAATCTTGGGGTTACTGAGGACCTAGATCGAGAGTCTTGATCAGTTACCGTACCCGATGTCTACTTGTAACTGAATGAAGAATCGTGGGGTGTCCAAGAACCATTACCACTGTTCTTGAACGACTGCCTGCGTACGATGTGTTACTTTTTGGGTTTGCTTCAGGTCTTAGTCGTTGTTAATTAGTTGAACTTTCTTGTGAAAAATTGGGGTTTCGACAGTCCCTTGTGGTCGCATGCTTCTGAGTTGTAGATGATGGAGTCAAGATTCTTGAAGGGTTTAAGGTTTTGTATTTTCTTGACCTATAAGGAATAAGACAAAACACGAAAGGAAGAATGAGAGTGTAGATGTATATGTCTGATGGAGTGTGGCTAAAAGGTACTCTTGATGGACAGCAGAGATGGAAGGGCAGCGCCCTGGAAGAGAGACCCACCATTATTGTGAGCAAAAATAGAGCATGATCATATCTACGATTCTGGATGGAGCGAATCTGGTGATGGGCATATAATAATGATCTTCTTGTAACTAACCACATTTGGGGTTTTCTTTCAGGTCTTTGTTATAATTCGTGAGAATAATTTATGATAGAGTTGTTGGTTTAGTGATTCTTATGCTCGACTGTCTTTGAGTTAGATACAGATACCAAGTTGAGGTTAAAGAAAGCGAAGAGATTAAGAGTCTTGTATTTTTGTGTTCAAAGATAGAGAGAGAGAAGCTCACTAATGGATAACATGGGCAAAAGGAGAGTGCCCTGGAAGACTGACAAGAGCAAAAGATATGGTAGTTACTACAAATCTGATTCTAAATGCAGCAAGTGTCTTGATGGTCTTTCATAAATACGAGCACATCCCTATAAAGAACATATGGATTCATGTGTCTTTTATTATGGACTAGTTGGATATACAAAAAAGTACTTCAAGTTTTGTGAGAAGTGAATTCCCCAATTGCTGCGAGAAAAGAAATCCGTGAATGAGCCCATTGCCCTAGTAGAATAAGTTGAACCAGCTTGAGAAACAGATGTTTTAAATAGAATTGGACTTAATAAAACTGGTTTTAGTTGGGAAAAAAGGAAGAGTTGCAAAGATGGGTCTCATTTCAAGCAAAGGAATTAGCATTCATGTGACCAAGGTATTTTGTTTTTGAGATTTATAATTCCTATAGTGTAGATTTCTACACCATGGTTACAAACTATCTTTTACTGAATGAGGAGGTTGAATTAGTGCTTTAGTTTATGCCTCAAGCTCCAACTTCATGGTGCAACATTTTTGAAATATTTATATCATTTTTCAGTCTGTAGGCTTTAGTTGGATCAAGCAATCATTCATTGCATTAGATAGCTGCGAAGTGCTTATTGTTTACACCATCAGTCAATGATTAGATATTGCTCATTTTAGTCACACTCAGGTGCCTTCTTTCATCAAGATCTATTTGACAAGTTTAAATTGTTGTGGTGCTGGCTTCTGTTTTGGTTGATCATACTTGAAAGTTGTTAGGTCATTGTACATCATGTATTGCTTTCTAAGATCTCTGGAATCTAAGACTTTGTAAACCCGAAGACTGTGTTATAAGCAAAGAATATCAATGCACTAATTTGTAATTTCTTTCTTGATATTTTCTTTGTTTTCTTATAAAACTAGCTCTTAAATTAGAATGCTTTACTTTTGTTGGTATGACTTCATCACATTAAATATACCATTTTGTTAAATTGAGCTGAACTCTTGAGTAGTTGCTTAAGCATATGAGGTATGATGGGCTTTCTTAGTCTGTTAACCATTACTTTTGCCAGCGGTTCTTGTTGCTTTGCCTACATAAAGCCTGTTTGTCAATCATCTTTATGATGTATGTACTTACGGAATGTCTTATTTCTCAAGTATTATATGCTATTCTGTCTGTGGATGACATATTTCTTTGGAGATGATGTAATTTTCCTTTTAAGGCTAGCTAATTTTATCTTGGAGAGAGCATGCCCTCGCATTTTTTACTTTACAATCTTACTTAAGATTGCTCAACAATCTGAATATGCCTAATAGCTTGTAGCGCCTTTTGTTTTTAGAGTCTATATGGGCAATCTTCAAGAAATATGTCCACCTCTATTCCACTGGCAAGTTCCAGTAAAATGGATTTATCAAATTCAGGTTTGAGATTGCTTGTCACTAAAGGACCTCATGCTCAGAAGGTGGTTGGAATATGGCTTTTTGGTTGTGCTGCTTGGGTGTTTAGTTTAGTTGTACTAGGTGGTGTGACACGTCTCACTCGTTCTGGTCTATCCATGACTGACTGGAAGTTCACTGGAGGACTACCTCCCTTGTCTGAGGATCAGTGGTTGCTTGAATTTGAGAAGTATCAGCAGTCACCAGAGTACAAGCGGTAAGACTGGTTAATATATATCATATTTTTAATTTACATGCACGCTGCATTTGCTCTCCGAAATTTCTGACCTCTTTAATTACTGTGGATTACTGGAAGTTTTTGTTTCTTCAAATGGCAGATCAACATTTGGCATCTATTGATTTCAAATGAAGCTTAAATCGTTTCTCCAGGCAACTTTGTTTATTGACAATAATGTTTTGTCCTAATATTCGAATGCGTATGCCATTCAATTTATCAAACATTTTTCAAAGGTCTAAATTCATAGGTTCCTGTTGAATATAAGTAAAGATTTCATGGAACTCTTTGAATATAAGTAAAGATTCAATTTTTTTACTTGAACTAGAATGCTATATCTTTGTACCCTTCACGATAGGTAACTTGAACATTTTTCGAACAATTTTTTTTACAAGACTCTAATCTGTAAAGTGAATGCAGTATCACTTTGTTGTCTATGCTGATAGAAGAATGTTATCATTAACTTCTTGCAGAGTGAACAAAGGGATGACTCTTGAAGATTTCAAATTCATTTACTGGATGGAGTATGCACACCGGATGTGGGGGAGGGGTTTGGGGATGGTGTTTGCCTTCCCATTTATGTACTTTCTTGCAAAGGGTTTTATTACCCGGCAACTAGGACTCAGACTCTCGGCACTTTTTGCAATTGGTGGTGCACAAGGGCTAGTTGGCTGGTGGATGGTCAAAAGTGGACTAGAGGTAATATGAGTCATCCTTAATCCATATAAGCATCAAAACTAGAGTCTGTTGATTCTTTTTCCGCTTCCTTTTTATTTGTGTAGGAACCTCCATCAGAGTATGTTCAGCCTAGGGTTAGCCCCTATCGTCTTGCAACTCATCTTACGTCTGCATTTGTTATTTACTGTGGTATTCTGTGGACTGCATTATCTGTAGTTATGCCAGAACCACCAAGTGGAACATTAGAATGGATTCGTGGAGCAGCTAGAGTTCAGAAATGGGCTGTTCCTGTTAGTCTCCTCGTTGGCATGACAGCCATCTCTGGAGCTTTCGTAGCAGGCAATGATGCGGTAACGAGTATTCGGCTACGTGAACATCATCAATTAATCTAGTATTGGCGGCCTGTAATTAATTATTTTGAATGAATGATGACAGGGACATGCATATAACACATTTCCCAAAATGGGTGATTCATGGATCCCGGAAGATATTTTTGACATGGATCCACTTATACGTAATTTTTTCGAGAATACATCAACGGTTCAGGTAAATAACTTGGCCCCTCCCTAAGGTAAATGAATGGCGGTCGCCACAACTTACCGATTGGGCATACTGTTTTCTGACTTGTGCAGCTCAATCATCGTATCCTTGCAACAGCAACACTTGCATCAGTTGTTGGATTGTGGTTTGCTGCAAGAAAAGTGAACATTCATCCAGCTGTGCAATCTTTAATTGGAAGTACCTTGGGGATGGCAGCACTCCAGGTAAACATCTATTATATTTTTCATAACTGTAGTTTTTCCAATCTACTTGTGTATTGGTGAGATGTTACTTGTAATGTGTTATATGCATTACAATCTACTCACATTAAAAAATTAAAGCACTTAATTTTTTAATGTGAGTTCGTTTCTCCACATCATAAAATAGTACCAAGTGTTACTTGTATAATAAAATTACAACGTAAAATGAATGTTGCAGGTAACGCTGGGGATCACGACGCTTCTCACGTATGTTCCAGTGTCTCTGGCATCAGCACACCAAGCAGGGGCACTCACCCTGTTGACGCTTATGATCATCCTGACGCACACGCTGAGGAGGCCCTCTCCAGCCCTTCTCAAGTCCCTCACTTCCATCCGAAAGATGAAGAGTTAGTTAATGCGGGGGGCTGATATTTCTACTCGATGTGATTGTCTTTTCGACCGCTGACTGATATTTGTGTCTCCATTGCGGTTGTATTTTTAGTTCTACTCGATGCCAAGTGAAAGTTTTTGGGTTATTAAAATTATTTACATGTGTGTGCTTTTTTGTTGAGGTGCAAATAGAAGCTAGTCAGAAAGAAAGTCATGTAGATGTGGAAGCCACTGATTGATTGCCTGACAAACAAACCCAATATTTCCACTGATTCTGAAAATGTAAAAATGAAAACAGGATCACAACACAAAATTATTTGTTATCACCGAGTCCCTTGGAATTATGATTTTAAGTTCATAAAAATCTTACCAGTTCTGTAAGTCAGGATTTTCTAAAGAGAATTAGTGTATCTATTATCTCTCCTTTGGTTGCATAAGGCCTGCTATTCCTACCCCATAAAAATATTTATGTAGAATAAACATTTCACACAGACATACAAGCTGCAAGGAAAGAATAGCAGGCCTTATGCAACCAAAGGAGAGATAATAGATACACTAATACTCTTAGAAACTATGTAGTGGTTTCTTGTCCAATAATTGATACACTAATACACAAATACATTTTTTAGTTCATGTCCAAGAATAGGTTGGTATTCCTACCATAAAAATATTTATGTAGAATACACATTTCACACAGACATATAAGCTACAAGGAAATAATAGCAGCCTTATGCAACCAAAGGAGAGATAATAGATACACTAATACTCTTAGAAACTATGTAGTGGTTGCAATTATCATCTTTGTTAATGCATCTAAAAATGTTTATGTAGAATAAACATTTTTTAGTTCATGTCCAAGAACAGTGTGGTATTCCTACCATAAAAATATTTATGTAGAATAAACACTTCACACAGATTGCTCAAAAGTTTCTCCGAGTCTTGCCATTATTTTTATCCAACCAATTCGAGATGGTATATGCGTCATGAAACATTATAAATAAAATCAGTTTAACTCATTCAACCAATCCCTTAAACTAGGGAGGTGACATATATACTGTGAAAGAAGCTCATTAAGAACAATGATGTACTGTGTAACATGTGTGTTGATAGTGGTTTCCAAGAAGAACACTATGAATCAAGGGAGAAGATATGAAAACGGATTAAAAATAAATCCATCCATATGAACAACTAAAAATTCGGTGATACTCATATCCAAGATCCTAAAGAAGATCAGAGATTGCTTGAGTAACACCACAACAGGAGAATTATATTCAAGAACGACTCTGCAACACCAAAATGTCCTCGACCTTCGTTACCGAGGGAAGACAAATGGTATGAACTCTCTTTGATCACCTATCCCGGTACTTGCAAAGACAAGAAAAGGCGTCCGCTGCAAAAGGTGATTTCCTATTTGGCCTTCTGATGCATCTACCAAACCCTACCAATAGATCCCCCTATATATTGAACCGATCATGTCCTCAGCTGCATTCTACGGAAAAGAAACTCAACCGAATTCAAGAAATCCCATTAAAGAAATCCAATCTAAAGCAATGAATCGAAAGAACTGAAGACTTAGCCCCCGTCTACACACTGTTCGATCACCTCAACCCATTTCTGCAAGAAGAGGTGAGATGGACAGAAAACAAGAAACGAAAAAAGAAAGAAAAGGGAACGCCGACATTGAAACCCTAAACGAAACCCCCAAACTCAAGCGACATAAGGGGTTTAATTTGAATGACCATATGTTTCTGAGATCCCCTCGTCGATCAGACACAGCGAGGATACACGAAATTCTTACATGCGAAGGCAAGTTGGAGTTCATAAAAAAGAACAAAGAATACCAGAAGGAAATGACCTTTCAGATCTTGAGATTGAATCGCCTCGTCGTCCAGATTCATCAATAACCCCCCAAACTTCTTCCGCGCATAGGCAGATCGGTCGTCAAGAACACGAGAAAGAATCAGAGAGATCACCTGACGTCGCCTTACCTCGGAGAGAAGGGTGGCCAGCGAGGGAGAGCAGATCGCCTTTGCATCAAGGCGATCGCCGAGTTCTTGGAAGCGGGATCATAATATAGTCCTGCTTTCAAACTGGCGCAAATCATCTCTCTCTCTCTCTCTCTCTCCATACCAAACACGCACGCCCGGGGCAGAAATAGAACCGGGAAGCCGTTTTCTCACGTGCACAGCACGTGACCAGTTATATCTCTTAATTTTCTCTATTGACAGCACATTCATCCTTTGCGTGTTTCGTTACGCTGCTGCTATTTATTATGTTTATTAATTCCTCTTTCCTTTAATCTCGCTGCTCGCTAATGTACATACGATCAATTGCATGATTACGATACGACTACGTCTTATTATAATAATCATCACATATACAGTATCTTCTCGAAATAGATCCAACGGAGTCGAGCAGATCACCTAATCGTAACACGACTTGAACTTGAACCGGCCATCAGCAGCCGACCATTCCTACCGTCGACCGGATCGTTAGACCAACGAGTTGTATTGCACCGGCTGGGAGTCGATTATGGTCTTGGTCGAGCCATCTGGTTTGGTCGCACCCGGAACGTGCCTCACCTGACCACATTGTGCTCGATCTCATCGCTTCATCCCGTACGCGGTCTCTCTTTCCTTCACGACAAGCTCTCTCGTCTGCGTTCGAATCGTGACACATACGCTAACCAATGAATGATTAGAATTACCATAAACACAGCAATGAAAGGACCAACTCCGTCGTGGGCGACAGCCACGAAGGTACTTTCTAAGACACCTAATCGTGCAACAGACTCAACACCCAATCAATGATGGCCTAATGCCTGCGTTGTTACCTGCAAAGATAAGGTCACGGCCAGCTGTAGTACCGGATTAAGGACAAGAGATTAAGCAACGAGTCGTTGGTTTCTTCGCCATCCGCAAGGAAACGCGTGTCCTGACTTATATTTTAACTAGGTGATTACGTAGGTTAATCCAGAATTTGGTTGTGGGATGATCCAGTCAACCCCAAACAACAGTTTGCAAAGCAACACTGACGCATCGCCATAGCTGTGCGGGGCGTGTCAGGAGGCGGTCATCATCATCCGCGGCCTTCGTTGCCTGTTGACGCGTGTTTGACGCCTTCTCTTATCCACTTTTACTGCGCCCCCCCAACTGGACCGTGTAACACACCCGTCGATCCAATTTAAACAGAATGAACACATTTGAATGGACCGAAATATCCTTATCCTTTTCTTTATTGTCATCGTTACTCATGGATCTACACAGTTTCTTCGTCCCATGTTTCTGGTCTCTCAGTACTTTGGCTATCAAGGGCAAATCGGGAAAGTCAAAAAGGAAGAGGCGGAGCTCCCCACAAAACAAAGAAATAAGAAGGATATTAAATACGATAAAGAAAACAAAAGGCTCAGATATATAGAGAGAGAGAGCGAGAAGCAACGAGGCGTGGAGAGGCGAAGACGATGGATGTGGAGAAGAGGGGAGGCGAGAGCGTGTGAGTCGTTCAGGCCGTTTCGGTTGTTCGCGTGGCGTGCGAGCAATGCCTCCTCGTTAGCTTTCCCCATTCTTCTCTGCTACACACATACACGCGTATATAGATATATATAAATATATATATATATATACATATACACCCTTGCCCGACGCACCATCTTCTTCTCCTATCCTGCCCTGTTTGGACCAGCTATCGGGCTTCCAAGAAGACACCGCCCACGCAGCAACCGACCTCAGGTAAGACGGACGGAACACTTTCCTTTAAACAGTTCTTATGACCAAGTTGTTTGATCCCTCCTTTTGTTTCTTCTCCTGTCGATCGCAAATGTTAATTATCTGATGCAATCTTCCTTGCATGTCAATGTCGAGGCAGGATTCGTAGGACGATGGATCGAGACAAGAAGAAGAGAGGCAGGGAAGAGCCGCGGGAACGACGAGCCGCCGCGGTGGCGGAGGCGGAGCTACCGAAGAAGAAGGGGAAGAGGAGCGAGGAGGCGGAGGCCGTACCCGAGAGCTGCCGCGTGGACATCGTGGACGTCACCGACGTGTTCCGCCCGCCGGGGCTGTTCGAGTTCCCGTGGCAGAAGGGCGAGGTCCTGCTGCTGCCGGAGCCGCCTCATGACTGGGACCTCGGCGAAGCCTTTTTCTCCTCCCTCGTTGACGGCTCCTCCGCCGCCATCGGGTTCCCCGGCGACCGGCTCTCCCCCACGGTCCCGGGCCCCTTCTGCCTCCCCGAGGAGCCGTCCGACGGGGAGCTGGACGGCGGCGTGGATTGCATCTGGAGCTCCGTCCTCCGCCAGCCGCTCTCCACCGTGTACAGCAAGAACTGCAACGCATGAAGAGAGAATCGTAACAGGTTCTTCCTCTTTTTCTTTTCCCAGGCTTTCTCTTCTTTTTGAACTTAGATGTTAACTGTAATGGTTACAAGTGATGAATCCTATTCGAAAAATTCATCTTATTTAAATGCTTCAGTTATATTCCGCTCTATTTATTAAAAGAAAAAGAATCATATAGCATTGTTGTCATGTGAAGGCATTGGAAATGGTTACCAAGTCGTTCTTCCAACACATGACACTGATAAAGCGAAGCATTTCTACCCGCAATCGTTCCAAGTATTGGACGATTCGGCGGTCCATATAGTCCCCCCCATATTGGGGCATCGCGATGGTGTGCATCGAGGTCAAGCACGAATCTCAAGCACCGACTATCTCTGCATGTGATTCATCCACCAATCATTCTCTAATTTAGTGTACTTGGGCAGAGAAGAAGTACATAATGGAGTCCGATAGGATGTGAAAGGTTCCTAATAATGAGGAGGTACTGTGGATGCAGTGAGGAACCATTCTGGTATTGGTCATTTTCTGAGAACCATATACCTCGAGGTTTCGACGTCAACAACTATTGCATACGCTAGCAACCTTCGTGTGCTTCTCTAATTCCCATTGTTGAAACATACGCAAGAGCATGAGTTGTTAGTGTTGCATGAAAGGGCACATAGTTTACCCAATCGGATCTGCAGAATTGAGTCCCGATACAAATATTTCGCTTAATGCTACTCTCCGAGAATTGAGTCCCATGGGAACATCGACTTGGTGTCGGTAATCAGTTGAATACGAATCAAGTAATACATATTATTTGATCATCCACAATGCGTGAACTATCTATCCAAAGTGCTCCAAAATTACAAGTTTGGCAAGCCATGGACCCACGTCGAACGTATATGACGAGCGAATAGAACACGGTGGGCCGGAATCGACAGGGCGATCGAAGTTGACCCACCACGTGGCCGCAGAAGCATTAATTATCGGTAACGATTAACGTGGGAGCTAATAATGATTAGATCAAAAATAAAAGAAAAGAAAAGCACCATTTTCTTTAGAGAGTCGGCGAAAAGGGGGGCCCACTTTGGTTCGGAACGAAGCGGGAGGTGGGCCCGAGTCCCCAGGCGTGTGGTTTGGGCCGCATGGTCTGCCGACGCTTGGTGCGTCCCCACACCGACGCGAGGCCCCGCGCGTGTGGGAGAACGACACGAAGGCACTCCTCGTTGGCAACGCGTTGCCTTCTCCATGTCATCCCCAGTCCTTTTACGATCTTCTAATATTAGGATCATGAAAACTCAGATTCATCGCCTTATCTTATCGATTAGTATTTCGTAGTTTGAGTTAAAGAGATACGATTATGGAATTTTGATGTTGAAGTACAACATCAAAGAAACCGAATTCAGGCGATAGGACGGTATCGCGCGCTGCGTCTTTTCATACGTGTCATCCACGTCATCATCAGACTCCAGAGAACACGTCCTGCTTCCCTAACGTTTAAAACAACTTCCCCTGCTTCCCCCGATACCTAAACTTATCCTTTCTTCTCCATTCGAAGGGAGTTTGGACTCGCCAAGGAAGCAATCACTTCTTCGATACGAAGAGCGGAGACGCAACCCTTAACATCGAGCGGCTTCCGCCTGCGACGAGAGGAGCGAAGGCAGAGATGGTGGGAAGGAAACTGGTTCTGTTCTTGCTCTGCATCACCGTCGTCGCGCCCATTGTTCTCTACACCGATCCGCTCGCCACCCAGCCTAGCTACCTCGGTAATGCCTCGATCAAAAAAGAAGCAATCGTTTGCCCTCTTTTTCTTCTTCTTCTTCTTCTTCTTTCTCTTTGGGTTTCTTAAAAGAAGTACGTGTTCTTTTGGCAGCAGATATCCATCTCGGTGACGAGATCCCAACTTTGGTAAGTTACTCTTTTCTTTAGGCTCGATGCTGGTCTTTGAAACCTTCATCTCCGAATCTTTTCGGTAGCTTTTGGATTCATGATCTCTTCATTTGGTACTTAATCGGGATGACTTCATTTCGGCACAGAAGTCCGTCGATGCGGTTCGAGAACCAAGTGGGATCGTCTACCCTGAAAACTCTACCAATCCCGATCAGATCTCGGTTCATGACAGCGGTAGAGCGGTTGCATCTAATACAACCAGTAACATTTCTTCTTTATGCTCTATTTGAATCACAGTTCCGCAACATCATCTCCCGTCCAATCATATGACGATCTGTGCTTGCTGCTTGATCGATGACAGCGTTGCCTTCGGGCAAGAATGGTGACCGCAGGAACCGAGTTCTATCACAAGACAACAACCAGACGGCTCCGTCAGAGACGGATGATGGTGCTGTGATTAGGCAAGTGAGTAGCAGAGAAACAAGCGAAGGGGCTACGGCGATGGAGTCACAGACCGTGCTTCCAACCCAATCTCGAAATCAGGTAAAGCATATGGATATAAGCTTTAGATCTTCTCAACATCTGTAAATGTAGCTTATATTATGCAACAGTACATCTTTATTAGCAAATTTAATGTGAACGAGATACATTGACTGTCTTCGACAACCAGGAGAAACCAGGAAAAAGATCGAAAAGGGATTCAGGTCGTATGCCGGATGCTAAAATCCAGCAACTTAGAGACCAGTTGATGAAGGCAAAGGTGTCTCTTGGTCTTTCGTCTTCCAAGAGCAACCCAGAATTCATCAGGGAGCTCAAAGAACGAGTGAAGGATGTTGAGCGCACGCTTGCTTATGCAACCGAGGACACAGAATTGCCAATCAAGTAAGGTTTCTTATACCTACATTTACCTATTGCACTTTAAGGCGAGAAAGTTTGATAGAGACAAAAGTAACAGAGGAGGCATGTTTGAATGAAGCTTTGCAAATAAATCATGTATCCGAATTTACTTACTTTAATTATGCAGTGCTCAGGAGAAACTGGAGGCGATGGAGCAAACTTTGGCCAAAGGGAAGCAAATTCAACAGGACTGCTGTGCCGTCGTCAAGAAACTCCGACGTTTTTATCTCTCTGCAGAGGAACAAGTGCGTGTTCATAAGAAGCGGGAGTTGTTCCTCACGCAAGTAGCTGCTAAAACCCTCCCCAGAGGTCTCCATTGCCTCTCGCTGCGTCTCACCACCGACTACTACTCGCTCGACTCGTGCCAGCAGCAGTTGCCGAACCGAGACAAACTCGAAAACCCTCGACTCTATCATTATGCGCTCTTCTCTGATAACGTGTTGGCCACCGCAGTCGTTGTGAACTCCACAGTGTTCCATGCCAAGGTCAGCCCTTCACCACTCTTTATCATTACCTCGATCTAACCTTTGTTCACCGGAAGATTTCCTTTCCGACTGCAGGACCCTCAGAGCCATGTATTCCACATTGTCACCGATAAGCTCAACTATGCGGCCATGAAGATGTGGTTCTTGGCAAACCCACCGGCGAAGGCTACGGTTCAGGTTCAGAATGTCGAAGAGTTTACATGGCTGAACTCGAGCTACAGCCCGGTCCTAAAGCAGCTCGCATCTCGATCCATGATAGATTACTACTTCCGATCCCAACATGCCAAGTCTGACGAGAACTTGAAGTTCCGAAACCCCAAGTACCTGTCTATTATGAATCATCTGCGGTTTTATCTGCCGGAGATCTTCCCAAAGCTCAGCAAGGTAGTCTTTTTGGACGACGATGTGGTGGTGCAGAAGGACCTCACCCCCCTTTGGGCCATTGATCTAAAGGGAAAGGTTAATGGTGCCGTCGAAACATGCGGTGAGAGTTTTCATAGGTTCGATAGGTATCTCAACTTCTCGAATCCCCTCATTGCCGAAACCTTCGACCCGCATGCTTGCGGATGGGCATACGGAATGAATGTGTTCGATTTGGACGAGTGGAAGAAGCAGAATATTACTGCTGTCTATCACCATTGGCAGAATCTGGTAAAGATACAACAAATCCTATCTCTCACGCTTTTCACTCGGATTAAGATTGATGTTTATGTCTCATTCACATGGTTTGATCTCTCTAAATTTGTCACTGCATCCATGTCTACAGAACGATGACAGACAGTTATGGAAATTGGGTACCCTTCCGGCTGGATTAATTACATTTTGGAACAGCACGTATCCCCTGGAACGCTCATGGCATGTATTGGGACTCGGATACAACCTGAACGTGGAGCAGAAAGATGTCGAGGCGGCGGCCGTCATACACTACAATGGAAACCTGAAGCCTTGGCTGGAAATAGGCATGACTAAGTATCGCAACTTCTGGTCTAATTATGTGGACTATAACCAGGCTTATCTAAGAGACTGCAACATCAATCCTTAGGATATATATATATATATATATATATATATATATATATATATATATATATATATATATATCCTAAGGATTGATGTTGGATATTTACTAATTTTCTTTTCTTTCTAGTTTTTAATTTTAGAACTTCAAAGTCAAAAGCTTTGTGCTTTTGGATCTATTTTTTTTTTGCTACTTAGTGTTGCAAAGTTAGGATAGGGTCATTACAATAGTTTTCTTTTTCTTTGGGATGATAGTAGAAATTAATGAGAATTAGAAATCAATTTATGTTTATAATACATTGTCACAAGCTTAGTTGGTTTTGTTTAAATCATGCGGCATCCTTAAATGTCCGTCCATAAAGGTCAACCTCCCCGAAACCTCCCATGGTCTTTTAGGACCTACAAATGAGAAAATGGGTTAGAAAAAGTACATCACTTATAATTCAGAAACAAACATTCCAGAAAATACTTCATAATCAATATAAATTATAAACAGACTTCATAAGCTCTGAACATGGTCCACTATAGACCGAGATCTCTTACAAGTGTCAACATGACACTTTATTTATAAGTCTAAAATGATTACCAAACCTAACTAAATTGGAATTATTAAGCTTTCGACTATCCCTCTATATGCTGTGCAAAGTATGAACAAACCAAAAAACATGGACATATATGAGCGTTACATTAAATACATTGTTTATAATTTTGTCCGTGACATTATTCCTTACTTATTCTTTCGATGTCCTCGTCGAAGCCTTTGTCAACTCTCTCTGTTGTTATTGTTGAGTAGTTAAACTTTTGATCCATCATGTTATTTCAACTTGCAAATGACTCTGACTCTAGTGTGGGGTTGGCATAGTTACGTTGATCCATGTTGGTTCCTGCGGATCTTTTAGATAAAGGAAAAGACCATCCTTATTATGTGTCAGTCTCTTAAATGTCTGCTTCTTAAATTGGGTAGATGCTTATTAGAGCTTTAACGAGTACCGCCTCGTAAACTTTTGAAGTTTTTAGGTCATTCCTCTATAAAATTTGCCCATCAATTCTTCTTTCACTTAGTTGTCACTTCCAAGTAGGTTCATATTACTTTCATTTTTTATTGACATTTGTTGGGAAATAAATCGGATAATCTACTTTCAGTAGCACTGATCACTATTGGTAAGGATTTGATAACTATTATTTTCCATTTGGTTTCTTTGAAGGGTCTTTGAACATGTGCAGAGCTACTCTGCTGGATAGAGAAGAGAATTGGGGTACTCAGTTTCGCCCATTCTCTTAAGAGTTGAGAAGGCAAAGGTTACTTAGCTTTGTTTGCCTTCTTGAGGGTTATACTCTATGCCATCGAACATCTGGAATGCAAAAATTTTTTACCCTAACTTGAGTAAGTCTCTAATAGTTTTGGTCGCATTTGGGATTGTACCGTCTTCTCCATCAACCCTACCGCCTACTCCACTAAGTAGCAAAGGTATCGCACCACGTATTGTATGCTTTATTCCTTGGTCATGCACTCTTGCATCGACTTGAAATCCTTCACTTTCATTTATCTTGATGAGAAGCTCATTAACACTGGTCTTATGAAGTTCTCTAGCCTTTGCCCTTCAGCCTTGTCTCAATATTTGGAGTTTGCTTCTGCATTATCCACCTCCTCGGTTCCTTTTACGACCAAGTGCTCTCCCCATATGAGAGCAAGGGATCGATAACTTCATGGAAGTCCCGCCTCTATGGTACCCTGGCGCTGTCATGCCCATGGCCCTACTATCCGTTGTCTCGCATCTGCATCCCTTTATTCACAATTAGTAGATCTACCTCTGTGGCACTTCTCCGAGTCCACATCCATTCTAACCGATGCTTGGTTTTGGGTAGCTAAATCCCTCTGGACTTGTCATCGCTTCCTCGCCCCTTTTGACCCCATGTTTCAACACCTCTATGTTCTTCAAGTAGTTCCCCTAGGTCGATGGAAAGACATATTGCAACTCCCATGTATGATGTCTACCATCATGTTGTAGGGTTCACACTGATTGTGTTTTCCTTAGTTTCCTTGGTAGCAACATTCGTTTACTCGGCCTTGTCCTCTGATTTGTCGGGCTACCTTAAGCGAATATGAGCTTTGGAGCAGTCTAACTCTCCAACTGCTCCAATCATACCTCTACATAATCAAGTCTCTCCCATGGGACTCACTGGTACTTGCATTCGAACTTTTCCCTTGGTAGTACACAACCCTCATATGTTGATGACTAAGGCTTTCATCTGATGCAAAATTCGATGCATGCACGGAAGACCCGCCTCTACAGTACTGTGGCCTTCACTCTTTAAATCCATAGTCCTTCTTGCCATCGTGTTATTCACTAAAGTGGAGCTCTCAGTAGCTCTTGATCATACCTCTGTATGACTATATTTGTGTGTATCGTATTGCCACGAACCGTTCCACCACGATCCACTGCACCGTATCGCCTCCTGATGACATCTCTATTACATTCTGATCCTTGTGGGATGAACTCGGATTGTGATCCCTCCATGTGTGGCCTTTGCCAACATATCGTAGGGCCTCTTCTACTTTTGATTGTGTTCGCTCATTTTAGCAATCAACATTCGTTCACCCGCTCTCAAGTCATACCTAGACGAAGTACCGCTCTAGGACAGTCCGTCGCCTAGTAGCTCCCGAAGTCTACCGACTTCATTGAAATTAGTGCATCATTGTCTGGATCCTGGGGCTTTGCCCCTACTAGCACAATCTTCGCTGTGCACTGCTCCCTTCATGACAACTTGAATGACAACACTATGGCATATTCTTCAAGAGTATCCACCTTCGCATCCTCTTGTCCCGTACTAAGATCTTCTAAACCCAACTTTGCCTTTATAATTTAAGTTGCCTTAGTTCCTCTATCAAATGCTTCTTTGAGGTAAGGTGCATGTGCCCAGAAGCTCCTTTCGTATTTAGCACAATGCAAGATGAGTTTGCTCCATCAAAATAAAGGATCCATAAACGACATGACCCCACTCTTGCCTCTATAAAAGTTCATATCCTTGACCTCTATCCAAATAAAGCTTTGTGCCTCCGCTCTATGTTTCATCTTCTGTGTCGGCTCCCTTAATGCGACTTGGGTACTTCGCCAAGTTACACCCAAATTGATCTGCTCCTCGTTTTGCATTGAGTTGATGGTGACCCTCGCGCCCACCATTCCACGGATTAGCCCTCTCTTGAGTCCAATCTTCATATTGACTCCAAGTGTGCCTTCATTTGTGTTGTCTTGGGTCGTTCCCCCACTTGATCTCATAATGCATTCCCCCAATGCATTATCTCAAGCGAGATAATGCGACGACTCCTCGCCGCTCGCTCGGTCCATTGAGCTTTGTGAAGTTGTTTTAAGGTACTCCTCCTCAACATGTGCGGTCCGTTGCATACAATTATCTCTCTGGAGAGTCGAGACTTATTCCTCTTGGATATCTGTCTTGCTCGAGCAACTTCTCTTTTCGCTTCCTTTTCTCTAAAAGTTTCGGAGACCACCATCCCCTTGGACTACTCTACCTTGCTAAACAAACTATGCATTGTTCTGCCTCCCGCAAATGCATTTGCTAGATTGTAACTCCACGTCAATACAGCCCCCGTTGCACCCCTCAAGGCTTAGCAACATGCTGAACTCACGGCACACTTTAGCCTCCTACGGAGTATCCTTCTCATATTGAAGAGAAAGTTTCAATGCTCCATGGTGCCGAGTTTCGGTCGCAGTGGGGTCGCCTTGGGATGGCCACGAACACTCCATCGTTCACATACAAGTCTTTGCATGAGTATCGAATTCCTCGAGTTAGCAATTCCCCTCACCTCTGTGAGCTTTGCACAACTCTTTTGGTCACTAAACAACCTATTCCATCTTACATGGCCTCATCCTTTATCAAGCGCCTCGCTTGCCTTGAGCTCTATCAAGTATGGTTGCTAACATTGAGCCGTAGCTCAAACTCAACTATCACAACCTTTGTGCACTATGCATTCTTTTCAGCTTACTTGTCCTCATGGTGCCTCTTGCGCGAAGGGTTAGCCATTCCTCTGAATGTTAATCTCAGATGCTTACTTCTCTGAGTGACTCTTTTTCTCTATATCTTCATACCCGCTTTCTCCTAAACAGTCGCGCATGCTAGTTGCCCTCAATGCAGCCCCGCTAGATTCTCCACGTTTGCATGCCAAGTGTTTCTATGAGTGCTTGTCTCGCTCTGATACCATTTGTCACGGACTTAGCTGGTTTTGCCTAAGTAGTGCACCAAGTTACACCTAAGTTGCTCCGCTCCTTGTTTTGCATTGAGTTGATGGTGACCCTTGCGCCCACTATCCAATGGGTCAACCCTCCCTTGAGTTTGATCTTTATATCGACTCCAAGTATGCCTTTATTTGTGTTGTCTTGGGTCGCTCCCCTACCTGATCTCACAATGTATTATCACAAGCGAGATCATGCGATGACTCCTCACTACTTGCTCGGTCCATTGAGCTTTGTGAAGTTGTTTTGAGGTACTCATCCTTAACATGTACAGTTCATTGTATATAAATATCCCTTTAGAGAGTCAAGAATTATCTCTCCTAGATATCTGTCCCATTGGAGCAACTTCTCTCTTCACTTCATTCTCTCTAAAAGTTTTAGAGACCACCATCCCCTTGGACTACTCCGTCTTGCTAAACAAACTATGCATTGTTTTATCTCCCGCAAACACACTTACTAGATTGTGACTCCACGTCAATACAGTCCCCGCTACATCTCTCAAGGCCTAACAACATGCTAAACTCGCTACACACTTCAGCATCCTACGGACGTTCATTCTCATATTGAAGAGAAAGTTTCAATGCTCCATGGCGCTGAGTTTTGATCTCCTCGGGATGGCCACAAACACTCCATCATTTATATACAAGCCTTTGCATGAGTATCAAATTCCTTGAGTTAATAATTCTCCTCACCTCTGTGATCTTTGCATAACTCTTTCGGTTGCTGCACAACCCATTCTACCTTATATAATCGCATCCTTTATCAAGCGCCTCGCTTGCCTTGAGCACCATCAAGTATGGTTGCCAACGTTGAGCCGTAGCTCAAACTCAGCCATCCCAACTTTTGTGCGCTACGCATTCTTCTCAGGTTGCTTATCATTATGGTGCCTCTTCCACGAAGGGTTAGCCATTCTTCTATATGCCAATCTCATATGCCCACTCCTTTAAGTGACTCATTTTCCCTACGTCTCCATGCCACTTTCCCCCAAACGATCGCATATGCTGGCTGCCCTCAATGCAACCCCGCTAGGTCCCCTACGTTTGCATGTCAAGTGTTTCTATGAGTGCTTGTCCCGCTCTGATATCATCTGTCACAGACCTAGCTGGTTTTATCTAAGTCGCGTGGCACCCTTGCATGTCCGTTCGTAAAGGTCAGCCTCCTCGAAACCTCCCATGGTCCCTTAGGACATACAAAAGAGAAAACGGGCTAGAGAAAACGCATCACTCGGGATCCACAAGCAAGCATTTCATAAAACACTTTATAACCAATGTAAATTACAAGCAGACTTCGCTCTGAATGGTTGCACAACAAATGATTCAAAATGATCCACTACAGATCGAGATCTCCCACAAGTGTTCACATGACACAATCTTTAGTTACAAGTATAAAATGATCATCAAACCTAACTAAATTAAGACTGTTAAGTCTTCGATCGTCTCTTTACATGCTGTACAAAGCATGAACAAACCAAAAGACACAAACATGAGTATTACATTAAACATCTTGTTTATAATTTTGTGCGTGACAACTTATTTGAGTTTTTTTTTTATTTTTTTTTTCGCTTGTATATTATATCTGTAATACTATGAAAATACGGTGTAGCAATTCCAATAATTGTTCCCGGAGACATGTGGTGGCTGAAGGAGCTGCAGTCTCTGAAGGCTAATATGCAGAAGCTGATGCAAGTGAAGAGTTTGGGCATAGTCGGAGTGAGAACTACCCAAGATGGATTTCATCCTTTGCTCGGTAGGTACTAAGATTATATGCTGCTACTAAGTAATCTCACTGGAAAGAACACACAATCTCACGTTTAGTTTAAGACAATTATCCTGAGATACATTCTTATCTGTCAAAGGCAACTACATCGTGTGAGGCACTATGTTGAAGACATGCTTCACACTTCATGTTACAGCCTTCATCAAAATTAAAAGAACCCCATTATCAGTTTCTACACCATAAACACACCTCGAAAGAAGAAATCGTAAACACTATATTGCTTAGAGAAAGTCTTCTGTATGAATTCAGATGGTTATGATGGGGGAGCTGCCGCCAGCTTCTTAGGTGGTGGGTTTCCTCCAGAGATTAGCACATAAGAGTAAAAGCAAATCATTGCAGCACTGGCAGTAGTAGAAATGTGGTCAGGGATCAGTAATTTTCTGAAAAGGCAATTTCTCAGTTAAGAGTTTATGGGTGGAGATGAATACCTGAAGAAAATATATAACCCTGTAGGAAAGACTTTCTTTGACTGCATCATATGAAACCAATTGGTTATTGCCACATGCTAAACGGACTTATATGTTGGTGAATGAAAAACCAGATAAGGCACTTACCAATGAGTATGCCTGCAGAAGCTTCCAGAGAAGCGCAGCAGAAAAGGCTGCAGAATAAAATACACAAATGGGTATGTATATATGGTAAGCAAATTAAATTCAGTATCCAAGCTCATAGTTTACTTAATATATCCATCACTTAACACTGCGAATGGAATAAGGAATTATGCAGTCAACCATGAGGTTATTGTGTACAAGGTTTCAGGTGTCGAGATGATCTATGCTTGCTCATATCACATAATTGCAAGCATTTCTTTTGTAAATTCAATTTCATATATACATAAACATCCTAATTGAAACACATGGATATTAATGATAGTGATTTAGGCAATGGCCTGGGCACCTAAACAATAGCTAGAACAAACATTAGATTTAGTCACTTCATTTCTAGATTAGTACATGAAGAATGTGCATAGTTCCATACTATTACAAAACTATTAACACTTCAGCATAGCTCAGCTTCTGTTTTTGTAATACGGACATTAAAATATCCAAGAGTACTTCAATGATATTTTACATAAAAAAATTACAATATATGAATATATACACATGAAAGCATAGGTGAATGTACTGCACATATACATATATTTAAAATCATAAATGAACATATGTTACACGTGTGTAACATATATAAAGGCTTGTCTTTTTGGGTACAAGACCATTTCAGCAAACTATTGGAATGTGCGTACCAATTTATACCAGTATATTGACACACAGTATGCTTGTGCATATCAGCGGCTCGGTGATGAAGAAAAAGAAAGAGAAGTGGAAGTAGTGATAGAGGAATAGAGGAAGGAAGAGGGAAGAAGAGGAAGAAGTGGAGGAAGAAGAAGAAAGAAGAGGAAAACAGCAGCAGCAGTGTACCTAGGAAGCAATGACAATGATAGTGAGATGGCGCCATCTTACATGACTACGAAGCGACAACGGCGACAATGGGGAAGTGATGACGATGAGGTGGCAACATCTTACGCGAGGGCAAAGCAATAGTGGCAGCAAAGGCGAAGCAATGACGGCAAGGCAACAACACCTTATGCGAGAAGAGGGCTCATGTTCGCGAGCTCTAATCTCTTTTTTTTTTTTCTTTTTTATGCTGAATTAGAAATGTGGCCCACCATTTCTTTGAATATTTTATTAATTTAATTGGATTGCCTGGAACAAGGTGGTCCGCGTACCAGTCCCCTATCAGACCAGTACCTACCACCCATACCGGGCGATATACCATGGCACGAATAATCATATATATATATATATATATATATATATATATATATAGAGAGAGAGAGAGAGAGAGAGAGAGAGAGAGAGAAGATAAAATTATAAATTTGTATATATTCCAAGCAAGGACTTGATGCCTACCCTTATTTACCACCCATGTGCTAGCTAGCCTAGGCAATCGTCCATTCCTAAGCATTTGCCACACATTTCCTAGGGCAAATAAACACTAAATTTAAAAACTCAATAATATTACTAATAATGTCCTAATTCTGCATTTTGAGACATTTAGTAGAAAAAACTAAATTATAGGAGTTTTTCCTTTATAGTGAACCATAGAAAAATACATGAAAAGACTATTAAGTGTACAGGTATTCATTCTTTAATAAAGAAACTGGGATACATACCTGCTTGACCCAAAATAAATGGTAAGCTGGATCTTCCAGTCCTCCAAACCTTTAGGCTAAGTACACTCAGTGCCAATATAGCACCACCATAAATCATGGCTGTGGCATTTCTAGAGAAAATAAACCCAACCAGTCCTCCAGCAAATAGAAGCCCACCTATAACAGAAATCATTAATCATCAGAAAAAAATGTAGTTTATGATCTTCACATCACCACAATATTAATATTAAAAAAGGGGTGGCCCAGTGCACTGGCTCTCACCACAATATTCATACTCAGATTCCCTGAATACTTCACTGAAACATTGAACTGATAATAGCAAATAATGGATACTTTTTCTCCACACAAATAAGGCCATACTCGAAGCACAACAGCAGGAACCATGAAGAGTCTCACAAGGAAGCAACATATAAAATCATGAAACCAACAATAAACTGCCTTTTGTCATCATGCGATTTTAATGTACCTTCATGTTTGAACACTAGCATCTTCATTCTAGTAGAAACAGTAATTCAACATTATGATATAAAGAAACAAACAGATACCCGAGGAAATGTAACACCCAAGCAGCATGATTATTTTATGCATAGGCACATCTGTTACCAGGGAAAGATACATAACCATCTTGACACATAGAAGCAATAAGCAACTGTTCCTTCTCTTGCTTTAGATGGTCTAGAATTAAGCAAGAAGTTATTTTAAGAATAAAAACGAGCAGTGAGCGAGAGAGAGAGAGAGAGAGAGAGAGAGAGAGAGAGAGAGAGAGAGGCACAGTGATGTTATATTTAGCAAACCAAAGATACTGATTACTGTTGCTACTACATAATGGAGAACAGAGAATTCACAATTTCCATAGATGCAAAATTGACATGTCAAAAAATAATTCCAATTCTCATTTCAATATATATCAGTGTAACATCTGTAACGACCATGTAATTCCTTGCCAATTAATACACATAAGAAGAGGACGAGAAATAAATCCTCAGTCAAAAGTAGATAGAAGGCTTTGCTTTCCCAAATCAAACTGAAACATTAAACAAATGCCAAGATGCATCAATTACCAAGAAACAAAACATCCAACTCAATCATTTCCTATCTGACAACCCATGATAAGCAGAAATAAGCTCAACATTCTGATTTGAAGTTTGGGATTGGCTTACCAAAGGGGATTCCGAAGCAAAAATCATGTATTTTTGCACTTCTTTTGGTTGGGACTACAGCCTCCTCTTGTACGTGCGCGTCCATATCCAATTTCTCATTGATGGATTTCACAGTTGGATTAGTTTTAAGAGGTTCATCAGCTTGATCTGGCTTATCCTCCGCATATCTAGTAGCAGCATTGGCGACAATACTGCTTCTAGGACTACTTCCATTAAGGCCCATAGAGACTGTAAGCTGTAAATTGAAGAAAAAAGTCAGAATTCAACGCACAGAAGCTCTCTACTACCCAAAATGAGTATAGCTTAAATTCAAACCTTTCTGCCACTGATGTTGGAAACCCTAATGGCAGGGACTTTGAAGTAGTTGCTTTTGAGATCTGGGGAACCAGAAGAAGCAACCCTAGGCCACAACGGCAAAGGGCGAAGCCCCTCCAAGGATCGCATGCTCCATTTCGCCGCCAATCCAGACCCATAAAGCTGCGAGACGGCCATCGATCTGCAGGTTGAAGATATCACCGGATTCAACGCATATCAAGCAGATCTAAAGAAAAAGGAAAAGCAGGCAAGACGATCGAGATCACGAGTAACGAAAGGAAATATCGAGATTTGTGCATTCTCGTGGATCACGAAGAGCGGTTGGTCGCTGGTTGCCGAGGAGGGAGAGTAGGAGGCGCACCAACGATGGGGCGGCAGCGGTCGTAGCGGGCGGGGGTCCACGAGTCGGGAAGCCGCAGCCGGGCGGGGCGGGGCGTGGCGTGGCTTGTGGAAGCGAGGCGCCGCGATGCAACTGCCCGGGCAAGGGGGAAGGAAGCCGGCGATCGTGGGTCAAGGGAACGGTGGCAGCCGAGGTGTTTGGAGACGAGAAGCTTTGAGCCGACTCGAAGGTGGGGTAGTTGGGAGCCCGTCGTCCCCTTGCTTCGACTATTTCTTGCGCCGTGTGGACGACGCGAACGATGGGCATTTCGGCCATTTTGGTCCGCGGAATCCGACCATCGACACGATGAAACCGGTGGAATTAGACCCGGTTTGACACGCGCAATCATGAGCCGGAAGAAAACGACGGTTCAACTGAACCGGTGCGGCTTTTTTATGAGCCGAACTGAGAGGGGGGTTTCTTTACTGAAGGGTATATGAGTAGATTCAGACTTCAACAGAGAGCAGAGAATGATCTAAATGCTGTGGAGGAGCCTCCCGCGATCTCTCGTATCGGCATTGGAACTCTGCCCTAAAACCTGAGATCTGCCACCTCAGGCGTCGCCTCGACGCCTGCCGCGGCGCCTTTGTCGCTCTTCTCTTTCTCCACCCTCTCCGTGATCTTTTCTCGTGCAGATCGCCGCCCCGGCACCGCGCTTGCTGGACCTCCCTGCCGTCGGCCTTTCTCTGCCATCACTTCCCTAACTAGCTGCTGCGCCCAAACCACTTGTCGCTCTTCCATCGTTTACACAGTCGCTCTCAACCCCCGGTGGCGTTTTTGGTAAGAGGTCAGGTAGAACAGTAAAAAGTTTCACGATTAGTAAATAAAATTTGTTGAATTTTAATATTAAAATAATCCTTTAATTTCAAGATGGTGATGCATGGATTATAGTGTAATTTTAATTAGTTTAAGCTTGGATGATTATTAGTAAAAACTAATTGATGGGACTTATGAAATCTATGCTATTATATCTTAAATTGAATTATTTTAAGGTTGATTTAATTGTTAAAATCCTAATTACGGATTAGAATAATAGTTCTATTTATTTGGTTAGGCGTATCTCTATTTCATGGAATTATGTGTGAATTTTCATGTTATATTTACTTTTAAATTTGGGATTATGAATTTATTAAACCTTTTAATTCATTGAAAACAGTCTTTAAATTAAATTATTTAGAAGTCTGTTTTGATTAATCTTGTATTTCTGAAAGTTTTGCATTGTCTAAATGCTTATTCTAATAATTGGTTTATATTCTTGCAAAATTTTAAAGTTATTTTGAGAGAAGAAAACTAAAATATAATTTAATAAGGCTGATCGGTCGGATCGGGTCAACCCAGCCCAAGTCAGGCTCGGTCCAGGTTGGACTTGAGCGCTGAGTCAGTGGCTCAACAGCTTGTGAGCCACAACTTGTGCAGCCAGCGGGTCGGCCTAGGCTAGACCCATGTGACTTGACCCAGGCTTACAATTCAGTATGGCACGACCCAGCTTGGGATCCAACGCAGCCTGCCATATTGGCTTGGCGTGGGCCAGCATGGCCCAACGTTTGAGGCCCATGCATGGCCCGACGCTTGAGGCCCATGCATGGCCCGATGCCAAGGCCCAGCCCGCCACCTCTTCTGTTTCAACGTGCTCCCCTCCCGGTAATCCTAGCAACATCCATTGGTGTGATCCCAAAGAAAGAAAGAAAAGCAGCATCCATTATAGTAAGCCAACTTTGGTTGAATCATGCTGTATTGTTTTGCCTTGGTTCAAAGAATTTATTTAGAGAAATTGAGAATTGTATATAAATACTCACCTAAGGTCTGTTGATTTCAAGAAATAAATCATTTACTGTTGCACTGTAGATATGGAGCAACTGATGCATCGAGTTGAAGAATGGGTTCATCAGCAACCCATTGAGCAAATCTATGTTGCTTTTGCTGTTCTAATCTTCACAATTTCTTTCTTTGGGTTGTGTAAGTCCACTCTACCTTGCTTTTATCTTTTCATGTTCTTGTGCATATCTGGGTGCGTAAATACATTCTACCCTGCTTTTATGATTTTCATGTTCTTTATTAATGTTCTGCATGCTTAGAAGTAGCAACAAGAGGGGCTAGGTCTATCTAGTGCAAGTTGTGCTTCTTAACAGATTCTGCAAACAGTTTTCTAGAAAAAAAATGTCTATGATTCTTCATAGGAGGGTAATGGTGAAGAAACATTGATGGCATATCTAAACATGTACATTATTTTTCAGCATATTATTGCAAGTGTAGGTGATGTGCTTGAAGAGCTAAAAAGTTTGTTAATGTATTTTTTTTTAATCCCAGTTCGTGTCCTGAGACGCTCAAAGTCCAATACCATACTGCTTGCTGGCTTAAGTGGTAGTGGAAAAACTGTTCTTTTTTATCAGGTATATTTTTAAATTTGTTTGTCCATTGATCTGAAAATCTCGATTGTTTCATGTAAACATCTGTTCTTGTTAACTTGATATAACCATTAAAGTCTTTGTTCTCTAATTAACTAAAGTGTGGACATATCATTGTATAATGCAGGTCGGTTGGGTTTTTATTATTGGTACTTGATAGTGATTTCAATTTCAGCCTTCTGCAAAGAGATATAGTTCTGCAATTGGCACTTTTAATGGCATCTATAGTTTTGGACCTTTTGGTAATTTTGATGGTTTCAGCATTTCTGAATCAAGTGTAAGGAGTTTTGACCAATCATAACAATCTAATTTTTTAAGTAAAATAATTCATAAATGAATACATTTTAATGATACCGGATCAGTTCATTGGTTGGTTTTGTTAATTTCAGCTAGAACAGCATATCTGAATGTATAATCTCAGAGAAGGTTCTGGATCTGAATGCTTGATCCTTATCGGGATTGGGATTGGCCAAAACTAAATCTTAATGGTGCAAAATATCGTTTGAAATATATCTCACTTGCAATTGAAACATTTTTAGCAGTCAACTATAATTATTTTTATGGCAATGATCTTATAACTATGGACATCAAACAAGGGAAACGATGAAGCATGAACTTCAGAGGCAAAAAGAAAAAGAACAAAAATTTTAGGGTCACTGTGGTTCATAACATAAACTTATATTTGTTAAGTCGAGCATCACACTCCCCCAGGAAGCATAGTGGTTTATTGTAGTCTTTGACATTCATGGAGTCCAACAATACAACTAATTTATCGACAATAAATTAATCCCGTTTCTTTGACATTCATGGCTTATTTAAGGGTCATAACCATAGATGATGTTTATTGACAAAGTTTAGGATTTATGTGTTCAAACACAAAAAAATCTTTTGTCAATATTTCATTTATTCATGTTGAAATTACAACTACTTTGAGAAGTTTGTTAAACAAGTTTCTGTCTGTATAAAGCAAGTATAACAAGATTGAGTTAAAAGCAAGTAGACCTAACTATTAACCATATTGCATCCAGGAGCAAGTATTAAGTGATGCATATTAGCTAAGTTGACTTTTCCGTTCACATTTTTATGGGCATAGGCCCATGATAATTGTATTATGCCAAACTTGGGACATGTTTGGACAAAGTAAACAGAGCTTTTGCCTAATTGATAAGTGGGGGGCTGGGTCGTCGTATTCTTTTTTATGTTGAATGTTTCTTATAATTATTTACCTTACATAGTTCAGGCTTTCACAGCAACTAAAATGAAACACTATGTAAATATTCCTGTTGCAAGCAACTCAATATTGGTGACACCTTGTGGCTGTTCTGCATAAATCATAATAACAAGCTAATATAGTTACAATGATCAATATGCTGAATTTGCTGTTGCTTGTCAAAACTAAAAGGGGAAGTTTGAAGTTCCTTTGATTTCACCATTCAATATGATATTATGTAACTAATGCAGAAAAGAACCAGATATGTTCTATTCATTGTTCAGCTTTCTGATACTACTGTATGTCGTTGTTACTATACTAGCTTCGTGATGGCTCTCCACATCTAGGTACTGTCACATCGATGGAACCCAATGATGGTACTTTTGTGCTGCACTCTGAGCTTGAAAAGGTAACAGTTCAGGCACTTAGTACTGTTAGGTCAAAGCATGCCATAATGCTGTTATGATGATTCAAAGTTCATGTCGAAACCATCTTCCTTTTTGCATGTGCACAGAAGGGAAAACTAAAGCCGGTGCATTTGATTGATGTTCCTGGGCATTCCCGACTCAGACCAAAGCTTGATGAATTATTACCTCATTCAGCAGGAGTCATTTTTGTCGTGGATAGTTTGGACTTCTTACCGAACTGCCGAGCAGCTGCTGAGTAGGTCACTAACCTGCTTATTTCTGATGCAAATTATTGATTTGCTTATTTATTTTGAATTATATAGTTTCATGTATTATTAATAGATGATGATTGTTATAATCATTATGTTTTCTTCCTTGTATCTACTTGTTAACAGACCTTTATTTATGAATTACTATGATAATAATCTTTTGTATATTTGCACGATCTGCAAGGTACTTGTATGATATACTGACAAAGGCACTCATCGTGAAGCGAAGAATACCCATGTTGATACTGTGCAACAAGGCAGATAAGGTGACGGCACACTCCAAGGAATTTATCAGGAAACAATTGGAGAAGGAAATGTAAGACCTTGAATCTTCTCATTGTTCTGAAGTTGTCGTATGATATTGAAGTTTCATAAATAACATAGTACTTGACTGACATGTTGTTTGTGCAATAAATGTTGTTTTGGCATGACCTAATACTTACCACATGAAACATCCACAATATGTTCGAAAAGTTCCACATATTTGTGTTGTTTCCTCTTTCATTTTTCCATGCTTTCTTTCAATTGCCATGATAGAAGTTTTGTTTTGATTTTTCACCAAATTAGATGCATGATAAGTCATGATCAGGGCATCTCAATCTTGGATGAAAGGCAGTATTGTTTTGAATCTACATGTTATTGGTTCTCTATTTATCCTTCTTAGTTGTTGCAAGACCAGTCATTGTTTCTAGTACTGTATATCTCGTATCACTGCTTCTTTGTTAATGATATATTTTTTAGTGGTAATATTATGATTCCTCTAATTGCAGGTGACATTTTTGTTTCTTTTTAATATGAAGAAGAATGAGAACTGGGAAATAAATTTTTTAAATATATGTTTCGGATATTTAACCCCAATTTCTTTTGTATAGGACCAAATTGAGTCCTTTCCTATATTTGATCATGACTCCTCACCAGGCCTTCGGTTCAGCATTGTGAAGTTTTTTTCTAGACGCTTACGTTGATCCACAAGAGTTGTCGATTTTGTTCCATACTGTTGTTTTCTGTTTAATCAGAGGCCCTGATCTGATAGAATTTGATATCGTCAGCATCTTTTTTTGCATTCCATAACCGTATGTACTCTTTGGTGTCAGTGTAGAACATTATGGCACTTTTTCCTTTTTTGGCAGAGACAAACTTCGTGCATCAAGAAGTGCAATCTCGACCGCCGATATAGCCAACGACTTCACTCTCGGGATACCAGGAGAAGCATTCGCATTTTCTCAGTGCCGGAACAAGGTGACAGTGGCCGAGTCATCTGGGCTGACCGGAGAGGTCTCTCAGGCCGAGCAATTCATCAGGGAGCTAGTGAAGCCATAACCGTGGCTTCTCTTTTAAACTTGGTAATCGATTGTACGTGACATTCTCGTTGGCCTTTTTTCCATGAGATGCTGAGACCCTAACACATGAATGCTGCTTTCAACTCGAGATCAGGATTTGTAGACAATTTTGTTGACATCAGAAATCATATTTTAATGATGCAGAAAATTACTGTCATCCATAGCGCATTTGAATTTTCTCTGCAATCGTTGTGAATTAATTTTAGAGTATCTATCATAAGCTCTGTGGTGTCTCTAATTTGTTGAAGTAGGACAGTGAGTTGGTTTCCTCGGAGGTCTCTGCTGCGGACTCGCTCAAATGACGTCTGTTGTTGGAGGATTCTTTAGAAATCATATATGATTTATCTCGTTGCGGGTGCTTCATGAAGTGGATGATACCAATGATTTTGACAAGTTGGTTCACGGGGCTAGCTATAGTTTTATGCTTCAGTAGATTACGTTTTTGGTGGAAGCTCGAAACATTGAGATGGGAGGGTTAAATAACAGTCTTTTTCACCCCTTATGTTAGTAGAGGATATTTAAAAAATTTATATTAAGATCTTTATAATCTTAAAAATAAAATAAATAATTTTCTTTTTTCTAATGATATCAGTTGTATTGATAAAAAAATATTAAAATTATTTTTTTATCCATCATATTATATTTTTCATCAATGTAATTAATAACGTTAAGACAAAAAAAATTATTTATTATATTTTAAAATTATAAAAATTTTAATATAATTTTTTTGTATATAAAGATCACGATAGTAATAGATAGAATCAATGAGAGATAATATATAATTAACCCAACCCACTGATAGAACTGATCTTGCAAAAGTTTACTTAGAGACTACTGAGCACATCCACCATCTGATAGTATCTATCTAAATTAAGTTTGGTAATATGCTGGATTATCTCGACATAAACCAACTAAACACACTAAAAAATTATAGCAACCATAGAGAAATTACACTAACAGAGTTAAGTCATGGGGCATAAACGATAAAAGAAACTATTGAAACAGAAGCATTTAAAATGTTCGGTTCCTTAGGATGTATCATTGTAAGATAGGCGACTACAATAACATTCCCCCCTCAAAAGCAACTCAACATGAGTGCGCGCAAAGAACATGAAGGCCCTTTCATGTTCACACAACAGTTTTGAAGACGGTCTTCAAAGGAGTAGCTGGTCCTGGCAGCCCAAAGAAGCAGAGTCTTAATCGATCTTGACGGAGGAGAAAAGATAGTGGACAAAATAGAATGACATCAGAAAGCCGATGGTGCCGGTGGATAACATGATTGCAGTAGCCATGATCAGTGAATAACCCAGGTAAAGGATGGCTGACACCGGCCCACTCAAGCTCCTTAGGTCAAACACCAAGTAGTTGATAGAGTAGAGGAACACATAGAGCGCAACAGAACCAGAGGCGAAGAAAGCCTTCCACCACCACCTCCAGTCCTCCACGCAGAGGTGCATATAAGTCAGGACGACAGATACTTCAGCACAGACGATCACCAGCAGCAGGAAGACGACGAGAAGGAATCCAAACACATAGTAGAACCTCCCAAGCCAAATGCTAGAAAGGATGAAGAAGAGTTCGATGAAGAGGGTCCCAAAGGGTAGGGTCCCTGCGCCAAGGACAAGAAACCATGACGGATATTTCCGAGCAGGAATTTCTCTTGGGATTTGGTTGGTCCTGACGGGAAACCGTATTTCCTCTGCTCGGGTGCCTATGAATCCGCCTATCAGAGTCAGCGGCACTGAGATGCAGAACCACAAGGAAAGCAGAGTGAAGAAGAGCGAGATAGGGATAGCTCCGGTGCTCTTGCTTCCCCATAGTATGAAGTTTAATATTGTGAGAACGATAAAGACGATCCCCGGGAAGAAACAAGCAGTCGACCAGCAGACTGACCTCCAGCCGTCAGACCCCCCTTTTATGGTCCTCCATAAAATAACACCAACATATCCAGCCACGATTCCAAGGAAAAGATAGAGAATTATCATCCCCGTCAATAGCATGCCTCGGGAAGCAGGAGACATGAATCCAAGAGCAGCAAAGACAATTGTCACAACTGCCATGCCCGTAATCTGTATGCCATCTCCAACCATGACGCAAAGCAGCTTTGAGCAGGTTGGCTCTCTGAACACATCACCCACGACGAGTTTCCAGCCAGATAGCTCTTCATTCATCTGGGCTTGTGATTCCTTGTCCAGCTCTTCGTATCTCGTTAAGTCCCTCCGAACTGTTCTCAAGAAAATAACAAAGACAATTCCAGCCAAAAAGAAGATAACCATCAATGAGTTCATGATCGAGAACCAATGAACTCTTGCACCCCCCATTGTCAGATAGGCATCCCACCGGGACGGCCATCTAATGTCACTTTTAACAAAGACAACCTCATAGGTAAAAGAGATCCTCTCTTGCTCCCGAATCGTTTGGGACTTCTCGAGCTCCAATGGGCAGTTCACAGAATCAACTTTATCATAAATGTTAAGTTTCAGCATCGCCTCTGGATCACGCTTCACACTGCAGGGAATCACTTCAAACCCAACAATCTCATATCCGGAGTTCTTAGCATCTGTCTCGGCGATCATTCCCATCCCTTCTTCCCCTGTAGTCATGATTTGCATGCCACGGCCTTCATATTCGTGAACCAACACCTTAAACTTCAAGTGATTGATGATGTATGCTTCAGAGCTTCCAGCTGGGATATAGCCAACTGGAAACCCAGTCCACTGAATGACGACTCCATTCGGCTCGGTGAATCTCCTCACAGGAAGATTGTCCAGAATCATGTTCACCTGATAGAGATCATGGGTCCTCTGCTTCAAGAGCTTAACCTCATGCTCGTTCAACGGTTTTGTGGTGCACAGGTAGAGGGACTCGTTCACATTGACACGGAAGCGATAAGGAGAGTTATCGATCTGGTCGCCCATGAGAAGCTCCCCCAGATTCTCTGCGCTCTTCTTGATCCCACTCTGTGGCTGGCAATACGGCAGGGTGTAGTAGCCAAACGGGAGCTCGGTCTCGATTGAGGTGAGCGAATTTACTTTGACCCATATGTTCTCGCCTTCCGAGTAGGTGTGCATATAGCTACCAGGGAGATAAAACGCATTCCCCGAACCACACAACAAAAGCACGATCGAGAAAGTCAAGAAACACAAAGAGGAAGACCTTTCTGGGTTCGAAGTTGGCCCCATCGCGCTGTGGTCACCCTCCCCTCCTCTTTATCCTTACGGCGTATCAGATCTAAGGTCTCAACCCCAACCACCTTCGGAATTCACAATATCATTCAAGAAACCTGCGGCAACCAGAAGCAGCCTTAGATCAACCGAAGAATTCGATTCCGTTTATTCTTCGGCAGCCGAAGCTACGGATCTGAGTGGAAGCGAGCAACCAAATCTATCGCGAAGATTAAAACCACTCAAAATGCCTCCCAGTCAACCAGATCCGGAGCGGAACAAGCACTCCACATCAAGCGAACTAAAAAAAAATCGAAGCAGCAACGAACACAAGCTTATCTTCCCAAACAAAAAACAACAGATCCGGATCTCGAATGCAGATCTAACGCAGATAAAACGCCAGAATCCAATCTTTCAACAGGAGAAATGCCCTGAAACCGCGTGACGCAAAGCCAATCGCACAGATCTGGGAGTAGACAGGGGAGATTACCTCATCATGGAAGCTTAGGGAAGCGGCACGACTTGCGAAGGAAGGGAGAGCCTCTTCGATGCCTCTCTCTCGCCGCTGAGATCGTGAAGCGCAAAGGGGGTCGAATCGAAGCAGAAGGGGTTGGCCATAAATAAAGCCGGGATGAGACAAGTAACAGCGTGCGTAGAAGCACCACCGCCTTGGTTCATCTTTTATGGGCTTGGGCTCAGCCCGGCCCATTTACTCCCCTTCAAATGTCGATTGGTTAAATCGGATCCGGAAAGGTCGCGGGTAGCGCACCCGTTGACAATAACGGGTTACAATTCGGTCGACTCCCTACCCGTTTGTCTGTATCGTCAAAATGCAAACAGGAGGAGCAATTTCCAACGCATGCGCTGCTTGACTTCTTGCCTTCGGCTGTTCACCCTGACTTGCCTCAGCATGCGAGCATGATGAGGCCCATGGCGTTGACTCTTTCCTCGCATGCTGAGGCCCATGACGTTGACTTTTTTCCTTTTAGGTAATGATTTTTCAGCTTTTGATTTATTATTTACTTGTGTTTTCATCTCTTTATCTGTTTATTTACATGCTTTTGATGATGATGCCTTGGCCCCATGGAATTCTGACTACCATTTCAGGTAAACAGTACGTTCATCGCAGGCCGGCCTTTCCTCTATGCTCTTTCCAATATCTTCCTATGAGCTCTTCAACCACTGTGCCACACAGGTTGAACAGCATGTATTTTTCCCTTGACAGTGGCAGCGATTGTTTATGGGGGAGGCAACTTTCCTGACCCTGTCAAAGGGGATGCTACATTGGCCAAGACAAATATTTAAAGCTGTCACTGCTATCAGAGGACATTGCCTCCTCTTCATGACATCAACAGTGGTGGTTGCTCTGCTCGATGCCATCTCTGAGGGGATCACATGAAGGAGTGGGATTGGCATCGGAGACCTTAAGCTTTTTGTTGGCATCCGCTGGTGTCTCACCGTGTTGGAGTCCTGAGCATGTCAAACCTCTGACCTGTATAAATGGTCAAAGTTTGATTGGAGAGACCTGTGACCATCTTCAAACATGGTGCCCACTCTGAGGAAAATAGCAAGTTCACATGCCCTATAGCCCTCTTTCTTTCTCTAACATGCTTCCTTAAGATACTTGTAACTTTGTTTATGATGTACGGCATATCATATAAGTTAAGAAACCTTTTTCCATGTTCTTCACTTATATATTCCCAAAAGCTAACAAATATCATATTCTTATGGCTACAATTCCTACGTTGTTTTCACATATTTTAATAAAATATTCTAAAACAAAGGAAGCTTCAAAATTAATGAATATGTGATACTATCAAAAGTTAATAAATGTATTTTTTTTATTAAAAATAACAAGTAGACATGATAGCCTTAATGAGACTAAGACAAAGAAATCTATTTAATAACTTAACTATATTGAGTAAACAGATGTTTATTTTTTATTGCAAACGTTTATATATCAAAGAGAAATATTTTTAGCAATATATAATAATAAAGAAAGGTGAATTCTTGAAAAAATATATAGTTTTTATAAATTCTTACATAGCAATCCAACTTTTAGAAATTCTCACTGATTTTTTTTTTCATAAATAGTGATTTTATTGTTGATCACCTCTATGCGTCGGTCACGACAATCCTAGCCACCCTCTTTACTGGTTAGCTCCATCGTTAGTGTCACCTGTAAACCTCTCTCGTTGTGGATCATAAACAAGAAAGGAGAAAACTCATGCATCCTTATCGTTAACTATAGGTGAGAAAGAAGGATGAGTAAGTTTATGCATAAGGAGGTGGACAAAAACACGAAGAGAGAGAGGCAATCGACATAGCAAAGTTATGACCAAGGGCTCGTGTCCGCTCACAACTCTCTCACCTCATCGTCAACAAAGGGGAGGAGAGGTAGAGCGGCTAAACAAGGTAAAAATAGTGGCTGACCTAATAAAAATAGAAATAAAATAATTTTAAAAGAATAAGAGAATGATGCTCTGAAATTTTTTTAGCACTAAATATTTTTTTTCTGAAAATTCGTCCAACAGATGCCTTTAGAATTCACATGCACCAAACCAACCAAGATTCCTCTCACTTTCGGGCCCCACGAGAGAACCACATGCTGCGGTATAGCTTTTAAGAGATCGCCTGAGACACAAAGTATTATCCTTGCGTTTGTACGTTCATCAAGTTGATGTACAGGAGAGTAAAGTTTAATGCAACGCTAGCCCACAGAAGGAGACATGTCTCTTGCTTTCATGGCACACAATCCACCCTTCTGCTCTGCCTTTTGTCTCTTCTCGATGCCCTTCTCCATCACTCTCCCCCCCCCCCCCCCTCCCACTTTTTCCCAACATCTCTCAGATTGCAAGCCGGGATTCAGAACACAGGCACCTTTACATGGAGTTCTGGAGCGAGCTCTCATGAGTTCCCCTGGTCGACCTTTAATGTCACCTGTTGATCACCAGCAGATCCTAAGTCGGTGCTAAGGAATGTGTTCTACACATTCTGAATCCTGCACATCTCTCACGCATGAAATGCTGCGTGCTGCATCTGCATCAACAGACAGTCCATGTTTTGTCATGCAGATCTTTTCTAGCTAGATGCAACAATAATGAAACTAGCTGGTAAATAGAAACATTATTGTGTTGTTCTTTTCTTTTTGTTTGGTCTGGGGCTCAGAGAGAGAGAGAGAGAGAGAGAGCAGGCAAAGTTCATCCCTGACAGGTCAAAGATCTGAAGCTTAGTCAAATAAATCTGTGAAAACTGCAACTTGTCCAGTAGATTATATAATACAATGACATCATTCTTCACTAGTACTGCCTACATTTTCCATCTTGTTTGTTGATGGATCCTTTCCACCTTGTAAAACTTAGCATCAACTTGTTCTTATTATTATAAGAGAAATATTGGGTGGGTCAAATGAGCAAACTCTGCTACCAGCACACAAAATAGACCATTAGATTATGGCTTAATTATCAAATTCTAGCAGACATTTGTCTTGGTATTATACACAAAATTATGACACCTTCACAGGATGCTTTCTCTTTCTATCACATCATAACACGTACTGATGTGCAGCTATAAAAAATGGCAGGATTCTGACATTTAAATTTAGCCTGTAGAAGTTAGCAAAGAGGAGAGATATAATAATATGCTTTAGCTTGCGTTTATTATAATTGGTTTTAGTGATGCAGTCAACAGATCTCTTTCTTTGTACCGTTCGTTCGTCTCTCTCTCTCTCTTCTGCAACGTTATTCTTCCACAAATTTTTGTTCGTTTCCTTGCCGTCGAAACGACGTAGCCGTCGGAATGTCTCCGGCGGAATGCCCTGAGGAGAAAGCACGGCATAAAAGAGTGAGAGATCGATCAAGATGCGACCGTGGACAGCGACCTGACGGCGTCGAGGGGAGAGACAGCGACTTCTCAGCCGCCTCGTTGCCACCTTTGATTCGATTCACCATTGTTGTTACCGAGACACGCTCCTTCCCTTCTCCTTTTTGCTGCCTCGTCCATTTCCTTTCTAAACTCAGGATGAAACCAATCATTTTGCAGAAGATTTCACCGCACTGTCGGTGTTCCTTCGCCCAGCCTCCTTGGCATCTTCCTCAACCTATTAAATGCATTGCAGATGCTGAGTTGTCTACTGAACATTTCCTAGTTCACAGTACAATACGAATCTTATCGACTCAGGACCATGAAACACCAAAAATGGATTGCCTCCTCTCTGTCATTTGCCAACGAATCAGCAGATTCCTACAATCCTAATAATAACCCAAATCATATGATAGAATTGCTCCACAGTTCTACAACTTGGTCAGCTGGACAAGCAACTCCCTCCATGATGCCAAAAGATGGCTTTCATCACTACCATGTTGCTGAGTACATGACCACAAAGATGCCAGCCATCAAGTTTGTGATCATCATAAAAGTCATTAATTCCTAATCTATTTTTTATAATAATTATTATATTAAAGGTATCTAATTTATCCTTAAAAAAATTATTGTCTTTATAAGAATCTCATTGGTGTCAGCCGCGAAAATGATGGTTAGAAAAATAATGTTGGTAGATGAATAAGAACATGAAGAGGAGTTACTTGTTAAAAGGAAGTCTGATATGACTAGCAACATGCAGTGGTTGGATAGTCTATTTTAACATGTTGAGATTTCTTTTCGTAACTCTAACTTTGTGATTTGATTAGTAAACCACTTACCATCGAAAAAAGTATATGAGCATCTTCTTAATATCTTACTATCTCGACAGGAACATGCTGCATGGGTGCCTCTTCCAAGTTATCGAGATTCGCAAGCTAAAGGACCTTTGCCTTTGTGCCAGTTGCGTCGCTTTAAGCATTACTCTCGGAGAAAGTTATGTCTAGTTGCTTGTTGTTGACTTCTTGCCCCGAATGAACTACTGTTTCATGAGGAGTACTCTGAGCTCATGTGCAAAGTGCGAGGAGGAAACTTGAAGAGAGTTTATCTTGGTTTACGAGGCTCACCAATCTCCTTTGTGCAACCAAGGCAGGCTGGAAGTTGCTTGGCAGCCGAGGGAAGATAGGAATTTCTTTGCAATGTTGCATTCCTTTTAGGAACTTTTGTGACTCACTGCACATGAGCAAGAAATCAGACAAAGAGCACCAGTGTTCTTTTGCATGTCATGTGGGTATCTTTTGCCAAACTCTGAAGAATATTTTGCTCCGAGTCTGCTTTTTCTCAGTCGAGCTTTGACAGAAGAAGCATGTGAAGAGAATTTTTGCGTTGTCTCGGTCAAGTTCTCGGAGTGGCAGAATGGGTGATGCGTACAAGGAAAACTTCTCATCAGGAACATGACAAAGTCAAGCAAGGCCGACACGCTTTGCATGTCTTATCCTCCTCCCTAAAACCAGTGGTTAAGACTGCGAATAGGCAGTGAAACCGGAGAGAAATTCAAGGAACACACGCCACATTAATTGGATTTACTTGAGGACTGCAAAAGGCATTGTGGCAGAAGCTGATGAGACCGGGAAATCCTCAGACTCCAACTTTGAATGCTCCAATAATTTGCTCATGAGTGGTCTCATCAGTGTCGCCATCAGGGTTCGTGATCTAGATCAGGAACAGCACCTTCTTGGCTGCTCCTGTGAGCTTGCGGAAGACAAATGCAAATGCCAAACCCTGCAAAGTGGTTCCTACACAGAGAAGAGTCCAGTGGATCCCCTAATACTCAACTGGTCCGGGAGCGTGGGATGGCGTCGTCTCTATCTCATTGACAGCCTCATCTTCCAGTCACATTATTACAGCACCGCCGCTGACATTCTCAGTACTCCTCTGTTGCAACTCTATTATTATTTGGTTGTCGATAGGAATCTCTGTGCAGAGCCGTAGCATCGGCGGACACCACACATCCGACGATCGGAATCCATCCACACAAGCCAAAGTAACAACGATTTCCATTGCTGTAGTAGTAAACCCCGAAGATGAAAGTACAATACCTCACTCCCTGATGTGGTCATGAGATGCATGGCATTTGTGGAAGAAGGACAAGAATGCGTTTGGAATTATGATTGTGAAGGGGGTGGCTTGCATCAATACATCCCGCAATTTGCGGATCGATTCAACCTTAACATGCTCACTTTGGTCTTGAAGCATGCAAGTAAACAGTGATGCTGACGGAGAGACACAATGAAGCTCAATCTTCCTCGATAGCAATATTCTAATCTCTTCGCCGGGGATCATCTGATAGACATTTCAACCTCTGCAGCTCATGTAGGGACAGGAGCCTCATGCATCGAAATCATGCTTTCTGCCTTCCCCATTACACCACTGTCTGCTGCAAGAATATCTTATATTATAAAACATATTAACTCATCATCACCGTGAAGCTCCAAAGGCAAAAGAAACCAACCACAAATTGATTTCGTCACCTCACTTTCCCCTTGCCAAAGCAGCTTTTGGTCGATTTAGGTAGAAAGAAAGAATCATCACCTCACCCATGCTGGCTTAATCGAACAGCCTTTATGCATCAGTACTTCCCTTTCATGGCAGCTTCTTGCCCAATTCAGGTACAAAGATGTGTTCTTTCCGTGTCCACTGGGCTAACCACCGCAGAATTCATCGGAGAGAATTTCTAATTTTATCGGAATCCGATCCATCCATTGGCGGCCTCCGGTGACTTAGATGTCACTCGGAGCATTTATGGAGCTCACAGTCGAAACGAGCGATGATGTTTACCCGACAGGGATGATATTGGAATCCACGTCGTCGTGGCATCCATGGAACGGGGGTGTTCGGCTGAGCGAGTGTTTGACCAAGTGCATGTAAAACAGAAGATCATTTATCTTTAGGTATACATTTACCGCATGGGGATTTCCTATGCGCCCGTTTTTATAGGCAAGTGCTAACAAAACGGATCGGCGATTTAAACTCATCCTAACTAATTCCTCTCTGCCCGACGCCAAAAGCCTGCTGCGATTTTTGTTGTTGTGATTTATGTGATTCGCTCTGCGGTGGGATCTCAGATCTCGGTTTTTGCTGCCGCGTCGGGAGGCCTTAAAGAGGTAACGATCAATAGCTGGTTTGCCATGGTAAATCGAGATCTTGGATTGTGTCGATTGGTTCTGGGGTGTTCGGATCAGCAAGTGGGGAGTGGGAAGGGTTCTCTTCTCCTGGATTTTGGATTGGGTGATCGAGTGGTTTCGTCAGATTGGCTTTAAGAGAATCGCTTTTGGGTTTAATTGGATCTTGAATGGGGCTAACGGATATTTATGGCGGGTGTCGGTCTGAGAAGGGGATTTAATTCGTCGACTTCAATGACCTCTGAACAAATGCAGGTGCCGGGAAACTTGTTTCGGTAGACACTCCGGTTTCCTTGCGGCTGGATCTCGGCGATGTTGGAGCTCTCCCCGAGGTAACTGATGCTTTGTCTTCCTTTTACCGATCGATTCATCTCTAGATTTGTTGTGGATCTATCGTGCGCTGTGTTGTCTTGAGTTGGAACGATAAGAGCGTTAGAAAGATGACATCTTGGTTCTTTTTTGTTGTATTTTATAGTATTTATCAGTTCTAAAAGTTTTCATGATCGAAGAGTATCATGCTTTTCTTTCTTGTTTCCCTTCTCTGTCCGATTTCTTTTTTCTCTTTTCTTGAATTTTTTGTTAATATAACAGCAGCGTATGGACCTACGATTCTCATTTGTAGGAATCAGTTGCAGTTAAACACATATGAAGGCCGAGTTTTGAGAAAAAGGTTCCTCTTATGACTTTTGAGAAAATGAAAGGTAGGTGGTTTGTTTGGCCTTCAGAAATCTCAAATGAATACATGGAACTGATTAGTTTTCCTGCTTCTCAACTTGTACAATGTTCTTCCTTGCAGAATGTTCTGAGGGATCTTTTACTTACGATGAAAGAAAAGAAACAAGGCCTGATGTGGAGAACTACGAGGATGAGCGCAGAAGAACAAGAATTGCGTCTCTTAGGAAGAAAGCATTGCATGCTTCCACTAAATTCTCTCATTCTCTGAAGAAGCGAGGTAAGAGGAAAGTTGATTTCAGGGTTCCTTCATTTTCAATCGAGGATGTGAGAGATGCTGAGGAGGAGCAAGCAGTTCATGCATTCCGGCAAGAACTCATTGCCAAGGAACTATTGCCTGATAAACATGATGATTATCATACGATACTCAGGTTAGGAGCTCTGTTTCTAATAGTTTGATCACTTACTGTGTGGTCTTTCCCCCCCCCCCCCCTCCCCCCCTTGTTTGCAGTTTTAACTATGACATATTTGTAAAATGTGGAATTTTATGTATGATATGCTTATTTTATAACATTGTGGTTATGCCTTTTGTTTATTTCATGCAGATTCCTCAAAGCTAGGAGGTTCGACTTTGAGAAAACAATCCAGATGTGGGCTGAGATGCTTCGATGGAGAGAAGAATTTGGAACAGACTTGATTCTGGAGGTAAGGTTATCTTCACAGACCATGCAGCAGTTTTACATGCGCCAAGTATTATTATACATGTAAGTAAATCAAAAGAGTGTGACATAATCACATGTAATGCCGCTCATGAATACACATAGATATTTGATTGAGCCATTTATGGTAATTGTCTATTGGTTAGTAGGATACAACAAAGCCTGAAGAAATCCATCCACAAGAAATCCTCCACCAAATGCACCAGTTTCCTATATAAGTTGTGTGCAACGAAATGTAATCAATGGCATGCTCATAAAAAAACCAAACCTAGCATGTAACTTCAAATGCAACCATAATCTTATCATATTAAACTTTTATTTCATTTTATTGTTTCCATTGCATGAGATGGATGTCAGGCATGACTCATCACGTGTATTAGTTCACCTTAAATCATGAGTATATTCAAAGAGTTCATTTTCTTATGAATGCTATCTGATAGAGATACTAAATTTTGTTCAACTGTAGGACTTTGAGTTTGAAGAGCTGGAGGAGGTTTTGCACTATTATCCTCAGGGTTACCATGGAGTTGATAAGGAGGGAAGGCCTGTGTACATTGAGAGACTTGGGAAAGTTGAGCCCAATAAGCTTATGCACATAACTACAATAGATCGCTACTTAAAATATCATGTGCAAGAGTTTGAGAGAGCCCTGCATGAGAAATTTCCTGCATGCTCTTTTGCTGCCAAAAGGCATATTGGTTCAGCGACAACAATACTAGATGTACATGGTGTGGTATGTCGCTTGCATTCCTTCCCACAAGGTTTCTTTATTGTGCTGTAGATAGAAGCGCACATGTTTCAAATAATATATTGCATGGTCTTAACCTGCCGTAACATAGGCTCTGTCCAGAATGATGTAGCATTTATGCCCCCATTTGTCACTTCTTATAGTTTTATTAGAAGATGCTGGAGAATATGATGAAAACAAACTTCAGAAAATGAGGTTACATATAGACCATTACATGTTCCATGTGATGTTTTATGAAAGATAGCATGTGGTACCTTTAATTGCTCTCACTAGGACTTGAAATGAGATGTTAACAAGTGCAAAAGAGCATTAAGAAATTGGAGTCAATGAACACAGATAATCATTGATGTTAAATAAAATGTCTCATCTTTAATTTTAGAGTAAAATGTTTTTCCATATATGAGAAACATATTCTATATCCAACAATCCATTAAATTAAACTCTCACCGTTTATAGATGCTATCATGAGGCAATGGATAAAGATGCTATGTCAAATTTATTGTTCTCAACAGTACTTTATGTAAATGTGAGTCAAGTAGATATTTTATTGTTGACACCCAAATAGAGTTATCATAGGCTTGAAACTTTATCGAGTATTTACCACTGTTATAATATTTTGGTATTAATTATTCCAGCTCAATGAGATGCAATCTTGGCTATTTTGGATCTCAAATGTTAGCTTCTGTTCCTATATCATTCTTATGTTTAATTGCAATGAAGAAAAGATATGGCTAGTTCTGTACTAAAATTACATGTATTGCCCACCTCTGCATTACTCTACCTCCAACCATCAATTGAGTTGCTTCTTGTGATCTTGGTGTTAGCATATTCTGAACCTGTTATTCACCACTGTGGATTATAGGGCTTGAAGAATTTCAGCAAGACAGCAAGGGATCTCTTGCTTAACATGCATAAGATAGATGGCGACTACTATCCCGAGGTAAATTTATGTAAGATATTTGTCTTACGTAGCACTTAATATTGGAGGAAGGTCTTAAATTGTTTAATTTTCTGCAGACGCTACACCAAATGTTCATAGTTAATGCTGGCCATGGTTTTAAGCTTCTCTGGAATACTGTAAAAGGATTTCTTGATCCCAAAACAACTTCAAAGATACATGTAGGCTCAATTCTTTTGAAGAATTATGTCATTTACTTTGTCTTTCTGCTTCTGTTCTGAATGATAGGTATAGTTGATGCCATGTACAGGTACTAGGCACAAGGTACCAGTGTAAACTTCTTGAAGCAATCGACTCCAGGTTGGTGGGTCATTTCATGCTCTTGGGGTTTGCTTAGCAGATTAATTGTGTTTTTCTTTTTTACTTCCAGCCAATTGCCAGAATTCCTAGGTGGTTCATGTACTTGCTACAGTGAAGGAGGGTGCCTCAGATCTAATAAAGGACCATGGAATGACCCAGTTATAATGAAGGTAAGAATCTCATCGTCATTATTGATGTGATATCACATTTTATTTATGGTGAAACTCTGCCATGGTAATACAACTGTTTTGATCAACTGAGAGATCTATGACCCTTCTTTTTTCTGTAGATTGTAAATAGTGTTGGAGCAGCATGTATTAGGGAAATCAGACATGTATCTGATGGAGAACAGGCCAATGCCTCTTATCGTATGCGACATCAGTTAAAGGCAGGATGCTGAATTGCTAATAATTATCTGTAGTTGACTTTGTAGATGATCTACCACTCCTTATTGCTATATTGACTTCATATCTATGAATGGCAGAGAAGAAACAGCGATACGTCAACTGCTGAATCAGGATCTGATGCTGACGATCTAGGTTCTCCTGTCATATTTAGCACTGCTGAATATACTCATTTAGCC
The DNA here is from genome assembly GCF_036884655.1 of Musa acuminata AAA Group. Lineage (NCBI taxonomy): Eukaryota > Viridiplantae > Streptophyta > Magnoliopsida > Zingiberales > Musaceae > Musa > Musa acuminata. The sequence goes on along the minus strand of NC_088329.1, from coordinate 2,633,242 downwards.
CCAGTTAATGAAGAAGTGAGTTTGATGTATCTGCTAAATAAATAGTCAGTATTAACTATTAAGAATTTTCAATTACCAGCTCCATCTGTGTTGGAAATGCTTCATGATATTATGGTAAGCATGATAATTCATACTCGGAAGATAATTGCACAGAAAAAAAATGGTACTTCAGCAAGGAATATAATAAGGATTTCATTTTCACCTTATTTGGATTAATTATATTTAAAGAAAGCATCATAGTTCATTTTGAAAGATTCTTCTAAGTTGATGTTTCCTCAGTGAAGGAGACCAAAGGCAGATGCATATTCTGAATATTCCTGTCAAAAATTTGTCAAAGATTATCATTTTTTTCCTTTGCCTATTTATACATTATTTGTTTGTGAAAACTTCTTCACTAGATCTTCTGCAAAGATAAGATTTCATTCAATTTTTCAATTGGTTCATCACTTTAGGGAATTTAAGAAGTACTTATGTGTAATCCTTTCCCAGATCACTACATAACTTGTTCATATTTCCGGCCTATTATTCTTCTCCAAAGTCTGGTTCAATGGATATTTTCTCCCAAAGATCATTATGTTTTAGTTTATTTTTATCACGAGCACGATGACATGTTTGAATAGTATCACTTGACATTGCTATTTATTTTGCTGGCCAAATTCGTCCATGTGATGCACGTAAAAGTCTGATGTGTAAACAGGTTACAGATGAATGGAACCAACTTAAGTTGTATATATCTTAGACATTCATGTATCATAATATTTTTTTATGTTACCTGGTCTATGTCACAAACTTTCTCTCATAAAATATACTCAAAATTAACCATTTTATCTAGCTCCTGTACTGCTTAGCCATAATCATTTTCAGCTCATGTTCAATCATTCACTAATATTCAATCACTTTGTCCTTCTATCTGCTTTGTGCATTTCTTGAATGTACTATGTGGTTTCTCATTTTAAGCTCTTCAATTGATGTAATAATTACTAAAAAAACTTAGTGAATTTCCTTGTTTGTCATTATCTTCACAGGTTAGAGGTGCAGATTCAACAGGTTACTACTTCAGCCGTGATGAACATTTGGTGTCAGTTTTTAAGCCTGTAGAATCTGGTGGAAAAGGAGCAGGATCTGCTTTGAAGTCATCCACTGAAATAAAAGATGATGGCTGTGCTTTTGCCACTGGAACATCAAATTCCCTAGGTATTATCAATTAATTCTTTATTCTATTCATATGCAACATTTTTATTTCAACAAAATCACCCTCTTTACCAAAAATAGTAACCCTATTTGGTCATAAAAAGCAAATTCGTGACTTCTATTGGCAATGTATCTTTATGTTAACTAAGTGTCCTTGTTTTCTGCTTTTGTTAAAGTTGACCTACATAATATTGATAATTTGGAAAATTTATGTTTATTTTTCATACTTCCAGGTGGCTTGTCAACTGATAGACACAATACTATCAAGGATGATGCTGAAGAAGGAAAACTACAATATATTTCTAGAGCATTGATGAAGCTGTTGGTAAAAGTGTTATCCTTCCTTCGAATTTTTCGAAGGAGACCAGAAAGGAGATTGGAGAATGTTCATCCATCAGATGTGTCGAGCCTGATACCTGATAACCATATAGTGAGTGAAGCTGTCAAGGAAGATAAAGTCACTCCTTACATAGAACGCCTCGAGAAGCTTGAGTTGATATTGAATGAACTTAGCCGCAAACCTGCAGAGATTCCACAAGAGAAAGAACATGCAATCCTAGATTCAATGAACAGGATAAAAAATGTTGAGTTTGATCTTCACAAGACAAATAAAGTAAGTCCTATCTTCTCTTTTTCTTGTTTTTCGGCACAGTCTTCTCTTTTATTTGAGATGATATTTCATATCTTAGTTTTTCAAATATGGAAATTTGAGTTTTAATATCTTACCAAATCCAAGCATTTTGCACGTTAACTTCTGCAATTATTTGAAAGAACTTTTTGCTAGAGTTTAGCCAGTGTAAATGTTATGATTCAATTCTTAGAGCTGGCTGGATGCCTTTGTTTCTCTATTTGACATGGTTGGTGCAGCATTTACAATGTTTTTGAAACAGCCATTCCATCAAAGTTATATTTTGGTGTGGTAAAATGTCTCACTTTTTTGGATACAGAAGTCCTTCAATCTTATAGAGGATAATAAATGAACAAATCTTCTTTTATATTTGTTAATTTTGTTGTTTTTCTGTCAAATATGTAAACGTTTCTAGTTTTCTAAATATTATCCATGAGTCTGCAACCTGGATATATTTATGGCTGGCCTATAATGTGAGATATCCTTGGTCCTGCTCAGTCCTTGCAGCTCTCTTACTGTTTAATATGTATCTTGTTTCTATTTGTCTTTCTCGTAATTTTTCTTTGTAATTTGTTTGTTATTTCTTGGTCGGGTTAATCTGATCTCAATTTCTCCATTTAGGTACTGCAATCAACTGTGATGAAGCAATTGGAGATCGAAGCAACTTTAGAATCTCTAAATGACACCAGTGTTAGGGTAAGTTGAGAAACACCATTATCATATTATAGATGGTCAGTTGCAACACGACTTTAACTACATTAGCTACTTGGTGGGCTTACTTTTCCTGTTTGTTATCTGCCAAAAGCAGGCTTTTGTTTTTCGTTTTTTTTTATATTTATTGTCTCAGTTTATATGTTTTAGACGGAAAAATAAATGGGTGAAATTCATTTCAAGTAATGAGTTTGATTTATTTTATTCTGCTTTTGCAGACATTGACCTTGCATCAAACAATTCTTCAGACTTTTAAATTTGTCAAATAGTCAGTCTGCCTTACCTTAGTAGGATGTAAGATCCCTTTGTGGATAATCTGTCTTTAGTCAATTAATCGTGGCTCCTATATATAGTATTTTTTTTCCATATCACTCTGTTACTTCCGTTTTAAACTTGCAATTATGATTTACTATGTATTTATACACTAATCCTGACTGGCTTTGGTTTCATGTTTTTTTTTGGTGCAGAGAAGAAAATTTTGTTGATACCTTGTGACACAGTAACTTTACACTTCTGATGTTCTGATCGAAACCAAAAGGACATAATTCCTTCCATACATCTTTTTTGTTTTTCTCGAGAAGAAAGAGAAAAAGAAGGGGAAGGAATGATGATCGAACTGCACAGAACTCTTATGAGCTGATTGTTTGGCATGCCAATCCAGACACTAGAGGGTCCAGTAAAAGAAGCAAAAAGAACAAGCAAAGAGCAAAATTCATAGATAATACATGTGTCATTTCCCGTTTACTGTTTTCTTTTCTTCTTTTTTCTTCTTTATCTTGAGCTTGTCCACCAGTTCTGTTTGTTGGATGCAGTAACGGAATTTATATGTAACGCTGCAGTTTGATGCTTGATCCTGGCTCAGTTACTGCCCGGTGGAGTTCCATTGTCTTCATCCAACCATTCCATCATCAGCATCGTCAAACTATACGATGACAAGTCTTACCAACTGGCGCATTGCTTGAAGAACGAGTTTGGATTATGGTATACTGATGAGGGATAGACGTCTAAAGGTTTTCTCTGACTACTATCTATTAGACCTAAAGTTACTACAGTATTCACTATTCATTTGAATTGTGTACTTGGCGGCACAACTAGACTTATCTGGTGTAAAAGCATTGCACAAAATGTCAAGCTCTGCTCTCTCACAGGAGCACATAAAAAGCTTCTGCTCATGTCTAAGATATGTGGATCATTGAAAGCTAAATTACTACATGTAGCAGTGAAGGCAACAGCTACTTTTTCTCGAGGTTCAAAGCAACGTTGAATCGGAGTAATAGCGCTCCTTTTTGTGTTTTGTCGTTCTTAATTTAATCTCGGGTTTTTGGACTTTGATATTGGATATCTTTGATTCAATATAAAAGTGATTAGATTGGATTCTGTGTACTTGTTAATTGCGTAGTTGTTAACGTGCACTTAGCAGGTTGATCGCATCGTAATAGTCTTGTGGCAGATCAGTTGAATCTAAACAGCAAATGCAGCAAGAATTGTCGTTGAACTGCTCTTCGTCGACATGCCGCAATCCGATACCATCGATTAGCTTGCAAGCCGTTCAACATTCTCAACTTGAAGTCTGACCGCAACACGGAGTCAATATTCCAACTTGGATGGGTCCCACACTGGACGTCTCGACTGCCCTCCGAAACGCCAAAGTATATATATATATATATATATATATATATATATATATATATATATATATATATATATATAAAGAGAAGGATAAAGAAATCCGATGAAAATTCACCACATAGTGTAATCTACAAATGTTATCCGGCATCAGCCAATCACTTCCACCCACGCCATCTCCGCCGAATCCTGTCATCCATCCTCCGCCGCACAACACCTCTCACCGCCACCGCCACAAGCCCACCCGACTGCCACCACAATCGTCATATCTGCCAACGCCATCCACCACAATCGTCTATCTAAAGAAAAGAGAGAGAGAGAGAGAGAGAGAGAGAGAGAGAGAGAACAAACAGTACTCCCTGCCAAACTCCCCCATGGCTTCCACTGTCTTCACCCCCTCCTTCCATGGCCTCCGACCCCTCAAGCCGACCGACTCCTGCAAGCTGCCCCAGACGCGGGCCGTCGCCGTCAAGCCTTCCCGCTGCGCCCGCAAACCCGGTTCGATCCGGTCGGAGCTGAACCCGTCGCTGGTCATCAGCCTCAGCACCGGCCTCTCCCTCTTCCTGGGCAGGTTCGTCTTCTTCAACTTCCAGCGCGAGAACGTGGCGAAGCAGGGCCTGCCGGAGCAGAACGGCGTGACGCACTTCGAGGCGGGCGACAGCCGGGCGAAGGAGTTCTCCGCGCTGCTCAAGTCCAACGATCCGGTGGGGTTCAACATCGTGGACGTGCTTGCTTGGGGATCCATCGGCCACATCGTCGCCTACTACATCCTTGCCACCTCCAGCAATGGATACGATCCCAATTTCTTTGGTTGAACCTTCTTCCCATATATATATATATACCTACGTCTTCTTGTTGTCGGGATCATATATACATATACATATATGTATATGGGGATGTGATGACGGTGTGTTTATCGGTGTGGGGTGCTACTGCTTCTCTTTATCGAATGCAAAAAATTGCTTATACCATGTTTTTCTTCTTCTTCTTTTCATTCCTTTACATTATATATATATATATATATATATATATATATATATATATATATATATATATATATATATATATATATATATATAATTATACGAATAAATCTTCACGTTATGTTTTCTCTTTCCTCTCATATCCATATCAAGCAGAACACATATATGGAGAATTTCAAAGTGAAAATTGATTATCACTCAGATTCAGAAATAAGCCAATTAAATAATGTTGCACCAAAATAAAAATACTAAAAAACACAAGCAATTTAGAAATGAACTCACCAATATGCAATGAGTCTTTTGATTTAAAGAAGAAGAAATGCTTTATTGTCCAAACTTGGGTCATGAACATGACCAAATAATAATAATCACCTTGAAGCAGCAAAAGACATTATAAACATTATAAACACAGTGAGCCTTTCTCACCAAAAGCTTAATAAAAATACAATGAAAATATGCAATTGACAGACATTATAAACATTATATAGAAATGCTACTCCTTTAGACGAAGATCCCTAACTCAAGGGTTCAAAAAAGTTTTAGGCAGGAAATGATTAAATTCATCTTTCCTTAGAACTAAATACACAGAAATATCCTAAAACACATGGAAGGTACACAGGGTTTTTCCTCTAAAATTACGTGGGAGTGACACCGTTATATGACGGCAATAATTGCATGATGAACAAGACGAAGACAATACACAGTATCACCGTCTCGATAGAAAGACAAAGAGAGTACTTCAATACTCTACCATGCAGTCTCAAGACCTCTTGGGTCACTGATATATCCTTATCTAGTTCCTCCGCTCCTCTTCTTAACATCATAGGTTTGTTTTCAGCACTGTTCACCATAAGCATCATCTTTGACGGATCCCCAGATGGAGATCTCTGCTCCTCAAGAAGAGAAATGTGATCTTCTGCTAGAACACTCCAACTTTGAGTAGTTCTTGTCATGACCAAGTACCCGATTTCTGCCTCTATAATCTTCTCGAGCAGGTTTGAAAGCTCAACCTCCATCACCTTGCACTTCTCTTGAAGGAATGAAAGATTGGTACATTCTCTTTCCTTCTTCTTGAGGATCGCTTCAAGCTCAAGTATTTTTGATTCCTTGGCATTGACATTGGTTACTGCTTCAACTAATTTGCCTTCCAGATGCCCTATCTTCTGGTTCAGTTCAGCAGATTTGGCTTCGACACTTGGGGAGCTAGTCCCTTCTGTTTCTTCATATTGGTTGTCAGAATCATCAGATATTGTGTCTTTTGCAATTCCCCCAATATTTTGGATTTCTGTAGATATGCCATAAAAATAGATAACTTTATCATCGACATCAAAATTCGGAAAAAGACAAAAAGAACACATTAGGCACCATCATGTGGGACATAATGGATATTTCTTCTGAATCATGAATATCAAATTGTAACGAGAAATGTAAACAATTACAGAACCCGAGTCCTAAGACAAAATCAGAACAGACCACATATACATTTCAGCAACATGAAATCCCAGAAAAATGAGTTGATACATCATCAGTATTGTCCAAATTCCTAGGTGATAGTCAATAACTGTGTAAATGTTTCACTGCTTCGATATGAATTACAAGTTATTATGAAAAAAAGCAAGGAAAGAACATTTATACAAGTAATCCTGCCATGCAACTTCACCATGCAAACTGGGAAAATCTGCACTATTTGTTACTCAAACACATGCAAAAGAGATACCTATGGGGGCAACTGGAATCACAATCTACACACATGGCTAAGATCCTAACCGTGGATCATTTTGATCTTATTTCATTTGAAATTTGTTGGATCGTCTATTTACAAGCCACAGGATAAGATGCAAAAGAACAAAAAAAGATTAAAAAAATTCATGTAATCAATAAGTATTTAAAAAGCTCAAATTAAATCCCTTGCTTATGACCCAAAAGAACCTGGATGCTCACAACATGATACTCACTCATAATCAAGAGAGATTTCAGCCAAAAAAACAATAGCATAAGTCTGGAATTTCTATAAAGGCCAACAATAGTCATCAGAAATTACAAGATGTGGATCTAAAGCAACACTAAAGGCTATGAAGTGAAGCTAATATATCTTTGATAAAACATGAGTCCATTAGAAAGAACCTGTATGACTCTATTGAGTATATAAGAAAGCTAAGTTGTATCACTCTGCGCATCAAAGGTTAAACTAGGATCGTCCTATTTGCAGGTCTCTTGAAGGATCTGCACCAAAGTCTCATGACAGTCTAGATATTAGCACATCTATCTTGTTTCTTGTAGAACATTTTAATCTAAAATTGGCTCAAATTCAGCAACATTTTCCTAAACAGTTGCTGATGATCAATTTATGGTTACATTTGCCAGGGCACAATGACAAACAAATTAAAAAAAATACTCGACAGAATAAGCTCTATATCTTTTAAATAGGCTAAATGAATCATGTTTGATCACAAAGAACATGAAATATCAAAGTTCTTGACCAAAGGATACAGAAACTTAATAAACTATTCTAAAATTTTTACGACAAAGGTCGCTGGGAAAGGGAGAAGGGAAAAAAGCCATACTGATCATTGTTATAAGGACAGAGTAGCATACCATTTTCAAGTGCTTCTTTTATCGATTGGAGAGAAACAATTGATTCAAGAAAGGAATCAAGATCTGTCCCTGGTTGGCTGTTCTCACTTTTAGTATTATTCTCCTCCCCTGACAGATGCGCATATAAATCTTCTCTTGATGAATCTCCAACTTTCCCATTCTCAATGTAGAAACCTGATCTAACTTCCCCACTTAGCCTAGCATCATCACTCTGTTCACCATCAAAGTTGATAGATTTCTCACTCTGCTTCCCATAACTACCCATGCTGTCCACACGCACAAAAGCCATATTTGAACTCATCAAGTCAGATTCAATGCTTGAGTAGGAGTTCTCCATCTCATTCTTAACTCGATTTTCTCTAAATTTCTTACCAGTATTGATTCTGCCTCCTTTTGCCCGTTGGCCTCTTTGTTGGACAGCATGCCCTGATCCTTTTCCACCACCAATCCTTGTGTTGCTTCTGTCCCTCCCAAAACCAATAGCTTCGTACGGCAGCCTTGGAGCACTTGCAGCTGTAGATGACTTACTACTATGGTCATCACTATTCTCAGAGTCTATGCCTATACTGAAACCAGAAGCCGTGACTAAGAAATCGAGCTCTGGATCTAATGAGGTGGGGGCGACAAGAAAAGGAGTGCCTCCTATGTTCATCGACGCCAATGAAGCAGCTGAACCTTTACCTTCACCCTCTCCATCGCTCATGTGCTTGTTATCATCACGAGCCTTTGACGGCTCCGCGTGTGAAAGCCTGCGTCCCAGAATCTGAGCAGAATCAACATTGCTTATTACATCTTTGTTCGTATCCCTCCTAATTCTCCTCCTCCTCTTCAATCCATAACCCCTCAAAGGGGCCGGCTTCGACGGCACCACCTGGGTCGCTTCACCCGAACGAGATCCCACCGGATTCGAATGTGATCGCGCGAGTGGATCTTCGTTTGCCTTCACGGCCCCAGGAGAGGAAATATCTTCCGCTGGAGAAACACACCCTTTCTCCTCCCGAGCTGGATCTCCACCACCTATCTCAATTGGGGAAACGAACCGAGGAGGCTCTTCGTGGCCCATTTCTCCATTGAGCTCCACCTTTATTTCACCCAAAGAAGCCATCTTTTCTGGGGTTTCACTTCCCTTATACTCTTCCGGGTCGTCAGACCCCAATTTAGAGCTCTCCTCCTCCGTATTCGAACCAAAACTAAATAATCTACGACAACAAAGATCATTTACCAATCTCGGAGAACGTGACAACGTACCGCCGGAATCTTCGACAAAGATCCCAAATCCTTCCGAAGGTCAAAGAACCGAAGACGACGAGGAATTCGGCCCGAACCGAACGAAGATTGCAGGCAAAAACGTTCGAATTACAGAGTCGAGTCGCGGGTTTCGAGGAAAAATCGAACCTTTGCTGCGCTTCCTTCGTCGAAATCAGGGTTACTGAGGGCGGAAATATCGTTACATGGGAGGCAGGCGTGGAAAGGGAGAAAGGGGAGAGCTCGCAATCCGAGAGGGCGCGGGGAATAAAAGAGCCGTGGTATTATTCTTTAATGTGATTTATTACGTGCGACGATGTCAGTGGTCAGAAACAAGAGCGGCAAAGCGTAGTGCAGCACCCCTGACTCGGCCGACATACCATACAGGAAAAATGTAATTTAACACCAGGCCTTCATTACCGGGTCCCGCCAGATTCCATACGGGCCCCTTATTTAGGACAACAAGAAGACAAAGCGATCCTTTGTGGTGGGTCAGACGAGACACAGCAGCCGCGAAGGCACTCGTTGGATCGCATCTTTTGCTTGACCAATGCCACTCGATACGAAGAAAATTACCAAAGTACCTGAATCCGAATACGAAGAAAATTACCAAAGTACCTGAATCCGAATCTCTCTCTCTCTCTCTCTCTCTCTCTCTCTCGTGTGTCTTTGGGATTGCAAAACACACAAGACAATTAATCGTTCCGTTTACTGATCGTAAAATGAAATCATCATCAGGTTCTTGTGGATTATCTGACTCCCTATTAATTACACCGAAATAACACCGAATGTAATCACATATTTATTGGTTCTTATCTCCTCCATATTAGCAGTAAATTGCAAATCCAAGGCGTCAACTTGTTCTTTGATCTTTTGAAACCAACGCTTGCAGGATGTGTGCATGAGAACTGTAGTTGGAATCTGATTTCGCAGGAATCCAATAGAGGTTTGGTGAGCGTCGTTAAAACCACTACGATCGGTTCCTTTGGCCTGCGGTCTTGAGAGAGAGAGAGAGAGAGAGAGAGAGAGAGAGAGAAATGAGATACGGACGATAAAGAAAATTTTACCTCAAAATATAAAAACTTAATAAGATTTTATTGATTCTTAGTATAAGAATCCCTTTATCATTTAATTAATGAGTCATAATTTACTAAAATTAAATATAAATCATAATACATATTAAATTTGGTATCATACATATTAGTTTTGAAATTTCATAATTATCTCAAGATACGAATTATTTTCTTGAAATTTGATACGATTGAACTTGAAATTTATTGTCTTAAAAACTTGTAGCATTTAATGCTCATTACATCATCATTCTCAAGTGATAAAGAACACGGTTATCATCATCATTGTTATGATAAATTGATAAATCCTAAGTGTTAAACGTAAGTAAGGAAGAACTCATCCATGGGTTATCATTATTATTGTTACGATAAATTGATAAATCCTAAGTGCGAACATTAAGAGAAAAATTCAATCTTGTAAGTATTGTCATTAATTCTCTTTAAGAACTCGATCAATTTTAAATTTTTTTTGAATTTAGTGTGTGTTTTTGGTGAAATTTATTCTCTCTTCACAAAAGAAACCCAAACAAGATCTCCTTATTCAAAGATCTTCACACGATGTCTTTTCTTTATAAGCTTGGTTGCTAGCTACAAGTTTCTTCTTTACTTCTTTATGAATTTTTATCATGGTAACCACAAAATCCTCTTCCTTTGAACTTGATAAAGATGATTCAAGTACTTTAGCAATATCTAGATAGTGATTATAAGCAAATTTAGCACGAGATAGCATGAGATCTTATTGTTTTAGTCTTTTTATAACAAAGCATCGTAGTAGCAGATTACCCAAGATTTTATTTACATCTTCAATTTGTTCATCTATTTGAGATGATAGTATTACTATATAATAGGTAGGTGCCAAATTTCTATTATAAACTTTTCTAAAAATGACTAAGATATTTAGTATCTCTATAGATTTAGGAATTCTACAAGTTTGATCACTTCATTGAAATAAAGCTTAGAAGCATCTATCATCTTTTTGCAAGGAATAAAATATATCATTTTAAAAAATCGATCGATACAATAATAATAAAATTGTACCTTTTTAATTTTTTGGTAGACTAATTACGAAATCGATACTACTATCTTTATCTTTTTCGGGAGCATTAGGATTTGGTAAAGGAGTATATGTGTCAAGATTCTGAATTTACTCTTTTGAACTATGGTATATCTTGCCTCTTTTTCGCATAATGTGCAACATGTCAGTAAATTGTAGGCCAAAAAAATTTGAGAAAGACTATTTTGTCTCTCATAAAATAATCTTCTAATCCGTCATAGTGTAGTTCTTAGATAATATGCTCTCTTAGAGAATATTCATAAACACAAAATTAAGTTTCACCAAAGAAAATTCATCTTTCATAACATAATCTTCGTGATGACTCTGCTGTATAACTCTCATATTACTCTAAAATCTTCATCATTAGAGTAATATTTCTTATTGCATCAAATCCTTTTAGTTGGGCACACATAGCATTAAAAAGTACAAATAATCAATTGAGTGCATATATAACTTTATTATATATTTCGTTTTTATGCTTAAAGACAAATATATACTATTGTAAAAATGTTACTCATTTTACATATTATCTTGAGATTTATTTGAGAATTTATATGTTTAAGAGTTTCATAATCAAAATTTAAGATAAATTCTTCTTGGATTAAATAATGTCTCTATTGTCGTAGTACTTGAACAATAACATAAAATTCAATATGAATAGTTCTTTCTCGTATTATTAAGTTTTTTTTATTAAAAAATATAGATGGATATTCTTCTTGCCTAAGTATTCCACCATTACCCATATAAAAAGTATCACAATCAACTTTAAATATTTTTAAAAAATTAATAAGATAAAAACAAGAGTAGTGGATAATTTCATCTTTAGTGGTTCAAAATTATTGTTTGCCTTAATTGTCCATTGAACTAATCTTTTTTTATGCAATCAGTTAGAGGAGCGACACTAATCCTAAAATTTTGAATAAATCGACGATAAAAATATTCCAACCCATGAAAACTCTAAACATCTTATAGGGATGTTGGTGTTGGCGAAGTATAGAATAGAAAAATTCTCAACATCTACTGGTCATTTATATTACTATTTCAAAGATCAATTTTAGAAAATAAATTGAGTGCAAGTAAGTATATCGAACATATCCTCAACATATGAAATAAAAAATCTATATTTATGGTAATCCGGTTGATAGCTCGACGCATATCGCTAAGTTTCATCATTCTTTGGAATTAATAGAACTACAATGACTTATGAACGTAAATTTTTTCAAATATAACTCTTGTGTAATATATTCATAATTTATTTATTTAACTCTTCTTCATGTTCATTTGGACACATCTAGTATTGAGATTTGTTTAGCAAAATTACTCTTAGAATTAGATCGATTCGACGTCGAATGTCTCGAAGAGGAATCAGGCCACTAAGAAGTTCTTCATGTCTTTGAATTATTCCAAAATAACTTCTATTTGAAGAGAAATTTCTATGGGATGCATGAGTTATTTAACAACTAACATAAATATAACTTTACATTCTTTGATCATTGTCGCTGATACGAACAAGGTTGTGCCTTCCGATAATAATCATCATTCACATGGAAGGTGCAAAGTACGCCAGTGGCCTTTGGATCAGCAGCTTCCTTCTTCTTCTTCTTCTTCTTCTTCTTCTTCTTCTTCTTCTTCTTCTTCTTCTTCTTCTTCCAATATCTGCTTGTTGATGAATTTAGCACCTTAAATTCTTGTGATTAATTACAAGGAAATTAACATATGTTTGCATGGCAACTTGAGAAGGGAATGGAGACACACAGCTGCAAAAATATGGCCCATCAATTCTGTGAGGTAGAACAGGTGTTATCTAACCAGACTCGACGGAGGCCACAAGTCCTGATAGAAAATCTACTCATCACAAGATTTAATGGGGCCGCAAATGAATCGTCAGCCACCCACGCTCCAAACACTTCCTTCTTATCCGCTAAATATCCCACGTGTAGCAGTGTCATTGGCGGCCATGTCAGGGCCTCATCTTCCATAGGCGAACCTGATATCTAATTTAGATTCCCGTGCCCCACACCGCTCGAACCAGCCTCATATTTCTCTCTTCCTGCCGGCCTCCATTCGAACTCACTCCTCTCTGGTTTCATTTCCATTCCCCCCCTCAGCTACGACCGACAGGGAGAGGCAGGCAAGAGCGGCAGCAAACACCGATGGCAACTCAGGCTTTTCTCTCCTCGGTGGACGCTGGAAGGCAGCTCCTCGGGGGAAGGCCCCTCCGGTCTGCTCCCTCGAGATCTCTTGGTTCTTCGAGGAAGGCTTCGTTCGCCGTTAGAGCAGCTTCCACGCCTCCCGTCAAGGTCAGTCGCAACTTGGCACAGTAATCGTTTTGATCTCTTCTTGGATTAGCTTCTGCCGACCGGTAGTGTATGGAATAGCTTCTATCTCGTCACATGGATCCATGATCCGTCTGGTATCTTTTGCAGCAAGGAGCAGACAGACAGCTCTGGTTTGCCTCCAAGCAGTCCCTCACCTACTTGGACGGAAGGTAAAGCAGAAGCAATATGAGTTCGCTCATGGATCATGAGCTCCCTCTTCACCGGAACTTAATTAACTTGTCGTGGTTGCAGCCTCCCCGGTGACTACGGCTTTGACCCCCTTGGCCTGTCGGACCCCGAAGGCACCGGAGGATTCATCGAGCCCAAATGGCTGGCCTACGGCGAGGTCATCAACGGGAGGTATGCCATGCTGGGCGCAGTAGGCGCCATCGCGCCCGAGATCTTCGGAAAGCTCGGGTGGATACCACCTGAGACCGCACTCCCCTGGTTCAAGACTGGCGTCTTTCCACCGGCCGGCACTTACAACTACTGGGCAGACCCCTACACGCTGTTCGTGCTGGAGATGGCGCTCATGGGGTTCGCGGAGCACCGGAGATTCCAGGACTGGGCAAATCCAGGCTCCATGGGGAAGCAGTACTTCTTAGGTCTCGAGAAGTGGTTGGGGGGGTCGGGAAACCCTATCTACCCTGGAGGACCTCTCTTCAACCCTCTCGGCTTTGGGAAGGACGAGAAGTCGATGAACGATCTGAAGCTGAAGGAGGTGAAGAATGGGAGGCTGGCCATGCTGGCCATCCTGGGCTACTTTGCGCAGGCGGCGTTGACCGGAGTTGGGCCGTTCCAGAACCTGTTGGATCACTTGGCCGACCCTGTGCACAACAACATCTTGACCAGCTTCAAGTTCCACTGAGGGTGCTGCAGCTCATCGTGACATGCTTTGTTGCCACAGATTTATCTATCCCTTGTAACATCCTATCAATATGAAAGGCATTTGTGACTGGATTAATATCATACATTATGTGGGTTTCACTGTCGGTCGAACTACATGTGTCTGTGCAGCGATCAGTAGCCAACCCCATCAACAATCACAGAATTCCCGTGTATCAAAAACAATTCAACCGATCAACTTCTTACTTCTTGATATCCTTCAATATAAACAAGCAAAGAACAAGTACATATTGTATCAAAAAAATTGCAAATTTCAATTGATTTTGATGAAAAAAAAAACCCAATTATCGGAAACAAATTCAGCCAGACATTATTGGAAACAAATTCACAGTATAACTAAAGCTCCTTCATACGACATCTGAAACATCATTTTACATTCTGCCTGATGCATGGCCTTTCCTCCCCTTTGCGAGAGAGATGAAAATCCAAAAAGGTTTTAGCAATGCAATGGTTTCTTTAGCTATCAGACAAACGTGAGTGAGCATTGCATTGCCGAAAAGGATAAGCGATGCAATGGTCACTTGAAAGGAGGAAGTATCCTCCTCCTACGCTTGGGAGTCTCTCTCTTCACGTACATCTTTTCCATTTCATTCAGAGCACGGCTTGATCCATCAGGCAAGCTAACAAATTTAAAACCACCACCGCTGCCACGTTTATCACGGACACCTAACTTCTCGACGGTAAAGCTCCAGCCATCTGACGGCCGCCGCCTGCTATATTTGTGGAATTTTACCTCCCCAGCAACCTGGTGGAAGAAAAACAAAAGGACAAAAGTTTTACTAGTAAACGAGTCATGCAGGTCCTATGCAGAAGAATAAACAGCATATAAGCCATACATGAGCCTGCTGATCCATTTAAAAAGACAGCTTCACTGTATTAAGCCTATCAGGGGCATATAATGTCGTTCCCTTCTTAGATTCTAATTTTTTGACAGAAGCCAAGAAAGGTAACAAAGAATTATCGAGCACAAATGTAATAGTCAATAGCAAAATAGGCTGTCAGAAGAAACAAGCATCAAAATTTCAAAACTTGGCATGAATTGTTACAGTGCCTAACCAGCCCCGGCTTATACAAATATTCAGTTTTCAAATGATACCTAAGCATGATCTCCATCCACATTCTCCAAATCATGATGTGCATATACAGTAATTCCAATAAATGATACCTAAGCATGATGTGCATCCACATTATCCAAATCACTGTTATGAATGCCACTCTACATATCTAAACTAAATGCAAAAGCAGCTAGGTACCATGGAGATCTGCCATTGACAGCATTCAATACTATGACATTGGGGAACATAATTACGACAGAAAAGGAAACAGAGAGATGTAAGTCCGATCTATCCAGTGAAAAATGATCCGCTAACAAATTAATGCACAATGTAAGTGTTTTCTAAACATTGCAACTGAGATCATGAAAGAAGAAATATTAGACAAGTAATGGCCAAAATAGCAATCCAAAATCATCAGCTAACCTAGGAGGTGCCATGTCTCTCGGCGAGTACAATGTTAAATTTAACCAGTGAAAACACAATCTCCATTCGATGTTAGAAATGATCAACTATCTTTTCTAATGATCACATTAAAATGCATCTTTTTTGGTGCATTAAGAAGAAATAATAACAGTAAGTCAGATAACTTACTTTTTTCTTATTGAAATTCAGTTTTTGTACAAATTCTTCATACAGCATTTGATCTTCCTTCACCGAGATTTCATAAAGAACTTCGTCACGATCTCTTGTGGTGCCATCCCAGTCCTCAGGCATGATCTTGAAGTCAGGTTTGTACGGAAGAGAGGCGACATGAAATTCCCTATCATGGGAATTGAAAAACCTGCAAGTGAACAGAAATGAAGTGTTAAATCTGCAACAATACAAAGGTTGATTTCAGTTCTTTTGCAAGTTAACCTTAATGCCAATTTGACCAAATTTAATTAACCCACTAAAGGTATCTAATATTTTTTCTAAAATTTGGCAAGAAAAATCAATTAAATTCAGTTTTGCCTATCCCTGCTCTATAGTGGAGCAATTCAAATTAACACCAAAGCTAGAAAAAGGCAAGATATCCAAAATCAAAATTATGTAACATGTCATATTGATGTCAAATATTCAAGAGTAGCAATTCCATGCAATGCCAGTGCAGTAGAAAATTTCCAAATATTATACACTTTAAAAAATTGAGACAAATCAATATTACCCAACAAATTACAACATGAACCATAACAAAGTTTCGCAAAGTGTTGCACATGGTTATGAACTAATTTATCAAAGTTGCATCAATCAGCTAATTTTACACTGAATAACAGAACTGCATAAGATATAAAGAAAAGCAATTTGTTATTCAACATTATAAGCTTCCGCTGGGCTAGATGAAAGAAGTAACCAAGCACATAAGACAGGGAGCAAATGGGTGATAAAATATAAAGAAAAGAGTCTCTTTCCCTTTTACTTCCATGCTATAAACTTCATCATCAGGCCTCACTGATAGATGCCCCTTCAAAAATTAAGACAAGTAAATATTTCTCAAGTAACTACAATATGAACCATAACAAAGGTTTGTGAGTACCGCTGAATGCAGTTATGTACTAATGTATGTAAGTTGCATCAATAAACTCATTATATACTGATATGAGATCTCTATGAGATATGAAGAAAATAAATTTGTTGCTCAACAGAAAAATCTTCCATTTTGCTAGATGAAAGAAGAAAACAAGCGCATACGACAGGAAGTAAATGGGGCATAAAACATAGAAAAGGGAAGAGTCGCTAGCCCTTTTACTTTCATGCTATAAATTTCATCATTGAGCCTTGCTAATAGATGCCCCTTCTCTTTCCCAATTAGACTGAATAACACCTATTTCTACTGTTATAAGGACTATATATCATTGGGAAGCTTGCTAAAGTGTCTTGCAATCAATCAGTCCACTTTGCCATATTTCTCAATCACTATGAGCATATCAGTTAGTAACAATATGTTCTTTTTCCTTTCTAAATACATATCCTAACAATATTTTTAAGAAGTTCCAAACTTAATGACATCACATTTGGAATGTGAGATAGATCATGTTGGAGAGCTGCAAGCCTCCAACTCCTGTACATTTTTTTTTGCACTGTCTAACTTAAATGCCTAGTTTCAAAATTTTCAGGTCTGACCACTTTATAATACGATATGAATAACTGTTTATTTTCAAGGGGTTGCTTGCTCACCCTATGCTTTCTTAAAAAGTCCTGTTCAGACTGATGCAGTCAACCAGGTGCAATTAAATAGTGTTGACTCAATTAGATTCCTACAGCAAAATATAAAAAACATTTATGTGTTTTACCTATTCAACAAATTTGATTGATTGATACAAGTTGATTTTTTGTTCGATGAATCAACGAAACAATATATAGACTAATAGCTGCTTCAGCGGCTGCAATGGCTATAATAAAGATTGAGAAATTGTTTTTCTTTAATTGGCAACCATCAAATATATCAGAAATTGTTACAAGATTGATATTAACCAAATTTAGCATAAGCTCAAGACACACAAGTGCTATCATCTATTCCCCCCTTTGATGTATCATCTCTCACTTACATAATAAATAGCATCATAGAGTTTTGTCATCACCACGAGGTAACTTTTGAAAAATTAATTTTGCAAAGGTCATAATATACGGAGAATCAAACAGCTATCGCCATTTCATCTGACAAATCAACTACTAAGCACTTCTTTTTAATCCTATCCGATGCTAAGCTCAAATATTAAAAGGTAGGAAACAATGGCTTAAATTAAAAGAAACATGGATTAAGGAAACATTTAAAAAAAAGCCTTTTTTTTCCTTCTTTCATTTTTCACTTACTCCGGGAAGTTGTCCAGCAAGATCTCGACCGAGTCATCCAATGGTTTCCCACGCTTCTTTTCCTCCTCCTCCTCCATCTCTTTCAGCCACAGGATGGCGTGCACCCTCTGCCGCATGATCCGGTAATCCTTCGCCAGTCTTTCCACCGTGTACACCTCCGGGTTCTCCTTATGGAGCCGGTACATCTCCGCTTTCTCTGAATCTTTAAGGTATGACCCCCTGACCCCGGGCTCCCTCACCTGCTTCAGGAGATGGTACGTCTCCATCAACCGCTCCCTCCACCCATTCACGAACGCCTTGCTCTCCTTGTTGTCCTTCTCAAGCATTCGCAAGATCTCATCTTCGTCGTCCATCGCCTGCGCCTGCGCCTTCAGCTCGCTCGTCGGCGAGACCTGGCGGCCGACGGCCTCCCCATCGAAATGTTCCTTCGTCAGCCCCGTGGACCAGGAAGACGCCTCTCCCCAGTCGAGGCCGCCGGAGGAGGAAGAAGAGGAGGATTGGGGCTGGTCGGAACCACCCCAGGGATCCTTGGTCTCCCCCTCTCCGCCGCCTCCAGACTCGCCGAAGCCGGAGGAGGAGGAGGAGAGGGAACGAAGCCCGGTGGAGAGGAGAGCGATCGATCCGAATGGGACGTTTGGATCGGTGGATCGAGGAGGAAGCGGGGAGGATCTGACGAGGGAGAC
Organism: Musa acuminata AAA Group; assembly: GCF_036884655.1. Taxonomy (NCBI): domain Eukaryota; kingdom Viridiplantae; phylum Streptophyta; class Magnoliopsida; order Zingiberales; family Musaceae; genus Musa; species Musa acuminata. The sequence goes on along the minus strand of NC_088329.1, from coordinate 2,614,387 downwards.
GAGGTGACGGGGCAGGCGGCGACGGAAGAGGAGTGAGCGTGTCGACGACAACATCTCGAGTGGGGTGGGAATGAGACTATTAGGTTTTCTTGTAGCTACAGAGCTTTTCTTCTTCCGCCATCGAAGACGAAGCTTACCTTCAGCTTCTAGGGTTTATAGATGTTCCCCGGATGGGTGCGGATCCCCTCCAATGATACCTTTAATTCAAACCCTACAATTCCTGCGTCACGTCTGTTCGTCACTGTGGGTCCCATCGCTGGGCTGAAACACAATCGATCCGTCCATATCATATCGCATGGCTGATGCATATTATATATATATATATATATATATGTAAGATTTGGCAAAAAAGATGAATATACACAATCTTGCTCATACAAAAGTTAATTCCAAATATTATAGAAAAACAATCTTATTGTTGTACAAAAATTGGACCAAATCAGATGCACAAGCCGCATTCAGATATCTTATACCAAATATTCTTGGCAAGAAGCTGCCATTAGATTGACAGGAAATATGAAAAATTATGAATAGATATCCAGATAGATGCATAAACAGAAGTAACTCCACATACCTAACAAAGCAAGATGAACAGAAATGGATGCTCGATTGGTAGAACAAGAAAATGGAACACAAAAAGATGCTTGAACAAGAGAGCACACAGGCTGTTCTTCACATAGGTGGGAGGCAACACATGATTCACAGGCTTCTTTCCACACAAAAACTTTGTACATGAGAAAAGAATCCTGTGAGGTCTAGACCTCCAGCATGAGCAGAATATAATAACAGAAGATAGGTCTTGCGTTGCACTTCTACAATCAATGTAGATAACATTGCTAATCCAAACTTAATGAGAACATTGGCTTCGGAGAAATTTGCAGTACAACTATTTTCAGATTTACTTCCCAATTGTAAGGATATTTTTCACCTTGATCTTCCTTGTGTTTGAGCTGGGCAATAATAGAATAACCACGTTACATGTGACTGTGGCTTCTTACAACCATTTTTTCCAACTCGAGGATCTCTTATCACCAGATAAAAATCTTGGAAGATTAAGTAGGGAGTTCACCCTGGTGATACCTTCTAAGGCAGACCACTCCTCCTCCTCTGTGGTGGATATACAGTCGGCAAGGCTCCTGGTAGACTGGGATCTTTCGGTCACAGTTTCCAAATCAGGTCCCTCTGATACTGGGACGATCTCGTTTGCACTGTGAACAGGATAAGAAGGTTCCAAAGCAGAAGTTGGAACATCAACAGTAATTAATTCATGTGTTTCTTGCTTGACTGTGACTTCTTTATCTGCAAGAACCAAGACTGCTGTCTCTGTTGACTCAGCATCTGATCTGTTGGAGTCACATTTCTGAACTGGATCAGATGATGAAATGGGTTTCAAGAATAGACAGACGACAGCACAGTCATCAATTTTTGATGTTGGAAACTTGAGTCGCCAGGCTCGTACGGCACAGTCAACAACAGCTCTTGCAGCAGTGCTGCGAGTGGGAGCAGAACCAACCACATCAACTACTTCCTTGTTGGAAAGAACATCCCAGACCTGCATATAATTGATTCTCATATTGAAAACTTCATCAGCTTCTAAACAAGAAGCTAGTGATTCATCAAGAAATATATAAGATGCAAAACTGAAGGTTCCTAGATTACTAATCTATTATCAGATTCAAATAACTAGTTGTACTGCAATAACATACACTTGCAAGAAAATAAAATCAGAATTCCATCACCAATCAGAAATTAGGGGCAAGTTCTTGCGATTATAATTACAAATTTGTGTTATCTCAAACAGATATTTAGAGTATGCAGGGACCAAAAAAAAACCTTTCCAAGGAATGGATTAATTCAGAATTGAGATCATGCTGTGGACAGGACATCCTAGTGGGAGCAGTTGAATAAGAGCAAATTTGAAGCATCATCACTATATTCATACTGATTTACAGCCTTGCAACTCCAATATTTGATTGTATGGATGACAGTGACTGGAAAAATACAACTTCTCCACAAGTACTTTTCTCCATAATTTTAATATTAAGGTGCAGTATTCTTATCTACATGTAGCAGCACAACACTAAAAGAGGGATTCAAAGTAACGAAATTTCGAAGTTTCTGTCCCTTCCCAGAGACAGAAGCAAAGGAGTGAAAAACTGAATAGGCACAAGTCCCACTTGAGATAGCAAAAGAGGACTATGTAAAGGGGTAGTTTTAGAAGAATGATGTTGATCATAATCATTGAAGTGTTAGATTCATTTCAGTTGACTCAAAGGTTGTAGACCAAAGCACCATAAACCAGAAGAATGGCTACAGATCGATCAAAACATTCACATTCGCAATAACCTAGAAAAGGGATAAAGATGGAACTGTAATTAAAACTGAAAAATAGGCTTAATAATGCATCGTATGAAACTTCTGGAACTAATTCTAAACCATTATCTTTAAGAAAGAAATCCCAAAATACATGATAAAAGCAACTAAACTATTATAAGAGAAGTACCCCATCAGTTGCAAGAACTATAAACTCGTCTTTCTCAGTCAGGTGACGATATGAAATTTCTGGAACTGATATTAGACCATAATCTTTAAGACAGAAATCCCCAAAAGCTCTGGCCATCGCCAAGCCAGGGGAGTCATTGTTTGGCAACCAAACTCGTGCAACTTCTGGTTCATCCTGCAGTGCAAAAACTCGTCCCTTGCATTGCTGGATTCTAGCAGCTTCCCCTAATGACAACATATCAAAGTTTAGTCCTAGACAGACCTCATAAGTTAATAAGTTTATTAAAACTCATCAACAATGACAATGGATATCACTTATATACGTAGAAAAGAAGATAAAAACTGCATCGTAGTGAACATGGAAATGAATTCTTTCACTTCTTATAATAGATGGATAAAATGCTGGAAAAATCCAAGATATTTTATACTTCAATAACAAAGTCATTACTCAATGAAAATATCCTAATTGAAAGCAAAAAAATGCTCCATTAAGCAAGTTACTATGCCAAAAGGCTTTAAATGTCACATGGAAAGAGATCATTACTAGGAAGATTGGGCTTCAGATCAACAGTCAATTGCACAGCAGTCAAATTATTTTCCTTATCCCGTGTTCCCATTATCGCTCTTGAGTCGCCAATGTTCCCGATAACAAGATCTTGTCCCTGGTATGGTAGAGTAACACAAAATTTAACGGCCAGCATATGGATAGAAGGAAAACTGATTCCTAAAATTGTTTAGCAAAAACTTAAAAACCAGCCAAGCAATCACTTGTTTTAGAATCTGAAATTGCAAACAGTAGAATTGGAAGCTTCTATGAATCTAGCAAATCTAGAATCTCTGATAAATCCAACTCGGAATCTGAGAACTATTTAATCACCAGTAAGACGACCAATTCAGAGAAACTGAAAGATTTTGCAACACAATACCTGCTTTACCACAGTAACAGCTGTAGTTCCACTGCAGAAACAGTCAATAGTTGGGTGAAACTTCAACTCTTTGTCCATCGACTTGAAAGACTTGAGAAAAGACTGCTTTAGCGGAAGATACATCTCAGGCAATTTTTCATTCTCATCAACATCTAATGATTCACCGCACTCATCATCTATGCTCATAGATGCTGTTTCTTCAGAGTTCATACTCCCAGAGATGCTACCGTTTGGATCAGGACTCTCATGACTGTTAAGACTAGCTCTCCATTGGGTGGACAACTTGAGAGGAAGAGAATCTCTGACTTTCTTGGAAACCATATGACCATACGGACCATGACCATCAAAAACCCCACAGAAAATGGTGTCTTTTGTCAAAGAGAAATTCTACAATCACAAATGTGACTATACGTAAGTTCTCAAAAAGTTTACATCCTAGCTTTTGAAACAAAACCAAAATGTATTATTAGTTTGTGCAACAAATGTTTTTCCAAGTTATCTGAATGAACCTGATAAACACAATATACAAATACTGAAGAAGTTGAACTGAGAAAACTGAAATATAAAAATAAGGGACTTCAAAATATATCATTAGACATATGAGGCATGCGCCTGAAAAGGCATATGGAACAATACAATCATGTTGATGGTTAAATTAAGTGTAATTGAAAACCAGATTCAAGTATCAGAACCAACAAAAGTTAAGCTTTATAGTAAGAATATACTAACTTGGACGTTGTGCCTGCTCTGAGTCATCTCTCTTGGTATTTTATGTACTTCATATGTGTCTAACCAACCCAATTAAACAAAGGTATGATACATGTGGTAATTTATGGATGATTTAGTTCTCCATTTTATTAAAGCTCAGTTTTGCCTTCCAGAAGTCCATTTTTGCTAACAAACCTCCAGAAAGGAGATGCATATATAAGAAATTTAAAAAGCTAAATACTTTAATCTTTTATTCAACAACACAAGGCATAGGCAATCTGATGGCCATCAATTCTTATGTTTTTCATTTCCTTAATGATGCCTGGTGGCTATCATGAAAGTCCCATTAATGACTTAAGGTGGTCCCAATTTCACTGCTATGACCAGATGAAAGAAATACAATGAAGCCACAAATGGTACATCATAGTACTATTAGTTACAAATTTTACATGAAAGCCATCTTACCTCGATAGATTTGTGACTGAATTTTGCACATAATAGTTTCCTTGGTCAAACATAGTCTTTGGTATGATGCCAAGCTTCTCCAAAACATTTTGCAAGACATAGAAACTTTATGATGACAATTCTTTCACACTATTACGTTTATGGTTAATTAGTAGCAGAGACCATATATATTAGTCACAATAAATACGCCTTACTCTAACTTTCTTACAAGAGTGAATAATAAGTCAGAGTGCTAAGTAACTTCTACCATGCATTAAAGCAATAAATAATGGAGGAGGGTTACAAACTCATGCTAACATATCAAAGATACATTAAACATCCTAATGTTATAGATAAAGGTGGAACATTAGAGCTAAGAATGAAGCTCAATTGCATATTCAGAATAGTAAAAAGGAATTGAAATATGCTGGAAGATTAAATTCAGCTAAGCTTTACAAAGTACTGATGATGACCATTATAAGTGTGAGCTCTTTCGACTATTTCAGGCTCCTTTTGCTAAAGAAACATGTTCTAAATTTATGCTTTTCTTGTAAAAATCACATGCTAGGAAAGAAGGACTCTTAATATTCACTTATGAAGGAACAAAGAAAAGGATTTTTATTTGTTGAGGGAAAAAGGGATCGGCCACAGAATTTTGTTAAAAGAACAAGATACAAAGAAAAAACATCAGAGGAAACACATACAAAGAATGGGAAAATCATGCTTCAAATATACCACCGTGCGACGTATTGCTCCCAATGCAAATGTTCAACCTTCCAATTATGTGTAAAATCTTCAACCGTGAGTTTTGTTCCATACGATCTCAAAAGGTATCCGCATTTAAAAAGCCAAATATCCATATCCAACATATTTGAAGAATATTCAATAGGAGCAAAGGTCACGAGAACATTTCCAAAATCAGACATAAAGGGACTGAATCTAATTAGAGATGACATTTTTAGAGTTAAAAACACATTAATTTGATGCTTCTATCTTGATAAATGGAATAAAATTTCACCGACGCGTAAAGACCAATTCTTGCCATCAAATCCACGTGGTATTAACAACGAAAGTCATCGTTTTTTTATCCCATGAACGAAAAAGGAGTTCGAGAGCCGATACCTCCCACACAATCATGGCGTCCTGGTTAGTCCCCTTCCTTCCCTGCTGCGTGTAGAGGCATGCCGCCTCGCTGGTGCCGTTCAAGAACATCCGTCCGGGCACGCGGTCGAGCTCGTCCTCCTCGGCCTCGCCACTGCCGTCGACCGCCGCACGCCGCCGCCCCCCGCCTCCTCTCTTCTGCTTCTCCTTCATTGCCTTCTTCCGCCCCCTCCAGCTCCTTGATCGGAACCGCGAGAGGCCCGAGGAGCCACCTCCCCGGGGGCCCGCCGTTAGGGTTCTGTCCACCGTCGCCGGCGACGAGGAGGACGAGAGGCACGAGCCCATTAAGTAAGAGAGAGAGAGAGAGAGAGAGAGAGAGACTGGAGACTGGGAGGAGTGGGCGATGGAGGCGTGGGGCTGCCTGTTTGCTTGTTTTATTACTCTCAAATGGCAGTTTCTTTGTGTGCTTTTAATATATATATAGAAGCGAATTTTCGAAAAAAAATATTATATATATAAACGAAATTATATATATATATATATATATAAACGAATTTTTGAAGAAAAAAAAACCTCTGAGTTTAAGAATTTTTTATATGGTGCTCCAACTTTTCAAAAAATTATACCCTAATTATGTAAAAAAATAATTATTTTTTAATAAATTTATTCTTTTTTTTTCTAAACCTAACGCCAATCTTGTCATTGTTCGTGATCCTTTTACGAGTATTGTTGTCGTCGTCTTCGTACACATATACAGGGGCAATGTAGGGTATAGACGATGATAGATCTAATAGTAATCATAAGTAGAATGATCATTTATGAAAAAAAAATATTTTATAATTTCTTTTAATTAGAACGCCATACGAGAAATTATTAAACCTAAATATTTAAAAAAATTCACACATATTTTTTCTTCAGAAGGCATTCACTTCCTTTGGCAAATGACAACACTTTGTTTTAAGTCTCGTTTGTGAATAAGTAAAGCAAGTCAACACTAGACGATAGGGGTTCTAATACAAGTCAAAATTGGGATGTCATGCATCAAACTTTTTCATGGTTGAATCATTCAACAACATCAGTGGCACAAATATAGTAAATGTGGCATGGGTAAGACCAAGTCATCCCATTTAGTTATTTGCAAATAAGAGATATATATATCTAATGATGAGTACTTTTTGTTTATTTCTCTTTGTCCTGCCCTTTTCCTATATAAAGTAGCAAGCAAGAAGGAACCCTACCTTTGGTTGCCCACAACCTGAAAATGAAAGAAAGGAAGCTATTGCTTTCTCTCCTTTTCTTTTCTTTAATTTCATGTCGAGAAAGTCTAAAGTTAGATTAATTTCTTGACTAGAAATTATTATTATTATTATTATTATCAGAGTATCTTAATTTCTTTACTAATGTGTCATCCACAACCTGAAAATGAAAGAAAGGAAGCTATTGCTTAAGGGGAATTTTTGAGGATTAATTTCTTTGATGATCCATCAGTAATTATCTAATTTACATGAACTTTGGACAAGATTGATCAGGACTTGCATCTAATTCTTGCAAGACTTGGATCTTACAAACCAAGTTCACTAAATTATTGACCTCCAGCATGAGACATGAAGTCATCTTCTTCTGCTTGACTACTAATTGTGTTTGGGTGACAATGGAGCTTGAGTTGTCATCTTAAGAATAAGATCACCAACTCCATGCAGACTCTCCAAATTTAGCTGACACTGCCACTGCTCGTGCTCGAGAAAATTACAACTGCAGAGCTCACCATCTATGCATGACCTATCAAGTGTTGCATTGAGTATGAACACTCCCTGATGGTCAAAAGTTGAAAGCTCTCAATCTCTTTCTTTCTTTCTTTCTTTCTTTCTTTCTCTCCATTTTCCTTTTCCTAAAAAAGGCTTTCTGTATCTCACAGGTTTCAAGTTGAAGCAAAAAAAATTGCTTCTTGGCTGCCATGGTTGTGGAAAGGTGTTGGGATTTAGCAGTGGGTGCATGTGGGTGGGGGATGCACTGCCTTGTTGTGTTGTGTTTTGTGTCCCAGTATTGAGGACAAATTCTTCTGTCATATTCTTGCATAATGGGAAACCCACTGTACCCTCTCAATAATCACTACAGCCTACAGCACATGAAGGCTTGGCAATGGTGGGTGGGTCCTCCTGCCAAACCAGCCATGGAGTTATCTACCACCAAATGATTCAAGTGGTGGATGAGAACAGGAATTGTTTGATATCCATTGTTGATGTTTCCAATTGAAATCATACTCATTCTCATTCCACTTACTTTGCTGAATCTAATTACCTTCAGAAGTATCAGTTTCATTCCCAACTCCCCTCAGAAATTTGGTCATGATTTTCAAAGATATATATATTTTTGGTTGACTTTGAAACCTTGAACTTATATTGAGAAGATACATAAAGTATAATATATCATAAGATGAAATAGCATATTAATTAAATATTATAAAACAAATGATATCTACACATTAATATTCTCTTTTTTGGTCAGTGTTATTGTGGCTGGGGGCTAAAACTGGTGTCAAGAGGGAAGGGTGAGGACCACCAAAAAATGACATTGCTATTGTGGTCAAACAAGCATAAATATCAAACCCTTCCATGTCTTCTTCTCCATTATTTAGATGTAACAGTCCTATGGAATTGAAAGTTACAATAGCCAATACAAGTGTTGGGCAATAACCAGCTTTTCTTGAGCTTTAGCTTTGCTGGCAATCTCCATTACTCACTAGAGATGAACTCAAAGCATTTCATGTGACCAGAAAACAAACATGCTGTTTAATAAGATGTCTGCACTTAAAAGTAATTGACAACAAGTTGATGCAGCATTGGATTCTGTGTGACAAATTGAATTTAAGCATTTAACCTACACATGCTAAGTCAGCATTGATGTGAACAGTCACTGAACAATTCCAACATCTTGCACATGCCTTGCTCTCTTTCATTTCTTAGGCACATATTCTAACCAAATCTCAAAAGAGATCCAGTAAAAGTCTTGCTGAAAACAAAGTTCAAGTGTTTTGTTTCTTCTTTTCATCTGCAAATGTGGATGGATGGTTGTGTTTACTGAGTGAAAATGAATTATGGTTTCAGATGAGGAATTGCACATTTTTCATTGTCACAACAAGTTTGATAGAAAGAAGTATTCTCACAGACATAAATGCTGTGATGTCTTCCAAGAGATTAGTGCTTCTGAATTTTCCTTCAATCTTTGTCAAGGCATTCAGTCTTGAATTGGATTCATGTGTCTCATTCAATGATGTTGGTGCCAACCATTCTTCTGCCTTGAACTGACATGAACCACCAAATTCACCCTCTGCAAGCCTCAGATTGCAGTCCTTGGGGACTGAGGACCTACTCTTCATCTACCAAAATTATTGTTCCCCTGGCTATAAATAAATGAGATGTGGGGAACTCTCTTTGTCCACAAATTAAATTGAGATCAGGCCATTTGGTATACCAATTTATTGTCCATTGTTCATCCTAAACATCTTCTGCACTCATAAAGGAATAACATGCAAACACAGTAACTAGTTTGTCATGAGAATGAAGATCATACTACAAGATCCTACATTTAAGAACATAACTGACCCATAGCTTACTAAGTCTCTTCAATTCAAGGACAGAGGCCAATTGGCACAGAGTAGTTCTTCTCTGATGATGACATTACATGTTTAGAGATAATGCATAAAAAAGACAGGTGTAGAACATACACTCTGGATATCAAGGAAGCAGATATGAAGGGTTGGTCTTTAGTTTTCAATTAGCTCTTCTCCATTTAATGCAGCAATAAGTGAGGCCACAAAATGTGATGCTTATGTGAATGAAAACCATATATGGTTAGTGTATGCAATCATATATTTGTAAATAAAAGGACTGTTTCCATGAATAGAATTTTGATCATCCAGGTTGTATGGTTCATGTTGAGTTGGAGATGAGGGTCTTTGTTGGCACAGATGACACTACCATGTTTGTAGGGTTCCCATGATCTATATAGCATAAGAAACAATGAGAATATATAAGTAAATTGTCTCATGTTGATTGTTGGTGCTGATGCAGAAGTCTCTGCTACATACAGTGGGCTTCATCTCTCTGTTGTTTCTTCCATCTGGGCTGAAAGATGGTGACCCCAAAAAAAATTGTGAAATAAAAGAACAAAAAAAAAAGGTATAAGTTTTGGATAATTTTTAAATATAAACTATTAATGGAAGAAGTAATTGAGAACCAGTTTCTATGCAGAAGAAACATGGAGTCTGCTACCTGATGTATGAGAGTTTGTAATGGTTTAATCTGCCAGAATAGGTCCAGCTATCAAACCAAGAATAATTATAGTTTGTTCACCAGTCAATGCAAACAAATTGCAATTCGTTGTACTCTGTGAATTCACAGGATGTATCAATCCAACAAGATCCTCATTCTTAGTAGCAGAGGGATGGAAAAGAAGAAAGAAGAGAGAAATCATGTTTGGAGCCTCTTCCTTCAGATGAGGTGTGTACCTCTGCTTCTTGCTTTTTTGTTTGTTCTCCAAGAGAATGGCATCTGCAAGCAGTGAACTTGTTATGACCGCAACGTGAATGCAGCTTCCTCCAAATCATTGATTTGCACTGTTCGAGTAGAGATTTACTACTCATTTGATTCCTTTTCCCACAAGAGGGAAGTGATATCGATCAGAAACAATTAGTCATAGGACGTGGAGAGCTGACCAGCTTCACGCAATCCCTTTCACCTTCCGCTGCAGAGATTTCTGATTGCCATAGATTCTGGTGGTTTCTCCTGGCCTCCGGGTTGATTTGCCTGCCTCTGTTGGTCTCAAGATGGCAGATTGCATGGACAAGGAAAGAGTCGACCGATGTTCCAACAGGAACTTGTACGACTGCTACAATGCAAGCTCATGGCCATGCAGTATGTGCTGGAAGCCTGTTCCACAAACAGTGAAGGTGAACTCATTTCCAGCTCTCATTAATAGGAGATGATCTGAAATAACCATCCAGTACATCAGTTCTGACAAAGAAGAACAACTAGATAATTCTCTGCAGCTACATGTGATCATAATGATGGAGCAGTTCCATTTCATTCCCTGAATGGGAAGATTAGAAGAAAAGATAACAAGAAATGACTGGTTTTGCTACTGCCATGTCTAATACCAATTGTTGTACATAAACAACTATTTGGTGACCTGTGAAAAGAGTTGGCCGTAAGACAATTAGGGGGAATTGAAAGTGCCAAACTTGTGACTCGGTGGTGGTGAGGACAGTGATTGTTAGGAGGAGAAGGGAGCATATGTTGTGTGTACAGTTGTATTATTATTCTGTTTCTGGGAACTTTTATTTCTGTACACAGACAAAGAAAGAAAGAGAAGGAGAGGGAGAAAGATTTGGGGGCAATGGAGGCCTCCGTGCATGATTTCTTTCTTCGGCCCCTTCTCCAAACCCTCGCTCGCCATCAATCGCTCTTCCAAGGTTAGAGTCACCCGATCCGACCCCATCTGTGTATCAATTTCTTTCTTGCAAAGGCGATTGCTTTGCTGAAAAAAATCGTCTTTTTGAGGAGTTTCTTGGTGCTCTTTGATCTTGGCTCGAAACCTAGGTTGGATTTGGTTTTCGGATAGTTTGATCGATCAAGATGGAAAGGTTGGTGGCCGAGTTTGGGGGAGGAAAAATATGGGTTTTCCCCCTTCTCCTGGCTCTCGTCTCCCTACAATTTCGTGCTTTGTTTTGGCTTCGAGATGCCAAGATGATGTTTTCCTAAGCTAGCTTGCTTATATATGTTGATTGCTTGAGCTTCGGCAGTTCTTCTGTACGTGATCAGGTCGTGTTCTTTGCTTCGGTTATTCCAAAGTCTCGGCTTAAAATGTTGCAGAAATCTTTCCAGTCTGTTAATTTTTGTTCTTTCAATCGAGCTTGAAACCTTCGCCTATGCTTTCTTGTTTATACATAGATTAACCTGTTTATATCAAATCTTTCTTGTTTTTACGCATCCCTGTAGTTGATAGTCACATATTCTTGGAATTCTCAGAGAAAAATGCTGCTAGATTTGTGGAAATTGTCTCATGAGTTTTTGGTAATCCAAAGTATCTATGTCTTCGATGACCTCGTGTTGCCAAATTGTAGCATGTCTTTCTTTCTGTTTTAAGAACAGAGAAGCTTGCAGCATTGCAAACTTCCCAATGCAATTTGCATTCCGTCAGCTGTTCGAGAAGGCCCCCCCTTTTTTTTTTGCTTGTTTGGGATTTAGAAGCAAAAGGTTATCACTTCAATTGATCAGACATTGTTCTATGAATTTATCTCATTATATACATTCATGCACTACAATTTCAAATGCTTGTATAAATTACTAGAACATCCAATCATAATTTGCTTTGCATTATCATAAATTGAAGTTATTTTGAACTTTGAGTTGGCTGCTTTTCAGGCATTTTCATACTCTAATTTGCCCCTCATACAATGGGCATCATAAAAATAAGGCCACAAGGGCCTGGAAACAGTCATCATTTGCAACAAAGCTTTGTGCATGAGGAGAAATTGTTTTCAGATAGGATTTTCGGTGACGATCATGATGAACATGAAGCTGCTGAGGTGGGTTGTGAATATTTTATGATTGGAGGTCAGATGTGCAGTATCCCATATGAGCTTTATGATCTTCCTGATTTGAACGGAATACTCTCTTTGGAAACTTGGAATTACCACTTAACCGAAGATGAAAGGTTCTCTCTGGTAGCTTTTCTTCCGGATATGGACCAAGAAACATTTTGGCTTACAATACATGAATTGCTTACAGGTGATAATATGTTCTTTGGAAGCCCGCTCAAGAAGTTTTATAATGGATTGATGGGAGGACTTTATTCTCCACAAGTTACTCATTTGAGAGAAGGCCTACAGTTCTTACAGAGAAGTGAGTACTATCACACGTTAAGATCATATCACAAGAATATGGCTCAGACATTCGTGGAGATGAAAAAGATATGGGGTAGATGCCGATCCAATATCAGTGTTGAAGAAAGGATTCTTACTTGGAACAGTAGCAAGGGGCACAAACCTGTTTTCGTGGTCGATTTGAATGCGTTTCCAGATGAAGATACCTTAAAGATGGTTGAAAGAAATGAAAAAACATTACCATTCTCAAAGAAGGCCAAGTATCTAAATGAAAATTGTGACCCATCATTTCCATTAAATGGTCTACTCTGCAACACTAAAAGGAAACCAATGGGAGTTCTGAAGTTAAAGCCATCTGTTTCAGGCTTAGTGCAAAATCAGACCCTCCAACCATTGCCCGATAAACCAGGAGAACCAACCAAGCAGCTGCCTAAAGCTAAAGGTGTTCTGAAAATAAAGCCCAAGTATGATTCTCTTAATCCAAAAAAGCCAAGAACAGAATCAGAACAAATCTCTGCAAACATTTGGGGTGTTCATGCACCTAGAGCCTCAGGTCCACAATTTGTTTTTAAGAGGGATGGGCTCAATTTTACTGAGAAGTTGCCAATTTTACATCAGTTAGACAGAGATGGAATTGCTTATGGAAATCAAGAGGCGGTGCAAAATAAAGAACTTCTATACGCAGGTGCTGAAACATTCATGGATTCTGAGATATTCCCAAGAAAGCTGAAGATAATTACAGATGTGAGGCAAGATGCTGTAGGGAAATTCAAAGAACACTTTCCCTTAATAGCTAACCAGAATTTAAGAAATTTTCCTCGTGAAGCTGACCTGATCGGGGAGTACCGCAATGACAAAAAGATCTTGAACAATACAAACACCCAGAAAAATAGATCGATTTATGAAAGTTCTGCAGATCCGAAGATAGAAACTTTCCCACTTACATTTGAAAAACACCGAGAAAAGAGGCTGAACGCTATTTGCGAAGCAGGCTTAAGGACTGCAGATAACTGTACTGACAAACATGACATTTTGACAAAACCTACTGATCATTTGGAGGATGGGAGTAAAGATGATGCAACAAATGTGACACATTCAGGAGCTGAAAAATGTCTCCTATCTCCTCCTATAACATACAAAAGGAAAAAACCATACAGAAAGATCAACCAAGTGGATTCTCTTAAGCAGCAACCAGACATAGTCAACTTTGAGCCAGCTGCTCCTAGTGGAATAGTAAAACCAAAACCGATGGCAATTAAGATTAAGTTCAGAGGCTTGACAGGTTACAATACTTAATGAATAGCACCTGCTGCCGGATTGGCCGCTACGTGACTATTGATCCAATTAATGCAACCTCATGTACTGAATGGGGACTTCTATCAGGCATTTTAGGAACTAAATATCAATAAATACTATCGTAAAAGCCATGGGCCCCTTGAAAGGATAATCCGCTTCTTGGCAGGCTTGTACTATGAGAGGCAAGCAAGGATCCACATTGATGGTTTGAACTTAACTTTTTGTAGGAAATTGAACGGAACTTACATATTTTTAGATGATCGGTTTTAAAAAATAATAGTCCAGCATATCACAGACTACTATTTGCAAGCTGTCCTTATATTTCTACCCTTTCTCAGGGTTGATATGAATTTTGTTCTGTATCCGACTTCCTCAAGTGGACAATCAGGGAGATCTTTTTTTTCTCCTTTTTCAGTGGTCATTTTTCATGTGCTGATCCTGGTAAGATCATGGTCAGATGTTGTAAATCGATGTATTTTAACATGAGCAATCAAATAGATGTCCTTTACCATAAGCAATTGCTTACCTTTCAGATGGTTCATCGACCTTAATTCTAGGCAATATCTGTGTCAAACTGAGACAATTCCACAAGTAATTCAAATATGTGGTACTTCCCTCTGCAGTGTTCTGCTAGCAAGCACCAGATGTTGCACCTGTTAAGATGGACCTGTTGCTTATTGCAGAGGGAACAAAAGCAGAAAAATTGGACCAAACTGGGATGTCAGAAACTAGTTATAAACTGGAGTATTTTGCATATTCATATAGCTTTTTGTTTGTGGACTAAAGGCTATTAGGTACACAAAGCAACTATTTCTCTTTTTCTGGGACTAAATTGATCAGAACTGCTGCCTTGTTCAAGTTATCCATGAACAAAAAACAAGTAAGAATATTTTGCTAATTTTTTTTTGTCTATTGCATATTTGTTCAAATTATTTCTATGAATATGCAACCTTGTAAAGTTATGTCATTTTAATGTTCCCTCTTTTTTACAAGATGCCTCTGGGGCACATAATATTGAATCCTCAAGCTAATTTTAGTTTCATGCTCAAAGCTAATATGAAATGGGCATTACTGATTCAGTCATCTCTGTAACTGACAAAAAAAGGGCTGATGCTACCATCCATAATCTTTCATAATAATGGCTAGCACAACACTTTCTGCTTCTGAACAGAGGTTGTAAGAACAGCCAATGCACATTGGTCAAACCCTTCTTTTTTGGGTGCAAATCTTAGAACACCACCTACTACGCAGGTTGATGCATGATGACCATGCTTCAAATGTGGTGTTGCAAGAATCATCCCCTTTGTTGAATGGTTCTAATTTTCTACTCCTCCCACTTATCATGGCATGAGCAAGCAACAAAGCTAGTGGCTGAGGCACTGGCACCACTGAACCAGAGGAAGCACATTATCTTCACTGTTCCAAGTCGAAATGCAAATTGCATCCTTCAACAACCCTCGAGAATGCCATCTCCAACCAGGCACATCAAGAACCACCCGACTTGTTATTTGCAAGTGCCCTGGCTACATCTTCCAACACTTGAAGTGGAAGTCTGACCACTCATCGGAGAAGAAAGACATTGTATAGAACACAAGCTGGGTGATTTGTATAGTCTGTGATATTAGCACTCCTTAAACTGCAGGTATCCTGATCTCCACATAAGATGCTTAATCTAGCATATGCAGTGGAGATGGTTTTTCGAGTGCTTGGCTTAACCCGAGGAGAAATGAAACACATGCAGGAAGAATTACAAGTCCTTCGACCATGTCTCATGGTCTATCGACCGACAGTGACTGAGCCACCGCAGATTTCTCACCACTGTTCCCATTTGAGAAGCATTGCACGAACCCCATGGCTCGTTTTCTGCAACATTCCAAAAGCTTAGCAAGGACATGACAAACTGAACGGGGCTTGCCATGGGAAATGTCGGAGAGGTGCGGTGGATTATGCAACTTCTGCAACATCATGTCTCCGTAGACTCATGTCATCCACAAACGCATGAACGTAAGAGAGCCTGTCGCAGGGAGCCACACTGCCTTGAGATGGATTAGATTATGTCTTTCCACATGATTATATCAGAAGAAATAGCAGGAAGGAAGGAAGAAGAAAGCGATAGGCCACCTTGAGATCATGATTGTTCTCGAATGCTTTGTGGTTCTTCTTTCGACATTCTTTTTTTGGTGGTTGCTTTGGATCCTTCATATCAAGTAACATTAGCCAATGGTTCTTTTGGGCGAGGAACGATAGAGTTCAGTTCATTAATCCAATACTAAACAAATAGCCATAAAGTTGTAAGTCTATGGAATAGCTCAAAAGTTGGTCGCCATTGCTTCACGGCCTAAGTTAGAAAGAAGATTCCAATTCAAAGCTGAGGACTCTTCTTGGATGGTCTTCCCACGGGACTCGAGAGTGTCGGACAACAAGTCAGGAGTCAATTATACGGGCTTAATTCGTAGTGCCTTCCAGCTTGTGATCACACCTCCTTTTCTGCTCGTGAGTGGATTGAATCTCATAAAGAATCACGGGGGTCTTTTCCTTGACCCAACCCGTAATTTGTTGCGCAATGACGCATGACCTAATCGCCACAGAGAAGGACTCGAGTGGCCACAGGAGGAAGACAAGTTGGAGAAAGCGATGTACCACCCATTGAAACTTGAACGCGCAGAGGCACAGCTATTTAGAGCTACTCCCTTCACTCGTTCCAAGTTCAGATCACCGAGTTCTGCAAGCGTAATGGCTTCTCTTGCTTGCTCTTCCTGCCGCCGTTGCCTCCACCACCTCCTCCTCCTCCTCTTCCTTGCTCTTTCTCGTTCGTCAGCGTATGGAAAACCTCCAAATATGCATGTGTTCAGCATCCATGATTTGCTACCCAAGTCTGCGTGCTCTTCCCCAGAAGGTTGAGACAAATTTCTTTCCATATATATAGAATTTCGAGTGTTATATATATATATATATACATATATAGCATGGTATACCACCGAAAAGCTATGCAGAAGTCAAGATGGCCTGTGCAGCTTTAGGATGCCTTCCTGCACACCATGCTTGTTTAAAGAGGTAGGTCAACAGAGGAAAGCGATTGGTGACCAATCAAGGACAGTAGCGGTGTCTTATCCATCATATAATAGTTTCGATAGAGCTCAAATCATTGTAGTTTGGATTGATAATGATTCAAAGTTGAGTCACAGAGAACAAGCCAGGAAAATTCATCTCCCAGTCCACCAACAGATTGTTTCCACCATGAACTTAGTATATCCTTCATTCTAATATCAACCATTGTTTATGAATGATTCCAATCCCCTGATGCTAAATGAATCTTACCGTAATTTCCAATTCCGCAGCTTCTGATCCGTCCAAGTTGAAGGTAGTCCATCGGCACGGTCCGTGCTCGTCGTTTGACGACGGTCGGAAGGTGCCCCATGCCCGACTTCTCGACGCCGACCAAGCCCGAGTCGACTCGCTTCATGTCCGGGCCTCTGCTGCTGCTCAGGTCGACAAGCTGCGCAGCTCGTCGGCCGCAAGGATCCCCGCCCGCACCGGTGGCTCCCTCGGCACCGGCAACTACGTGGTCACGGTCGGCTTCGGCACCCCCCTCATGGACTTCTCCGTCGTCTTCGACACCGGCAGCGATGTGACGTGGATCCAGTGCAAGCCATGCAACGACTGCTACGCGCAGCAGGAGCCGGTGTTCGACCCGGCCCAGTCCTCCACGTACGCCACTCTGGCCTGCAACTCCGCCGACTGCGGCCGGCTCGACTCGCACAGCTGCTCCAACGCGTCCACCTGCCGCTACGACGTCCAGTACGGCGACCAGTCGCAGACGCAGGGCACCTTTGGCCGCGACACTCTCTCGTTGTCGCCGTCCGACGTGCTGCCCGGCTTCAAGTTCGGCTGCGGCGACACCAACAGCGGGCTGTTCGGCAGGGCCGCCGGGCTCCTCGGCCTCGGCCGTGGAAGCGTGTCGTTGGTGTCGCAGGCGTCGCGGAAGTACGGCGCGGTGTTCTCCTACTGCCTGCCCTCGACGTCGAGCTCGACTGGCTATCTAACCATCGGCCGTGGCTCGCGGTCGAGCACCAAGTACACGCCCATGCTGACGGTGCCGGAAATGCCATCGTTCTACTTCGTGAGGTTGATAGCCATCGAGGTGGGCGGCAAACAGCTGCCCATCTCGAGGATGGTGTTCTCGACCGCTGGGACGCTGATGGACTCCGGCACGGTGATCACGCGGCTGCCACCGTCGGCGTACGCCATCCTGCGGTCGGCGTTCAAGCAGAAGATGACACAGTACCCGCCCGCGCCGGCGTTGTCGATACTGGACACGTGCTACGACTTCACGGGGTACACGACGGTGTCGGTGCCGACTGTGGCGCTCGTGTTCAGCGGCGGGGCTACGCTTAGCGTTGACTTCACCGGGATTCTTTACGTGGCGAACGTGTCGCAGGCTTGCCTGGCCTTCGCTGGAAACGACAACGCCGACGACCTGGCCATCATTGCCAACGTGCAGCAGAGAACGTACAACGTGGTGTATGACGTCTCCAAGAGGAAGATTGGATTTGGGGCCAAAGCTTGCAGCTGAAATCATCAGTCAGTCATTTGACAGTAGCAAACAAATGGAATGATTAAAGGACGAACTACAGAATAAAAGTATCTGTGAAAGGTTAACAAAGCAACGGTCAAAGCATCGATTGGTCGTGTCAAATTCCTTCTAGAAGATTTTTTTAAACGATTTTCTCGAGAAAGTCTTTTTTTATTTTTTATTTTTCAAAAAATATCACCTATTTTTATTTTTTTGATTGGTCTCTCATTAGAAATAATATCCAAAATATCTCTCGTCAACCATAATAATATTTTTCTCATCCATTATAGATAGTGTTTTGACTTACTATAATATTTTGTCACCATAAAAAAATACTATAAAATCGACTTAGAAATAGTATAAATAGTATATAATACAAATGAAATCATAACATTAGCTAAACCAACTTTAAACCTAAAAATTTCCTAGTGTAATAGTCTGATGCTGGTTTTTTTGAAAAATTACTCCTTTTTTTTTGTACAGTCTGATGCTGGTTTGAATTATATATTTAACATATATATATATATTTATATATTTATCTAATTCATTTATATATTTATCAAAAACATTACATTACCAAATTGTTGTGACTAGTCTTTTCCTTCCCTTAAGTCTACAGAGCTTCTGTACCTAACCTTATCTAACGCGAAAAAATACAGAAATATAAATACAGGCGGCTTTCGTCCATTTGCTATCAATATTGCACAGATAATAAATGAAGCAAAAGAAGATATTGCCCAATAATATGGTCCATAATTGATCCGAGAACTCATTTCATCGTTCCTTGGTTGATAATGACATAGACGTACCTTGTCTTGTGCAATAAATAAGTTCTTGAATGTCTCGTTCATGGCCACCTCGCCGTCCGTGTCTTACCCGGCTTCCTCCTCCTCCTCATCTTCTTCTTTTCCTTACCCTCTGATACTGCCAACAAGAGAAGTGCAGTAATATCATATTGCCTGTGCTGATTCCTTAAGCCCACCACAGCTTCAACGCCTAGAACTTAACAATCATATCAGTGAATCAGCCAAAGTTATTCTCATAGTAGCTGAAGTACCGAAGTAACTCTGAGATATGACATGGTCTTTGCAATCTGGTTCCGCAAGAGCCACAGTGGAAGAGGATCCTATGGACATCTCGCTTCGGACTGGTAGCCGATTGGAGATCTGATAGTGTACACGGATCTTCCACACCTCGACGGGGATACGCGATAAGATTTATGTGACTCCGCGAAGATCGGACAATCTGACCTTGAATAAGCCAGTGGGTCCTACGTCAACGACTAGTCCACAGCCTTCTAAATCAATTTGGCATGTGGTAATCAGAGGCCAAACCGTTAGCATCGCTTTGAAGATTCAAAGGAGAGAAGGTCGTACTGAAGGTTCTCTATAAATTGGATGCATTGCCAGAGCTCCTACGCACAAGACTTGTATCTCCCCAGCTAACTAATGGCTTCAGCTGTCCTCCTAACCTGCTCTTGTGTTCTGTTTCTGCTCCTAAGCTACCGTTCTCACCTTGCCAATGGAGAAGTACAGAGCTACCATAAGGTTCAAAGACGTTCTTTGAATCCCGGAGCAGTCTGCTCTCCGCTCAAAGGTTAATCATACATCAGCTGCCTCCTACTTTTGGTGTTTTATTTGCGCTGCAGATCTCGTACCTGTTATAAAGTATCATCTGTAGTTTTAACTAAATCTTCCTTCTCTATCTCTTTAAGCTGTAAATTGGATGCACGATGTTACTGAGCAAGCAGATGGAAGTTGTACTCATGAACTGCTGCATTTGTTTGACGTAAATTTACTTAAAAGACAAAAAATTGATACTGACTATTGGTGGTGATATATACTTCCATGCATGCATGCATGGTTCTCAGGATCCAACGTTACCTCTCTACGGTTGGTCAGTCGGTATGGACCCTGCTCCCCCTTCGAGACAAAGGAACTGCCATCACTTGAACAAATCCTTCTTAAAGACCAACTTCGAGTAAATTTTCTCCTAAAGGGTGTCGCGAAGTCTTCTACTGATGATTCCAAGGTAAGCATCTCCGCCATGGACGCCGGAGAGGAGTATGTGATCAACGTCAGCTATGGCACCCCCAGCCGAGAGCAGACTGTGCTAATGGACACCGGAAGCGACCTGAGTTGGATCCAATGCAAACCATGCAACGTGTGCTACCCGCAGGAGCAGCCGATCTTTGACCCATCCCAATCATCCACCTACGCCGTGATCCCTTGCAACTCGCCGACCTGCAGTCAGCTCCAAGGCAGCTGCTCGAGCTCTTGCGCTTATTTCATCCCCTACGGCGATGGGTCGAACAGTTCAGGAGTCTACGGCTACGACAGACTGACGCTGTCGCCAAACGACGTGATCGAGCCCTTCCTCTTCGGGTGCGGCACCGACAACAAAATGGTATTCCAAGACGCCGCAGGGCTCGTGGGTCTCGGCCGCGGCAAGAGCTCTCTGGTGTCTCAGACGTCGCAACTTTACCACTCGGTCTTCTCCTACTGCCTTCCTTCGACTTCCAGCAACACGGGGTTCCTAAAACTGGGCGAACCTGGTGACGCCTCCAACACCGTTTACACTGGAATGCTGACCAGCTCCAATGATCCAAGCTCCTACTACGTTGACCTGATCGGAATCAGCGTGGCCGGGAAGCAGCTGGTCATTCCGCAATCGGTTTTTAGGTCCGGTGGCACGATATTGGACTCCGGCACTACGATCACTCACCTCCCGCCGTCGGCCTACGAGACCCTGAGGTCGGCGTTCGGGAGCTACATGTCCCAGTACCCTTCTGCGCCTCCTACGCATGGACTCGACACCTGTTATAACTTCAGCGGCTACGAGACCATAACAGTCCCCAAAGTAGCGCTGCAATTTGGTGATGGAGTCACCCTGGACGTCGACTCGTCTGGGATTCTCTTCGATAATTGCTTGGCATTTTCTGGTGGGCAAGTTTATGGCGTGGGGATCATTGGCAATGTGCAGCAGCGAACATATGAAGTAGTCTACGATGTAGGAAATGAGAGAATTGGATTCGCGCCGCACGCTTGCAGCTGATCAGTATCACCTCATGCATATATATATAAATATAAATAGATAAATAAATAAATAAATAGCATGAGGCATAAGGATATATAGCATGCACCAGCCTCTATTACCTTAGCCAGAATTTTCTATCGTTCTATTCCAGCATCCACTTCCCTGCTTCTATTTCAGTAAACTGTTATCCGTGATACACCATTCTGGTCCATCTGTACGTGTCTCTTTTCTTGGTTAATTATGTGTTTGGAATCATGTTTTGGAAGTATAAGCTTGAGCTCAGATTAATTAATCTAACAGCATTTTTATTCGTATATAATAAAGAATCACAAGGGTCCTTCCAATGAAGAATGGTCTATTTAGTCACCACATCGAAAGAAGGAAGACAATGGAGAAAAGCTAGGGGATGTGAGTGACGTGCTATAATTCTATAATTAGTTGTTCGAGGCACATATAATTTAATTTACTGTAGATTATTCTTAATCATAGGAAAAGTATATTTGATCAAAAAAACAAATAATAACATAAAATGTATGGGAAGCTTAAATCTAATAGCAAATTCATGTCTAATTCATAATTCAAACTTGTATTTGTAATAATTTTAATAAAAGGGATAACTGTTGTCGACCGGTCACATTTTGATATCCCCCACGTGAACCCAGACACGTCGCCGTAGACGTGGAACTTCAAGTTCAAAGTGGTGCGTAGCACACACGTGGCGGGCAACCGCTCGTCGCCCCCTCCGTACAAACAACATCATCATGGTACAGTTATCTCGGAAAGCATGGGGCAGCGTCGCGCGACGTTGATCCGTGCAGATCAGTCGGCGCTCGCACAGAAGCTTAAGTCGATCGCCCGAGAAGCCGACCGTAATTAATTGTCCATATATAGCTAACTCACCCTCGTAGGTATAAAAGCTAACCCTCTTTGATCAGGAGGGGTTTGAACACTCAACTTTCCCTAACCCCACTTAACATTGACTCGAACTTCGGAGGGATTGAGTCGGGAAATCCCCCTCCCGACCTCGACCTTTGTGTAGGAACCGACAACGAAGCAACAACAATCCGTCGAGGGAGAACCGCACTCGGGAGACGACGCTTGGACCCAACCCGACCCGACGTCGACGCGACCCGAGCATCTGCGTGGGCAATCTTGCGCATCCGGGACTGGACCGAGCCTGACAACTCGACCACGGTTCACTAATATTTGTATATTGTTTTCCTTATAAATCACACCATCTGCAACTTGATAGATCTTAATATGCGTAGAAAATGTATGTTACTAATAATAAACTCATCTAGTCTGCATAAAGATCTACAAGTCTGATAACTTTCCATCCTATTTTACTCTCCAAATAAAGCTAAATTGGTCCATGATTAATTGGAAAACGCCATGGTTGCCGAGTTCTTTAATGTCACTTGGAGTAGCTTGTCCTTCGCAATCATTTGGGAGTGTGTCTCTTTCACGGCCACCTCCCCTGCCTGTACCTCCTCTTCGTCTTCTTCTTTTGATTAGCCTTTGCTGCTGCCAACCATTGATTCAACACCAGACCAGCTGAAGTTATTCTCATAGTGCAATGCGTTCATCACATACAGTATACGAGCTGTCGATCTATCATTGCAGGTTTCAGAAGTACGAGTCCATGTTCTTACGCACTTTGGTTCGTGCGGACATGGAAGTATACCGTGCAATTCCCTCTCGATTAGCTCCCGATCCACTCGCCTGGGTGACTCGTAGAACAGCCATAAGGAAGCATTTAGTTGTGGTTGTTATTAGTTGACGATTTATGAGCCGGTCAGGATCGGTCGGTGAAGAAATCGCACCAAGATGTTGAACTGTTGAAAGTCTTCTCTCCGGTCTTGCACTCGAGTTGTGGCTCTAATTATTCGACTTTGAACTGTTAGCAGTCTTCCTTTCGATCTCATCGTTGTGTCGTAAACCAAATAATTTCGTGGATTTTGCAGTGGGAATGCGAAACTAAGCTTAAATTGCTCCGTGATTGTGTGGAAGAACTTGACGATGCCAGTCAATTCGAAGTCAACGACTAGTCGACATACTTGACTCAAATCAGAGAACAATCTGGTGGCACAAAGAAAGTGGTTTTGAAGTCTCTATATATTGGATGCATTGCCGTAGCAATCCTGCGCCCAGGGCTCGTCTCTTCCCAGCAAATGGCTTCGGCTGCTCTCTTAATCTGCTCTTCTGTTCTGTTCCTGAGTCACTGTTCTTCCCTTGCTAACGGAGAAGACGCTCAGAGCTACCACGTGGTTCGAAATCATAATTCGAGTCCCGAAGTTGTCTGCTCCTCATCCAAGGGTCAGTCATACCTCAGTTGCTCTCTTGCATAAATCTTTTCTTTGGGCTGCAGATCTCATACTCCGCTACCCATGAATTGCTGAAACCATTTGATACAGTTTCCTTAAAAGATAGTTTCGCCGTTCTCAGGATCTAACGCCACCGCCTTCCCGTTGGTGCATCGGCATGGACCCTGCTCCCCCTTCGACGACAAGAAACTGCTATCGCTAGAAGAGATTCTTCTGAAAGACCAACTTAGAGTCAACTATCTCCGGCGAAGTGCCTTGAAGTCTTCCGCCAAGCCACAGGTCGATGATTCCAAGGCAAGCATCCCCGCGGAGTACGGAGGAGGGGAGTACGTGATCACAGTCGGCTATGGCACCCCCAGCCGAGAGCAGACTGTGACGATGGACACCGGGAGCGACCTGAGTTGGATCCAATGCAAACCATGCTCCGCGTGCTACTCGCAGCAGGAGCCGATCTTTGACCCATCCCAATCATCCTCCTACACCGCGATCCCTTGCAACTCGCAGGACTGCAGTCAGCTCCGAAGCAGCTGCTCCAGCTCTTGCGCTTATGGCATCACCTACGGCGATGGGTCGACCACTTCAGGAGTCTACAGCTACGACAGACTGACGCTGTCGCCAAACGACGTGATCGAGGACTTCCTCTTCGGGTGCGGCACCGACAACGAAGGGCTGTTCCAAGACACCGCAGGGCTCGTGGGTCTCGGCCGCGGCAAGCGCTCTCTGGTGTCCCAAACGTCGCAAGTTTACCACTCGGTCTTCTCCTACTGCCTTCCTTCGACTCCCAGCTCCACCGGGTTCCTGAAACTGGGCGAACCTGGTGACGCCTCCAACACCGTTTACACTCGAATGCAGACCAGCTCCAATCATCCAAGCTTTTACTTCGTTGACCTGATCGGAATCAGCGTCGGTGGGCAGCAACTGGCCATTTCGCCATCGGTTTTCTCGTCCCGTGGCACGATCATCGACTCTGGCACTACCATCACTCGCCTCCCGGCGTCGGCCTACGGAGCCCTGAGGTCTGCGTTCCGGAGCTACATGTCCCAGTACCCTGCCGCGCCTCCTACGCGAGTACTCGATACCTGTTATGACTTCAGCGGCCACGAGACCATAACAGTCCCCAAAGTAGCGCTGCACTTCGATGGAGTCACACTGGATCTCGACACATCTGGGATCCTCAGGCATGACTGCTTGGCTTTTGCTGGGTACGAGGGCGGTAGCTTCGGAATCATTGGCAACGTGCAGCAGCAAACGTTTGAAGTGGTCTATGATCTAGGAAACGAGAGGATTGGATTTGTGCCGCAGGCTTGCAGCTGATTGATTCACCACGCAACCACCTGCTCTTCGTTTTCAGCATCAATAAGAACAATGGGTGACAAAATGAAGACACCCGGAGTCAGTATGTTCATATAGTATAGATTCTGTTCCTCTGAATCTATTATCAGTATGTTTTGTCTCCTTTTGTCCGTAAAGTTGAATTTGGCAGTCATTCTTCAGCACCTTCTCATTTATATCATATGACTTCACATAGCGTAGCTAATGATTCAAGCAAAACATCTAGAACTCCGATAACCAAATGCTCCATGATCGATCGAACTCGAATGATTGAAAGCAAAATCTTACTCTGGAGCATGGCATTTACTATCAAGGCAAACTTGGACATGATTCTGTTTTCATGCAGCTTCGTGCCACTAGACAGGACTATAAAAATGAAATGTCAACCATGCTAAATCGACATTCAAACCATAGACTTGTTAACATAGAACATGAGTTATCCATGCATGCATACACAAAAGTTATAAAGATCTCTTTGGCAAAAGGCGATGAAGGCCGTCTACATAGTTAGTGCATATCTGAAAAGCACACCAAAAAATTGCAAGAGAAGCAGCAGAATACAGAAAGCAAAGCTTAATCCAGATTAGTCCACTTCCTCCATCTTACTCTCTTCGGCATCAGCAGCATCCTCAAGCGTAGGCATGTCAGTGTCTTCAACCTTTTCATCCTCATCGATGCTGAGACCTAATTTCAGCATGCGGTGGATCCTGTTGCCAAAAGTATTGGGGTCATCCAAGCTGAAACCAGAGGTGAGGAGAGCAGTCTCAAACAGCAGAAGTGTCAGGTCCTTGACTGATTTGTCATTCTTGTCAGCATCTGCTCGCTTCCTCAACTCCTCCATGATAGGATTCTCTGGGTTGATCTCCATAGTTTTCTTGCTGGACATATAGCCAGCCATGCTGGAGTCCCTGAGAGCTTGTGCCTTCATAATCCTCTCCATGTTCGCAGTCCATCCGTACTCGCCAGTGACCAAACAGCAGGGTGAGTCAACAACGCGATCAGACACGACTACTTTCTCCACCTTGTCACCCAACACTTCCTTGATGACTTTGCAGAGCCCTTCAAACTTTTCCTTCAGGGCTTCCTTCCTCTTTTTCTCATCGTCACTCTCATCAAGCTTCAGCCCCTCCTTTGTTGCAGAAACCAGCTTCTTCCCCTCAAACTCCTTCAGTTGACCCACGGCATATTCATCAATTGCATCAACCATGAAAAGAACCTCGTACCCCTTCTTCTTCAGCTTTTCAAGGAACGGAGAGTTCTCCACAGCCTTCTTGCTCTCACCAGTTATGTAGTAAATGTCATTCTGACCCTCCTTCATTCTCGTCACATAGTCCTTGAGGCTAGTCATCTCATCCCCACTCTTGGTAGAGTGGAACCTCAGCAACTCTGCAATCTTTGACCTGTTCTGAGAGTCTTCATGGATTCCAAGCTTGAGATTCTTTGAGAATGCCTCATAGAACTTGTTGTAATCCTCCTTGTTCTCAGCAATCTCGAAGAAGAGTTCAACACATTTCTTGACCAGGTTCTTGCGGATGACCTTGAGAATCTTGTTCTGCTGGAGCATCTCTCTTGAGATATTGAGGGGAAGGTCCTCAGAGTCCACTATCCCTTTGACAAAGCCCAAGTACTCCGGCATTAGTTCTTCACAGTTGTCCATAATGAAGACACGACGAACATATAGCTTGATATTGTTCAGCTTTTTCCTTGTGTCAAAGAGGTCGAAAGGAGCTCTCTTTGGCACAAAAAGAATAGCCTTAAACTCAAGTTGGCCTTCCACAGAGAAGTGTTTCACAGCCAAATGCTCCTCCCAGTCATTAGTGAGACTCTTATAGAAAGCAGCATACTCCTCCTTTGTAATCTCTTCAGGCTTCCTCATCCAGATGGGCTTCTGTTTGTTGACCAAGGACCATTCATGAGAAACCTCCTTGATCTTCTTCTTTTTCTTCTCTTTCTCTTCCTTCTCCTCATCAACATCTTCCACCTTGCCTTCTTCAGTGTCTTTCTTGTCCTCCTCATCCTCATCATCTGAAATTTCTTTCTCTGTAGTCTTCTCAGTCCACAGGGAGATGGGATAGCTGATGAATTCAGAGTGCTTCTTGATCAAGTCTTTAAGGCGACGTTCCTCAAGATATTCCAACTGCAATCAAGCATCTCATTCATTAGTAAAATCGAAGCAAAGCAAAGGCAGTCCTTAAAAGGATGCTAATATTTGATTCTAGCATAGCAATACAACAGCTGAGTATCTTATTACATGATTTCATGATGGTGAAACAAAGGAAACACGGACAAACACATTAGAATGTGGATCCAACAGATAATAGATTAGTAGATATGAACAAATAGATATAAGAATGCAATAACCTAGAACTATACCACCAGAAGCACGAGATCAAGCTGGACAACAGCATACTTCATATATATATTTTTTTCTTTGAGCAGTTGCTGTACTAATGACTAAAGGCAAATCTGAAACGAAACACACAAGTTAAAGCCACACCATCTCATCTTTATAATCAAAATTCATAAGTAAAACAGTGAACCTCAGATAGCATCTCTCAGAGTCCATAAGTTGGCTCTTCAACCTTATGAATGAAGAACATATACACGATGTCAAATTATAATTAACATCTACTGATTATGGATTCAAGAATTTCATTTTCCTGACTTACTCCTCTGGTAATTAGCTCCACCCAATGGTTGTTTCCACGTGCATGTAACCACAATACAAGCTCGCAAAAGTAAAGTGAACATCACAAAGATGTTTCTCATGGATTTACCCCACCCAGTAAATTGAGCAAGAATAGCTGCAGCTGACAAGGAAAAGAACACCATACTGATTGGAAAGAACATGTTCTTATCATGCGAAACTACTATGACAAACCAGAAAATTCCTAGTTGTCCTAAGGATTATGATCCAGGGGGATTGTGTTTACCTGATCCTCCTTAAGGAAAAGGGTGATCTTTGTCCCCCTCCCGAGATTCTCCCCTGAGGTGTCCCTGGTGACCGTAAATGAACCCCCAGCCTGCGACTCCCAGACGTACTGCTCATCATCATTGTGTTTGGTGGTCACGACGACCCTCTCGGCTACCAGATACGCGGAGTAGAACCCCACTCCAAACTGCCCAATCATACTGACGTCGGCGCCGGCGGCAAGCGCCTCCATGAACTCCTTGGTCCCAGACCGAGCGATCGTGCCGAGATTGTTGACAAGATCGGATTTTGTCATGCCGACGCCACTATCGATTATGGACAAGGTGTTAGTGGCCTTGTCAGGGATGATATGGATGAAAAGCTCCGGCTGGGCGTCAAGCTTGCTCTTGTCCGTCAGGCTCTCGAACCGGATTTTGTCCAATGCCTATTGAGGGCACCATATCAGGACCAAAAACGAAGCAAACACCAAAAAAAGGAGATCTTTTTAAAACTTCAGATTGATGCATCAAGGCAACACGACGCTTACATCGGAAGAGTTACTGATGAGCTCTCGAAGGAAGATCTCCTTGTTGGAGTAAAAAGTGTTGATGATCAGGCTGAGAAGCTGGTTGATCTCCGCCTGGAAAGCGAAGGTCTCCGTCTCGGCCGCCATGGCTGGCCCTGTAAAGAGAACTCGAACTCGATCGAGAGAATGAGAGTGAAACTGAGGGAGAGATTTAGGCGGAGGCTTCTTCGGCGCTAGGGATTCCTACGGGCGCTGTGTGAAGAAATGGCATATATATATATAGAGGGAAAAAAATTCCGTTTCTAGATCCTTCTATAGATCGAAAAGACCGGACCGCTGTGTGAAGAAATGATATATATATATATATATATATATATAGAGAGAGAGAGAGAGAGAGAGAGAGAGGAAAAATAAAAGTCCGTTTCTAGATCCTTCTATAGAACGAAAAGACCCGACCGTTGTGCGAAGAAATGGCATATATATATTGAGGAAAAATAAAATTCCGTTTCTGGATCCTTCTATAGATCGAAAAGACCGGGCCCGCATGAGACGGGGTAGATTCGGGAATCAAACGGGCCGGCCCGTGCAAGGCCGGATAATTTTGGGCTTAATGCTGACATCATATGTATCCTGTGGCAAAGCAATCCGCGTATCGATGCCACAAAGAAATGGTTCATTTTAGCCGTATTCTTCGTTCTGATTCTAACATGCGCTGCTGGACTTCTGGATTATTCCTCGTCCGTCTGAGTCATCACTGACGCAACCTATGCAATAAATAAATTAAAATATCAGCTCAGTATTGACGTATCCTTCGTTCTGATGCTAACATGCGCGGTTGACTTTCGGGTGAGTCCGTGTCCCCCCGTCTTCGCTCTGGTGTTCTTACCGCCACCCCCTCTTAATCCAAACCCAGTGAGAAAACTCTCGAAGGGCCCAAGAACTCGAAGTTTCTCGTTCAAAAGGAAATCCTACCCTCACCGCAGGTGATTGTTTCCTTCACGGGACAAATATATATATATATATATATATATATATATATATATATTATATGTATATATATATGTATATATATATACACACACGAAGAAGCACAAACCCCTCCTCTGGGTTTCGTCACCATTAATTGCCAGGAGGTAAGTTCACCGCCTTTTGTTTCTTTGTAAAAGATAATTGTGTTCTTCAGGGTTTCTGATATCGTCTAATCGCGTCCCAAAATGACGCTTTATAGTTGCTTATGGATCTTTATTGATCGAATTTGTACATGCTGGTTGTATTTGTGTCAGTATAGCCGATTCTCTTTTATTCCTGTATCTCGCGACGATCTGAATTTGTTCGATTGGGGACTTTTGCGGTGGAAGATCGATCTTCGACACCTCTATGGTTTCAATTTTGTTCAAAATTAGATGACTGTGCTATTGATCGATTGTATGTTTTTTTTTTGGATCGTACGAATTCTTGGTTGGGTTGATCTTAGCATCGTTAGGATTCGGAGAAGTCCCTTCTTGATCGCGAACTTATTGTGAGAATTAGGGAAAATAAAGTTAGTTGTAGTTTAATTATACGATAAAAGGTAGCCCCTTAAGACCTTTCTTAAGTCGAAAATTTCGTGTATCTTGTTGAAACGAAAGTTGAAAATTGAACCTCGTTTCTTTTGTTTTTCTTAGTTCCTTATCGGCAGGAACTGTAGTTACTTTAGTGCAAAATAAAGGGATTTTAAGAGGCCAAACCGGTGGACGTGTGGTAGGTTTTGATTGAAGACAATGATAAGGTTTATCCTTACAATGGGAACTGATGTTATGGATTGATATTATGCTAGTTTGACATTTTGTTGGGGAACTTAATTAAATTATAGATAAGAATTGAAAGTTCTTCCAGTGACCGCAGAACCCTGCTTTGAATTAATGCATGTCTAAGATGTTGGACGCCTAGCTTTTAAATTCTCTCACTTTTCTTGTTAATTTGTGCAAATCTTGTTCGAGGTTATTTAGAAGTGCATATGAATATTGAGAATTAGAAAAGATTATATTTATGCAGCAATTTTTTAAATTTCATTGTGTGGAGTCATTGTTACTTTGCTTTTTGAAGACATGTTGTTCTTATCTCTGTTGTTCTCACTAATTCCCCATTGCATGAGCTCCTTTAGGTATTTCCAGCTCATGGCTACTATGTTTCAAATGAATTGCTAGCTTCTGTCAGCACCTATAGTTCATGGTTAGACATCCTGGATTTTGGGTGACATTTTCTAAAATTTCTTTGTCAACAACAAACATGTACTATCTACTATATTATTTGCTTCAATGTACTCCATGTTTCCTTTCATTACATCCATAAGCTTACCAGGTCACATCTGATTTTCTGAACATTTATGGTTAGATTGGACAGAGCTATATATCATAAATGATCCATCAAGAAGATATGTTCAACCAATGTAAATGTAATCACTGAGATACTTTTCTTACTTTTCCAAAAATAAAATTTTCATGTTAGGATTTTACCTTACATGATTAATCTATTTTCTTGATTGAGAAATTTAATTAAGGAAAATAGTTAATGTTTGATTCTTATTTTTTTTATTGTGCTGATAAATTATGAATGAAATTAATTAATTGAATAATTAATCCGAAAATTATTAATTAATTATTTCCCTTTGGAGAGCCCTCCATTCCCTTTTATTTTAAGATGACATACCCTCCCCTGTTCCATATTTGTTGCCAGTCAACGAGAAATAACGAGGAGGAGGATTGTCACCAGGTTGAAAAGTAGATTCTCTTTCTTTTATATTTTCTGCAAGGAATCAAAAGTGTTATATATCATAAGTGATTTTGGGTGACATTTTTCTAGGGTTGCTTTGTCAATAACAAACATGTAATATCTACTATATGATTTGCTTCAATGTGCTCCATGTTTTGTTGCACTACATCCATAAGCTTACTAGGTCACATTTAATTTTCAGAATATTTATGGTCAAATTGCATAGAGCTATATATCATAAATGATTCATCAAGAGGATTTGTTTAATCTATGACAATGTAATGACTGAGATATTCTTCTTTCTTTTCCGAAAATAAAAATTTCTATGTTAGAATTCTGCCGTATATGATTAATCTATTTCCTTGATTGAACAATCTAATTAAGAAGAAAAAAAATTAATGATTGATTCTTATATCCTTGATTGTGCTGACTGATTTTGAATGAGATTAATTAATTAATCCAAAAAATTATTAATTAATTATTTTCTTCGGGAGAGCCATCTATTCCCTCATATTTAAAGACGATGTACCCCCTCCTATTCCTCGTTTGTTGTCTTTTAGCGGGAAGGAGGTGGAGAATCATCGTCTTGTTGAAAAGTAGGTCCTCTATCTTTCTTTAATTGAGAATGATGATTTATATTTTCTGCAAATTTTAGGAATTAAAAGTGTTATATGTTCCTTCAATTAGTTTATATTTTGGAATTTTTAAATGATGATTTTTGGGTATTAAATTAATTCTCGATTTTCAAGATCATGATTTATGATCTTCAATGCTATTTTAATCATTTTAAGCATTAAATCATGATTAGTAGAGTTTAATTAATGAACTTCATGATATCCATGTCGTTTTATCTTAAATTGAATGCTTTTTAAGGTCGATGATATAATCATTTTGCATCATGTTAATTCCTTTAATTTAGCATGTTAATTTAACTATTTAATAGTTTTATAGTGTTTATCCACGTCTTGTATTAAATCAGATTGATTAGTTTAATTATTTAACAACATTGTTAAATAAAAGGGACTGAAATCGGATTGGAATCAGGGAAAATGAGTTCGGATTGAGTCTGACTAGAGCCACCGTTGGTTGGATCCGATCAGACCAAACTGCATGCACCTGAGCCTGGCCTGGATGTTGGTCAAACCCAGACCTTTGGCTCAGTCTGAGGTGACCTAGAGCCTATGGCGTGGGTTTGCTCAAGCAGCGCATAGCGACCTAGCATGGTGGCTCAGGTCCAACCCCCAGTGCCATGCAATGATGTGATGTAGCCTGGAGAGGCCCAACGCAACCCATTCACATCAGCTTAGTGCGGGCTGGCGCAACCTAGAGCTTAAGGCCCATGTGTGGCTCACCACTAAGGCCTAATCCATCGCCCACTTTTATTGTGCAGCCATGTGCGGTGCATATGACCCTGGTCTAGGGCCTCTATGTGCCATTCCAGCCCGACCTAGCATTGTGTGCCTTGGATCGAGCTCCCCGACCTCTTTTAGCTCAATTATGGCCTACGCCTGCAGCCCATAGTAGCCCAATGCATGCGCTCCACATGCAGGTTGACCCGTGGACCTCTGTGGCTTGGTGCGAGCCCTGTAACTAATCAAACCGGATCTGTTCAGAGTGATTCTGAACATACCTTGTCTTGTCTGGTTCAAGCCGGTTTAGCCCAAACTGGACCTTATTAAGCCCAATTAGGCTGGTTTAGGGTGGTTCCAGACTAGTTTTAAGCAAATTTGTTGGCTGGCCAGTTGGGTTCTAGCTAAAAACCTACTAGGTTCAAATCAGTTGGACCATTTTCGATTAAGGTTTAGGTCAATGAAGGGTTGCAGTTTGAGTGACAGCTCATAATTTTACAACTTAGTGAACTTAAAAGCCTTATTTGAAGTTATATTATAAAAATTATAAATTATTAATGGATTTCAAGTTCAAATGAAATTTGACACTTAGGTTGGTGATATAATGCATATTATTAATGATTATAGCTTTCACTTTTATAACCTTTGCAGTCGTTGCCGTTTGTTTTTGCTCAACTGTGGTTTTGTTGGCCTCCAAGAGTATCTTGCACTTGTTTGTTGTATGAATATTCATAGAATTATTTCAAGTGAATATACAAGACTTTTTTTTTTATGGTTGCATTTTTTTCTCTTATAGGAAATACATAAAAAATTAGTGCAGCTTTAGCAGCATATTCGCAAGTTCGTATTCTGTGGAAATGGAGCAATCTTGCAACATTCTGGTAATTTGGAGAGGCAAGCAGTTCGATGTAAATGTCAACCCAGATTCTAATGTCAAGGAGTTTGGGCAGAAACTTCAGGAATTGACTAATGTCAGACCTGATACTATGAGACTTTTTGTTCCACAAAAGAATAACAAAGGTTCAAAAATGGTCAGCCCATTTTCTGATGTTCACTCGATGTTAAGCTTGCGAGAATCAGCAATCCTTGAGGTAAATTTACGTTCATACTGCAGCATGAATTATTATTATTATTTTTTAGTTTGGGGAAAGGTTGCAACAATTATGCTAATATCAACCTGTAACTTTTTATCTTTTTGAACTATGCTGTGTTTGTTAGTGCCAAGCAAATTTGTTAATATAACTTGACTGCTGCCTGCTTGCCTGTGGTTACTGTACATTAGATAACAGAGAGACCAAATCTATATTGTAAGGTAATTGTAGGATAAGTAATCGTGCAAGTATTATGTTCAAAACAGATACGTCAAGCAATTTGTAGTATCCTGTGGGACACTCTTGTTAAAGTCATATCTTCCTGGCAGGCTTTTCTTAGACTTGTAAAAATTTTCCTTTCAGACAGACTTCTTTGATTGTCAGACTCCTTCCAAGATTGTCACACTCTTTCAGACACTCTTGTTAAATGAGCTCCTCTCTCAGCAGCTGCTCCCATCACTTGTTAAGATTCTGCTACTGCCGATTGACTGCTCTTGGCACACCACCTGCAAGGGTTGGGAGTGCATTTCCTACCAGCAGGCCTCCCTTGCCAGATCTTTACAGATTTGAATCAGTGACTAATTGAAACCCACAAAAATTGCATTACCATCTTTGGACATGTGGCCATAATTGATCCGTAAAGTGAATGAAGACTGATAAATGCACTATAGAACAACCACACAGATATATATGGGTTAATATATTCTAAAATTTGTTAGTTAGCAATGCAGTAATACTTATAAAGAAACCTGGTATTCTTTCAGCATCTATTGTATTTATATGCAGAAGCCAAAATCAGTTGGATCCTGTATTCATGATAAAAATTTTGAACATTAGAAGCTTCTTCTCACCAGACAGTCTACTAATCTGGATCGGTAAAATCTGTATCATATCATCTTCCAATGCGCTGAGATTACTGACTTGGAGATTTTTTCTGGATAGTATACTATATATCATTTTGTTCAATTTTGTTTAACAGCCATAGCATGGTGAAGATGATTGCTTGCTTGTGTTTATCTTTGCAGGGAAAGACTATCAAGATGATGGGTGTTTTTAGTGATGAGGTCGAGGAGGTTTCTCATAACAGTAATAAACCTGACCTAAGGATAGCTGGTTTTGCTGAAGAGGAACAGAGATTGAGACAGAGAACGATATATAGGCCTCAAGCTTCTCTGAAACTTCCACAAGGAACCTACATTTTCTGTGAATTTCGCACACTTCAGATTCCAGGAATTGAGGTATTTACTTGAGCTGTAAATTTAGTAAAGAAATATGTTTTATTAATTTTTTAGGCATTTATTTGAAAGTTGTAATGTTTGTGGAATCCTCTTGGTGTTTCATGTTTAATGGTGATTGAGTGATGGCTACAACAGACTGAAGTGTGCCCTTTTGACCCTTTTTCTGAATGACATAAAAGGCAGTACATGTAGTTATGATAGTTACCCTTGTTCACCTTTTTCACTGTTATTTATGTCAGTTGAACCCTCCACCATCTGAGGCTCTGAGAAGAATGCACATGCTTGCCTGTGATCCTGGGATTATTGCTATCATGAATAAGGTAACAATTGTCTAATGATAAATTTTATTATTTAGTTACATGGTTATCTCATAAGATGCTTTTGCCTATTCTCTCAGCATCGGTGGCGGGTTGGTATTATGAGTGAAATGGCACCTGAGGGATATGTAGGAATAAGTCCAAAATGCATTCTCGGATTTAATAAGGTAACCAAGTTGCTGTGAGTTTATAGATAGATAATATTGAAGTGAAGAAAGGTTGACCTTGTTTTTGCTTTACTTTTCTTTTAACTTGTTTTTTGCAGAATCATGGGGAAGAGATATGCCTTCGATTGCGTACAGATGATCTTAAAGGATTTAGAAAATATGAAAGCATCAAAAGAACACTTTTACATGAACTTGTATGTTCTTTCCTGGCAACTTAAGCTGGTTCCACTTTCATTGTAACAGCTTTTTCTGTGACTGTGTCATTTAATTAAACCTGTTAGAGTGGTTTCTTATGTTCCTTTTTTCTTTCTTTCAAAAATTTATTTCAGGCCCACATGGTGTACTCCGAACATGATTCTAATTTCTTTGCTTTAAACAAGCAGGTACCCTTGTGAACCCATTAAGAAGATATATGGGCCTTTGTCAATATCTTTTTCTAATTGAATTATTTGATATGATCACAGTTAAATGAAGAAGCCGCTAGCCTAGACTGGACAAAATCCACAAGTCACACATTGAACGGTCGCAAATACCTTGATCATTATGAAGAGGAGGATTATGTCGAACCGAGTAGCAAGAATAGTGGTCAAAAGCTTGGGGGTGCAACAAATTCATTAGTTTCTGCACGTGCATCATCGATTGCTGCTGCCTATAACCGAATGGCAAATGCTTCTTTCTACGACCACATGCCTGTTAAATCCAAGGAACCTGATCCTGATGATAGCCAGCTGATGGATAATCAGGGAAAATTTTCTGAACCTGACCCAGATGATATGGTGACTTCAGAGAATGATGCCATGCTTGTGGATATGGTTATGGATGCCAGGAGACCATTTTCGAAATCATCAATGCTTGATATGCTTGATGAGCTTGACCCTGATGATTCCTTGGACCATAAGAACATGTCTGAGCCTGACCCCGAAAATTCCTTGGATAATAAGAACATTTCTGAACCTGACCCTGATGATTCCTTGGATAATAAGGACATTTCTGAACTTGACCCTGATGATTCCTTTAGTAAAAAGAATGAGTCTGAACCTGACCCCGATGATTGCTTGGATAGTAAGAACATGTCTGAACCTGATCCTGATGATTCCCATGCTAGAGGATTGATAGTGTCTAGAAGTGAACCTGATCCAGATGATACCTTAGGTGGTGAAGATATTAAATTAGCCAAGGAGACTGATTCAACAGGTACCAGGTCAAACAAGGTGTCTACAAGCAATCTAAGAGATTCTGAACCTGATCCTGATGATTCTTTGAATAATGTACTCTTGGATGCACAAATGGAAGAAATGCATCTGGGAAAACACTGTAGAGAGCCTGATCTGGATGGCTTTGTTAAAGATATGATTTTGGGAGATTATGAGAGGTTGCAACAAAGTGCTGAAGGGCCACTGGCGACTGAAAATTCGATGGCAGTTGACCATGTCAATGATTTGGACAATCAAGAGATGCAAAGAATTGAAGAACCTGCTGCTCTTTTTTGTTCCCGTCTCCAGAGAGCCATTGATATCCTACGATCAGAAGCAACACCTTTACAGGCCACCTCAGTTCTTCAAACGCTTTTCAGGATTATCAGGTTTCTTATCCTGAGCTTTCTTATAATTTTCCTGTTGATGCCTTAAATTATATGATATATGCTATGTTTTGTTCAACTGGAGTTATTGTGTCCATCTTGCATGTGCTCATAGGAACGTAATAGAACACCCAGATGAGGTCAAGTTCAGAAGACTGAGAAAGGTGCTTTTCTTCTATTTTTTCTGGTTGCACTTTCCTCCTCTTTGATCTGGCATTACTTTGGATCTTTAATCGTGTATTCTTATCCTTTAGGCCAATCCCCAGTTCCAGAGGAATGTGGCAAATTATAAAGGTCAGTTGGAATGTGGCAAACAACATATATCATATAATTTAATAAGTTGTTTAGATGTTTAATCACTTCCATACAATCAGCATTTTTCTCAGTGGGGATCTAGAATGGTGTTTTGTTTCACATGATACTTTGGACTAATTTGATCTGCTTCAAAACAGCTGCGATGGAGGTTCTCACTTTGGTCGGCTTCTGTGAGGATGTCATATCTGATGAGATCGGCAGAGCCGAGACATTCTTGGTGTTGAAAAGAAATGATCCTGGCTTGCTGTGGCTTGCAAAATCTTCTCTCGAGCTGTCTATAACTTAGTGCCAACTATAACACAACAATATCAAATGATTTGTTTGTACTTATCATGTGTGCAAATGATTGGTATAGGTGATGTCCAACTACCAACTGCTACTAGGAGTTAACAATGAGTCCAACCACATACAAGGAAGACGTGTAAACAAAGGATGAAGTGCTGGATTCTATGTTGTTCTATAGGGGACTATTGGCTGATTAATAAAATGTGAATAAAAAAGCTCTGTAATTATATTACATAATTGTTTATCAAAGTTTGTTTGAATGTATGTTTTGTCTTCTAATGCAAATATAATTGTTTTTAGGATTCTGTACTTGTTTCGATGCTCCTGCTAATTAATTGTACACAAATTTTCTGTATTTTTATGTATACCACCATCGCTTCATTGTGTGCGGACTTTGATGGTTATCCGCGAGTTCTACATGGATTAAATGAAACTTTTACTCTGTGACATGATTTCGATCTAGTGTGAGATGATTTTGTGATGATTGAGGTGCTTATAGCTTATGTTTTCCTTTTTCTTTTGATAGCACTTCTATTTCGAGCTCTAATAAATAAAATCCATCAGCCTCACCCTTGATGTTAGACATGGACACCTGTAATTGAATAATACGCCTTTTAAAGCATCGATCGTCTTTGGGCTAATTAAATCTTATTGCATACTTAGATCTCTTTAGTATCTTAGGTTTTAGATTTAAAAAATATAGATCCATTTACTCTAATATCGTTGGTTTCATCGATAAAAATAAAAAAAAAATAGGTAAAAGAATAATTTTAATGTTCCAACTAGTAGTGATGGTAAATGACAACACCACTGAGGATCGCAGGTAATTGTTGTGAATGAGCTACATTTGCGTTGATGCCTACACAATTGTTGACCAGCCATTACATCGCGTCAACAAGCAACGAAAGGATCGCACGACATTTGCATTGGCGTCGATGCAATTGTTAAGTGGTGTCACTCTGCATCTATGTCGACTTCGATGCAGGTGTTGAGTAGTCATTTCATCGCTCAACGACTTCATTAATGTCGATATAGTGAGTAGTAACCCTTTCGTCGCTCTATATCTACGTTAACGTCCACACAGTTGCCAAGCAGTGAAAGGGCCGCTCGGCATTTGCATTGGTGACCCCTTTGTTGTTTGACAATTGTGTCGACATCAACGTAGATACAGAGTGACGAAAGGACTATTTAGAAACTGTATTGACATCGATATAATTATCGAACAATATCATTTTGCATCAGCGTCGACGTAATTATCGAGCGGTGAAAGGGTCACTCGTTACATTAGCATCGATGCAATTGAGTGACAAAAGAGTTACTTGGCATTTGCACTAGCGTCAATACAAATACAGAGTGAAGCCGCTCTACATTTGTATTGGTATCAACGTAATTGTTGAGTGGTCATTCTGTTGCTCGGCAACTATGTCGACACCGATGAGTAACCCTCACATATCACCGTTGCTCTTCTTATTTACAACAATCATTTGCGGCTCCCAACAACATCGTCGTTTGTCACCTCCAACAAGAACGATTGGAATTATCCTTTTATTTATTTATTTTTATATTTTCATCGATTTTTATCAATAATATTAAGATAAATAAATTTAAATATTTTAATTTAATATAAAATTTTAAGTCTATAAATCGAAATACTAAGAGTAAAGGGGTAACATGTGATTAGCGACATTTTGCTCTTTGTTTAACCGGGCTTAAAACTCACGACAATTTATATAGATTTAGGATTTTGGCAGTCAGTCACGTACTCCCTCTCGTTGTTCCCTTGTGGGTTGGCATCGGCGGCGGCGGCTCCTTCTGTGGCCATGACGTCGCTGCGGTCCGCCGTGGCCACCTGTCTCCCGCCGATCCGCGCGGCGATCTCCCGGATGAAGCAGGATATGGTGCGGCGGGAGCCGCCTCTACGGGCCCGACAACTTCCAGGCCCTGGAGACCATGCCCACGCGGATGGAGTCGTACGCCTACCTCCTTGGCTGCCTGCAGACGCCCGCCGTGTCCCCTCTCAGCATCTTGCAGGCTTCCGAGGGGGATGCCGATCAGGCTGCAGAAGGAGCCGCTGCCACCTCCGAGAAATAGAAGCTCGACGGTTGTCGTATGTCTTCCCGTTGCTTCTTGTCTTTGTCTTATTGTTCTGTAGTTTGATACTGCTCGGTTCTGAATTCACATTATTTTGTTTAGTACAGTTTGTCGATTGGTATATTACTTTTAGGGTCTAAATTCATTCCTTACTAAAAAAAATGCACTTCTTTGTATAAGAATAGTTTCCGATGATAAGGACCACTGACAATTAAGATTTCTATCATGGAGTAGACTTTCTACTATAGAAAGGTAATCGGTGAATTTGGTTTGGCACCCAATTGGTGCTTCTATCTGATCGCTAGATGCTCGCTAAAATGTTCAACTGATGTGTGTTTCAAGAGGTTAATACAACTTTTTGACCTACTGTCACGTTAATGAGTTATTGTGCCATATCTAGCATGCTATACAAAAAATGTGGATCTAATAAGATAGAAAATTGGGATGTTGCTCTATCGGAGAGAAAATTGGCTTTAAATTTCTTGTTAATTAGTTCTCTTAATTTCTTTGGAAATCCAATCTGATGGTTCTTATGGACTAGCTGCCACTACTGATCCCTACTTAGGTCAAAGCCTTTTTCCTTGCAATGTATTCCAGCTTCTGTGGGCAAACTAATTAATGTTACTCCGAGCTATACCATTATCTTAAATGATTACTGTTACAGAGGACATTAGGGGGCAGTTCAAATAATAATAATAATAAACCATGACCAGTCGGGTTACAGGCTAGCAGGTTTAATCATAAGAAAACCATTTCCTTTTTCCTTCATTCAAATAGTTCTAAACATGTTTTGGCCTTGTTTTCTTGATCATGCTACCATCCCATCTCTAAATCCTTCCATGCCTTTGTTGACCATCCTATCTTAGGCTCTGTTCGGTGTGGGGTGAGCCTCTTGAAGTACTATCATTCTTTGAGATTGCATGGTAGTTGATTGTGCCACTGATAACCATCTAAGCGAAATGAGGTCCCTCCCTCCCAGATGTAGTCTGGATTTTACTGATTGAGGACATCATTGCATGTTACAGGACATACCAAGAACTGATGTATTTTGTTCATGAATATACTTGGGCATATGATCAACTAAGCACCAGCTGAATACAGCCTACTATCGACCAGTTTGTTATGCATGTTATGATCGATGCTAATAGGCCCAGTCATGGGTTGGGCTAATAGAAGATTCACCATGGTAAAACCAGAAATCTTTTCAAAAGCTTAAAATTTTCAAAGGTATCACATGTTAGCAATGTTTTCATTTGGAAGATATGTTTGAGCTTACAAAGTCATATATCAGCCTGAGACTAAATTATGTCATTTCAAAGATAAAAAGGTGGTCTCATGCTAGTTCATGTTTTTAATGATATGATGAGTTTTATACAACATTTTCATTTTGTTGGCATACATGTCACCTTTTTGTAAACTCAGTTAATGTTATTGTTTAGTTGGATTTCATTTTTCTAGCTTTGAGCTTGTCCTATTTTTCCATGGAAATTATAAGTCTCTCTTCTGACTGGTTGTTACCTCTGTTCCGACCCTTAAAATTTGGACTAATAAGATGTTAGCTTGTCATTAAGATCCTTTTCAAGTTGTTTGTGCTTTTCTCCCATTTGAAACCTTTACCTGTCGGCCAAATAAGTATTGTATTTAAATTCTTGGATTCACTTTTTTGATACACCCTTTGATCAAGTGGCCTTAGAACAATATGTATATCAATTGGAAAATGAAAATTGATGTAATGTTTCCAGTCTGGGTTCCAATTTTTGCTTTAAATTGGAGGTTGTTGTGATATTAAAATGACAAACCTAGTGCATAAGGCTCTCATTGATATAGTGTCTGGGTTGGATCAATGTTCTGTTACATACAAAAATTTGGAGAAAAAAAAAATTTTGATGGACAAGTTTGTTGTATAGAGCATGCATTCATATCTCAGCCGTCCTGGTTGGTTTGCTCCAGTTTTAACATTAAAATGAAACAGGGGATCTTCAAAAAACAGTTTAATCCCCAAATATTCTTGTTGGTGTGGTGCAGACCTTCCTGGTGATGAAACTATCCACCACCAATTCATCATGGTGAAGATGAATAGTATTGAAGTTTCATCTTCATTGCGATCTATATAGGCCTAATTTATTTTTCACTAACATAGTGAACAGTTGTTTTGGTTGAACATCTGTATGACAGCAAGTCCTTTATTGGCAAAACTGACCAGAACTCCGAAATCATAATGGCCATACATCGATGGTGGCCTAAAAATTTTATGCATGTTTCTATGAACCGTTTTGTCAGCTGCTTATCTTAATATCTTATGCCTTTCTTTCTTTAGTCTAAAGTTCATTTTTGTTGTGTGCAGGTTATGGTCCAGTTGTTCTTTATTTAGGTCACCAGTATAGTTTCTTTAATTGGCCTAATAATTATAGAAGTTAATGGTCTGATGTACCACGTGTGCCCTGTTTCATGAACTCACTCATGGATCTACTAGAAACCTTGGTCATGAAGTGGAAAAGTGGTATTTCCACTTTTCCACTTCATATGAATGTGACCACAAGTGATGGTAAATTTACATTTCCGAAGTTTTGGCTAATGTGCAAGAGTAGAAAGGATCCAAATGCAGAATTCTCCTGCAACCTCTCTGATGCAGCTTAGGGGAAGGATGGTTAAAACCTGTTTTGTTCAGAAGTTGCATCAGGGTTAAGCTCATCAATTAATAAGGCAAAAAAAAGAGTTCATCAATGGATATACTGATGAAACTTTGAGGTCAAGTTGAATGTGGTTCCACTTTTTTGTTCTTTATTTGTGAAATATGTTCAGCTGGGTGATGATTATGCCGAAAAATCTGACTATGGCAATACTTCAACATCACTCGAATTGATGTAATTATGCATGGTATTCAGAATGTGTTCATCTACTTATTAGTTTAGTTGTTTTGGCTGACTTTGTACTGATTGAATGTGAGTATTTCCTGTTGAGATTCTATCAGGTTGAGTAGCACATGATATGTTCCAACCCTTTCAAGAATCCCAAGAAAATGATTAGATATTTTAGTTAATCTGCCTTCATATAAACTACTTTTCTATAAGGAGGCAATGCATACATTCATCGATCATAATTTGAATGCTAAAAGCCATATCCATTTAACGTGCCTCTGAATTCCTCAGCCAGCATTCCCTCGCGGACCTTCACCTCTCTGCAACGCAATTCTATCCTACAAGGCTTCGTCGTCGTAGTACCGGACCTCGACGCTGCACCTCTGTCGGCCTCCTCACCGGCCGCAGAATTCCTTCCGTAGGAGCTGAACCACTTCGCTCGGACGTACTCCTTTCGCCTCCATGGGGGCAGGTGCATGCCGGAGCTCCTGATGGACTCCTCCATCGCCACGCACATGAGGCTCACGATGCTCTCCAGCGCGCCCGGCCTTCCCACGAACACCGACGGCAACGCCCGGAGGAGCGCAGTGTAGTCCTGGGTCGGTCGGGCAATCTCGAATTCGGCGGCCAAGTCGATCTCCAAGATGTAGCGCGTACCTCCTCCTCGATCGATCACGTCGATGTAATCGTGGGTGCCGGCCTGGATCCGCTCAGCTCTCTCCCATGACGACTTGCATAGCCCTGAAAAGATTATTGTCGAATAGATGTTGGATCTCCTGCCTAAAATCGAATCTAAATGCATCGATTTCATCCATGCAGAACATAATCTTATCATGATGTATAGTAACAGTACACACCGGCATCAAATCCTTTGTCTCGGAGCCAACCGATAACTCGCCTTTTGAAGCCGTCTCCTGCCGGCGAGACTGCGCTAACCCCCCGCTCGGCCGCGACTCGGATCCGGTGTGCCCCCATGTCGGCTTCCGACTCCGCCAGCACGGAGTCCAGCGACCTCCTCGTAAGATAACCTCCCTTCTCAGACCCCATGCCGTACTTGCCTTTCCGTTCGTCGATCTCCTCCTCGTTGTAGAACGAGTCGATCAGGTCCGCCAACTCGGCCGTATCGGAGGTGGTGGACTCCACTGACACGCAGCCGCTCACCTCTTGCCACAGCCGCGCTCTTGCCGTCTCGTCCAGCGGCGCTGTCGCCCTTTTGTACTTCCTCGCCATTGGCCTTTTCGCTGGTTAGGTTATTCTCGGAATCGTCAGCTATATCTCTGTATCTATCATCCCCTCCTCGAGCAAAGATTGCACGGCAACTTATAGGCAGGGTTTTCGGGGACGACGATGACTCGCGCTTCCGTCTTGTGGGGCCAAGAAAGCTCGTTCCTGGTTTGGCTCCTTGACGTGTGCCGAGCTTTCGTGGACGTGACGACGGGACGCTGGTCGACTGGCTACTCCTCACGAGTAAAAGCATCGTGTGACCGTACTCTGGGCCAAATGCAACGAACGTGGTTAAAAGCGACTAGATTCAATGAACTTGATCAGACGACTAGATTACGAAGCCGGTAGCATCCACAGTGAGTGTTACCGATGTACCTGGCCATGTTATCGGATTAATGCAATTGTGATGTCAGATACTGTAAATTCAACCGTAA
This sequence comes from Musa acuminata AAA Group, assembly GCF_036884655.1. NCBI lineage: Eukaryota > Viridiplantae > Streptophyta > Magnoliopsida > Zingiberales > Musaceae > Musa > Musa acuminata. The sequence continues at coordinate 2,570,126 of NC_088329.1, read as the reverse complement.
GCATCCGTGGAAATTCCGTATATGGAATGAATCTTCTCCGCAACACGGGCAAGTTCATCGAGTTAATGATGGACGTGACTGCACGCAGAGTTGGTTTTGACACAAAATATAAATCATTGTTATGTTGATGTCTCACCTATATCTCATCTTTCTATTGGTTACAGAATGGTATTTTGTTGTCCTTAAACCCAGAAATTGATTGATCCCTAACTCTCTGGAAATATATATTCCCTTTTTTGGCACAAAGACTGCTCTAGCTATAGCATATTACCACTCATGCACACAGAAGAATGAGAAACACTAAATTATCTAGAGAGCATAGTCAATTAATAATTGATGGGATTAAAAGTAAATCACGCATAACATTATGTTGATATATAATAAGAATGAATTAGAGAGGAAAACAAAAGGAGATGGTAAGTGTTGCCTTCCTGAAGCTGCATGTACAGATACGCAGCATAAATCGTACCTGTACTGATTGAGATTATACTCAAAGAGGCCTACAATATGTCGGCCCATTATAAGCCTTACGGGCCAAAGGATTTTTGGCCCAAGTATTGCGTCGTATGGATCACCGACCAAGTTCCCCTCTTTATCGAGCAGCGGCCCTCGACGATCCGCTCGGCGCCTCGCTAGGGTTCCTGCGTGCGTGATCATTGGACGATCGACAGGGGAATCGAGGGGCTTCTGTTCCCTCTTGTACGGGTACATATTGGGCAGCAGATCGAATAGGAAATCGGTAAGTCGCAAATTTTCCTCGTTTGCTCTATCGTCAGCTCCATCTTCTTGTCTGTTCTTGTTCCTCCTTTCTTGAATCGTGGGGTTATTGTGTGTTTTCATTCTAACTCTGTTTTCGTTTATTAGGGATAGAACGATCTTTCTTTTGCTTTGTTCTTCCATATCTGTGGAATTTTAGGTCCCTGCTCCTTCGAGTTCTAACCCTAACTCCTGAATCCAACCACAGGAATCAAGAAACACAAGGGAACTCCATGTTAGCCCCGATTTTGTCGCTCCCGGCCCCGCCCGCTGATGGAAACCTCGGCCCGATTCCCCTTGCCCAGGTCTCGAATGATTCCTCCGCCAATAAGTCGCAAGAACAGAAAGAGCAGTCCCCTCCTGCGCCGGCTCCGGCACCAGTCGCGACGCATACGAAAACGATCGGTATCATCCACCCTCCACCTGATATTCGAGTGATCATAGACAAGACTGCGGCTTTCGTCGCCAAGAACGGCCCCGAGTTTGAAAAGAGGATTCTTGCCAACAATGCCGGCAACAACAAATTCAACTTTTTGACTGCTTCGGACCCTTACCATGCCTACTACCAGCACAAGGTCTCGGAGCACCGCGCCCTGGTCCAGGCTGCCCCTCAGCAGCCATCCGAAGACTCCTCTCAGCCATCAGAACCTGCCCCCGCACCTTCTGATGGCTCGGCTGCCCCCGCAGCTGCAACTGCACCTCCTGAAGAGGCTACAGCCAAGGTTGACCTTGCAGCTCAGTTTAGAGTTCCTCCAAAGAAGGTTCTTGAGCCCCCTGAGGCCGAGCAGTACACAGTTAGGCTCCCAGAAGGGATCACTGGGGAGGAGTTGGATATCATTAAGCTCACTGCACAGTTCGTTGCTCGGAATGGGAAGAACTTCTTGACAAACCTCACAAGCCGAGAGATGAGCAACCCGCAATTCCATTTCTTGAAACCGACCCACAGCATGTTCACATTCTTCACGACTCTTACAGATGCATACTCAAAGGTGCTGATGCCTCCAACGGGACTGACAGAAAAGCTGCGGAAAAGCACCAGTGATTTGACTACAGTGCTCGAGAGGTGTTTGCACCGTCTTGACTGGGAGCGGTCTCAGGAACAGGCTAGGCAGAAGGCTGAGGATGAGATCGAGCAAGAAAGGCTGCAAATGGCCATGATTGATTGGCATGATTTTGTTGTTGTTGAAACCATTGAGTTTGCTGATGACGAGGATGAGGAGCTTCCCTTACCAATGACATTGGATGAAGTCATTAGGAGGAGCAAGATATCGTCATTGGATGAGGAGGAACCAATGCAAACAGTTGAACCAGGGAAGGAGATGGAGATGGAGATGGATGAAGATGAGATGCTGCTTGTGGTGGAAGGCATGAAGGCTACAGGACTTGACAAGAATGGTGCGGATGAGAAAAAGAGAGAAGCAAGGGCATCCGGTGATGAGCCTGAGCCTCCTATGAGGATAGTGAAGAACTGGAAGAGACCTGAGGAGAGGATAGCTGCTGAAAGAGATCCAACCAAGTTTGTGATTTCACCAATTACCAATGAGCTTATTCCTATTAATGAGATGGCCGAGCACATGCGCATTTCACTCATAGACCCCAAATACAAGGAGCAGAAAGAGAGGATGATGGCCAAAATCCGGGAGACAACTCTTGCTCCGGATGATGAGATCTCTAGGAATATTGTTGGGCTTGCACGAACTCGTCCCGATATTTTTGGTACCACTGAAGAAGAAGTCTCCAATGCTGTCAAGGCAGAGATTGAGAAAAAGAAAGATGAGCAGCCAAAGCAGGTCATATGGGATGGGCACTCAGGCAGTATTGGACGCACTGCCACCCAAGCCTTATCACAGGGTTTTTCTGGTGAGGAACAAACTGACGCTAATAACAATGATTTGAGGACACTTCCAGGTCCTGCACCTGCACCAAGACCTGGGGTACCATTTGTCCGCCCACTACCTCCACCACCTGGATTGGCGTTAAATATTCCTCGATTCCCCCCAAACCAAGTCCAATATTCTGTTCCTTCTGCTGGTGGGGGTCTTGTTGCACCTCCAAGGCCTGGAATCATCCCAATGATTCCATCCATGAGGCCTGGACCTTCACCTATGCCTATGACCTCGTCATCGCAGCATGTTATGATGGGTCAGCAGCCATTATCTCAATCAATTATGGTGAACCCTCCCAGTATCCCTGTACCTCCACCTCCTGGATCCCAGTTCACACCATTGGTAGTTCCTCGACCTTTTGTTCCATTGCCTATGCCACCGCCTAACATGCCAATGGTTCCCCCGCCACCTCCACCACAAGGAATGCCGCCACCTCCTCCCCCAGAGGAAGCTCCACCGCTACCAGATGAACCTGAACCAAAACGGCAAAGAGTCGATGATGTTTCACTCATGGCAGAGGATCAGTTCCTTGCCCAGCATCCGGTATCTCTTTTAATTATGTTTATTGATTTTTCACTTTAATGACAAGTATTTATTACATTGCTAAACCCACCTTTCATTTTCTCAGGGATCCAGCCGGATTTCTGTATCTGTTCCAAATGTGGATGAAGGAAACTTGAAAGGTCAGCTTCTGGAGATTGCAGTACAGTCTTTATCCGAGACTGTTGGCAGTCTTAAGGAGAAGATTGCGGCAGAGGTTCAGCTTCCTGCTAATAAACAGAAACTGAGTGGTCGCGCTGGTTTTCTCAAGGATAATCTTACCCTTGCTTATTATAACATTGGCCCTGGAGAAACTCTAACCCTTGCTCTGAGGGAACGTGGTGGGAGAAAGAGATAAGCTTTTTGTCAAACAAGCAGAACTTTTCTTCGTCCAGTTATTCTCATATGTTAGTTATCTGAGATTATAAATCTGTTGGGATGTAATTCATAATATTAGACTTACGTTCTTGCTAGTTTGATGCTTGAAACTTATCTATGCTGATGAACTTTATGGTTTTGTAATGCAGATTTACAATTCGGATGATGTTGTTTCCTTAAGTCGTATTGCTGATATGAATATGTTCCTCCAAGAGAACAAGCTTACTGTTATGGCTTGATATATTGCTATCAAAGATCTTGTTTAGCGTGCAATATCTATGTACTACAGAATCTTTCTTTCTAATCTGCTAGCTAACTGATGCAGGTTTTATATTCCAGAGAAGATAATTCTTCAGGTCCCCTATCCTATTAATTATTTTCTGCAAGGAGGCTTTGAGTTTTTTTCTCATGCACTAGCAGAACTTTTCAGCATTGTCTATTAGTACTGATCAGAAGGAAGATGCATTTTCATAAACTGCTCTTGTGACCTTTTGTTTTCCTTAAATGCCCCTTATGCTGAACTTTTTACATAGAAAGTTATGTCACACTGGAATCACTTGATGATAACTCAGGGTTTCTTGTTCTTGCATATTGGTAACTTTTTGCCAGCTTAGCATGCTGAATAGTGTTGAAATGCTATCGTGGCAGGAGCCTGTTGTATGACGTTAAGGTCAGCTCCATCCACCTTGCTTGGAATTCAGGTACTTGCGTGTGTTTCTTTTTTCTCTTTTTATTTTTATTTTTTTCATGTTCAACTTTCTTCGAATGACCAAGGATGACTCTGCTTGACATGGGTATTTTTGCATGGCATCACGGTGGAAGTTGGATTTTTTTTTTTATCAGACCATTTCTGACAACTGCCCATCCATCCTTGGGTTTTTGCCTTTTCTTTACTGTCCTTTTTCTTTTCAGTTGATGTTTCTTTTTCTTTCATTGAAATTTGATTCTTTGCCCCTGAGACAGACGTTCTTTCATTATTCCACTGCCTTATAAAAAGCATTTTGCACCAGGTTCTGGTATATATTGAGGATAGTTAGCTGTTTGATCATAAATTCTCCATTTTATATTGGAGGAAAATCCTTGGACATGTTAAAAACCATTCATTCAGATAATAGCTGGTATAATGAAATGGGAAATTTTCGATGGTTTTGATAATCCTGATAATTAAAATTTATTATGAACAAGTCTTTTTAAGTCGATGGATCCAAGTAGTTGTAGCGGTGGTTTCATTCTCCAAGATGACTTCCAACTTGGTTCCTTTTGATTTCATTGCCTGCATATTCACTGAATGTTTTGGAAAGAAGGAAAAGGTAATTGAATAAAAAAACCTCTAAGACCGTCGGTCTTACTTTATCATAAACGTAGCAATATCTCATTGCATAATTTGCATAAAGTTTATACTTTTACGGCATTATGACATCATAATGCAGCTTCCTGAATTCCTGGCGATCCCAGCATTGATGATCCCATGCTGTGGTTTTGATGAATCTTTTCAGGCCAAGAATTTGAGAGAACTTGGTGCAGCGAGCAACATGCCATTTTAATGTCTACCGGGTGTTCGTCCCTGCAACTTTTGGCAGAGTCTGGGGTATGGCCTGATCGATGTTTCTTTGTTTATTTGCAACGTTTTTTCTTCTGGGTTCCCAAATATCTAAATTGTTTTATGGGAGTATGGCTGCTAGATGTTTCTTTGTTTCTCTGTAACGTTCCTTCTTCTGGGTTCCCAAATACCTAAATGTTTCATGGGAGTCGCAGCATTGATGGTTGATCCTCCCTGTTCACTCCATGCTGCCTGTTGTTCCTTGCGTTGGATTTATTGAATCAATCGTGCTGACAATACGATCGAATCTTTCGCTCGATTGAGGCAGCTTGATTCTGGTTGTTTGACACGTGTTGGATTGGTTGTGCCACCCACGTGTGATGCGGACTGGGATCTAATATGGGTTTGACTTTGGAGATTCTCACACAAAGGATGTAATGCAAAATATGTTGGGTCTGTTGTCGTCCGAGAAGTGGTGTGGACTCAAATCCGATCCGAGTTCGATTGTCGAGATTGCCACAAGTTGGGGGTGTGCAGGAGATCATAAAGAATTCAACAAAAGATTATGGGGTGGGGGGGGGGGGGGGGTGGCGTAATTGATGCTTAAAGTTAGTATGGAGTTTCGATTGGGAGAAGGGTTTTTTCTCGGATGGGATTGAGGATACATCGGAGAGGTTTTTTACAGTGTGAAGTTGCCGTGGGGATTAACTTTTTGAACAATTACATTAGGATAATCAACCCAATAGGAGATGACTTAATGTGTCAAAGCACTCGTATCATTTGTTCCCACATCCTATTTTGACACATGGATCTGCTTGAAATATGATGTCGGCTGCATGTGTTATATCATCGTTTTATGATCGAGTTTGTTTATCATTGGGGAATGTTTTATGATCAAAATCGATCATGTTATGTTATTATAGGGAACTCTTTATAGTTGGAATTGATTGTGTCCTTGTTAGGATATTGCATGCCTAAATTTGATCTCATTATTGTTATGAGACACTTGATGATCATATTAGATCACGTCTTCTTCTTTGGGTGACACTTGATGGTCGAATTCGGTAGCGACTTCGTTGTTAGGGGATGATTCATAATTAAATTTGGTTGTGTCATCATTAGGGGTTGTTTTATGATTGGACTTAATCGTATCTTCATCATATGATGTTTCATGGGTAGTGTGTCGTGCGTGCCATCAACTCTTGTCGCTTTAGGTTTTGACTTTTATAATAGATGTCGGAGTGGTTCACATCCACTAATGCGATCTATCGTTACTATAATATACTACTCCTAATTGCTCTCATACCTCATATGCATGATTAATGTAGGATGTCATATTTTAAATTTTTATTATTGCTATCAATAGGACTATAACGAAAAGTAGGTAATCTTAAAATTAAAATATGCTAACTTACAAATAAAATGATAGGGTTTCCCTATACACAATATTATTATTGATACATATACATGATTATAACATTTAACCAAAAGAAAAACAATAAACATAACATATCTAAAAGTTATATACATAAAATGCTCACATATCGTCGTTCATATCTACGTTGGCATGGACTTGCACATGCTCATTTTTCTATCTAATCACTTAGGTTGGATGCTAATATCCTTATATGCAAAATAAAATTTATAGTGAATAATTACTTAGTAAGTATAAGCCTTTATAATTTTATTTAGATTAACATACATATTTCAAGATCCTTGACATAAGATATTTAACGATAGATATCTCATCCTATGACTTCTTTAGCAAGCATAATCCTATAACATAGTATATGTACAATAAGCAGATAAAATTCTATGTTGAAATAATTCAAATGTTTATATGCACATAGAGGAAATATAACAAAGTTATGCACTTATATACCTCATATCATACTATATGTGTGCACTCCCATATCATATGTCATCATAATATATACATGTACTCTTATACCACACATCATAATATATATGTGCACTCCCACATCGCATGTTATAATATATATGTGCACTCTTATACCACACGTCATAATACATACGTGCACTCCAACATCGTACGTTATAATACATACATGCATTCTCACATCGCACGCCATAACATATTCGTGTATTGCACGTCGTAACATATTTGTATACTCTCACACTACACGTCATAGAAAACATGTGCACTCTCACACCATACGCCATCACATATACATGTATACAAGATATTTTTATTATAATTCATATATTTTTATACTTATAGCATACATAAATTCATATTTAACTCATGATTAGCTAATGACGATCATATCAACCAAAACATTCTTTCAAAATACTTTATGCATACGATAATTTATATGACTATTATTTTATAGTGAATTAAACTTATGTTTACCTGATTGAACTAAAAAATGATGATGTCAATGAAAAATCATGTTCCTTAATGATCTAAGTGTGTTACGAAGCGAGACACATCAAATTGGGAGCAAAGGGCTATGAGATGTCTTAATTAAGAACTCTACGTCTTGAATTATTAATTTATAATAATTCATAGCAATAATTCATAGAAAAAATTTGATAAAATCTCTTATAGAATAGACTATACTCAACATAAAAATTTATCTAAATTTCATCATCAATTTTTTTAATAATTCACTGTATAACCAAATGAACTAGTTAGTATCAATCAAAGCATCACAAAAATCTCCGAAAAATTTTTACTTCGTTATTCTAGCTAACCAAATGATATTGAATTATTATGAAATTTTATAAAAAAATTAAAAATATATAAAAATAAATACACACTAAATTTTAACTTAAAACATAATCATTTGCAGGCTAAACTAGTCTCCTAATTTAACTACACAAAAAAAAAAATTATGTAGGTGTGCCACCTTAGTTATAATGTTTAATTCAATTTAATTTGGTTTTTGACAATTTGCAATGATTTCTTGACAAATAGTTTTTACGCCAACCGAGGGGCTCGACGATAATACCTAGTTGAACCATTAAGGATTTGAGATTATTACAATCTCAATGATCAATCTTCGTAAACCAATCTATTAATCTCACATTATTTATACGATCGAACTGACAGACAAATGAAGGGTCTGGTGGTAGAGCTTAAAGGTCGCTTAGACCTTGTATATGAGGGACATCTAAGCTTTGAATTTTGTCCCATCGAGAGGAGTGCGTTCCTGTGTGAGTTATTGATTGATTGGCTCGAACCCACAAAAGGGCCTCGTCCTCCTATGGATGGTCTTACTAATGAAGTGGGACTAAGGGATTGTACATCTATCGTCATTGAATGTACTATATACGAAGGAAACACAATTGTTTCTTGACGAGACCTGGAACATATGGTGATGGTAAGCACTTCATTTCTTGCTAGTGATGAGGCTATTTATTATGATTTTGACATAAACTCCTCTTATACACAGGTGCCTTATCTTATGATTAATAAGTATATTATTATTAATTTTAGCCTAAATATTTTGACTAGTGGCTTGAGTTCAACAAAGTTGGCAGATCAATTAACCCATTAGACCCTGGTCGTGATATTTAGTATTAAAGTTGGTAATGAGGCCCAAGTAGAAATGGATTACTCGTAGTTAGAATCAAATGACTCGTGGAGTCACCGTTGGACTATCTCATATGCATTATACTTGACCTTGACGAATGATAGTATTATTATTAATTTCGCTTAAACATTTTTATAAGTGATTTGAGTTCAACAAAATTGACAGGTAGTTAACCCATCAAACCTGAGTCGCGACAATAATAGCCGAAGGCAGAAGGGCATTCAACAAATGAAGTCTGATTTAACAAATGTCGATACTACGATATGGTCTAGGGTTTCAAATGGATAATTCTAACCTCACGCACTAGGTGGAGGATCTTACTGGATGATTCTAGAAAGAAGAAACCCTACATCCTAAATATAAGACTTAGAAGATCGTTGATTTTAACTTTCTTTAGCATAGGATCCCAAAGCCACGTTAGTGTCTCCTTCCTGAGTCAAATAATCTAGATGTCTCTTTTTAATCAACCCTCCTGTCTAATGTTTCAAATAATCTAGCAGAGATTTTCAAGGTGAATTCTCTTTCACATCGATACTCATTTGAGGTTTAGTTGGGTGGGATGTTCATCATCCCTAACAAGTTTATTCAAATTTATTTTCTTCTTTTTGACCACAGAGGATTCCTCTAAAATATACTAATTTTCTTTTTAAAATAAGTATGGATGTATAATCAATTATTTCTTGGCAACAGACCAGAAGAGTCGTGAAGGGCATAGGCCATTGATTAGCACGAATGGATTCGAATCCAACAACAACGTTCTTTCCTTCTTTCCTTTTTTTATAAACGTCTCAATGTAGTTTGCAAGAGATTCACTTTCTTCTTGCTAAATTTCATGAAGATAAACTATAGATCTTTTTGATAATTTGTAATTAATAAAATAAATTAAGCTCAAAGTACTTAACCTAAGGAGTTGATAGAGTTTAGAGATAGACGTGTATACCAATTCCTCAGCCACACCATATAGGGGTAATCGAGGAGGACTGACACAATATCTTTTGAGCTAAGCACAACAATAATTACATACAATATCTTTGAGCTAGGAAAGCCATAATATGCTCATACGAATCCAGAGTCATTATCAACGGTCTCCAAAATATGGATATATAACTCTTTGAGGATTCAGTTCCTCCCTTATACCTTAGATAAACTGAGACTACATATAGGGCTTGAATGTGATGTGTTTCCCTTATTTGTCATCCCACCTCATATCCTTTAAGACAATGATCCATATGAAAGAATTACTCACTCATATTCGGAGACAACCCCAATCGTAGAGTGCACCTCGGATGTCACCAGACAATTGTGCATCTCAAGGAGCTTCATGTGGTATTAGCCTGTATATGACCATGGTACTGCCTATCGATTCCGAGGAAAGTATAAGAGTGACTAAGTAGATCCCTAAAAATACACCAAGGTGACAGAATGAAGATTAACTTCCCGAACGATTACACAAAATATTCGATCATTCATCATTGAGTTAGGCAATCTGTGCGTTATAGCTTTGGGGTACCAACTCAGTGCCAGCACTGGGGCGGGCCGATTCAGATGTCGTAATCTTGATGTATCCACTCACGCCCATGCTGGGACGGACCACCATCATTTAAGTAGATCCCTATCCACGTTTGGTATCTGAGTAATCATCCTTTCATGATGACAATTTAACCATCGTGTCAATCAGATTACCTATGTATCCATAATGAGGAGATCGCATGAAAGGAAGTTGTCTGCATGGACAAAGTGCAGTATTAGTATGCCGATCTGAAGCCCTCTGTGAGAGCAACAACCTTCGGAGACAATTTTGGTTGCAGCTTTGATACTGCTTGGCGGATATCCTGCAAAGACCAAAATTTGTTTATAGTTTAGCTGAGTTGTGACCAAAGGAATGAGGGATGGATGGATGTTATGGGGCAATGGGCATATACCTCAATCTTGTATCTGGATGAGAAGTGGGTCAGCAAGATGGCCTTGTTGCGGAACCACTGTGCATGCTCCATTATCTACACGTGCACAGATTTTACTTGAAAAAATCCCAACATTGGAAAAAAGCTCAGGAAATATTTCAACAGAAGCATGGGTAAAACTGTTACAGGTGTGTTAATATGGCCAAAAGCAAAAGAAGAACGTACAGAACCTGGTGAAATTGAAAGTTATTAACCGGATGGTCTTGGAAATCCACAATCATGACAACTAGAGAACAGAGAAATACTATTACCTCAAGCAAATGCAGGTGACCATGTTCGCGTGCATGTTCGATGTCATTCTCATCATCTAAGAAGGTCGCCTGACAAATGACAAGTATCTTGTGAGGTCTGAATTCACACTCAAGAAGTACAGGACTACTACTGTAATCTTGTATAACTGCCACATCCACTTGAAAATCCTACTTTTTCTAGCTTTTCAATTGACAAACCATCTCGCACACAAGTTGAGGTGTTTCTGTACAGCAATTTGCAAGACCAGCCTTTCAATCGGGGTTTTTAACTATTGCTCATACACATACCATTCATCAAGGGTTGTTGTGATTGTAAACGCAAGAATTTCATCAATGACAGTACCTCTAACAACCAACTCTATGATCTCTGCAAAAAGACAACTACATTCCATTCATGGATCTGCATCCGCAAACACCTTTCATTTTTAGTTACAGATATTCCTAATTGAAGCCAGCAAAATAGCCTCTAAATCCTCTGTTTTTCAAACACTTCTAAATCTTCTTGAATAAGCAAATTAATACAAGAACAAAACAGCACGCCATGTAGTATTTCCTATCATGCAATATTTAGAAACTATAAAAAAAATGCAAATGCAAGACACAAACACCATCAAATCCCAAAGGAGTACTTGGATGCCATTGAAGAAAGAGGATTCAGATCTTAAAGGACAAACAAAAGGATCCAGCAGAAGACTATTTAATGACAAAGTAAATAAGTTAAGGTTCAGATCCTGTTGGACATACAAAAGTATCCAACAGGCAATCCAGTTTATTCTTGAGAGTTAGTAAAAAATGTTTATGTTTAATTAAATTTGAGCTATCCTAGTGTCAATTTTGGCTGTGTTTGAGTCAATAAGATAGTGCTGTTTGTTAAAGATTGATAGTGCTGGTTATTCAGAACGTATTAACCACCAAAAAATAATTTGTTTCAGGTGTACATTGATGAGTTTGAATATCCTTTTTGAAGAGATCAAACTGAACCCAAAATCTTAGATAATAAGTAGGTGATAACAAGAAAATATTGTAGTCAAGTTTTTCTTCCCTCATATTAGTAACCAAAAGTACAAAGTTCAAGTAAAAGCCTCAGAAAAGAGTTGCAATATATGAAGACAGGTCACAGCTGCTGAAAGCCTAAAAAAAGAGTTGTCCATATGAATGATACGGCAACAGAGTTATCTTTGGTTGGCAAACTAGCAACCACTGTTCTTGATTCTCTTGTAGATTCCTACCAGACTTCTTGTCTGAAATCTCTCCAACAGGGACAAGTTAATCATCTATGTTCAACCTTAACCATTTTTTATGTTAAGATCCATAGTTTTGGTGTCATTAAGTGTACTCCACATATCCATAGTTTTGGTGTCAGATTAGCCCCAAAAACTGAATATCTAGGGCTGATATATTTCAACCATAGCTTCTATATAGCATGGTTTCATCTCCCATAGATATTTCTTAGCATCATGGCTCATCCTGATTCTGAAAAGCTTAAAAAATGTCCCTTGGAGCAACTGCAGTGTCACTGGTTGATCATTTTTGCCACCATGTTTTCATCATGTAGACATCATAAATATTTCGCAAACAAAACCTTTAACCATCAGTACAGCGAAAAGCATAAAGCATACTCCAGGAAATTATTCAAAGAGTTCAGATGAAAAATGAATACAAGAGTCAACTTCTGGTGATTAAAAAGAACCAAACCTCAGTTATAAGAATTTTTGCTCTCAGGGCATCTGCATTTCGTGGCTCAAGAATGAAATCAGAATTTGTGTCTCCTGTGAAGGCAACCTCTGGAGACAATACAATATCTGTAATCTATACAAAACATAACAATAACATTTTCAATCATCTTATGATGCAAGCACAGAAAATTTGCTCTAAAAAGATAACATAGCGTCCAAGCAGCTAGAACTTCTAAAAGGAAGGTATAGTTACAAACCTCGACGCCAGAAAGCTTCAACTTTTTTATTTGAGGTCCTTTTAGGTGAGCATACTGTTTTTTAAGCTTATTTCTCACTGAATAAATGACATACCCCTGTATCATATTTGAAACTCGACATGTAAGGTACAAAATGAAAACTGGTAACCACAAAAACACACTAGGTGTTAGATGCCTCTGACAAAACAGTCTTCATCTGGTTCAAATATGTACCTGGCTGGGTATCACATGGTGGGTTCTAAATGGTCTGGCAACAAGGTTGTTACGTATTTCATACGTCTCCCCTAACATTATGATATCAAGCATAGTAAGAAGTAAATATATGCATGAGAAAGAATAAAAAGGTCAACTGATGAGGTGCATACCCAGACCAAGTGCAACCAAATCAAGTTTCAACTCAACTTGGCTCATCCTTCTATGAATTTCAAGTAAATTCACCACATCTTCTTTGATGCATGGAGGCACAAATACTGTTGGAGGTTTTAGATTGTAGAGGCCGCGAGTTGCTAAATACATTGGAAGCCCCCCCTGCAACCATAGCCCAAGACCATTCAGAACTGTTAAACCATGGTTAACAATAAGGAAAGAGGAAAAAGAATCTGATGACATTTTATCAACCCAATCAGTACATAAATTTGCTAAAAGTTGGCAAATGTCCATCTGCAACCATAGCCCTCGACCATGCAGGACTGTTAAACTGTGGTTATCAAAAGGGAAAGAGGGAAAGGAAGCTGAGAACCTTTTAAAAACCCAATCAGTATAAAAGTTTGCTGAGAAAATTTTGAACTATTAACTCGAAAAAAAATTAATAAATAAAATAAAATTTGTCCATTCCAAGGTAAATGCCAATGGGAGCCCATGAAGTGTTAATTTTTCAAGAACTACAGAAAAGACTGATGGCATTAGTGATGTTATTACTATTATGTTAAGAGAAGTGAAGACAAAGATGGCTTGCAATTAGATTTCCTAGAACTAGTAGAAAGAATTAATCTGCATCATGAATGAAAGATATTGCACAACAATCAGTACCGTGTTACCTTTTATTTCAGTTCCAAGATGCTATAGTGTATCATCAACAACTGTAAACCTTTTCTGTGACTGAAGAAAATGAATTTTTCAGCAACAGTATTTCCTATGGTAACCACTACATAGACTCTCCAAACTTTTGGAGGATGCGTTTGTATATTGTGGACCTATAAATACACTTCCATATGCTCTATTCCAGATAAACTGGAGGATCGGTTGTATAGAGCATCATATTAAATGAATTCAATGCGCCAAAAGCAAATTTGTAGAATTTGAAATTCCATCTGATCAGATATTTAACCGGAAAAATAGTTAAAAATTAGAGTTCAAGAACTCCTGTTCTGACTCTTCTCCTTTGTTTATGTTATCAAATTGTTGGCCCACTTGATGGCCGACACTAAAAACTTTCCTTCATTCATTTCACTTGGTTTCAAATATTAATTAGGAGATTCCAAGTTCTGTCCAACTAAACAAAGGACTACATTTCAAATAGACAACGAAAGAGATAAGCATTTGAATCAAGATCCACTTTTTATCGGAAGAGCATAGAAATTCCGTTTCTTGCAGAACAGCGCGAGCGAGCTTACAATGTGGTCGAGGTGAGCGTGAGTGATAAAGAGAAAATCCTGGTGGACAGCTTTAGACGGGCACCGGCCAATGTCAAACGCGACGTTCAAACTCGGGACCATAACGCAGGTCTCGTGGCCGCCTACGGAAATCCCTTCGATCGAGTAGCCTTCCACGTCCACCCCCTTCCGCTGGACCTCCGCCCTGGCCTTCCGGTACTCCTCCTCCTCCTCCATCGCCCGGTCAATCACCGAGAGGAACCCCGACCTCTTCAAGGACAGCGCCCGGAAGGGGTCTCCGTCGCGGCTGCCGCCGCCGTCGAAGGCATTGATTGAGGGTGATCGATGAAGCACTGGGTGGCGATGATCGAAGGGAAGGATGTGGGAAGGGAGGAGTTGGGGATTGCTCAGGGATGTTAGCATTACGGTTAGGGTTTTATCGCCAAGGGGGTTTGCGAGGGGTGGAAGGATAAGGAGAGGAGAGGACGAAGACACCGGAGACAGGAAGGAAGGAGGTGTCGGTCAAGTATCTGTTGTTCAAATGATACGGCAGAACAGTCTAAGCAATGATCCGATATAGAATTATCGGATCCAAATGAGGATCCGAACGAGGCGATGGATCCATTATAGCATGCGTTTAGGAACTAAGTAATTGGGCTATTGGGCCTTAAACCTTAGCCCAATATCATAAGAAGAAGAAGAATTGAATCCAATGTCTAAGCCGAAACCATTCCGCTTTCTCCTCACTTGGACTTCGTGGGGGGCTGCGGCCGCAAGGACTTCGGAATGGATGAGACGTCGAGCCGGCAGCGGTGGGAGATGGAGGCGGAGCTGGGCGAGATGGACCTCGACCCGGAGGACCTACAGCCCTCCGTGCCCCTCAAGAGGGTCCCCGCAGGCGATCTCTTCGAAGCGGCCCGTGCCGGAGACCTCGACCGCCTCCGCTACCTCCTTGACTCCGGCGTCAACGTCAACGCCCGCGACCCCTGGGATTCCGTCGCGCTATACTATGCCTGCCTCGCCGGCCACGTCGATGCCGCTCGCATGCTCCTCGACGCCGGCGCCATCTGCTCAGAGCGCACCTTCGACGGCGACCGCTGCCACTACGCGGCCCTCAATCTCCGCGTTCGCCGTCTCCTCAAGGCCTTCGAGGCGCGCCCGCCCCCGCTCGCCCCCTTGCCCGCCGCCCTCCGTGACACGTTTCTCTCTTGCGCCGCCAACCGCCGCGCCTACATCGAACAGTGGGAAGCTGGTGCTGGCTCGGCCGCGTGCGCCGCAGGTTAGTTCCAATCTTCTCGTGTAAAGTTCCATCCTTTATTTACTTATCTGGTTTCCATTACTGAAATTGAAGGCGTTGCTCAACACTTTCGTAATTTCTTGCTCTTCTGGCTAATTACGAACGTTTTCCACTCGCTGTCATAGTTCACATTATCATAGGCATATGATCATTCAATTTATTTTGATAAATTGGGAGCATATAAACTTGACATTGTATATTTAGAAGAGATTTGCAAGCGTAGATATATAGAAGAGCTCACTGACTAATTGAGACCTGTCTATCTAATCTTTCAAGTCGGGACTGGTCCTTCTATCGGTTATGCCTGCATTGTCAGCTATGGCTATCTGTCTGGTTGAGTGATTTTCTATAGAGGGCATTTACCTCTTCATCTTTTTTAGGTTGCTCATGAAACTAAAGACTCGTTTTTGTAGAAGTTACCGTGCACTTGGAAAGAATCTAGATACAAAATACATTCATATTGGAGGCATAAGAAGACAAAGAGTTGATAAAAGAAGGGGAAGGTAATAAGTGTATGGATCATATCAGAAGGTGTCTATCTTGATGAAATAGGTGATAAGAGTTGGAGATCCATAGCGGCTTTGACATCTGATTGACCAATTAATAGTGCTTTAGAATGCCGTGCGACCTCAAGTATTACTCTAAGATAATCCAAATGAACTTGGAAAACATTAAGAGGGAACGTCACCACAATGCCATGTAAAGATGGTAGATCCTGTCTAACCTTCAGAAATCTACTGGTACTTGATCGATTGCTAATGCTATACATGGTAGCTAGGAAATTCATTGGTGAGTCAAGGGGGACTTTAGAATTTTTAGACATTGCTGACCAGATCCAACTTATATTAGAGAAGGAACAGTTCCAAATTTCATGATATGGCCACATATCCTCTTTATAATGATGTTGTAGCCTTTTTTATGGATATTAAGTAAGGTGCAACTATCTAGTGACTAGTGATTTGCAAACTGCCAAAATTTAGGTACCTTGAAATGTACCACATTCAGGAACAAGAATGTTAAATTAGCCTCCGATTTTGAGAATAAGATGTATGTAATGTAGTATCAACTGGCATTAGAGAATATAACACCATATAATCAGATGTCAGTATTTTGTGTACATTTATTTATAATTTTCAAAACCTTAGGTACTAGTTTGAATGACACTAACAAGTTTACTACTGGGTGAATAGGTTACTTACCACTGAGTGATGGATGCACTTCTAGTCCCTTTCCCCCAGATATTACATTCTATGTTGATGGAAAACCAATTGAAGCTCATCGGGTTGTCTTAAGTGCTCGGTCACCATTCTTCAAAAAGAAATTTGAGACAGATTGGAAGGACAGAAAGGAAGTGAGATTCTCAAGCCAAAAATTGTCTTATCATGCTTTGTACAGTCTTATTCACTTCTTCTACTCGGATAGACTCGAGGTTGCAGTTGATGACATGGAGGATCTTGCTCGCACATGCAGAGCTTGCAAGTGTGATGAATTGCAAAATATCTTACAGAAAGAATTGATTCATCAAAGATATGCAGAGTATAAATCATTAAAGGATGTTGATAATTCTCAAAAAAGGTTCATCTTGCAAGGTCTCTCCCTGCCGGAGCAGGATCGGCTTCCTTTTGCTCTACACCGCATTCTGCAGGTTTCTCTTGCCAACTCTTGTGGGCGAAACAAGGATAGTGTTGACAGACATGAGATACAGATGAGCCAGCCGAGCAATGATCTAGCTGACATTTGTATAAAAGTTGGTAGAAGGATCTACAGGTGTCACCAGGTAATCCTGGCCTCCAGATCAGAATATTTCAGGGCGAGGTTGTCTCGGATGACAGATTTCCTTGATGGGAATAATGAGCTGTCAAGTTTCACCCTTCCATTTCTTGAAGAGCATGACTTAAGTACAGAGGCCTTTGAGAAGATGATTGAGTATATGTAGGCATGCAAATTGCTGTAGCTTTGTTGGTTTCTTTAATTCAGATCTTTCTTGCTTCTAACACATCTTATAAAACTTAGGTACACAGATGGCTTGAAAGATATGGAACCTGATCAGGTACTACACTTACAATTTGTAAGACAAAATGAGGCGTAAAGTGTTTAGGTTTCTTCTCAATTCTTAATTCTGAATAATTGTACAGGCTGAAGAAATATTTGATGCTGCTTCAAGATACTTGTTATTCCCTCTTAAACGTGCTGTTGCAGATGTGCTGTTACCACACCTAGAGCTGGTCTCACCTGCTGAACTTTGTCACTGGCTGATATTATCAGACATGTACGGTCTCTTCTATTTTAGCATTATTTTGTGATGGATGTCCCCTGACTTCCATGCCTGTTCATCCAGTCAAAGCTTGTGCCTATCTATGTGACTCTAATACCCACTTTTTGTTAATCAAGTAAATACATTAATTTCCTTGCATGATCACTGACTTTAATTGGCTATGAAGCATCCTTCTTGGCAGGTGTCACAAAGTGCACATGATTAGCCATGGCTCATGAAAGGAGATGCAAGATTTATAATTTCGATTTCAAGATCAAGTTCATTTAACTTTAGACAGATCTAGAAGTGTCCCAACTGGGTCGATATCACACAATAGATATCATCAGCCATACACTTCATGACTGTGACATAAAATATATTATCATTCTTCTGAGAAGCCTTAGTGATATGACATCTTATTATATTTTCATTTCTTCCTCCAAGAAATCCAGATATGGGTCCTCTGGTACAGATAAGATAGTAGAAAGGTTAGCATAAAGTCAAAAGTTAATTGATATGTTCACTTATCAACAGTAATTGTGACGTCCAATGTTCCCTAAGAAGAGAAGACCAGAATTTTAGTGTAATGCGAAAAGGAAATCAAGTTTGCTGCTGTTACAAATTATGACAGACATGCTTGATAAAGGGTGCCCTGAAGAATTTCTTATGTTATATTTAATCCGGATAACAATTTAGTGATATATCATGATGTTGTTTTGATGAGAAAGTTCCTTATCTTTGTGGATGTTGAATTTTTATTGCCAGTAAATATGAAGGTTTTCATTGAGAAAGTTACTTCTCTTTGCCAATGTTAAACTTTTGTTGCCAGATAAATTGAACATGTATATTCATTTATCCACCTATCCATTAGTGTGCCTTTAGCAAAAGTTGATTTGATATTGCTAGGCCCTGATGGTATTGAATGTGCTCTGTTAATTTTTTCTGCTAGGTTCCCTTTACGTTGGAACTTTTGTTAGTGCTCAACATTGTTATCCATCGGATATGATTATCAATTCCTTGTATCCAAATTTTTTTGTTATTCGTAGAAGTCCAAATTAGAGTCGAGATGAAATTTCTATTTCTTAATGTTTATATATTCTAAGGCTGGTCTCTCATGTGATGCAGGTATGGTGTTTTGAAGATAAGAGAATATTGCCTAGATGTCATTGCTTGTAATTTTGAGACTTTTGCTGACACCCGTGAGTTTCGGGCCATGCTTTTGACTTTCCCACCACCATCTGGAGACTCCTCTTTGAGGACTACTCGCCCCAGCGCTCCAGGTTCTACAGGTAACTCTGATCAGGGCAACCTTCTCGATGATTTGCGAGAGAAATGGTTGGAGGCCGAAGCAGCAGAGCTTGACAAGAGAGACGAAAGTGCAGCTTTATTTGACAAGCGACTAGAAGTGCTTATGCTCGTAGCAGAACGAGAGGATAACGAAGTTCACAGTGATCCAATAGAAAGGAAGCATTTTGATCAGGCATCCCCCAGGGTGTAACTTGTGTTGTATCATCAGAATCCCAAATGAGTGGATTTTTTTCTTCTCATTTTGTTTGTTGTCAAAGTGTAAGATAAACCATGGTTCTAGAATTATGTTCTCTTATTTTCTTTTATTTGAGGGCATAATAAGATTAAGAAAAAGAAGGAAATGAGAAATGGGATTGTTTGCACTTCTCGTTTAACTAGATTGTAGTAAGTGCTCCATGCAGTGTGTGAATGTATTGTCTGCACCCATTGATAGTGTGCCAAATCCCGGCACTTTGTGCTTGTGTATCTGAAGCATAGTGTACCATGAGCAAGAAAGTAAATTTGCTGTGTGCCCTGTATTAGATTTCAGTCGTCAGCCACAGTGGGGAACTCTAATTTATCAACCACCTGATATGTAGTAAATATTATTTTTGGCTGTCAAAAGGAAAAAAGAAATCTAACTTCTGATGAAATCATCTCTGCAATTGCTTCTCTCAAAATAATTTTTTGTCTGCTGTTAGGGTGTTGTTTCTGGTTTACTCCTCTTCAATAGCCAAAATCAGTTCTTTCTTCGGATTATGACTTTTTTCCTTTTTTTGTGAGGCAAGAACAAGGCTGAAATCATAAACTGGAAATGTAAAATTAAGGCCAATACTACATTGTGGTTAACACAACTTATTTAGGTAACCTCTAAAGTAAACTCAATCTTGTTTTGTAATCCAATAAATACTATGTTTACAAGATAAATCATAAGTAACATAATCCAATACCAATATTGCATGCCAAGATATATTCCTTCAAAAAAGAACACATTTTTTTTTTCCTTCATTGTTCAGAAAAGAACACGAATTATCAAAGAACAACTACTTCAAAAAAAGAAACCTACAAATGCATTTCAAGCCTAAATCTTTCTTTATTGTCTCTCCACCCTATCGAAAAGTCAGAAGTAGAAAAAGCAAAAGCATAGACTATCGACAGTAATCTAGAGAAAAATATAGATATTACCTACCAGACTTCTACTCTATTAATATGTAAACAAAATCACTCTCCATTGATTCCATTGCCATTTTCTGTCTGTGAGGTTTCAGAGGCAGCATCATCAATTGTCAGGTCTCAATTGCTCCGTGCAACAGTACTTCCATCTTCACCATCATCAGCCGACAGCTCCCGAAACTTTAGCTGGAGACTCGCCTGTTAAGAGTTTCCTCTAGGCTTCCCCAGACTCCAATACATGATGCTGGCAGTAAGGGCAAGGATCATCTTCTGGTTTACCTGTCATAAGCCATACCATGCAACAGTAAACATCCAATTTAGAGATAAAAGACATTGGCTTCGTGGTGACTCCTTCGTAGGGTATTGCACTTAGACAGTTGCAGCTACTACTCTGTTCATTCCCATGAATGATATCAGGTCTACCAAACAAACTAAGATGACAGCGCATTGAAAGCAGATTGGGTCAAGAAGATTACGTGATTTTAAACTATGTGCCGATTCTAGTAAACTAGAGAAAGGAAGATCTACATGGAGCTATTAACAGTTCATTTAATCTACCAGGTCTGCAAACGACAACATGCAAATATGAAAGTAGCAATCCCAAAAGAATATCTTAAATAAGCTGATTTTACCTCAATGATATCCTCAGGCAACAAAAATACAGAACATCCAAGCTTTCTCGCTACACTGATAATGTATGTAGCATTCAACATCTTTTCCTCATCTGCAGCAGGATGTTAGCATTAAAGTGGGGCAACATATGATTAGAACATTTTCAATAAAGAAGATGTGATTCTTCCCAAATATTCATAAACTTTTTGTCCCAAGGCCAATTCCCAAATATTCAAAAATCACATAATAAACATATCTTAAATTTGGTTACTAATTAGTAATGATACCATTTACACCCCGTGTAACGAGCTTCCAGTTTACCACCCTCGGCTCCACAGCACTAAGAAGCTCAAGGAAAAATATTCCACTTGACAAATTTTTATCCTAAAAGGAAATAAAAAAAGAGAAGAGAAATAAGAGTGCATTATCTAAACAGCTTGCTATCCACGCAAGATGTATTGAGACTTGACGGTACCTTGAAACTCTCCATTTGAGAAGTTCTGCCTGATTCCTTGACTTTATTGTTGGCCCAATCTAAGATACCAGCATCTGATATTTCTTTTCCTCGGGTGTGAAATCTCAAGTTCTTTAGAAGTTGAAGACTGTTGAAACGCATTAGCTGCCACAGATAAGCTGAAAAATGCACAATGAAGGGGTCTTGTGTGTTGTTTTGATTTTAGGAAAAAGGAATTCAAACAAACTTGCCCAAATTATCAAAACAGGCTGACAGCTGATCAACAAACTTTATATGTAAGAGAGACATCTCATTTCATAGTTAATATGATAAAAAAAAGTTCATTAACGATAGTGATACTGGTAGACAGACAAGGTTCGTTTTGAAATGTTTTGTTGATCATTACTCAGGGAAATGGAAGTTCCGACAAGCTAGTCATCTGCAATCTGCCAGTGCAGATTATGATAAAAGCAACTGCAGCAAAAAGAAAAACAAAACAAAGGACATCTACTCTTGCAGCAAAAACACAAGTAAAATGGGAGAACATCTATTGTTAACTAAAAGGCATAAGTAGGAGTTTACCACATCAAAAGTATTGGAATCACTTTCTTGACCTCCATGCATGAAAAATTATGTCCAAGAAATTAAAAATTAATTTAGCATACTCATATAGACTAAACAGGGGTTGTCCACATGAAAATTCATAAAACCTTTTCCTATATGCAAAGCGTTTGAAAGAAACTGTACATATTGTAGACAAATCTGCAGCCATGTTATAAAGCAACCTCAAAAGCCTATAAACCAAACAAACAATTTTTTCTAGCTTAATATGCTTATTATTAGTAGAGCCATCTTTTGGTGTTTCTTTCTTCCTTTTTCATTTCATGGTGTGGAACAGCCAAAAACACCAAAAAAAAAATGGAGTTCAGATTCAGCCACGTTGATTCCATCCTGGATGGCACCTACATTTCAACAAAGGAAATGGCAACGAGATCCCTCTAGTACTAAACAGGTATAACCTTTTGGAATGAGCTTTTTCTTTTACATTTTAGTAGTTTGCTGCAAATTTTAGCCAAGTAAACCATAGAATTAATCATTTCAAAAAGAATAAAACAGTTGTAAGATTCGCAAGAAAGGGCTTTTCTTTATTGTTTCCTTGTAGCAGCACTTCCGTAAATGATCTTCGGCCTTCTTGGTGCATTGCTCCCTCTTTGTCATCCTCTTAAAAACTGCATTGCTAGCAACGCATAGCTGACGGTGTCGTTGTCATGTTCATGTCACCAATCAATATGAGGACAGTTTAGTGCACAAGGTTTCTGCCAGTGTGGGGCCTGAGGAGAGTTAAAATATTGGTACAACTTTATTCCTACAAGCAGAGAGTTGTTTCTGTGACTCAAACCAAAAAGTACCTTGTCATGGTTCCAAGGCTTATCATTTGTCAATTAACATCATGGTGTGCCACAAAAAATTGGAAACATTAGAGAAGAAAGTACAAGGATATGAGGCTGTGAAATAATGTTCCAAACTAGTAGTCTAGTAGTATAGCAACTTGCAAAAAGTGGATCATTGAATTAATTAATCAATAGTCGTAAGTTAGAATTCTCATGAATTTAACAATGCATGTTAGATAGGTCAGTGATAAAATATTCTTCAAGGAAGATTAGCTTTACTTCATCATGCATTAGGCATGACTGGCACTGTATTAAATAAAAGGATTTGGTGAATCAGCATGTAGTTGTGCTGTTGAGATTAATGTCTTTTCATAACATATTTCATTATTTTTTTATGCTTCTAGAAATCTCTCTGATTCTAGGAAACTTTGAGACAGTTGAACAAACAGTTGCATGACCTTGAACTGCAACCAATAAGGTAGAACTTTCCATTTGTGGATTATCCTTAAGGTTTTCAACAAGTTACTCCCTTAATTTACGCTGGATAGAAATAAGGTGCTTAGGACATAGGAACCAGTTTTCAAATTTTTGTCAAATCTCCAAATGGACCTTTTTTATTAGTCGCATGCCATATGCCACATTCTAACTAGGTTGGAAAAGATATAGAAAATACAGGCAAGATAAGAGAAATATGTAAAACAAGTATAACAAGAAAATTAACTAAATGGAACAAAACACAAGTGCTAAAGGTCTTGAAATAAAAACAACTCACCAAGAATAAGCTTTTTATTTCCTTGCACAATGTCACTGCCAGCAACATTTACTAGTGAAAAGTTCAACCGCTTCCCAACCTTTATAACTTGGTTGCAGTTTTCAACTTTTCTAAAGGGCATCTTAATTGGAGGCTTTGTTGCCTGCCTCCAATTAACTGATCCTGGAGACACTTTGTCAAGTGCTTCCAAAAGAACCCATCTGCAAATATCTTTATATTAATAAGGAAACCAAGCGAGTAAATCATCTTTTATTTCAGAGCTCTTACCCATTCCTGATATCCTCAAACAAATTGTTAACATATGTAACAATTCCAAGACTGTTGATCCATAATTGAAAAGCTCTTTCTTCCCGAGAAACTTGGATGTCACCAGGCATTGTTTGTGATAAAGATATATATTTATTGTCAGAGGATAAACCATTCCTGCATAGAACACATAATTGGCATGCAGCATCCTAAAAGAAGCATAGGTTAATAGAAAAGCAGCTGCAAGTTCTAACTTATGCTGAAATATTTGTGCAACAAATGCAAGGTTCAAGTTGGGAGAGCCTTCAACAATGTCTTTTGGACTCAAGTATCTTTCGCAACCCAGCATCTCAGCTTGTTCAATAACTTGTTTTGCCCTTTCATTACGATCTTTAATATCCAAAGTTTGTGAAAGCTCAGGGGCAAGGGCGTCAAGAAGGTAAGCATAGGCCCTCCCATCCTATAAATTAGATAAGCTCAAGGAGCATTAGAGTTCAAATAAATTATGGATAAATTATAGAGAAAGAGAATAACAGTATATAAAAACCAGTTGTCAAAGACCTAAGTTTTCATTTATGTAAGTGCAATTGCCGAGATCCCACTTGATGGAAAAATAATTCATTAACAACTAGCCTAGTATTATGTGACTTAAATTGATAAGTTTATCTAACTCTAATATTATCATAATCATCCACCTACTTCTGATGTTGAACCATTCAGACTTTCACAATTTCCTCCATGCAAAGGCTTGACACCATTGTCAAAACCCAAAATCCAAGACTTAGAATTGTGCTCAATCGAATAATGACTCCATATCATATCATGATGTGGATTTAGTCCCATTCATAGATAGTCTTTTCCGAACTGAGCCCTCTTGTAAAGACTAGAACTAGATTCACTGTGATACCATTTAACTTGACAAGATAAAATAGAATAATCATTAAATTAATGAACCTAAAATCTTGTGGCCCAATATTACAAATGTCTAAGTAGTCCAGTAAACTGAATTACTGAATTGTAATCCAGCAAACTGGGTGGGAAGGCCTCTGACTGGATCGTTTTAATTATAAAAATAATAATAATAAAATACTAAGTTATTGTCTGCGCTTGCCATCGCCTGCATCTGTCGTCCCTCGCCGCTCACCACTTGCTAGATACACGTCGTCTTTTTCTTTCTTTTTTTTCCTTCTTCCTCCTCCTCATCATCCTCCTCCTCCCTTTCTTCCTGCTTCTTTTCCTTGCTTTTTTCTTGCTCTTCTTCCTTCTTCCACTTCCTTCTCTCCCTCCCCCAACAGTTGGCGGTACATTCCAGTGTACTAACACATAATACATCGGAATGGACCAGGCCCATACTAGTCCAGCCATGGACCAGCACAGGTCCTGTAACTGAAACTGCAAACCTTGCTGTGAAGTTTAATTCTTTGCTAGCAGTTCCGACATGATGCGAAAAAATTGATCAGAAAATTAGAATCTTATATAATGCGTACAATTAGCATGTACCTTCACATCTGAAGAAAAATTTGTCACAGTTTTTTTGTAGCCTGCTCTCTTGAGATGAAAATTCATCCATTTTAGCAACATCTTTTCTGGCGCTAGGCTCATTAGTTCCTCCACATCCTATAAATAAAGAATACCAGATTGGAAGTAGTTTATCTATGCTTTATCATTTGCTTTAAAACATCAAAAGAGAGTATAAAAAAAAGGCTGTCTATTACTTGACCTTGTTGTCATCAACCAACTCCATGAGCTGAGGTGTCTTCTTGAGGTTAAGATCTGCCAAAAGTTTTATCTGATACACGATAACCGGAAAAGTTATGATTCTTTGGAGTTCGGACTTCTCAAATTATGGTCATCGTTGCAACTTGCAAGTCATATCTTTTCAGAAAAAAGAACTAACCTAACTCAATAAACCACCAAGTTCAAAGCCACGTGATATTCCTAGAGTACCTCATTTTAGCAATGAACTATACGTAAACATATTGCAATGTCATGACCGAGCCCAATTGACTTACTGACCTAATAACTTGGATATAATTGGCTGAAGAACATGTGATCCAAAATGTTTAAGTCCAATTCAGTGGTAGCAGATAAATCTAGCTCTATATATTTGTTATCCACCACCAAAACTCCAGACGTGGGAATTCTGGAGCATCACAGCAAACATGTTCGGTACGTACCTTTATGATCTGAAATATCAACCCAAGCACCAAATGAGGCTGCATGAAAACAAAACTTCTTCAATCTCACTATTAGAACTGCACCGCAGATTAGTTGGTAGAAAGTAACATATGTAAATTGAAAAACAATAGATACAAAAAATATTCAGAAAATCATCCCACAGAGACAGTGGACAAAGCGAAACAAAACCTATGGATGGTTCAACTACTTTCTTCAATATATTAATTGCAGGATTTAAATCATCCTTTAAGACATGAAAATTTTCCGCTGACAAGCACACAATGAGCTTTTTCATAATCCAATCAACCTTTGTTAAGATGCTTCAATAGTTAAAGTGCACTAAACAATGATGTAAGGTGTCTGCAATTTAAAGAGTGATAATTCTATTCATTTTTAAGTATGACAGAATACAGGGACAAACTTTAAATAATCATTTTTAAACCTTCTTCAGTTGGTGTTCCTCATACAGCAAGACAAGCAAGAAGAGACATAAAGCTCACCAACAAATAAGTTTGACAAAACAGCCAATTTTTTCTTCATAAATGCTGATAAAGAAAAAAAAAACAAACTCCAATAAAAGGTAGCTTATATTGAATGGAAAATAATCTACTTACTCTCCCTTCTATTAAGTCCTGAGTTCCAATATTAACTACAATGCACCCAATAGCCTTTGCAGAATTCAAGCAAAGAGTGTGATTCTCATTCCTCTCCCAATGGTTAAGTCCTTGTTTGGTATTGATTGCTCTCTCATCTATAGTCCCCGGAACGGCAGCATTGATTAATTTACTGAAGAAAATTACGAAAATAAAATATATCAGATAAGAAAGCTTTTGTTAGAAACAGCTGCCAACATGAAAAATGTTCTTAGTAAAAATCATATATAACATAGGTAACATAAGTTTTTGAAATAACTCAACAACATAGATCTGCCTTGCTTACATGTATATATTTGTGTTTCCTGAAGTTAAATATGAAAACTTAGATATAATACTCCATTTTAGTCCTATATCGAAATTGGGTAAAAATCAGGATTGACTAATAAAACTCTCATGGGTGCCCTATTCTTAATTTGATTTTAAATATTTAGGCCAATTGTTGAGGCTTGTTGAATCGGGTCATAATAAATGGTATCAAAGTCGGCTTGAGTAGATGGCATTGGACATTGGTAGAGTGACATATAGTATCAAAGTTGTCTTAACATCGGCATAGAGAGGGTCTTATGAGTGTACTATTATTAACTTAAGCTTTAAGCATATGGGGTTTAGTCCTATATCAAAAGTGGAGAAAGACTTGGATTGACTTATAACAATCTCATGGATGACCTATTATTAGTTTAAACTTAAGAATTTTGGATCAATGGTTCAATCTCAATAAATTAATGAGTCAATTATCTCATTCAATATTTCATGCTCAATAAGTGAATGATAACAACCTACCATAGAAGAACTCCATCTTTAACAAGATTGAACAGATCATTTGTTGCTGGATCCAGTGGCAGATACTTTTGCAAGAATGGGTCTTCTCCAAGATAGTTGTTGATGTGTGCAACATAAGACGCCTTCTCTGATTCATTTATAGTGTGCAAGTGTGTGGTCGTGGTTGCCTTCAAGAATGACCAGCAGCCCTTCACACTGCTTGATTTGGGTGCTACCTTTGCTTTAAGATCCAAATACACCTGTCCAATGCATCAGTTTCATCACAGTGAGACCTGCCTCTGCCCCCTCAAAGACAAATTACGATCGACCAAAGAAGAAGAATAATAACTTGGGATTCATGGATCTGAATTACCTGAAGGAACAATTCGAAGTCTACCTCACGGTTGGTATCCGGGTAGGATTCGGCTAAGAAATTAGCAATCTCTGGTTCCATGACCACCTGATTCAGGCCCTTAAGCTTTCCCATCAGTGGAGGCAACACGTTGACTGTCACATGACCCATCTCCCTTTTTGCCGAAACAAACTAAGGAAGCCAATGCAGCCGCAGAATCAGCAACAGAGTTCTCAAATCAAGAAGCAGCTTGAAAATGGATCAAACTAGAGGAAAAAGAAGGCACATTTCCCGTCTCAGGGATCGCTTACCTTAGACCTGAGGCGTCGAAGCTCCACCTGAGTGAATTGGTTTTGGAGCCAGGGATCAGCGACGAGAACACCACCATACCCCAACATTCTTTCTCGATCAAATGAACTTCTTTCAGATTCTACGACTCTCTCCGACCAAAGCGCAACCAAAATCTCCGATCTTGGAGCCGACTCAAGTCCAAATCACACAAGAGAGCACAAAATTTACCAATCTCAAACGGGAAAAGTGACAACTTTCCTCGAAACAAACCTAATAGTCATAGTTAAAGCAGGAGTCGAGACCTAGATATTAACTCATAACCCACTAAACCGATCTAGATAGAGGGCGGAAGCGGACCTGTGGGAGTCGAAGATTTGGCCGAAAGTGAAAATTACAACCCGCAAAACTGCGACTTTGGAACTTTTCTCTGGGGTTTCTCCGTACTCTGTGCTCGAAGTTCCTTCTTTCTTATATACCTTTGGATTCTCCGCTGACCCCAATCTCGTGGGGTGATGGAAGAGAAGATCCGGGGAGGCACCCATCCGATTCGGTTCCTTCCCCCTCGGAAACCCATGACGGTGTCTCAAGGACTATTCCACCAATCCAATTCGGCCAAGGATAGATGGATTTGTACTCAGGCTCCTTGCTTCGTGGATGTGTGTTCGATTTTAAACTATATGAAGACTCATCACAACATTATCTTTAATTATATAGAGGCAATGCAACACTGAAAACTACTGAAACAGAGATTTAACATGCAATTTGGTACCATTGATCGCTGACACCAAGGGGCGTGATTAGAAGAAGGCGAGCACCTTTCCAAATTTCCCATTGGATGTTATGATCGAATAGGAATGAAGCCCACTTTAAAAACAATTTGTTCTCTTCTACTAACATATGATACAGGGTGATGGCGTATACAAAAGACTATTGCCAGCTGCAAGAGAACTACAAGGAGATTGCTCAGTGAGAGATGGAAAGGATGGAAGCGTTGGAGGAAGAAGAAGAGGTTAAGATATATAGCTGCGATGGCTCATTTACACCCAATTCTTCTATTGCAGATTTTGGGTTCTGTGTGCATGACAAGGTAGGGTGGGCACTAGCTGAAAGATGCGAAATGTGCGTGGCAAATGGAGCTAAGCACATTGAATGCAGAGCTATTCTAGACGCGTGACAAAGAACAAAATCTGAAGGATAGCAAGATCTCAGAATACAGGAGGCAAAACCCCCATTTAAACAATATATCACAACTCCATTCAAAAGAAGACCAAAACAACTGAATCAAAACAAAGCCATGGCACCGAACGTGTGGAGATGCTATAGAGCAAACATCAGACCGCCCGAAAGAGCCAAGACGAAGTAGTTTAAGAGACCAACACGGGCGCTGTATGAAGTACCACCGGTCCTCGACGACTCTGAAGATTTAGCAGCAGAAACAATTCCACCGCGGCTTGGAGTCGAATCCGATGGCTTTGCAGGCCCCGGAGCAGGGGCGGGAGCTGGTGACAGAGGTGGATCAGTGCTGAAGATTGCCAAGGGAAGTAGAACGCGATCGATCAACCGGGACGGTCGAGTGCACACTGCTAGGTATCTTTGATCTTGACCAAGACGAAATGATATGAACGAGGCCAGCGGCTTCTGTGACGTTCGAAGTGTACTGCCCACCGGCGAAGGTGTTGACGGGGTTCAAGTTGCTGAGGTTCCTAAAATCGGAAATCGACTAGAACTTGGGGAAGGCATGGTAGAGGAGTAGGATCCTGAGTTGGTCTTGAGTAAGGTTGGCCAGAGTCGAACTCTTCAGTAATGCAAAGGCTGCGTCCTTCGGCACAAAGATGGTGATTCCTTGTTCGGAATTGTTAGCTTGGTTTTGGAAGGTATCGATGACACGGGTCTGTAGAAGATACTCGAGGAAAGAATGGAAAGGACCAGTGACTGAGAGAAGTGCTGTAAGGTTTACATGGAGTGGGCCGGGGCAGGGTCTGGGGAACGGGTGGAGGTTGATTTGGTGCAGGGGGTGTTTGCGCCGTTGCAGGAGAAGAAACCAGTAAGACTAGCAGAGTAGTTGCAAGATACATCTCTGAAAGCTCCATGTCTCCAGTTCAATCCTTCTCCTGCCTTCGAGTTGGCAGTGAGATTTTGTCAACCTTCCAAGAAACAGTAAATACCCAAGAACTAAATGCTAAAAAAGAATGTTGCCGCTGTTTCACTCTATCATGAAAGTGGGAGTTCGCTTGACCATGATGCGATGCACCTCAAACAAAAGAACCAGCAACTGTAACAAGAAGATAATACGCCAATGAATACATTCTTTCCCTTGTCTAAAAGAACTGCTCAGCCACAAAGATCTACGAGCATTCCCTCTAAATCAATGAAACTATGGAGGCTAGTAAAAGGGAAGAAAGATACTGACAAAGCAACTCACAAAACCAACTAGAACTGTGGAAAGAAAAGAACCACTAAAATCATGATGCAACAGTAATTATAATGCATAAAAGCAGCAGCTAAAATATGCATTAAACATTTAGAATGCGATAGGAGGAGAGTCTGAAGAACCAACCGACGCAAAGGGACCTCAAAATAAGAGTTTGAAGAGGCACAAAACTCAGGGAACAAGGGAAGAATGGGAGACCTGCTTGTACAAGATGAAGTGAAGTGAATTGTTATAGATAGCAGCTAGTCATGGTGGTAGGTGATGATCAGAACTAGTTGTGCAGGGTGGAAGCAGGACATGGGTTGGCCATTCTTCCTCTCCTTTTCCTTCTCTAAAATGTGAACCGGAAGGGAAGAATCGAAGAAGCTTCAGCGGCAGCTCATATCAGTTGGAAATTGAAAGAGAACCTACAACTGATGTCCCGTCTGTTGCATCTATAAACTATTTCCACCTTGCACTCCACCCCAAGTCCTAACGCTGACTTTTTGATGAGATGGGACAGAGTCTGTAGATTCACACATTCTTGTCTCATTTGCAAAAATGTCGATGGATCCAAACCACTAATCCTCCCACAGCAAGCAACTGCCACTGGAAGCAAAATCTGCAGCTATTTCCCTTGGTAGAAGAAACATGAGCTGATGCTTCAAGGAAAGTGCATGAATGGTTGTCTTTGTGAGAATTCTTGCTTAAATAAAAAAAGGAAATAGATTTTTTATTATTATTATCGTTATTCGAACCTTCTACAAAATGTTTCAAGGTGATAGATACATCGGGTCAACTAAGCCGACTCTGGGATTCGAAGTTGTACGTTTGGAAACTGGAAATGGTTTCTGACCATATTGACTTGTGTGTCGGCTCGTCGTAGTGCTTTGACTATATTGCTGTGATCTTCTTCTTTTCGACGCGCCCAAACGCGACAGCGCCCGTCGTTATGAAACCAGGAGTAGCAAACAACGAGCTCGCTGCCCACAGCAGCAACGGAGTGAAAGTTTGATCGCGTGTATGGTCTCTGTCTCTACTTCTATATAATCCCAAGCAGCTGCCACTCTTTTCTCCACACCAAACCTTCTTCCAAAACATTCCGACTTTGCTCTTTCTCTCGCACTTCAGAGTGCTTCCTGTACCTAAGGGTGTGTTGGGTTGGGTAAAGCGAAGATGAGCGTAGAAATATTGGACGGATCGACCATTCGCGAGTTCGTGGAAGACGAGGGGGCCTTCAATGGCTCGGTCGAGGAACGGTTCGCGAACCTCGACATGGACCACGACGGGCTGCTCACGTACCCGGAGATGGCGAGGGAGCTGATGAGCCTCAGGGTGCGCGAGACCCACTTTGGCGTGGACGAAGCGGGGTGGAGCCATGATGAGCTCCTGCAGCTATATCTTGGCCTCTTTGGTCGATTCGATCGCGACGGCAATGGAACGGTGGACTTGGAGGAGTTCCGGGCTGAGATGAGGGAGGTGATGCTGGCGGTGGCGAGCGGGCTGGGGTTCCTGCCGGTTCAGATGGTGGTGGAGGAAGGCAGCTTCCTCAAGAAGGCTGTGGAGAGGGAGTCGGCGAAGCATGTTGTGGCATGAACGAGTGTCTCACCAATCTAGTGTCTTTTTCGTGTCGAAGACTTTGTCACACAGTGTCAGTCTTTTGTTACTTTCATTCCCAAATGTTGTCTTCGCGAAGAGAATAAATACACAGTCTTATTCTACTCCTTATAAGGAAGACTGCTATAAATACACCAACTCAGCACATATATTGGGCAGTGCCAAATGTGGTGAGGGTACTCTCAGTTCTTCCTAGTTCTGGTAACATAATGGGTTGCCAGCTGAGACTGTATAACCTTCTTAGTTCCTTCATAAATTTGACGAAATCCTCCTAATATTGCTCATCAGCTGTGGCTTTTCATTTCAGGTGTCTGAGGCTCCAAAAACGCCACCACCCCGTGCACATCCTACGAGCTCATCAAGGGTAGATAACCTAACCCTCCCCGCGGTTACCGCTGAGGATCTGCCACTTCTGGGCTTGTTAGAGACGACCTGCTTGAAAGGCCGGTCCACGACATATGTGGACACTGGTGGAAGTTCGATCACAAGAGCACGAAGACACCAAACAACTTGCCCACAAATGTTTGAGAAAAAAGACCATGCAAACATGCCGATGGATGATGCTGTCGATCGAGCAGACAAAACAGTATACAGAATACGTGATCTCCTTGCAATCCAAGCTTTGAGATTGTTCCTTCGTTCGATGGTGGAACTTGTGGCCGTAACGGGGTTCGGATTCGGGTTCGAGTGGCTACGTTTCAGCGATTCGGATTCGATGGAAATTTTCCGGGTATTGGATCTGATGTAGTTGAATGCGGATCAAGTGATGCGAAAGAAATAGGTTCGCAGAGACGCGCTCGTTGGAAGTCCAAAATTCAAGAGGGAGGAAAACCCACCAAATTAATGGCTCCTTCCGTGTTCCTCCGCCCGACGACCTGTACGCGGCATTCGGTCGAGCGCCAGCTTCTTCTCTCGCCTGAGCCGGAAGAGAGCGCGAGAGGCCAACCATGGTCGGGACCCACGTGGACGTCAGGTACAGGTCCTCCTTCCCCACCATGCTGGGTGTGGCCACGGGAGCCTGAGAGATGGCGCCAACCACCAGCTGATATGACAGATGTGGCTTTCCTTCTATGTGGGGGCGATGACCGGTGCGACTTAGAATTGGTGAACACTATCAGGTTGTCGTGGAGACCACTCCTTTTTGTAATGTGACCCAGAAGATTGCGTACTGGTGCTGGCACTTTGAATCATGAGTGAACGGAAAGGTTATTTCTCCGGTGGCATGAATTCTGATCTTTCTTCTTCCTATGCGAGTTTAGTTCTTTGTCATGTTCCGGCGCTGCCCAGCTGGGCACGACCGGAACAAGACGACCATGGCTGATGTTTAGCTCACGCAGTTGTGGGAATGCTGTTTGTTATAGAATATTAAATGCAGAGTTATTTCAAGCAGATTAATTTATATAGTTATGAAATATTATATAACATATAATACATATAGAAATTATATAAAAATAATTGATAAAAAAAATAATTTTAAATATATTTTTTATTATATTCTAAGTAAAACTTTTTAGTCAATCGATGATGAATGATAATATCGTTGAGGGCTATAGATGATTGTTATATCGATGGTCAAAGAGAATGATGTTATGATTGATCTTATCGATGTCGATCCGAATATCGACAAATAAGACGAATGACGATTGCAATAGTGACGACGGTTTAATAATGATTATGATAGATCTCGAGAATATTCTTGGAGATAGATGGGATAAAATTTTGGAGGTGAAGTTTGAGGGACTTCTATAATTTCTTACGGAGAGAAAGAAAGTGATGATGAGAAATGAGAAAAAAAATTGACAATAATAATTGAACTGACGTTACTCTGACGTCGCTTTGCATTTGCGTCAATATCAATCGATGCTACTCATTTTATCCGTGATGCAAACAACCTCAATATCGACGGCCAACCAAAGTGCTTGGATGAGTGAACCTCGATGGAGGGGAAATAAAAATCTCGATCGATGATGCAGGACAACAACCTCTTCTTTCGTGGAACAGGGTGTTAAATTGTGGCTTGGAATGCTGCTACCTCCAGAGCAAAGCAAAGACAGACCGGTCTGGCTCTAAA
This sequence comes from Musa acuminata AAA Group, assembly GCF_036884655.1. Lineage (NCBI taxonomy): Eukaryota > Viridiplantae > Streptophyta > Magnoliopsida > Zingiberales > Musaceae > Musa > Musa acuminata. The sequence goes on along the minus strand of NC_088329.1, from coordinate 2,535,909 downwards.
AGGATGAACTGTGTTCGTGTCGATGAGTGCATACAAATAAAGCTTAGACTAATTCAATTGGGAACAGACCAGCACGCCATCACGCGTGCTTTCTTCTTGAATAGACCACAGAAGATATCCTAGAAATAAAGACAGGAAGACTTGACTTGAGATGGACCCAACAGGTGTGAAGAGATAAAATTTAGACTGGTTCAACAAGAACACACCAAAATACATCCAAATCTAATGTAAACCGAAGTTGATATTACAGCAGCAACAGTTCATCAAACACCGGACGCAGACTCTCCAACAGCAATTATATAGCGACAAAACACACTCCTTACGATTAAGATTTCCAAGTCATACACAGCCCATTGGATCCATATTCGTGGGAATCAAGCCTCTCTCACCCTTCTTCCATCCACTTCGAACACGTCACGTCACCTGTCCTGGTTCCTTACACCAGAGCCGGAAGCACCAGGAGCAACACCCCCCCCCTCTCTCTCTCTCTCTCTCTCTCTCTCTCTCTCTCTCTCTAAGCAGGATATCGGATATGAACAAGTCTGTGTGTCCGATAGTCGAACACCGAGCTGTCTTTGTCCTGCCATGGTTGAGTTCCAATCCTCCGCCGCCAGTCGCAATCATCCCTTCGCCACTTGTGCTAATGTCCGACTCAGAAGAGACTTTATACATATGAATACAGAGGAAAAGGAAGCACAAGGTTTCGACTTTGATGCGGAATGGCGATGAACGAATGTAGGCGGTAGATAATACAATGGAATATAAATCATATATTTATAAGGAAGAATCAAACAAAGGAAAGGTTGAAACTTTCTTCGTGTGAGAAGACCGACTTGGCCGATCCTACATCCTAATATATAATCGCATATCACCACTCGCGTCCTCGCCGCCGTTCGCTCCCTATCTCCTCCTGCGCCCTTCCACGTGCCACCAGCGTTGCAGTTGTTGATTCTTCCGTTGTCGACGAGAAGCCAGCCCCGGTTCGGTCTCTTGGCCGTCTGTCTCCGTCGGGGGCGCGTGGGTGCGAGCTCGACTTGGATTTGTTCTTGCTTGGGGGCAATGGGGAAGAGGATCCACGGAGGGGACGTCTCCTCCTTCCTCCTGGCTTTCCTGTGGCTGCAGTTGGGTCTCACCACTGCCAAGACTTCATCGGCTTGGCGGACGCTGAGCGGTACCCTCTCTTTCTCATTCCTACTCTTTCTTTCTTCTTGGTTCTTGGGAAAGAAAGGTAGGAGCTTGCCATCTGGGTTATTGGGTGGGCTTGATTTCAGGTGGCGGCGTTCGGGGAAAGTTCTGTTTCGTTTTTACCCACATCAATATTGTTCCTAGAAAAAAAAATAAAAAAAGGCTTTATTTTTTGTTTCGCTCTCTTTCTTGAAACATTTCATCATTTTTTTAATCTGGAAATTAGTATTTTTGGAAAATAAATGCCATGTTTAAGGTGGATCCCCTCCAAATTCTTGTCCTGTAAATAGCTACTGGGTGGCTTGGAGCTGCATCTTTTGTTCTTTGTTAGTTCTGTTTTCACTTGGTATTTGCTCCAGACATTTCATCTTCATGTAAAGCCGGTGATTCGTGTTTATAAGATTTTGTATCAAGTTCGATAACAGGAAGCTTCTTCTAGGAATTTAACGGGATAAAAAATTTTGGAGCTTATCAGAAATCTAAAGTTTTGCAGAGTCTGATGCTGTTTTCAAACTTGAAAGATAGTTTTTAACCTAAAATTATTCTGAGTTCTTTTTATTTCCTAGATGCTCAACCAAGAGTTTAGGTGGTTGTTTGCTTAACTGGGGATATATAAACATATCTATGACATCTGGAGGTGGAGTGTGACATTTCAATTGATCACCCCGAATGCCGATTGGGGTACTTAGTACTTTATATTTTGTCTCTAGCTGCTAATATTTCCTTTACCTTTGCCAATTAGGAGGTATGGACGAAGATCCAAAGAGAATTTCAGTCAAGTACTAGTACTGATCGGTGAATCTTGCAAAGCTTAGAATTATACTTAAGAAACACTATTGAGCGAGTAGCAATTATCTTTGCACATGCACTATGGTCTACAACCTCCAGAATATTCATGATTCGATGAGTCTAATATGAGAATCCAATCGGTTTCTGCCAATATTTAATGTGTACTTTGCACAAATTTGTGAGGATTGTATATGGTTATCATAATTGTTTAGCCATATCAAAGAGTGATTGAGAATTTGAGATCATGCATGGATACTAAGAAATTAAGTTTGAAGGATTAACATGTTGAGGATGTTACCTTCAATTTGGACTGTTGATGGCTGAAAAAGAAGAGGGTCCAATACATAGTGAAATATGATCTATGCTTGCAGAAAATTGATGATCAAAATATAGTATATTGGTGAAAATGGCCTTGTCCAGGAAAAAGTTTCAAGGAGGTATAGGCATAAACATGGGATCTTTCATAAATTGCTTTGCGTCATTCTCTTTGGAAATGACTCATCATAGTTATTTGTTTCTGTGTGACAAAGTGATTTCAAACGAATTGCATGTGGTATCAGGTTTAGTCTTGTATTTCTCTGTTTTATCAGCATTCCTGCTTACACAACTCTTAATGGAATTTTGTTCTCTGCAATTCATTTACCTTGTTTATATTCTCCAAGTATAACCTATAGTTTTGTTTTTATTGGAAGGCATTGAATTACAGTTTTATCTATGATGTTCGATGCCTTATAATTTTCTGCACCATCCTGAATGCTACAAATGTTATTATATTACAGGTAACTCTCCTGCAATAATAGCTAAGGGAGGCTTCTCAGGATTGTTTCCCGATTCCAGTTACTATGCCTACAAATCTGTCTCACTTTTCAGTGCAAATGATACCACTTTATGGTGTGATGTGCGACTGACAAAAGATAGCGTTGGAATTTGTCTTCCAGACATAAAGTTAGACAATTGCACCACCATCCAATATTACTTTGATAAGGGGAAGAAGACTTACATGGTTAATGGTGCGAATACATCAGGCTGGTTCTCTGTGGACTATAGCATAAGTGATTTAGCACCGGTTACTTGTAAGTATAAAAGATGATGATTTTAGAGTTGTGTTTTTCTATATTAGTCAAAGATAATTTTGCTGTACAGTCAAAAGTTTGCAAACTTGCTTAGCCATTGGTCACATTTTTCATTTTTTCCTGTTTGGCCCTGTTGTCCTCCAATGGTTAAATCATTAATATTTTAAATAGGTTTGAGGATCCCAACAATACCAAATGCTGCAGGAGCTCATTAAATATTGTCAAGCAGATTAAATTTAATGTCAATGAAGATAAACAATCTGAATTTGGTAGCAGATACTATATTAGAGGGAGACTATAGTTCGAGAGTAGATAGTGAAAACTATAGAAGAAAGCCTCTGCACTTCTTCTTTCAGTCATAAGATACACATTCTTCTGCAAGACTTCCAGGCAAACTTTATTTTTTTTTGGGAATTTCTTACAGTGCCATGACGAAGCAAAATTGGAGATCCTTTACCAATCACAATTTACCAGAAAAACAACATAAGCAAGGATAAAAATCCACATGTAATTTGATACAGAAGATTTTTGGCAATTTCTGATCTAGTCACCCTGCAATATGACAAAATCCACTGCCTACCAACAATTAGTTTGATCAACCATCAACTAGTCATGTACAATTTGTTCAGGGTGCCCTGATTCATCTCATATCATCGTCTGATCAACAAGGAGAGAGATCTTTTGTCCCTAGTGATGGTCTGCCCCAATTGTGGCTTGGCGTCAGTTGATTGTTCTTCATCTTTCTTGTGCTGTAGAACTTCTTCATCAGTCTGCTGTTGATTTATATCCTTTTATGGATTCTTCAACAACCAACTCTTCTTTAGGATCTTGTTCTGCATAGGAAGTAGAGAAGCACAGCACAGCACAGCAGGATGCTGGAGAATGTCTAACTCTCTACGGATGTTGATTACCATAAAATTTAAATTACCCAACTTGTCATTAAGAATTTTCCAGTGGGTTTCCAATATAGAAAGTAGGTTAATTTCTCTACTGATTATTAAGACAGGACTGATTGAGAGATTAGGCAGTGATGCTAAGGCGGTAATATGTTGAGAAATACCTAGCATGTCATGCCATATCTGTCATTATCTGTCTGATATGGGCTTCTGGAATTGCTCAGACCTCTACAAGGAAAGAACTTCACATAAGATTACTAGATTTAGATTTTGCCGCAATAAAATAAGTAGAAGCAAACTCGTAGCAATCTATTGTAATCTAGCAACAGTGTTTGGCGTAGAATCTGAATAAGTGTGACCAATAGATCTATGTTTATTGTGAAAAAGACAAAGAACCTGAGATTCACTGCAAGTACTATGAGAATAGAGGAGAGATCAGAGAGTAACAAAAGATAGTGAGAATAGCAAAGAGAGGGGCATATCCTCGGGAATGTGGAGAAAAGCCTGATCTACCTTCTCTCTTGTTTTTAAACACAAACTATTCACTAGTAGTCCTTTTTGTAGAAATTAATCCCACTAGAACAGGAACATAAACTCAACCTGAATTTAATCTATATCTACATTACACCATGCTGCATCAATCTCGGTGGTTCCTAGTTGCTAAATTCATCTTTTACATGCCTTATGATATATCTTGTCATCTTTTAGTATTTTTGTTCCGGATTCTTGTGTATTTCAACCACCATCCAGGATGACTTTGCAGCCCATGTTCTTTAGATGCTCTGTTGCCGAGGCATCAAGTACACAATAATTTACTGTTGTAGAAATTTTAGAGAGCAATGTGATAGTATTAGATAGTTGGATCCTGTATTCAAAATAGGAGTATTAATTATTTTAAGGATTTCAGTGGTGTTCAGCTGTTGATGAACCCATTGTCTAACCATTGCCACCAAATGGTTCATTTCCTCAGGTGGGGAACCATTTTAACATGCTCATGGGAGAGTCCGGGAGGTGATCCTGTGAACCTTGCTTTCTCCTCCTTTATCATGTACCTTACTGACATGATAATGAGTAATGCCAAATATTCGGATGTCCTTAATACCTTTACATTTCAAAATATATTCGTGGACAAATTTTAATTTTGGTATCCAAAATCATTAGCCCTCTTATTAGACAATTTTAATTTTAATTTACCTTTGCATAGAAAAGAAATAGTATTACATTATTTGAATTAAACTGTAATAGTTTATTTCCTAATAGAAAGTGTTCTTTCAAATAAAGATTAGACAATAACAAAATATACATTTTGTTTTATATTTATGATCAATCATATACTAATCATTTGTTACATCTTGAGCAGTGACACAAGCAATTTATTCTCGAACATACAGATTCGACTCTGCTGGATTACCCATACTTTCTGTAGATGATGTGGTGACACAAGTTCAGCCTTCTTCCCTTTGGTTAAATATACAGGTAGGCGTACTTTATTGTTGGTGGAATTTGTTTGTCTGTCAATATTTAGAAGTTCGCAAATAGTTATATCCACCTAACTTCTTTGGTTTTGGATATTCCTTTATGCAGCATGATGCTTTCTATACCCAGCATAATTTGAACATGAGAAAGTACGTACTTTCTCTAACAAAGCGCGTCACTGTGAACTATCTGTCCTCGCCAGAGTTAGCTTTCCTTAGGAAGATAGCACCAAGTTTTAACAACACCAAGACAAAGCTCATTTTCCGCTTTCTTGACAAAGGCATTAAAGAACCCTCTACGAATCGAACATATCGTTTACTGTTGAATAATCTCAAGTTGATTAGGACCTTTGCTTCTGGAATTCTTGTACCAAAGAGTTACATTTGGCCAGTTACACCTGACAATTATTTGTTACCCTACACATCTATTGTCACCGATGCTCATAAAGCTCGGTTGGAGATCTATGCAGCAGATTTTGCAAACGATAACCTTTTCAGCTACAACTATAGCTATGATCCACTAACTGAGTGTCTGTCTTTTATCGACAATGGTTTATTCTCAGTTGATGGGGTGGTGACAGACTTCCCTATAACTCCCTCAGAGGCAATAGGTAACCTTTTTTCTTTCTTTCAACCTGAAGAAATCATCAAATAAGTACTGCTTTACAGAAAATCATCTTCTGTCTCCCCTCTGAAGTTAAAAGTATTGTCATGCCTTTTACTGTAAGCTGTCATGTATGTCCTGTGATCATAGTTTGATCTAGGTGTTCTTATTGGCACTGACTGACTTCTGATTAGTTAAACAGATATCACAAAAATTGCTTGTTAATATAGAAGAATTAATGGTACAAATTATCTGTTGCTTCAGCTTCACTTTAGGTATAAAAGTAAAGACCGTCTTCAAGTTAGTCGGACCACCGAACATTCCTAATCCTTTTACATATACTGTGGCTTGTCCTGTGGATAAGGATTAATTTCTGTTATAAGATTTGGCTGTCCAGGAACATAGTCTATATGGAATTTAATTCTAGATGCAGTAAATGTGTAGATAACCATAATGTTAACAACAACAACAACAAGTAGTTGTAATGTCTGACACTTGGGGTAAACATAATGTCATAATAAATGGAAATATCACTATTGGATTCAAGTGGGATTAATTGGTATACTACCTCTTCGAACAATGTTCAGTTCAAAACAAAAACAAGATACACACAATCTATTTCAAGATATTCCTCCGCTTCCTGTCAAATGAGAAAATTACTCCTTCCATCAAGAAATAACAATTTGTTACTGTTGGGATCAATGATGTTGACACAAATACCATTGATTCCATTGTTCATGCCTATGATCATGATTTCAGGGTTACTTTCCTGCATCTATCATTGAGAGGTACATGTGAAAAATGTCGATGGCAAAGTCCCCTCAGGCTGAGCCATTTGGAAGTTAGATGCTACTTTCCTGTTTGCAGTTACACTGGTTGTCTGTGGAAAGGGACGTAGTCAAAGAGAAACTATTGAACAGGAAGAAGTTTCAAATGTTCACAGTTGATTGAATCGAAGGTAATTGTCAGGGGCAAAGCCTCTCCCCATGATGTGACTCGGATTTTACCTGGCTGGAGAATTAGAACATAAAAAGTTTATGGTTCAAGTGCATATACTGTGTACCATTAATCACCAATGTCAGAATCAGGAAATTGAACTTTAGCTTGTCGTGAATTTGTCTGACTTGAACTAACAGCACTGGAGATCAAAGGCTTCTATTTTGACGCTTAGAAATGGAAGTCAACTGAGAACTAATTACAGCACTGTCTATTATCTATTCCACTGATAAAGTATTTTCTATATTGCTTGTTTTGTGAACTCCATAAGCAAATGAAACCAATCGAATATAATTAGGCTTCTCCTTGGATGTATGTTTGCAGAAATTTGTGCCCATAAATCCTGATATTGTATGAAATAACTTTTCCGGATGCGAACAAGTGCATACACCTACTATAATCTGATATCTGCTTCTCGATCAGAGACTTATCTTCTACTGTATGGTCATTTCGACACTGTAACAACTCATAACATGAGTATGTATTTATTAACATAGTTATTACCTCTTGCAGGTTGTTTTTCTCGGTTAAATAAAAGCAGGGTTGATGGTATGCTGACTTACTTCTAGAACATATTTGCCTTAGGTACAACTGCCACTTATGGTGGATCTTCTCAATCTTTTATTTTCCTTCTGTACTTCAGGAAAACCATTAATCATCTCAAACAATGGAGCCAGTGGAGACTATCCAGATTGCACTGATCTGGCTTACAATAAAGCAGTTGAAGATGGTGCAGATGTAATCGATTGTCCTGTTCAAGTAACACAAGATAGAATTCTCATATGCATGAGTTCAGTAGATCTCATAGAGGATACTACAGTCACAAAGTCACCCTATAATTCCCGGTTTTCCGATATACCTAAACTTAAGAGAACTACTGGCATATTTACATTCAATCTCACATGGAATGAAATTCAAAAGTTGAAACGTGAGTTGATATCTCTTCCTCCTCTTACATTTTAACAGTGACTTAAAAAACCAAAGAGTTGCAATACAATTTGATAGCTTGATTTTTAGGAATCACATTTGTTTGTACCTCAGCAATTGCTATTTCTTCCCTAGGCAGATATGCACATCACATTTAGTTCTGATAGTCTTTAATTTCCTTCACTTTTTCAGTCATCAAGGTACTTGCAAGTGTTGTTATATGGAGGAATGCCTCTTAAAGCATGGCATGTGCCAGTCTCAGCATAATTGACCTGTATGATGTAAATTAAAGAACAGCCCTCTCAGTTTTCTCAAAATTGATTTTAGTATAGTTAGTTTGAAGGCATACAGCATCAGGAAATACAACATGACAGCAACATTCATGATTAAAGGCATACATGTATCTTCTTAAGATAAAGGCATACACCTATCTTCTTAAGATTTTGCATATACAAGTATATAGGTAATGCTAGTTATTATTCATGATCGTTTCTTTCATATTCAAAATTTCATCTTAAAGAAGGAAACTAGAATGCAAATATTCTGAATTTACATGCATAAAATAATTCTAGATTTTCTTTCTTTAATATGAGTAATTTTATCAAAGTGAACTTATTATGATCCCCATGCTTCGACTTGGTTTTTATTTTCTCCTCTTCCAGTTCCTGCAATTTTATTTGCGCCGATTTGTCAATTCAGACAGAAACATTTATGAGTGCATATATAGTAAAGCTTGTAGTTATTTTTTCAGCATTGTGAACACACCCATATGATCCAAAACATAGGGAGTGATGCTAAAGTTGAATTATGTTGGTTTACAGTTACATTAGCTTCTTCTGAATTAGAAAATGTAATGAACCTTTGTCTGGCTACTCATTGTTTTAACGTATTTCTCCTTGGCCTTTACAAAGAGACATAGATGTTAATTTTCATTCATTAGTTTGTCCTAGATCTTTTAATGGTCTTGCAAATGCAAATAAATTTAACATTGATTTACTCATTCTTGTACCATATAAATAGTTAGCGTAATGACAACTGTCTGATACAGATATCTACATTGAGAAGTGGTAATGCCTTAATTATTTCTGAAGTTATTATCATGTACTATCATCTAGGGCAAGCTGGATACTAGTTTATGAGTACTTACAAATGCTTTGAGTCTTATAATGTTCTCCTTTCTTCATTTTGTTCTTTTATCTCTGGTTGTGTCGTGAATTGTATTGCTACCTTTATCTTTAATTTGAAGCTTTTGTATCATGCTTTGACTCTCAACTTTGTTCCTTCCTTCTTCGTAGCAACGAAATATGAATGATCAACTTGCATTTTGCATTTTGCAGCAATAATCTCACAGCCATTCTATCATCTGTATCCTTTGGAGCGGAATCCACGAAACAAAAATAGTGGGAATTTCACAAAATTATCTGATTTTTTGGCATTGGCAAACAAGTCTGTGTCTGGAGTTTTGATCAGCATAGAGGTGAGTATGAATTAATGTCACAGATATGTACCATCAAAGTTTCAGCTAATAAATGAATATATAAAATATCATTACAAACTACATGGCATTATAGACCAAATGAGGTATAGATCAAGCTTCAAAGTTTCCATTTTTTTCACCTAGTTATCTTCACCAGTACTTAGGATGGAATCAGCGTGTCCTATCTCAATCAAGGATTGGCTAGAGACTTACCAGGCATTTGTTGTTTTGTTTGGTTACAGAATGCAGTGTTTATGGCTGAGCAATTAAGAATTGATGTAGTAGATGCTGTCATTTCTACTCTAAATGATGTGGGCTATAACAAAACTCCTTCAAAAGTAATGATTCAGTCAACTGACAGCTCTGTGCTGGTGAAGTTCAAGCAGCTAACCGAGTATAAGCTTGTCTACAAAATCGATGAGGTCGTTGGTGATGCTATTGCTTCCTCGGTAAAGGATATCGAAGCATTTGCTGATGCTGTGGCACTACTAAAGGAATCCATTTATGCTGTCAACAAACTGTTCACAACCAAAACAACAGATCTGGTCCCCAAGTTGCACGCTGCGGGCCTTGACGTGTATGTTTATGTGCTTCGGAATGAGTTTGTGTCTCAACCATGGGACTTCCTCTCAGATGGCACCGTCGAGATCAATGCGTATGTTGTCGGAGCCGGAGTGGATGGGATCATCACAGACTTCCCAGGGACAGCTAGTCGTTACAAAAGTACGGATCCAGCACCAACCTTCAGCATGTTCACCACCATATGTCATAAAAGCTTTAGATCTTTGATGATTTCTATTTCTGCTTTGCCTATCATGCCTTTGGTTTGGTTTTAGAAGGAACTGAAACTGTATGGTGCTCTACATTGTGCAGGAAATTCGTGTAGCAAGTTGGGAAGTAAGAAACCCAACTATATGCTTCCTATCGATGCCGGCCAACTGTTACCGTTGATGGCTCCTGACGCGCTGCCACCAGCCCAGGCTCCGATGCCGGTACTGAACGCCTCTGATGTGGTAGAGCCGCCTTTCCCACAGGTTACACCCAAGGGTTCAGTGGGAGCTGAGGCCCCTCCTCCAAAGGCACCTTCACCTTCGAGTGGGCAACAACAGATCGCATCGTTGTTACTTGCTCTTCCAATGGTAATGCTCTCTGTTATACACCTGCTTGTGTGAGTCATGGGGGAGCCCAGCTACTGATGTGATTATTCTGCTTCCTTTGTTCTTCTTTTCGACTTAATCCTACTTCTGGGATTCATCCTTGTGTTCATTCTACTCATATCTACTCTTATCATGTAAACACTTCACATGTAGCATTGTGCAGGTGAATTGGAACAACCTTTTCCTCATTTCACACAAAACATCTGTTTGCATGGATATGCAGCACCCATAATTGATGGATTTGACTAGAATCTAATTAACATTTTTGCAGCAGAAAGTTTTTCTATCCATTTCCGGAGAAAGAAACAAATCCACACAGGAAGTAGATTATAGGAAAAGTTAGAATTTATTACTTGGTGGCAAACACGATCCTGTATGCGGATTGCAACCTCGTGCGATTGAGCTTTGTCATCGTTCTAAGCCATCTGAAGAAATGAAATTGAATCCTCTTTGCGCATCAATGCTCAGCGGCCCTTTGTTCCTCAGCTAGAACAACTCTCTTTATACCCTTCCTCTACAAAAATATAAACAAAGCATATCATTTGAATGAACAGAACAATGGACATGATAGCAACCCAACAGCAGGGATTAATCTCACCTTTTGACAATTAATGTTGCTCAAACGGAAAAGGTCTGTTGAGTACTGTGCAAGTCACTCTTCATTTGTGCACAGAGCCTTGCTAGCTACTTGACAATAATTAAAGTTTCGGAGAACAGGCCTCCACAAAAAAAAAAAAAATACAGGGAGAATCTTCCTATCTGGAACATTATTTGAAGTCCCCAAATTTCATGCAAAACGTATGCATGTCTCCTGAGAAAAAAAAAACGATACCTGTTATCATTGCCTATGATATTTGATTGTGTATCTTTAGGCACCACCAGAGCCAAACTTCTTTCCGAAGATGAGCAGCTGGAGCTTGTCATAACCAGCAAGCACACCAGTACCAGCGATTGCACGGAGAATATTAGCACCAGCACCCTTGAACAATGACCTAGGACCCTCGTTCTTCAAAATCTTCAAAATATTAGCACCCGCACCCTTGAAACATGGAAAGAGCTCTAATGCTTGACAGCTTCTCCAGAGGTCATCATCATTCTTCTCCTAACAGTGGATGGGATAGGATGCAAGTCCAGCACCATTCTGCAGAATGAGATACTAATCAAAAAAAGGCCAAGTTGACAGATGCAGCAGATAATGTTAAATGCTTGTGTCCTTTAAAGAACAAGGACAGCAAATAGCCAAAAACCCAACTGAAGACCACTCACTATAATTTGATATTTACAAGGAAAAAAAAACCAATTGATCAACTGAGAACTTGCTACTCTCAAGATTTATCTAGAAAGCACAATAGAGTAAGTTTGCTGATAGAGCAAGAAAAACAAACCTGCAGCTTCCCTGTAAGGAGTACTGGCTTCAGAGAATCATACATTCCAAAATATACCATCTGAATTTAGGGTCTTGCGATAGTCATCTATAAGGCCATTAAATTGCCTTTCCCCTCCCTTCATTGCTGCTTTTGCACCATTTGCCAAATGTGTCAGGGTATAGTCCAGAGAATACACAAAGAGCAAGAAAGAAGCACCAGCAGCACCACCTGATGCAAGATTGCCTGCAAACCATTTCCAGTATCCATCTTTGTCTTTCTTGAAATTAAACATCCTCTTAAAGTAATCATTGAATGCAAAGTTCAGTGCCTGACAAGCATTAAGATTTGGTAAGCAAACACAGCATTTTTACAAAAGACACATATAACATCAAATTGTTACATCCAAAAGTTATAAACATTGCATCCAACAGTTATTAATAAATTAATATTATATTGCATAAAGTCCTTCCACAAACAATGTGCTCCTCTTTCTGATTGAAGGCTGAATAACATGACATATGTTCATCAGATATGACAATTAATAACCATTATGAGGGAAAAAAGAAACTAGGAAAACTAAGGCTTTATGCAACTTTGCAACTGTCTGAGGTATGCCATGTATTTCCTTGTGTCATTTGACACCATAAAAAAGCAGTGTTCATTGACATTCCGAGGGGCCACCATATATTTTCTTCTTCATAAAATAGAAGTGTCGCCAAGTATTTCTAATTCGATATGGCTCATCTCACATTAATAATGAACTGATTCATCTCAAACATTCAATTGTGCCAAGAGTCACATCTAGAATACAGAAGAGGAAAAAGGTATTCAGCAGAATAATTATTCGATAGTTACCTCAACTAACTGGTGCCAAAAGTTCACAATACATTATAATGCTGATGGAGATACTGAGAGATATGAAGATCATATAGAGTGTACAAAAAAAAGCCCAATCCATGCAGCAAGAGTTTCGACAGACATGGGTGTCCGTGGTGCTGTTATTGTCCATCATACTGACAATCTACAGTAAAAGTCTACAGTTCATTGAGTTGTCAGCATATCAGCTGAGAATTCTCAAGCCCTTTGGTTTCAAAAACCCGAAATCATGAGTATCAGAACTGGGCCATTTAATATTGAACCGCACTGGTCTGGTCCGATCATTTTTTACTTAGAACATAAAATCACAATTACATCCTAAAAAGGAAAGACACATTGTATTACAGAGATAAAGTCTTTTCTTTTCTTTGGGTTTCATACATGGAAGTTTCATTCTTGTTGCTGTTGCATGTTGCCTGAGACAATTGACAGAGAAGAAGGCCAAGAGAAGGAGTGAATGCTGGTTCACAATCCATAAATCAGAGGCCCAAGTCTTTGTTTCCGTTTCTGCCTCTCCATGTCGGTCCATGTCACTGACACATTGTGAAGACTGTAGTAGGGTGGAAGAAAAAGAGGGAAAGCTGGAGCCAGGTTAGATGATATATACCTACATCATTAGTTATACTACACTTGTCCACCAACCCCCTCCCATAGACAAGCCTGTTATTGTGGTTTCATTGGTTACTGTGCCATGCCAGCAGCATGATGCATACCAATCCACTGGCTAAAAGAAAAGGTGTCACCATCAGTTGAATCCTTACTTCAGATAATCAGAAAAATGACATTTCATCATAAATAAATCATCTAGTCAAGTGGTCACACAATGTATATCAATTTTCATAATACACTTTTGCTCAACTTAACCAAGTTTTCTCTCAAGTTTGATCAGTAAAACACAGAAAACAAGAGGCAGCTAGGCAGAGCAGAAGGAGATTCTGATCATACAGAGTAAACTCGAGTTAACTTCTATGACTAAAACATCCATGATGAATTAGGAATACAGAAAATACAGTCACAAGCCAAGCTCTACACTCAGATTTGAAATCACATGCATGTCATTTTGTCAATCCATGGTGGTGCTAAATTTACATTATACCAGGTTTTCTAGAGAACATTCTACCGAATTTAAAATACAAGAGAACATCTATGCAAGTAGAAAAACTCACCTGAGTGGGAAAGTAACGAATAACATTTGCATTGTTTCCTCTCCAATAGTGACAAAGTCCCTTCATCCTTAATTGCATGGGCAAAGCAGCCTGTAATTCCTTTGTAAGGTTCAGAGAGGCGACCAGTCTTAATCATCTCATCCTGGTTCTGTATCAGTAGCTTCACACGTTCAATGGGTGCAGCAGCAGTCTCTGAAACCGCAGCAGAAACACCACCCACAAGGAAATCGATAGCAAAGCATGCAAACCCTTTCTCCACACAGTTGTGACTGCAGGAACATCCTAAGTACCAGCAGAGAACCGCATCAGTTGTTTCTGAAACCCCCAACTGACATAATTTCCAGATGTGAGGCGGCTCTCATACCAGGAGGCTACAGAAATTGTAGTTTCTAGCCTGTAAATCTTGAGAGAACTGTGATCTGAGATGGAATTGGCTGGTGACCTTCTGAACGACAGTTGGGTAATTGACCTGATCGGCCATGGCTTGCTCACAAATAGTCCTAGACAACAAAACTATCTTAGTTTTCAGCAACTGATAATGGAGACATATTAAATATAGACTAATAGAGCAACCATTTTATTTATAAAATGAGAAGAATTCTTAGTGTTCCGTCACAGAATTACATAAGGCATGAAAAAGCATAAAAATTATATTTCCAAAACATGGTAGGGCAATATATTTCTCCCATTTAATACAGTCAAAAATAAAAAAAGGCTTCCCAAATATTCTGGTGTTGTGATTAGAAATACCTCGCAAGGGATTATGAACAACCGAAAAAGCAATGAGTTCTATGCGAGCATGATTTATCAAGAAACAAATTTGCAATCCTAACAACTTTATATTTATAAGATAAGCATGATTTATTGATGTCCATGGGCCTGAGAGTGTGAAGAAAAGGGTAAAGAAAACCTTATAGTAGTCCCACAAATCGACCAGATATCAAATATGAGTTGCCTATTACCGTCGAGAGATAGATTCAACGTGTAATGAAATCAAGATGCATCAGAAAGTTCGATTGAAATTTTTCGCAAAGATCAGGGACCGCAGAAGATTTTTTAGCTGTGAGATCCCAAGGCCAGGACTATCAAGCCTAACAACTTCAGCTTCTTTAAGGAGATCCGCACAGAAAGCATCAACTTTACGATCTCAACGTATTCACAAAAGCTGATGAGACACGATGGAGCTACAAACCAAGAAATGGCCTTTGAACCCAGATCTACATTGAAACCCACCCTTTTCAATTCCCTTTCTTCTTTTTAGAAATACCTATGAAGGGGGACCCAATTGGTCGTAACACAGATCTATATGTAAAACATGGAAGATTACCGTCCATCTTTGTTCGGATCCAAGACCTACACCTACCCCAAATGATAATAGATAGACTAAACAGAAGAAATTGAAGAAGAAACACATGATCTCGGCAATCGAAATCAGAGGAAGAGATGCTGGCATCGACAATCGATTGCTCGCACGAGAAAAAGAAAAAGAAAAGAAGACCCCGCTAAGGAATCGACGAAAAGAAAGAGGATGAAAAACCCACGGAATCGACGACGTAGTGTAAGATCTGAGGAGATTACCTTCGGAGGCGTCCCTGCGTCTGTACCTCCCTCCCGCGTTCTCTCCGCCTCTTCCACCTTCGCAAGGGAGGCGAGTCGGCGACTGAGTTTGTAAAGTTCCGATCGAGTGGGACCGTCTTTCCTACACTGTGAGAGGAGTGGGGGTGGGTCCCACACATCGGTGCCCTGCTTCCTCGCCAACCACAGCGCAGGTATAAGACTCCACAAGCGTACGACGGAAGTTGTTCGATGGCAACGATGCTGTCAAAACGCCAACCAATTGTCTCCAACCTTCTTCAAGTTCGTCGGCTATCATCATCGTTGCTATTGTTGCCATAGTCATGAACGGAAGCAGAGGCGTGAGAGAGATGGAGTCGATAGACAAAAGATGGTGGCTGAGGTTAAATTCGCAACTAAACGAAGAACAATAAAGTGCGTAGAAAGAGGCGGAGCCTTCAAGAACAAGTGATCACCAGTATGACGATTCCAAGACGCCTCGTCTGTAACCAGCCACAGTAAATGCTACCAGCGTTTAGGTCGTCGAGATCTGAGAATTCACTGGCGATAATTAGCATACACGAGAATCCGATGAATGAAGCAAAACTCGGCAGAATTGCATCATTCTCGCTGCACAACTTCGTGCAACGATCTCTAGCTTGTTGTTCATTTGCCTGTGTGAAATCTACAGTCTGAAATATAGTGGCCATAAACACGTCATTATGGCCTGCCGGCGAGCTGCTGAAATCACTCTCCCAAAAACGAAAAAGAGCTAAAGGCGTCATCTTTGTGATGTCCGCAGAACCCAACACCAGTCCTCATCTCCTAAAGTCCGCTACAAGCGGCTTTTGGAAAGACCGGGCGGCGGTGGCGGAAGTGGTTCTGGGAGAGGTAGGAAGCAGAGTATTGGTTGGTTCCTGAGCTTTCATGGGCTCAAGTTAAAGGCCTCTCTGTTCATCGGCCACATTTATTGGTCGTGCCAAGCCATGTTAGCCCACAAACAGAAATGGCTCGTAAGGTTCCTGATAAGCATGTTGAATTTGTGGCATTTTTCTCTTCTTTCTTTGATGAGTTGAATCGTCAGCACATTAATGGTATCTGAGCGTCGCAAAGGAAGATTTTGCTTCAGTTATGCTGACGGCGTGACAACGATGATTTTAAGAAAAATCAGACTCCCCTGTTTCTGAAGAGAGAAGGCATGTATGACTTCAGCCACTTCTTCGTGACTACCCCATACATTGATTCTTGTCGACTGTCTATATCCATGATTTCCTTTGTTTGCTTGTTGGTGAATGATTAAGGACATCAAGATCTTGCATGCGTTATGGGGTCATTATCTTGTAAGTTAAGCCACAATGATGGTTGCTGGTCGGTCCCCTGGCACGAGATTTGAGTTGGTTGAGACTTGAATTGCTACGAAGATGTTGCATAGAGTTAGAAGATCTGTCCGCTGCAGGATCAAAAATGCGTAGGAATCCGGTTTGTAGAGAGGTTTTGAAAGAGACGGAGATGGAAAAACACTCCTGGAAATTGAATATTCAGACAACAAAAGGATCTGTCACCCAAGCCTCAAAAGTTTTCCTGACCATGGGATTCGTAATTAGCACCTGGTCTCAGTTCCATCTGTTCTCTCCTGCTTTGTACCCTCCTTTCTGTACTTTTTTTTTTTCCTTCTGGGGCTTCTTGTAGCCACTCCAGATCTTGCTCGAATGAAATAGAAAAAGGAACAAAAGGAATCCAGCTTGCAGAGAAGCCTAAAGGCTCACGGGTCTGATGTAGCGTCAACTCGGAGGCAGACTGGAAGGAAGGTTTCACCTTTTAACCAAGCTTTTAAGCATCGGTGAGGACACGGAGAGCTACCTGAGATGAGGTGCTGAGAATGACGTGAAGAAAGCTGCTTCCGATGGCATGTCAGCTGACAGTTATGCTTTGAGACTGAAAGAGTAGGAATCGAAAGATTCCTCCTTTACTTGTTTTTGTTCCTCAGAGAACTCTCAGCTTTTGATCTTGAATGGATGGAGGCGAGCCGTAACTCAGCATCAAAACCACGAGTTACATTACCTCTTCCTCGACCGATGCCCATGTTACAAAGGCCCCAGGCCACATGTACAATTTCGCATCTATCAGAAAAGCACAGAGTTACAAGAAAGTTCACCTTTTTCCTTTTATTTTTGGTCTTTTGGACAGCTTTTGCAACTCATTACCTGCTTGCATGTATCTGTATTGGTTCATTCCTCTTGTATGAACAATGAAAAGCGCAATCTGTCCTGGAAACTAGCTACAGAAGGAGCATGATCCCCTCCCTCTTTCTTGAGTTATTGCTGGCATGGGAAGTGCTGATATGAACTTGCAGTAGCAATTACTAGTTCCAGCATCTTGTTGGTGGCAAGGACGAGACAGTTGGAAGCAACGCTACTGTGTGAAGAGCAGAGTCATTTGGCGAAGGAAAGAATTTTGGGTCCACAGCATGTCCTGCTGTCCGATTACCATTAGATCAGAACAGACGCTTCTCCAGATGCTTAGTCCCGGAATGAACTGTACGATTTGTGCTGCGACTGAAACAGCAGTCATGTCACTCAACAGCTCCCCCCCTCATGATTGCAAGGAGAACTAACTGATTCCCATGGCGGTCTCTCTCGATCCGAGAAGATGGATGCATCGTGCCAGATGAAGCTTTGCCACAACACAGTCAGAGGTGAGTAATCCTTTTGCTTGCGCTCTTTGTGGTGATCAAGTTGAGCTGAGTTCCTATGGACCTCCCGAGGAATGAACGGCAGTAACCCGGTGGTCAAACTCCCTAAGATGCATGGTGTGCCCTTTGGGCAACCTTCGGTCTGCGCTGCTGGGACTGCGAGGAATGCATCAGAAAGAGAAATGACAAGCACAATCTTACAACAAGTCCACGTACGGAAACTGCTGATTTTTCAGACAACACAACAAGTCCCATAATCTTTGCATCACAGCTTGGAACACCAGAGGAGAAAAGAAACCATGAATTTAGATGGTCATGCATCCATAAAATTGGAAACGAGTTCAAGTAGATGAGTCACTGCAGGTTTTAACAACACTTATGAATGCTTCTTCACATTGCAAGTTTGGTGAGAAGGCATTTAGATGTTGTTCCAATTGGAAGATACTTGTGTAGGGAGATCAGAAGTAGCCTTTGAAGCATAGATTCACTAGAAAAGATAACCAAAGCAATTGCATAAGTCAGATTGATGCCACTCCCAGCTACCTAACTAAAGATGCAGGACAGATATGATTATCCACTTGACCTACATGCTACATCTTATATCAATTGCAGAATTCCCAACACCTAGAAACCCACAGGAAGAACCCTATATTAACCTTGTCAGAAATCATCATTGACTCCAAGTGCTAAAGAGATTTTTTTTGAAGGAAAATAGATTGTGAGAAAAGCAGCCATCCTTGTCATAAAAATAACCAAGATTCTTGTCTTTTTCTTTTTCTAAAAAAGTGTCTGACTACTTAACTTTGATTCTGATTAAAGAAAGCTAAGGAATAAACAGTTTCCTGGAGAGAAACAAGTAATGAACAATTGCAATAGCTTTAACAATGAAGATTTATTGCGAGTACCAAAAAAAAAGCTGTATTTAAATGTCTTCAAACCACCCCATTTTAGTTCATGCAATCCTTACATGTAATAAAGAGCAAGATATATTTTCCTAGTTAGCTGATCATAATCAAAGTGAGCCACTTATCTCAGAGTGTGACCCCGAACCAAAGTAAAGCCTAGAATCATTAGTGCTTAAAAGCAAAAGCAAAGAGGTTGGGTGATGCTTGCTTTTTCCCTTGCCCCCATTTGCAAGTGCTTGCAAGTAAGGTAGGTCACTGCAACAATAATCTTCCTCTTTTCCCCCTTCTTCTGCAGATATTCCTTTTACAATCATGTCGTTGCCTGCTGCACATGTTGAGTATCAAACTTGCGACTGGTATCTCTAACTAGTATATGTTATTACTGTTGTTGTTCGACTGGGAAGAATTTTCTTTTGTTGTTGATATTGCTGTTGCCGCTGCAATTAATGCTGCTGTTACTGCATATGCAAGCTGTTCTTTCTATCGTGAAAGTCATTATGTTTTGGAATCCCAGTGACAGATGCAATAATATTATGGAGGATCAGTGGATCAGTCGAGTGTTGAATTTTAGTGCCTTGGACGTAAAAAATCTGTATTCGACACCTATCAGGATATGCATTTCCGTCATCTTTTCTTTTCATATGTGTGTTTGTCTGATCGGATTATGACAGAACTGCAAGAAGAGACTTGGTTTTCCGATAACTTGAGTGATTGATGTGTAATATTCCGGAGATAGTAGGAGAGGAAAGGAATCTACCTGGCTGCAGACACATTCCTTTCCATAGACCCACAAGTTTCTCTCTCTCACGCACTCTCTCATTCTATTATGTGTATATGTCTCCGTGCACTTCATTGTTCCTGATAGCTCATTATGCATCCAATCATGGCAGCTTGGACCCTCTCCCCACCCCACCCCCCTTCCTCTCCAACAGCAACCTAAGTAAGTAGCTGTTTGTAACTTGACGCTGGTTTGTCTTTGAGCAAGAATGACTATCCGGTGTGAAGTGGAGGGGATGCTCCAAAAATCTGCCTTCTGTCACAGAGCACGCAAGCTTTGTCATTTGTGCAGATCCAGGCGCATGCCGTGGACTAGCTATCTGAGAGTTGAAGGGTTTATGAGGAACTACCCCACAGATCTGTGAGGCTCTTGCCACACCCGTGAATGTGCTCGCACCCCTTCCTTCCAGGGAGCATTTCTTGGAGCAGCGACTTGATTCCTTCAGAAGCAGATATGTACGTATTAATTAACGCATGTCACCCCAACTTGACATTAGAAAGAGCAGATCACAATCTATGTATAGTTGGAATCATCCCTCCTCTTCCATTAATGGCGTCCCATAAATGAATCAGACATTGGGTACCTGTACTCTCTTCTTGCACCAACTATTCGGCCTACATGTATCGGACTCTGTCTGTGATTTAATTGCAGCAATGATTATTGCTTACCTCAACGCTCAGCTCTCTCCTCAACCCTCCTCCGGCTACTATTCTACTTCAATTCCCTCGCTATTCATATCCGCTGCCAACGCACACCTTGAACCTTGTGTGTCGGTCTGAAATGTCACCCTGGAACTATGCCTTCTTCTCCAGACCCTACAGCACAATACACCAAAACTACTGTTGGCATTTATCTAGCTTTATCATCTGGTGCAGTGGACACTTTGGTGCATCAGGTTTCCATTTGGCCGCTCCTGGACCCGGTTACTGTCAGGAAACAACCAGTACTACTGGGTTCAACTAGCTCAGTAACTGTGGACATGGATATCACAGAGAGAGAGAGAGAGAGAGAGAGAGAGAGAGAGAGAGTCTTCAAAGCTCAATGTATGCTAGCTGTAAGAGGACCAGACTTCTGGATATTAGTAGACCATGTCCATAAGCTGCAACTCTAGCCGTGAGATCTGGTCGGCTAGCTTTTCCTTCTGTACTTCACATACATATTCTCTATCTTCAGAGGAACGAATAATTCACTAGCATATATAGTACGTTGATCTGTGTGACATTGTCTTCGTTGTGCACCTAAAAAGTTCCATGTGGGATCAAAGACAAGGCAAGTTTTCTCCTTTCTCATCCAGGATTAATCAACACAAATGTTCATTCACTATCTAGAAGAGCGTTTTCTTGTCTGTTCATGATATATGTATGTACGTGTACACCTATAACGAAGTCAGAGTTGGCTGAACCTATTCATAGCGTCACTGTTGACTATTACCATCACAACACGCTGTGCTGCCATGTCTACAGTGAACTGGATTCAGGCCGGTGGATGACATCTCTCCTCCATAGTAACCAGATTGTGTTAGTGTTCTATCATCATCATTCGTCTTCGGCACCTCGAGTTCTGGAATCATTAGTATTTAAGGCTCCTCTCTCTCTCTCTCTCTCTCTCTCTCTCTTATCACCCATCTAAACGTGAGCCACAACAGAAGCCATTGTAGCCCTTGTCCATTATTGTCTTTTCTTGGAATTTCGATTCACGTTGTGCAGCTTTTCAGAAACAAAATCGTGTTCATGCGTTTTAGATATTGTATTAGTTCTGCCTATCAAAAAGTTGCCTCACCCATGCACGCCTTCGTCTGGCATCCAGCAAAGATTTCGACGCAAGGATTGGGAAAAGGTTGCGATCGATGTACGACGACTCATATTCGAACAACAGTAAGATAGATAGGTCTGCTTGGTCAAATACCGATGGATTTTGCTTCGAGTTAAGGACAACATAGGTGATCACATGCATGGCTCGTAGTACAGAACTTACGTTGCTTTCAGGAGACTAACCTAATTCCTATCAGCCATTCGCAATCTTCTCACGAGCTAATTGACGATGGAACACAGAAGACGCTTTCTCATTGAGACTTGCATAGGAAATAGGTTTCGGGTCTCCATCATGACCTTCGCCATCAGAGGGGAACTCAAATGAGGAAATGAAAGGTAAACCCCATGCCTCCAAGAGCAAACGAGACCCAGTCACCGGTCATCCTTAGCAGTTTGAATTCCCATCCCTTGTAGATCCAATCTATGAAATTGGAATCTAATAATAGGAGACTGGATGCATGCAAAACAATTGATAGACAAGAAATAATTAGACCCAATCTAAGAAAATGGAATCCTTTAATAGGAAGGATATTGTCATAGTACGTAGCTCGTATCAACATCTGTCGACTGCTAGTAGATACCAAACCGCATTTCAGATATGAGATTGTAAGCTTGCTAAATAATTGGATCGCACCAAATAATTATCCGAAGAAAAGCTTCGGTTCAATAACCAGCATACATCAATGAATCTCCATTGACACTATGAATTTAATGAAACATGCATGAATCTGGTGTACTCAATCCTGGCTTTGTTTGATAGGATATCGGATACAAATCGATTGACGACTTGAGCTCGTGTTTGATCCGAGCTTGTGCTTTTAGAAACTCTATAATCTTATCAAGTTCAAGCAAAACACAGTCGATCTCATATTCATTTGGGTGACCTCAAATCAACGCAGTAGTTGCCATCATTGGATGATTCGTAATGCAACGTGGCTGACACAAAGATCGAACAGGAAGGTGCTTTACCGATGCTGAGCCGGACAAGTAGAAACATCGCAACCCTTTGTTAAAACGAGAACATGTGTACATGCAAGATTGAAAAGAACATGGCGTAAGTTAAGTTACCAATATACAAGAATATGAGATTGGTTTAGGTAGGATGATGTTTCTCAAGTGTGTGCGAGTCTTCCATGCTAAGTCACAAACAATCGGTGCTATGCTAAGCCGATCGGTGTCGTCGTGGTCTAGACCAAGTGCGGAAGGTGCGACGTAAACCTGCTGCATGGAAGCGATACGAACAACGAGGGGGGGAAAGCGGTAGGAGTGCGTGTGGGGATGCATAGTATTTTATGGAGCGCACCGAGATCAAAGCGAGGTTGGCTTCGGGATGAGGGGTGGATTGGTAGGCTGGTACAGAGCCGAGCCGACCGTGTGGCTCGATCGCCGACGCAAATGCCCGTGTGGAAGCAAGCAAACACACGGGGGAACTCCTTCCGACTCCCACTTAAATTAACACCGGCAACGCCCAGAAGAGGAAAGCAAGTTGTAGACAGCATCCAACCCAAGCCACAGATTGGGCTCCCAATCTCGTCGACAATTGTTATCTTTCTTTCTTCCTGTTGATGGTGTGGTATGTATGGCATGTTTGTATGTGGTATTATTATTGTTAGTATTATATTATTTAGTCCATACATGTATACTTGTTGCAAGTCCCCTATATTTTCTAGCACGACTCTCTTCGATCCATCTTTTTCCCTTCTTTTGCTTTTTCTTTCTCTTCTAACTTTCCCCTCCTCCATGTTGTAGTCAGTCAGGCATTTCTTCTCCCTGTCTCTCTCTAGATCTCTCTCTCTCTGTCTCTCTCTAATGAATTATTTAGTCTTCTCTGTAGTCCTGAACGTTTATTTATTCTGGTTACTGAAGCGTCTCTCTTTCTCTCTGCCCCTTCTCTCTATAACAGGCAACCCTTACAGATATCCATCGGGCTGCTCTCTTTCCGTCCATCTCCTGTCATGGCAGATCCCTACACTAATTTCTCCAGAGGATTCTACAACCACTACTCTTTCACCTCCACCCCACCTCCGCCACCAGTTGCCACTCAGTCCTACAGCTTCATCACGCACAGCTACACCAGCTCCTTCCTCCCAAGGCATCCTCCTTCCCCTCCTCTTAGGGAGGCGCTCCCTCTCCTCAGCCTCAGCCCCACAAGGCACCGAGAGGAGGAGGAGGAGGAGGAGGAGGAAGAGGAGGAGGACACCTCGTGCAGTGCCTCCGCCGAAGGGGCCAAGAACAAAGCCGCACGTATCGAGGATGAAGCCGACGATGAAGTCGATGCGGTGACTGTGGCCCTCCACATAGGCCTCCCGAGCCCCGGTGCAGTTGATCTGATATCAAGACTCCCCTCAACCTCGGAAGATCATAGTGCGGAGAAGGAAACCGAAGGTGGTGACGACGTGGTTCCTATAGGCTACCCTTCCAATCCCATAGGAAGGCTCAACAAAGGCCAGTACTGGATTCCTACTCCTTCTCAAATCCTTATTGGACCTACCCAGTTCTCTTGCCCTGTCTGCTACAAGACTTTTAATCGATACAACAACATGCAGGTATCCGTTTCTTCCTCTATTTCTTGCACTTGTTTCGATTTGCTTCTCATGTCAGGTCTTTATGATGAGATCTATGTTCCACAAGGGTTCTTTTCTGCATCCTAAAGGTTTGTGGGAGCTATGTAGCACTTGGCTCCATATTTTACTGCAGGTCGCCGAGACGGACGCCGATTTTTACCCCTCCTTTTATGTGATTTAACTTGACATAGGCTACGCTCCTCATACTTCTTTTTCTTTTTCCTTTTGGAGCTGTTGATGTGTGAAGCACTGGTAGTTGTGAATTCTCTCTCTCTCTCTCTCTCTCTCTCTCTCTCTCTCTCTCTTTCTCTCTCTCTCTCAAAAAAAAAATATGACTGAAAGGTTTTCAGTTCTCAGGATGGCTCATATAGTTCAAGGCTAGTCATGATCTTCAGCTCTCGGTCCACTGACTCAGGAATTGGAGTTCATATAAAGCCATAGAAATGAGCTGCTTTTCCTAAAACAGTACTGAGAGGCGATCTGCTACTCTCTCTCTCTCTCTCTCTCTCTCTCTCTCTCTCTGGGGGGGTTTTCATGCAGTAAATCTTTCTGAAATTTTTTGCGAGCCCTTCTGAAGTTTTGTTTCTGACAAACCAACCGGCAAGGTTTCAGATTCAGCCGCAGATGAAAAAGAGCGACGCAATCTTATATCAGTATAAATCTTGTGCAGACCGCTGATGTCCGGAAGAATAATTCTTCCTTGATATATTAAGGGCTGTTTCTCATCCGTCAGACATGTGTACTTCACATGATATAGCTTCATTGACTGCTAGCTAGAAACCCTTTTTCTCTCCTTCCTTTAAGGTCTTCAAATTCTTGTGCAATTAGTTCTTGCTATGCTAGCTAGATATAATACCCGAACCAGTAATTCAAATACAAAAGAGAATCAATGGCAACTGAAATAAGTGCACCGGTTTTTCCTATCCTTGTTTTCTTTTGGAGGAGAACATTACGTGACATACCTTTCTCAAAAGATCTTGATGATCTCTAATGGTTTTGATATCATGACTTCAGTGTGTCTTCCGTTGTGTTGTACGATAGATGCATATGTGGGGGCATGGATCACAGTATAGGAAGGGGCCAGAGTCTCTCAGAGGCATCCAACCGACGGCAATGCTAAGGCTACCCTGCTATTGCTGTGCTCCCGGCTGCAGGAACAACATAGACCATCCAAGATCAAAGCCACTGAAGGACTTCAGGACCCTCCAAACTCACTATAAAAGGAAGCATGGAATCAAGCCCTTCATGTGCCGCAAGTGCGGTAAGGCCTTTGCGGTGAAGGGAGATTGGAGAACCCACGAGAAGAACTGTGGCAAACTGTGGTACTGCATCTGCGGCTCCGACTTCAAGCACAAGAGATCGCTGAAGGATCACATCAAAGCCTTTGGGCGTGGGCACGCTGCGTATGGCATCAACTGCTTGGAGGAGGAAGATGATCCATCATCAGAGATCGAACAAGACTGCCATCAACCACACGAGCAAAGGTGATATGGCCAGACCTTTAGCTGATCCCCCCGGCCTTCACTATCCGGTTCATAATGTTTCTTCTTTCTATCTCTTGGTTATGGTTATGTCCGTGCCATGCCAAGTTAGAAGCTCCATGTGGGCTAAGGTCCTGTAAAGGAGCATCTCCTTTGTAATGAAGTGATCAAGTCATAGGTTGCTATGTTCTGAGGCACCGATGAGCTGCCTCTTTGTGTTCCTTGTTCTGGGAAACATGTTTCTCCATCCGTGTTGCTTTATTATATCTTCTCCTGATTCAGTTTACTGTCTTTTCCTGGTTCTCCTCTTACCCCAAAGCTAACTGCTTACAGAGAAGAAAGCAATGTGTTCATGTCCGGAAGCTGTGTGTTCCTCTCATTCATAGTATATTCTACTTATTTGTCCCTAGAATCATCTTTGTAATAACTGCTATATTATTGGTTCTCTTCTCCTTTGGGTTCTAGGGAAAGAGAGCAACAAAGTCGCAGCACAACGGTAGTAAATGCCGTTTACTTACTGCTAATGCAATTAATATGTGAATGTCACTTCTTCCTTCTTCAATGAATCACTTACAATTACACACGAGAGACATACCATATATATATATATATATATATATATATATATATATATATATATATATATATATATATATATATATATCATGAGGATGAGGATGCTTGTTGTTTTATTAGATCCTCATGCCATGTCAATATTCGAGATAATGAGTGTCCGGGAAATCCTTTTTTCTACTCTTCTTATAGAGTTATTATTCTGATCTACTGTACCAAAGAGGGAGGAGACCAGACCTTACTAACACTCCTTTCAACTCCCAGGCTTCAAGTTCATGTACTAGTAATTAAAACTAACTATTTTCCCTGGATTTCTCTTCCACAAAAGAAGGCTGTCTTCCTTCCTGTCGTTGCGTTGCATATGCGCCGCCTGTAAAGGCAAAGAGACCAGATAATTCCAAATGTAAGCGTCTCAAACGGGAGATTCTTCACCTGTCTTTCGAAGGGTTGCATGAATCTATCACACCACCGCCCAACTTGTTCTTCGTCATGTTGTATGGTCCGCTATGCCTTCCAAAGCATACGAGTGCCCGTCAGATAGACATTCAAAACCCTGTAAGCAAATCATGCTCTCCTGCTCCTCTACATGCATCTATGAGAATGATTGTCATCATCCTCGAGAGAGAACGATACAGCTACATATCGTATGCCACAAGCGGTAAAACGGGAGAACGGGTTATTCTTGCTGCGAATTTATGATGAGCAGAGGGAGAGGGAGAGAAGGAGAGCAGTCAACAGCAGGCGTGCCGAAGGGTCACATCAGACCACAATCAGTCCATCATCAGTATGTCTGCGTGTACTGTAGTAGACGGAAGAGGGAGAGTGATCAGGTTGTGTCTGGGAGTAGCCCCTCCCCAACGTGAGAGAGGCTCCACACTTCCCTGACCTTCCCCAAACTTGATCCTTACGCCTTGCCCAGTTGTCCTTTTCAATGCTCTGTCACATATTCTCTATTCTCTGCACTTTGTTTGTCTTCCATCGAGAGAGTCCGAGCATGACACACATCCAGGCTTGTTGGCTGATGGAGCTCCGTAGGTATTCCAACCCCAATCCGAAATTAATTCCGGATCTGCATCCTCGTTCTACATCCAATGACCTTATCGAATCATGTACGGTTCTAGATCCATTACCCGATCCAAAAGCTTATCATGTATCTTTGTTTACGTTCATCTGATCAATCTATCTGCATGAATATATGCATTTGGCCTTTGATATTATGTATCACATGTACACCAACTCATGACATTGGATTCTTCACATCTCAAATACCAATCTCGATGTCCTCTGCTTTGGCTTCATGTCTTAGGTGAAAGCTAAGACGAAATATATGACATGTCACGATCCAAATTACTGAACTTGACTATTACAAACTAATCGATCATAACACTACTCATTCATGTACCAGTAGAAGTTTGGCCACTATCGTCTGACCTTTCTCGGCACGCCATTTATTAGACCTGGGAGCTATGGTTACAAATGGCAGCAACTCACTAGACGTTTCCAACCTCACCTTTCTTCCATCTCATAACTCCATTTATGTCACTTGCACAAATTCTTCAGAGTAGGATTGCTACTCGTGGACGTCCACTTGAAACGAGTGCCCTATTTGCATCTAATCGATTAACTTGATGTAAAAGGGGTAGGTAGGTAGCCTTTCCAATGAGAAAGCTCAGACATGCACTCAAGAGGGGGCATTTCTTATCAACTTATTTGTTCTCGAAGAACATGACTCAAGTCCAACAATGAGAGGTCAGGCTGCTGCGAACAGTTGACAAGATGGATTGGGACATGGAGAGTTGGCCGCCACACGAGTCATGAGAATTTATGGACTTGCCCTGACTAGTAGTTGTGACGTTAAGATCCCAAGAGCTAGCCTTCCTTTGCGTACCTAATTCTCCTCTGCAAATCCTCCTTGTCATGTTCATACGTAGTTCATGACAGCGCAAGCCTACCGCTGTTCTTCACCTTGCAAGGGAAAAGGAGACACTGGACCCCGTCAGCGAGAATATATTTATTGCTTTCGCTGTTCACTTTCCAACGGGAGAGACAGCGTTGTCCCCCTCGAGCGGAGTTACGAGGGTGGCGAGGGACGTGGGCGAGGCATGCTGTCGATTTCCTCGGACCAACAACTCGCTGATTAAACTAGGTTGTCTTCCGTAGATGGTCGATTGCTGCAACTTACAAGTCTCTCATCGTTCCACTTAGTAATAGTAGTCAAACTAGGAGCCTTGTTCAGGACGAGACGAGGGAATACATGCATGCATGTTTGTATTTTTCTTGTACCTACAGAAAAGTAGCTCATGCAACATGAGAGCTGCGACTTAGATTGGGCATTACTTACATAGACGCCCCCGACGTTACCTAAAGCCAAAAAGAGGTAGAAAAGGAAATGGCAAGCAGAGAAATCCGCTTTATGAGTGCATCGTTACACTATCTCCTGTTCCAACCGATCATTCTCCACTGTCGATTGCGAGCTTCGCCGGCTGGCTTGTGCAGAATCTGTAAGGTGTATGCAACCGAGCCTCTCCTCGTCGGATAAAAGGCGGTGCCTCGAGAAGAAGAGAGATCAAAGAGAGAGCACCTGACGAGCGACGAAGGATGATGGCTCAAAGATGACAAAAAGAGCATTTCCGCCATGCTTTCTTTCTGGAGAAAAAGACAACAAGGTTTCCCAGCCACAGTGTCGTGGAGCATCAAGGAAAGCATGATGCTGTAGACACAGCTCCAAACACTGTCAAGATTTACCTCATGGGTCTTACTTGCAGAGATAAAATGAACATGATACGAAGGAGGAAGAGACCCAAACTTTTCCCCCTTCTTTTCTGGGAGAAAGATGTGATGATCCACAAAAGCAAATCCACTATGTTACATGAACACTGCTGTCGACTTGCTAAAAGTGAAGATTTGTAACACAGCTTTAAGATCCCAGAGAGGTAGGACCAGTTGTTACCATTGCTGCATGCACAACCCTCAGCTACTAGTTATAAGTCCACACATTGTACTCTATAGTGTTTACATGGATGAACCAATCATTCCAAAAGCTCCTTCCACTAAGTATGAGATGCACCATCACTTTTTCCTTTCCTTTTCCATCTCTCTCAATATCCATTGTTCCTTTTTGCTTTCTTCTTTTCTTTTTCTTTTTGATAAAATTCACTGACCCTTCTAGCCTAAAGTTGACCCAATGCATCTGTCTCTTGATTATTCTTGCCTTCTTTTGCCTCATTTGGTTCTTTCATTTTGTTCATCTTTTTCTTCGAGGTATTTTCATTTTACAGATACAAGTGTGGGCCAGGCCCCACCAACATGGTCCTACAATCTCCAAGTGCAGAGAGAGAGAGAGAACTGGATCACTGCTCCAACAGTACCACCCACCTGATGACTGATTGGTTTTTTGTGGCACCGGAACAGAACTATTCTCCTGGCAAGATGACCACGACTTCAATCGATCGATCCATCGCAGTCGTCTGATTCCACGTGTTCTCTAACTGTGTGGTCACGATTATGTCGGACGGACGACATTACAGATCCGACGGTCGAGATCGTTGTATCGTCAAATCAAACCAAGTCAACGAACAACCGTAGAACCAAGTTAGACCGGGTGAGAATCTGTGTCTCTGCTCGAACACTTCTTGGTGTAGGTAAATCTTACGTTGGATTCAAAGAGGTAGAAGGGATGTTATGAAGAGTAGATCTGCGGCCACAAAGACAATGAGATGGTGGCGTCCGTACTCTGTCAGACTTTATAGACTACTGCCTAGTTCGAAGGAATTATTTTTGCTGCCCCTTCATTCATCCATGGCCGAGCGCGTCATGAGAGGATCAAGAAAGGCCTTCGACAAAATATAGCTTTCGGGAAAACAAAAGTTTATGAGAGAGTAAAAATATATCCGAAAGATTACAGCATCGCGTCGAGTCCAGAAGTGGGAGATCTTTGAACGCACCACCTGCAAGATCAATCAAAACAGAGGAAAGCCCTTCTTTTCTTGGCCATGTTAGCAGGAGGGTGTTCTTTCACTTTCTCGGGGCCATGACGCATTCGAGCTTGGTGTAAATGCGAGGAAAGATCTCCCCTTCCCAATAAAGCAGACAAGATCTAGTGCTCTTCCCTTTATTTAATAAGAGACTTTTGCTTTCTTCTCCGCTTTCAGTGATAGCACCTTTGTCCTACTTCCATAAGGATATATAGTTCCTCCATAAAAGGTAGAGTTGCATGATACGTTATAGAGAAGCTCTCGTCGTCCATTGGATGCCCGGAGCTATAGGTAGCTCCTAATGCTTCACTGGACTTCTAAGAATCCAATCAAACGACATATGCTCTTCTTTTCCTGGGAGTAGAATGGAGAGAACTAGACCACTTTCCGGTTGATATAACCTCACATTTAAGAGCACACAATCTGACGATGTGTTGTACTTCAAATTTGCACTAAATGTCATCGAATTAGTTTGGGAAGGAGAAGATGAGTCTAGACTCTTAGAAGATTTTCGACAACCTGAAGCCGTGAGTAATTTAAGAACATACAATTTATGGATGATCCAACTTCACATTCAAGAACATACAAGCAGAAGAGTAAGTTAATGCAAAACAAGGTTGGGCCATTGCATAGATGTCCAAACTAATCCATTATCCTCATGCAAATGCCTCTTCTTGTCAACTGGTACTTAACTTACATGATGCTGTTCCTGTAGCAGAAGAATCCAGATCAAGGACTGGAGCTAACTTTCTGCAAAAGAAACAGGCCTTAATTCAGAGGGTGATCCCGAAACTTACAGAAGCAACGCAGAATCGTGAGACGGTCTCGTTCTTTCGTAGTTATACTTTAAGATTTCTCAGTCCTTTCAGTGTCTCCTACCTATGTTCAGCAAGGAACTTTCTGATTCAAGACGACACAAACTAAGACTCCTCAGTGTACTCTGCAGAACTCTTGCCTCAGTGGAAACAAGTGTAAAATGCGCTGTGTAATTAAACTATATAAGGGGAAAAGAGAGTGGCAGTCATTTGGGGTAACTCCGTAGGTAATGGACGAAAGATTTGGATGTGGAGACACTACGAATACGTAATCCATGCAAATGAACTGCGTTGCGATGCGTGCATTACGTGTCTTTTAACATTCACTGCCAGAATTAGATCACCACCGCTGGATCTGGATCAAGCAATATCTGAATTTTAAGTGGATTGAAAATGTGAAATATACAAAATAATTATCGACAGCAACGTAATTTCACACCAATATATGATAATGAAATAAAAATTTCTTAAAATGATTTGATTTCGTCTGTGGACATTCATGGGCTGTCCACCGGTTGGGCCGCGCCACGAGATCACCGTCGTTCGTTGCATCCCAGACATGTCGACCGTTCGATGCAGCGTTCCGACAATTCAAACCGACCACGTCTGCAGGCCATCCACTCTCATTCCTCGTCCTAATTACATTGCTGCCATTTCCGTGGACGAAGGGAACGCCAGAGACTGCTTCGCGCCGGCTCCTCGTGCTCGGTGGGTGACGCGAGGGCGGGCCGCACCATACCCTAAGAACCAACCGATCAAAATAGGGGCTAATTAATTCTCCTAATTTCTCTCTCGCCTCCCCACCATTTCACTCTTCGGTCTTCATCTCGTCTTCATTCTCATCCTCTCTCTCTCTCGCTGTCAACGATGTCTAAGAGGTATCCCTGCCTATTGTCCCTTCTTGTAACGTTTTCTTCGGTCGATCGCCATCGTTGCTGCTCTTCTTTCTTGCGAATTTTGATATGCTTGGCTTTGTTTTAGTGGGATTCTTGTGTATCTACGTGTGTCATCTGCTGCCTGATGTTTTCTGGTTCGTATGAACATAATTTTGTGTTTTCTGATATCGTCGATGGAATCTGATCCCTTGGTGGTCCCGTCAGAACTCAGCGTTTGCATTTATGTTCATGTGTCCGCGGGTTCTTGTTCATATTATTGCCAAAATCCATCCTTGCCAGTTTGCTTTTTCGCGAAATTAATCAAATTTGATTTCTTCCGTCATGAAAGAAGGAAGATGCTGTTGAGGGATATGGCTTGCATATTGTTGTCGTAGTAGTAGAAGATTGAAGCACAAGATTGTAAGATTTCAAGGTAGAACCATCCACCACTTTCTTCATGAAAGAAGGAAGACGCTGTTGAGGGATATGGCTTGCATATTGTTTCCGTAGTAGTAGAAGATTGAACCACAAGATTGTAAGATTTCAAGGCAGAACCATCCACTACTTTAACTGCAAGGAGGAGTGGGGTAGAGTGGGGCAACAAAAACTTGCAGGAAATCTAATTTGATGGTTTAATGTCTTGACAAGATACTAGAGGAGCTTCTAGGTTTTCTCGATGTCTAACCTTGATTGCCTTACCAAGATCCATCACCATATAAGTTAGACCTTTTCCTGTTAATGCCTTTCGTCCACGTATGAGCTAGCTAAAAAGCCACCGTTATCCTTTCCAGCAGTGGAAGCAGAATCAATGTCATACTTACATTGCCACAACTTATAATGGTTGCTAACAACCTTAAAGTAGAGAACATAGGCTTGGAACTTGCCAGGGACATTTTTAGTTCATATTATAGAATGTTTGCTTGACGAATTGATAACTTCCTACGGATAGAAAGATAAAGGCTAGTATACATCTATTTAATTGGAATATTATTGAATTCCTGAGGCTATGATAGGCATAAAATCAACAACCTTTATTCTAAATGGACATGGTGGCAGCATTCTGATGAAAAGATCTGATGCTGCTTCTCGAGATCTTTTGTGCTTGTAATATGTTGATTCTATGCAAGTGTTTAGCATTTGGATCCAAGCATTCACATGCTGTTAAGTGAGATGCTCCATATTTACAAACTGGTGATTGTTGGAGACTAATTTGAGGAAGAATTTGTGTGTATGTGCATCCTCCCCTAGCTGAAGGCTTTTTTTTGGGCCAGAACCCCTAGCTGAAGTTTGATTTAGATAGTTTTGTTATATTGCCATGTTTGCGTTCCTAGCCAGGTTTAGTATTTAATGTCGCTTGAAGCAAAGTGTCTTAATAGTGCTTTATTGGCTTCATTCTTAT